>NC_069382.1:151289201-152532118 GCF_027475565.1 Acinonyx jubatus
ACAAATTTGTTAACTTAGACAAATTCTTTGACAGACACAACATGTCAAAACTAACACAAGAAGAAATAGACAAACTGAATAAACATATCTGTTAAATACATTAAATCAATAATTTTAAAACTTCCAAAAAATAAAGCAGAAGGCCCATTGATTGCTGATGAATGTCTTACCAAACATTTAAGGAAAAATTGCACCAACTATCTACAGTCTTTTTCTGAGGATAGAAACAAAGGGAATACTTTCTAACTTATTCTATGAGGCCAGGGTCACCATGTTACAAAAACCAGGCACAGACATCACAAGAAAAGAAACAAACCAATATTTCTCATGAACATAGACGTGAAAATCTTCAACAAAATATTAGCAACACTGTGTAATACACCACACACACACACACACACACACACACACACCACTACTAAGTGAGATTTATCCCAAGTATGCAAGGCTTATTTCAACAAACAAAAATGAAACCGTATGCAAAAATTTGAATCGAAACACAAACCTTATTTTATTCACAAAAATAGTGCAAAGTGGATCACAGACCTAAAGTAAAATACAAAATTACTACACTCCTAGAAAAAATCCAAACGACCTTTTAGATTCAATACTAATGGCACAATCCATAAAAGAAATAATTGGCAAGTTACACTCCATTGAAATTAAAAACTTCTGTTCCATAAAAAAAACAATGTTAAGAAAATGAGAAGACAAGGCACATTGGAAGAAAATTTTGCAGAAGACATGTCAGATAAATGGCTATTATCCAAAATACATAAAGATCTCTTAAAACTCAATGATAATTAAAAAAAAAAAAAAGCACTTGATTAAAAATGGGCCAAAGATATACAGATGGCAAATAAGCATATGCAAACATGTTCCATGTTGTCGACTCTGGGCCTGTAGTTCTCTCCTGTCCAGCAAGAGAGCGGGATGCAGGATTAAAGTGTGAGAGAGGCTAATGTCCAGGAGGAGAAAAGAGTACTGATAAGGGTCCTTGCTCTGTTTTTATTAGGATCAGAAGGCTTACAAGCGTGATGGATTTGCACAAAGTCGACCTTAGGGCAGTGAAAATACTCTGTGTGACACTATAATGATGAATAAATGTCATTATGCATTTGTCCAAATCCATAGCATGTACACCAACAGGAGTAAAACATAATGTAAACTATGGATTTGAGGTGATAATGATGTCTCAAAGTAACTCATCAATTGTAAGAAATATACCACGGTGGTGGGAGATATTGCTAATGCGGCAGGTTATGCATGTATGGGGGCAGGAGATATATGGGAAATCTCTGTATCTTCCCCTGAATTTTGCTGTGAACCTAAAACTGCTCTTAAAAATGCAAAACTTCGTAATAAACAAACAAAAGTAAATTAACCAACAGAGGTCATATTCAATAAAGTTTGCTGCAAACTTAAGAAAAAATAAAGACCGATGATACCAAATATTTCTGAAGTGGAGCAATTGTCTCTTAATACTGGTGACGATGTAATTGAAAATCACTTTGTGAAAGTTGGTCAATATCCATAAAGGTAAAACTACATACTCTGTGGACTCTCAACTCTACCCCTAAGTATTAGCTAGTAAAAATATGTGCTATGTAACCCAAGATACATGTACATAATTGCTGATAGCAGCATTGTTCATAATATTCCCAAACTGGAAGCCTTAAAAATAAAACAAGTAGAAAAATAACTACAAAACCTGATTTATAGAACAATGCAAATGAACTAATTACATCTATGTATTTTTACATGAGATGTTTTGTTTTTTTTTTTAATGTTGAGTTAAAGAAATTGGCAGAAAACAATATGGAGAGTGTTGAATTCCATGCACACAAATTTCAAACAAGTTCATTACAATGCTTAGAGACACACACCTGTTTGGTATACCTATAGAGCAAGGAGATGATTACCATAAAAGTCAAGATAATGATTATTCAAAGTGCAGGAAGGGAGATTTTCATTCAAAAGGCAGTCAGTGCATCTGGGGAATCTAGCAAAATTCTGTTTACATAGGTTTTTGCAGTACAATATAGCAATTACATGTCATGTACTTTTTATTCGTGTTTTGAATAGTTTTCTGTAGTGTATTGCCTTCCACAACAAAATTTTGAAACAAATGAAGTTCAGTTATGTCTTTTTCTGACTGAAAGCCTGCAATGACTTCAAGTTTCACTTACAGTTAAGCCCAAAGCACTTATAAAAACATACAAACACTTAATTTATCTGGCCGGCATTATCTACCTAATCTCATCTCCTACTCACTTTGCCTTGATCATTCTGCTGTCCACACATTGGCCTCCTTGTGTGGAGAATAAGCTTAGGAATTCCCTGAGCTTTCACTGATGGGTTAACGAGGCATAAAGAAATACAAAGTCATAGGATATACACACCCAAGTTTGGATAAACAAGATTAGGTAAACAGGGCAAAGGCCCCCAGTATAGGACACAGGTATAGAAATAGGGAATCTCAGGGTGAAAACATCTGAGATGAAGTAAACAAGATTAGGTATTCAGGGCGGAAATGCTCTCCAACTTAGTATAACAGCAGAAGGATGCTTTCACAGAAGTATGCTTTCACAGGAAGGAAGGACCAAATTTGGTAAATAGGTAAATAGTGCTATAGATCATAGCCCGGTGATGTTGCCCAGAATGGAGCTAATTAGCAAACAAAAGGTGCCTTGTTGACCCTGAGGTATCATGCTGTGTCTTTCTTGTCCCCAGACCAGTTTAGCTAAACACAGGTGGGGCCTCACATCTACTGTAAACAACCTCCTGTCCAGCACCAGGATTTTGTTTTGTATTGACCCAAACCCCTATCACCGTGTATCTTCAAAACCCCCTTTCCCTCATGCCCATGAGTTCATGTTCACAATTTCACTGTTTCTTTGTGCACGTCCATCACCATGTTTGTAAGCCTTCTGATCCTAATAAAAACAAAGCAAGGACACTTACTCTGGGCTCTTGTCTCCTCCTGGACATTAGCCTCTCTCGCATTTTTAATCCTGTATCCCACTTTCTCACTGGACAAGAGAGAGCTCCAAACCCAGAGTCTACAACATCCTTGTAGTTTGTTGAACACCTAATCCCATTTTAGGGCTTTACTACTTATTTATTCCTCTGTCTGGGACATGATTTATAAAGATATCCTCATGGATTCTCCCTCACTTGCTCTAGGTCTTTGCTAAAGCTTCATGTTCTCAGTGAACAACCTATTTAAAATTGTAAAGTACCATTTACCCTGATCTCCATTGCTAAAACCTCACAACCCCTCCCTTTCTTTTTATTTCTCCATGTTTATTATGACCAGTTAGCTCACTATGGTTTTTACATATTTATGTGGTCACTTGTTTGTTTGTTGTTTTTCATCATCTGTGTAGAAATGTTAGGTTCATGAGAGCAGGGGATTTATATAATTTAGCACATAAATTGATTGAATGAATACTTACATTACATACTTTCTCATGACTTCAAAGGATTTTGCCTATGATGGACATAAATTTGGTGATGATCCTGCCTTTTTTTTCAAGTCTTACAACTTCTATGACAATGTGTTTTTAGAGAGTGTTTTAACATGAGATTACTTTATAACCAATACCTTAATTTTAGAGTGTGGTTTTAATCATTAGTATTCTGAATCCAGACTTTCATTAAACCACAAGGGTTTTTTTTTAATGCTTATTTATTTATTTTTGAGAGGGAGAGAGAGAGCACAAGCAGGGGAGCAGCAGAAAGAGAGGGAGACAGAAGATCCAAAGCAGGCTCTGCACTGGTACAGTGAACCTGACGTGGGGCTTGAACACAGGAACAGTGAGATCATGACCTGAGCCAAAGTTGGACATTTAACCAACTGAGCCACTGAGGTGACCCCCAAAACAAAGTTTTATTGTAAATAAACCCCTGGTCTTTTGAGAAAAAAATATTTACCATGGCATAATTATGTTACTATACCACAGAAATACGGCATCTCAGGTTTACTACAGTAGGATTCCAACCGACTGGTCTTCTCCCAGAGAAGCCTGTATTTTGAACACAAAATGAATGCCAAATATGCAAAGAAAAATTGTTAGTAATTTTTTAGATAGAAGGAAACTTGGCAGATGATGCCTGATGAAGGAAACTGACATCTTGATATTTTATAGTTGGTTTGTCTATTCCAGGTTTGATATGAGCAAGAGAAAATACACAGATAAGAGGAGACTGGGAATAAGAGGCAAAGATAGTCCAAGAAACACTGAAGAAAAAGACTGGAATGATGTATGGAGGTCTGCAAAAGTATAAGTTAAATTAGGATAAAAGACTGGGAGACATGAGAATTATATAATGTATAAGAGTTAAAGGTTAAGAGGAACAGAATAAATTGTGAACCAGGAAAAGTGAATTTATAAAGGGATAAATAATTGTTTTGTTCAAAGGCACATTTGGATAAAAATATTAGTGTTAGAAAAAAAACTAGTCAAATCAGAGAGTAAACACAGACTTGGCAGGAAAAAATAATCAACATCTGTCACTTTCCTCCTTTTGGAGTGATATGTAAGAACAGCAACGATAGAAACAATACTAGAAAATTCCCTTAGGTGGCAACTTAGAGACAGAAATCTGAAATCTGTGCTTCTGGGAAGAGTAATATAAAAGTTAAATGGACAAAAAATATCAGCAGAGAGAAATGGTCTAAAAGTGGCAATTTTAAAGTGCTATCGAGGTTAACATCATATGGCTTGGGAAAGGTCTAATGGAAGATAAGGAAAGTAAACTTTGCCACTTGGAAAGTGAATATATGGATAGCTGTGCCTGGAATAGCTATTGGCTGATATGAAAGTGAGAAAGGTCAAAATAGATTTTAAACACATACATACAGAGGATTGCCATATATATGTGTTTTTTACCTACTAAATTTTGGGCTTTGGGAGATAGCAAATATCCAGGAGATAATGATGAAAAAAGTACCAGATTATAACAGCCTAAAGTACCAAAAGGCAATCCTCTCATTAAAAGTATAAAGGAAAAGTTTAATAAAAGGTAAAATAAATGTACAAAATGTTGAGCAAAATCTAATATGAAGACACATTTTACAGAATTCCTTGATGGGAGCCATCATACTCTCAATATATACATACTGTTAGGAAGACAATAGAACAAGGTAACTTAAATAAAATAATTCCAAAAAGCCCAAGTTAAAGTTTTGAAAATTTAAAATAATTAAATTTGAATGTCATCAGAGGCTATGAAGGAGCAATGATAAATCAGTGTAAACCAGAAGAAAATATTATTGACTTATTCTATGATTAACATCCAAAATTACATTTTACCTTTTACTCCACTATTTTGAAGAACAGCTAGTAATATCATGTGCCCATGTTCACCTTTTGAAATTTATTTTATAATACATTTACATATTAATAAAATGTCCTAATTTAAAATATTGTGCATTACTATTAAATGCAAAAAAACACAATCATTTTTTTATGCCTTACTTATGGTTATATAAGGCAATGTGATGGATGTCATAAAATAGAAAACATTGACTTATAAGTATGGAAGGAGGGGCTCCTGGGTGGCTCAGTTGGTTAAGCCCTGGACTCTTGATATTGGCTCAGGTTGTGATCTCCCAGGCATGAGATTGAGCCCCATGTCAGGCTCTGTGCTGAGTGTAGAACCTGCTTGGGATTCTCTCTCTCCCTCTCCTTCTGTGCCTCCCTGATTCACAAGTGTGCACTCTCTCTCTCTCTCTAAGTAAACAAACATTAAAAAAGAAGTATGGAAGGAAAAAAAATGTGTGTGTGTGTGTGTAATTAATAATTCACTGAGTGCTTAATAAGTCTCAGAAATGCTATGAAACATGTTACACTTTTTCATGCAAACACAAACACCTCTATTAAAAGTAGAGTTATAAGTGCATTAAAGTGATATCCTAAAAGAGAACTATGAGAGTTCAGAAAAGGGAGACATTTCTATTGGCTGGAGGTTCTGCAAAAAATGGTGTCCTGTGATAAGTTGCTTTAAAGGTTGTCCTTGAAGGAGAAGTAGGGTTTGAATAAATGGACAGAAGAATATAGCATTCTATGTGGTTGCAATATTGTCAGTAAAAATATATAAATCACCAAACAAGGGACACAGATGAAAAAAAGAGGAGTTCAGCTGGACTGTGGCAAATGTGGGTGGTGGGAAGTAGTGGGAGAAAAGAAAAGCTAGGCTGCTTCTGGTTTGCCATATTCTAAAATAAAATGTGAGGTCATGGAACTAAAATTCTTGATTTTTATTGAGTGTGTTGTGATTGATGCTGTGATTTTGAAATCTATGTCCTGATGTAGAAAGTTACCATTAACATTCTTGTTGTTAAAAAAATCAGGTGAAAATATAGTTAATGCCCTTTACTCATTAATTATACATATATACATTTGTTAAATGTTTAATTGTAAGCAAAGATAAACATGTGTCATACTGCTCATCATGACCATTTCTTTATCTTGTCCTTAAAATTTTTGATAAGTAACACAGGTTTTTCATAGAAGAACATGACTCATGAATATTCAAAGTCAAGACTCATTTTGCCTATATACAGTTTCTCCTAAAATAGCTATAGTGGACACAGCATAGAGTGACCTCCAGTGACTCAGAGCCTTGTATAATCCCTTCCTCTTGAGTGGGATCAGAGCCTGACTTGCTTCAAGCCAACAGAATGTGGCAAAGATGAAGGAATTTTGCAGATACAATTAAGGTCTTAAACCACTTGATTATGAGTTTCTCAAAAGGCAGATTATCCTGATTGATCCTGACTTAACCGAGTTAAAGCCCTTGAAAGAGGGTCTAGTGCCTTCTTTAAAATCAGAGACTCACTATCCTGCTGGCCTCAAAGAAGTCAGCTGCCATGAGTACCACAGTCACAAGGACATAAATTCTACTAGCTATCTGAGGGGGTTTGGAAGTGATTTTTTTTTCCTAGTGGAAACTCTGATGAAAATGTAGTCTGGCTAAAGCCTTTGTTGCAGACTCAAAGTAAGACTATAAGCAGAGGATCCTGCTGACAAGATATTCTCCTTGACCAAACTTTAGTCAGATTCTTCTCAACTAGGCATTGACCATTGAAACTTCCTTGTCCATTTTTGCATTACCCAATTTCAGCAAAAATCCTGCTGAGTCAATTTAGCAAGATTCTTCACTCTTGATATCTGATCATCTTGGATATCTGATCAAATTTCTTAAACCACCCCCCACCCCAGTTTGTGTCTGATCATCCTAGCCTGCCTGCAGCAAGAATCCTGTCGAGCTGATTTAGCCAGAATTTCTCCTTACCCTTGATGGTTCCTCCTAGTAATTTTCCATTCCCTAACCCCCAACTACTCCTGGTATAAATCCCCACTTGTTCATGCTGCATTTAGAATTGAGTCCAGTTCTATACTAAGTTATCTTTTCCTTCATTATAATAGTCCTGAGTAGAATAGGTCTTTACTGCTTTTACTACTATCCAGCTCTGGTTTCTCTTTAACACAGCTAAGCTTTGCCTAGACTCCTGACTCATGATAATTAGTGTATTGTTTTGATCCACTAAGTCTGTGGTAATTTGTTATATCATAAGAAAAAGACTAATGCAACAGCCAACATAAATATATATTTCCTTTTCAGTAATGAGAATGAAAATTAAAACTCTATATCTCATTACAGACTCCCCCTTCCAGAAAAAAAAAAATGAGTACAGAATCAGCATGTGAGGACTACACAATGTTCTCTCAAGCACATATCCATAGAACACTGATTACACATCTTGTGTGGATCACAGACTTAAGTAAGTGTATCCCCTTCTACTTGGTCTTAGAGTCTTTTCAAAGTATTTGTAAATAAAGACTGAATAAGTGTAACAAAGCAAACATTTAAGTTGCAATCAGGAGCATTTGTTTGATGGGGTACCAGGGTGGCTCCATGGTTTAAGCATTAGGTGTCTAGCTCTTGATTTTGGCTCAGACCATGATCTCACAGTTCCTGGTAATGAAGTTTCGGGGTGATGGTGGGGTGGTGGGGTGGTCCAGAGCTGATGGCCAAGAAATAATTCTGGAAGTTGTCTTTGGTGCAAAAAGGTGATTTTATTAAAGCACTAGGACGGGACCCACGGGCAGGAAGAGCTGTACTGGGGTTGTGGTGGGTAACTGATTACATACCCTCAGGTTGGCAGTGGGTTAGAGATAGAATAAGTCTCTAAGGAATTTCGGAAGCAAGGTTTCCAGGACCTCGAAGGGCTAGCTGTTGCTAGGGAAATGGCATTTATTAACGTTTAGAAAAACCTCAGTCATGAGACCCTTCAGATTTATATCAGGGGGCCATAAACTTGGAATATAATTGCCAGCATATATCTTGTGGGCGTTGAGATAAAGGAGGTTTCCAAAGGAATTTTTATATGTTAAAGTAGACACAGGATCCTCAAGGTGGGGATAATGTTAAGCTAAGATTCTCTTTTGCCCCTAGCAAATTGTCCTCATTGAGGCAGCTGAGCTGATAGAGGGAAGTCACTCTGAGTTTCAAGGACTTGTCAATGGGCTGTAGGAAGTAAGGGAATTTAATTTTTCCTTTGCCTTAGTTTCCCACATCACCATCGCAAGCACTTAAATTCCTTTCCTTTGTTCTTGGGTAGCCAGGAGTGTCTGAGGAATTTCAGACATATCCCATGATGCGGGGAGGGGGTGACTGCTGTTAGGCCGTACTTTGCCCTCAGCTTGGCCCATGCTTCCTCATCAGTGGGATCGAGCCCCACACTGACAGGGAGCCTGCTTGGCATTCTTTTTTTCCCTTTCTCTCTGCCCCCTGCCCCTGCTTGCTCTCTCTCATTCTCTCTCTCTCTCTCTCAATAACAGTAATAATAATAATAACGAATAAAATAAATGTTAAAAAGAGCATTTATTTTACTAAAGATATTTTGATAATGTGGATAATGTGCCTATAGAAATTTGAGAATTGATTGTACAGATTTGGGGAGATAAATTCTGATATATTTTCAAGGAACATAGGAATTATTCACAAAGCCTTTGTTTAGCCATTAAAAAAAAAAAGGATTTAAATTGATAAAAGCTCAAGCTTTTAATGCTGTTTTTCTTGACATGTACATTGTCTGATTGGGTTTTACCTGAAATGCACCGTTGACAGTTAAATATTCCTACGGAAGTATGTTAACTCCAAGTGTCAAGGGACCCCAGGAAATAGTGAATAATAAATAACAGCACTTCTTCTTTGTTAGCCTCTCACGTCTATGCTTGCTGAATATCATGCTGAGTATCCAAAGAAAGTGTATATTTTTGTGAAACACTAGCAAGATACTACAGAGCCAACTTCAATCTAACTTCACAGGATCTCTTGCTGCGCTATCCAGACAATTAAATCACCACATTCCCTTGGTGAGTTACCTGAAACACAGCAGTGCCTAGAAAATTAAATTGAATATACCTTGTTTTTAACCATTTTATTAGAACCATTTCAACTGTGATTTTAAAGGATTTCTAATGATTGTTTGCTTACTCTATTACATTTCATGAGGTGGATTTTTCCAATAATGGCATATAATAAATAAAATGTATAAACCTTAAATGGAACTATAATTAAATAACTGCACTGATGAAACACTGAAAATAAAACAGAGTTTTAATGGGCAGATAAGAAAGCAGCCCTGTAAAATTAATTGGCTGCTGTGACTTCACAATCTGATGATATATTATGGATATGATCAATGATAAAGTGAAACCAAACAACAATGCTGAACTAATAGTCACGTATTATAAAACTGAAAAGAAGAGGTCAAACACATAGAAAACTTAACTCCAAATGTAGGAAAAGAAATCTTGTATCTACCATTAATGCCAGATCTTAATGTTGATCAACATTCAGCCCATAAATAGTATCTTCCAAATATGAAAGCATTCTGCTATCCTTTTACATTGGGTAAACCTAATGAATTGTTTTTCCAATATAATGTAAAATCTCATTCACACAAGTATTATTTTAATAATAATGTGATGTGGATTATCACATTTTGTTTGCTTTTAAACAAACACAGTTTAAAAAAAACACAGTTTTGTTTTTAAACTATCCACGTTGCCTCATATCCAATTCTTTTGAAATTCAATTGAATCATACAATTCAAGAAAATTATAGTGATTTAGTTAATGGAAAAAGCTAAAAAGACAAATATAATTTAATTATTTTTTGTTATTTAAGATATTATTTTTATAACAAGACATGTCTTTCCTAAAATCCTGCATTTACCATGTATAGATATTCTACTATATATTGATATACTAAAATATGACTACATAATATTTCAGCTGGAGTTACATTTTGATTAAAGTCTGTCAAATACCTGCCAGTTTTCACAAAGTTTGTTCAGAAATTTCTAATTTTCTTAGGATATGCATATTAGCAAGGTAAGGTGTTAACTTCAATTGTTGTTATGGCCTGAATGTTTTTGTATCCTCAAAATTCATATGTTGAGAACCTAATATCCAAGGTGGTGGTATTAGGAGGGGGGAGCTTTGGGGAAGTAATTAGCTCATGAGGAAGGAGCCCTCATGAATGGCATTAGTGTTCCTATAAGAGTTATGAGAGATTTTCCTTCCCCTCTCTGATCTCTACCATGTGAGGATACATTGAAAAGTTGGCACTCTGCCACCCTAAAGAAAATCTCCATCAGAATTCAGTCATGCTGGCACCTAATCTCAGACTTCCAGACTCCAGAACTATCAGAAATAAATTTCTGTTGGTTATAAGCCACCCAGTGTGTGGTATTTTCTTAAGGTAGCCCTAATAGACTAAGACAATTGTCTGCATGAATGTTTCATTATTTTTATATTTGAGTTATATTAAAGGATGATAATTGTGACAGATTGTATTTTCCAAGGAAGATCCCAACATTATCTCCTATCAGACATACTTATCTGTAATATGAATTCATCACTGTTTCATTAAAAGACAGTGTATCTCTCAATCCCTTTTAACCTGGTTGACTTGTAGTGGCATCGACCAATAGAATACAACAGAAGGAACACTGTGACAAAACATGGGTCAACATTAACTAGCTTGAAATCTTCTATAGTTTGCCACTTGGAATCTACTCAGTTTCATGAAGTGCAGCTACCCTGGCACCACCATGCTGTGAAAAATATCAAGTTTAGGCTCATGGGGGGGGAGCTATCATGTGGAGAAAGGGGGAAGAGGGGTAGTACAGAGACAGAAACAGAGATAAAGAAAAGAAATGGGGAAATCTGAATCATCAAGGTTAAAAAGCCATCTTGAAATTGAAACTCCAATCCTCAGCCATCTTAACCAACACCACGTAGATCAAAAATAAGCCACTTAAAATAAATTTTCCAAAATCTCTGCCATAAAAATTTAGGCAAAATGAAATTATTTTTACAAAGTTATACTTCAGTATGGTTTGTTATTAATTACTCATAAGGAGCTTGGTAACTAAAAGCAGGGTGCTGCCATAACAAGGCAGCAAGAGGAACCCCACAAGAGAAATGTGGAAAGATAGTGAGAAAATCATATTCAGACTAGACACAGTTGATAGTACTACCTACTAGTGGAAAGGTGAATGAAACATGGAAAATAGATCATGTTTTTAATGAACTGATAGAACCACGGAAGACACCAAGCCGGAAGTTGAATGTGACAACTGGTTTCTTTAATAGAGCTATAAAAGCCCAAGACACTTGTAGAAGTCCTAGAAAATGAAATTACATGGGAAGAGAGAGATCAAGTCCAAGGAGCTCCAAGAAATCTGACATGTAAGCAAAAGGTTATCTTGAAAGTGAAACTTCCAGCTTTGGTAGCCCTGACAGAAAACATTCAAATACAGATCATCCAACAACTCATCTTCCAAAGTCCCATGCTTTAAATTGTGAGCAAAATAAATTGTTCTTTTAAGACATTAAATTTGGAGTGGTTTTGTTATAAGCAATAAATAGCTGGGTCCTAATGACTAATTTCCCTATGTGACTATAATTTAAATAGATTACTCCATTAATTTTTTTAATTGCAGAAAATAATTTATAATACTGGTTCTAAATGTGCCATTTAAGGTCATAGAAATTTCTAAAGTATAAATAGGATCTAGATGTAACAGCTGGATAATTGGAGTTTTACAATTGTATTTTCTCAATAATATATTACTGTATGTAAGGATTTTTTAATGTTATTTTCTTTGTTTATGTTTTCTTTTATTTAAGGGAAGTCAAATCAAATATGAAGTCTAGCAGTTGACACAACCAAAAAGGATCCTGTGTGCCTGTATCCATGTTTGTGTCTATTTTCTCTCAGTTCTTTGAATTTAATAATCCATTGGCATCTATTTTTGTTGACAAGAAGTTTGCTTTCAGACTATTTATTATTCTTTAGTAGTCAATTTTTCTTTTCTCTCTCTGATACCTTTAAGGTTTTTTTTTTTTCCTTACTATGTTCTACAGTATCACTGTGTGGTCAAGGATAACTGTATTTATCCTTTATAGAAGTCTGTGTGTACTTTCAATCTGAAGGCTAAGATAATTCTCAATTCAGAAAAATTCTTGGGCATTTTCACTTTAGATAAGCTTTTCCTCACACCGTTCTCTCACATTTGGTACGGTTGAGTCACAAGTATATTCTCTGTAACTCCCAATTTGCCTTTCTAATTTTTAATTTCTTTATCATTCTAGGCTGCATTCCAGATGCACCACTCGGTATATTTTCCTATTCAATATATTTTTCTTTGTGTTTGAAGACTGTAGTGTTGTAGGAAGTGTTTTTTTTTATCAGTTACTGTATTTTAATACTCACAATACTTGATCTTAGCCAAAAGGCTGAAAAGCGATATTAATACAATCTACAATTTTATTTTAATATCCATCAGTTCTTACAGGAGTATGTCTCTCTTTGTTTCATAGTTTCTTAATGATTTTAGGGATGTTATTTTTTTCCATTTTCTCTTTTAGTATCTTCAACATACTTTAAAGTCATTTTGAAATGTCCCTAATTTTTGTATGTTATTTAATTGCTTTTACTTTTTTATTGTTCATTTTGCTGATCAATTTTTTCATGTTAGCATTCCTCACATACTGGAATATTTGAATAAATCTCACATGGGAAACCCTCCCCCCAGTACCTCTTCTTCCATCTTTGTCCAGTGGTTTTACATTTGCCTCTACCTGGGTTGGATTCCCAGACCCTATTCTATTCTGGAACCAGGTATTATACCAACTCTCATACTGTAATGACTCAGGGCTATTCTAGATCTAGTCGCTGAGTTAACAGGTAGACAGGGTCTGGAATGATTTCTTCATTTTCTTCCTGTTTTCAAGACAAGCAGCTTTATAAAAAAACCATAGTGCCTAGAAATTATCACAGCTTTTTTAGTCTCTTTTCTTGCATAAATAAGGAGTCTTATTCCAGCCCAATTTTCATGTTGAGTGGCTGGTTCTTGTCCATGCCCCAGGTTTGCCATCCAATATTATACGTCACAGGAGTTGAAATACAACGTCTCTACTTAGAATCCTTAACACAAGCATACTCATGGGATTAGCAACTATTTGTGAAAATATATGTATTTTTAAATTTTTAGTTTTGTCATGTTTGGAAGAAAAGAGGAAGCTTGAAGTATTAACAAAGTTATCTTCACCAGAAAACTCCTGAGAGCTCACTATTGCTGATGTTTCCCACAAGTATATGTTCCCCATCCTAATCTAGACATCAAAGCTTTGACTCTAAATATCCAGGAAAATCTGTTTTTTTTTTCAGATATCTATATGCAATAAAGGATCTTTAGTAAAGGACTATATAAAGACAATAAAAATATTCACTAAAAAGGAAAGAGTTTAAACACAGTTATTGAAATGTAAAGTTCACTGTATAAATAGATAAAATTAATAACAATGATTAAATATACTACAACAACAGCTTCTATTTGCTCCTTATCGAGAAACAGAGGATAGAACTAAACTAGCTGAAAGAAGAGTGTGCTTCGGACTTGTCTGACTTGTCTTCATTTTGTCTACATTTGATCCTGTTGTTATCTCTGGTTGCCTGGACACATGTTTTACATGTGTTGAATCTTTGAGTCTTTCACCATTAATCTAAGATAGTCATTATTATTTTCATCTTTTTTATTGTTTATTTAGTTTTGAGAGAGAAAGAGACACAGAGTGTGAGTGGGGGAAGGGAAAAGAGAGAGAGACACAGAATTGGAAGCAGATTCCAGGCTCTGAGCTGTCAGCACAGAGCCCAACGTGGGGTCGAACTCACAAACTGGGAGAGCATGCCCTGAGCAGAAGTTGGGCGATTGACCGACTGAGTTATCAGGTGCCCCTCTTTTCCTTCTTAATCTTGGTAATTGTTATATAATACTTCTCTCCTTTTGTTCTAACCAGATTCCGCAAAGTGTATTTCTCTCAGAGAGTCTATGTTTCCGTTCTGCTTAGGATAGGTAAAAGAATTTTTTTTAATGTCTATTTAACTATTTTTGAGAGAGAGAGTGAGAGAGAGCACAAGTGAGGGAGACGCAGAAAGAGAGGCAGAGAGAATTCCAGGCAGACTCTGTGCAATCAGGGCAGAGCCCCACGTGGGGCTCGATCTCACAGTGAGATCATGACCTGAGTCAAAATCACGAGTCGGACACCTAACTGAGCCACCCAGGCAGCCGTAAGTGAAAGAATTTTTAAACTATCTTTGGTGGGGAAAAAAAAAATTTGACATGTGTTTTCATCTCAGGAGTGATCTCCAATGACAAACCAATGTAAAAAGCATGAATCTTTCTACATAACACAGTTCTGCTGGGAATCAGTAGTTCGCTCTGATTACTGTTTAGTTACTTCATGGCAACATATCATAGGTCAAATAAATATCTAGTGCCAAATACTGAGAGTATATAATGAAAGATATATTTCTTACATCCAAAGATTGCAGTCTATTTGGAAAGGCAAAGAGAAAATTTTTTAATACATTAATTTTGTTCTGTGCAAGTTAGATTGTAAGATCAACAGAGATATTAGGTAGGAGAAAATTGTAATGGCAGTATGAGAGAAGAAGGGTCTAAATCATAATGATGGCATAGGAATGAAAAGGTCAAACCAAGAAAGACAGCAAAAAGGAGTCAACATTCCAGGAGACAGGACCTGAGAAATACAAGACAGAGGAGTGAAACGTAATGACCATAGTGATGAGGATAACACCTGCAAGAATGATAGCAACAGGTTATGTCTGCTAAGTGCTGACTGAACTATTTCAAGTAGAGGAAAATAAAACATTGTTAGTGCCAGAGATAGAATGTGGAAAGAGAGCAATGTTAATGAGAAAAATTGAGTTTTAGAAGTTCCAAGTTTGATGTGACTGTTAGAAGTTCCAAGTTTGATGTGATTTTGACCTTCTAAAAGAGAAGCCTTAGACACAATTTTTAAAGGAAGTAAGACAAGGTGGAATAGAGTCTTGAAGAACACTCAAGAAACAATAAAAAGAGAAATATAGAGTGTAATTTATCTTAGAAGATGTATAGAGTGTAATTTATCTTAGAATTTATCTTAGAAGAAATCTACATAAGTTCTGAGGACTTAGATGAAATGTTATATTTTCTTTATCACTTCAGCAATTAAGTAATGAAGAAATGTCTTTTTCATTACTTTTTTTTTATTTTTTAGATCTTCCTTAACATGAATATTTATGCTCTGTGTTGCCTAATTGCCAACTAGCATCTCTCTTCAGCATCAGATCCTTATGGTAAAAGTCACTACAGAAAACTAAAACTTGCACTGTTTCTTTCTGTAAATGTATTCTCATTTTCATCTGTAATTTAATTCAAAAGAAAGCTTTCATTTTAGGCATACAGAAGTATAAAGTATGCCTGAAGTTATAATGGCCTCTGGAATCATCTCTTTGGAATATCTTACTTTGAAATACACAATGAATAAAATTGTAACAATTTTCCTGGATTTTTTTTTTCAAACAACAAAGTTCCATAAAGGGAAGAACTACTACGGAGCTCACATAGTGTCATTTGTGTCCCTTTCCGCCTTGGCACAATAGCCTACTTTGTAGAGGGTTCCATAGAGAATTCTATAACACTGGGTGGCGCTACAGACTAACAGAAAAATATATTTATTTAGCATGAATCTAGCTTCAGTTCATTTTTGCAATCTTGATATCAAGTGTTACTAGATATTACTTTGCTGGTCATTCTGATATTCCACTCACACAAATGTCTGGTGCAAATTGGCCTATTAGCAAAGAAATGTCAACCATGTTGCTCCAACTAGGTAACATTTCATGAGAAAGCATTATGACAAACGGGAAGAAAATAAAACATTTGATAGAGAAGCATGTTTCCCTCATGTTGATGACTGAGGATATTTGTTGGAGGGAAACGTTCAACACAAATTTGCATAGCGAGTTAATTCCAAAGTAGCACCACATTTTCTATAACGTGGTTGTTTTTAAACAGTGATTTAACAATTAATCAGATATAATATTGAAGTTATCTAATTCACTCACCCAGATCTTCCCAGAGTCATTCAGACAAATAAATTGAGCCATCCTTTTTGGAAAACTGGATACCAAGGTATTTATATTCGAAAGAGATAAATATGAGAGTTTTCTATTAAGGTTCTTAACAGAACATTAAATACATTTTTGAGGGCAGGCACTTTTCATTTTTGTCTCATAAATGATGTATAACTAACCTGCATTTTTAAAAATTATCAGATAAAGAATAGTATTAGCAAGTGAATGTCCTCTCTTGCCAGCACCCTCCCTCCGCATCTACCATTTATATTCCATAACTAGAGATTAAATTTGGTGTTCCATCCAGTCCTTTTCATGTTCATGAGGGACATTTATATATACATATTTTATGCTAATAGGATCGTACTATGCATATGGTTTGACAACTTGCATTTTCATTTAAAAACAGATCTTAAACATCTTTCTGTGTCAACATAAAGGTCTAATTAATTGTATTTAAGCAGCATGGATATGCCATATATTCTTTAACCATTTTTCTCACTGAATTGTCAGAATGTTTTTCCCTGTATTACAGACAATGCTGCAATAAACATCCTTTTACACACATCTCTGTGTATATGTGTATTTCTGTTAGATTGATTTTAGAAGTAGAATTGCTGAGGTGAGATAAAAAGCAGGGGAAGAAAAGAAAGGGAAACAAACCAAAACAGACTCTTAACTATAGAGAACAAACTGATGGGTGATGAGTATTAAGGAGGGCACTTGTGATGAGCGCTGGGTGTCTTATGCAAGGGATGAATCACTGAATTCTACTTCTGAAACCAATAAAGCACTGTATGTTAACTAACTAAAATATAAAACAGAAAAAGAAAAAGAGAAAGGAAAAAAAAATTGCTGAGATGAAAATAATGCACTTCCTTAGGTTAGTCTAATTTTGCATTCTCTCTGATAGTGCTAGGAGAGTACCTTGTTGGGATCCCAATCCAGTTCTTGGCAAAAAATGAGCAGTCTGAATTTTTTTGTCTTTTTTCTTTTCTTTCTTTTTTTTCTTTTTAACTTTTCCCATAGTTAAATGTGGGATGCTGTATCTCTACTGTTTTCACTGATAAGTATATGTGAAATTGTGGATTGTTTTATATTTTAATTGGAATCTATGGACTTTTTTAGAATTGCACATTTATACCACTTTTATACATTTTCATACAAGGTTAATTCTAGGTTTTTGCATAGCACTATAAGCAATTTTTATATCATGCATATTTACTGTTTGTTAATAATAGCAACTCTACTTATTCTAGCCTTTCATTTATCTGTTAGCATTGCTTATACCATCTTTGATGAATATGAGCTAAAAATTATTAGTTAGCCCCATTAGTCATTTACTTTATGAATTCTAATTTGTGTCTACTTAAGAAAACATTTTCTACTCCAAAATTTTCAAGATATTTGCATTTATTTTTTATGAATAGTTTTATAGTTTAGATTGTTATATTTTTCTCTTTATTTCCTCTAAAATTCAATTTTGTGTACAGCATGTAGGAGGGAATCAAGCTCTTTTTCTCAAATTCAGCCAATTTTCCAAACCACTTATTAAAGAATTCATCTTTTTCCCATTGATTTGAAATACTGCTTTAATTATAAATATTTTTAATGTTTATTTATTTTTGAGAGAGAGAGACTGAAAGATAGAGTGTGAGTGAGGAAGGTGCAGAGAGCAAGGGAGACACAGAATCCAAAGCAGGCTTAAGACTCTAAGCTGTCAGCACAGAGCCCGATGCAGGGTTCAAACTCATGAACTTCGACATCATGACGTGAGCTAAAGTCTGACTAAGCCACCCGGGTGCCTCGAAAACTGCTTTAATTATAAACTCACGGAATCTTTTTTGAGGTTTTGAATAGATGTTTACTTTTTTTTATTGTTTATACTTTATTTAATTTTCATAAGACTTCTAACATTATATAATCACATTATATCAATACCATTCATAAGCTTATTTTTAAAACATTTGATTACAGGGAGATGCCATTTCTCAAATTATAATACTTCTGAGCTAAGCTAAATAAGATTAAAATTCTCCTTCAAGAAATGTTAAAATGACTAAATTTTTATATTTTTAATTTTTCATAATACATATAGTGATTTTCTTTAATATTTATAAAATACCATCTTTCTCAAGAGATTACAAAAAATATCCTGGACATGGAAACTAAAAATCATATATTGACCTAGGTATGAAACAATGTATATTGGCAAAGAGAAGAGATATGACTTTAGTAATTTTGCAATTATTATGTCTGTATAGCTTGACTTTTTTTGGAGTGTAAGCTGTACACACTAAACACTTTTCTTAGTCATACACATGAAGACTTTTTGGACTAGATTTTGGCCTTCTGGTACATCTTCTAAAAACATGATTGCATGATAGTTTTTAAGCCAAGGCCCTTTTTTTCCGGAGTAGGTGAAGGGTTATTAGAGCGTTTTCTCGTGTAAATGATGGGTTAATATTTTTAATGTTAGAATATCTGCAACAGCAAGAACAGTTCTGTACATCTAATTCTTGATAAAGGTATCATATTTACATTCATATAGTGTGAGAGGCTATGAACTGTTTTTGGTTCACAGAATTTTTGTCCTCACATGTGTGGGTTTTTCCTCACATCAACCAATTCTCCAATGTTCTGGACGCCAAGTGCATATATGCAATTCAACTGACCTCTGACACTAACTATCCAAAATTAATGCAGACTCTACAGGTTGAGGATTCAGTCCCACAAAACTGCCTTTGCACTGCAGATGCCAATCGAAACTCCCATGCCTCCTGTACTTCTGATCGATTGGTATAAATCCATTTGACAGTTTGTTAGAATGACCCCTGGAACTCAAGAAAGTGCTTTACTATTACTAGTTTATTGTGAAGGACAAAACTCAGAACAAGCCAAATGGAAGAGATGCACAGCACAAGGAATAGGGTAAGGGCATGGAGCTTTTATGCCCACTTGAAGCCATAACCATCCTACTATCAGTGTATTCTCCAACTCAGAACTCCTCCAATCCTCATCATTTAGGGTTTTTACAGAGATTTCATTACATAGACATGGTTGGTTAAACCACTGGCCATTGGTGACCACAAGGCTTCAGCCCCTCTGCACTCCCTAGAGGCCAGGGATGAGACTAAAAGCTTTCAACCCTCTAATCATGCCTTGGTCTTTCCACAGGCTAGCGCCCATCTTGAAGCTACCTAGGAGCCCTCTAAAAGTCTAAGCATCACCTTATTAGCATAAACACAAGTATGGTTGAAAAAGGATCATGAATAACAAAAGATGCTCCCAGCTCTCCTGTCACTGTTTTAGGATTTTAGAAACTCTGTGTCACGAACTAAAGACAAAGACCAAAAATACATTTCTTATTGTATCACGCTTACATAATAAATACAATGCAATTTCTAATAATATATTTAGGTTTCTAATGTTTATATTAGAGTATATAATACTTTTATAATTTTAAGAACTGTTGTCTATAATAAATATTAAATATGATTTCTTATAAACAAAATGTCTTATGAACAAAATTTCACTGTATTCGTAATAAAACAATGTAATAATCTTTATGGTAAAATGTATTGATTAAGCAATGAAATCTAAACATTGAGTATTTTTCAAATATAAAACATATAAACAGTGAAGACTATAATCTTGTCATGATACATATATTACTCATTTATAATTCAAAGTTTTCTTCAACTTTACTTCATGGCATTTTTAATTAGAACTGTTGAACTCCACATTTAAAATCATGAAGATGGCAATCAGTGTGTCCTAAGAAACCAAAAATAGCCATTATAATGAGGTTATTTGGATTCAACTAAACGCACTGTTTAGAATATGTTTAAATGAAAACAATAATTAATTATATCACATTAGTGCTTTTTTTATGCTGTAATAATTGTTATTGCCTTAGATATTATGGGACCTCTACACATAGCTTTTAAATATCAACAATACGAACTACTCAATGTACTTATCGTACCTTCGTTAATAGTTATTTTCTAAACTAGTATGCATTTAAAAAGATTATTGTTAAAACTCTAGTCTGTCTTCATCCCACATAGACTTTTATAGAATCTGGACTGACTTTCTTTTAACTTATAAGTCAATATAAGACGACTTATATTTCTTCATAACAATACTCCTTATATTCACTCTGTCTTGAATGTATAAACTCCCAAACAGGAACATTCTAAAACTAAATATTTTTAACTCATGCACTAACAATTTAACTTAATAAATGATTCGTATTTCATAGAAAAGGAAAGAGGTAAGATTGTTAAATTCTTTGTATTAATTTAGCTTTTGCAAATTAGTTTTAAGACAAATTAAGATTATATTTGTCTTTTGATATTTCGCTTCTAATGTAACTACAGATGCAGATATTATTTAAGTCTAGTGCAGTTATTCTTCTTATCAATATTGATGGCTGCCAAGATAGAATTAGGAGAATTGCATGACATATACATATAATCCGATTTCAAAAGGATTTAATATTTATGTATTTAAAGAAAACATAATGCACCTACTCCAATGTGACTATATCTACACTTTATTTTGCTGAAGAATTTCAATAGAAATTTATAACTTCTGCTAACATGAAGTTTGAGGATATTTAAAAGATAATTAGGAGATTATTATAAACATTAAAATTTAATATTTTAAAACTACATCTTCATCTTTAAATACACAATTTTTCACCGTAGTATATTTCAAAACAACGCATTTTATATGTACACTAAAATGAAAGATGTAGATAATATAGCCATACAGACTCCCACTATTTCCAACAAAGATTTCTTTAAAAAGATTTAATACGTCATTGATACCTCAAATGCCTTTATCTATAATGTCTAAACCAGTTCAATTGCTCTATCTACCCTTCTACACTGCTTCTTCACATATCACATTTCTAACCACCTTGTAAAGACCAGAGAAGTCCTACCTACCATCTGGTGTAGCCTTGGGTGTTTGGGTCTTAGTACACTGATGTAACTGAAGCCAATTTTGTATCTACACAATTCCTGAGTTAGAATGCTGGATATTAGTATCCAGGGTCCTTAAGAAATTAAGTCAAATTGAGAAGTCTGTGACAGAAACTGAACAGGAGCCTATTTGCCAGACTCAGGTTTCTTCTCCCATGCCCGAGTTAGGTTTCTCACCTGTTGCCTTAAGGGACTTGATGTCTGGCACTATTCCAATCACAGAAACATCCACCTAGACATACGATGTCAAGCAACCATATTCCTTTGAGTCTGTAACATCAAATCCAATATTTGGTTACAAAATAGGGTGGTGAGAAAATGAACATAGATATATGTATGCTTTATAACATTTCCAGCTAGTTTTAAAATCTTTGAAGTCATGAATTGTTTCTTCTATTTTGTTTTTAATCCAAAAGACAACAATAAAAAAGTACTAGATAAATGCTTGTTTCGCTTTAAGAATTATAAAAATAATTAATTCATGGAATTGCAAGAATTATATTATTCATATATGTAAAATGATTAGAATACAATGAAGCATGGCACATAGTATTTTACATACATAGCACTTTATAGAGAGAGTAGCTGCCACCATGTGAAAGGTATTAAAGTAAGTATTAATCAGACACATTTGCTTGTGTTAGGGAGCAAAAATTTCCTATTCCCTTCAAGGTGCTTCTAGCTGAGCTTAGAATCAAATTGACATGAGACAGATTAACAGGAGAAAATAAAATTTAATCTTGTATACATGGAGAATTCACATGGAAATTCTAAAGACGGTCATGCAAAAAGAGGTATATATGTCTTTCGGAACTCAAAAGGGGGTAGAGTCTGGAACTTCAAAGGGAAGGAATGCACTTCACAGAAAGATGAAAAAGTAAATAATTGGTAAACAAATGTTTGCTGATCCTCTCAGAAGCAATGGGACATAGAGGACTTTGGTCAAACAGGCTTTGCTAGGTTCCTTTCTGTCTACCACCTCTAGTTTATGCCATATTGTTATTATGTATGGTGATAGCTCTCTTCCTGGAGCTGTTTCTCTGTCTAAATTCTTTTCAGGCAGTTGAGGAGGGGGAAGTAAAGAGCTTTTCCTGATTCTGCTGGGTTTCAATTGCTTTGTAACTCAAAATAATCTTCAAAGTGGCCTAGGTTGGAGTGGTTTGTGGTTGGACTCCACACTTATTTTAAGAACACACATTTCTCACTAAAGAATAAAATAAGGATTGAATTACCTTTGATTAGTTTTGGTTTCTAGATTATGTTTCCCTTTGAGTACAAGGGTTAGTTTAGTTTGGACAATGTTGATCCCAGGTTTTATTCAAATTTATTTACAATAACCAAATATTCCTGATAAAGAGAAGCAACTTCTAAAATATTAATTGCAGGGGGCACCTGGGTGGCTCAGTCGGTTGAGTGTCTGACTTCGACTCAGGTCATGGTCTTGCAGTTCGTGAGTTCGAGCCGCACGTCAGGCTCTGTGCTGACAAATAGCTCAGAGTCTGGAGCCTGCTTCAGATTCTGTATCTCTCTCTCCCCCTCCCCTGCTCATGCTCTGCCTCTCTGTGTCTCTCAAGGATAAATAAATGTTAAAAATATATATATATATAAAATAGTTAATTGCAGTAATAGAAGAAAAATTTGAGAATAACCCCCTCCCCAAAAACAAGTTGGGGTGTGGCAATGAAAAAAAAATTAAATAAAAACAACGCAGAAATGTCAGCCATACCTGAAGGTTTATAAATTCCTCAGGTTTTATACTGCTACAGACTGAGGACCTGGTAAATATTCAGTTAGGAATTTAATCAATCTCTCTTCAAAGGAAGCATATTCAAGAATAATGAGAGATAGCATATCTAAAACTAAAGAATGGTTCTAGCAGTGATGGGGAGCCACTGTAGGATTTTAAACAGGTAGTGACATTATCAGATTGCATTTTAAAAAAGGTATTGTACATTCATTAGGTTAAGTTCATATGTTCATTTATTTGACAAATATTTGTTGTTATATGTGCCAGATACTGCTCAAAATGCTCAGAATAACAAGGTGAACAATACAAAAAGCAATCTTTTTCATGGAACTGACAATCCAGCAGGACGATTTGGCAATAAACAAGTCAACAAATAGGTAATAAGATTTTAGATAGTGATAATATCATGAAAAGAGTAAGTATAATTAAGTGATACAGTGTGATTGATGGGTGTGGTCAACAGTTGGCAACACCAAATAGCACAGTACATGAAGATCTTGCTAAGAAGAAATATCAGACTTGAGACCAGAATGAAGGGGAGGAAGTCACCACTCAAAGGGCTGGAGCCAGAGAAAGAACAAGCACCAAGAACTGGAGGAAGAGGTAGGCATGTTAGAGGAATGGAAAGAAAGCCATTATGGACACACCAAACTGTATGAGAATAAAAGTTATACAACTCGAGATCTAAAAGTTAAACAGCTCAGGTACAGTGTCATAGCATAAGACATGGAAAAGATTACCATTTCATTTTAAGAATGGGAATCTGTTGGTTGATATTTAAAAATAAAGTAATACGGTCCTAATTACATGTTTAAAACAGAAGTTAGCAGCTGACTGAACTGTGAATGAGAATGTATGGAATAGGGAAACTAGCCAGACAGATATCAGAAGTGTCCATTGACAATTAGTGGTGGTTTGTCCTAAATGGTAACAGAGGAGATGGTGAACATAGAGGAGAGCTGCCAGCACTCACTGATGGGATGGATGGGAGGGGTAAAGGAAAAGGTCAAATTAAGGATTATTCCAGGGCCTTGAACTAAGAAAATAGATGAATATGGTATGTCATTAGCTGAGAAGCAGATGTACCTTTGGGTACATCGAGTTAAGGCCACATCCTATACATAATGAGGCTTCGTGATAAGATGCAAGAATCATTTCAAGGCTATGATGATGGAAAATGAGCCCAGGTTATGCACAAGACTACAAACAAAAGTAACTATGTCTTTCTTCATTTAAAAGTCTTCATTTTCTAAGATCAATTTCCCTCAAGTCTATTCTTCCATTGCTTAAAGCTATTATAGTCTATAGTTTTCCCAAAGTAGTAATATTTACCTTTTCAGGTTACTGTGAGAAACAAATCAGATAGAAATGAACTTTGTATGGTCAGATTATATGAATAGCCCTTTATGTAAATATATTGGCAAATTTGTATGTTACAATATATTAATATGTAAAGTGATGTATAAATATTATTATCATTAAGTAGTATTTATTGAATAAATTTTAATTATTATTTATTATGTACTAAATACTACTCAATATATTTAACGTAGAAGAGCAAAGGGCAGATGATAATTTTCCTGCTGTCAGGGAGTATTCATTAAGAAGTCTGTTAAGTTAATGGGGCACCTGGATGGCTCAGTCGGTTGAGTGTCCGACATCGGCTCAGGTCATGATCTCACGATCCGTGAGTTCGAGCCCCGTGTCGGCTCTGTGCTGACAGCTCAGAGCCTGGAGCCTGTTTCAGAATCTGTGTCTCCCTCTCTCTCTGCCCCTCCCCTGTTCATGCTCTCTCTCTGTCTCAAAAATAAATAAACGTTAAAAAAAAAAAGTCTGTTAAGTTTAAAAAAAATGAAAAAAGAAGTACATTAGGTTTAGATAGAAAAGCCAACCAAGTAAACGATATGTAAATAAATAATTTATTCAGCAAAGATTTATTGAGCTCCAACAACATTCCGGGCATTGCTATAAAAGCAAGAAGAATAAAAGTGAGCAAAACACACAAATCTCCTCTTTCATGGAAATTACCTTCTAGATGGCAAACAAACAAACAAAAACAAACAATAAAACAGATCAGATTAAATCCTGCCACAAGGTTTATAATAGATGTGATAGATTTAGTGGCTGGCAATTTTGATTGGTTAAAAAGCAAATCACATGTTCCACTGGGACTCACCCGGGGCCTAATTGAGAATTTCCTTCGAGTGTGTCTACCACAGTCTCCCAAACACTGAGCCCATAAGGTTGCAGATATTTTAAAACATTCAAGGATGTTTTCAATAAAGTTTTAATGTGTATATAATTTTCACAAATAGTATACAATGTGAATTTTAATAATATTTAAGGAAATTGGATTTTAGTGTACTTTTTTAAAGGAAAGATAATACAATGATAATAATACATTGCTTTAAAGTAAAATATCTTACATGTAATATGATCGAAAGTTATAATGTTAGAGAGAAAATTAATTTTTTTGAGTTCACCCAAACAGAAATCACACTATAAAAGCAAGAAAGAACCTCAAAGTTTGTTAGTGACTCATTGTGGTTCGTTTCTTTAGAAGACTAAAGAAGTATTGCAGTTAATACCCTACCCATTTTGCCAACTCTCTTTACACTGACGCTCTTCTAGTGTCCCAGGCCGGTGTCGCCTAAATCTCTCCACTGAGGGCCACTGAGCTAAAATCCTCAATCAATTACATATTGCAAGTTAATATAATCTAAGTTCCTTTCTCAAGAGGAGCAGGGTAAAATAATGGAAAGTGAGTGGACTTTAAAGTCAGATACATGTGACTGGAATCTCACTTATTAGCTGAGGGAATTTGGTTAAATTCTTGCATCTTACTGAGGCTTACATTCCTCATCTGTTAAATGGAGATAACAGTATCTGTCTCACAGAGTTATGGCAAGCCCGGGATGAGATAATATACGTAATTCATTGAACACAGTGTCTTACACCTAGAAACCCAGCTCAATAGTTTTAGGTTTTCTCAGAATTAATAAACTTGTCCTTTTAGCCACAATGGCCTCCATCTTACTACATCCTTAACACCAGAAAATTGTGATGATTATTTAATTAGCAATTTTACTATTGGCTGATAAATTAGACACCTTATAATATGCCATCATTTTTCAATTATTATAATGACAGCTTTTTAAGTGAATGATCATTTAAAATAACAACAATTCTTTTGTTTGGGTGCTAAATCTCAAGACAAATGGCTTTCCACGTTGGTCTTAGAAACTTAGCAGAGGGGACCCTGGTGGCCTAGTCAGTGAAGCATCAGACCCTGGTTATAGCTCAGGTCATGATATCACAATTCCTGAGTTCTAGCCCTGTGACGGGCTCCGCACTGATAGTGCAGAGGCTGCTTGGGATTTGGTCTCTCCCTCTCTCTCTGCCCCTCCCCCACTCACTCTCTCTGTCTCTCTCTTCCAAAATAAACAAATAAAGTTTGTTTGTTTGTTTTAAATTCAGCAGATAACTCTCCTCATCAAATGGCCCTGCCCTATTATATCGGTAACAACTTTTTATCATTCTTTTGCAGTCATAACATTTTCCTCATTGTGCCATCACTTTCTGTACCTCTGAGAATGCTGTCTCCTATCCAGGCCACTCCTCACCTCTGCTTCAGCGGTTTGAATCCCACTCTGCTCCATGTATGATGCATATGCCAATCTGCATTCTCACAGAACCACCCGTATTTGTATCTTACAGAACAATGTTGATCGGGAGTTCCTTGAGATGTGGGTAGCATTTCTCAATCTCTGTCCTCTCCTGTCTAGGATGGAGACTGAATATTTAGCACTAAATAAATAACTGATGAAATAAGAATAAAACCCAAAATGTTCAAATTAAAGTACATAGATATCAGCTGACACACTTTACTAGTGTGTAGGGTCACAAAGAAATCTTGATATCCATTACGGACTGAATGTTTGTGCTCCCCTCACCTCATATCCATATGTCGAGGCCCTAGCCCCAATGTTACTGGACTGTATTTGGAGAGAAAGTGATAAAGGGTTAATGAGGACATAAGGGTGGGGCTCTAATCAGATACTCTGATGCCCTATAGGAAGAGGAAAAGACACCCAAGCTGTCCCTCTACCATGTGAGGATACAGTGAGAAAGCAGCCTTCTCTGCAAACCAGGAAGAGAATTCTCACCAGGAACGAAATTGGCCAGCAACTTAAACTTAGATTTGCCAGCCTCCAAAATAGTGAGAAAATAAATTTCTCTCAAGGTAGTCAGTGGTATTTCGCTATGGCAGCTCAAGCTTAAGCCAAAACTCGATTACACTTTATATAATACGGTGGGTGTTATACTTCATTTTATATTTTTTTAACAATTAACCCTTAACTTGAATAACCCTGCTGTTAAAATATGTATAATTAATTTACCAAAGCAAAATTAATATTAATACATTTGTGGAAAACATAATTGTGCATGGCATTTGAGATTCTGCTAAATGATGTGCAGATGCAAATGCATAGATTCTATTAAAAATTCACTGTATGCCAAGGATCCCAGGTAGAGTTGAGCTGCCTCCAGTTTTATACATCCATCATGGAAATAGTTCTACATAGGATATTTTCACTAAAAG
Source organism: Acinonyx jubatus (assembly GCF_027475565.1). Lineage (NCBI taxonomy): Eukaryota > Metazoa > Chordata > Mammalia > Carnivora > Felidae > Acinonyx > Acinonyx jubatus. The sequence continues at coordinate 151,317,052 of NC_069382.1, forward strand.
AGTGCAATCTTGAGACCCAAATTATATCATTTAATAAAACTTTGAACTGTGGAAAATATACTTGCAGCCTCTCTAAAGAACCCACGGTGAAAACAGCATGTGTGAAAACACTTCTTTCATGAATCTACTCAGAAATTGAACCCTCCTAATATTTTATTGACATAAGACTTTGGACTCCAAATTTTAAAATATACTAACAAAAAGACTCTTAAACAGTCAGCAAGAGTTTTTCCAGGAACAGAAATCTCTACTTTTTAATCTTTACCTCCTTCCAAGTATGAAACAGTATTGTTCATCTACTATTATCTTAATCTCTTTCAGTTCATCTCCATATTCCTTGAAATAAGCAGGCCAGTATATTAGAAAGTTTTTAGTCTTCTAGGTGATTTATTGAAGGAAAAATAAAAACTTCCTTTTTCTCAACTTCTTATCGACAATCTTGACTTAAAAGAAACTTCTGAAATATGCAAATGGAAAGTACCGTCATATTTATTCAGGATAACTTGGAAGGAATTAGATAAGGTAAATTTTCTCATATCACCCTTACATCCACCCTAAAATATTGGCATTACCCTTGTTTATAATACAAAACGTGGAGCAAAGAATTGACAAATAACTTGCTCAAAGTCCTATTTTCAGTAAGTGGTGGAGACTTTTTTTTTAATTTTTTTAACATTTATTTATTTTTGAGAGACAGAGAGAGACAGAGCATGACCAGGAGAGGGGCAGAGAGAAAGGGAGACACAGAATCCAAAACAGGCTCCAGACTGAGCTGTCAGCACAGAGCTTGACGCGGGGCTCAAACTCAAAACAGTGTTATCATGACCTGAGCCAAAGTCAGATGCTTAACTGACTGAGCCACCCAGGTGCCCCTAGAGATAAGATTTAAATTGTAATTTCTTTATAAGTCCTGATATTTTTTTTATAAAATTGAGGATTAAATGATGATGTTAAAGATAAAATAAAAGTCTCTCTGTTCCTCAAAGCTCTGATAATATTAATGGACATATATAGTCTTTCACTTGAACATTTAAAAACAATTCAAGATGCTTACAAAACACATTGTTATGTGTCCATAAGTAAAATACAAAATCAAAGAAGAGAGAGAAAATACACACTGCTAAAGCCATAGAACAGTTCCCAAGCAAAACCATTTAGCCAACATTGTTTATTTTGCATCTGAAACATAATAATGACATGTGATATGTGGTGTATGGATAGTTTTCCTTGCATTCTACAATGCCAGAATTCATTAAGTATTAATATTTTAAGTATTATTTTAATCCCAATTTTGAAAAAAAAAGAAACTGAGTTTAAGGCCATTGAATGACTTATCCAAGGTCACCTACCAAAAGATGCCAGTGCTGGATCAAGAATCTAACATTTTTACGCCTGTTCCAGAAACATTTTCTTAAAACTTTCAATACTGAACAAATGTCACTTTCTGTACCACAAAGCTGTGCCTGAAATTGCCTTCAAGCTGTAAGTAATCCATACATCCTACAATAAGAAATGCTAATATTCATTAATCAAAGCACTTGTTTATTGGATTTGTTATCAAAGTGAAAAACACACTTTTAATAAATATTTAATTTTCTCCTAAGGGCACTAAACAAATACCATTCATCTTCTATCTCTTGTACATACAGGCAAGGAAAGGTTACTGAGGAATAAAGTGTTTGCAGGGCTCACTGTGAGATCGTTTAGATTTACAAATTCTTGGTGGTAGCAATGCTAGTAAACACAGCCCATTTGTCACTTTTTATTTTGAACTCAGAACGGAAATAATATAATCTCCCACTCTCAGGGTACATACTGAGTTATGAAACCAATAAAATTTAGATCAAATATTAAGTAAAAGGATTGACATAGGCAGAACAATGAGCACAAACTAATATCAACTTAGTAAAACTTTAATCTGAAACAAAATGCAAAGAAAAAGAGGTACTAAAAGTGTTGAACACTTTCACAGTGCAATCTCATTTTCAGTTATATCTCCAAGTACAGGACCAGCATAAACATGCAGCATTAATGTACTAATAATAGGTTTTATTTATTTTAACGTCTATTTATTATGGAAAGACAGAGAGAGAGAGAGAGAGCATGAGTGATGGAGGGGCAGAGAGGGGGAGACACAGAATCCAAAGCAAGCTCCAGGCTCTGAGCTGTCAGCACAGAGCCCGATGCCGCAGGGTTTGAACTCACAGACCGCGAGATCATGACCTGAGCCGAAGTTGGACGCTTAACTGACTGAGCCACCCAGGCACCCCTATAATAGGTTTTAAAGACATTTGAAAGAGACATTAAAGTCTTATATGGTATTGATGGCTTTAAAGGCTTTAAAATGTTACCATTTGGTAAAAAACAAAAACAAAAACAAAAACAAAAAAACTTGCCTTGCCTTTTTTTGTTTTGTGAATGAAATGTTTCCAACGTAGAAATGGTATCACACATTGTGCAATCTAATGATTACTCATGTTGCTTGTAAGTTGGAATTCTTTTTACTCATTAGGCAAATACTGGAAATAATTAGTAATTAGGGTACCAATAGTGTCACACTGCTTCCAGTCCTGTCTTTCAATAAATTTCACATTTTGATTAATTGCCTGTTCCTTCCTTTTGCTTCTATTACTGCCCATAAGAATGTCTCTTATCATTATGTATTTCTGAATAGAAGCAGGCTAGAGGAATTCATTAATGTCTTTCTTTTACAGGATAATATTTGTAAGTTTGAATAACTTAGTTACTGATGACAGTTCAACACATTAGGTTAATTATAAGACATAGAAAACAGGGTTTAATTTGATCTTAGCCATCTCTTGCCATTGCTCATTGAGTTAAGAGATACATTTAATAAGTAATAATACTTGAGGCTGGCAAGACAACAAATCCTACAGTTCATTAAAATCTATTATATGATGATTTTATTTTTTCATGAAGTTATAATTGGGTTCACATGTTTTTCTTTGTATTTATAGATCTAATCTTTTTTTTATTATAATCATTGTATCTTCCTTGGTGTTCAAGGAGACTTAGCCATTAAATACGAAGGCTAATAAAAATCCAGAAACCTCATCTTATTCTTCTATTTCTAGAAAGAAGGATGTCATTCTAAATAGATTTTACATATTTTGATCCAAAAATAACTTCATTTTAAGAGAGCGGATATTAGCCAGTTACAGGTTCCACTAGAACTTAACCTGTCAGGTTTTCTATATGTAAAATGGTGAACATGAAAAACATTCAAAATAAAAAATCTCAGACAAACAACCTGACTTTACACCAGAACAGACTAGAAAAAGAACAAATGAAACCCAAAATTAGTAGTAGAAGGAAGGAAATAATAAAGATCACAGCAGAAATAGAGACTAAAATGACAACAGAAAATATCAATGAAATTAAGAGCCAGTTCTTTGAAAAGAAAAACAGGGGTGCCTGGGTGTCTCAGTCAGTTAAGTGTCCAACTTTAGCTCAGCTCATGATCTTGCTGTCCGTGAGTTTGAGCCCTGCATTGGGCTCTGTGCTGACAGCTCGGAGCCTGGAGCCTGCTTTGGATTCTGTATCTCCCTCTCTCTCTGCACCTCCCCTGCTCACGCTCTGTCTCTCTCTCCCAAAAATGAATAAACATTGAAAAAATTTTAAAAGAAAAGATCAACAAAATGACAAACCTTTAGATAGACTTAATAAGAAGAAAAGAAAGAAGATTCAAATACATAAAGTCAGAAATAAAAGAAGAGACATTCCATCCAATACCAAAGAAATACAACGGATCAAAAGACTACTATGAAAAATTACATGCCAACAAATAGGACAACCTACAAGAAATGAATAAATTTCTAGAAAAAATCAAGTTTTCAAGACTGAATTATGAAGAGATAGAAAATCTAGACAGACTGATTACTAGTAAGGAGATTGGTTCAATAAGCAAAACACACAGTCTAGGACCAGGTAGCTTCATTGGTGAATTCTACCAAACATTCAAAGAAGAATTAGCACCAATTCTCAAATTCTCCTAAAAGTAAAAGGGGAAGGAATATATTTTACAAGGCCAGCATGATCCCAATAACAAAACCAGATAAGAACACCAAAAGAAAAAATTATAGGCAAATATCCCTGATAAACATAGATGAGAAAACCTTCAACAAAATATTAGTAAACTAAATTTGACAATACATAAAGAGAATCATATACCATGATCAAGTGGTGTTGATTCCAGGGATGTAATAATGGTTCAACCCCCACAAATCAAACTATGTGACACACTATAGTAATAAAATGATGGATAAAAATCACATGATCATCTCAATAAATTCTGAAAGAGCTTTTGACAGAATTCAACATCCATTTATGATAAAAACTCTCAACAAGATGCATATACAGGCAATGTATTTCCACATAATAAAGACCATATAGGATAACCCATAGCTAACGTCATACTCAATAGTGAAAAGTTGAAAACCTTTCCTCTAAGAACAGGTACAAGACAAGCATGCCCCACACTTGCCACTTTTATTCAACATAGTATTGGAAGTTCTACCCAGGGTTATTAGGCAAGTAAAAGAAATGAAAGGCATCCAATTTAGTAAGGAACAAGTTCATTTGTTATTCTTCACAGATTACACAGCATTATATATGGAAAACCCTAAAGGCTCCACCAAAAAACTATGGAACTAATAAATAAACTCGCCAAAGTCACAGGATGAAACTTCAATGCACAAAAATCTTGTCTACATACATTAATAATAAAATATAAGGAAGAGAATAAGAAAATAATCTCATTTACAACTGCATATAAGAGACCGAAATACCTAGGAATAAATTTAACCAAGGATATGAAAGAGTTATACACTTAAAATTATGTCAGTGATGAAATAGAGAAACACACATAAATAAAAAGATATTCCATGCTTATAGATTGGAAAAATCAATATTATTAAAATGTCTATGCTACCCAAAGCAATCTATAGATTCAGTGAAATTCCTATCAAAATCCCAGCAGCATTTTTCACAGAAATAGAACACACAATCCTAAAATCTATATGGAACCACAAAAAAACCAGAAAAATCAAAGCGATCTTGAGAAAGAAGAACAAATATGGAGGTATCACACTCCCTGATTTCAAACTATATTACAAAAGTATAGTAATCAAAACCATGTGAAACTGAGAAATAGAAAACAGACATATCGATCAATGGAACTGAACAGAGGGCCCAGAAATATACCGTCAATTAAGTTACAACAAAGGAACCAAGAATATATATACGGTCGGGACAAAGACAGTCTCTTCAATAAATGGTGCTGGGAAAACTGAACGAACACATGCAAAAGAATGAAACTGGACTAGTATCTTACATCATATACAAAAATTAACTTAAAATGGATTAAAGGTGTGGAATGCCCTGCATCGGGCTCTGCACTAACAGCACAGAGCCTGCTTGGGATTCTCTCTCTCCAACTATCTGCCCTTCCCCCAGTCTCTCAAAAATAAATAAATAAATTAATTAATTAATTAAAAAACAGAATAAAGGCTTAAATATTTCACTTGAAACCATAAAGTCCTAAAAGAAAACACAGGCAGTAAGCTCTGTGACATTGATCTTGGCTCCGATTACTTGGGTTTGACACCAAAACCAAAAGCAACAAAAGCAAAAATCAATTAGTGAGACCACATGAAACTAAAAACTTTTTGCACAGCAAAGAAATCATCAACAATATGAAAAAGCAACCTACTACATTGGAGAAAATATTTGCAAATCACATATCTGATAGGAGGTGAATATCCAAAATATATTTTAAAAAACTCATACAACTCAATAGCAAAAACAAACAAAAAAAAATCTGATTTTAAAAAGTGAACAGATAGTCTGGATGGACATTTTTCCATGAAGACATACAGATGGATAACAGGTACATGAAAAGATCCTCAACATCACTCCTCATCAAGGAAATGAAAAAATAAAACCATAATGAGATATTACCTCACAGCTGTTAGAATGTCCATTATCAAAAAGCCTGGAAATAACAAGAGTTGGTGAGGATGTGGAATAAAGGGAGCCCACATGCATTACTGGTGGGGGTTTAAATTGGTGCAGCCACTGTGGAAAACATTATGAAGTTTTCTCAAGAAATTAAAAAATAGAACTACCACATGATCCAGCAGTCCACTTCTGGGTATTTATCCAAAGAAAGTGAAAACACTAACTTGAAAAGATATATGTATCCCCCCACATTCGTTGCAACATTACTTACATAGCTAAGATATGGAAACAACCTAAGAGTCCATCAATAGATGAATGGATAAAGAAAGTGTAGTATATGTATACAGTGGAATATTATTCAGCCATAAAAAATGAAAACTTGTCATTTTTGACAACATGGATGGACCTTGATGGCAATATGTCAAGTGAAATAAGTCAAGAAAATCAAATCTCATATGATCTCACTTATATGTGGAACCACCCCCTGACAGAAAGAAAGAAAGAAAGAAGATAAAAGAAAAAGAGAGAGAGGAAGGAAGGAAGGAAGGAAGGAAGGAAGGAAGGAAGGGAGAGAAGAAGGAAGAAAGAAAGTAGGAAAAAAGCCAAATAAATGAAATTCACTAGACAATAAATATTTAATACACTTTCAGTATTTTCTTTTTTATTATTTATTTATTTTTAATTATTTATTTATTTTTAATTATATATATATATATATATAGAGAGAGAGAGAGAGAGAGAGAGAGAGAGAGAGAGAATGTGTGCTCACATGAGCTGAGGAAAGGCAGAGGGGGAGAGAGAGAGAAAATCTTAAATAGGCTCTATACTCAGCATGGAGCCCAACATGTGGCTCAATCTCACAATTGTTAGATCATGACCTGAGCCAAAATCAAGAGTTGGTCACTCAACTGATTAAGCCACTCAGGCACCCCTCGAGTATTTTCTATTCTCATTCTTTGTGAATCAAAATTATTTTATTCAGAGATTACTTTCTGTGAAAAAGAATACTTTTAAAAAGAATACATAGATTTATGTCTATATGAAAATTTCAACAATTTTTACTTCTGTTACATTTATCATTATTTATTTGAAGTCAGATCTCTGGCTAGATTGAGCAGATTAAAATGGTGTGAATATTTTTTCGTTTTCATTTATAGTAGTCAATGGTAATTTTTACTCTTTTAAGGGTGGCTTGTTTTATAGATTATGCCAAATGCATTTTTATCAGATAATTGTTTTGTGGTTTTTAATATCACTAATTAGATGAAAATTATGTCAATTTTTTTATCCTATTTAGAAGTTTATCACTGGGATTTTAAGATTTTCCAGTGTTATTTTGAAAAGCTTAAAACTTGTATGAAATGGTTAATAGTTTTTGTGCATTTTCGGTGAGGGTCAAATTGAATTTCTTGGGTAAAGACCTATTTAGGATCAAGGCATAGTCAAAAAAGATAGTTCAAAGTGCTGAGACATTGTTGTTTGTCTAGAGTAAGCCTAAAAGTTAGTGAAGAGTTGGTTTCCTTTGTATTCTTATTTAACTCAACCCATTAGCCCAAATTACAGATGTAAAATATGTCATTTTATCCTCAATACTCTTATTTGTTTGGAGACTTGAAAAACTTTGTTTATTCAAAGTACCCCATTAGTATGCACATAACCCATAGAGAATCCAAGCTGACCCTTGACAAAAATATTAAAGTGAAAAGGACTAATTTTCAGAGCACTTTAAATTTTCCACCCATGCAACTTATTTCACAACTTAAATTCTATCTGTAGTTACAAACACTCTTGTATTATTTCCTTCCTCATTCATATCAGTGACTTTCAATGAAACTAAGTCAACTTGGAAATAAGGATATTTTAACTTAATATGTATATGTTGTTCTGGGAAGTTGATATTATAATCATTCTCATAAGAAAAGTAGTTGCCAAGGAGACACAGCTGAACAAACATTTGAACTCAAGTTTCTTTGAGTCATTTAACCCTAACTAAAGCCTTGATAGTTTTTGTTCTTTTAAAGGAATGCCTGTGATTTGGTGGAGTCTATCGGGTTTTCCATGTATAGTATCATTTCATCTGCAAACAGTGAAAGCTTGACTTCATCTTTGCCAATTTTGATGCCTTAGATTTCCTTTTGCTGTCTGCTGATGCCAGGACTTCCAACACTATGTTAAACAACAACGGTTACAGTGGATATCCCTGTTGTGTTCTTGATCTCAGGGGGAAAGCTCTCAGTTTTTCCCCATTGAGGATGATATTAGCTGTGGGCTTTTCATAAATGGCTTTTATGACGTTTAAGTATGTTCCTTCTATCCCGACTTTCTCGAGGGTTTTTATTAAGAAAGGATGCTGTATTTTGCCAAATGCTTTTTCTGCGTCGATGGACAGGATCATATGGTTCTTATCTTTTCTTTTATTAATGTGATGTGTCACATTGATTGATTTGTGAATGTTGAACCAGCCCTGCAGCCCAGGAATGAATCCCACTTGATCATGGTGAATAATTCTTTTTATATGCTGTTAAATTCGATTTGCTAGTATCTTATTGAGAATTTTTGCATCTATATTCATCAGGGATATTGGCCTGTAGTTCTTTTTTTTTTTTTTTTTTTTTTGCTGGGTTTCTGTCAGGTTTGGGATTCAAAGTAATGCTGGCTTCATAGAATGAGTCTGGAAGTTATCCTTCCCTTTCTATTTTTTGGAATAGCTTGAGAAGGATAGGTATTATCTCTGCTTTAAAGGTCTGGTAGAATTCCCCAGGGAAGCCATCTGGTCCCGGACTCTTATTTATTGGGAGATTTTTGATAACTGATTCAATTTCTTTGCTGGTTATGGGTCTGTTCAAGTTTTCTATCTCTTCCTGTTTGAGTTTTGGAAGTGTATGGGTACTTAGGAATTTGTCCATTTCTGCCAGGTTGTCCAGTTTGTTGGCATATAATTTTTCATAGTATTCCCTGATAATTGTTTGTATTTCTGAAGGATGAGTTGTAATAATTCCATTTTAATTCATGATTTTATCTATTTGGGTCATCTCCCTTTTCTTTTTGAGAAGTCTGGCTAGAGATTTATCACTTTTGTTTATTTTTTCAAAAAACCAACATTTGGTTTCATTGGTCTGCTCTACAATTTTTTTAGATCTGCTCTGATCTTTATTATTTCTCTTCTTCTGCTGGGTTTGGGGTGTCTTTGCTGTTCTGCTTCTAGTTCCTTTAGGTGTGCTGTTAGATTTTGTATTCGGGATTTTTCTTGTTTCTGGAGATAGGCCTGGACTGCAATGTATTTTCCTCTAAGGACTGCCTTCGCTGCATCCCAAAGTGTCTGGATGGTTGTATTTTCATTTTCATTTGTTTCCATATATTTTTTAGTTTCTTCTCTAATTGTCTGCCTGACCCATTCATTCTTTAGTAGGGTGTTCTTTAACCTCCATGCTTTTGGAGGTTTTCCAGACTTTTTCTTGTGGTTGATTTCAAGTTTCATAGCATTGTGGTCTGAAAGTGTTCATAGTATGATCTCAGTTCTTTTACACTTATGAAGGGCTGTTTTGTGACCCAGTATGTGAACTATCTTGGAGAATCTTCCATGTGCACTTGAGAAGAAAGTATATTCTGTTGCTCGGGAGGCAGAGTTCTAAATGTATCTGTCAAGTCCACCTGATCCAATGTATCATTCAGGGCCCTTGTTTCTTTATTTATCCCTTGTCTAGATGATCTATCTACTGTTGTAAGTAGAGTAATAAAGTCCCCTGCAATTACCACATTCTTATCAATAAGGTTGCTTATGTTTGCCATTAATTGTTTTAAATATTTGGGGGCACCCATATTCGGTGCATAGATATTTATAATTGTTAGCTCTTCCTGATGACAAATCCTGTAATTCTTATATAATGCCCTTCTTCATCTCTTGTTACAACCTTTAATTTAAAGTCTGCTAGAACTGATACATGAATTCAGAGAAGTCGCAGGGTACAAAATCAATGTACAGAAATCAGGTGCATTCTTATACACTAATAATGAAGCAACAGAAAGACAAATAAAGAAACTGATCCCATTCACAATTGCACCAAGAAGCATAAAATACCTAGGAATAAACCTAACCAAAGATGTAAAAGATCTGTAGGCTGAAAACTATAGAAAGCTTATGAAGGAAATTGAAGAAAATATAAAGAAATGGAAAAACATCCCGTGCTAATGGATTGGAAGAATAAATATTGTCAAAATGTCAATACTACCCAAAGTTATCTACACATTCAATGCAATCCCAATCAAAATTGCACCAGTATTCTTCTCGAAGCTGGAACAAGCAATCCTAAAATTTGTATGGAACCACAAAAGACCCTGAATAGCCAAAGTAATTTTGAAGAAGAAGACCAAAGCAGGAGGCATCATAATCCCAGACTTTAGCCTCTACTACAAAGCTGTAATCATCAAGACAGCATGGTATTGGCACAAAAACAGACACATAGACCAATGGAATAGAATAGAAACCCCAGAACTAGACCCACAAAAGTATGGCCAACTCATCTTTGACAAAGCAGGAAAGAATATCCAATGGAAAAAAGATAGTCTCTTCAACAAATGGTGCTGGGAGAACTGGACAGCAACATGCAGAAGGATGAAACTAGACCATTTTCTCACACCATTCACAAAAATAAACCCAAAATGGATAAAGGACCTGAATGTGAGACAGGAAATCATCAAAACCCTAGAGGAGAATGCAGGAAAAACCTCTCTGACCTCAGTCACAGCAATTTCTTACTTGACACATCCCCAAATGAACTATTGGGACCTCATGAAGATAAAAAGCTTCTGCACTGCAAAGAAAACAATCAACAAAACTAAAAGGCAACCAACAGAATGGGAAAAGATATTTACAAATGACATATCGGACAAAGGGCTAGTATCCAAAATCTATAAAGAGCTCACCAAACTCCATACCCGAAAAACAAATAATCCAGTGAAGAAATGGGCAGAAAACATGAATAGACACTTCTCTAAAGACATCCAGATGGCTAACAGGCACAGGAAAAGATGCTCAACATCTCTCCTCATCAGGGAAATACAAATCAAAACCACCCTCATATATCACCTCATGCCAGTAAGAGTGGCTAAAATGAACAAATCAGGAGACATAGATGCTGGAGAGGATGTGGAGAAACGGGAACCCTCTTGCACTGTTGGTGGGAATGCAAATTGGTGCAGCCACTCTGGAAAACAGTGTGGAGGTTCCTCAAAAAATTAAAAATAGATCTACCCTATGACCCAGCAATGGCTGGAATTTACCCAAGGGATACAGGAGTGCTGATGCATAGGGGCACTTGTCCCCCAATGTTTATAGCAGCACTTTCAACAATAGCCAAATTATAAGCCTGCTTCCAATTCTGTGTCTCCCTCTCTCTCTGCCCCTCCCCTGCTTGCTCTCTGTCTCTGCCTCTCTCTCTCTCAAAAATAATAAACATTAGAAAAAAGTTTTTTTTTTTTTAAAGGGGTGCCTGCGTGGCTCAGTCGGTTGAGTGGCCAACTTCCGCTCAGGTCATGATCTCGCAGTCTGTGAGTTCAACCCCGCATCAGGCTCTGTGCTGGCAGCTCAGGGCCTGGAGCCTGCTTCCGATAATGTGTCTCCCTCTGTCTCTGCCCCTTCCCTGCTTGCTCTCTGTCTCTGTCTCTGCCTCTCTCTCAAAAATAGTAAACATTAAAAAAATTTTTTTTAAAAACAATAGCCAAACTATGGAAAGAGCCTAAATGCCCATCAACTGATGAATGGATAAAGAAATTGTGGTTTATATACACAATGGAATACTACATGGCAACGAGAAAGAATGAAATATGGCCTTTTGTAGCAATGCGGATGGGACTGGAGAGTGTTATGCTAAGTGAAATAAGTCATACAGAGAAAGACAGATACCGTATATTTTACTCTTATGTGGATCCTGAAAAACTTAACAGAAGGGGGAGGGAAGGAAAAAAAAGGTTAGAGAGGGAGGGAGGCAAACCATAAGAGACTCTTAAAAACTGAGAACAAACTGAGGGTTGATGGGGGTGGGAGGGAGGGGTGGTGGATGATGTGATGGGCATCGAGGAGGGCACCTTTTGGGATGAGCACTGGGTGTTGTGTGGAAACCAATTTGACAACAAATTTCATATTAAAATAAATAAAGGAATGCCTGACATTATGAAATACACAGTATACAGAGTAACAAGTCACTCGGTCTCTCCCTCCCCTCTCTTAGTATCCATAAACTTCTACTACTAACTAGTCTGCAGATGCACACACACACACAAACACATGCACATGCATACGCACACTATCCTAAAAAGGAAGCATTCTTGTTCTTTTCAAAGTGCAATAAAAGCCAAACAACAGTAACTACTGCATCTCCTTTTTATTGTAAATAGTGCTTGGAGAAGCCAGTTGTTCACTCATTCATTAAAAGAACTGAATGCCTGAAACTGAGAAAAAGGAGTAGCTGCATTTTCATTAGTTTGCTAACAGGTCTAGTCTTTACGTTGTGACCCACATCATGAAGGGACTAAAAGGGACCAGAATTCCTTGGAGAACTGACTAATTCCAGAACCGGGGAAGGGAAAGAACAAGATGATCCTGAAATATCATCTCACCTAAAGAATGAACAAAAATGTTCCCAAAACACTGAAAGTAGCTAAAAGGTGATGCTACCAATCAAATCTTGGACAAATTTATCTGCAAAGTAGTTTTTTTTCTTAGTAGCAGTTGATCACCAAGTAGTTTTCCATTGTATACATCTACCACATTTTCTGAGTGATGGGCACTGAAGAGGACACTTGTTGGGATGCATATTGGATATTGTGTGTAAGTGATGAAGCATTGGGTTCTACTCCTGGACCCAATGTTGCATTGTATGTTAACTAACTTCAATTTAAATTAAAAAAAATAAGATAAAAAATAAATGTTTAACCTGCAAAAAATAAGTAAATCAAAATAGCAGTTAATGGTACAATGAATAAAGTTAGAATATCAAAATTTATTTTAAAGCTTTGGTAATTAGGAATGTGCTTTATTGGTGCCAGGAGAAGCCAAATAAATTAATGGACCACAATATTTAATTTATGTCGATATGGCATTTCATGACAATAGGACAATTTTGATAATAAATTGTATTGGACCAATGGAATATATGTCCATTGATATGTAACTCATACCATCAACACACAGAAAATCAATTATATGTAAATAGCATATATAAAATTGAGAGGTAGAGCATTATGCTCATAGAAAACATCAATAACAAATAAAAGAATAATAAATGGGTGTACAAAATAAATGTACACTGAGGGTGAGGATATCAGTTTTATTATGGAATAATTCACATATAGGAAAATTTATCTTTTTAGATGTACAGTTTTATGAGTTTTAAAGAATGTGTCTACCTCAAAATATCACAACTTTTGTAACTATAAAGAAAAATCATATGATAAACTGGGCTGCATTAAAATTTATAAAATTCTGCTTATCAAAAGATATTATTAAAAAGTGAAAAATCCAGCCACAGAGTAGAAAAAGAATTAATTCATATATACTACAAAGTATTTTAGTACTGAGAATGTATACAGTGCTCCCTATGTCCACAAAAATAAAAATGCTATAAAAATGAATATATGAAAAGACATTTCAAATAAAAAGATATTCAAATGAAAAACAAATTAAAGTATGTTACAACTCATGGGGAAATATGCTTTCATATTGCACTTTCTGACCTCACTCTACACTCACAAATGCAAAAATAGATATACCAAGTCAAGTATTAAGTGAGGATGTAAAGCAACTGGAACTCTCATTCATTGCTGATGTGAGAGTAAGATGGGAAGTTAGTGATATCTACTAAAACTAAAAATGTGCGTGTCCTATGACCTAGTAACTGTTAGTATACACCCAAGATAATTCATTCCAAAATGGGTCCAGAATGCATATAACATTATTATTCATAACAACCCAAAACTTTAAAATTACTCAAATATCCATTCACAACATAATGAATAAATAAATAAAAGACGGTATGCTCACACACAATGGACTGTTATTATAAAATAATACCAATAAACATACTATATTTATATTCGGTGACTTATATGAACCTCTAAATATGATTTCAAGTAAAAGAGGTCAGTCATAAAAGAATATACACTCATGTATTCTATTTAAATAAAAACAAAAGAGGGAAAGTAACCAATGGTTTGAGAAGTAAGGTACTGCTTACCTTTGGAGAGACAATAGGGCCACTGTGGATGATGGGTAAGGTTCTGTCCCATACCAGTTAAATAGATAGTTCACTTTTTAATGATTTATCAAGTTTTACACTTAGCATTTGTTTCCATTTCTTCCAATAGTGTATTGAGATAAAACGTTCACTAAAGTTGGTTAGTTCTTTTGTGTATCCTGTATTTTTAGTTGAAATATAACCACACTAAATTTATTGGTGTAAAAGAAATTTAGCATTCCTGTATTATGTAACTAGGTTTACTTCACAACTCTGAATACTTCCTGGAATATCATTACTGTTCTCCCAAAATTACATATAGAGCATGAGAAGATGGTAGTCAAGTTATTTCGGAATCAAAACTTGCTAGCTAATAATGTAATAGCATAAAGGAGAAAATTGCACTGAGCACCAATTTGAGTGTCAGTTCAGACTTTACTGAGAGTTTCCCATCCACAGGTTTGGTTCCTTGTATCAGTGTGGTTTTTTTCTACGATTCTACTTCCCCGGATGCAGGTGACTGAATATAGGTGGAAAAATCACCTAAAGTGAAACATGTTTATTCTTGGAAATTTGGAATTTAAGATATATATATGATATATATATCTTAAATATATCTTTTGTTTTTAATAACAAATATCTTTTAAATATCTTTTTTAAAATATCTTTTGTTTTTAATAACAAACATCATCTATGTCATAATTTTATCTAGGATATTTTGTATCTATATGTGTGTGCATGAGAATTAGAAAAGAAGAGCAATGTAAGTTTTCCCAAGTTAAATCTATTTATTAAGGGAGAAGATGTACTCCGATATCAAGAAATTTGGATTTTAGAAATTAGGGTATTTTGGTTAACTGATTATCTTATACTTAGTTGGAGATACAGATCCAAATCAAAGGAAAACTTCTAAATGACATAAGTTACAGGCTTATACATAGAATAAACTAGAGATAAGGGTATAACTATCTGTCCTCGTTGATGAATAATGTCATCTTAATTGTACATTTACACTTCAGCAGACCATTATATTGTGATGGAAATTTGTACCAACACTAAGTGTTTGTACAGAATGCATGTTCCTGCATTGTCTTCACAAGCCTTTCATTACTGTGTATAAAAAGCACCCCCTTAAAGTGACTTATAATTTAGCTGCAATTTTTAGTTAACAATCTTAATGACTATGTATAATGCTAAGTATAAACATAATACAAAGGTTATAGAATAATGTGCATGTCACAGTAGCAAAATTATAGCAAAAACAATCCATTCCTTATATTTTTGTCAATTTAAGAACTATAAAGCTCTACTTTTTTAGAAATTAAAACAAAACACTTGTGCATGTAAGGAAGGATTATGAATGGTGTGTGTGTGTGTGTGTGTGAGAAGAAACATGCTTCAGAACAGCATTATTAAAAGAAATGAAAAGCATTCTATATCAAAATTATTAGTTGAAGTACTCTTTTACTAGTTTCTTGTAGAAAGTATGATCAACCAAGTAAATTACATTGAATTGCCATTTTAACTTTGATGCTGTAAGTCACTGGGTAAACAATAAAAACTAAATTTCAGTGTTTTACATCCTTTGGATAAACTGGGCTAACAGCTAATGGTCATCATGGCTCAAATAGAAATCTTCTCACCCTTTCTGCTATGCCATCTAATAATACAGCCAGTGTTAATTTCATATGTAATAATTGGATGATTAGATCCAAGTCAGTGTGGTTCAAAAAGTGCTGAATATGTTGTTATATTTGGGGTTATATCCTTTCTCTGTGACTGGCTAGCTGTATGACATAGATAAATGACAGTTTTTCTAAATGTTATTTTCCTACTTTAGAAATTGAAGGCAATACTTCTTGCAAACTGTTCTTACAACCAACTAAAACACTAAATATAAAGTTCCTGACATAAAAATATCTGTACATAATCTTTTCTTATTTGCAGAGGTGCACCTGACATCCCAATGGCATTGTGATCATTCATGCAACATTTGCAAATTTAGGATTTAGAAATACAGTGGTGAACAAAGTTTTGTTCTTTTGAAATTTGCAGTATAGTAAGTAGATAATTAAAAACATAAGTTATAATCAATCATTTAGGGTAAATTCTGTAAAATAATAAACAGGATAAGGTCATAAAGAGTGAATAGTACAAGATAATCTGGGATGGCCCTCTTGAGTAAATAATATTTGAAAGGGCTAATAATGAGCTACCTATGTGGGGATTTTGGAAAAGAAGAGAAAGTAGGTACATGTTGCCTAACTGATGTAAGAGAGAAGTTGGGATAGGTTGTTGAAAGATATCTGATATCAGTTGATGTGGGGTCCTGCAAGCCTTATTAAAGATTCTGATCATTTTATAAGTAAAACAAAAGCATTTGAAGATTTTAAGCAGAAGAGTAGTATGGTTTACAAGGCTCTATGCAATCTGCATTTGCTGTGTTGATGCATTAGAAGAAGGCGATAAGAAAAGGAGGACCAGTCAGAAGATTATTGGTGTATTCTACTGATAAAACGTGCATTCCAGTATTAGAAGTCCAGAGATATAAATGCCCCAAGAAGAGGTTAAAAAAATAAACTCAATAAACTCAACCATTTGATTTCTTCTTGTCTGCGCCAGGAATCCCAATTTTCTTAGAAAAAGTCACAAATAAACAATAGAGAGCAAACATACTCTAGGTTATCAACCCCTCATGGACTCTCTCTCTCTTATCCATTGCACAGTAGCAATTTGAAACCTGATCAACAATCCTAAGACAGTGACTCCAAATAAAATAGCAGCCATCAAATCAGAACTCTATAATCTTCCTGATACCAAAGTCTGCATCATTCTCTTATGTTAGATCTTTTCCTCCTCCTTTGAAACTATCCTGCTTCTCAACTCCATAATTTCACCAGGAATGTTTTACTGTGTATTAATCTCTCTTATTTTTGCAGTAATCCAGGCAGAAAGATATTTAGAAAGTACAATGGACTTAACTTGACAAATCCAGAAGCTGAGTGAGAGGAAAGGTGGTAATGCAATTCAATGTCATAGGTGATTCTGGAAGAAAAGCTTTAAGGAAATAGCAGGGGCCGAAACAGTACAGTATAATAAAGAATAATACAAAGTAGGGACAGGAGAAAGGATGAATATAACTCTCACAAGAAGTTTGGCTATAAGTCACAGGTAAAAAGAAGGTACAATGTGAAAATCAATAATATGTAGTTAGAGTGGGGTCTTGAAAGGAGATCGTGGTTTGTTTTTATTTTGCTGGCATTGTTAATCTTTGGAGCATTTATGTACTTGTGGGAAAGAGTAGGTAGAGGGAGAAAAATTAAAGATCTGGGGGAAACAAAAAGAAGTAATATCTTAAAGAGCCACAACTATGGTGATATTCACAAGGCTTCCACAGAATACACATGGCATAATTGTCATTATACAGTAAGAGGAACATCCTTGTGAGTATTAAGATAAAGAAAGAGAAAAATATGAATGCAACTACAGCCATTTGTTATGGAGAATGGTGGAAAGTCATAAAGTTTTCAATAACAGATTCTCATATTATTAAAATCTAACTTATGATGAAGAAGATATCACAGATGATGTTAAATCAATTTCAATTTGAACAAAAAGTAAATTTTGGATCTTCAACTCAAATTATATGTTACACATTACAAATAAAATAATGAAATAAAAGATGTAATAGAAAAAATCAAAATAAAGAGAAATTATGATGACTATAATACATGGAATCATTGGAAAAAGGACTTTCATTTCATTCTTAAGCAATGAAAACATTGCAAAGGAAATTACTGATATATGTGTTCATAATATTTAAATGTCTACATACTACACGATTCCTTAAACAAAACTTAAAAACCAATATATATATATATATATTTTTTTTTCCAGTAAACATTTATACAAGTGTTAATTTCTTCAGTATAAACATTTCATTAAAAATCTCTGTTAAAGAAGTGGAACAAAATGGCAGTTGGGTTCTTCTGAGCAAAGTATTTGCATGTATGAGCAAAACCAATTTGAAAATATCAATCAAGGATGTAGAAAGAGAAAAATGAATGTTAGAGTGATTGAGAGAATTGACATCATACAGAAAATTAACATTGGTAACCAGGTAGCAGTCAAGTGGCTAGGTAGTGTATTAGCCGGGATCTGAATCCAGTTCCAACACCATATGGCCAATAATGTCAATTTTATCTTTTTTGAAGGAATCTTGGGTGTGTTTTAAACTAACAAGTTTTACTTTTACATATATTTACAATTTTTTTCACTGACTGTATTTATTCAGGAAGTTTGTTTTATTCAAAAAATGATCAATATTGTATTATTTTTATTTATCTTAGTTTCTCTTAGCTTTTAGGTAAGTCCCTTTCAAAACCTGTATCTTCTTGACAAAGTTCAGATCAGGTAAAAAAAAAAATGCTTTTTCTTAAGAAGAAAGATTTTATATCCCCGGGAAAGGGAGAGTGGAACTAGATAGACATGGAGCCTCATAAATGAAGCTTAATTTCCATAAATGGAAATTTAAGATTTACTTACAAAATTTTTTTTCTGAAAATAGTTTCTTATATATTAGGGGGGAAGTCTGGGGCATTATCTGTAAGGGGTGAAATTCCCTTAACTATGTAGCATAGAAACTACACATTTTAAATTATCTGTAGTTTTCTTGTGAATAATATGCTGCAGTAAGATCAGAAGCTGGTCCTCAAATTATTTGGGACATGTATACGGGGATTTTTATGAAAAAGTATTGACTACAATCTAGTATGGTGCTATGAAATGGATTCTGATTTTGAAAAGATTGAAATCATATGCTAGGCTATTACACATAATTTTAATTTTTCAAACTTAACTAGGAATCCATATTATTTGTGAATTATTACTAGAGCAAAGGATACATTGATTCGGGTAAGCTTCAACTCCAACAGACTGGAAGTTTTCCGTGTTCTCTTTTAAACTCCTGTCTCTACAATCCCGGATCTGCATTAGCTATTTGAAGAATTCAGATTGCATAGCCAGACATTACTGTTTCTGACAATGAGTTCTCACTGCGTTGAGTTTAAGAAATGTGTGGACAGAATTTTTTTTACTTCCCAAAAATCTCACGGTTGCCTCTAGTCACCCTCAAGCAATAGCCAGTCAGAAAGAATGGCATTAGATAATTAGGGCTCTCTAAAAATGCATTTTAAAGCTTAGCTACCAGATATCTGAAACTTTGTTCTGTTCAAACTTTTGCCCCATGTTCACATACAGGGTAAAATACAGAGGCTAAGAGAATTACATTTGAATTTTTCATACCTGGGCTTGAATGCCAGGCTTGTCATTTAATAGCTTTAATTTGCCAATTTTCTCAAACTTTTAAACCTCAATTTGCTTATTTGTAAAATTAGGTAAATATCTACCTCAGTAACAGTAAATATCTACCTCATAAATAAATAAAAGGACTGCCTTAACTGGAATGATGTGTATAAGATTCACAGTAAATATTTGATGCATAATAGCTAATACTCAACTGATTGTAGTGATGGCAGTAATAGTATTTTATTACTTTTGAGATTTATTTCTATCATACCTGAACGATGAGCTATTGTACTAATAATAGCACATTCTAGACTTTGCATCACCATTGTTTTAAGAGAGTGATATGTGTAAGTTTGATTACTAGAGGCAGGTAGTTAAAGTGTATTACAGAAATAAGTTCACTAGAAACCCATTATTTAATAAAAAGAAAATTAAAACTAACCTCAGTGAACACTGTCTAATGTACTAAGCATGACAACTTGGAATGGTGACAATAGATAAAATTTATGTCTGAGCCACTTAAAGAAACTTATATTTTCTCTACCCTATGGCCATGAGTTTCTAATTGAAAACCAGTGAAAATAAAAGAATAAATTGCTCAGCAAGAAGGAAATTGAATTCCAAACTGTGTAAACTCATCTAATATAAACTTTAGGTGACATCCAAGACCAGGAAATGGCTCCAGAATCAGTGAAGAGGGCAGCCAAACCACAAAGGTTAAGATCAAAATAGTTTTTAAAAATTGCACTTATACCTTTCAAATTTGCATACAACCCTCAAGGTATCCTGGAGAATGGAAAAGTGATCACTGTTGCTAAATGATCTGTAAATAGTAACTAGATAAGTATCATTATCTTAATCAAAAGCATTCATTAAACCCACATCTAAATTGGCTGGTGGTTCAGTGTTGGGCATTGTGAACAAGGCAGCTTAAAATGTACCAATTCTTACCCTGGGGATGGGAAAGGAGATGAAAAACTGTATATCTGGTATGAAAGATAAATGGAATAGCATTCACCAAATACATTAATAAGAAACGTATACGCATTAGGTTTAAAATCTATAAAAAAAGAAGAGGATTCGTCATATTTCTAAATGATTCTATACGGAAAGTAGTTCTTTCATTGTTCCTTTAAATGGAGAGATTCATCAGTTCACTTACATCACAAGACTGATTTAATCCTGATTTTAAAGGTTGCAGTAATTAGATATATTGTGGCACATTTCATAGATACCATCTGAGCACATTTGCAAAAGCGAGAGAAGTTGCCATTGTAGGGTACACTGAGCAACCCACAAATCTCAAAATTGTCACCTTTAGAATTATCACGATAGAAAGATCTCTCTATATGTGTTTCTATGATGAGTTCTCATGTGATTAGTTGCCTGTGTTATATCACATTTGTTTTTATAATTTTTTTTTAACGTTTATTCATTTTTTGAGAGACAGAGAGAGACAGGATGTGAGTAAGGGAGGAGCAGAGAGAGAGGGAGACACAGAATCCAAAGCAGGCTCCAGGCTCTGAGCTGTCAGCACAGAGCCCTACGGGGGCTCGAACTCATAAACCGTGAGATCATGACCTGAGCTTAAGTGGGAGGCTCAACCGACTGAGCCACCCAGGCGTCCCCGTGTTATATCACATTTTAACTGATGTGTGACATAATCAGGATCCTGTATTGTTTGTGTACCCCCGTGTCATCTCCTCTATTGTAGAGAAGGATGTTACATCAGTGAACCTGAGAAGGAGGAAATAATTACTCAGAGCATTCAGAAGTCTGCACCCCGCACTTCAACGCACCTTGCAGTCGAATGTCAAACACATGTCATAAAAAAGCTATGTCTACAAGGATTAATCAAAAATCTTCATGAATTCTTTAAGCATATTCTAGTTAGATTCGGAGAATATGTACCTTACTTCATTTACACACGTCAGTTCTCGTGTTGTACACTGAACACATACAGAGAGTGTGCATATGTTTTATAAATGGACAGCCTTTTTGAAAAAAAAAATGTTCCTTTTATCCTCAGGTAAAGGAAAGATAGCATCAGCCAATCAAAAGAAGAAGCAAGAGCAATTCAAGGAGAGACTTTTTTTTCCTGCTAATTTCCAGAGGGAATTAACCAATTTTATGTATTACGATAGAATCAGCATATGGAGGATTGGACCTATTGATAATGTCAAAGCCAAAGAGGTGCTTTCAGCTTTGTGTGCCTGCTGAATCTTAAATATGAACAACTGCTGGGCTTCTGTTTGCTCCACGATTTCCGGTCAGGTTTCATCAGATTGGAGCCTGCTGTTTAAGCTGTATTTAGGACATGACCCTAGCAGCTGGCTCCAGTGAATGAGCTGCTTCAAGGTGGTTATTACTATGCATGTAATAACTAAAGAACTTGGAATAGCTAAGAA
This sequence comes from Acinonyx jubatus, assembly GCF_027475565.1. Taxonomy (NCBI): domain Eukaryota; kingdom Metazoa; phylum Chordata; class Mammalia; order Carnivora; family Felidae; genus Acinonyx; species Acinonyx jubatus. The sequence goes on from NC_069382.1 coordinate 151,338,977, forward strand.
AAACACTAATCCTGTGTATTCCATTGAATATTTCGGTAGATTTGAAACCCAACTAAGCAAGGAGCATATGAAAAATAAAAGTATGGTAAATTGATACTAAAAATAACAAATAATGTCAACTGGATGAGAGAAAATGCCATATGACTATGTCAGAGTAAGAAGAGTCTATATTTTTAAATGCCCACCATTTAAAAAGAGTTTGAAAAGTTTAATATATTTACAAAAACATTATTTAAATGATTGACATTTGAATAGTATCTTGAATAGTATTTGAATAGTATCAAAATGAAAAAGGTCAAAATTCATTTACCTTTTTTTAAAGTTTATTTATTTATTTTGAGGGAAAGAGAGCATGAGTGCGGGCAGGGCAGAGAGAGAAAGAGAAAATCCCAAGCAGGCTTCAAACTGTCAGCACAGAGTTCAATGCAGGGCTCAAACTCACGAACCAAGATCATGACCTGAACCAAAACCAAGAGTCAAACTCTTTAACCGACTGAGCTACTCAGGCGCCCTAAAATACGCTTACCTTTACATCCAATGTTTATAAGGATGAAGATTATATCTTATTCAGTATTATATCCCTATAGGACATACCATATTGTGTTCACCAATAAGTATTCCTTAAATAAAAATTGTCTACTTAAATTTAACACTAAAAATGAGAGGTTTGGAGAAGGTCTAAAGAAACTTAAAAAACACCAAAAAATGGACATTTTGATATGAAAAATGCTAAAATGTCCAGGCAAATTCAATCTTGTATTTTCTGTACAAAAGACTAAAAATGAAAATACAGGCTGCTGACAAATGTTATATTTCCAATTTTATATAGAGAGATCATGAAAGAAAAATAATGAATATATCCTTGCTAGGTTTTTATAATATCTATCTGAGTCCAGAAAATATATGATGCAAGAAGAGCTGTATCATTTTTTTCACAAGGTAAACAACTTGGATGTGGTGGGTATAGTCATTTACCTAAATATATTGGTCCCAAATACTTATATAACTGGTTACCATTACCAGGGTTACCAAATAATTTGGAGATAGGAAATGACATATATTGAAAGTAGTTGCTAAGTATTTCCATGTGGGGTGGTTAAACAAGTTTGTTTTAAGTCAACAATCTAGGGTTGCCTAAACACTAAAATATAAAAAACTCCAGGAGAAATTGTGGCACTAGAACCCCTCAAAACCCAGAATCTAACCAAAATGTTTAACGAAAAATTAAAATGTTGGCCTTGAGGGAATGAAGGCTTAAATGAAGAAACTTCAACTGTGCCGAAACTGGGATAAGGTATTGAATACCTGGTTAACACTACATTATAAGATAGTATTCTTTTTACCATTTAATGAAGAACAATCAGAGAATTTTAAAATATTTTTTCTTGTCTTTTTCCAAAGGCATGAGTGAAATTTCCCCTATTCTCTTTCATTCCTCTATCCTATCTGAATGACATACTCGAACTAGATTATATCTGATCAAGGGTTGTATGGATTGATCTCCGATGGCAGGGTCGATTTCTGGATTCACAAGTATCTCCATGACTTTATTCTCATCTCCCTCCAGTCTATTATGCCAACAGAGTCACACTAGACAAGGATATCATAACCTCCTTCTAGGGGACTACCATGACAAACATTTATCCCCCCATGAAATCTGGGGATAATCTTTTAGGTTGTATAAAGATAACCTCACTTTTGGCCTTACCTAGAAAGTTTAGGAATGAACATGTCATATAGTTACATAAATACATGTTTTCAGTTAGGGCTTCTGTCTATTGACCTGTCTCTATTCCACAAAGACTTAATGGATTCATTTTGCTTTCACTCGATTCTTTCCTATTCATTCCAAATGCTTAATGCAATTGCAGGCCATTATATTGCAATTACGCAATAAGAAAATACTTTTAAATGGGAGCTTATGAAAACATTTCATAGTATTTCAATTGAAGCCAAAAGAAAATGCAGTTACAATTCTTATTTTAAAAAACAGCAACCAACTACACAGTAAATAGAAAAGCTAATATTAGATGTTTCTCCACATGTAGGTTGCTAAAGCTGAAATATGGAGAATTAAAGAATATTACATTTTATAGCCTCTCTATATTAGGTTAGATGTGAAGAATTTGGCTGGAGATGACAATGAACTCAAACTCATTTATTCCACTGCAATTTTCAGCACTTATGTATTAACATGTCTGCATATGTTACACTATTTTGATTTCACTAGAAAGGTATCAGAATAGATAATACTTTTGAAAGTCACATTTTTAAAAGAAAAAAATAATTCTAAAATGTATGTACAATATTAATATTTTATAAATTAGTATGTTTAAATAATCCATATTTAGAATTCTAAAAATATGTAATGGCTTTTAATTTTTACATTACATATTAGAATCACTATAAGGTATAATTATGTATAACTTCACATGCATCTGCATAGCAACTCATAGTAAGAAATTAAAAAGGAATAATATTATAAATAAGAACTAAAGGCATTATAGACTTAAAGTACTTAGTACTGGAAAGAACCCAAAGTAATCAAATCCAATTTTTTTTTAATTTACATAGGAATTTTCTATATTATTCCTGACTTCTCATACTTAAATACAAGCTATATCAAATTATTACTGTTATTGAATGTATAATTTTCACATGATTTCAGTGTTTGTAACAAAAAAATGTTTTAAGTTGTTCACCAATGAAAGCCAATCATGAAACCGTCCAATTTGCAATCATTGTGTCTCATTCTCCTTCTTGCAGCCCCAAGAGTTTTTATAATGGCCCAATTTTTGGTTCCTCTTCTTATTGAAGAAAACCTCCACTAGGTGGTTATAATACCAGAACAAAAATAAACACTTAGAATAAAATAAAACAGTAAATGGAAAAGTGCTGTAGTATAAAAAAAAAAGTCACTTTTTAGAATGGCATATAGGGAGCTCTGTTTAGATAACTTGAATTGGTATTGAGTATACCTCGAAAGCACAGTAGAGTAACTTATCTTTAACAATTCATATAAAAGCCATTCAGAAAAATTGGGAGCAGTGCTAGTTGCTTCCTTAATAAGCAACTTAATAAGTTGCTTACAAATTGGTAAGGCGTGGGTATGATTGCTTAGTTCTTAGTTTTTATTCCACATAAGTTAGTTACATCAGTTAGCTACTTACTCCATAACATAGATATAAAATCTGCAATATAAAATAAGTTGAACAAAGTGCAGGGCAATATATTTTAAATCTAAGCTTTACCTTTTAAAAAAAATTGGTATCTGCAGGTGAATCATTAGAAAAAAGAAGCAAAATTTTTATAGTAATCAGAAGCTGCAAAGAGTTATACGTTATTTATCTCTTTAATACAAATAACCATTTTATCCCATTTATTTACTTTATCAGAGTTCATTTAGGAGATAAAAACACAGTAATTTGAAAAGAAAAAAATTAACATAAACAATTGTTGATTGTAGCAAGAAATTGGAATAACAAGGGATTAGCTAATAAGACATAAAGAGAATTCTGAATAACATAGGAGTCACAGATACAATGAATAATGTAATAGCAAAGATAATATCATATAATACATAATAACCACTGTTATGGACTAAATGTTTTCCCCCAAGTTCCCCCCAAACTCTTATGTTAGAACCTTACCACCCAATGTGATGGTATTAGGATGTAGGGACTTTGGGAGGTAATTAGATGAGATCATGAGGGTGAAGTTTTATGAATGGAATTTGTGCCTTATGAGAATCATGAGAAAGCTTGCTTCTCCTCTCTGCTCTCTCTGCCAGGTGAGGGTGCATGGAGAAGTCATCAGCCGGCAACCTGGAAGAAGGCCCTTGCCATAACCTGACCATGCTGGCACCCTGATTTCAAACTTCCAGCTTCTAGAACTGGGAGAAATAAAATCACTCTTGATTAAGCCACCCAAGCTATGATAGTCTGTCAAAACAGCCTGGACTGATTAAGACAATTACTACCCAAATGGTTGAGAGAAAGCACCCAGTGTAGTGTTCCCTCCTTACTTGCCCTGACCCACAGCCAGAGCCAGAATCCAGATCTCTTGGAGAAGGCATGGCCATGACTCACAACGACAGAGACATTGTGCTGGTGCAGGGCTCTGGAATTTGCTAGGAACCTGTCCTCTGGGTATCTGGCAAAGACCCTCACAGGGAGGTGCCACTTCTCAGAATTTGCTGTGAACCAAACAAAAAGGATGCCAGGGAAAACTGTTTGTTGCTGAGTGCTGCTGGCTGCCTTGTACTTCAGAGCCAGGAGCTACAGAAGCTACAAGCTAAGGGAAACACATCAGAACCAGGAAGAGAAAGCCCCTTCCTCCTCCAGCATCTCTACCGGCAAAGCCCTTTACTGATAAAACTTAACATTATTTCAACTCACAAAGGAGAAATAGCACAGCTGAGAGGCAATAAATTGATCAATGTCACCGTTATTTATCTTATCAGTGAGTATGTCTCTTTTACCCCCTCTCCTAACCAGATTTGTAACACTGATTCTGATGCTTTGTTTTCCTTTCTTAACAGAACACACAAAAAGCATCAACTATAAACTCTTGCATCCTTTTAAAACAGTTCCTGTCCGGTTTCCCTCATTAAGGTTAACTGAAGAAAGGAAAGCTTTACCGTTATTATAATATTTTTCAATCTTGAGCAAAGTTCACTTTCATTACCATTGACAATCACAAGACTAAGGTAAGTCCCATAACTTTCTAAATCCTTAATTTTAATAATAATACATATTTTATAGCACTATTTGAATTTAATTTTTGTTTCTCTTTTGCCTAACTTCTAAAGCAAACAGTAAGATAGAACAAGCTGCTAACTCCATTATCCTGAAGACAAATTGGAAGCAGTCCATCCCAGGCAAATCTGCACACTTCTTGCAATGGGTTCCCTCCCTCCCCAAATGCTGTAATGCTAGAATGCTGCTTAAAAAGTTATGTTGGTTTCTTTTTTCTTACAGAATGAAATCTAAACTCCTTAATTTACACCTTCACATTTTGAACTCAACTTACTTTTTCATTCTTTATTTTCTTTTAATGCATCACACTTACTATTCATTCTTAAGACACAATATGGCTCTCCTTTTCCTCATTAAGTCATGTGCCTTTATGGCAAATACATTACTGATTATATTCCATTTCTTCTTCTGGCTCAAAAAGCCAAAGTTAATAAGCAGAGTAATTATGTCCACTTGGTGGACTAGAAGAACCGTATTACTCTATTACTTTTAAATACAGGAAGATAATACATGGAATGTGTTGAGAACATTGCCTAGCACATGTAAGTGCCCAATAAATGTTACCTCTTTTTTATTATTATTTGCTTAACTTCAGTTTTCTTGTCTCCAGCATTGGTGAAGTGGCCCTATTAGAAACACTGCACATCCAAATTTTCTTGCTTCGGGTGTGAACAGAAATGGAAAAAAAATACTGAGTTTTATAGGATAATAAATTGTAACAAAAATACCAAGTCAATTGGTGAGTGCCAGGTCCAATGCCCCATGGCCAGAACTGTCTCTTCATTGTTGCCATTGCTGCAGCCTTTCCAGTATCGTCATTATCATATACAAAAGTAAAACACAATGAGTCACTGTGGTCAAGTAACACAATGTTAAAAGGGCCCAGTTCGGGCCATACCATAACCCTAGATCTATTGAAAATAATTGACCTTAGTGTAAGGGTGGAAGCAGAGATGGCCTATCAGGGAAAAATCAACATATTATCCAAAGAAAGCTGATGAGTACTGGAATAAAAACAAATGGTGTCTCCTACATATATCCATTAAAAAGTTATCTCTTTTGGGTCTCCTGGGTGACTCAGTTGTTCAAGCGTCTGACTTCAGCTCAGGTCATGATCTCACAGTTCATGGGTTCAAGCCCTGAGTCAAGTTCTGTGCTGATGGCTCAGAGTCTGGAGCCTGCTTCGGATTCTGTGTCTCCCTCTCTCTCTCTGCCCCTCTCCTACTCATGCTCTGTCTCTGTGTCTCTTAAAAATAAACATTAAAAAAATTTTTTAAGTTATCACTTTTAAAGAATTATAAAGTAATGGAACACCAGATGTAGACTGAAAAATCCAGGTGCCTTGGTAATTACTTCCAATTCCATTATTTTAGAGACAAATGTACTAATGGCCCAGAGAATGTGTATTTGGTCCGAGGTCAAACCTTGGAAAACATCAGAACCAGGAGTAGAACCCAGTTACTTTAATTAGGCTAGTGTTTTCACAAAGAGTTATTCTCTGGAAAGGTGCTTTAACATAACAAGCTAAGAAATGCAACTAAATTAGAAGCATCAGCAAAGAAAACTAATAATTTGCAAACCGCTGCATACTAAATAGCAAGGAAGGAGTATTCTGCTGAATACTGTATCAACCTTCAGATCTAACCAAAATTCACAAAAATTCCTAAGAATGCATTTTTCTAACTTTTCTCCAAACCCATTATTATATTATCTAATGGTTTCATGTTTTCCATTAGCTGAGTTATTACTTTAGTGTTGTGCAGATTTAGCATGTCTGTTAGTGCTCTGCTTTTCAGCACTTCTAAGGAATGCTGATGTTCCTTACTTCCTAATGGCCTGCTCTCTATTTTGACATTGACGACCATGTTATATAAGCTGTCTGAGCCAAACAAGCAGTCAACAATTGAGTATTATAGATTCACAAGTTCTCAGGGAACATCCCTATCAATTTAGTTTCCCAGGGTAGGTCTATAATACAGAGGCTAACATATTTGCCTCAAGATGCAGAAGATCTGAGTTCAAATCCCAACTGGAATGTAGAAGCTATGTGGCCTATGACAAGTTACTAATACTTTGTATCTCAGATTCCACATCTTCAAAATGAATATAATAATCATGAAATAAAAATATAAAAAGCATTTCATATATTATCTTTCCCAGAGAAATCACACAATTAGTGCTGTGATTGTTGTTGTGGCTATTCAAGGTCTGTGGGGTAAGGTTAAGGAGTTCCAAACCTGTAGGGAAGGCTAATAGTCTCACTGCAGACAGAAAATGAACTGATAGATAGGGACACCAGACCTTACTAGAGAGGATGAAAAGGTAAGCATCCAAACGAGCCAACTATCAAGGCCTAGAAGGCTGGAAAGGACATTTATTTTAAGGAATGCCTCAAATATGGATTCATTACAGTAGCTAGCTTTGGACACTCATCTCTTCTAAGCCTCGCTTTCTTCATATTTAAAGTGACATTTGTAGCTTATACTTACAGAAGGATACTCTTTGCCGGGCAATGTTCACATCTTCAAAACAATCAATCTTACAAACTCAATTACTATTCCCCCTTCAGAGATAAGAAAATGGGGTCCAGAGAGGTGACATCAGTTGCCCAGAATCACCTAAAATTTATTGACAGAGAAGAGCCATGTAGTTTGGTTGTTAGTTTCTCAAACTCTTAGTGACCTGGTAATTCTGACCCCAGCTGGCCAGCATGGAAGCTACTTTATAAAATTTGTCTAAAGATGGAAGTGCAAGGATGTATGTAAAACAATAACCACAGAACCTGTCACATAAACCGCAATCAGTGTTAGCTATTACCATTAATATAATACCATTGAAATAAAGAATTCACTGGAATCTGACAGCTTTTATGCAGAAAGCACTTATGCGTATTCTTCCCTGTAAAAGTGAAAAAACATATTGATAGCTAAATTTGTGATTCAAAGTAAGTATGCTTATGTGAGTGAATGGCTAAAGAAGCAACTTTCTTCATGTTTTTATATTTCTTATTATAATTTTATATGGCTATACAATTTTCTATCATATATAGCTCCCACTCCATTTTTGTGTCAAAGAATATTTCACTTATAAGAATAATAAAACATATTAAATTGTATTAAATTAAAATATAATATCACCCAAGCTTTTTATCTGACCCTAATTAGAGAGAGTAAGCATAAACTTGTGGCCTTACACTACTGATTTAGCCTTTTTGAGCTTGTCTTCTAAATTCTATAAAATAGAAATCTGAATAACTTGCACATGTGACATTGGATGTGAAAGAAAAAGTCTTGCAAATTGCCATTTCTTTTATAAATGAAGAATTTTATCTGTTTTCATTTTTAGCAAAATGACTCCAAAAGATCTATTTCAAAAAAAGAATTCTAGCCCATGTCCCCAATGTAAGTTTGCAATTCAGTTGAATTCTTCCATTATGCCATTATATTAAATATATCTCAAGCCAAATTCATCATTTCCTTCCCATTAAACCAGCACTTTTTCTCAACCTGTAGAAAAGTGTAGCATTACAACTGACAATAAAACTCCAAGGTCATAGTAGATTCAAAGAAACCAGAGCCCAGATCTTCAGACTTGTTTTTTTGTTTGAGAGAGAGAAAGAGAGAGCAACTGAATGAGGGACAGAGAAAGAGAATCTCACAAGGAGCAGAGAGAAAATGAGGGAAGCAAGACTTGAGCTCACCTGATGCTGGGCTCTTGCTCACCCCCAATGAGGGACTCGAACTCATTAACTGTGAGATCAGGAAGTCAAATACGTAACAAATTAGCCCCAGGTCTTCAGACTTCTAATTCAAGATACTTCTAGTTAATTGCAGGTGCATAGACAAGGCCAGATAATGTTAGAGAAACAGTATAACATGATGTTTAAGGTATTCTGAATCTGGAATACCTAGATCTTTCTTTGCCACTTAACTAGCCCTGTGACTGTAGACAAGTTACCTGATGTCTTTGTGCCTCTGTTTTCTCACCTCAATCCTTGATACTTCAAATGGCTACTGTGGGGACTAAATGTATTAATTCATGTAAAATTCTTAGAAGAATCTGACATACATTAAATAAGTATGAGATAGTATTACATAATATTTGCAGTCTGAACATGCTGATTAATCATTCTTTCTCCCTTTCAAGTTCTGATCAAATGATAACTGACAAAAGCATTCAAATGGGAATTCATACACAGTTATCAATTCTTGCTTGTAAAGCTAGAGTAGAAAATATGATGGAGCCTTCTATCCTACTTGGGACTCAGGCCACCAGACTCTCACAACCCTGATTTAATTCAGGTAGAGAGGACGAAGAATGACTTAACACTCTTCCATCATAACACACTCACTTCTCCACCCAACCTGGAAGTTTTGGCCAGAGGATAAAAATCAGAGGAGGAGAGGACACTTCAAAGGCGAAAGGGAAATACAGTAAGAACACACTGATAGCAATGGTTACTTTGAAAATGGAACCAATAGAGGTGAAACTCAGAAATAAGATAAGCCACTCAGCATCCTAAAGGGAGAATAGAGTGAGATGGTATAAAAATGGCCCATAAATGTTATTTCTGTGTTATTTCTCCTTTGAGAAAAGGACCTGAGCTTTCTTCTCCTTTGTGGAAAACAAAAATGAAAAACAAAAACATGGTAAGGAAATAAGCATTCTCTGACCAAAGATTTCATGTGGTTTGGAACATCTGCTCTGTAGAAATGCTTTCTGCCAGTACTTGTTCTTTTAACAAATACTGATTGAAATCCTATTATGTGCCAGGCATCGCGCTGGCACAAGATGAAAAAGTAAACCGACATTACTGGTCAGATTCAGTGCTGTATGGATTTTAGGTCTCATGAAGAAAATTAGGAGAGGATCCTGTTTAGAATCTTTCCAAATCATGTGCTCCACAAAATACAGGTAAGAATATTTCCCCCACATAGTGTCCAACATAAATTCTTTGTAATCTAGCAGACTATGTACTTGTTAGCATTCTACAGGTGTTTGATCTAGTGCTAAGGAAGCTAGGCTAGATAAATGACTCTCAAATCTTTTGTTAGCACAGATTCCTTTAAGCACATAAACTCTTTTTTTTAAGTTTATTTATTCTGAAAGAGAGAGAGAGAGAGAGAGGAGAAAGAGAGCACACACGTGGGGGACGAGAAGAGAGAGGAGAGAGAGAGAGAGAGAGAGAGAGAGAGAGAGAGAGAGAGAGAGAGAATCCCAAGCAGGCTCTGCATTCTCAGCATGGTGCCCAATGTGAGGCTCAAACTCACGAAATGTGAGATCAAGACCTGAGCTGAAGTCAAATGCTTAGCCAGCTGAGGCACCCAGGTGGCCCTAAGCACATAACTCTTTTCTTTTCTTTTCTTTTTTTTTTTTTTGAGAGAGACACAGAGTGGGAGCAGGGGAGACGGAGACAGAATCTGAAGCGGGCTCCAGGCTACAAGCTGTCAGTATAGAGCCTGACTTGGGGCTCGAACTCACTAGCAGTGAGTTCATCATCTGAGCCAAAGTTGGATGCTCAACCGAGCCACCCAGGTGCCCCATAAACTCTTATTTAAAATACCGAACTATAAACCAATACAAGATTGTCTGGTTTCTCCTTCGTCACCTTCAGCTTTTTCCCTGAGGCACCCCTGAAGAACGTGCATCTCTAAGGGACATATTTGAAAACATTACACCTATGAGTAACAAGGATTTTTCCAGTTATTAAAGTGTTCATTCTAAGAAACTTTATCTTTAATACATAGAGCCAGAAAGCCTAAATGAAAAGTCATCATTAGCAGAATCCTCTCTCTCAAAACATGCTTTTCTTTAAAATGTAACAAAAACAATAACAAGCAAAAAAATCTACGTTTCTAAGAATGTCTTAGTAGCCATGTGCTTATTAGATGAATTACAAGAAAAAAATTCTTAATTATAAAGATAATACTATGTACATAACATTGTTTTTGCTCTAAACTTAATCAATATACGTAGCGTTTTAGTAAAACACATTCACGTAAGAAACTGTTTAGCAAATTTTCCTTCTTTTAGAGTTTTCCTATGTCAACCTCTCTGAATTTAAGTGATTGTATTTATTCTCTATGATATTTCTACATATGTCTAAGTATTTACAACAAAATTTAAGCCTGAGTATGACTATATATATTTACAGATACATGTATTAAAATATGTTCCGTAGAGTACTTTTTTTGCCCTCCTACATCTCATAATAATATATATTAATCCAGTATTTTGTAATGACAGCTCTAGCTGTTCCCTTTTTTCTGTGCCTCTGTTCTTCCTGCTTCTTTAAAACACAAACCATTGAGGAGAAGTGAAGCTATCAGAATACCCATTTTATATTAGCACTCATAGGACACAGTATAACTGAATGAAGAAACTGGCAAAGAATAAGAGCCTGACAGGCTTTTTTCTGTTCTTTGCTATTTTTCTTGGGCACATGCAGATGGCTGTTTAAGAATGGGCACAGTGTTCAGCCAGAGCTTTGCCAACAATGTAGACTTAGAAGGTAGAATAAAGAGTCATCAATGAGCACAGTAATGGCAGGAAATGGTTCAAAAGAGAACCCCGTGCTGCATACAGAAATATCCTAAAAACCTGAAAGTAACACGAGCAGTCATTAATTATAAAATTTAGGTTTTCAGTTTTGGCACAGCGTACATAGCCCAAACAAAAATGTAAAAAAAAAAGCAACAAAAAATTGAGCTGAATAATATAGTTATCTAAAAACTTTTGGAAGCTAATTTTTATAACTAGGATATCATTAATCCATTTATTTTCATGTATAACATCCACAAGTATTTACAACTTGTTAATGTGTGGCAGACACTCTACTAGGAACCAGAGATACAATATTGGGCCAGACGGCCAGTTATACTTTCACAGAATGTTCACTCAGGCAAATTGGACATTCAGTTAAACACACAAATCTAATTAAAAGCGATATGTCCCATAAAGTATTTTCTCTAGGGAGCTGTGGTGGACTGCAGAGACCATGAGTTTTGGAGTTGTGAGTAACTGCTTTTGTATTCTCACTCAGACACATTCTAGTTTTTTTTTATCTTAGAAAAGTTATTTAACTTGTATGAAACTGTTTGCCTAACTGAATGATAGCTATGCTTGCTTCAAAGTTTTGCCTCAAGTATTAAATGAAATAGTGAACATCAAGGACATCTTGTGTGGCACAATACAGATATTTAGTGCACATATTTAGTGCGAATATTTTATATTTGTTGCCCCAAAATTTCAATAATAAAAGTAAAAATTAATGAAGCCCTGAAATTATCTCAATTATTCTCAGAGAAATCCTGTGAACCATTCCAATTATCACTATATTTACTGTGACTACATTGATTTTGTGTGTGTGTGTGTGTGTGTGTGTGTGTGTGTGTATGGGTGTTTAATGCTATTCTAAGAGAATTAATTTTATTATTTCCCTTTATTGCCTCTTGATTTAATTTTTCTGACTGTCAAATTAACATTATTTTAAATTATTTATTTTATTTTATTTTATTTTTTTAAATTTACATCCAAGTTAGCATATAGTGCAATGATGATATCAGGAGTAGAATCCAGTGATTCATTCCCTACATATAACACCATTCCAACAAGTGTCTTCCTTAATGCCCGTTCCCCCATTTAGGTTATCCCCCTACCCACTAACCCTCCAACAACTCTCACTTTGTTCTCTCTATTGAAGAGTCCTTTAAGTTTTGTCCCCCTCCCTGTTTTTATATTATTTTTTGCTTCCTTTCCCTTACGTTATTTAATATCCAAGAATTCACTGACTTTCCACATTTTTTCCTGCGGTTGATTTTGAGTTTCATAGTGTTGTGGTCTGAAAATATGCATAGTATGATCTCGATATTTTTGTACTTGTTGAGGGCTGATTTGTCTCCCAGTATGTAATCTATTCTGGAGAGTGTTCCATGTGCACTCGAGAAGAATGTGTATTCCACTACTTTGGGATGAAATGTTCTGAATATATCTGTTAAGTCCATCCAGTCTAGTATGTCATTCAAAGCCATTGTTTCTTTGTTGATTTTCTGCTTAGATGATCTGTCTGTTGTTGTAAGTGGGGTGTTGAAGTTCCCTACTATTATGGGATTATTATCAATGAGTTTCTGTATGTTTGTAATTAATTGATTTATATATTTGGCTGCTGCCACACTGGGGCATAAACATTTACAATTGTTAGATCTTCTTGGTGAAAAGATCCCTTAATTATGATATAATGCCCTTCTTCATCTCCTGTATAGTCTTTATTTTAAAATCTAGATAGTATGATATAAGTATGGTTACTCTGGCTTTCCTTTGGTGACCATTAGCATGGTAGATGGTTCTCTATCCCCTTACTTTCAATCTGAAGGTGTCTTTAGGTCTCAAATGGGCCTCTTGTAAACAGCATATAAATAGATCTTGTTTTCTTATCATCCATTCTGTTACCCTATGTCTTTCGATTGAAGGAGCATTTAGTCCATTAACATTTAGAGGGAGTATTGAAAGATAAGAATTTATTGCCATTGTGTTGCCCATAGAGTTGGAGTTTCTGGTGGTGTTTTCTGGTCCTTTCTAGTCTTTGTTGCTTTTGGTCTTTTTTTTTTTCCATCTTTTCTCCTCTCAGAGAGTCCCCCTTAAAATTTCTGCAGGGCTGGTTTAGTGATCACAATCTCCTTTAATTTTTGTTTGGGAAACTTTTTATCTCTCCTTCTATTTTGAATGACAGCCTTGCTGTTTTCATAATTCTTTCCTTGTCTCTGTTTTTTCTGAATTTGACTATTATATGTCTTGTTGATGGTCGGTTTTTATTGAATCTAATAAGAGTTCTCTATGCTCCTTGGATTTTGATGTCTGTATCTTTCCCCACATTAGGTAATTTTTCTGCTATGATTTGCTCACATAAACCTTCTGCCCCTTTTTCTCTCTCTTCATCTTCTGGAACTCCTATGATTCAGATGTTATTCCTTTTTTAATGAGTCACTGATTCTCTAATTCTTATATGGTGCTCTTTTGCTTTAGTTTCCCTCTTTTTTCTGCTTCATTATTCTCCATAATTTTGTCTTCCATATTGCTGATTTGCTGCTCTGCTTCATCCATCCTTGCCACTGTGGTAATCATTCAAGATTGCATCTCAGTTATGCATTTTAAATTTCATCCTGACTAGATTTTACTTCTTTTACCTCCATAGAAAAGGATTCTATGCTTTCTCAACCCAAGTTAGTATTCTTATTATCGTGATTCAAATACTAGTTCAGACATCTTGCTTATATATGTGTTGATTAAGTCCCTGGTTGTCATTTCTTCCTATTCTTTCTTTTGTGGTGAATTCATTCATTTCCTCATTTTGGAGGAAGAAAAAGAAAACAGAAAATAGAAAATAAAAAATTAAAAACAACGCAAAAAATCAAATAAAGTCAGCGAGATTCTAGTTTCGTTTTGATCTTTTTTCTTTTGTTTCATCTTTTTTCCTCTCATAGAGTCCCCCTTAAAATTTCTTGCTTGTTGGTTGTTGAAAGAAGCTTGCTAGAATAGAGAATAAAGGGAAATAAAAGAAAAGAAAAAAAGGAGAAAAAAGTAAGAAAACGTTTAAAAATTTTTAAAAATGTATGCAATAGAATAGAATAAGATGAAATGAAAAAAGTAAAACAGAATTTTAAAAATTACAAAAAAATAAAAAATTTAATAAAAATTCCAAATTTTTTTACAAAAACAGAAAATAAAAACAATTTTTTCTCTTTCTGTATCCAAGACTAAGGGAAAAAAAAAGAATAGATAACCGGTGAACAGAAAGAAATCCAAAGGAAATTATATCTAGTTTCCCCTAGAAGTCAAACTATGAAGCACTTTATAGTCTGTACACTAAGCAGGCAGAGAGACTTGTGGTGGTCCTCTAGGGCTTGGTTGGCGCAACTGGACAGGGCTTGGTGTAATGGCTCCATTCTCCACTAGGTGGCACTGCTTAGCTTACTGGGGTGGATCATTGTGGCACGTGTGTGCATATATGCACATGCGTGGGAGAGGTGAAAATGGCATCACTCAGTTTCCCAGTCTCTAGTGCCAGAACTCTGTGCTCTCACCGTCAAGCAATCAAGCATCCCTCCTTTGTTTCCGGCTTCCATCTACTCCCCACTTCTACACTGTCTGTGTCCAAGTCGTCAGCCTGCCAGGTGGCACCACCTTCATGAATTTTATCTCAGATGGGCTGTGTTTCCTTTTTAATTTTTTTTAGCATTTACTTTTTTTTGAGAGACAGAGCATGATTGGGGTGGGGCAGAGAGAGAGAGGGAGACACAGAATCAGAAGCAGGCTCCAGCCTCTCAGCTGTCAGCACAAATCCTGATGTGGGGCTTGAACCCACAAACTGTGAGATTATAACCTGAGCCAAAGTTGGACACTCAACCAACTGAGCCACCCAGGTGCCCCCATGGTACTGTGTTTCCAAACCCCTCACTTCTGAGGCTCTGGGGTTTGGACCCACTCCAACCCTGTGGGGGAGGATCTTGCTGGGCAATCGCTGGGTGCTGGCTTGCCCCCAGGGAATGCTCACGTGATGGTGTTGCTGTAGAGACTCAGAGATTGTGGCCAGGTGCTGGCTTGCCACAGAAAAAGTTCACGTGATCATGTAGCAGCAGAGGTTCAGAGATTATGGTAAATCACAACACACAACCAGCGCCAGGTTTCACTGCACCCTAGTGTCTTTGTTCCAATACCAGCAAACATGGCTGTTCTCCAGGGTCCACTAGGATCTGTGGGAAGGCCACAAGGACTCTAACAAATGCCTTCCCAGCAGGGGAATCACTTCTTCCCATGTGGCCCATGGACCCTTTGGACCTCACTGCTCCTGGGGATTCATCCTTCCCACCAGAGCACTGCCAGGTATAAAGCTATAGAATTTGTGACTGTGCTCCCCCCTTTCCTTTCTCCTTTCACCCTTTCTTGTTCAATCACTTGTGGGTGTTTCCACTCTTTCTTTCTCTCTCTCCAGCTACTTTTTGGGGGAGTGCTTTTCCTGTACTCTTCCCATTTTCTCTGTCCTTTTTCTGCAAAAACAGCTCCCTACCCTCCGCAGCTTCTCTCTCCACAGTTCACCTCTCCACACTGCATACCTGTGGAGTTCTGTGGCTCAAGTTATGCAAACTGTGGTGTTAATCCTCAGATCAATTTTCTAGGTGTGAAAAATGGTTTGGTGCTGATCTAGTTGCATTTTGGGGATGACAATAGCAGAGAACTTCTATGCTGCTCTGCCATCTTGGCCCCAAGAGTTCCTTATTTTTTCCTAAATACAAGTATTTTTATTTGTATAACCTAGAAAGGAATACCAAAAAGAAGAGTCAACCAACACTCATTATTCACAGATGCTGTATATTCCAGTTTGCCTAGTGGCTAAAATTTATTTGTAACCCCTAAATCAATACTCTGACTGCTTCAGGGTAATTCGCTGACATGCATAGAGCAAAGGGCAGTGGAGGTGGAGGGTTTGATTTGCCCAGTGCCATGTTCCTACCTGAATTGCACTGCTCTCATACAGATGCTTCCAAAGGATGGTAGGGGGCAGTGTAGTGTTGTGCAAGAAGCTCTCACTCTAGGGTTAGTTGGATGGGGTTCGAATCACAAATCCCAACTCTGGCACCTGTTAGTGGGAGACCTCAGAAAAGTAATTTACTTCTGGATCTGTATTTTATCTTTGTAAAATGAAATAAAATCTACCAGGATGTGTTGTTTTTATGATTTAAGATTATAATCAATCGATAAATCCTGTTCTCTAGGAGCAACGATTCAATGTTTGCTAATTCAGTGTTTTTAGAGATTTTACAATGCATAACTACCATGGATAATAGAATCGATTGTAGTTTATTTATTATCTATATTTTGAACTTTATTTTCAAACCTGTGTGCTATGAAAGTAATTACCAAACAACAACTATTTGGAAAATAACCGAAATATTTTGTTTAATTTTCCTTTGGAATAGAAAAAGACATTGATGCTAGTCTCAGGTAGCAATGAGCTTCACACAGATGATACAGATAGTTACACTTTATTATAAAGTGATTAAATGTCTCCCTATTTTGGCATAGTAAAGCAATTCAAAATGTGTTTAGTATTTCTATAGATAGAGCTTTTAAAATAAAATTAAGGTAAAATTTATAGCTACAATTTGTGAAAACAAGAATTATCAGACTCTGTCACATTTCAACTAAAGTAACTGAATTAAGTAATCAACGTCATAAATTAAATTACAATGAACATAAAACATTCTCAGTAGCCTGTCGGAATATATGTTGTGGGAATAGAAATGATTCACATCCCTATGTTTAGACAGATTACCAATAACTGTAACTATATAATTAGATATAACTAATTAAATCTTTTTTTTAAAGTCCCATAATTTGAAATCAAATATTATTTTAAAAGTCCTTTAAGATTTCTGTGATTTAAAAAAATACACTTATAAATCTGAAATATAGCTGAAAACAATACTCTCACATTAGCCTTTATGACTCAAATACTTCACAGAGGATATTTTAAACTTAAGCTCCAAGTTACTCAAAATTTTGATCTCAAACAAGATTCTGCAAAATAAGAAATGATAAATCAAAAACAGTTTTTTTGTGTGTGAGGCATAAAATTTTTCTTTCAGAAAAAATTTCAAAGAGATGTGTCAGGCAATGCAGACTGCAGGAGAAATTATCTCAAAATATCTCAAAGATATGCTAAGCATAGTCAGCTGCCCAGAACTAGTGTTCATATATATTATTACGTATTTTAAGTCAAATTCATACTTAAAGAACTGATAGAAGAAAAGAAATTTCAAACACCTATCCAGTTAAATACCTCGTTTAAACAAAAATAGCTTCACATTTGGAGTGTCTTGCCAGCATAAGATCTAGTTTTTATTCTTTTTCTCTTCTACTTCAGCTAGCTAATTTATGAGATCCATTAAAATATGGGTTGTATATATGTGTGCTTATTTTAAAATAAGAGAAAATATCAATGTGAAAATATGTATCCTAATATTTCTTGGATGCTAAGCTAAAATAAATTGGTATTTTTCTTCAAAGACTACAACATGATAGTGTAGCCTTGATTTTACCAATTCATAATATATTTAGCAGCCCTGCATGTAGGTGTGCATATCTGAAATAATAACTCGAAAGAGCTAAAAGTCATAATTATAATACAATTCTAACACTGTCACAAAATAATGTCTATAAAAAGACATAAAATTAAGTAGACAGATAACTAAACAAAGCTAAATAATTTTCTCAGGGTCATGTAAGCTGAGCACAAACTTGGATTCCTTTTTTTTATTTTTAATTTTTTTTCATCTGGATACAAATTGTTCAGGGGTCACAGGGACTTAACTTCTTTTCTGAACTCAACGACACAAATAGAACTCTAAGGATATCAATGCAGGAAATATAAGATGGTAATGTTTAAAATAACATGAACTAGGTCTCTGGCTCTGTAGATTTGTCACAGATTAGACAAAATGGAAGTGAGAAGAAAACATCTTGATATTAAATAAGAATACTATATATTTTAAGGGGAAATTCAGCATTCTAGCCTCATTAGTAGTATAAGGAACTAATAGCTTATTTCAACTCAGGTGCCAGATTATTTCTACTATGCTACAGTGCTTCTTTGAAATGGCTTTAAGATACAACTACATACTTCATAAATATATTAGCATTCCATCATAGCTGAGTTCATTATTATATGTATGGAAATAAACTTTGGATCAAATCATTTTCCTTAAATCTCAACCTCTGCCAAAAATGTTTTATAAATAATATAAGCCTATAAGGTGAGCATTCAATTTGTACCTTCAAATCAGTAGAATTACAGACAATATCATTCTTCATAATGATAGGCCAGGAGAACATCAAAGAAGACACCAAAAGTATTATACTTCCATAAAGCCAGAGTATGTAAACTATGCTGTGATAGGCAGAATAATGTCCCCCAAATACAACCATGTCCTACTCCCCAGAACTAGGAATATTTTACCTTAGCGATAAAGGCATTTTACAATGTAATTGAATTGAGGATATTAAAATATGGAGCTTATTCTGAGTTATCTATGTAGGCCCCATGTAATTACCAGGCCCCTTATATAATTAAAAAGAAAGAAGAAACAGAACTAGAGGTAGTAATGTGAAAAGGACTCAGTCCAATCTTGGTAGTTTTAAAGACAATGGAGCAGAGCCAAGAACCAAGGAAATGTAAAAACTGAAGAAGAAAAAAGGCCTCCAAAAACTGAAAAAAAGGGAAGATAAAAGATTTTCTCCTAGTGTTTCCAGAAGGAAAACAAAAACAAAAAACAAAAAACAAAAAACTCTGCCAGCATCTTGTTTTAGCCCAGTGAGAGAGACTTTGGACTTTGAATTTCTAGAGTGTGTGTGTGTGTGTGTGTGTGTGTGTGTGTGTGTGTGTGTATCAAAGCAGATTGTTTTGGAATTGATGGAACTGTTCTGTACCTAGATTGTGTTTATAATTGTCAGTTATGTGTTTGTTAAATTTCATAGAATTGTACACTGAGTACCAAATTTTACTGTAAGTAGATAAAAAGATTTTTAAAAGGTAAGTTTTCATTACTTTTGAAGTGTTTCAAATTGGTATTTAGAAAATCATCTGATCTTCTTTGTTTCCTATGAATGTTATTTTGTCCTACCTTAATCCTCAAAAAGCAAATTAATGTATTCTTTCTTCATTAAGTAACTTTGGAATATTTGTATTAATAGAATTTAAATCTTATGTGTGACTTTTGACACTGTTTTAGAAGAACAGAAAAATTATAATTCAATTAATGATTCCCTGTATAAAAATTATTATGTTCACTCTGTACACTAAAATTGGGTTGAGACAAGCATGGATTTAAAGGACATGTTAAATTTCTCAAAACTTTCAAAGGAGAACCCAGAAAACTCACAATTTAGGAATAGTCATGTACTACTGAATAATTCAACATTCATAAAATCATACTGTTTGGCACCCAATCAAAATGGACTAGACATGCAAAAAAACAGGAAAAGAAATCTAACACAGAATAAAAATTAATACAATTACAAAGTGACAGAAATCATGAAATTAGCCAACAAGTATATCAAACATCTATTGTAAATACTCAAAAATTTAAAAGAAACGTAAAGTAAAATATTTCAGAGGATGGACTTGGCAGGTTAGACAATGCAGAAGAGGATAATAAGTTTGAATAGAAGAGTCTGATAAATATGAACAAAGTCAGGGTGATCTCTGAGACCATATCAAGCAATCTGAAGTATATGGAATTTAATATTTGAATAAATAATGTCAAATGTCTTCCAGGTTTATTGAAAAATATAAACCCACAGAACAAAGAAACTCAAAAAAACTCCAAGAAGCATAAACACAAAGAAAACTATACCAAAATATCTCATATTCAAAATTTTGAAAACTAATGACAAAGATAAAATATGTGAAGCAAGATAAAGACACACTACATAAGAGAAGAAAAAATGAAAACAATCACTTTCTTCTTATACAAAACAAACCCAGCTAAAAGTCAATAGAACATCTTCAAAGTGTTGAGAGAACAGCAACAACAAACATTTTGGAATTCTATATCTAGTGAAAATATTCTTCAAAAATGAAAGCAAAGTCATTTTCAGAAATTGAAAAGCTAAAAGAATTAGTCACTAGTGTATATAATGTAAAAATTTTGAAGCACCTTAGTTTATACAGACTCGGTGGAAGGACAGTTAATACAAATACTGGATGGGTGAGAGAATAGAGTCATTCACTTTGGCTGTAGTGAATAATAATAGGCAAAAATTGGATTAGAGTAAAAGTAGTACAAAAACATGATAGTTTTGATTAAGAGTAAACAGAATTTTATTATATTCCATAGGTTTTATGGTCATATTATTATTAATTTGTTTACAATGAATAATCTAGCAACATTGTATAGAACGTATCACAACTGGAAGAGATGTTTACAAGAATAAAGGCTGTGAAAAAGATGTTTACTAGTACACGTATGAGGTCATGGCCCGGGGTGGTATTGATGGCAGAAATAACAAATGTTCAGTTCTTTTAATAAAATTGTATTCACTATTTTCTTAACAACACATTAGCAAAATGTGTACTACAAGTGGATTATTACAACAAAAGTGAAATCTACAATGTCGATTACAATGTAGATTATTACAACAAAAGTGAAAAAGTGTTATCAAAACAAGATATTTGCAGGGCACCTGGGTGGCTCAGTCGGTTAAGTGTCCCACTCTTGATTTCGGCTCAGGTCATGATTTCAAAGTTCGTGGGATCCAGCCGGGCTAGGGGTCCAAGCTGACAGAGTGCAGCCTGCTTGGGATTCTCTCTTTCCCCCTCTCTCTCTGCCCCTCCCTGGCTCACACTCAGGCTCTCTCTATCTTTCTCTCTCAATAGAGAAGGCACTTGCAATATATGATTGATGGGAGATAATTCATATTTCTGTATATCATTAACAGTCAATTTGTTCCAGATTACCTCTTCAAGAATGTCCTTATAAGCAAGGAGCCTTTGATTAATGGTAGTGTCTTCTACATTCCTCAGTAAGAGAGATATATCTCCCCCACCCCCACACCAGGTTTGTTTACATTCTAGGATAGTAAAGATAGATATGCCTCTCTCTCCTCAGTGTAGATATCCTTTCTCTCCAGTTTGATAAAGATAATTCTCTCCCCATAGAGGAGGATGGCATTTTTTCCAGCAGCCCTTCAATAAGACGAAGGTTTCCTAATCTTAGAAATTCTCTGTTATACAGGGAAACACACCAACCACTCTGCATGTATGGGGAACAAATACCTAACTTTCTTTTCATCCCATTGAGGCTTAGAAAACAGGCACAATATGTAACTTTGGCTACTGTGATTGCAGTAAGAAATATTTTTGTATATGGGACCCCAAAGCCTTGTGTTTCCTGCTCTAATTTATAAAATGGTGACAGGCTGCCTTGGTAGTTTGAAGTTGGGGAACATCTCGTGGTTTTCAGATTCTGACTTACCATTGAGGGTACAGGGAGAGAGGGATTAATTACTCTACCCAGAGACGTTAGCTAAAACTTCATTATTACAATTAACAGTACACTGGATTTAAAGATGAATTAGAAATGTCTGATCTTGCAGGCAGGGGGCGCTGTTTATCTTTTCATTGAAAGTTTCTGTGACCTGTAGGGCCAAAGTCCTATTTTCTTTCTTTTAAGATTTTATTTATTTAGGTAATCTCTACACCCAATGTGGAGCTCGAATTCACAACCCCAAGGTCAAGAGTAGCATGCTTTACTGACTGGACCAGGCAGGCATAATTTCCATCTGGTAATTAATGATTAATGCCTGGTTAACCTGAAGAAAAGCAAATTTTGGAAATGAGAGGATTTTTAAAGAAAGCACAATCCTCTCCACAAGTCCCAGAAATTCATGTATATAACCTCAACACTTCCATTGCTGCCTCTGCGATTAGGTTCCAAATCTTTAGAATCAGCAATAATGAATCAGTCTTATAAATGTGTTATTTACCTCATTCATGTTTAGATGGGGAGATACTGTATTGAAGACCAATAATATACAGTATTAGTTAACTTCATTATAGGAAGGTGGTTTTAAAAAAACACAAGAGAAAGTTTATAAAGTCTGAATACAAATAGGATAAACTGACTATACAGTCACATTGTTGACTTGTAGTAGACGGTAACAGCATTCTAGACAAGGGAAGCTGCTTGCTATTTAATGTAGGGAAAGTTTTTATACTTGTGAAAGAGTTTTATACTTGTGAAAGAGAAAATTACAAGCACAGCTTATCTTTGTTTTTAGTGAATTTTACACTAAAATATTACAAAGAATTGTATACTTCCATTATACAACTAGCAGAAATACTAATATTATACTAATACTATACATAGAATACTTTGCTTAGTTATATGAAATTAATGTATTCCAGGTATCATCTGGGGATCTCCCAACCATTAAAAATCCAAGTAGAATGGACATATTTCACAAACCACTTCCAAGTCATTTCCTCTCATTGTGGTTGTCCAATGTCCTACACAAGATTTTCAGCAAATTCCTCAGAAGCTTCCATTTTTATATAAGGCCCTGCTTCTGTACATGTAGGAAAAGTTACATTTTCATTTTTTAATTAGAGAAAGTTTCCTAAAGAGAATGCCAGTTTTGCTATATTGAATCCCAATTACACATTATTTTATGAAACAGGAAAACATCTAATAGCTAAATAAAAGTTAGAATTGTTCCCATGCTTTCAATCTTTTTTTAAAAAAATTGTTAATATTTATTTATTTCGGAGAGAGAGAGACAGAGAGTGAAAGGGGAGGGGCAGAAGGAGAGAGAGACACAGAATCTGAAGCAGGCTCCAGGCTCTGAGCTGTTAACACAGAGCCCGATGCAAGGCTCCAACTCACAAACTATGAGATCATGACCTGAGCTGAAGTCGGACGCTTACCTAACTCAACCACCAGGTGCCCTGCTTTCAAACTTTTCTGTAAGGCTGAGAACACTGTACTCAAGTTGGTCTCTCTGGCCAAGTGAAACAAATCATTGAATATCAATTCTTATATGAGTATTTTCATAGAAAACATGGACATGTCTTTGAGGTGGCCAGCAAGAACTATTGCCAGCATTATCAATATCTTCTAACTTGGGAGAATGGAACACAGGAAGAGATTACATAGGTACTATGGTATACACATTGAAGAACGATAGCTTTATGGAAAGCTATCTGGTTCAGTACATTGTCTAGGATAAAGAGTTTAATCCACAGGTAAAACAATTCCAGAAAGAACTTGTGGTCCAGGATAAAGTTTTCTGCTTGAACAATAGGGTCAGCTATATTAACACTTAAAGCTGTATTAAAAAAATAGATGAACTCTTTTTAGAGCTGCTGAATTGCTCAAATTAATGTAAGGCAGGTGCTAAGTTATATAATGCTGATGCTTTCCAGAAACTTAGCATTGGAGAAGATACTCTGGCTGTATTTGCTGAAAGAAATAATCAAGAAATGAATTATTACTGAATTGTGTCATTGAATATGCTGTCAGAGTATTTTCTATGGATGAATTGTACCACCCACCCATAATTCGTATGTTGAAGCCCTAAGCCCGAATGTGACTGCATTTGCAGATAGGGTCTTTAGGAGGTGATTAAAGTCAAGTGAGGTCATAAAGATGGGACCCTAATCCAGTAGGGTGGATGGCCTCATAAGAGGAAGAAGGGAGAAAGATCATTCTGTCTCTCTTTTTATTTAATTAAATTACTTTTGAGAGAAAGTGAAAGTACAAGAAGGGGTGAGGCAGACAGAGGGAGAGAGAGAATCCCAAGTCTCTCAATCTGAACTGTCAGCACAGAGCCCAAAGAGAGGCTCGAACCCATGAACCATGAGATCATGACCTGGGCTGAAACTAAGAGTTGGACATTTAACCTATTGAGCCACCCAGGCACCCTGAAATCATTCTCTCTATTTCTGTGCACCCATGTGAGGACACAGCAAGAAGGCAGACATCTACAAGCTGGGAAGAGAGCTCTCACCAGGAACTGAATCAGCAGTCATCTTGATTTGGGACTTCCAGCCCCCAGAACTGTGAGAAGATAAATTTCTGTTATTTAAACTACTCACTGTATAGTATTTTGTTAGGGTGTTATGGTATTTGAAGCCCAAGTAGACTAAGACAATATTTATTTCCCAAGTCTGATAGACATGTATGTCTCACTCATTTTCACTCTAAAAAGACAACATTATCAGCAAGATCATATATTTTTCTTAACAGCTCATGGAAAAGAAAATCATAATCTTTAAACTAAAACTGAATTCTTAGTATTTTAGGAGTTATTGTCATGGCTAATTTCAGTTTTCTGTTGCCTTGGATTAATTTTCTTCCTATTCTCTCAAATCGGCAAAATTGAGATTTGGGTAAAGCTTTCTTGTTCTTTCTAATCCAACACTCAATTACCAAAAGATAACTTAGATTTGTTGCCTTAGAATCTGGCTCACCTATTAGCAGCTCATATCTAGAGTGATGGGCTTATTCATATTATTCATATATAAGACATTTAGAAAAATTATTAAAAGTTATAAAATAACATTTTATTTTTACAGTAAAAAATAAAAAATAAAAAATAAATTAAAAAGAAAGAAAAAGGGAGTCTGGGTAGCTTAGTCAGTTGAGCTTCCGACTTTGGCTCAGGTCATGATCTCGACATTCATGGGTTCGAGCCCCACATCTGGCTCTGTGCTGTCAGCTTGGAGCCTGGAGCCTGCTTCAGATTCTGTGTCTCCCTCTTTCTCTGCCTCTCTCTCTCTTTCTCTCTCTCCCTCTCAAAAATAAATAAATATTTAAAAAATTAAAACAAACAAAAAAAGAAATACAGTATCTCATTTGATGTTGGTAAAAGACCCCAAATATTGGTCATTCAAAGCACCAGAAAGATATGTATCTATTAATAATAAGGGTACAGGGGCTCAATCGAAGTGGGGATATATTGTAAATTACCATTACCAATTTTCCATAAATTCCATATTTGGAACAATGAAAAAAATTAATAATCACAGAACATTTTCAGTATCATATATTTTGTATATTTTTATGGTTAAAGATAAAACTCAGAAGATATTTGTTAACATAGAACCTTTGTCTTCATAACTTTCCTAACTTTTAGTTATTAAAATGTGACTCTACATCTAGGCCTGGTTCTGCTTGTAATACCAAATAAATTATCTCATTTCATGTCATTTGTTTTATTTTTATGAAGATGGTGAACTTTTGTTTCACTAATATAGCTGAAATCCATAAACTTGCATTTAACCAAGTAAATTATGTTATATAGAACAGATTTTATATATTGTGAGAGTGAAACAAAATATCAATATTAAAATATATATAAATGCATTTCCTAACTAAAATCATCAGCATAAAACTAAAATGTTTGTAGTTCCCTAAGTTATTTTCTTTCCCTTCAGAAGACTAAATAAGGAACATTTTGCTCAAAGCTCCATACAAAATGACAGTAAAAAATTAAATTTGTAGGAAAATTTCTATAGATTATGATTTCTATAGAAAATGAAGCACACTTTCCTTTAACAAAAAAGAAAATTGAGCCAGATACTGGAACACTGCAGCATTTTAAAAGCAAGGTAAGTATTGGGGCATCTAGGTGGCTCAGTTGGTCAAGCGTCCAACTTTGGCTCAGGTAATGATCTCACAGCTTGTGGGTTGGAGCCCCACGTCAGGCTCTGACAGCTCAGAGCCTCAGACTGCTTTGGATTCTTTTTCTTCCTCCCTCCACCTCTCTGCCATTCATGCTCTGTCTCTGTCTCTCTCTCAAGAATAAATAAACATTTAAAAAAAATTAAAGCAAGATAAGTATATATATACACTAACCAACATCACATTTTCTGTTCATTTTTACCCAGGTGAAACTTAAGAATAATAGCTTTTTCTTCTCCTGTTTGTATAATATGTTTTATATCAATTACCACATCCACTCTTGGGGTGAGAACAGTAACTTTCTTGCATTTTGAGGCGGCAAGAAAGTTATTTTTTTCCTAAGCAGAATTATTTCTCCATATAAATTACAAAAATCAAGGGATGTTCAAATTAAGTCAATTGTCTATTTTTACATGTCTTTTACATATCTTTATATGATCATAAATAATATGGATATTTGCCCCTCATTTTGTCCTGAATCCCCAATAATTCCTTTGCCCCTTACTTTTTGCTGTCATCTATTACCCTTTTCTGAGCTTAAAAACTATTCCTAATCAACTTTTATTCTTTTTTTCAAATAAGGTTTTTTAAGTTTATTTATTTATTTTTTTGAGAGAGAGAGAGAGAGAGAGAGAGAGAGAGAGAATGAGTGGGGGAGGGGCAAAGAGAGAGGGAGAGAGAGACTATTAAGCAGGCTCTACACTTCAGCACTGAGCCTGGTGTGGGCTCGATCTCATGAACTGTGAGATCATGACTGGAGGTGAAATCAAGAGTCAGATGCTTAACCAACTGAGCCACTCGTGTGCCCCTAACCAACTTTTATTCTTTAGATTTTTTTCTCCAGAGCTTCAGAGGGTCTGAAATCTTACTCTACTTGCAAGTTAACAAGTTAGCCTGCCTCAATATCATGAATGGTGGAAGAGGACATAAGACACCTGAGTCAGGGACAAAGTACTTTATTACTCACAGCACTCAGACAGCACTGGTTTCATATTTGCATTAGTTCCTCTTGCCCTTCAAGTCCGAATGGGCAACATGGAACAACCAAGGTGAAACATGCCTGAAGTAGAATTTTCTTCCAATATAATCCCTTTCCTTTCTAAAAAATGTATATGTTGATAAATTTAAAAAAAAAAAATTAGAAGCAACCTGGTCTAAACACATATATACACACAGCACACAAATGTGTTATTCTTTTACAATGTTTAACTTCTATTTAGTATCACTGTAAAAATTATGTGGGATAGTACATCAGAATGTGCTTTGTAAAGTGCCATTAATACAAATGTAATTATCGCTCTGTCAATTTACCTATCATTTAGACCTTCTTCTTCAATTTCACTTAGTAGTTCCACATAAATACTTCTTAACAAAGGTTATGTCTTCCCTCAGAAATTTTTTCTATAGTAGAGGGGGGTTCTAAAGCAAAATGACTTCTGAGATTCAGAAAATTATAAAAGTATACAGAATATATGACACTGGACACATTTCATACTTTCATTAAATATTTTAATTGCTCCAAGTAAGTTGTCAAAAGTATGAGTAGTAAATAATCATTCTATTAATTGCTTTTATTTATAGATAAGGAATTAACTATATTTTCCTAGGACAGCACTATCTGATAATGATATAAGCCGCATAAGTAATTTTAAATTTCCCAGTCACTACATTTCAAAAGGCAGAATGAAAAAGGTGAAAAACGGTAATAATATTATTTTACCCAAAATCTATAAATATTGCCACTTAAACATATGCTTAATAAAAAATTTACTGAGATCATTCCCATTCTATTTTTTGTACTAAATCTTCAAAATGTGACGTGTGTTTTATAGTTTCAGCACATCTTAATTCAGATACTAATTTTATTGGATATAGTCCAAGTGTATTTAGATTTGAAATTTTCATTTCATCTAATTTTTATTTCAAGTGTTCAGTAGCCACATTAAGCTCTTGGTTATCCTACTGGACAATCCGGACTTAGAAGCTACTGAACTGAAGGCAGAATTTGTTATTTCTCAAGTCTACTTGTTACATTCCTTCCTAACACATTCTATTTTTAAAGGTGCCTCAGGTACGTAGATTACTTTTTCAGGCATGGAGAATTGATGTCAAAGAGACTGGATACAAAATACAGTAAAACTTTGGTTTGGGAGCATAATTCGTTAGTTCCAGAACAAGCTTGTAATCCAAAGCATTTGTATATCAAAGCAAATTTCAAAAACCATGGCTCAGTTGTGATCATGTGACTTTCGGCATCACGTACTATCATATTATAAGACACTGCTCATTTATCAAGTTAAAATTTATTAGAAATGCTTGCTCATCTCACAGAACACTCACAAAACAAGTCACTCACAATCCAAGGTTTTACTGTATTTGGAAGACAGTGCTGCTGAACATCAGCAAATGGAGTAAAACAGCGACAGGAGGAAACAGAAACCATATCTGGACTCAGAGTGGAAAGAAAGGTACCAGAAATAATAAAAGCAAGGGTACAATTTGAATAATGTGGCTGATATATATCAAGAGTGAAGATAGGGAGGAGACAAAAGAGTGAAGAGAGAGGAATTAAATAAGATATTAAGAGACAAGGAGATACTTATGATATTAGGTGGGAGACTGAAATAAACTTAATTCATTGTTAGAAAGAAATAATTTAAGAATACAAACATCAGGGAAATTGTAAAGAAAGAAATAAGGTAAGTATTTGGATTTGTGAGCTCACTACAATTCCCTAATCCACACACATGCACACCCGCACACACACACACACACACAAATGAATGGGAAATAATCGGATAAGTACAAAAAATCTAAAAGGGATACAATTATAACTTTCATACTTTGTTATTATCTTGAAAGTTGACTACTACAATAGTCAATATTGGGTTAACATTGTAATAATTACAATTCTGTAATAACACTATGTTAATGTATTACAGCAACAAATGAGCTTAAGTAGATTTTAATTGAAAACTGAAATGTCCCATTAATCTCTCATGATGTGTTATGCACTGGATATCTAGATAACAAATTCCTAATACATTTTATTTTTAATAAAATCAACATAAACTAAATGTTTAAAGTGTTAATATGAAATAAATCTAAAATGTACACTCAACATAATTTTATCTTTTAAAATTGCCTATTGTTTGATCAAAGATATTCTTTATATACAAAATTCTTCAATTTCCTAGAAATACAGGGAATGTTAAAGATACATATTGCATGGAGACAATTTAGTGTAGACTCATTACAAGTAGATTTACACTTGATTTAGCCAATTATTTAAGAAAGAAAATTTTATGTCATTTTCAAGATATTTAAGTGAAAGAAAAGATATGGCTGAAATGCAACACTGAGGTTACTCTTTATTTAAGTAAATATCACGAAGTGTAATCACGACAATATGAATATTTTAGCACATACAGCAAACAGATTTATCAAAACCCTTGGGAAACATGAACTCCAACCTAATGAGAGAACACTTGCAAAGGACAAAGCATATGATTTGGAATACACTGAAAAGAAAACAGATGCAGGGAAATTAGTCCTATATCTTTTTATAGCTCCCATGATGCTCCTTAGAAGCCACTGAATGCAACATTGATCCGTCAGTATCTGTTAATATCATTATACATAATACTGTATGGAAACCCATGCAAATTGGTAAACCTACTGAATATAATTTTATATTTTTATTCTTTTATTTCTCTGGGGATTTGGATCTTTGTTATATGCTCTCATTTTTCCTTTATTTGATTTTGCTTTTTTAAAAAAATGTGGTATTTCATGCTGTCAGAGCGACTACAGAATAACTTTACGACATGACTGTAAAAAACATCTCATTGCTTAGACAAGCTCTTTCTTAGTATTCCCAAATTTAGTTTTTGTGTTTAAGAGACAATGATGTCAGCTAAAGATTCTCAAAGCTACACCCTTGTGACATTATCTTGTGATGGGAGCCCAGAAGAAACCCAGAATGTTTTGTTGTGACTTTTTTGCTTTGTAACTATGTATCAGACATTTTTCTTGGAGACAGTTCATTAAAAAGGCCTTGGTGGCTGTTTTCTCTCCTTGTGATGGATGTTATGCTCATGTAAAGTGGGAAATAACTGCTATTACTTTTTGTTATGTCCCCTGGAGGTTTTTCTGCTTCGGAATCTGTACTTATTCTGGATTTATCAGGGAGACCCCTTAGATATGCCATATTTAATTGCGTTACATGGAGGCATTCCTAATAATATAATACACGTTGCCGTGAGCTGCAGGATTTTTCCTTCTGATTGTCTTTGAATGTGCCATGCTCAAGGAAGACTGTGAAATACAGCCAAGATAACAATACTTTGTCATAAAATAACCTGGTTAAATCACAGGACTACTAATAAACTCAATCATGTTCCACATGATTCAGCTTCTACTGCCTTCTACATTGTGCTAAAGGGAGGCCCTTCTCATACCTAGCCTTATATCTTCTTTGCTCTTTTCAATGCCTAACTCACAAAGAACTCACTTTTGTCTATTATCTTAGACATATGCGCTGTTGATCAAAGGAATCACTGGGTAAGTGCAGGCAGGCAGATAAGTAATTTATCTTACTCAGGAAAAAAAAAAAAACAGGAAGTAAATAATAAATCACGAAAAAGTAAGGTAAAGCAAACATAAAGTCAATTGATTCATCTTTTATGTAAGAGTTTTTTGTCATTATGCTTACCACTATGTTGTTTTAGCCATCTTTGGGTAGAAAAACAAAACTTACTATGATAGCCGACCAAAATATCTTATTCCCCAGCACCTCTTTAGACTTTCCAAGACATATAATATTATTTTATTTTTCCTTAAGCTATAATAATAATACACTTATTTTAATAATAATATTCCACATACATATTTATTGTACAAATTATTACATGGTGAGCATTAGGCTATGTGACATACATACATTGCCTCTAATCTTTACCATAGACTTACAAGATCTCAGTTACACTTCAGATAAAGAAAATGAAGCTTTACGAGGTTAAGTGACTCATTGGAAACTTACAGAATGTCTTTAATGGGACACTAAAGACACTTCAAATGTAGAGTACTTAATTACTGAAGTGATTAAAGTGCAAAGTGTAACTTTCTCTAAAAGAGAAATTGAGCATAGCTACATAAAATATAAACTTCATTAAACAGGAATGTCTATTAACATGCCAACACAAATTAATAAATTGATTGTATTTTCCAAAGTTTTCCATCCAATAAACAGGAAAACACTGAGAATTTCAGAATACCACAATTATTTAACCTATTGTTTTAAATATGAAATAAACTTTTTCTTTGTATTACTTTGAAATTGGTTCTCCACTTCTGACTTACCTTACCAACTTTGTTTAAACAGTAATTACCAGTGATTTCAAAATATTCTAAATCAAGTATATTTTTAATATTTCTACAAGGAGGAATAAAAACTAAAAGCCATCCAGGCACACCCCAGACCAGGCAGCCACCTGGGATTTAATGGGGTAAAAGGTTGTCACTGCGCTAAAATGGCAGAAGTAATAATCCTGCCAAAGCATAAATTACTCTTCATTTTACTTCCAAATATCTTACATTCTACTCTAATATCTTACTAAAACAACGTCCAATGCCCTGTTTTGTTTATCAAATTAAGAGGCATTTTGGACTTACGTATTAGGAATAGAGGATATTATATCAAGAAACAAAAAGGTAAAAGCCATAAACCATTAATGGAGAGATGAGTCTTTATTCTCCTAAGATCTCCCTCACAACAGAAACTAATCCAGTAATGCAGTAATGTTTGCAGTAAAAAATGGTATCGCAATGATCTTACTCAGAGGATTCTTTGGTATTGATACCATCTCAGCTTGAAAACTGGGACACATACCTAAGATATTTGAAGCTTTCTAGAATTGTGATGCTTTACAGAAAAAGGTACAGTATATCCATAATCCAACTTGATTAGTAATTGGGGGTGTTTATTTAAGGGCAGTATTACATGAAGCTGCAATGTGAAATAGCACATTCACAATTAGCACCAGGTTGGTTTTTCAAACAGGCAATGATGCAATTTTAAGAGTTCCCCAAAGCATTTTAAAGACTCAGAAAACATTTGTGTCATTACAAAGCCATAGTTTAAAGCTTATGAGCTTTCCACCCTACTAAGAAAAGCATTTAAAACAACCCACAGAGGACAGGGTAGCGCAAAAATGGGTGGATCTGTAATTACTAGGAGCACTACGGTTCAGGATACAAAATAGGATCGCTCCTTTGTCTATGAATAGTTAATGGCAAAACATATTTTCTTTAATAGTTAGCCACCAGTAGTCAGTTTTTTTTCTAAATTAGCCATGCTCTAGAAATCTTGACACTGTAAAAATTTTTTGTTACTTATGAGACAAACGAATTTAAATCATACGGTTCCTCTGGACTTATTTTTACATCTCAAGCATATCTGTGTCTGTGAATAGTAGGTCTGTTTGGGATCAATGTTTTTGCTTCACCAAAAAATTGGACCCAAATTCAACTATTTGAAATAACTCTTCTACTATCATTGCGATAGTATGGATGATATCTTTTCATTTGGACTCTTGTAAGAGTTGCCTGGCCTCTGGTCTCTTCTTCCTTAAAGTCAGCCAAAGCACTCCAAATAGAGTCTTCCTTATAAAATGCAACTCTGATAATGTCAAAAGGCATTGTAATATAGGTAGTAAGATGGGGAGTTCAGATCTTGATGTTCCTTCCTATTACCAATGTGTTTGAAACCAACTACGGTTCAATTTCCCTCTTAATGATTGGGAATAATAATGTAGCTATCCCACAGGACAGTTAAGGAGATTAAGAGCTAGTTCATATGAGACA
Organism: Acinonyx jubatus; assembly: GCF_027475565.1. NCBI lineage: Eukaryota > Metazoa > Chordata > Mammalia > Carnivora > Felidae > Acinonyx > Acinonyx jubatus. Next base: position 151,371,834 of record NC_069382.1, read on the forward strand.
CTTATATAAGAGCCTGGCAATTTTTGAGCATTCAGAAAATGTTAGTTGTTAGTGTTAGCATCATATCTTAAAAATCTGAAACTGTTCTTTCCTGGATAGAGAATAAGTCAGAGATTCCTGAATGGAATCTCCATAAATTGGTCTCAATCTACATTTCAATAAAAATGTTAAAATATAGACTACATAGTATACATACTATACATAAATACTATACATACTATATTCTTACTATAATGCCAGTTTATATTTTCTATACAGTTTTATTGAAACAGAATTCACATACCATAAAATTAACATTTAAGAGTGTACAATGTAGCAATTTTTAGTATGTTCACAAATTTAAATAACCATCACAATGACCTAATTTGGGAACATTTTCATCATCCTATTAAAAAAAAAAAAAAACACCTCATACTCGCAGTCATTCTGCTTCCCACTCACTAGCGCCCAACAGCCCTTAGCAACTCTTAATCTAATTTCTGTTTCTCTGGATTTGCCTTTATGAACATTTTTATATAAACGGAATCATCCAAGATCTGGTCTTCTGTGTCTGTTTCTTTCATTTAACATAATGTTTTCAAGGTGTATCCATGGTTTAGCAAGTGTGAATACTAGGTGCCTTTTTATGGTCAAATAAGTTTCATTCACCTCTTGATGAACATCTTGGTTCTTTCCAGTCTAAACTATTATGAATAATGTTGCCATAAATTAATGTACAAGTTTTTGTGTGCACATTTATTTTATATTTTGCAGGTATATACCTAGGACTAGAATAGTAAGGCATGGTAACTCCGTGCTTAACATTTTGAGGAATTCCCAAACTATTTTCCAAAGGGGAAACACCATTTTACCATCCCACTGGTAATGGAGAAGGGTTCCAACATCTCCACATTCTCACCAGCACTTACTATTGTCTGTCCCTTTTTATTTTAACCATGCTAGTGGGTACAGAGAATAATTTTTAATTCTGTATTCTTACATCTCTGGCCATTTATTGCCTCTGTTCTCTATTTACAAGTCTCCATTGTCCTACCTGATCTATTGAGGAGTTGAATTCCTATTCTTCCTTGAAGTCACAGTGAAAAATCTCCCATATCCTGGGGTGCCTGGATGGCTCAGTCAGTTAAGCATCTGGCTCTTGCTTTTGGCTCAGGTCATGATCTCACAGTCTCTCCCTCTCTCTGCTCCTCCCCCACTCGTGCTTTCTCTCTCTCTCTCACCCTCCCTCCCTCTCTCTATCTTCTCTCCCTCTCTCAAAATAAGTAAATAACCTTTAAAAAATATCTCTTGTATCCTAAGATACATAATCCAATCTACCACTAAAAAAATCAATCTCCACAGACTCCTATAGCATATTCATCTCTATAAGAAAAGCAAATGCTTTATTTTTATCTATTTCCTCAATAGACTCTAAAGTGCTCAAAGGAAAGAATTTTGTTTAACATAGTGTTTTATACATAGATGACACTTACTGTTCATCAAAGTTACATTCGACCAGTCATTCATTTTGATAAATAGAGAAGTGAGCACCCTTTTGACTAAGGAACATCAAATGTCTTCCAATAAAGTACTAAGACTTTAAAAAATAAAAATTAATGTGCTTTTCAGATTATCTAAGGACAAACTAAATTGACATTTCATAATATGTGTTAATAATGTATTTAACTCTTGGAATCCCTTACTTGATTCCAATTTTCTTCAGGATAGATACTGTTCCAGTGCCTAGAACAATTCAGAGCCATAGAAAGAATGTGGACTTTTATTTACTCCATCTATTGAATTATAGTGAAATAATGGTTATAATCTATGTTTTCTCTCTCAGCAAAAGACAGTGATGCAAAGGTTAAAATATCATTTATTTCTCTGGCTGCAGTAATCTCTCAAATTCAAGTATGAGTCAAAATAATGTGTCTTTTAGAATTACATTAAGCTTCTTGTGAAAACTTTGTAACCACTAATGGGACTGCCATCCAGATACAGTCACATTAAGTACAGTGATGTGGACTTTGATTCAAATTTCTTGAGTAGAGAGAGAAAATAATTGATGATATATTTTTGACATCGGTTACTGCTTTTACTTTGCCTGGTACAGCATTGGTCTTCCAGAAATATAACCATAAGAGCCCTGGTCTTCAGATAGGGCAGCCCTGTTGTTCTATATCAAATATCTTCCAAGAAGAAATGTGCTTTGGGAAATTCTCTAATCATTATCCTCCTCTCTCCCTTCAACATTAATGGCTGCTGTTATAGATTAATTCATTTCTTACTCTAGACCAAATATTATAGTAATTCCTTCATATAGATTATCTCACTTAATATTCACAAAAAACAAAGAGATAAATAGTATAAGTCATACCATTATATTTACTTAGATAAGTCAATTCTGTATACCAACACAACTACAAAGTTTCATGTAGTTAGTGGTGGAACTAGAATTTGAACACAAGAATACCGTTTTGTTTTGTTTTGTTGTTTCAAATTTTTGAAAACACTGTATCTCCCTTTGATTAGTCCCAAATTTCAAAAATATCCAGAATATGAAATAAAAGCAATGATTCTTAGAATTTGGGGTAGCTCAGGACTCCATGGTTAGAGCAATATTACCTGGTTTTTGGTACCCGGATCTTCATGCCTCTCCTTATCCCCAGATCTTACATTTTGTTTTTAAATACTTAATAATTAAACTTGTAGAGCTTCACAATGTGAAATGTGGCAATTGATTACTCAAAATCATGGCTTATCTCAAAATCATGGCTAAGAATTACTTAAAATGTTGGAAAAGTACTTAAGATGCTCTACAGTAAATACAAAATCTTTAAATAATATGATGGACACTTGTATTCAGACAGAGCAATAGAAGTCTCCCTAGGTGGTGCGCTTCAGTAGCAGATCATGTTTTCACTTAATACATAGAGTCACATATTGTAATCTTTTCTTTTCAGTCTTCTATGTGATAAGCTCCTTTGGCTTGATAAAATTCTATAAACTGCTTCACATAGAACCATTCTAGGAAACATTATTACTAGAAAAGCTAATAAAGTTGGCAAGGTTTTTAAAAAAAGATAATAGACGGTATTCATACATCAAAGATTTCTTCAAGGAATTCGATATTAAAATACATCATGGACAGGAAGGCTGAATTCTCACTTGATCTTTTACACTCAGTGTTTTTTGTTTGCTTGTTTGGAACAGTCAGTGTCACCACCAACAAGAACCATAGTCAGCTTGAATGCAAGGAACGAGCAATATGATTTTTTTTCTCTCTCAACACTACACACTGCACCTGCATTTTAACAGAATCTTGAAAGAAATCTTTGACATTCAACACCTATAAATTATATTTAGACATACAGATCCCTACTATAAAAAATGATAGCATACTTTTTAGACATTTTAATAAAAAAGCCATACCCTGAATAGTGTCAGTGGTTTAGCACATAGATAAATTTTGGTAAACCACACTAATTTTGAAAAACAGAACAAGATACACATAGGAAGTGGATTAGTCTAGTAATTTGTCTCCACGTGCTTTCAGAGTAGACTTTCCCCCACTGTGCACACATTCATTTCCCCTTTTCGACTCTAACTTTCCCTTCCATTTCCTTATCGGAAGAATTTCTCCTGACTCATTTAGGTTACTCTGTAACATTAGTTTCTTCCCTGAACATCAAACAAACAAAAATGCCTGATGAAGATGAAAAGCAATAGTAAGCGCTACCAATTCAGTATCCCAGAAATTCTTGGGATGCAGAATTGATTTATCAATACATGCATTCATTCATTCTAACCAATGTTTATTGAGAGTTAGACCTGTAATAGATATTGTAACTCCTCCCTGAAAAAGACATAATCCTGCGTAGTTTAGTAAGCTAAACATTGTATGTTTTTCCTCCCATTATCCTGCCAATAGTTTTCCCTTTGTTTTCTGACAATTATTCTTATTTCTCAATGCAGCTCTGTGCTAACACTCTTGTGTTTTATGGCCTAGAACAAGCAGGACATAATAACATTTGTAGGAATAAAGCAACAATAAATGTAACATCATGGTCTTAACAATTAAATCATTAAGATTTCTCTGTTTTTAATAAAAGGTATCAATAATTTCAGCACATTACAATTACATTATCAATGAATCACTTTAAAATAATACAAAAACATATTGCATCAGTTCTACTTTTTTTCAGTGCTTAAAGTCCCTATTAACTGTATCTGTGGCATCATGACAGATGGTACGCTTCTTTAAAGAGTTTTCCTTTAATATGAAAATGTGTGCTAAATGTGGACAACCTGCTTCTTCTCTTTGAAACAACCATTTTATGAGCTTTCTGTCCAAAGTTTAATTAGCTCTTCTGCACTCTGTCCCTTTTTCAAAATTGCAGTTATTTTCATTTTCATCTGGGTTAAGAAAAAGGTTGAGATGTATGTTTAAAACATTAGCTAGTCACCAAAGAGTGGAACTGCCTCCTGAGTTCTGCCAAGGAGAGTAAATTTCTTGGAAAGATGTCAACACTGAAAAGCTGTCAATAACTTTTTTGGCTGCTGTTGTTCAAAACATTTTATTAGTATTTGATCGGTGTTTTTGAAACACACCAAAATTCACTCAGGATTTATAGACTTTGGAAACAAATAATTATATGTTAAGCCAAAATCCTTTCCCTTCTCATTATACTGTTTCTATTCAAATGTATGAATCCATATTCGAAACTCTGGCATTATATATTTTTTTGATATGAGGTACGTTCCATCTGGACCCCATCCAGAGAGTTTTAATAATTTAATGACCAGTGAAATATCTCATAATGTTGAGGAAAAAGCACACAATGAAGATTCAGGAGACTTAGATTCCAACCACCACAGTAGTCAGATTCCCAAGGTCTCAGTTCTGAAAAGCAAGGAGATAATTTCTGCTTTCTCTATTTTAAGGGGGTGTTGTTAATACGAAATGAACTAAAAATCTAAATGAACTTACAAATTAGAGGTATCCTCTAAACATAAGTGCTTTTGTGTTGTAGACACTTGGTATCAATAAAAGCGTACCAAAGATTGATTTATTTTATTTATCTAAGATTTATTTATTGAGTGCAAAATTTATTAAGTGCAAAAAACAGGGCAGCAGTGTACACATACAATGCCTACTCAACTATGCAAAAAATGCTTAGAAATAGCAGATTATAAATACACTAAAATGTTAATTATAGGTCTCTTTAGGTAAGGTAACTATGGGTGAATGCTATTTCTTTAATCTTATCCACATTGATTCCAATAGTGTGCATATGCTAGTTTTAAAATAAAAAAAATCAAGGGAAGACTTGGGAATTATCTTTCTTTTCACTTATGCCTCACTTATTTTGTTGATTAATATTGAATATAAAATGTAGACTTTATACCTCTTTAATGACAATTGCTTTAAGAAATGAAGATTGGGAGGGGCGCCTGGGTGGCTCAGTAGGTTAAGCTTCCAACTTCGGTTCAGGTCTTGATCTCACTGTTTGTGAGTTCGAGCTTCACTTCGGGCTCTGTGCTGACAGCTCAGAACCTGGAGCCTGCTTTGGCTTCTGTGATTCCCTCTTTCTCTGCCCCTCCCCCACTCATGCTCTTTCTCAAGACTAAATATTAAAAAAAAATTAAGAAAAAAAAATCAAGATTGGGTTACATACCCTGAAGTTTTCATAAACCGAGCCCTGGATCTCTCTTTCAAATAAATACATTATCTTCATCTCCCATCAATTATAAAATAAAAAGAAATATTTCTTTTATCTTATGTCATTTTTTAAAAATTATTTTCAAGATTATTCATTCTCTCCCTCTTCTATGTTAAAATTTCTACTCTCTTTTACTAATTTTCCATGTGATTAAATTTTGTATTCCAGATTTTTTTTTTTTTTTTTGGCCCCAGAACATGCCATGCTTCTTCAACTCTCTGTGTCTTGTCTGAATGCTAGCCAGGAAGGGTATCTGACATCTTACATGCTCCTGGGATTCATAGACAAGGTAGACTCACAGTGCCTTTACTCCTGCAACTCATAGATAGTGATAGAATGACACTCCTTCTAAAGAACAAATAGAAAATATAAACTGAGATATCGGTTTTGTATATGCTGCCCTCCTGAAAAGTAGGTATAATAAGTGTGAAATAGTTTCTAAATAGTTCTATGATAATAATAAAGTGAAAATTGAAATCATTCTGCTTTCCTATATTATTTCCACCTTATAATAATGTCAAACACTAAAATTGTTGAAATTAAGGTTTGGTGCTATAGAATTTATGTCCTTTTTTATAACCTTATAGGAAGAGTTCAAGTTTTTAGAAGCTAACATTGGGATGGGAAAGGGAATTTCTGATGGAAAGAGAGATAAATTTTTCCCCAATATCTATCTAGCATAGCCAAAGGAAATTTAAATGTGGATCATGCAATTCTTTTATTAAGGCTCTTCTTCCCTCCTATATAAGTTGCATGAAAGGCAGTAGGGTAATTCTCTCAATAGTCCCTGTGTTACCCACATGAAAGTTCATTAAATTCAAAAGATAACTCCTTCAATATTCCCATCTTATTCAAAGGTTTAAAGGGCATTGACTAATGAATGAATCAGGTACTTTGAAAACTATCTAAAACATAATACATAATCATCTTCCATTAGGGGAACAGATCAGAAAGTTTTACTTTCATTTTTTTTAAACAGTTGAGTTCAGGCCAGTTTCTCATTTTGTTTCATTTTTCTCATCTTGCTCTGGCTTGGGTTCAGAACTCCCATTGACTTCCAGAAAGATCTTTGCATTTGGCTCAGCTTCAATAGTAGAAAACAAGATACTGAACAGACCCCATTGCTTCTGAATGTCTCTAAAAAAACAATGTTCCACCTTCCAACTGGCTAGCCCACAATGTATTTTTCATCATCAACATCAAACAGTACGAGTGCCACTGTACAAAATATTTTACAAAATGAATTCAAAGAGCGTAAAGGAGCTGCTTATTGTTTTGTGGGATTTTTTTGTCTTCTGTTATTGTGCGTATACAATTTCATGTGATCCTCATAATGTTTTGTGAAGTTTTTAGGGTAGCTATAGGTTTCTCCATTGTGCAGAAAAGAAAACATGGGAAAGAATTATTAGCTGTTTAATAAGAACTCCTAGGTCCATCAGCACTCTGTGTACTTCAGACATCTGACAGGTTGCAGCATGACTGAAGGGAGTTTTATAGATCATTCCGGTGCACTAAGTATTGTCTATAGAATGGAAGTATTTTCCCTCATGTATGTATTACAATTTTAAAATATTTTTAGATGCCACTATGTCAGTCAAAGACAGACTGAAATGACAAGTACTTTTCTCACTATAACATCATACCTTCAACAGCTGTGACAGTAACACAGATAAGTCATCAGTATTAATGGGTGAGGAAATGAATCATATTTGAAAGAACCAACAAGTTAGAATTCTCTAATTTATTAATAAAATATGGATGAAGCAATTCCTATTTTCACTTTAAACACTATAATATTCATTATTGTCTTAGAATTATGGGAGGGAAAAGATGGTAATGTGAAATGATGACACAGGAGAGGACAGGATGTGGAAGCAAAGAATCTTTAAAGGACTAAGTAATAAATATGATGTGAAAGGAAGAGTAAAACCAAACATCTAACAGATCCTGAAAGAATATCCATGGATAAGAAACAACGATAGGAAGTAAAGACAAAGGATACTGAATTTATCTCTCAAAGAGAAATAATACCACTCTGTTTTCCCGCTGGGTACAGTGATGACCACTCTTTTCATCATAAATGTTATCAAACTGCTGATTTTTTCTTATTTGATAATTATTAGGTAAAAATGTGAACAAAGGGCATGCAAGGGAATATTTTAATGTTTATAGTATGAAAGTGCACTTGTAAAAATAGTAAGAAACGAGTCTGGACCCTTCTACCCTATCTCCTCTATAAAATAAAAGCCTTAATATGTGGAAGGAGGGGTGGCAAACACTGTTGGCCATGGTGCAGGAGTGAACTCCCATTGCATCTGTGGAAGGGAAGAGAAAAAACCCACAAGCTCTGGTGGAGAGGAAGAAATAGATGCTAGTTTCAGAACTGCCTGGAGACTAAAAGTCACGAGGTCACATCCCCAAGATTCTAAGATGCAGACTATCTCACAAAGAAGCTGCATCAGCAATAGACAATGCCTCACAAGTTCTCCCTCTTTTAGCAAGTGCTGAGTAAAAAGTAATTTGTGAGATACAGATAGATCCTGTCTGAGGCACAGTACCATGAGAAAACTTAAAGCTGAAAGGAAAACAATCTATTATCAGAAAATAAAATCTTCTGACAAACCATTTACCACACTAAACACAAAGTATCACTAGAGGAAGTTGAAGCCACTGGTGCACTGGAAATAACTACAGAAACAACAGACCTCAAATCTAACACAACTTCCAATTAGATTATCTCACATCTTGCACTAGAGACAAAACAGAAGGAACATTTGCAGATATAATATCGATGTACTTTACTTTTTCTTGTCCTACACATGATGTCCATCCAGCTTTCAACAAAAACATATGAGACCATGGAGCACCTGGTGGCCCAGGTGGTTATGTGTCCAGCTTTTCATTTTGCCTCAGGTCATGATGTCACAGTTTATGGGTTCGAGCCCTACATTGGGCTCTGCGCTGACAGGGCAAAGCCTGCTTGGGATTTTCTCTCTCTCTGCCCCCACCCTCTCATGCATGCACACACATGTTCCTTCTCTCTTTCAAAAATAGATAAACAGTTAAAAATATATGAAAAGTATTAAAGGACAAGGGAAAAAAATTAAGAGACAAATCAATCAGCAGAACTAGATCCATACATGTCACAGGTGCTAGAATCATTCCAGAGGGAACTTGATATAACTATAATTAATACGTCAAAGTCTCTAAAGGAAAAGATGAGCAATATGCAACACTAGATAGGTAATTTCAAGAGAGAAATGGAAACTATAAGAAAGAATCAAATGGGAATGCTAAGATTGCAAATAGTAAATGAGAAGAATAAAGACTCTCAAGACTTTTTGCTATAAAAATATGCTTCAAAAGATAGTCCAGCACAAAGACTGTCAATGCCACTCGTCTAAGATGTGCAGAAATGAGCAACCCACAGTAGGATTATCTCCCCACAGTTCAAATTTTAATGATCATGTAATGGTTTTACATAGAGTCAAACTATTACCACAATATTATTATTTGTACTTTTCTGAATGTTTACAATATTTCATAGCTTAAAATGGCTAAAATAAGGAATAGTTTTAAGGCAATATTTAAGTTCTCCTATATTTCCCTAAATGGGGCCATAGTTCCACACCCCTCAGGAGCCCCACCGTCCAGTGCTAGAATTCCTTTGGTGAGTTAAACCTGACATCCATGTAAGTATGTGATCTTGAGCCACTGGTGCTTAAAAACAACCTATATCAATTAGAGTCTTTATGGTTGCAATCAGAGAAGCAGGCTTTTACAACTTGAATACAATTTTTGGAAGCATATTGGTACTCACACCTTTGACAAATGACTGTGAAGCAGATCCCTAAGAATCAATGTAGCCCATGTGCCAGAAAGTAGGACAGAATGGTAAATACATTTAACGTTTTGCCCCTTCGTTCAAGATTCAAGGTTCAGATTTCAGCATGTCAGCACTGTTTTGATCTAGAATAGTTCAAATTACAACATCCAGTTATTGTCCATTAAAGGTACTCAATAGAGAGGAGGACATTTCTCAAACAGAAATGGCAGTACTCTTAAACTTTCCCAAACAAACAAACAAAATAAGACAAAACAAAACAAAACAAAACAAAACAAAAAAACAGAAAGCGGATTCAGGAGACTCAGCAAATAGTGATGAAATGGCAGGAGGAAAACAATATTATTAGAAACTTTGAAAGATTCCATCCCATTGCTCTTAATACAATTAATATATATCTCTATAAACTAACAATTTTTACTCTTGGTCTCAATTATATTTTGAACCGTGGCTATTAATATCACTATATTTACAGTCTTCATATTAGAACTCTGAACTCTCTCATATTAGATTTCCAGACTCCTTCATTTTATTCAGCTTTCTTGATCTCACTTATTAAAAAAAAAGGCTGCAGAGATCAAAAATGTTATAAAATTGATCCCTTCTTATTTTTACAATTGCGTTGCCTCATTTCAACCTTTCTGCTGATCTTCCCAGTTATCAGGATTTTCTCATTTACCCCAAACTTCCACACTCTGGCCTTGGTTTATCTCTCTAAAACAAAATCAGATCATACAATCTAGTTCTTAAAAAGGAAAAACTAATAAAAACTCTACTAATGATATCCATTCTGATATCCCTATAGCATATGACAGAGATCTACCCAATCTTTATATAATTTTTTTTTAATTTTTTTAACATTTATTCATTTTTGAGAGAAAGACCACAAGCAGGAGAAGGGCAGAGAGAGAGAGAGAGAGAGAGGGAGAGAGAGAGAGGGAGACACAGAATCTGCAGCAGGCTCCAGGCTCTGAGCACAGAGCCTGACGTGGGGCTCGAACTCATGAACTGTGAGATCATGACCTAAGACAAAGACAGTGGCATACCCAACTGAGCCACCCAGGTGCCCCCCCAATTTCTATATAATTTTAAAAACAAATTATTACAAGTAAATGACTGCAAGTAAACCTACTTTAAATTTATCTAAAACAAGTCAATTAAAAAGCTAACTTTTTGAGAATAAGTAATAAGTGAAATAATATTCCCATTTTATCCTTGTTTTTTCTATGATGTTATTCTATTTTTACAATTGTAGAATAAGTTATTTAGAGTCAACGTCTTCTTTTATAAATACTACAAAACTAAATATTATGTATCTTTTAACCAACAAAGACTACTCTGAAATAATAACTACAGAATGATCAAAAGATCTCATCAATAATTCTTGTTTCAAACTGTTCTTTCAAAATTTATTGCCTGAAATAATTACTATGAATATTTATGTAAAAAGACAGCAGGATGAAATAGTATCATTGTGGATAAGGAAAATGTCCAAGGTGCTTATCATCTATTTTTATTTCATTGTTAAATATGTTATTGAATTTGATTTAAAACTGTAATTTTATAAGGCAATAAACATCATTGAAAGTTAAAGTTTACAATAGATTTATATTCCAAAATACAAGACACAAAGTTTATATTACATCAATTGCAACAAAAACATCTTCTACTTTATTAAAAAAATTATTTAGCATATCAAGTGAATTTAATAATATTTACTTGGCTCTAAGTTACTTAAGCAACATATTTTTTACCATGGTTTCTTTAAAAAAATGATATAAAACTTCAGTCCCAAAGTCTAACTAAAAATATGTCAAGATTAAGTTAGATTGCCTATAATACACATAAACAGTATTTTAAAAATAGAGTTGTGAAGATGTCTTTTCCATTTGAATATGTAGGAAGATGTGTGCAAATGCTAACAGTTATACATATGCAAAACTTATAAGACTGTTTAAAACTGTTTACACACCTGAAGCTATAACTTTATGTTTTTAAGGAATGGCTAAAATCTAGTTATGATCATTTAACATTGAACTCTGGAACTTTGCCCTGGCATCACAAGAAGCGGACATTTTCATTTTGTTCAATGCTTTAAAAAAAGAGTGTAATGTATTAGACCCACTTAGATATTGAGAGCCAGAACTTAATCCAAAACTGTAGTTCATAGAGTACTAAAGATCCCACTTTGTATCAAGGTAAGTTTACCAAAAAAATGAACCAGAATGATTTTTAATTTTAGTCAATCCACCCAGATGCAATTGAATTAATTGTGAAGTTGTTCTATCTTTTCTATATAAAATGGAAATAGCTACCCATATATGTTAACATATATGAGTCAAAAATCTGCTAGGGAAGATACTATATTCAATTACAAGTTCTTTAAAGAGCTACAACTTAGGACATGTGGATGGCTCAGTTGGTTAAGCATCTGACTTTTGATTTCGACTCAGGTCATGATCTTGTGAGTCATGAGACCATGCCCCTGTCAAGCCCCAAGTCGGGGTCTGTGCTGAGCACAGAGCCTGCTTGAGATTCTCCCTCCCTCGCCCTTTGCCCCTCCCCTGCTTGCATCTCTCTCTCTCTCTCTCTCTTTCTCTCTCTCTCTCTCTCTCTCAGAAAATTAAATAAATAAATAGCTACAATTTGTTTATGCTGAGGTGAATATGGAGTATATATTTTATTGAAAGGTGGGTATCAGTAAAAATACATAGTGCAGAAATGTATTAAAACACCAAAAAGCAAGGTGCCTGGGTGGCTCAGTTGACTGAACATCCAACTTCTAGCTCAGGTCCATGATCTCACAGTTGGTGACTTCCAACCCCGTGTTGGGCTTTCCACTCTCAACACAGAGCCTGCTTCAGATCTTCTGTCTCCCTCTCTCTCTGCCCCTCCCCAGCTCACTCTCTCTGTGTAAAAATGAATAAATTTTTTTTTTTAAAAACCTCCAAAAAGCAACAAATATAATGATAGTATTCTTTGGCAAGGAAAAGAAAAATAAATATGAAGTAGATAGGTAATATGAATTTAATGAGAGTTAAATTTTTCATTCAATTATATATTTAAGAATTGGATTTATTCCTTTTTTTTCCCAGAGCAGTAGCTGAATGAGAACATGGAGACAGTGCCAAAAGACTTTACTTCTGCCTATTATGTTTTAAGGGTTTTTTTAAATGTTTATTTATTTTTGAGAGAGAGAGAGATAGAGAGAGAGACAGAGCCCAAGCATGGGAGGGGTACAGAGAGAGGGAGACAGAATCTGAAGCAGGGTCCCGGCTCTGAGCTGTCAGCACAGAGCCCAATGTGGGGCTTGAACCCACAAACCGTGAGATCATGACCTGAGCCAAAGTCAGATGCTTAACTGACTGAGCCACCCAGGTGCCCCAGTTCTGCCTATTGTTTTTTAATTGTGTAATTAAAGTAAAGCCATTAAATAATGGTTGCAAAGAAAGCCAACTAATTGTAGCTCAGAAGATAAAAACAGTTGCAAATAAAAGTCCACACAGACACTTTAGACATACTGGAAAGACAAATGTCAAGATCTACAGAATTATTTGAAATAATTTTATCTCACGAAGCATTATTCACGTTATTAATATTTTCATTGTCTATGAGTAAACCATTTATTACAACTGTATTAGTACATTTGAAATGATAGAAACAAAACCCAGAAGATTTCTATAATATTTTGCTGATTTTAAACATCAATGCGTACTTTAATAATTTTTAGAGCACATTTAAAAAAATAATTTGAAAAAAATTCAAACTAAATATTTTAACTGTTTGGAAAATTATGAATAAAATGAAATCTCCACCTAAATATACTGAATGAAACATTAAAACACTGTTGTTATTCATGTGAAAAAGAGCTGGTCATCACACTACCTTTGAATTTCAGCCACACCTCCTTGCTGTGTGACCTCGAGCTATCTTCTAAAATCTTCACTATATTCACATTAAAACTGGATTAGAAATAGTACTTACATTATAAGGTCATCTAAGGATTAAATGGTTTAATTATTGAAAAGTTCTAAATGCAGTCCTCAGCTCTGATAAGCACTAAATAAATGTTGGTTATTATTATTATTAACTGATTTGTCTTATGATCTGCAGATTATAACTGCTGCCTTGAATTCCTGACTTAGGTGTGCTCCGTTAACGTGGAAGAAAGAAGTTCACCAAAGTTTCTGGCTGAAGTTTTTCTGATCTGGCATCACCTTCTCCCTAAGCTGTATCAGCCTTGGGCTTCCAGTTTAGTTTATGCTGGACTATTTTCAGATTGAAGAGATGTGTCCTGATCAAAGCACATAAATAAATTTGTTTATGTTCAGCATCTCTTTTAGGTCTCTAAATATAATTGAAAACCCATGTAATGACTATGGAAGCCTTTGAACTCTGGGGACCTTAATTTGGGACCTGAGATAAATCTATGGTCAAAGTCACCTACTGAAACACCTATTAAAAATTTAAATGATTTAATTTCCATTTTCCTCTTTTTTCCCTTAATCACTTCTTTAACACTCTAAAATACATTCTTATTGTTTTAAGTACTAATTATAGATGTACAGAAAAAAGTAATAATATTTATCCTGACTCTTCAGTCCACTTCCAGAAGTTATTGTAACCACATTATCTTTTCACTTATATATACGTGTGGGTGTGTGCATCCAATGAAAATCTAATTCTTTCAAGTTATACCAAATATTTTTCATATATGTTAAATAAATATATGATTTAAAGTTATAAATACATGTAATACTGAAAAATAATATGCAATATGGGATGCCTGGGTGGCTCAGTCGGTTAAGCGTCCAACTTTGGCTCAGATCGTGATCTCTCAGATTGTGAGTTTGAGCCCTACATTGGGCTCTGTGCTGACAGTTCGGAACCTGGAGCCCGCTTCAGATTCTGTGTCCCTCTCTCTCTCTGTCCCTCCCCTGCTCATGCTCTCTCTCTCTCTCAAAAATAAAATTTAAAAATTTAAAAAATAATAATAATAATATGCAATAGACATAAGAGGTTTTTAAGATATCCATTAACACATATATAATGGATTGATTTTTATGTAACGTAAACATATTTGTATGGAGATGTGAGCATAATCTATATATAGATAAATTCAATATAGAGAAATTTAATATTTTTAAATTGATCCTTGACATTCCTACAAGTGTTATACTATTTATAAATATACACACAAACATATATATAGACTCACATATATAATTTCTCAATTGACAAACATCATGTACACATTTTCTTATTTTTGCTTCCATAATCAATTTGCAATACTTTTGTACATATGTGTGTAAGAATATGCATTTATAAACATACATACATATACATACATATAAAAATAATGAGTGGTTTTGGAAACAGCATCCACCAAGTAAAATTTCTGTGTAAAAATGTATACATATTTAAAAATTTTTAAAGATATTTATTGCATATACCATTGAAATTGGGGAAAACTGCTACAAATTCCAGAGTCTATGGCACAAATAGATATCTGTGTAAAGATTTTAAATCCACCTACCTTTACCACTGGGGAGAGGCGGGAGTGACAAAATCTTGTCACCAGAGCTAGAACTTTAATTCTGGCAAATTGTTTTCCAAAAAGGTTATAGTAATTTATTCTCCCAGCAGAGGTATATGAAAGTACCTCCCAGAGTTCACAGTTAGCTAGATATAAGCAGGCAATGAGACAGTCCAACTGCTGAAAAAGGCAGAAATCGCCAACCATCTCTGGAATGCAAACAGCCAGGTAAACCCTGGAAATCACCCATGGCCCTTCCCTGTAACAGCTCCCCTATGGTAACCTATAGCTTCATTACAATACATTTACACTGCAGTTTTGACACACACACACACACACACACACACACACACACACACACACACACCTGCCTTGTGGGGGATGACTGCCATGACAGTTCTGACAGGGACCATAGAGGGCCCAAAAGTCCCCCTCCAGATGTAGGTGTAGTCTCTTAAATGTTCGGAGGCAACCTCAGTAAATGCCCTCACTATGACCTGTAACCCAGGCAAGTATAAAAAAACAAGATAACCCTGACACCCCACCCACACACCCCACCCCCACAGTTAACATCTCTGGGCCTGCCTACTCTCCCACTTTGAGAGTATACTTTTGCTTGGACCACTATTAAACACTTGCTTGGTTAAGAGTTTGGTTCTGAATTCTTTCTTGGCTGAACTCAAGAACCAAAGCCACAGAACAGGACTGCCCCTAACATACATAATCTCTATACACAGCATCATTAGCCTTGGAGATAATTACTATTTTATCCCCTAACTTTATCAGTTAAAACTATATTACATTACTGGTCTAATTCCCATTTCTGTGACATTTAGTGAGACTGAACAAAATTTTATATATTTTACTGGTAAAGTGATTTCCTTTATTTTGAATTTTATCTTTATCAATGATCTATTTTCCTCCTAGGTCAATTTATTTCTCATCGATTAGAAGAAACTCCTATTATATTACACACATTGATTTTATTAGTCATAAGTTAGCATTCTGTTTCTTTATTCGTGACTCATTAATGTTGTCTTTTGCAGTAAAAATACTAAATTCTAAACATTTAAAGGTGTCTTCATTTAGACATATTAAATATGTCTTTATGGCTTTCCTCTATCTTTCCATACATAGCTTCATTTGTTTGAATTACACATTTGTGATCATAAAGTTTTATCTTATTTTTTTATAAATCTATCTTGCAACCATATTTCATGGTAACCATATGTCTTCATGAATAGCAATTATAATGTTAGGTTTTGAGATAATGTGGATAACAATTTACATTGAACTATTTGGGAAGCTTTGAGAATGTACATGTTATGTGCAACCAATTGAAAAAAGAGCAATATAATTTGCATACCAGGTCAAGACAAACATTTGTTTTATAATTTGAAAAATATAACTTACATTCTTTCCCCAAAGAAGGACCATCTTATCTCAAAAAGAATATTGCTAGCAGGGTAAACTTTTTTGTTTTTCTAAAAGTAGGAAAATATTTAGGTCTACGTAAATTCCCACATGCAGGGGGTGTCTGGGTGGCTCAGTTGATTGAGTGCCTCTTGATTTTGGCTCAGGTCATGATCTCATAGTGGGTTTGAGCCCTGCATCGGGCTCCATACTGTCAGCATGGAACCTGCCTGGGATTCTCTCTTTCCCTCTCTCCTTGCCCCTCCCTCACTCATTCTCTCTCTCTCCCTCTCTCAAAAATAAATGAACTTTAAAATAAATAAATAAATACCTACATGCATAATTAAATTTCTGGATTTTTATACCACAAAGCATAGAAGATATAATTTTAACCAGGAATACTTTTAGAACAGATGTCAGTTATCTACATTGACTTTCTGTATAAAATGTATGATTTTGAATAGCTATGTGTCTTGGATGGTCCTACTAGGGTCAGCCAGCTGTAAAATGCATCAACAGTCAATTTAGTAAATTGACCAAGTAGGTGGGTTCTGTTATTCTTTTCAGATTGGATACTATTTTTCAAACTCAATAGTTTTCATTTTTTTCTATCATTGCTATCAAACTGCACTTTTTGGCACAAGATCAGGAGATGTTTCAAAAATGCACTTGCTCAGGATACAAAAAAACATATCTTTAATACTGAATATTTTCATATTTACTATAGCAATAGCATATGAATGCAGTTTTTTTCTAAAAGCTTATCAAGGTGATGTCTTCATATTTGCCACACTGAAGCTTACCACAAATCTTGAATAAAAATCTCTAACACTTTTGCTAAAAAATGCACAAAAGGAGAACGGAAATAATATTTCATTTTATAACAGTGGGGTTGAAATCTGGTACTTTGTAAGACATTTCTACTTATTTTGATGTCACGATAGTTTGTAAACTGCAAGCCTTGAAGAACTTTTCATAATCTTGGGTCACTGAGGAACTGATATAATTTGATACCCAAGCCCTTTCTAGCCATAGTATTTCACTGCAGTAGACTGATGAACATGATGATAACTCTTATAATCTTGGCTATTTATCAGTGTAAATTGAGAGCACAACAAAGACAGAACAGCAGTGATCATTTAAAACAACTGAGCCTCTCATATATTTCACTGAATTTTCAAACGCAGGCAGAGAGTTTATTGAAGAAGAATTAGACCTAGAAATGAAGCTAGCTAAATTTTTAGATACTAACATGTAGTAAGTGCTTACATCAGGTCAAGAACTCTAAGAATGTTATTTGTGTATTGACTTGAGTCCTGAGAGTAGTGATATGTGACAGGAACTATTATTAATCCTTTTTAGCAGAAAAGAAATAGTAGACACACATAGTTGTGGACAACTCCACCAAAGAAACTCACAAAGCTCTGATGGGATGGTAAACTGGTACAGCCACTGTGGAAAACAGTGTGAAGTTTCCTCAGAAAAAAATTAAAAATAGAAATGCCATATGATCCAATAATTCCACTACTGGGTATTTACCCAAAGAAAACGAAAGCAAACAAACAAACAAACAAAAAACAAATTCAAAAAGATACATGCACTTCTATGTTTATTGCAGCATTATTTATGATAACCAAGATATGGAAGCAACCTAAATAAATGTCCATTGGCAGGTGAATGGATAAGGAAGATGTGGGTATGTTATACACACATATATACTGTGGAATCTTATGCAGCCATAAAAAAGGGATGAAATCTTGCCATTTGTGATGACATGGATGGACCTAGAGGGTATTATGCTAAGTGAAATAATTCAAACTGAGAAAGGCAATTACACTATGATTTCACTCATATGAAGAATCTAAAAGACAAAACAAATATACAAAAAGCAGAATTAGACTTATAAATACAGAGAACAAACTGATGGTTACCAGAGAGAAAGGGGTAGGAGCATGGGGAAAATCAGTGAAGGAGAGTAGGAGATACAGTCTTCCAGTTATGGCATAAATAAGTCATGGGCAAATAAATAAAATGCAAAGTGTAGAAAATATAGTCAATGGTATTGTAGTAGAATTCTATAGTGACAGATGGCTACGCTTGTGGTGAGAATAGCATATAAAGAAATTGAATCACTATGATGAACATCTGATACTAATATAACATTGTGTCAACTATCCTCAAATAAAAACAATTTTAAAAAGGAATGTACAGAGTTAAAATATGAACCCATATCTATCTGATTTCAAAATTCATGTTTTTATCAACTGCATAAAAATATATAACAGTGTGTATATTATTGCTAAATTTACCATTTTTCCTATGTGAGACTTTTCTTTGATTATTAGGATTACTTATCAAAATAAGAACAAGAGTTACAAATCTCTGATTAGTCTAACAGAGACCAGAAAGAAAAAAAACAACACACACTTCTAATATGATATGTGACTGGGGACAAAGCTCCTCTAAAAAAAACTATTGAAGAAAAATTTTTATTATTTATATGTTTAGCCAGAAGAAGATTGTTGTAGACTGAATCTAAAGTTCTTTCTTGTCTTGCAAGAAAGTGGGTGCAGGATTAAAATACAAGAGATGGCTAATGTCCAGGAAAAGACAAAAGCCCCGATTAAGGGTCCTTGCTCCATATTTATTAAGGCTTACAAACATGGTGATGAATGTGTTGCACAAAGAGACAATAAAACTTTGAACACTAACTCATGGACGTGACGGAAAGGGGGTCTTGAAGATATTTGGGTTTAGGGATTTGGGTTAATACAAAACAAAATCCTGACGCTGGGCAGCTGGGCAGAAGGTTGTTTACAGTGGACATGAGGCACCAACTCTGTTTACCTAAATTGGTCTAGGGGACAAGAAAGACAGAGCAAGTAACCTTAGGGTCAACAAGGCACATTCCTTTTGTTAATCAGCTCCACTCTGGGCAACTTCACCCTGCAGTGGTCTATAGCTCTACTTACCTGCCTACCTAATTTGGTCCTTCCTTCCTGTGAAAGCATCTTTCTGCTATAGTACTAAATTGAAGGAGGTGGGGGGTGTTTCCACCTTGAATACCTAATCTTGCTTACCTCATATACCTTTGTATTGGGGCCTTTGCCCCGCCCTCTCTATTCTGGTGGCCTTTGCTCCCCCCTATCCTGGGGGCCTTTGCCCCCTTCTCTACCCTTATTCACCTAATCTTGTTTACCCAAACTTGGTTGTGAGCATCCTATGGCTTTATAATTCTTTATGCCTTTTTAACCCATCAGTGCAGGCTCAGGAAATTCCTAACCTTATTTCCCACAAAAGATGACAGTACCTTTTTAAAAAAAAAAAAAGAAAAGAAAAGAAAAAGAAAAAGAAATCAGAGCAGAAGTGTATGAATTACTTTGATCTTACAAGTCTGATTATGAGATTAGAGCAATCAGCACACCATCTCAGTCTTCTTGTGTATATCTATTCATCATTTATTTATTCATTTAACAAACTTAAGATTAGAGCTTTGCTAAGCAATGTGAACATAAATATGAATATGATATATTTCCTTGTCTTAAGACAAGTTTTTATCTAATTATAATAGAGTAGGATAAATGCTTCAAAGTAACTAAGAGACAATTAAAAACAAAGAAATGTGTAGTAAACAATGAAGATACTATTTCTACATAATATGTTTGAGGACTCTTTTATGTAAGTGTTGGGTGAGATAAAACTTAAAGTTCATAAGACATAAAAATCGGAGACTATTCTTGATATAGGAAACAATATAGTCAACCTATGGTACATGTTAAATGTCCACTGTCACATAACACATTTTTATCACTTTTATCCAAAGTCCCACAAAAACACTCAATCTGTCATCAAATTTCATAGTTTCTGCACCCAAAAGCTATAACGCATTCATTACTGTCCAAAAGTAGGTACTTAAGAAGAATATTTATCTGTGCAATACTGTCATTTGGTTAGAATTGTACTCATAAAACCTTATGTTTGACTTTTTAGTGAGTCACTGATAAAGGGAGATTTAAAACAGTAAGACTATTTTCTATAATAAGGCAAACTAGGCAATTTGTACCAATATTCTTACTGAGACAATTAGAATACACAAGGAAAAGATTTATTTTCTTGAAGGTTTTAGGAAGATTTTTTTAAGTGAAAAATTAGGGTGCCTGGGTGGCTCAGTCATTTAAGCATTGGCTTCAGCTCAGGTCATGATCTCACAGTTTGTGGATTTGAACTCCGCATCGGGCTGTCTGCTATAAGCACAAAACCTGCTTCAGATCCTTTGTCCCCCTTTTTCTCTGCCCCTCCCCTGCTCTCTCCCTCTCTCTCTCTCTCTCTCAAAAATAAATAAACATTTTTTAAAAAGTGAAAAATTATAGGATCAAGATCCAGAAAAATAAAGAAATGCAGAGAGGAGAACCTAGTATTTTTCGCTACTTATCCCCTAAGGGCATAATGGACTATAGAAGGGATAGCTTCAAGAGTTAAGAGCACCCATTTGGATGGTACACTAAGTAAATTTGACCCTGGGACTTGCTGATATGTGGGGGGGTTCTGATTACCCACCATACACACATCCTCATTAGGGTTAGATACAAAAGAATAGGATAAAATGGATACAGTTCCTCTAGAGATTAATCTAGAGACAAGAGAAAAGCTACACTGAAATTAGAAAATAGTGATTCTGTTTCCCTTAGCTACTTACTTCTCAGAAACAAACACAAATCTTTAGTAGAAGACTATACTATTATCCTTGGCCTCAAAAATTTCTTCAATTTTTATATATAATGACTTATCTTTAATTAAAAACAATCAGACTTCCAAATAGACATGAAAATGATAAAACAAATAATACAAACAGTACACAGATGACTCAGCTAATGAATGTACTAGATAGAATTCTAAAAATATGCTAAATGTGGTCATAGAATTAAAATACATGATTAAGAATTTCACCAGAAAATCAGGGGTGCCTGGATGGCTCAGTCAGTTGAGTGTCTGAATCTTGGTTTTGGCTTAGGTCATGATCTCACACTTTGTGGGTTCAAGCCCCACATCAGGCTCCACTCCAACAGTGTAGGGCCTGCTTGGGATATTCCCTCCCTCTCTCTCTAACCCTCACCTGCTTGTGTTCTCTCTCTTTCTCAAAATAAGTAAACTTTAAAAAAAAATAAAGAATTTCAACAGGGAATTAGAAATCATAAATGGTAAAGAGCTGAAAGATAAAATAACTTTTAGCAAAATAAATAGCTCTATGGATTATTTCAACATGAGATAAGACATAAAAAAGGATAAGGGAACTGGAAGACATATAAAAATAAAATATTAACAAATATGGATGAAGAAAGAGAGAGGGTGAGAAATATAGGACAGACTTCTTACAATTTTTTTTTCCTGTCCTTTTTATGTCTTTTTTTTAAAAACTATCCTTTTCACTGAATAACAATGACGTGGTAATGATTATTGGATCTTGCTGTAGAAGTGTTTCTCTTTCCTCAAGTAAGACTCAAATGATCTCATGTAACTTTTTTTAATGCTTATCTATTTTTGAGAGAGAGACAGAGTACAAGTGGGGGAGGAGCAGAAAAAGAGAGGGAGACACAGAATCTGAAGCAGGCTCCAGGCTCTGAGCTGTCAGCACAGAGTCCGACCTAGGGCTTGAACCTATGAACCATGAGATCATGACCGGAGCTGAAACCAAGAGTCAGATGCTTAACCGACTGAGTCACCCAGGCATCCCTCATGTAACTTCTTTGGGTTTTCTCTCTCTCTCTCTCTTTCTCTCTCTCTCTCTGTCTCCCTCCCTCTGTTTCTCTCTCACATCTCCATCTCCATTTCCATCTCCATCTCTCTCTCTATCTCTAAACTTATCTCTACCTCTCTCTCTCCAAATCCTTCTCTGCTGTCTCATTCCCACTCTTTAACCGGAGATTTATTGATAAAAAGCAATATTTTCCCATTCTAGAAATTCCATATATCTCAGTCCATACTCCTAAACAAAATATTTATCTCCATCTAAAGTAGAAGACATTACAAATGGGGTAGGAACATGGTAGTCCATGTTAAATGTATCCACTGAATAAATGGATAAAAAATAAGCGAATAAAACACAAATTGTGGGACACCTGGGTGACTTAGTCTGTTAAGCGTCCAATTTCGGTTCAGGTCATGATCTCCCAATTCACCAGTCCAAGACCCACATCAGGCTCTGTGCTGACAGCTCAGAGCCTGGAGCCTGCTTCAGATTCCGTGTCTCCCTCTCTCTCTCTCTCTGCCTGCTCCTCTCTCTCTCTCTCTCTCTCAAAACTAAATAAACATTTAAAAAAACATGAATTCTAATCCCAATTCTGTCATTAGCTGCCTATCCCACAAGGTGTCCTAGACTCCTTGCACCTTAATTTATTCTCCAAAATTAGGGATATTATCTTTCTCTCTCTTCACGGTTTTTGCAGGATCAAATGAGATAATGCAATGAAAGTCTTTTGTCAATCTGAGGTAATTTTCCCCAAAATTAGAGGATATGTGGGTTGAATTTAACAGAAAAAAAGTCTCTATAGTAGAGAACCATCTTAAGTCATTCTTGATTGATATCTGGGGTTTTTTTAGTGCCTTTTCTAAACATTATACGTTTGCCACTCTTCTTTCCATTGAACTTTAACATTCCAGTTATGACTACTATTAACCTATGCTAATAATAGAAATAATAGAAAAAATGAAAAAGTGTAACATAATTTAGTTTATTCTTCTTTAGAATTATATAAGAAATACCTCTGGATCTTGATTGGAAATCTCAACAAATGTTCCAATACTGAACCAAAGAGGCAGTGTGAAAATATTGTTATCCTTATGGATACATTTTTCTTAGAGTTTCCTGCCTTAATTTAGAATATCATTTCTAGAAGAAGTCTCCTTCAGGAAATCATTTTTTGAATAGCATTCTCTGAAAGAAATTTGGTAAGTGGTACCATCACAGACCCACCTTTCACAAAGTAGCAGAAATACAGAATAAACTCTGAACCAAAAAACTGAAGATCAGATTTTTAATGAGTCTTCATGCAAATCAGTAGGAATAATATACATGTAAAAGTTATGTCTTGTATCCATTATCAAGATAAATACAAACAAGAGAGTGTGGAGAAGATAAAATCTGTCAAAAAAGAAAAACTAACTAAAATTTCTGCATTAAGAGACACTAGCTATTCATAGTTCCTCTGGCCACCTGGCAACTACTGAGAGGTAGAAGGAGAAAGCAGGACTTGGATAATTTCTATTAACACCTCTTGTAGCACTTTTAACAATGATTGTTACCAAACTCCACTGGAATTTGATGTAAGTTTCCTATATCACA
The DNA here is from genome assembly GCF_027475565.1 of Acinonyx jubatus. NCBI lineage: Eukaryota > Metazoa > Chordata > Mammalia > Carnivora > Felidae > Acinonyx > Acinonyx jubatus. Next base: position 151,395,668 of record NC_069382.1, read on the forward strand.
GACAAATTCTACTCATCACTTTTGCTACTCTGCCGCGAATTCGAGTTAATTCAGTTACCAGTAATACCCTGCTGCATTCAAGGTCAAGGAGATCTTTTTGATTTAAGCCAGTCCTGTCAGTTCAAGTAGTCTTTTACCATGCCAGGCCATCTTAATCCATTGCTGCTTATCTCTGACTCACTCCAAGTTCTCTGAGGTCCAGATTTGTTCTTTCTTTATTTTACCTGAACAGCATCATAGGGAGACTCTCTCTAAGCCTGCACAGTATATTTATCTCCTCATCAGGCTATGTCAGGGCAGCTGGTTTTTACTGGTTACTTTAATTTCCCAGGAAATAAATGGGGGCTTAAAACAACAGAAATTTGTTGTCTCATGTTTCTGGAGTCTTGAAGTCCAAAATCAAGGTGTTGTCAAGGTTATGCTCCCTCTGAAACCTGTGGGGGAAGAATCCTTTCTTGCCTCTTCCTAGCTTCTGGTGATTTGCAACAACTCAGCATTCGTTGGCTTTTTCTCCTACAGCATTTCAATATCTACCTCTACGTCACATGGCATTCTCCCCTCTTTTTCTCTGTTTTCACATGGAATTTCCACTTCTAATAATGACACCAGTCATACTGGGTTAGGGCCCACCCCAATGACTTCATCTTAACTTAGTAACATTTACAAAGACCCAATTTCCCAGTAAGATCACATTCTCAGGTACTGGGATTAGGATTTCAATATATCTTCTGGAGGGAACAATTTGACCCATAACAAAGGGCTAGGAACACTTTTCCTCAGCCCTTGGTGCCATGTCATTTTGGAGCCTGCAAACCTCAATACTTATGAGACAGCCAAATGACTATACTCCTCAATTCTCCTCATTTACTTTGGGTTAATGGGGGGATTCTAGTTTCTTCAACTTCCTGTACTGAGAGTATATATCCACAGTCTTTACCATGTAATTTTGCAGGACTATTTCATTGTAGATTACATAATACCTTTCTGACCCAGTGAAGTAAGATTTGCTCACATAACTTACTTGGCCAGTAAACTTTCGTGGATGTGTTACAAGCGGAGGACTAAACTGTACTAGCTTGATTTGGCTTAGTTCTTAGATTCCTGCCATAACTCATGAGAAGAACATGTCCCAGGTAACCACTGGTCAAAGAAGAATAAGAAACATGTGGAACTGTTTGATCCAATCTTTAACCTGTAAATAAACTCAGTAGATCCCCAGATTAGAGCAGAGGTAACCCTGCTGACCCACAAAACTCTGAGCAACAGAAATAAGTACATGTTTTTATTAGCCACTGAATATTGGGATAGTTTGTTTCACAACATTTTTATAGTAATAGCTGACCAATATTTTCTGCTGTGTTCTGATGATTCAATATATATAACCACTTTATCACTTTCTCTTCACTAAAATTTTCCTGATCAACTTTGCATGTTCTCCCTATTGAAAATTATGCCAAGTTTAATTTATTAGGAAAACTCCACAGTATTAAAAGAAATATGTCTTTTTCTCCGCCATTTATTTCAGAAACTATGCTTCTGATATTATTTGTGGTTATGACAGTTGGCCTATCATAAATTCTACCGAAATTAACTTCCCACATGATGGGAAAAAGAAGATTCTAAAGCCTTGACCATGTATGAACTACTTTCAGGGATCTCATATACTCTGGGACACCCCTGAGAATGAAAAGAGATATAAGAAGACATAAACCAGATTTCCTAAGCATACTGGCATGCATGATCACTGTTCTGATAATAAAACAACACTAAGGCACATAGAGAGTTTAATTTTGGTCATTGTCTATTATAGCACTTTAATGTCTTTCACATAAATCCTGGTTAAGATATTTGCCTTTAACTTTCCTAGATACTTAGCAATCAGAAAGAGTGACTTCAGAGGACTCCCAAGTTCTCTGAGAGAACTCCCAGAAGGAAAAGTAGATCTTTATCTGTATGGATACAGGTTAACTGAGTCTGTACTTACTGTTAGAATAATTCTTACTGAGGATGATTCATGAAAAAAAAATGTTTCAGAAAGAGCTCAGGCTGTTCAGGAAGTAGGTTCATGCCATGTTGACACTTCTAATTCCAGGAATTTATAGAACTGGTTTCTTTATTGGGTAGAAGGATACCAAATCCAAAGCACATGGCTTTTAACCTTACATGCCCCAATTATTCTCAGAGCTTTCAACACTGGTTTTCAGAATAAAAAGATGATTCAACTGTCTATTTTTCTGTTTTCCTGCTCTAGTCCAGCAGATGCCAAAGTGTGGTTCAGGACTCTTAGTAATTTCTGAGACTTTTTCAGGGAATGGATAAGATCAAAACTAATGATAGTAACAATACATAATAATACTAAGACATTTGTCATTTCAATGTGTTGACATTACAGTGATAATGGAAAAGCAAAAGTGGGTGCAATTGGTGGGATCTCAGCACAAGTCAAAACAATGACTCAAAACTGTATGAGTGATATGAGTAGTCATACCTTCTTCAATACCATGCACTAGTGATGAAAGATAATGCAAATTGTAACTAAGAATGTCCTTGAAGAAGGAGTAAATATACTTATTTTATTAAATCTCAACCCTTGAGTACACATTTTTTAACTTTCTGTAAAATGATATGAGAAGTATCCACAAAACTTGCTGCTATATAATAAAGTACAATGGTTGTCTCACAGGAAACTAGTATGAAAATATGTGTGCTTATGTGTCTGAGCCAAAAGCAAGCCATTTTTTCATGAAACACATTGTTTTTTGAAAGGATGACTGACACACAAACTATGTCTATTTAGGCTTGGGTTTTTGGCAGACATTTTCTTGAAAATGAGTAAAATGAAGCTGCCACGTCAAGGAAAAGAACTGATGGGTATGTTGCCAAGACTTCAAGCAAAAGTTGAATCTGGAAAATGTCTACCCACTCCCATGAGCTTAAATGTTCCCAATAGATAAAGAATTTCCTGAATAATAGAGAGGTAATATTAATTGTAGTATTCATGGAATATTAATAGTGACATTTTGATATTTGATTTATACAACGAAATGTGCCAACATTTGGAAGATTTTCATTAATTCAGTGACTATATATTTTGCAAGTGACCAAAATACGATGTCACAAATAATCCACTTGGAAATGAGGCAATAAAAATGCAAACTAGACAATGGACTCTAAGGTAACAATGTATAAAAGTTCATTGATATTTTTTAACATTCTTTCTCTTTTTTAAGTTTATTTATTTGAGAGACACAGAGACAGTGCCAGTGGGGAAGGGGCAGAAAGAGGGAGAGAGAGAGAATCCTAAGCAGGCTCCCCACTATCAGTGGAGAGTCCGATGTGAGGCTTAAACTCATGAACCCCGAAATCGTGACCTGAGCTGAAACCGAGAGTCAGAGGCTTAACCAACTGAACCACCCAGGTGTCTTGCGTTGCTGTTTAACATTCTGTATAGCAATTGACCTTAAAGAAATTACCACATGTTGACTTTTGAGGTAGAATCAAAGAAGAGTATTCCAAAATACCTGAAAAGAACATATTGAAATATGTTTTCCCTTTCCAACTACATATCTGTATAAAGCCAGATTTTCTTCATGTTCTGCAACCAAAATAACATATTGCAGCAGGTTGAATTGAGACAGAAAAAATTTTCTTTTATCTTGTGTACCAGACATTAAAGAGATTTGCAAAAAATATTTTTAAAAATTTAAACATTTATTTATTTTTGAGAGACAGAGGAAGACAGAGCATGAGCAGGGGAGGAGCAGAGAGAGAGGGAGACACAGAACCTGAAGCAGGCTCCAGGCTCCAAGCTGTCAGCACAGAGTCTGATGTGGGGCTTGAACACACGAATTGCGAGCTCATGACCTGAGCTGAAGTTGGACACCCAACTGACTGAGCCACCCAGGCACTCCATATTTGCAGAAATATTTTTAAATGATTTTATCAGTAATTTTTTTATTTTGAAAATTGCAATTACTTTATTTAAAGTATAATTTTATGCTATCATAATGGACTTACTATTATCCATAGTTTAAAATTTGGTTCTAATTTCCAACACAATAAATAATGGTGGACATAACTCATGTAAATAAAAGCTTTGTGAGGTACTCAAAGTTAAGATTATAAAAGGGTCCTTAAAGCAAAAGTTTTGAGTATCATTGCTCCAAAGACTTTCTGTCTCTTCTGGATTCTTTTTTCTTTTTTCTTTTTTTCCTTTTAATTGATGAAGATAGAGAGATAAAAAATAACATTTATTTCCTAAGAACACTGTTGTGCACAAACCCAATTCTAGTCAACTCTTGTTTAATTCTAATTTTAAGAACATTAATAAAACCTACACCATAAAATTATCTGTTATAAGCCTTGCTCTGATGGTAGAAAAATCAATTTGTTAAGGTTTATGTAAAGTACAGGCCAAAGTAAAGGGGCAGTGATATGATTATGATTCTTCTGGTGTGTCTTTTCCACGAAGTATTATGTGAAATTAGACGAGTTACACTGTGGATTTCTTCTCTGGATGAGATTATCCTCCCATTTCCATCTCCTTATCTATTGTGAGCTGCTTTCAAATTGTTAAAGTAATGGGTTGCATAGCTAATGTATTTATTCTGAAAGAAAAGAAATTGTTTTTGACATACATTAAGAAAAATAGTACTGATAATTTCATAGGATTAAACTTAGTTTTTGTTCTCCTAGTTTGGTCACAGTGATTTTTCAATCTGTTTGGTTTTCTGTTTTGTTTTGCCTTTTGGGGACACAGTGCTTGTTTTGTTGTCTTTTTTGTTTTCTTTCTTTTTTTTTTTTTTTAATTCTCAGTTTCTTTGTGTTCTGATTCAAAGTTGAAGGATTTTATTGAGGAATTTACTGTTCCCGGATAACTTGCTGTAGAAAAATGACATAACTTAAGTTCCCCAATTTCAGGCTTATTATATTCACTATACCCCTCACCTTATGACTCCCTCTGCTGTAAAGGTGAAAGACAAAAAAGCTTTAAAAGACACTAGGAAAAACTAACTTAGGAAAAATGGATAAAGTGAATTTAAAAATATGACATTCCAAGATGTAAAATCCAAGAGCAAGCAGCATATCCTTTGACAAGTCGAAAGGCTAAATGTGGCTGGTAGGTGTTTTATACTTTGGAATCTTCAGCTGTGGTGCTCTGGGAAAAGATCCTTAAGGAACAAAGGGATTGGATGTGTATAGTCAGAATAACAGTAAAGGATTTTTTTCATCCTATGACTCAAACTTCTAAATTATATTAGAAATTCCTATTTGCAAGTATGCTGCAGATATGTTCTCTTCTGTTTTTGTTTGTTTGTTTGTTTGTTTGTTTTATTCAGCATCTCCTAGAGTGCCTGACACATTGTGGACCTGAAATGTATGTTTGTTGAATAATAATCCAGACTTAGTTCCATGTAGGTTTTTTTTCAATAAATTTCAAGATGCAAAAAAACAAAAAAATAAACAAACAAAAACGCACCCAATGTTCAAACTGTTTACTTTTCTTCCAAGAAATCATTGCCAGTCCAACACTAACTCTGAAAACATCCCCAGTATCTTCTTTTTTATGCTCTAATTACAGCTATTTGATGGAAAATTAAATACACGTGTGATCTGGAAATATAATAGCAATAAACTTTGGCTGCTATACTCAGACATGTGAGTGTTTAAGTAATAAAAGGTTAATACTAGACCAGAAGGAGCCAGGAACTCTTCTTAGCTTAGTATACAAGAGTCAAATGACAGCATGTGGCAGAGTACAACTCAGAAGAAAATGTATGCCAAAGATTCACAGAAAAAAATGTCCAAAGCCCAGGCGTGTGATAAAAGTTGCCTAGAGAAAGGAAAGGGGGACATATTTCCTCAAAAATCTTTTGAAATTCTGCCTTTTAAATCTTCTGTGGGGCTCTTGGCTGTCAAAATGGCAAAGTAGACACAACATAGAGGCAAAACGATGGAAGAGTTGTATTTTATACTTACAACTTGGTGTGCCGTAATAGAAGCTTTGGGTAAAGAGTGACTTCACAGCAGTGTAGGATAAACATTGCTTGCTGTGAGGTTCTCACATTTCCAGGGTTGGCGGGCGGTGAGTATTGATATAATAGTGCAATGCTATAGACATGATGTGCAAGATTAGAACGACTCATTCGACATTCTCATTCAACAACAAACTATGAAGGTACAGTTCTGAGACTTGCAACTTTATTTTTTAAAATAAGAAAACCAATATTATATAGTTGATCCTGCCAGTGAGGTTAGGAACTTTGATCAATTTGCTTAGCTCACAGTGAAGAGAAGATGTATTCCAGAAGGCCAGCAAATGCAATCTGAGAATAGCCTATGCCTAGTAGTGGTAGACATGGAAGAATTTTGAGTACAGGAATAAAGAAATATCAGGAAGTGCTGAAAGGAAAACCTGGAATCTTCAGAAGATAAAAATAAATTTAGCCTAAAACTCTAGGGCTAAGTTGTCTAGGTTAAAAAAAATGTAGGAAAATAAAATTCAAAAATCATCTGAATTACTTCCATTAATGACTATAAAGAATACTTCAAGCTAACAAATATAGTCCACTTCAAAATTTCTACACAATTCTAACTTTGAAATTCTCCTTTTTTGAAGATTTCTGAGGTCTCAAGACTGTTGTTCATCACCTTGTACTTTTAGTGACATATATCATTTCCTTCATCTAGCTTTATTTTGCTTAGCCTACATAATCAGAGACAATATCTATCTCACATTTTATGAGTTCTCAAAGTTTACTTCATGTTGTAATTGATAATATTATTTAAATGGTTATAGTTGGAAGTTTATTTTAGCTTTTACAAATGAATATTGGAAAGAAAAATCGACCCAATTATAAATCACTAGTTTCTCCTAATGGTATACTTGACTGTGGGACTTTATTCGTATTAGTAAACCTAATATTAACCTAAATAATTGTTTATCTTAGGCTACCTGTCATATTTAATATAATCTAAAATATCTCAATGCATATCAGGCAACACCTTATTTTAAAAAATATTTATCCCTATAATATATGCTAGTTTCTACATCCAATCTTCAAACTTTAGCATGTACTGGTAAATACTAATGACAATTACAGATACTACTATTATCATAATAAAGAAAGAAAGACTGGTATTGGTGGAATAGCTTTTACTGGACTTAGTTTTATACAGATAACAAGTGTAATCTCTGGACAAAGAATAAAAGGCACTTCAGAGTGATCAAAATCAGACAGAAACTGGAAAGAATTCAACTACTGAAAGAAAGAAACCATACTGGATTAAATCCATGTTTATACAGATTTTCTCCTAAGGGGGATCGCTACATCTGAAGGTCAAAGAGTAGCTAAAACTTCTGAAAAAAAGCCCACAGAATTATTAGGTTGCAGTGTCATAAGACAAAGTTGGGGGCTGCCAGATTGCAGGGATTTAAAGGAAAAAAAACTGAAAAAGAAGGGCATACAGTAGGAAACACTAAGGAAACCCCAAACCTTATATGTAAAATGTCCAGAAACTGCATTTATGAAAGAGATTTGGAGGAGCCCAACAGAAAGCAACATGTTGCTAACAGCACAAGAGAGAGCGAAATCAGTACATTCTGAATGTTCCATAAACACATTGGGTTTTCCATTGAAGTCTAAGACTGACCATTCCTGTTTCTCAGGTCTAAGGAATTAATTCTGGGATTAAAGGCAAAATAAATATAGATCACCTAAGGAAGCTTACAACAAAGACTTCAGGATTATAAGTTAGTCATCCAGGTACTTACCTATCATCTAGGGTAGGGTATTATTCAAAGGAATAATAAGAACTAATGTCTGTAAAAGAAATCATCCAGGGGTGCCTGGGTGGCTCAGTCAGTCAAGCATCCATTCTTGACTTTGGTTCAGGTGGTGATCTCCCAGTTCCTGAGTTCAAGCCCTGTTCAGTGCAGAGCTTACTTTGGATTTTGTCTCCCTTTCTCTGCCCCTCCCCCACTTGCTCTCTATCTCTCTTGAAACAAATAAAAATAAAACTTAAAGTAAATAGATACATTAATAAATAATCCAGATTACAGTAAAATTAATAAACATAAACAGGAATATTGAGCCCATAGTCAAGAGAAGCAGCAAACAAAAACATAAATTTAGATAAAACAGAGATTAGATTAATAAGAACTTCAAAGCACTAATGTAAAATGTTCAAAGAATTAAAGGGAAATCTGGTCATGATAATGAGACTAATGGAAAACTTCACAGATAAATGGAAACCATAAAAGAAACAAATAGAAATCCCAGAGCCATAAGTATAATATGTGAATTTAAAAATTCAGTCTTCAGAGAATATTAAAGTATTCAAAGAAAGAGAGAGACAGGAGACAGAGAACACAAACATAATAGAAGGGAACTAATCTAATGTACAAAACAGAGAGAAACAAAATTGAAAAAATTTCAAAAAACATATATATATAATATAAATATAATGTATATATTACAATATAAATATACATATTATACAATATAAATACATATATACAATATGTACATATTATACATATATACATATTATACAATATATACATATACAAATATATATATGTATATATATGTATATATGGCATATATACATATATAATAGTGTATCCAGAAGGAGAGGGGAGAGAAGAAAAATTAAAAATAATTTTTGTAGAAATATTGAAAGAATTTATAACTTATAGTTCTAAGAAGCTCAGAGAACTCTAAGCTTTATAAATATGAAAAATCCCACATCTAGTCCCATCACAGTCAAAGTACAGAAAAACCAAATATGAGAAAAATCTTGAAAAATTCTAACAACAACAATAAAATAGATTTTATAAAAAGAGCATTGATAATAGTGCTGGCTAAATTCTGATCATAGAATGTGAAGGAAAGAAGATAATGAATGGTATGATATCTTTAATTTCTTAAAAGAAAAAATATCTATCAACCTATAAGTATCTATCTGGCTTAAATATCTTTCAAACACAGATTTAAAAATTGAGATATGGGGGCACCTGTGTGGCTCAGTTGGTTGAGTGCCCAATTTTAGCTCAGATCATGATCCCACAGTCTGTGAGTTCAAGCCCTGCATTGGGCTCTGTGCTGACAGCTCAGAGCCTCCTTCAGATTCTGTGTCTCCCTCTCTCTCCATCTCTCTCTTTCTCTCTCTCTCAAAAGTAAATAAAACACTAAAAAAAAATAAAAACTGAGATATTATCAGATAAACAGGTGCTGAGAGAATCTATTCTCAGAAGGCCTAAACTACAAAAAATGCTAAATGAAGTTCTTAGACTTAAGGGAAATGATGTAAAATGGAATCATAGCTCTCCAAGAAGGAATGAAAAACTTAAGAAATAGAAAATACGTGGACAAATATATAAAGTATATAAAAGACTATCTTAATTTTTATTCCTTGTACTTTAAAAAAGTATCTAATAATTTAAAATTCTAACATCCTAATATAGGGTTTGCCATATTGGTGTGTGTGTGTGTGTGTATGTGTATTTAAATGATATTACAAAAGTTGGAGATATTGCATGAGTCTTGTATTTTACATTCATTATACATTAGCTCTGATCAAACTGTAATAAATTATGAATATGTATTATAATCCCTAAAATACCACTAACTACAAAAATCAGAATTAAAAGGCAATAGAGGGAATAAAATGGACTAAAAATAATATTTGATTACCACATAAAAGGCAGTAAGTGAGGAACAGAAAGCAGGACAAATAACAAAGAAGTATAGACTAGTAGAGCTAAATGCAACCACAAAAATAATTACAATAAATTTAAATGAATTGAACAAAAGGCAGTTTGTCAGACTGAATTAAAAAAGGAACAATTGTCTCTAAGAGCTTCCAGCTCTTGGTTTCAGCTCAGGTCATGATCTCTCCATTCATGGGTTCAAGCCCTGTGCTGGTCTCTGCACGAGTATTCTGGAGCCTGCTTGGGATTCTCTCCCTCTCCCTCTCTCGTTGCCCCTCCCCTGATCACATACTCTCTCTGTTTCTCTCTCCAAATAAATAAATAAACTTCAAAAAGAAAATGAAAGCTAGAGTGCTTGGAGTTTAGAATGAGGAATACTATTAGGGAAAAAGAAGGACATTAATGTGAATAAAGGGTCAGTTAACAGAACAAAACTATGCTAAGTAAGTCTCATCTAGTAACAGAAATTTGACATATATGAAGCAAAAATGTAAATAATCTATGGTGATAAAAATTAAATAAAAGTAATGTTTGCACATGTAGGTGGGTATTGACTGGAAAATGCATGAGGAATATTTCTACACTAATGGGAGTATTCTGTATTTAATTTGGGAGGTTTGTATAAAATTATCAAAATGTATTATCAAAGGAACTAATGCATGTCAGGCACAGTTGCACACAAGAAACAAGATTTCATTTATTATCTCTATGCATATTATGAGGTAGATATTATTTTTTTAATATGATGGAACTTATTTTAAGAGAGATTAAATGATTCATTCAAGGTCACAGAATTAGTTAGTGGCAGAATCAATATTCAAACGCAGTTTGGTATTCATTCCACTGTACCATACTCTAATTAAAAGACCTTACATAACATAAGCATTACAATGTCTCTTATAAAATCATAGGTGTTTAATTTTGAGTTATGCTTTTCTATTTTTTGTTCTTCATTAGTGATCATTTTGCTGTAAATCACCCAGTTGCTACATGCTCAAAAGTTTGAATCTTCAGCAAGGTCACAGCCAAGAGGATCTTTCTTTGTTAGGCGTAGAAAATTTAAGATAGTGAGTGGTCACTGGTATGCGGAACATTTCAAGAATTACTGAGTCCTACCAAATATCATGCTAATTTAACAGAAATTAATCATAGGAGCAAGATAAGCCTTACACAGGCAATACATTCCAACATTACTTTTACACCAATATGTTGACAAAATTGTCCTCTTGTGAAGGCTCAGGGTATTTTTTCTTCCTTTTTTTCTGTATTTCTTTTTGTTTTAAATGACAAAAATTCCTTTTTTCAAAGGACAATATATTTTTAAATGTGATTTATAATTATAATGTAAACTGAGTGAATTGAAATTCTTGCCTTGTTTGAGATTCACCTTTTTCCTGTGAGTCAACTAAAAATTAATTGGTATGATTAAGCCTTATTTCTGAATACTAACACTCCCAGAGGGAACTTTCTACAGCCTTGAATAGTAAGCATTGGTAGTCCTGGATTTAGCAAATTTAAAAAATGTAATAAAATACACAGCAGTTAAATTATACAGAACTATCCTTATTGACTCAGAAAGTTCTTGAGAATCTTCTAGTGTGTCAGGGTCAATCAGCATTGTGAACATTGTGATTATCATTGTCTATCATAGACTAATAAACTAGTCATTTGACCTTTAAATTGGTTTGAATTCTATACAAAGAAACTCTATTATGTTTATAGAAGCCCTACATTTGAATTCAACTGATAATATTCTTGCTTTGCATTTATTATCACTTTGTATTTAGTTTACCTTATAGTGTTTTAATTTATATTTTCTGAATTTGTTACATTATTTTTTACCTCTATCCCTAATTTAGTATTCATTCAATCACTTACTCATTTACTCTCAGATGATGCCATTATTTTTATTTGAAACAAACATAAAAATTGGAGATCTCCCTCTTCAGGCCAAACACCAAATCAGTCATGAGACAGTAAGTGCCCATATATTCTATCTACTCCAAATGCAATGAGCAATCACCCCTAGGTATGACTGGGATCCTAAGAGCAAATTTAAGGACACTGTTCCTAAAATTTTGAGATTCCTACTTTATCATTGCTTTGCCTGCACATCTGGATCATAGCTTGAAGATAAATCATGCTTTACATCGCTCATTTTATTTAGTTTTTTGAAGTATTTTTTAAGTGTTTATTTTTGAGAGAGAGAGAGATAGTGAGAGTGAGTGGGGGAGGGGCAGAGAGAGATGGGGACAGAGGATTTTAAGCAGGCTCTGCACTGACAGCAGAGAGCTGGGGCAGGGTGGGGTGGGGGGGAAGGGGGGTGGCGTTGACGTCACAAACCATGAGATCATGACCTAAGCTGAAACCAAGAGTCATACACTCAACTGACTGAGCCACCCAGGTGCTCCTGCATCTTCCATTTTAAAACCGATACTCTCCCTTGATCTCATATCGTTCTACAGACACTGTCCTTTCTTTCTCATGTCACTGTTATGAACTGAATGTGCCTCCTGTACCCCAAAATTCATATGCTGAAATCTAGGCTTCCCAAATAAAATCTTCAAAAGAGTTTTTAACACTCATTGTTTCTACTTGCTGTTCTTCAATTCTCTCTTGAGCTCTCTCCAGTCATTACTTGCCACTGCTTGTTCCCAGAACATTGGGGTTGTCAAGGTGACCAATAACCTTCTCCATATTGAGTCCCACAATAGAACCTCAGTGTCCATCTTACCAGGCCTCTTAACACCACTTGGTAAGTTCATCACTCATTCCTTTTAAAATATTTCCTCATTTGTCTGGAAGACCAGTCTTTCCCAGTTCTCCTCCCTTGTTTCTTCTCTTCTGTGTTGTGCTCAGCTGTATCTGTGTGACGTAGGTACTCAGTAAATACTTTTTGAATGAATGCATACATGAATACTTCTGTTTTAAAGGCACTCCTTCTCTTCAGCCAAAAGTGATCATAAAGTAGATCCAAATATGAGCATTAAATAATGAATGCCAATTATTTGTCTCTTCTAACAACATAATGTGAAATGTTCCTATAAAAATCCTAAATGTCATACAATTTTTTGTATGTTAAATCAAAATATTTCTAACACTTTAATTTTAGTATTGTCTTTCTGATCAGAGTATCAACATTGCTTAGCATTTGTGTTAATTTTAATGTATTCATCTACATTGCATCCATAGATATCACAAATATATATTTATCTCCACATATAAGATTTTCTGAGTGAATCACGTTTGTCAATAGCTTCTCAAATTAAATGATGAGGATAGAGACTTTCTGTCTTAAGATCACTTCAAAAATTAAATTTTCTATTTAAAAATAATAACAACAAGTGAAAATAAAACTGTGCTTAGTGTCCAAGAATTATTAATTTATTTAACCTGATCCCTAAGGTCACAGCAGGGTCTCTCTAAGAACAAGTAAAACAGAAAAAAATATGACATTACTACATAATTTGGCATGCATATTTATATTTTTCTTGGTTAGAAATAGTTCACTATAACTGAGGAGATTATTCTAACAAATGGAGGTATTACCATCTCAGAGTCATGAGATGAAAAGGAGATATCCTTATTTTATTTTCTAAGAACAGACATACTTGAAGTACGCTCAAGTAGTATAATTATATTAGCTAGGACTGGTTCACTGTTTTACCTAGCAAACTTGAATCTCTTTTAGATGGAAAAAAATTATCATATAATGATTATCAGACAGATGTAGTTTAATAAATATTTGAGAACAAAAGCACTGCACAATTTTAATGGATCTCTAATTGTAATTCCCAAGTATCTTTCCTTCCTCAACTAATTGGGTAATGACATTGCTAGAATTAATCCAAGGTCATCAGCTTGCACACAGTACAGATGGTTTCTCCACTTTATGGGTATATAGGGGATTCGAGATTACTGTTGCCTGCTGCTTTTCAAACTAATTTTTATTCTTAAAAATTCACATTTTCACTGCAGCTGAACAGCTAAGCCATATGTTGCTTTGTGAATACTTTAAAATATCTGGTGCATGTAATTATTACACTAAAACTAGCACGCATTAATACTTTTCAATTTTGTTGCGAGGAAAGGACAGTTACAGTACTATGCCTTGTGTGTTTTTTATTTTTCAGTTTTTGTTTTGTTTTGTTTTCCTCTAAGCACCAAGCTTTAGTTTAAATTATGGTCCTAGTGAGAATTTTAACCTAAAATACGTTGGTTGGTTGATCTGTCTCCTCGTATGCAATCTATCCCAGCATAGTTCTGAACTTACCTAATGCTATTTGAGATACTATGTTAATCCATCCAGCTGCAAGAAAGTTTGGCTTTGAATTATCTTTCCAACTTCCCCTCTGGTAACCATGGTAAATAGGAATGACGTATGTCTGTGCTTTTGTCAGAATTCTGATATGCCATTGATATGTTTGACAATTGGGGAATTTGAGAAACCTAATTTTTATGCAGTGCCAGGAGCGAAATATCTTAAAAATAGTTTTAGCAATAATACTTATTACTTGTTAATATTTAGCAGTCATCAACGTATTTACGTATGAAATATCTTCTTTATACAAAACAAAACTGGGGAATCAAAAGGTAGATTTATCATTTTACATATGAAAAAACTCAAACAATGATCTTGAGTGACTTACTTATGGTCATACAGCCAGTAAGTGACAAAACAAGGTTAGGACTTGCTGCTACATTGGTTGGTCTTCCTAGAGCCTATTTCGCCCCAGTGGGTTATCCCCGTGTCCTGTTTTTGGTTTGTTTGTTTTTTCATTTTCATTTTTCCCCATTTACAGGTTAGTAACTAGCTATTCAAAGGCAGTAGGCAATGATGAGGGGGCTTGGGCCAAGCTGAGGGCAAAGTACAGGCTAAGTGTAACCCCTCTCCTGCCCCCACAAGGTGGGATATGTGTAATATTACTCAAACACTCCTGGCTGCCCGAGAACAAAGGAAAGGGGTTTAAGTTCTTGCCATGCTGATATGGGAAATTAAGGCAAATGAAAAATTAAATTCCCTTATTGCCTACAGCCCTTGAAACAGGCAGAGTGACCTCCCTCTAGATGCTCAGCTGCCAGGATGATGACACTTTGCTAGGGACAAAAGGGAATCTTGGCATAACATTATCCTGACCTCTCCCTGCTCTCAGGATCCTGTGAGTCTACTTTAACATATAGAAATTCCTTTGGACACTTCCTTAGCTCAACTCCCCCAAGATATATGCTGGCAATCATACTCCAAGTTTATGGCCCCCTGATATACATCTGAAGGGTCTCATGACTGAGGTTTTACTAACCGGTAATAAATGGCATTTTCCTAACAGCAGCCAGCTCCTCAAGGTCCTGGAAACCTTGCTTCCAAAGTACCTTAGAGACTTAATGCTGTCCCTAACCCCTCCCAACCTGAGGGTATATAATCAGTTACCTTAGGAGTCACAGCTCCAATGCATCTCTTTCTGCCCACAAGTCCTGTTCCCGTGCTTTAATAAAATAACCTTTTTGCATCAAAGACATCTTCAGGAATTCTTTCTTGGCTGTCACCTCCAGGTCACCCCACCATCACCCCAAACCCCCATCAGGCAAGATAAACCTTTTCTCCAGAAAAACAGAACCACTAAGTTACATATATATGAAGAAATTATTATAGGGAATTATTGGCTTGTGATTATAAATGCAGGCAAGTCCCAAGTCCTAGAAGGTGGATCAGCAAGCTGGACATCCTGGAGACCCAATTGTTTAGTTTCAGTCTGAGTCCAAAGCATGAGAACCAGGAGAGCTGATTATATAGTTTCTGACCAAAGGCCACCAGACTTGAGATCCAGAAAGAACCTATGTTTCAGTTTGGGTCTGCAGATGGCTAAAAGCCAAGGTTCCAGTTTAAAGTCAGGCATGAGAAATTCTCTTTCTTGGAGAAAGATAATTCTTTTTGTTCTATTCAGCACTCCAACTGATTGGGTGAGGCCCACCCACATTAGGGAAGGCAAGCTGCTTTACTCAGTCGGCTGATTTAAATGTTAACCTCATCTACAAACACCCTGATAGAAACACACAGAATAATGTTCGACCAAATGTCTGGGTAGTCTATGGCCCAGTCAACTTGATACATAAAAGCAACCGTCACAAGGTGAAGTAGGTTCCTGCTATAATTATACTCTCTCCCAGACACTTTCCTAATTCATATAAGCTTTCTCAAAATTAATCTCCATAAGTCATTTTGTAAGTAAATAGAATAAATCTTCACATAAACAAAAACTGTACATACACACACACACACACACACACACACACACACACACCGAACAGACATCAACATAGTGAAGCAAAAAACATAAATCTAAAAGTTTATTTCAGAAGTATCTATAAAGTATCTGAAAAGTATCACAGAAATAGCTGATCCTCCTCAATCCATGTGGAATACATCATAGGACTTGAGTGGAAACAAAGTGTGACCTGAATTAGACCCTGAAAGATAGGCTGTAATCAGTTAAATTAAGTAGACAAAGAAAGCATAGGAAATAGTCTGAGTAATGTGAAAAGGAACAAATTTGGTTAACTTTTGAAGAATTTGCTGGAGACTACCAATGGTCAAATAAGAGAGATGAATTAGCAGGGTTATGAATATTATCAAACTCCTCAAATAGGCAGGATTTTATCCAGAAAAAACATGGTATCAGCTGATGATTTTGAGCCAAAAGGTAATATGATGAAAGTAGTTGAGTTTCTGAAAACTTTCCTTGAAGTGATGAATGAAATGGATTCAAAATAAAGGCGTAGAGATAAAAAGGAAAATAAATGAAAACTCCTAATTCTTGGCACAAATTTAAGAATGTATATACCAGGGTAGCTGTGGAAGGATAAGAAAGAAAGTAAACATTAGTAAGTAAAACTAAAAATAAATGTTTGAATACGTAATTAAGGAAAATTGATAAATCAAGATTCTAAGACAATATAGATTAGGGAGCGAATGATGGTATTGCTAACTGACATTGAGAACCAGGGACTGAGGCTTTGGCAACACTATCATTTAAGGATATAGGAGAACAAACAGCAAACAATGAAGGGAGAAAAAAATCATAAGAAATAGAGGATCAAGTTGTAAATCTTACCTGGACATGTAAAGAGAAGAATGTGTCAAAAAGAGCAAATGTTCAAGGAAAAAAATATATAGTTACACACACATAGAAAACAAGGTGGTCTGGGGTTCCAAAAGGGAAATGATTGGTGGAACTGTTTATAGCCCTTCTACCTGATGAACATTCTGTACACTAATCAATTGCAGAGGAAAACACTGTCGCTAAGTTCTAATTGCTAACTTTCACTACTTAATCTCTCTGTGGAGATAAGAATTAGTTATGGAGTGTTTATATAGATGACAGTCATGTTGCTTGCCACAAACTCATTTGCATGGAAAAGCACACATCACTTAGACCCCTGTCAAAATAATTAGCTAAGCTTGAGATAAGGCCTTTTAGATTTTAGAATGTTCCAAGCATTAAGTCTTTTTTTTTAATGAAACCAAATCAACACATTTTACAAAAATAGTAAGCATTGTATGTAATTCTACACTTCTTCATCATGTTACTTTTTCTTTGTTTTTTCTTATCTCTTTAATAAGGTATCTAATTTGGTAAAATCAAACATTAGCAGCTGGTAATTACTGAGATAATGAGAAATGGAATTCTTCTCACTGGTATCCCTCTCATTCTATGTTAGGCATTATGAAATTGAAATAAAATCCATTCCAATTAAAAGACCTCTGTTCTCTTACTCTAGAGCTTGAAAAACAGTAGTACTGAATTCAGGTCAATCATAATTTAATCACTATGCATCCATCATCTCACACCAGGTTCACAAGAATATATTCTTTTCTCTTCCTCCATGGAGTAAAAGCCCAAGGCTGAAGTATGCTTGAAAGCAGTTTATCACTAAGGGCATTTTCTACTTGGCTTCTCCTCATGATCCTGGAAAAGGACACCCAGAATCAGGGCTTATATTTCTGGGAGATGTGATGTGGTTTGTTGATTCCTGCAATAAGTCTGTTTGAGAAATATTTAGTCTGATTTTTCTGTGAATTTGCTGGCCTCTATTGAAATTCTGAAAAACGTGAAGTTGATATTAGTTCCTTTCATTAGGTACCATTTTGATGAACACATTTAATGGAAAAATAATCATTTTGGGGAAATGACCTCCCCCAACTTCCATGTCTTCAGGCTATTTTAAAAGTTGAACAAACTTTTTCAGTATTTATTTTCCCAAGTTCTATGGATATGAAGATGACTGAGAAGCAATTCCTATCCTTAAATGTGATCCACAGAGGCTAAAGCATTTACAGTTAATTAAAAGGAAAGAAAAAAAAAAACTATTTGAAGTTCACTTTACACACAAGTTGCTTGCCTTTCTTACTTACTTTGCATAGGCAAAAACACTCCTGAGCACACAGATATCACATTCTTCTAATTCAAGGTGTCCTAACTTTGTCACTATTGACATTTTAAGCTAGATAATCCCTTGTTGTGGGGCTGCCCTGTGCATTGTGGGATATTTAGCGGCGTCCTCAGTCTCTGCTCACTAGATGTTAGCAGTGCATCCCAAGGCATCACAATGAATAGTGTGTCGAGACATTGCCATGTTGTCCCCACTTGAGAATCAGTGCTCTACTTGTGGAGAAGGATACCAACACTTTTTAAAGGGTAATTAGAGGAAAGAGAGTCCACACAGGGGACTCAAACAGAGCAGGCAAGAAATAGAATGAGAGGGATGCATAGTGGCTCAGTTAGTTAAGCATCCAATTCTTGGTTTCTGCTCAGGTCATGATCTCATGGTTGGTGGGTTTGAGCCCCCCCCCTTCCCCCCCCCCCCCCCCGCCTCAGGCTTCACACACTGACAGCATGCTTAGAATTCTCTCTCTCTCTCCCTTTCTCTGTGCCCCCCCCCTTGTGTTCTCTTTCTTTCTCTATCTCAATAAATAAACTTTAAAAAAAGAAAGAAACAGGAGAGAGAGAAGAAAGTCTGAGAAGCCAAGAAAGGGAAGGACTTCAAGAAGGAACCAGGTCAGTGGTGTTACATGCTGTGTCCAGTAATAAAGATGAAGTCCAAGAATAGAGTTTCCACAGAGCATTTCAGGAGTGATTTTCATATATTGACCTTTACTGCACAGTATCCATTTCTATCCCAGCTGTTGTTAAGTGGTTCTGTGTATCTGTGTCATCTAGATATCTCTACTTCCAGAGATTCAAATATATATGTATATATACATATATGCATATATATAATTTATTATATAATTTATATATTATATAAATAATTGTATAATATATAAGTTATTCCCTATGTTATTTTCTCCTTGTTTTTAGCAGTGTGGGATAGTATAAAGAATACTGAAGTCGACTGTTCTGGTCAGAGTTCCTAGTTCCCAATTTGACACTAAATAAATATGTTTACTGAGCAAAGGCCCTTAAACTCTCAGCCTCAGTTTAATCACCTGTAAAATTAGATTGGACAGTCTCTCCAACACTAATCTTCTACAAACAATCTGATAAAAGAGCCACAGTACACAGATCCCTGATGGCAATATTAGCTGATCTATTCTAATCAGATACAAATATTATGAAAATAGAGAAGTAAACTACATATTACAGAGCAGATCATACTCTATAATGTGATGCAACATGCACACAATAACTGTATAATACTTCAAATTATGTTTCAGACACAGCTGAAAAAAAAACAAATAAAATGGTATACAATATGCTCTATGACCAAATAGAAAGAAAAATTATCATAGCAACATTCTGAGTGATTGTACATTTCCATATTCTAAAAAATGGAGCCTCACATATTTGCTTATATTATGGATTTTTCTCCCTGCACGTGGGATCACTCCACACAGCTAGTTTGGAATTTTGCTTTCAATGTACATTTACTGTAGTTACTTTATTATTGTAGAAGTTGTCACTTTTTTTTTAGTGTTTATTTTTGAGAGAGAGAGAGCACAAACTGCGGAGGTGTCTAGAGAAGAGAATAGAGGACCCGAAGCAGTCTCTGCGGTTACAGCAGCAAGCCCGATGTGGGGCTTGAACTCACAAATTGTGAGATCATGACTTGAGCCAAAGGCAATGCTCAACCGACTAAGCCACCCACAGGCCCCTAAGCTCTAATAACACAACTGCTGAAAACAGTCAAGAAGCGGGAAGTTGCTGTGCCTTCTTCCACTGACAATACCCCTGTCTCACAGACACAGTGGGGAGGCATATAGGTGGACCAAAGCTGCAGTGGGTGAGTTTGTACATGTGAATGAGCATCCGTCACAACCAAGCTTCAGTCTGGACACAGGGGAATGGATGTAGGAATGCCTGTGTCAGACATCTGCACACTTTCAAACTTGGTTTCAAACAGCCAAGGACCTCAGGAAGAAGGCTTCTGCTTCACTGTCACCTTCCAGGACTCACACAAATGCATCTTATTAATGGAACCTCATTCAGATCCCATAAAAGGCACCAATTAGCTTTTAAACATCCCCCCAAAGAAGGAGAACAGAATTGAATTTAAGAGAATCTAAAGAATACTCCATGATATATTTCTGAAGTTTCCTCTACGAACAGGGTGAAAAGAGCAAAGGTAATCTTTTTGAGTTAGTAATCTTTGTTTTTGCTTATGATGTCACATCAGCAAAGAGTTTGGGCTGTCTTAAATGATTACGAGATATCGATGTGGTTGATGTATTAAGTAATTAATCATAAAAATAGTTGGTGTGAACTGAAGAAGGATAATTAAATGTTCAAACTCCAGATTAAGATTACTGAACTAAAACCATAGCTGCACCATTTTGCTAATTATGGAACTGTGCACAAGTTATTTAAATTTCCTGTTCCTCAGAGATCTCCCCAACATAAAGTGAGAGGAATAACATTGCCCACTTCATGTTATTATGAGGATTAAATGAGAAAATTTGTGGAAGGCATCTAACTCAATAATTGACTTGGTATAAACAACCTAATGACAATGGTAATTAAGTTAAACTCTTTGCATTTATCATATTTATCAACGCCATCCTGAAATAATTTTTGATATTATTATAATACCTGTCCATTCATATATATCTAATCTGTTTAAGGAAATGCTATGTATCAAATACTATGTGTTATATGTGAATGTGTGTGTATTTTTTCTTAGAATATCTTGTGGTTGGAATGAAAATCCCTTTGGAAACTTCCACTTGAATTTACCTCTCCCAACTCCCAGTATAAAATCAGTTTCTCCTCATGGTCCTGGGGCAGCTCTTCCTGCCCACGTGTCCTGTGCCTGTCCTTTAATAAAATCACCTTATGTAACAACAACAACAAAAAAAAAAAAAAAGAAAAAAAAAGAAATGATGGTGGTCATCTCTACATTTATATAGCTTCATTCTTTGATACTTTATTTGAACTTCTTTTTTGTTTTGTTTTTTTACTTTGTATAATTTATTTTTTATAATTTACATCCAAGTTGGTTAGCACATGGTGCAATAATGATTGCAGGAGTAGATTCCTTAAGCCCCTTACCCATTTACCCATCCCCCTGCTCACAACCCCTCCTCCAGCAACCCTCTGTTTGTTCTCTGTATTTAAGAGTCTCTTATGGTTTGTCCCCCTCCATGTTTTTATATTATTTTTGCTTCCCTTCCCTTATGTTCATCTGTTTTGTATCTTAAAGTCCTCATATGAGTGAAGTCATATGATATTTGTCTTTCTCTAATTTTGCTTAGCATAATACCCTCTAGGTCCATCCACATAGTTGTGAATGGCAGGATTGATTGCTGAGTAATACTCCGTTGTGTGTGTGTGTGTGTGTGTGTGTGTGTGTGTGTGTATATATATACCACTTCTTTATCCATTCATCCATCGATGGACATTTGGGTTCTTTCCATACTTTGGCTATTGTTGATAGCGCTGCTATGAACATTGGGGTACATGTGTCCCTTTGAAACAGCACACCTGTATCCCTTGGATAAATACCTAGTAGTGCAATTTCTGGGTCATAGGGTAGTTCTATTTTTAATTTTTTGAAGAACCTCCATACTCTTTTGCACAGTGGCTACGCCAGTTTACATTCCCACCAGCAGTGCAAAAGAGATGCTCTTTCTCTGCATCCTTGCCAACATCTGTTGTTGCCCGAGTTGTTAATGTTAGCCATTTTGACAGGTGTAAGGTGGTATCTCATTGTGGTTTTGATTTGTATTTCCCAGATGATGAGTGATAATGAGCATTTTTTCATGTGTCTGTTGGCCATCTGGATGTCTTCTTTGGAGAAGTGTCCATTCATGTCTTTTGCCTATTTCTTCACTGGATTATTTGTTTTTTGGGTGGTGAGTTTGGTAAGTTCGCTGTAGATTTTGGATATTAACCCTTTATTTGATATGTCATCTGCAAATATTTTCTCCCATTCCATCGGTTGCCTTTTAGTTTTGCTGATTGTTTCCTTTGCTGCACAAAACCTTTTTATTTTGATGAGGTCCCAATAGTTCATTTTTGCTTTTGTTTCCCTTGCCTCTGAAGATGTGTTGAGTAAGAAGTTGCTGGGGCCAAGGTCAAAGAGGTTTTTGCCTGCTTTCTCCTCAAGGATTTTGATGGCTTCCTGTCTTACGTTTGGGTCTCTCATCCATTTTGAGTTTATTTTTGTGTATGGTGTAAGAACATGGACTTTATTTGAATTTCTAAAACATTATTTAAACTATTTAATGACTGCCTAAGAGGGGTAATATTCCCCAGATTACTCATCCCTAATATGATTATGACATAATGGCAAGTTCCTAGGATGGTTTTAACAATGTAGTAGGTTCTAAATAAAAATGTTTTCCTTAATTTACACACCTTCACAAGGGCTTAGACAATGCTGTCCTCACTTTAGAATTAAAAACAGGCAGTGGGGCGCCTGGGTGGCTCCGTCAGTTGAGTGTCCAATTCTTAATTTCGGCTCAGGTCGTGATCTAACAGTTCTTGAGACTGAGCCCTGTGTTGGGCTCTGCACTAACTGTGCAGAGCCTATTTGGGATTCTCTCTCTCCTCCCTTCCCCTGCTCATGCTCTAGCTCTCAAAATAAATAAATAAACATTAAAATAAAGAAATAAATAAAACAGTCAATGAATGATGTGATATGATAGAAACAGCATGAGTTTGAAAATAGACTTTTTGATTGATTTCAAAATGCCTACAATTCCCTCTCTTCCCTATACGCATAATCCTTTGCAATGTGACTATGTGTCTTCCCCTTTCAAGGGGTGGAGAAACGTTCTTCATTTGGGTTGGGCCATATGACTTGTTTTACTCAATGGGACATTAGATAATGTAATGTAGAGTCTTAAAAGGTATTTGAGTACTTGAAGTTTGCCACCACTTATATTGAAAACCCTCCACTATCTGAACAAGCTAGGAAAAGCTTCCTAAATGATGAAAAAAATATATGGTGTAAGGCCCCAAGTCTTCCTTGCCAGGCACTCCGTCTGTTCCAACTATGAGAGTGAGGCCTAGATTATTCAGTCTCTTCCTAACCAAACTGATCTATACTGTAATAACTGCATGGACAAAACAGAGAATTATGAGAAAAAATTAAGATGTATTATTTTTAGTCATGTGCTTTGGCATTCATTTGCTGAACAGAAAAAAAAAAACTAACCGAAAGGGCTATTATAGTTTTACCATTTAATAAAGGTGTTTCAAGTTGGACAGGTTATTTTTCCCCTTGAAACTCAATTACCTTACTTGAATGTGAGATAATAACTTCTGTCTATATGTGGTTGTGGTGAGAATCAAAAGAGATAACACATTTGAAACACTTAGCACAATGGCTAGTACATGTTAGGGACTCAGTCACATTCCTTGACTTTCCTTTCCTCGCCCAACAGTTTCATTCATTGAGTCTATTTGCAGCCACAATGTATATTTGTGTAGCCTAAGGAAACACTGGGAACTACAGTCCATGCTCCATTTCCCAAACTGTGTACACAGATTAAGGGTCTTCTCTGCCTAAAAAAAGGGGTACTTTTCCGTAGTTCACATAGAGGTAATACAGGCCTAACTACAGTCTGGATTGTATGCTTAACAAATTTCGGTTGAACTAAATTGAATTAAATTATTCAATATACAAAAGTTAAGTTTTAAAAAATAAATTAGCAAGAGTTATCTTGGCAGATTTCAGTCTTAAAAAATAGAGTCATCCAAAACCCATCTTCTTCCTTCTTTGATCTCTGGTTAATTTTACATCTATTTCATTTCAGTCCTCATATACATGGCTACATTCTGGGAATTATCATCACTTGTCATTTTTCAGTCTCAGAAAACTTAAAATATAATACATAGTACTTTGATTATAACTGTAATCTTCTGCTATTTTGACTTCCCTAATTGTACTACATTTGGACTTCATCTCTTTTGATTCCACCATTTTCTCCAACAGCCTCCTACAACACTCATTTTTCTACCCAGCCCAGATTGTATTGTAAATTATCTAAACTACTTGCTCATAAATACCCTCAATTCCCTTCCTTTTACCTCATCTGCATTACAAAGAAAGCTCTAATGCTGGATGAAGACCAAGGCTCCTTTTTGGCTCTTACACCTTTGTTGCCAAGCTATGCTACAGAAAAGAAAACAGCATAAACATACCGATGTTTTACACATTAATATTCTCCAGTCAGAGCTGGACTTTAAGCACTGCTCGGAAATTCTCGTCCATTTTCCTCTGCCTTTCCTTGAAGTAACTCTTTCAAATCTTCATCACAATTCTCAATCCCTAACTCATACCCACTCATCCATTTATTCACTCATTCATTCAAAAGTCTACATCAAGTTCCCAGTATGAAATACACATTTGATAGGACTTGGAGGTAAAACAGTGCCCAAAATAGGAATGATCTCTGTTGTCAAGAAAGTTGTATTTTAGTCAGGAAATGAGAGAATAAACCAATAAACAAAATAATTATAGTTTTTGGTTTATGGAAGACATAAATAGAAAGGATACTCTGAGAATTAAAATTTGGGTGGTGAAGGAGATAGGTTAGAGTAGAAGCTTACGGAAGACTTATTTGCATTAGAATTTCAAAGGTAAGACTATGAAGAGAAGACTCAAGAAGGGCTATGAGAAGATGTCCAGACAAATGGCACATTATGGGCAAAACCTTTGAGTTTGTAAAAATACAGTTTTTTAGAATCTGTCGGAAATTCAGTGTATCCAGATCTTGGAAAAACTCATGTATAGAGTTTAATCATGACATAGGAAGTAATGCAAATGATTCATAGATCAGGCAAACGGAAGGAAGGAAGGAAGGAAGGAAGGAAGGAAGGAAGGAAGGAAGGAAGGAAGGAAGGAAGGAAGGAAGGAAGTGGGGAGGAAGGAGGGAGAGGGCAAGGGCAAGAGAGAAGGAAAGAGAAAAAAAGCAACTTAAAACACACTCCAGCAAATTAAAGCAATAGCACTACAGAAAGCACACCACACAAAAATGTGCTAAGCCCAAACTACACTGCAGGATTATGCCAGTGAAGAACTTCTGTCACTGCTTCTGCTTCTGGGATCAGAAACCTCTTTTGGCATCAGTGATCCTGGGCACTGGGTGCCTGATTCTCTCTCATCACTGGCCCTAGAAGCCTGCACTGCCATCCTAAACTGAACATGAACTCTGTGCAACACCTGTTTCTTCATGATGATCTCTTTCGAATTAAAGTTCGCTGTAGACGCACTTAGTTAGCTTGGCACATGCTAGTTTACAATGTATGCCTCTGTTGCAAAGCAGTGTATGAAAGTGAATACCTGGCTTCTACCTTGGACTAGAGGAATTCAACTAGTGAGCAATTTTCCAAACATAAGAAATGTGCTTGGCAGTGAAGTGCCACGGTGCTTATGCTATGAAACATAAAACCCTAAAATCTCAGAAACTTGTAATGAAATTTCATTTCTTGCTTGCATTACATATATAGAGACTGTGAGTTCTCTGAGTCTTTATTCCATGTGTCTTCTCATTCTGGCACCCAGATTGAAGGAACAACCACTATACCAGTCATGCCTTTCTTGCGGGAGAGGCACATTCAAGAGGCAAGCTATTCCATGAAATCACATTTAACGCTTCAGTCTGCCAGATAGCATGGCTACTCATACTCATTTGACCAAATAAGTCTCATGACAAGTTGAAAACAAAAGTGGAATGAGGAAATATACTTCTCCAATGGCAGGGGTGAGGAGAGGAAGGGAGGAGGGGTAAATATTTGTGAATAGTAATCTATTAACACACTCTGACCTCTTAGTCACAAGCATTTATTTCCCTTCCTTGTGCACAAAAATACACCCCAAGAATGACATCCTAAATATCTTATCCAATCATGGCATCAGACTGTAAATCCATCATTTTGTAATAATCTCTACTTTAAATGATGGCACTCCTCAGACTCACACATCCGTCATAGAATGGTGGAATATCCACCAAAAAAAGCACTAGTGTTTGAAAAGAGAATAATGAGAGACAGGCCACAATCAATCTCTGGTCCATAGATATCTGAAATCCAGCTAGGTGAACACTTCAGATCCCTCTTGTTGGTAGTAGATCATGTTCCTTGATTAGTCTCTGCTTCTGTCCACTGGGAGGGATTCTGGATTCATTGTCCTCCATGGGTCTAAGCCTTGCCTTCCAGGAAGAGTTTTCTTTTGATTAGCCTCCTTGGCAACATGTGACGAGAATCTTCTGTCTTTTTCTTTCCAATAGAAAGGGGAAACCAAAAGTTCACTTTACATATTGAATAGCCACAAACTCTTTTAATACAGTCTAGCAGTGATTCCAAAAGCACAAATCTCTTAAAAATAGGGTTGGATTTTTTTTAACCTAGTTGATGCTCAATATTCTAATAAC
Organism: Acinonyx jubatus; assembly: GCF_027475565.1. NCBI lineage: Eukaryota > Metazoa > Chordata > Mammalia > Carnivora > Felidae > Acinonyx > Acinonyx jubatus. The sequence continues at coordinate 151,422,256 of NC_069382.1, forward strand.
CAAACAATTATTTTTGAGACTTTTTTTCTGTTTAGGTTAATTGTAGGTATTTTCAGTATATCTGCCTTTCATTGGCTCATACTCTTAGCTTTATTCTGAACTATTTTATTCAACTAGAAAGATTTATCAGATACCGTGTAATAACAAAGAAATTACACGAAATAATCTATTCAGAGAGTTTAATAAAGGATTAAACCATGCTTATGATTTTTCATGGGAATGTGCCTTACTGGCTATGCCCATGATTTGGTCTTTGACCTAAGGGTGCATTTTAATGAGGCTCTGGGTATCAAAACATTTCTTAGGTTTATGTTTACTGTTTAGAAAAGATAACCCATTATATTTCCTAGCCCTATAAGTGTCAGATATTCAAATCTAATTTCCTTTTTATCCTTTATTGAAAAGAAGCAGGGTGTTTTGATTTGTTTGATTTTTTTTTTCTGAACTCATCTCTTGCTTTTACCCAATGCATTGTAGCATTTTACCCAATGCAACCTAATCCTCACATTAACATTTATTTTCCAAACCTTATATGTCAAAACCACAGTTTCATTAGACACACTGTCTTGCTTTCCCAATTATCACAGTTGATAGTTTTATTATTTTTTCCTCAGTGCAAATGAGTTAGCTTTTACCTAAGGAACATAGATGCACAGGTTTGTATTAGTCAGCTTCTGATCGTCTATGTTGTATAACAAACCACCCCAAAATCTCAGTGCCCAACATTAGCATAAGTTTACTTCTCACTCCATTTATATGGATTGTGTGGGATGGTTGTGCCTCCACTATAATCTGTGGGGCAGATTTGTATCTTCTACATTTGTCCTTTAATTCTATATGCCGTAGTGAAGGAACAGCAGCAAGCTAGGACATGACCTTTCTCATAGCACAGGGGAAAATCAAGAGAAACTAAGTCAAAGTATGTCATTTTATTTCAGCTCCTGCTCAGCTATGGCACATGACAGATAGGCTCACATAAAGTTAGCCACGTAAGTCACTTGGCCAATAGATGAAAAGTTATAATCACCCACTGGGAGTTAGTAAAGGAGAAGGAAGAATAAATATTGAACAATACTACAACTTTCAGAAGGAACATAAAAACAAATCTTAGGACCAAGTCCCCAGGAGCTATAATAGACTATAATAATTAGAGTTTAAATAAATGAAGAGTTAAAAAAGAGAAAGAATAAGCTTAGTGAAATAACAGGAGTATCAGGGAAGTATGAAATCATGCAAACAATTAGAATTGTCAAAAGACAAAGAGCTAGAGGGCACCTGAATGGCGTAGTCAGTTGAACGACCTAGTCTTGATTTAAGCTTTGGTCATGATCCCAGGGTTGGGGATCAATCCCTATGTCAGGCTCCACACTGAGTGTAGAGCCTGCTTAAGATTCTCTTTCTCCTCTGCTCATGCTTGCTCTCTCTCAGAATAAAATAAAATTAAATTAAATTAAAATACAATAAAAATAAAATAAAATAACATAAAATAGAATAAAACGAAATATAAAATAAAATAAAATATAAAATAAAATAAAATAAAATAAAATAAAATATTTTTAAAAAGACAAACAGCTAGCTCTGTCAAGAACTACTAAAGTTGACTAAAGATGAAGCCTGAAAGATGTCCATGAATTGAGGCAACATGAAGACCACTGGTGAGCTAGACACGAAAAATTTCAGTAGAGCAGAGGAGCCATGGCCAGGTCAGAAAGCTACTTAAGAAAATGGATACAAGATTTTGAAGTTTGAGAGACTGATAAATTACACCCTTCTCTTCCCTACCAAATTCAGAATAAAATTACAAATACACACAGGAGTAAGAGATATTGAGATCATAGCAACAAATCTATAACTAGTAAAGTTGAACTGGACATTACAACTGTACTTATGGCCAATGTATGGTTCCTTGTACTTCTTGTATTTCTCTTTTCTTACAAAGCTTGGGATATGTCCACAGGGAAGACTGGGTCCGCAGAACAGACTCCATTTATCCATCCATGGGCAAGGGGAAAAAAAAAAGGCTGCCTCAGGCACTTCAAAGCCTTCAGGTCAGTATATACAGAAATTGGCTTTCAGGAGCTTTTAAAAGATGCTGGGCCTCAATCCCAGATTTTCTACAGAGAGAGAATGAACATTAGAAGCACGCCTTCACCATCCAGGTATATGTGGCAGAGACTATTCATTGTCTCTCACTATCGCATTTCCCGTGATAACTTCAGGACTCTACTTCCTTGCCACTCAATTTTATCAAGGCAAATGGATTCCTAGCTAGAAACCAAATTGCCCAGCCTTTCTTGCTCTTGCTATGGTGCAGATTAAGTGACAGATAAAGTAACAGAACAAATTCCAGTTCACATCCTTAAAAATAAAATATTTTATCATCCATTTTCTTTTTCTCTGGGTCTGGGTTCTGAGAAATGGAAACAAATAGCACATCAAAGATGGAAACTATGCATACTGTTACAGTAACTTATGTTACACTATAATTAATATATAATTTAGAACTTAGTAATGTCATGCTGTCATAACAAATATCTCAAATGAAGCACTGGCTTCTCAGGTGAGCTATGAGCCTCAAGCACATAAAAACCTTACTTTTGAAAGCTAGCAACACTTACTACATCATGACGAAATATTTGGTCTATCAGCTTCAGTAGTGTGGAAGGCAGACTGCAATCTTTCCAATGCTTTATGTGGTTCTGAAAGGGTAAGTGCGCTGCACTTTGTAAGACTTCACCCTGTTGCTTTTAGCAAGATCCTGAATGAGATAAATGCAGACAGGGTAGAATTAGCCAGGTTGTAAGCAGAGATGGAATGGAACACATTTCTCCCAAAGGAGTTTTTTTGGGGTTTTTGTGTTTTGTTTTGTTTTTTTGTCCTGTGGCTTGCAATTTGAATCGACTGTAAGTTTAGTGTCTGGGTACCTAACAATATTAGAAATGCTAGTTTTTTTTCTATATAACTTTACTCAAAGGAGATAAAATTGTTTTCCATATCTATTTTATAATCCATCTCACCAAGATTTCTCAGCTAGATATAGTATATCATATTATGGTGTTTCTTTCCCAGTCAAGACTTTTTTTTTTTTTTTTCTATTATATAGCCTCATGTAACCTCAGTTAATCTGAGAAAGGAAGAATGGACTTAACAATGTAAATAAATAAAAGTGTTAATGAATAAAAACAAATGAGTACACAATAAACATGAAAATCTTCTAGAAGGCAAACCAAAAGTCAAGAAGGACAATGAACAAATCAGACAAGAACCAAGGTCTAACTAAGGAAGTTTTTCCACCACTAGCTGAGGAAGTCTTTTTTTTTTTTTAACTTTTTTTCTTTTTTTTTTTCTTCAACGTTTATTTATTTTTGGGACAGAGAGAGACAGAGCATGAATGGGGGAGGGGCAGAGAGAGAGGGAGACACAGAATCGGAAACAGGCTCCAGGCTCTGAGCCATCAGCCCAGAGCCTGACGCGGGGCTCGAACTCACGGACTGCGAGATCGTGACCTGGCTGAAGCCGGACGCTTAACCGACTGTGCCACCCAGGCGCCCCAGAGGAAGTCTTTATGATTTCTGTCTAGCTGGAATTCATCATTATTATATACTAATGACCATTTGCTATAGGTTCTTCCCAATTCCAGATGGCCAAAAGAGTGCTTTGATTGTCAATACACTATTCACATTATACTGTGTATTAGGGATGTGTGTGTGTCTTGTGTGTGTGTGTGTGTGCGTGTGCATGTACGTGTATGTGTGTATATGGTAGGACTAGAGAGTGATGGAGTGATAGAGATTAATTCATCTATTAATACATATGCCACTGGACTTTGAATAGTAACATCCTGACTCTATGGAGAGCATGCATATCACCCAGAGATGGTGGACTTTGCCCAGAATAGAACCTCATGTTACCGTTTTGGAAAGACGTGTGAGAGAAATGATATGCAATAATGCTTGAGTGGCCAGAGAAGAAGAAACTGCTCATCACTCCTTAGCATCCATTCATCCATTTGTTAACGACCTCCTTCTGCCTTTGATTCTGAACCATGACAGCACAAATATAAAGCACATTTCTCAGTTTCCCTTGTCACTAAGTGGTCACAGCCTGCTCATCCAGCATGCCTAATAGCCTTAAAACTTCTCTCAACCTCTGGGCCCAAAAATGACAGAGAAATAAACTTTTGGCAGATCCAATGAAACTGCACCCTTTTTTTATTTCTTTGTTTTGTTGTTGTTGTTGTTGTTGTTTTTACAGAAACTTAACTCATACCCTAATTCAGTAAGTATCCATGCAAGTTTAATTCTTTTCCCCAACATCACAATTCACACAGATCATTCATCTTATGTAGCAGATTGAGTGAGAAGGACCAGAAGTACAATAAAACTTATCCTTACAATATAGTTGTCCTCTAAATATGAAGTAGGGATTTTGTTCTTCCTTAAATTAGGAGAGGAAGCAGATACTAGTTATTTAAGCATACTACCAAGAGTTTATGAGAGGAAGAGAAATGAAGAAATGAGGCATATTTGAAATTATTAGAAGGCACAGTTAAAAGAAGATCGACTGGAGCCTATTTGTAATACTATTATGATAGGGATTCAGATAGGTAACACTTTGGAACAGGAGGTAAAAGTATAAAAAAACTAAAGATTTTGTTATTTCTTCCTAGATACACTAATTCACATTTGTTCAGGAGAGTCAACCAAGGTACAGAAAAAAAAATTTAAGAATACAAAGGATGGCTCTACACTGAGAGAGGAAAAAAAAAATTTTAATTAAATTCTGCTGACTTCAAAGATCCTGAGTTTCAAAACTGAAATTTAGGTTTTACTGACATAGGAAGTTGTTGCTAATAGGCAGAATCTGGAAGGTGCCATTGAAATGATTGGCAAAACTTAAAATAAGAAGGGATACAATCCAACTAATGTCAGGTTGAGTTTCAATCACCTTAGGGACACAACCAGTTTCTGGACAAGAAACAAGCTTCTATAACCAGAAGAGCTACTCTAAATTTCCTGGGTTAGGTGAGTGAAACTTTCCTTGATTAGTAAATGCAGTTGCAGTACAAGTAAGAAAATAAAAAAGAATTAAATGAATGCATGATATTGATAATTTAAGTTGGAACTATGCGTAGACATAATGATAATTTTGGAATCATTGAGATAATATTGCAAGTGCCACACAACTTTGAAACTTTTAAGAGTACCTAGCATATTAAATTTCGGTTTGATAAATTGTGTGCCAAGTTTAAATGCAAGAAGTATTGAAAGTTTTATTTTACAAAAAGAAGGCAGTGTGTGATGGGAATGAATAGTTATGATCCAGCAGATAGATGGGATGTCTTTACAGAAATAAGAAAGAATAGGATTGATTACACATGTGGAAGAATTGGGCTTTGAGGAAGTGAGACACTTTCACCCTTTTAGTAAAAATGAAGAAAGAAAATATGTTTGCATTTACAGGTTGGTTTATAAATTTGGTGATGGAAAGATGCTGAGTCCCCTTTGATGACTTCAATTTTCTTAGTGAAGTGTGAAGTGAAATCATTATTTTGGAAGGAAGAAGAAAGAGGGAGATGTGAATAAATTAAGAAGAGGAAAAATTACAGTCAGGAGAAGAACAAGCAAGTTTTCTAGGTAAAAAATAGTTGTGTATCTAGTAAGTATCAAATTACCAATTGAGTTTATGTCCATATACTTAAAATAAAGCTGTGTAACATTACCCAATGAGGTTCTCTTATAGCATTCAGCAGCATGAGTACAATAAAAAATAAAAGAGACCCTCGTGTTGAACCAATGTGTATTTCCTACCAGGCACATGTGAGCGAAGCATAAGGGGCCTGGAGAGTTGAGAGTACTTTCCAGTGAATGATTTGAACATCATGCTATGGGGTAAGAATGGAAGCAAAGAATGGAAGGGGCTAATGGATGATGAGAAAATGACAGAACCAGTGGACTAGAGATCTTGTTGAGTTTGAAAAAATATATATTATATGAAATAATATATATTCATATATATATACTATTATATTATGAAAAATATATTATATGAAATAGTATATATACTCATATGTTATATAAAATAGTAGATCTTGCTTTTCCTGGGAACATCCCATACCTCCTCTGTAATTCTCATCTTCTGGTGATTAATGTTATGCACATTTCTCTGGGAAGAGAAAGTTTACAAACTCCCCAATTATCACCACTGTATCTACCAGCTGGCCTGGCTCCATATATACATATACACATATACATATATCCTATGAGTTCCCTCCTATTGCCCGGATAAACTATTCAAAATCCTACCCCAAGGCCAAACCCTGTACTTTTGCACTGACTGAAATCCCATGAATGATTTGCCGCTCTTCCCTTCTCTCTTGCAACACGAAGTCTTTCTTATTACCTAAGAACATAGCTATAAGTCAAAAACATGTTATTATTTCTTATATCAAAAAATAAACATTTTTAAAAATTTGACTTCATATCCCCTTCCAGATTCATATCATTCTCAGTTTGTCTCTTCTTTTCTCTTGTACCCAATCCAATCATACTTTTATCCTGGCTAATTCACATTAACATTAATTGCTATCTTCAATATCACTAATGACCTCCAGACTGCCAAAAACAATAGGAAATCCATAATCTTCTTTTTAGTCTATTAGCTGTAACATTTGCCCCTTTTGCTCATTCACTCATACCTGATTTTTTTTTCTTCCCTTGACTTCTATGATACGTGTATATTTAGGTTGTACTTGCTTCCTCAGTGTTAAATTTTTCCTAGTCTCCTTTGCTGGTTTCTCTTATTCTTCTTAGTTTCTAAACATTATCACAACACAAAACATCATCTCAGACTCCGTTTTCCTTCATCTCTACTCACTTCCTTGGTTATCTCATCCAACTGCATAATCCTAAATAACAACAACCTGATGACTAGACCCACATTTATATATTCAAACTAGGTTTTCCTGATAAACTCAGATTCATAGTTGCTGTTTGACATCTCCATTTAGATGCCTATTAAAGACTTTAAATTCACTGTGTCCCAAACCAAATTCCATATTCCCCAAACCCTTTTGTGAATGATTTCTAATAACTGGAGGAAAAAATCTGAATCAACCTTAATGCCTCTGTTTTTCCACATCCCACTTACATCAATATATAATCTATCTTACCTTTGTTTTTTAAGTTTATTTATTAATTTTGAGAGAGAGAGAGAGAGAAAGAGAGAAAGAGAGAATGACTAGGGGAGGGGCAGAGAGAGAAGGAGAGAGAGAATACTAAGCAGGTTCTGTGCTGCCATCACAGAGCATGACATGGGACTCAATCTAACGAACCATGAGACCATGACCTGAGCCAAAACTAGGGGTCACACTGTTAACCAACTGAGCCACCCAGTGCCCCTCATCTATCTTAACTTTATGCATTTAATTGAATCACTTCTTACATCTCTTGAACTATTATACTCCTAGTCTAGTCTAACCACATCGCTGAATTATCACAGTAGATTTGTTTTCTCACCTTCCATTCTTAACCCTATGTAGGCTGTTCTTTATCACATACAGAGGGACAATTTGAAGATATAAGGTGCAATTCTATAGCTCATTCAATGGTTTCTACCTTAAACAAAGTAAGGTTTTAAGTCATGGCCTTAAATGGACTACACTGCCTATATAATTGAGATCCCTACCATCTTGCAGGACTCAGATTAATCCAGTAATGTAAGGAACTATGTCTTGTTTCATTTAAATGAAAGATTTTCCTCACTCCTAAGCAGAAGGTTTAATCTACTTCATCAGGAAAAATAATAACATCAAGCATTTTGTACAATGAGCATGACCAATAAGCAAGATTCTACTGATACACCAAACACATTCTCACCTGGAAAATGATTATTAGAACAAAGCATATATTATCATTTTTAATATTAAAATAAACTAAAAACAAATGTCAACCTCTAATTCCCCTTTCAGTATACTTCTCTGCTTTCCTTTGACCTACCTTCTTTATTTTTGAAAGTACTTTTATCATTTTACCTCAACTTTTGGAGGAAGGTAGATACCTTTTTGGATACCCTGTTTCTTTTTCTTTTTTCTTTTTTTTTGAGAGAGAGAGAGCAGAGGAGGGGCAGAGAGAGAGAGAGAGAGAGAGAGAGAAAGAGAGAGAGAGAAAGAATCTTAAGTAGGGTCCTTTCCCAGTGCAGAACCCCACTTAGGGCTCAATCTCAAGACCATGAGATCATGATCTGAACAGAAATCAAGAGTTGGACACTTAACCAACTGAGCTACCCAAGCACCACTGGATACCCTGTTTCTGTTCAATGACAAATCCTCCACCTTTCTTCCTATTTCTTCAAATACATTATTTTATCAGTTACCCCCTTTTAACTCTCGTATTCAGTCTCTCTCACTCTACTTGCTCTTATTTTCAGCTTTTAAACATACTCAAGACTATCCCACCCTGAAAAATAGAACAAAAGAAAATTCTGTTAACTAGTTACCATAAAATAACCTTTTTTTTTCACTATCAAGTCCCTTGAAAGACTATTGGGTCTTTCCCCCCACCCCCATCACATCCATTTCTCCCCCAATTAATTGTCTTTGGTCCCCTAAGACTTCATTAATACTGTTTTGGAAAAAAGTTACCTATAATGTCCTTATTGTTGAATGCAATAGATTTTTGTGTGTGTGAGACTTATCTTTTTTTTCTTGTGTCATTAGTCATTTCCTTCTTAAAATCTCTCCACTTCTTGTTCTCTGTGACACTACCCTCTCCTCATTCTTCTGCTCTTTAACTTTCTTCTGAGTTTCCTGTGTCACCTCTACTCCTATGGCTCAGTAAATTCAACTTGCTTGATCCTTTAAACTAAGGCATCCCAAAGTTCACCCTTTCTAACATACACTAGCAACTGGTAACAAAGTGTCATATCATCTGATTTTACATTGCCTCCAGGACAAACTTGAGAATGCTGTGATGATGTTTTCAGACTATATTCTGTCTAGCCAAAGGGTCTACAGGATGTTTGGCAAATAATCAGTGGTTCTGAAGTTGGAAGTCCTAGTCAATCTCAGTGCATTTATCAATAAACTTTGTAGCAATTTAATCCTAATGGCCACAGACCAAAGCGATTTGTTGTTGTTAGAAAATGCATGCCCACACAGAGTGGTGCCTCTGAGACCTCTGGAGCCACTCAGAGGGTCCTGGGAGGTTGAGAGGCTGGTTACCATGGAAACACTTTAGTTTCTCTGGACTGGACAGAGCCATCCCCGCTTTTGAAGAAGGCTTAAGAACTGTTTTCCTACACACAGAAGGACAATAAAAAATTGGATAGGACTTGAATTTTTTCTGGGTCTATGCTAGAGGATGTGTGTGTGGCATATTTCATGTAGTTGGGGGAAGATTTTCTTGGGAAAAAAAAGGCCTTATGCAAAAATTAAAACAATATAATTTAAAAAAAAAAGAAAAAATTACAGATAAACCTCCTCCACAGACCTTAAGGCACACCAAATGAATTTAAAAAAACAAAAAAACACTAACAATAATACATTCTCACACAGCCCTGCCTGTTGCCACCCTGTCCCTTGGCCTGCAATGTGGAAGAGAAAGACAGCAAGGAAAGGGTTCTTCTAACAAGTGCCTGGGGGAAGGCCCACACTTTCCCTTCTGGCTCCAGCCTGCCTGTCACATCTTCTCACCACATGTTTGCCATTGGAAATCAGTTGCTCAAGCCAAACTCAGTTACTCACCACAAATCTCTTGCTCTCTGTTGTTCCTGGAAAGTTGCCCACCTCCTGCAATATTCCCTCCACCTCCTCTGTTTCCGATTTTTTCACCCATTCTTTAAAGATCCAGTCAAGTCTTGTCATTTCCTAGAAGACTTCCCCAACTACAACTGCTTTTGCTGACATTTCTGAACTCCTAAAGCTCTGATAGTCTGCCAACATCATTTGACCCTCAGCAAAGGTAATCACGTCTTTCTGACTTTTTTCCTTAACGCGTATCACTATCCTTCCCACCATGGTTAGCTTCCCTAAAGGGCAGGACTGGGTCAAAATTATCCTAGTCTGGACCTTACTTCATTGCACAGAGTAGGTTCATTGCCAAACATAAATTAAAGGCAGAAGCATAAAAACACAAACAATAAATCAATAAAAACAAATACGATTCTGTACACTCACAATCTCCTTGGTAGAAATTTCTATATCTACTGGTAATTCTCAAGACCCAACATGTCATTGTTCTTTATGATTTACCTCTGATTCCATATGGCCTACAGAAGAGCCATAGTTTATAAGCTGTATATTCACCTTCATGTGAACATTTTTACCTGGGGCCTCCTTTTACTTTTCTATAATAATCTGGAACTGTTAATCAAAGACCAAGATTCATGGTCAGAGTAATACAGATCCTGAAGAATTCAAAACTTAAATTATATATGGAGAGTATTTAGCAATATATATTTTTCTTCATGGTAATTCCCTTGGGTAAAATATAACACCTCTTGTAGCACTATAGAATCACACTGCTTTGAAAAATATATGCTATAGAGGTATTTATATTGAGAATATAACACTTTGTAGGTATGCTCTGTTTTCTGACCTCAGTCATTCTATTACGGTTTAACTGTGAACTATTAACACCTCAGCAGGTATGCAAGCAGCACATATCATTAGTTTTCTTCCTACCTTCACCTGAATGTGGCCAGTCTGGAGATTTGAAATTTCTGGGGACATTTCACAATCTGTGAAGTGTTTTTTGATCACACTGAACAAATCTTTTGCTCTCTTTGTCATGTTCAGCCAATGTTTGGAAGTATTCCACTAGTATTAAACAAAGTTCAGTGTTTTCTGCCAAAAATGATGTTTGAGTAATGATTCCGATAGAAACTTTTCTGGGTGGTTCTCATTTTTCAAACAGAAAAAGGGATATTCCAAGTATTTATGGCTGGCCAAGAAAAATTTCAGGGCTTTTAGTATGGAAGCTTACATAAAGCTTACAGGTAGGTAACGTGACTATAAACAATCAATCAATGCAGGCCCATCTTCATTTTTATGAAAACTATACTTAGGGCTATATGCAATAAGAGCTATTTGGGTAGAGAAATTCAAATTGAAATAAAGCCAGGCTTGTACTTTTGTCTATTAGCTGGACTTTATTGTTGCTGATATGAGTTTTTTTAAAATAGCAAAAAGTGGCCAATTTTCACAGCTAAAACATAATTCCAAAAATACCTGTAATGTTACAAGTGCCCAACAAATTACAGCATTTATTTTCCTCTAAATATCAGGACAAAAAATTCCAAAGTGTCGTTCTATTATTTAAAAGCCTCTTGCATTAGCCAGAGATAAGAAGAAAAAAGCCATCTCTATTGATCTATGGATAAAAACAAATAGCATAGTATTGAGTGAGCAGTGTCGGCAAGAAAATAATGTATTGTATCGGAAAAGAGAAAGACATCAACGTTAGTGAGTAGAGAAAAGTTGGTTAGGTTAGTTAATTTAAAAGAATGTGCATATCAATGTGGCCGTTGTGTAGAAGCAAGGAAAATAGGAAAAGAAACAATTGCATTACATTTTACATTCTGTAGAATGCAGAAGGAAGGGGGACTCAAGAGCGCAGCTCTGGTATAAAGAAGAATTAAGGCTTCCATAACACTAAACAGTGCAACCATGGCTTCTTGGTGAACAAACTCTTCTCCTCCCCACATCTTATGGGAATTATAATGAAAAAGATTACATGCAAATTAAGTGAATATTACTCCTGTGAAAGATGTGCCTGGTTAGTTTCCCTTAAAAGAAAGTCTGTTTAAGAGAAAATGACTTTGAGGCTTTCTTTTTTAATGTCACGGCATATATAGAAAATAATATTTATATGCACATTGGGGTAAATGGACAAGGTGGACAATTAGCGCAGACTCACGGCCTCCCCAGGCTCTGCACAACTTCTTTGTGGACTGAGATCAGCATCTCCTGGGCACCTGTAACCCCTTCCCTGCAGGCGGGTACAACCTGGCTCATCTTCAGACACTGGTTGTTACCCGTGGGAAAAGAATTTATGTTTAGAATAAAGGGGCTAAATTAGGCCTACATGCACTTGAGTTTCTGGACCACACACGTAGTATCTCTTATTGTTCAAGTTGCAAACAGTGTGAATAAATCTAATAGTTGCATATCTATGTTGCATGACCTGTTTAAATTACGGGCATTACTCATGTATGGAATGGAATTTGGGACTGAAGAATAAAAGCTACCTTTCTGTGTATTTTGGCTCATTATTATAGACAATGTAGCAGCTGATTTTTTGGATTGATTTTTCTACACTATGCTATCACTCAAACAGGTTTAGTTGGCCTAGAGCCCAAGAGGAAAAGGGTACCAAAAGTTATATATAATAGCTACATTCAAGTATTCATTTTCCTAACTTTCCAATATTAAAAAAAATATGGTATCGATTATTTGAAAATCAGGATTTTTTTGTTGTAATTTTAGGTAAAAAGTCAATATTTACACTTCGCAACTTTTCTTTGCAATTTAATAAAGCATAGGAAAGTACAACGTAATTCAAAGAATAAAATATGTTAAAACAGATCATCAACCATTAATCTTTTGCCAAATTTATTGATATGCAGGAAACACAAAATCTTTATTTTTAACAATAAATGTTTTGAGATACCTTGCCTCAGGCTGAACTCTCTGGCTGACAAGGTTTCAGAATGCTTATCAGAGAGTAGTTTCCTGTTTCTCCTAAGCCTATGTAGAAAGATCAGGCAGTTGGTAAGTGGCAAAATCACCTTACTAGAGATATTTAATTATAATCAAAACTGTTTAAGGGGTGCCTGGATGACTCAGTTGGTTAAGCTGCTGACTTTGGCTCAGGTCGTGATCTCAGGGTTCATGGATTTGAGCCCCACACGAGGCTCTGTGTTGATAGCTGGGAGCTTGGAACCTGCTTCAGATTGTGTGTCTCCCTCTCTCTCTCTCTCTCTGCCCCTCCCCACTCATACTCTCTCTCTCTCTCAAAAATAAATAAACATTAAAAAAAATTTTAAAAACTATTTAAAAATATCACCAAATAAGTTGGTCAAATTAATGACCAACAACCTGTGTAGTCATTGTTTTTCAGAGTCACAATACACTGGTACCTCCCAGAGGGTGCTGTGAAAGTTTGTGCCTCTGATGTGAAAAGCATAATCCTAACTTAGACACAAGATTTAGGGCATTTGTAGGTTCGTGGTATAAAAGTGTACGATTCAAATATAGCACGGATTGAAATGACGAAGTGGCTTAGAGTTGAGCCATTTCCATCTTTGCATTGTTGTGTGATGATTTTTCCCATATGATATGTTTTCTTCTCCTTTTTCCTATATTTACATTTACCTTTTACCTCTTCAAATTCATCTTTTCTCTCTTTTTCTTTGTGTAAACTAGATAATACTCATGCATATGAAAGAAATCCTTCTGGAATGCTATAATTTATTTTCTTTGGGGAATGGGAGCTATTATGAAATCATTGAGTTTTAGCAAAGGCTGGAATGAAAAATTAAGTGTTTTCTGCATAAGCAACATGAAAAAGAAGGGTTTTTTTTTCTGAGATTTTACCACTAATTCTTATATACAACTTGGTCTGGTAGTATCTCATCATCATTAATATTAATTTAGTTTTGTGAGCGACACAGGACATACTAAGAAAATAAATGAGCTCAGCTAACCCTGTACATGGTTATTTCAACTGTAAACCAACAAAACAAAAACAAAATGTGAGTATCTGTGGATTGCCTGATGTACAAATATAGACTGAAAATGGTATATTATAGGACAACTGGAAGATGTAGTGTATACTAATAGAACCTTCACAATAAGAAAAATATGTATAATGTTTAAAGTTTAAAAAGCAGTCTTAGGGCACCTGGATGGCTTGGTTAGCTAAGCATCAGACTCTTGATTTCAGCTCAGGTCATGATCTCACGGTTCATGGGATTGAGCCCCACATTGGGCTCTACACTAACAGTGCGGAGCCTGCTTGGGATTCTCTCTCTCCCTCTCTCTCTGCCCCTCCCCTGCTTGAGCTCACATGCTCTCTTTCTCTCTCTAAAAATGAATAAATAAAGTTAAAAAAAATCCATTTTGAAGATGTCTCTCTAGGGCTATCAAAAATCTTTGCTACAAAAGCAATGCAACTTCATGTAAACTCTCGTGGTGCTGACAGAACCAGATATAGTGAAAGACCAATATAATAGACAAAATCACAAAATAAACAGAACAGTGGCTCTCTTTTGCTGGAAAGGAAAGAGAAGAAAAGTAAAATAAGGGACAATAAGGGAAGGGATAATATGGTAGTTTTTAATACAATAAATTGGTTACAGAAAGATACTGAAAAGATGATGCTAAATTGGTTTGTCTGAACTGTGGCCAATATTTTGATGCTGTGCAAGTTAATAACAATCTGCTTCTCTTGTCAGACACTTTTGATATTATTGATAATTAGAATTATACTAAAGTTTTATAGTATTTTCTGCATCATATATGTATATACATTTATAGATGGTGAAACAGGTATCACAGAGAAGAAAGAACACTTGTCTAAACTTTTTAGAGTTTATTTGAATTTTTTCTAAAATACTTCTGGCAACAAAATTAACATGTGCTCTTTTTAAAAGGATGTTATAATAATTACTGGCTAGTATTGCAAAAAATATTCAATACAATAGACTTATGACCCTTGGGTTTTTTCAGTCCTATTTAAAAAGTAGCCTTGCCTTTATAAAATCACAGTGACTGACTCAACATAATATGTATCATATAACTAAGAAATAAAAAAATATATATTTGCTGTACGATGCCTCTCATTTGCTTTTCCACATAAAAATTATTCAACAATTAGCTCTTCTGCCACTCCTATGCTGCAAAATCTAACAAAAGCAGTGTTCTATTGTTCGAATAAGATCTTTTGATATTTTTTCAGTAGTTTTCTGCATGAATTAAGTTCACTAAAAAACAAACTATAAAATTTACTGCAAAGTTTTTGTGTCGTTTGGAACAAAGAATGATTGAAGAACAACTGAGTTTCTGACTTTTGACAAAATTTTCTGCTGCCCCTAAAATGAGAGCATTTAAAAATATATTCCCTGAATGAGCAACATATTCTTTGCAGGCTTTTAAGAGATCTATGTCCATTCAGAAAACACAAAGGTGAAAGTGTGAAACAGGAAAAGTAATGGATTTGAGTCCAAAGACTACATGCGTTCAAGTTTAGCAAAGTAATTTAATTTTAAAACACAGGGATAAAATTACTTGTCGTGGGGAAATTTTTATTTGTTTTGGCACCATTCTACTCTTTGGGATGTAACTGATACCTCCGGGTCCTTTACTATTTATACTTTCAAATGCATACTCTAAATATAATTTATTAATGTAAAACAAGTTTTGTATCTTAATCACTTAATAGTCACATATATTCAAATACTACATGAGTATAAAATACTACATAAATGTGAATGCTTTGTTGAAACATAATAACATATATAGCCACCATTAATAAACACATTAAGCTTGGTAGCAGATTAGTACATTATATAAATTCACATTATGTATTCACATTGTGAAATACGTATGTCACAAATGCATCATTCTGTGTCTTGCATCATAGAATACGGACTTCTGACAATTCAAAAGAGGTATATCAAAGCAGAGAACTCCTTTATATTCCGCTCCTTTTGTGACATGATACCTTTAACACCCTGCCTCATCCATGACTTCACAAGTCTTTGAAGCTGTACATGCAGTACAAGCATGCATCATTCCCCTCCAAGGAATTATTCCCTGGGATGTCAGCCCCTGACATAACAGCTTATTAATTTTTTAAAGTTACAACCTGTAGTTTTCTCAGAAGATTTATCCACTTATGAAGCCAGTGGTTATGTATCATGTTACTTAAGAAACTAGTGTCCTTCTTGCATGAAAACATTTTTTTTTCTGACAGTCAGTAGGGTCAATGCTCCCCAATTACAATTAATCCTATGTTAAAAGACATGGGATCTCCATAAAGCTACTCAGTTGATGGCAGATTCAATTTATTCACTGATTAGCATCTAATTTATAGAGAACAGGGACCTAATAGAATTGGTTACATATTAGGTAAGGATTTATTTGAAAGAAAATAAGGACAAAATTCAGGAAAGGGAGCTGTCCAAAAAGCTCAGGCTATAGGGTCCAAAATGCAAGAATGAATATACTGAGAAAAGGAAACAAAGGAAAGATGGAGAAGAGTGTGTTAGACTGAAAAGGAAAATGACATTATGTTTAGTGAGCAAATGAAAAGTGAGTTAATGGTAAATCTAAAAAAAAATGTGCCAATGTGTAGAGACACAATGTAGAAAAGAAATAAATGGTAGACTGTTTTACAGTCTTTTGAATAAATAAGTGAGGGAAATAGTGGGTCCCAACTTGTCCTCAGACCCTCCTGCCCTGTATTCAACCAGTCTCCTCAGCAACTGACCTAACCAACCAAACTCAACCTCAAACCCATCAACTCATATCTGGTATACAGAAATAAATAATTGATAAAGAAAAAGAAATAATGTTAAAGGGAAGAGAACTTTAGGTATGAGCGTCTGGAAATGAGTACGCTTAGGATCATGGGGGCATTGGTAAATGCCTCAGCTTTTTGGTTAGGACCTGGGGGAAGAAAAAGATCAGTGATAAAAAAAATTGCTAGGGTAAAGGCATATAAAAAGACATGCTTATGTAAGCATAAGGCATGATCATGGATGTAAAGTACAGTCTTTATATTGCATGTTGATACCCATGACATCATTCAACATGTAAGAAACCTAAGCAAACAAATATACACAATGACTTACCCCGTTTACTTCAGCCAGTTTCTGATATCAGCTACTCCAACAGTGGCACACTGGCTTTGAATAGACAAGCCATTAGGGCAAAAATAGACATTAGGCACGGGCCCAGTAGCATGGCTCCTAATTACCAAAACTGATCTAGCTACTGCTGCTGCCCAATGTCCAGAGACAGAAACAGAGCCCCTGATAAAGTACCATCTAAAGGGGCCAATACCCTCAGTCTGCCGAAGACTGAGGGATGATCCAGGACACAGGACATTCAGTGCTAAACCTGGGACAATTCCAGACAAACCATCCATCAAGGAGACCAAAAAGCCAATTGGTGACAACTTGACCACATTGTACCCACTTTGATCCTGGGAAGGACTATAATTTATCTTGACTGGAATTGCCACAAATTTTAGGTACAAGTTTTCCTTTCCTACCCACAAAGCCTCAACAAAGTTGTAAAATGCTTACTCTAATAGGACACCAGTGAATATAATATCATCTCAAAGCAAGACAGCCACTCTGTAGCAAAGGACATGTGACAATGGGCACATGAGCTCAGTTCCTAATCACATATTATAACTCCGGTGGTTGCCAGTGTAATGGAGCATTGGTACAGCACTTTTTTAAAGATTATTTATTTATTGTGAGAGAAAGAGAACCAGTGGGGGAGGGGCAGAGAGAGATGGGGACAAAAGATCCAAAACAGGCTCCATGCTGACAGCAGAGAGCCTTATGCGGGGCTCAAACTCAGGAACCATAAGATCATGATGTGAGCTGAAGTTGGACGCTTAACTGACTGAGCCCCCCAGGCACCCCAGCATTTTGAATATACAGTTAAAGTGCTAGCTTGGAGATGTTATCTTGCAAGTATGGGACCAAACTTCAGGATGTGGTTTCTACCCTCATTCAAGAACCATTAAATGATACAATGAACATAACTGATAGAAAATATAGATCTGGAAGCAAAGAGTGAAGCTAGAATTGACCTTCCTCATCATCTATCCCAGTGACCCATTATACAACCTTAGATCCTAGTTTTTAGTTCCCACAGCAGGAATGCTTCCAAGAGGCAATCTATCCATAGTCTCAATAAAATTTAAGCTATGGATGCCATTCAATGCCTCTTGGCCCCTGATACCAAAGAAAAGAAGCGACAATCTGGCAGGATTTATTGATCTGGATCATCAAAAGGAAGTAAGAATGCTGTTCATAAGGAAGCCAATGAAACACCAAGCACCAAGTGATCAGGTAGGGTGTCTATTAATATTTCTCTCTCCAATTTTGATAGTACATGGACAAGTGCAACAGACACTTAAAAATATCCAGAATGTGTTTCTCCTATGCACATGTCTTACCTTCCCCATTTAATCACCTGATGAACTAATACTCTTTTTTATATCTCAGTTTTCCTTGACACTCTGAGCAGAGTAAAAGTCTTTATTATTATTATTATTATTATTATTATTATTACTGTTAATTATTCTTTTTTGCAAAGCCCTGGCATCTTTAACACTGCCATTATTTACATGTACATTGGTTTTCTCATTTGGGTGTAAGCAATTTAAATCCCAAAACTATGCATTATTCACCTTTAAACCTCCAGCATTTAGAATAGTTCCTGATAAATAGTGTTTAGCAAACACTTGTTTAAGGAAAGAAAATAAGAAGGAAGGATTGCTACCTTTTCTCTGAAAGCTTCCATACACCATCCCCATTCTATATCAGGCTTGCCTAGCTCTATTGTTTTGTTTGTAGATTTATCTTCTGCTGGGCTGTAAGCAACTGTCATGTGAGGGATTTTTCACCCTTTATGTCCTATGTCTAGGAGAGTGCCTCACTGAAAATAGATGCCCAATACATACCGAATGGAGTAACACAAATATCAAAATTCCTACTGTTACTGCCTTAAAGCAAAACTAAAAACAACAACAACTAATGGTAATATCAAAAAGAAGTATTTGTAAGAGGACTCATTTCCAACTTGTTGTTCTAAAAGTATTTGTTGAGATAGTTATTCCGAAAGGGCCCTGGATGCCTGGGTGGCTCAATCGGTTAAGCCTCTGACTCCTGATTTCAGCTGGGGTCATGATTTCATGGTTTGTAGGATCAAGACCCTGCATCAGGCTCTTCACTGACAGCACAGAGCCTGCTTAGGATTCTGTCTCTCCCTCTTTCTCTGCCTTCCCCTATTCATGTGAGTGCTCGTGTTCTCTCTCTCTCTCTCTCTCTCTCAAAATAAAAAGATAAACTTAAAAAAATAGGACCTGAAAAATCTTAGAACTGCTAAGTAAATGTTGTATGTTTTAAGCCATTTACAGTTTGGTTTGGAATCAGTTTTGCCACTATTCATGTGAAGTTTGGAAATCATTATATTCTAAGCTTCCATTTCCCCATCTTTAAAACAAAGGTAAATTCTACCTCACAGGACTTTTACAAGATTCAAATGAAAAGATGAATTTAAAAGCAGGTGTCAGAGAGGGAGATCTTCCTCTGCCCTATAGTCCTGCTAGATGGATTAAGAATCAAATTGATAAGAGACAGATTAACAGGAGAAAATCAAATGTAATAGGTATATATACAAGGAATTCACACAGATATGAACTTCCCAAGACAATGAGGCAACATAAAATTATTTGAGCTAAGGAGAGGGACAGCGTCTGAGGATACATAGGGGAGAAAGCTCATTAGCAACAAGGTGATAAGAGATGTTTGGAAAAACAAGGTTGCCCTATTATGCAGAAAAGTTTCCTAGGCAAAGGGGAGTCTGTTCATAGCTCTCTTCCTGGTCCAGGTTCTCCTTTCCAAGGTAAATTTAGGAAGTTGTGGGGGGAAGCAGAGAGCTTTTCCCGTATCTGCTGTGTTTTAATTAGTTTTAACTCAAAATAATGTTTATGCCAAAGTTCTATATTTTTGGGCATCTCGTCCAGCACTTCTTCACAGGCTAATACATAGTAGGCATTCTATAGATAATACAGCTATTATTTTAATTGTTTTTAATATTATCATCATTATTATTATAAATATAAATCTTCCTGGAGTTCACACTCCAGCATAGTTCATATTGTACCTGTAGGTAAGTTTCTCCTTAAACTCCAGCAAATGGAAAGTCAAATGTGACATAATCATGTGTGAATTTTAAACAAGCAACTGTTAGTCTTTTTTTTCTTGTCAAATAGTAACATTTTCTTCCTATTCTTCCGGTACTGCCAGTGGAAACTTTTTTTTTTCTGTCCCTGAAATCTAAGCCCTTCAGCAAGCCTTAAAATTTCTATTACGTCAAAGGATTTACTCATCTAGAAAGTACTCCTTCTCTATTGGTCTAGGAAGAGACCAAGATTCTTCTTTTAGCATCTAAAAGAATACTAACGTATTATCATTTATAAAATATTATCATATTTTATTTTCTGGTTCTTCTGGCACAGAAGAAATATTCATTGTCTATATGCTTACTTGTTTTCATTTGAAACAAACAAGAAACCAAAATTCATAAAACTTCTATGGAAATAAAGGCCTCCTAAATGAGAACTAGAAAGGCTATTTATTCAGAGCTTAGTATAAAGCAAGGGTGTCAGCCACCATCACTCGCATCTGGCAGAGACTCCAAAGCAGGCAAGAGAATAAAGAGCTTCATAGTGGGAAGAAAAAGGAAGGCTCTGATTCGAGGTTGTTGGCAGGAATAAGTTGGAGGTGGGCTAACTAGAAGTGGAGCATAGTTGGGTTTCCTAGTTGGTCTAAGTTGGAAGTTGGGGCAAAATCAGCAAAACTGTCACTTATCAATCAGTCATGATCATCTGAGGCTGACTGATAAAGAGATCGTGGGTTGGCTTTCTGGACTGGCTGCTACAAAGTTTGTAGATTAGAATTTTATTTTGATATACAGTCGGATCGATTGCCTTTTGCATTTTCAGTCTCTCCCTTTCCGACATAAATAAAGGACCCCTCATGCCTTACATTTTTGAAAACATTTGTATATAGACTTCTATACAAAATATACAAATGTGTGTATTGAGTTAAGTTTTCTTGTAAGTTTTTTGGGGGAGGAATCTCAATTTTGTTACTTTCAGTTGGAGATATTTTAAGGGCATTTTTAAAAGCCCAGATGGAAATTCTTTATAGACCACCATGGCTAACAAAAGTATGATAGCCTACTATCAGTGTTTCTCATTCATTGATTATAACCCTGAGAGAAGAGCAGTCTCCCTGTGAAATTGCTTTTTTACCGAAAATAATTAAATCTGATATATAGAATAATTTATTAACTCTACAAGGTCTTCAAAGGCAATTTTGTTAGAGGAATAAATTATTGCTATCTTTAAGAAGAGGTCACAACCAATCATAAAGTATGTACAAATATAATTTCACAAAAAAGGAGTGATTATGCAATCTCACACACGAATTACTCTGGGTAAACAGAGTTTTAGAATGAGGGAGCATATTACCCTTAAGAACTTGGGCAGGGGGGAAAAGCAACTTCTGAATAAGAAAATTGTAAAATAAAAGTTTTACAGCATTAAATTCCTTCATTTAAAGATGACTTTCCTTTAAAAATAACCAAATGCTTTACATAAATTAAAGAAAATTATATCCTTCATTCAGTCATTCACTTTTTTTTTAAACAAACACTATTAAATACATGGAAAAATACACCGAGGATATGAGTTCAAATATGGCATTCTGGCAACTTCTTCCTGCATTGTGTTTTTATTTTATTAATTAATTAATTAATTAATTAATTTATTTATTTATTTTTTGAGACAGAGAGAGACACAGCATGAGCAGGGGAGGGTTAGAGAGAGAGGGAGACACAGAATCCAAAGCATACTCCAGGCTCTGAGCTGTCAGCACAGAGCCCGACACGGGGCTCGAACTCACAGACAGTGATATCGTGACCTGAGCCGGTCGGAAGCTCAACCGACTGAGCCACCCAGGCGCCCCTGCATTGTGCTTTTAAAAGTTGAACCAATATTTAAAAATCAGTACATTTCATATACAAATCTAGATCTCTGTCTTCCTGACTTGAGAAACTGGGACTTGCATTTATGCAGGCCAGACAATCAGCTGGAACAGAGAAAGGGCTGCCTCCTTTAGACAGGGTATGCAATCTTCATACAGTTTTGACCATTCCCCAAAGAACCCCTATCTCTCTCAATTATCTTTTATCAGAGCCCTGCTGTCATTTTTATCTGTACAGATGTATGTCTTTATATCAGTGCCTCTATAAAAATTGAAAAGCAAAAGCCAGACCAATAAAGTATCACATTTTAAGACAAAGGGAAAACATATTTACTTGTAGAAACAAGGTTATTTTCACAATTAAATATGCAAACAATCTCTGTAACAGAAAAGACACAACCCTGTCTGCTTCAATGGTTTATATTATCATCCTGGCCCCTGCAAACTTTTGCACTAGAAGCTCCAGGTATACAAAGCCAGGTGCTATGTTAGTTCCTAGGAATACAATTGTTAGCAATATCAAAGGGGCCTTGACCTCATAGAGCTTATAATCTAGTAGGGAGAAAACCATCAGGAATTTTAGTAAAGTTAAACAGGCAATTACAATAGACCTCCTTTCTTAACCATTAGAAACATTGGAAACTTCAAGGAGCTCCCCTTTTGTAAATCACTAGGAAAGCACAAAGACCCAGGAAAACAGATATTTGGCTTCACCCTCATTTTGGACTCTGAGATCTGAGTCCTTACGGATCTGAGGCCGTGTTACCCCATGTGTCTATTTGTGCCAGTAAATACCAGTTTCCATACTGTTGTCTACAGACTCTTACCTACCACATTGTTTGTCTTTGTCCTATGCCCATTTCAACCATCTAGTATGCGATCTGCAAATTCCCCTATAGCTGCCATGTTTTCTCTGAATATTCTCATAACTGGCTGTCCATTCATTAAAACCTGGCTCCCTCTTGTGAAAGTCCTTCCACTGAATTATTCTTAAGAGAAAGTTGTGGGGTTTTTTTGTTTGTTTTTTTGGTTTTTTGTTTTTTTTTTATTTCTCAGTCCATAAACCTCACCACCAAGAGGTGACATAGATATCCTCCTTCCTCCTTTATGACACAGTCAGGTATTTAATCCCTCACCTTCTTCTGAAGGAATTAATGCTATCTAAAGCAGGTGTCATCTTCCTGTGCTATCTTCTTGTATCTTGGTACCATCTAAGGAGCTGCCCTTATTATTTATTGACTTTACCCTGACACATGGCATCATCATCATTGTCACCAGAATGAGTCGGTAAATGGGAATTGGTCACGTGCAGAAACAAGTGCCTCAGAAAGTAAAAGATGGATTTCAAAACCCAGAAAAGAGAAGACTGCAACCGGAAGAAGGAAAAACATCTCCTTATTAAAAGAGAAAAAGAAAGAAAACAGGAATATAGAACCAGGTAAATAGTCTGTCTAGTTTATTTTGTATTACATTTTGTTTTTTTTACATAATCCATTCATTCTGTACATATTTGAGGCAACTGAGACGAGTGTGTAATTGCATCTATCTCCCACTAACAGGTTAGCAAGGCAGTGAGTCTCCAGGGAAAGATGACATAATTGTGTGTTTATGCAGATAGAGCTTTAGAAGGTGTAACAGAGTTCTTTCAGTCCCAGAGTGCACAGCCACAGCAGAATAATATGCATGCAATACAAAATGGGGCAAAAAATAAAAACCATTTCATGGAATTTCCAGGCAGATTGGGGCTTAATTAGACTCAAAAAGTTCCCCAAACACGACACTGTGGGAGCAACAACAAAATTATTTCTCTTGGTCTCAGCGTGGCTATTGAAGAAGAGAGATTTGCTGAACTCAGTGGACCAGATGAGAACAGGAATAATGTAGTAAGAATTAGTATAGAATGACCTCTGAGAACTCAGCAAGACAATGAGGGACTCCATAGAAGTCAGTGGGAACAGAGCAGTTAGAACTAGTTGTCCATCATACCCTCAATGTTTTGGGACTACGTCAGACCCATGGAAACTTTCTAGTACCTAGAAAAGGAAAGGGGAGAATGTGAAATAATTTGGATTACAAATTTTGACACTCTAATGAAATAGGGCTCAAAATACAAAATATAGTCTTAGAAACATAAATGTCTATTTATTATACATCTGAATGAAGTTCCCACCTGTGACGAGCAAATAAAAATAACTAAAGGTTCTTACAGGATGAGTTTTAAACTCATGTCAGAGGAATAAGCTCTTATTATAATAGGACATTTTGTGAAGTAGTGCATTGAAAATATCAGTGATCTATTTTGGGGCAAAAAAGAGAAAGCCCAGATAGAAAAAAAATACATCCTTATTTTCATTAGTTGGTTGAAAGGCTGAAATCAACCAAAATATTACCTTGGACTTGTATGAATGAATATGTAACATTTTGGTGATTTTGTTGTTTTGTTTCCCCACATATAAAAAATCTATAAAGACAGATTTTATTGTAAAGGATTTTTCAAATATTTATATATTTTCAACTGGGAAAAACAGAGATATATATTTATATGGGCTCAAAACTCTAACAGATAAAATGCAAGAGTAGGAGTTCACACTGTGCCCATTCTGTATCCTACACTCAGCAACAAGACATCATTAACTGAATGAGATTCCTCAGATTAAAATTATTTCATTCTTGTTTTCTCAATATCTTCTATTGGGTAGTAAAGTGATAAATTAAAATAATAATTTAAATACTTTTTTAGGCATATTTATAATGGAATTTGAAGTGATGGACATAAATCCTTACTTGGCACGTAGAATGCAATAGCCAAAATTTATTTGCTGCTTTTCTTCAAAGAGAAAAAAATGATGTTCTAGTAAAGGGTAAACATGAGAATAAGGTAAAAGGATTCATTGTTTACCTGACAGGTTGCCCACAAATTCAGATTATTTAGGAAATATCTTTTAAGGCTAAGCATTTACATTCAACAACTGTAAGCTAATTGTGAATTCTTATAATGTGCTTGACAATATCCATATAATAGAAATTAAGTTTAAAAATCTGAAAAAGAGTATCGATCATTGGTAACATTATAAGTAGTTTTTTTTTTTTTACCTTTCATTGCATATAACAAAAACTGTAGTATCAGTGGTTAAAAAAAACTGTATGAGTTATCTTTCTTCACCAAACGTGTCTAGTCTAGTGAAAAAAGAGTGAGTCAGTGAACCTTTCACTGACATAAGACACAATTAACTAAGTTTCCTAGTAATGGGATTCATTTATGGAAAATTTTAACATTGGATTGCACCCTCTCTTTATAAACATCATCCCAG
The DNA here is from genome assembly GCF_027475565.1 of Acinonyx jubatus. Lineage (NCBI taxonomy): Eukaryota > Metazoa > Chordata > Mammalia > Carnivora > Felidae > Acinonyx > Acinonyx jubatus. The sequence continues at coordinate 151,447,362 of NC_069382.1, forward strand.
AACTTTTCTAGAAGAATTCCTCTGCCATGGCTCATTAAGCTGGAGAATTTTGGTTCACATTTATATCTATATGTTTATATATCTAAAATTTTCTTTTCATGAAAGGAAATTGCCCAGACAAGGAATGTTTCTTCATTCAAACTAGACTTTTAATAAATATTTATTTTAGCCATTTAGGAAAAGAGAAATGAAAGAATCTCACATGGTATGTAATACAAAGTATCATTTCCTATGATAAAATACTGATATTTTATAAAGTTGGATGTGAAATTTTCATGAAATTTTAGAAAGGGGGCAATGGGACACCAAACAGTCCACTAGATGTCCCTGGTTTATTATCCATGTCATTAGAAATACTTCTGCAAAAACTTTGAGAAACATAGCAATGACTACAATTCTTTGGTTACCATTTTCACATCCTTTCCGTAATTCAATAACTTTGCCCAATTTTGCCCATTAGTAAACAGTACCTCCTTGAGCCCTTACTCCTCATTACTATCCCCTCACTCTGAAATTAGGGGCCCATGTCTTGGTCCCAGATCCAAGTGAAAAGTGCCAGGCACTGGCAGCTGGGTTACCTGCTAATTCATAAAGTCCTTAGTGGGCCCTTAGCAAAAACCAGCAGAAAATATCTATGTCTCTTTTTCCCTTTGCTTCCAGTAACCTGGATTTCAAAAATGTCAATTGGCAGTGTTAACAATAACGTCTATCAGCAGTGAAACAATAATAGCTTGAGGGTCAGTCGTAATATACAAATCACTGATAAAATGGAGAAAATATAAACATGATCATAATGATAAAGGACACAGAGAAATAAAAGGACAGGACTCTGAGAATGGCTTTTTAACTTTCCAGTGAAGGGATAAGGATATTATTTCTTCTGCAAGAAGCCTGGAAACAAATAATTTGGAATGTGCCTTTATCTTGCTTCTCAGACTTGTGCTTCCATAAAAGGATAATATTTGGATTATTAGGCTAGCTTTTGTAAAATCCAAAGATTTTACTAAGAACTTTTACAGACTTAGCAATTCCCTTGGCATGGGAAACCAGCAAGGGCTGTCAAGTACAGAGGTAGCTGTCTCCTTCTATGGCTATGGCAGAACCTGGTATTTCAAACTGCTTTGCATTCGTCCCCATAGCATTTTGTAAAGCCTGTTTATGAAAGAGAGCGGTACAGGATTTCCTGCATATTTCAGTCTCATTGATTTATTAACTGATTTCTATACAATGGTTAATACATTCACCACTAGTAAGGACACAGAGAAGAATTACCATCCTATAAATTGTCAGTAAAGTCATTTTCATTATGAAAGTAATCATCTTTTATTAAAGTCTACACAGACTAGTTCTCTCTTAGTTGTAGATAGTGAACACACAGTTTAAAGCAGTGTCTGGAATACTCTCCTAGGGTGTAGACTATTATTGAAATCAGGGAAAGGATCAAAGCAAGTTCAATATTATAAGGTTGATTTTTTAAATAGGTTTCATTGATGCACAGCTGAAGGAAGATTATCAGATCTTGCAACAATATGATCAAAATATTCATTATAAGTTGCTTCTAATAAATTGCACATTTAAAAAATGCATTAGGCCTAAAGAGGGAACATATCAAACTGTGATTTTAACTGAACTGTCTTGGCTGATACTACAAATATGATAATATATTACTAAAGGAAAATACTACCTAAAATCAATTTTAAATCACTTTATTGATATTGTGTACTTCACTCCTAACCACGGGAAAAATAATGCTGCTAGAAAATGTTCATATAATAATGTTGTTCTAACTTTCTGCCATTTAAGCAAATAACAGTGGCCTCAGTTTTTTACAGTTAAAATTGTATTTTTGTGTGAAAAAATATATTCTTTAAAAATACTTTCATTATATAGAATTTTCCAATGGTCTACATTTGAAACCTCTTATGCTGAAAAATTTTTCCCCAGATTAATATGTCTGGAAATTAGACATCCACAACAGAGACATTTATCTTTCTGTTTCTTGATTTACCTTTAACGTATTATTAACATTACCTTATTTTTTCCTTCTGTTATATAAAGGAAGGAGATATGCAAAATATATTTGCATTTCCCAATTCAGCATTCTAAAACAGTTGCCTGCCAAATTCTAAGAAGGTAATAATGTTCAATTCCTAAATCACCATGAACCATTATGATCTACAACTCTGTCCATTTTCTTAATGTGGCCACTATGACATCATGATCCTTTTAAAGGCAACACTGTGGTTCACATCATCATGGTTTGCCTTGAACCATACAGAGTTCTTTTCTTACTAATGTGACATTTTAATAGTTTTAATTTTTGTGATTTATTTTATCATGAGTTCTTTGTTATATATTTTAGGTATTTAGATACTTGAAAAAAACATTCCTTCTGTAAGAATATAAGAACTATATATTTTTTTCCAAATGGCATTGCAGTTTATGGGTATCTATTTTCCTTCCTTCTCTATTTCTACTCTTTTTCTTTCTTTGTTTCTTTCTTTGTTTCTTCCTTTGTTTCTTCCTTTGTCTGTTTGTTTCCCTCTTTCCCTCCTTCCTTCCTTCTCTCTCTCTCTTTCTCTTTATCTCTCTCTCCCTCTGCCTTCCTGCCTGCCTTCTTTCCTGACAAAAATCTTCAGAGAAGCCACAAATAATTGCATCACATATTATTTCACTGTATTCATGACATTGTGTGAAAATACTATTTATATTTTCTATAAAGTTCTTTAAGTAAATGGCTCTTTATGTGTAAGTACAATATGCATGAATACTAATAGTTATATTTAATTTTACCCACTCTATTAGTCAGAGATTCACCAGAGAAATAGAACCAATAACATATATACCTTTTTATCTCTATCTATCCATCCATCTATCTTAAGAGATTTATTATAACAAATTGGTTCCCACAATTGTGGAGCTAAGTCCCACAATCTGTTATTGGCAAGCTGGAGATGCAGGGAAGCTGGTGGTATAGTTCTAGTCCAAGTCAGAAGGCCTGAGAACCAGGAGAACCAAAAGTGAAAATTCTAGTCCAGGACTGAAGAACTGAGATGCAAGAAAGTTGATGATAAAAGTCCCAGTCCAAGGACAGGAAAAGACTAATGTTCCAATCCAATGGTCAAGCAAAGAGCAAATTCTCATTTCCTCTGCTTTTTGTTATTGTTGTTGTTGTTCTATTCATGCCCTCAATGGGTTGGATGATGCCCACCCACATTGGGGAGGGCAACCTATTTTACTCAGTCTACTGATTTGAATGCTAATCTCATCCAGAAATAGCCTCACAGACACACCCAGAAATAATGTAAAATCTGGACATCCTGTGTTCCAATCAGGTTGACACATAAAATTAACTATTGCATCCACATACTTTTGTTCTATTTGACTCTTTTTTCCCTTTGCCAGCATTGGTAAAATGTATTTACTTTATAAACTATGTCAAAATGTACTTTTCTTAATTATTTTCTCCCCAAACTGTGACATGTATCTCAATGCCTTGCATTACACTTTTTATGTTTTAATATTAGAATTCAATAATCAGGTATATTAGGAATCCAAAGGTAATGCAAAGTATATTATTAAAATTATGATAAGTTATATACTTGGTATAGCAAATAAGTTTATTTTATATTATAAAACTTAGCTATAATCTTAAGAGATGAATTATATTCATTCGTAGATTCATTCATGTATCATATGTTCCCAAGTGTCCTAAGTCCCACATGATGAACCTGTAATGCCAATATTGAGCATGCATTTCCTAATAAAATTAGGGTTAACAAAGACATAAACATTAAAAAATAATAACCTGTGCTCACACTAATTAATATTGAAACTCTCCTTCCTCCTAAGATAATTTCCTTTTTCAAAAGTAGGATATGTAATATATCAATTATTCATTGAATTTTCACCACAAATCACACGCTCCTTGGCTTACTAAAATTGGATAAAAGTGGACTTTGGTCTATTTCTCCATTTTAAGATTTTTTGCTGTTTGAGGATAAACCACTACACTGACTTTTTTGGCATGGGATATAAAAAAAGTTACTCTGGTAAGACAACAGTTATCTATTAGAATTAACTTCTAATAATCTATTTCTTTAGAAATACTTAATGTAAATGATATTTGCAACCACTGTGACTTTACTTTTAATATAGTAAAATTATTTGATTGTTCTATGACATTAAAGTGCTCAATTCTCTATAGGATTTAATTAACTATATATCATACACATACATGGATATGCATCTCACAAAAACATGTCATTTCATAGAAAATATAACCAAAATACATTAAACTAGAACTAAGATGTTATTTCTTTCCCACTAATTAAAAATTGCTAAAGGCTTTGCCATGTTTGTGCAGCAAAGGTTTTTATAAATTAAAAGAAAACTTAGACAAGATATATATCTGTTGCCTTCATTTTACTGGATAAAAAATGACAGAATAGTTAATGCTTGGGCTTTGCTTCCAGTAGGAAGATATAAACAAAATAATAATGATTCAGTAGTATGAGTGATTCATATTCAGCCTAAAATACAAGTAGCAAGTTAATGCTTCATATTCAAGGGTATTTCAGGTGTTTTGCCCTTGGTTCCAAAAAGAAGACTTTTACTATGACCAGAAAGAAGAGATGGGCATAGAAAAACAAAGATAACTAAGAATATAGGATCAAAAATCTAAACTATTTAATTCTGTCACAGAGTAAGAACTTCATGTCCCTTTCAAAGTCCTTCTACCTGGACTAAGAATCAAACTGGCTTGAGATTAAGAGAAGGAAATAAAATTTAATGGTGTACATATGGGGTATCCATACAGACATGAAAACTACAAAGACGGGCAAAATGAGGTATATATGCCATCCCAAACTAAGGGAGGGTGGTTTGGGACTTAGAAGGGAAAGAATACAATACTCAGGAAGATAAAACAATTAAGTGTTTATCAAGTAAATGTTTGCTGGGCCACTCAGAAACAATGAGATGTAGAGGACTTTGATCAAATAGGCCTTGTTGGTTCCTCCCTGTGTACCATGTCTGTTTTATAGGATAATGTAGTTATCTATGATGGAAGCTCTCTTCCTAGAGCAGTTCCTCTATCTAAATCCTTTTTTAGGGAGTTGAGGGGGAGTAAAAGAGCTTTTTCTGAATATGCTGTATTTTTATGCTTTTTAACTCAAAATCATCACTATGCCTAAGTGGCCTATCTTTGGGTAGCCTGTCCTTAGTCCTTAGAATGGCAGCGACACTCCCACAGATTAACATATTTGGCAAAATTGACACTCCCCAAACTGAATGAGGCACGCAGCTTTACATGGCATATTGGACAGGGTAGACACAAGAAGCCCTACTAGAAAGAACCATGTGGAAGTGCCTCAAGAGTTAGATAATTGCCCACAGGAAGCAACTGACCACATCAATTTAGAATGACTGGTCATAACTGAAAGGTATTCAGCAAAAACATGGAAAGTCTTGACCAAGCCAGAATAACATTTATTTTCCTTCATTTATGAAAAATTGTAAGTTGATTGGGGTGATTGGGTGGCTCAGTCCATTAAGCGTCTGACTTGATTTTGGCTCAAGTTGTGATCTCACAGTTTCATGGGTTTGAGCCCCACGTCAGGCTGTTTGCTAACAGACTGGCTTCTGCTTGAGATTCTCTCTCTCTCTCCTTCTCTCTCTGCCTCTCCCCCACTTGCACTCTCTCTCTCTCAAAATAAATAGATTTTAAATGACTGAATATTTTGCTTAGCATAATACTCTAGTTCAATCCACATCATTGCAAGTGGCAAGACTTCATTCTTTTTTTATGGCTGAGTATACACACACACACACACACACACACACACACACACACACCACCTTCTTTATCCATTCATCGGTCAATGGACACTTGGCCTGTTTCCCTAATTTGGCTATTGTAGATAATGTTTCTATGAGCATTACAAATATTCAGTATAGAGATTTTTGATTTACCACAGGGTTACATTCTATAAATCCCAAATTCAAATCATAATTTGAAACTATATTAAGTTGAAAATGCTTTTAATACAACTAAACTACCAAATGTGATAGCTCAGCTTAGCCTAACTTAAATGTGCTCAGGGGGTGCCTGGGTGGCTCAGTTGGTTAAGTGTCTACTCTTGATTTTGGCCTAGGTCATGATCTCATGGTTCGTGGGATCGAGCTCCATGCTGTCAGCATATAGAGCCTGGTTGGGAATCTCTCTCTCCCTTTCTCTCTCTGCCCCTCCCCTCCTCATGCTCTCTCTGTCTCTCAAATAAACAAACTTTAAAAAATGCTCAAAACACTTACATTATTAGTGAATAGTTGGGCAAAATCATCTAATACAAAGCCTATTTATCATATGTTGAATATCTCATGAACATATTAAATACTGTACTGAAAGTGATAAACAGAATTGTTGTATGGACAAATAATGAAGCTAACATCAATCTTGTCAGTTCAGATGAGAGAATGAATACTATACGTTATATTGCCCCCGGGCATGGCTGGACCAACCAAGGAACCTGCAAGAATGCAACCCTTCACTAGCCTGCAAGTACTTAATCAGCACTACTCTAAAGTGCATATAATCACCACATGTACCTCTTGAAATATCTAACATAAAGAATAACGGAAAGTCAATGGACTTTCAGATTCCAAGTCTCTTAAGATGGGAAAGAATTCCAGGGAACCAGACAAAACAGCACCAGCACCTGCTGGCATGACCTCCTGGGCCTCCAATCAACAGTGCTCACCTTCTCAGGAGACCTCTGCTAACATGACCTCCTGGGCCTCCATTCAATAGCATCTACCTTCTCGGGACATACCTGCCCCCAATTCTGTCCACAGAAATATTCACTTGCAAGCCATCAGGGAATTTAGGACTTTAGAGCATTAGTTCCCCATCCCCATGGGTGGTGCTACACACCAAAACATAGCTTGTCTTTCTTCATTGCAAAATTTCGTTGCCACTTTTTACTGGCTTGCGATGCATCAGGGGGACAAACTCTCATTTGGTTCAGTTACAAGAATGGTTGTTAAGTATATTGGTTGTTCACCCCCACGATCATGTGGCTGGCTGGGAGTTGCAGCTTGCTGCCCCTGCACAGCATCATAAGAGAGTATTGTACCACATATTGCTAGTCCAGGAAAAGACCAAAATTTCAAATTCATAGCATAGTGCCTATTTAATGTGGATTGCTTTCATACCATTATAAAACCAAAAAATCATAAGCGGAAACATCGTAAGCTGTGAACCCTCTGTGTGGACAATGAGGTGAAATTTATTATGAGTTTTTAAGTCAAGTGAAAAAGGAAGTAAGTGGCATCACTTACAAAATCCTGTCACCACAAGATTCATGTCTGTTTGGCTCCCTTACTGTGCCTGTTTAAAGAATATGATTGATTTTCTTTAAAAAAAAAAAAAAACAACACTGTGCAAATAATAAGTAAAAGAGGAAATGTGTACAGATACTGATAACAAAAATGTGTAATTATACTCAAGCCTAATTATTTCTGTCTCTGCCTCCCCCAAAGTAATGGTATTCTTTTTCTTTCTTCCTACTTAGTCTCTCCAAATTGATCCTACTAGTGACACCACATTACACAAAACTGTCTGTGAAAAGGAGAAAAAGTTTAAGAAATCTGCCTTCTATGGTTGTGAATTAGCTACTTTTAAGTAACTATTGGCAAAGTCACCAAATACAAACTGACCAAATAAATTGTGTTATGTGATATAAAGCAAGTGATTCACTTACAGTTCTCTGCCCATAATACATGATGGCTTAGTAATCAGTGTTCCTGATGCCTTCCTGAAAGGAAATAATATTGTATCAAGAAAAAGACCTGATGCCTATCTAGCATTTAATGAGGCTAATTAAATGCTCTTTTCTTCTCCCAAATAAGTTTTTTTTCCCTTACTGAAGGAAAGAAAATCAAGCCTCGTGTTTATCTCTGATAATCAACTTCTTATAGAAATTCTCATTTGCAATAAGCCTCCACTCAGGCAAAGTGAAGTTAACATCGTTCAATAACTTTTGCTCTCCTTTCCTTACAAAAAGACTAGGGGGCAGAATTTGCTACCCAAAATATGCCTTTTTGGGATAAGGATTTTTTAGGCTGATTATTTTTGAGAAGTAGCAAACATGGGAGAAGCTCTGAAAACAAGTAGAGGTTATCCTTTTATAAGAGATATTCATATGTATCAGGGAAATTGCCATTTGTAAGGGTGTCCCTCTGCACCAAGATGAGAAAGATGACTCTAAATCGCTCAAAACTCTTCATCAATGGAGAAGGCGAAGACTTATATCTGCTAACAACCTTACCCTTATTTGCTGTGCCTTTCCCCAGTAACCCACTATAATCAGCCTTTTCCTTCCCCCAAACATGTTTTGTCTTTAGTGGAAGACGTTATTTAAGGCAGTTGTTTAGGCCATTTCAGGAAACTACTGTTTTCCCGGTTATCTCCAATGTATATAAAAAGTATAGATGTTATTAATCTTCTGTTTGTTTTTCTCCTGTTAATCTTTTGTTACAAAGTGATGTCTCAACCAAGAACCTAGAAGGATTGAGGGAAACTTATTTTTCTCCCGCACAGGATACACAAAAGCTGAGTTTGGACCTCCTGTAGTTTTATGAAAAGCATTCTCTTTCTGTACAATTAAAGAAGTCATTGAAATGTAAAACTATCATGGAATTTTTATTATTCTACTATTGTGGCCATTATTAAACTTATTAAATAAAAATATTTAGAAATAGGAAATAATTACTAAATTAGAAAACCGTGGGAATCAGGTTTATAAAAAATCTAGGAAGAAATTTTAGAAAAGATTTGAGGATTTATGTTTGAATTTATTACAAATAAAGGTAGGGAAAATTAAAACAGAAAAATACATTATAAAGTCATGAAGCTTGACAGTGATATTTCACAGGCATTGCATATCTCCACAACAAAAGGGCCACCAAATTGATTTGAAGTACCTTGAAGACATAAATAGCACCTTCAGTGAGATGATCTGAATTGTGGAAGACCAGAGGTACAAAAAAGATGATCCGAAAAGAATAAACACTATGTAAATAAACAGACACATTATTTGGGGTTCTAGAGAAAAAATAAATTTAGAATGTTACATCAAAACTATCATCTATTATGTACTATTTACCATACTAAACCTTAGTGATAAATTGTGGGCCAAAAAAGAAAGAAAGCTCACTATTTATTGTCCAGTGAGAAGAGAAAGCAAAAAGTCACAGAAATAGTCATGCTTAGAAACTAATACTGTCTATGAAGTAAAGGACACTGATTCTCTGAGATTATTAATTTTAAAAAAGGAGGAAAAAGGAGTTATTTAGATTAGAGAATCATGGAAAGGTTTTTTTTGTTTTTTGCTTTCATTTTTGTTTTTGAGAAATTGATTTTTAAGCCAAATCTTCATTAATGAGTATAAATTAGCGAGCTAGACAAAAGAATTTGGAGCACAGGGTAGAGGGTATCAAGCAATGAAGAGGTATGCTTCCAGCAAAGAGAGATGAAATTATAAAGGCCTAAAAGAATTGTCCAGACCCTGACTGAAAGCCAAGGTGGCTGGATGGGAAAGAGTGGGTGGGTGATAACAAGAGTGAAGATAAAGCTAGAAGGACATCATGTAGGAAAGGTCAAAGATTTTTAATTTTATCGTGAATACAAAGCCACTGAAAAAGTTTAATTAGAAAAATGACATTATATGATTTATATTTTATAATTATTTTGGCTATTAGCATATTAGACTGATTAGGAGCAAGAGTAGAAAAGAATTATTCTAGAAGGTAAGGCAAGATGACTGAGAAAAGATGGTGGGGTGAAGATGAAAATAGATTGTTAAATTTGAGATAATATTTTTGAGACAAAATTGGCAAGATTGGTTGGTATTCAACTATATGTGACGGTTGTTCTACTTTCTTCTGTGGGTAACTGGGGAGGATGGTGTAATTTACTGAGAAAGTTATTTACTGCTATTTATTGAAGACTGCAAGAGGAGTAGGTTTGATTGCAGCTGATGGGGCTTAGGGCAGGCCAGCACAGAATGTGCCAGTTGGATGTATGGATTGTATTGAGCTGAAGACAATCTGAACCCAAAGGATTCAGGAGGAGCTTGTTGCCTCCCTCTTAACTGCCTGAAAGAATTTAAATACAGTATCTGGTCCAGCAAGAGAGCTCTCCCCAGAGATAACTACAAAGGGTAAGGACCACATGTGGTAAGCGGGTGGGACCTCAGCTGGGCCTGTTCAAATTCCTGTCTGTGTCCCCTCGTCTCTGCATGGCATGGAAAATATTTGTTTACCGAACATTTGATCTTTCCATCTTTCTGTGAGTTATCTTCCTCCCCTCTGTAGTCCCACATACCTACCGCCTTCTTTTTAGATCAGAATGGCATATGAGGCTCAATTGCCAGTCTTTGTGCCTCTTGCATAAGTAATTACATTTATTTTTCTCATATTTATCTGTCTTACGTCAACTTAATAGGCTAGCCAAAAGAATTTAGAAAGGTATAGAAAATATTTTTCCTCCCCCACCCCAGGTTAAGACAGAATATACTTTGGTCATGTTAGGACTGAATGCCTGAGACATCAATGTAGATATAAATGCAGATATATAGTGTTGGTTTTGTATCCCAAAACTCAAAAGTGAAACTAGGACTAGTGATACATTTTTGGGAAAGGTCAGCATATAAATGGTTTCTAATGGCATGAGATCACATGAGCTAGACTATGTGAGCTATATAATTGCATATAGCATGAAGGGGATAAAAGCTCAATAGAAAGACCTTAGGTTGTATTATAGAGGAATCACAAGCAAAGAAGAAACAGAAGAAAACATAATGAAGATAGGAAAGACAGAGCCAAAGACTATGATATTATGAAATTTAATTAAAGACTATTTTTAACACAAGTAAATCAAACATTGCTAAGAAGTAAGACTAAGAATGAGAAATGGCCATGTATTTGACAATGTGGAGGAATTCCTTAACTTCAGCAAGAGCATAGGACAGATGAAGTTGGAGCCAATAAAACTCGCTGTAGTTTTCTATGAAGAGAGGGAGCAACATAACATCTCTGACTTATCTTATAGGCAAAAATAAATTATGCACCTTTGTGTATATAAAAGATATCAAGGTATTTAATACCTTACTTAATAAATCAATTGAAATTAGACTCTACCTGGTTTACTTTTTCTAAACTTTTATGCCTAATATATTTAAAAAGTCAGCCTGTTTTTCATTTTACATTGCCATATAACTGTCCTTGAAAAACACCATTTTCAGTATTTCAGTAATCACATAGGGAAAGAAAATGAAGATAATGTGAACTTACCAAATACTGCTTTCAAAAAGTAAACAGAATGAAAAGCCAATAAAAATTTGACCTAAAAGGTTTTTAGACATTTTGAAGAAGTATTTTAGAGACAAGGAACTTAAGACACCAAAAGGACAGCCCTTTATCAGTCCAGGATATTGAACAAAAATAGTAAAGCAACATGCTCTGAATTCAATAAATATTAATAATAATGTTACCCAGAAATTATTCTTCTGCTGTTCTACAAACATGAAAAATAACAACACACCATGAAAAACAATTCTTAAAATGCTGCTTTCAAGGTTGGCCTACCACAGGGAGCAGTTATCTATTTGCCTATTGGACCAAAAAAAAAAAAAAAAAACCACACACATTCTTCCACATTTCAGCAAAATTTCATGGCCAGTTGATGACCTGGAATTTACTAGTTGACTAGGCAGGAATACTCCCCTCTGATTTTCATTCATTGACCACCAGAATGCTAGTGGTGAAACCTGATGACATTCTATGTACTGTAGCATTTCAATAAAGTGTGCTTCACTTTTAAATAAGATCTGCCTCTGTGCTCTACTTATCTGTTCTCACCACTGTCACCCAGATTTGCATCTACATTTTGAAGAGTTCTTAGGTAGATTCTCGATAACCAAGGGACATACTTTATGGAAAAGCACATACCTGGCCTGGTAAAACATGTTATCATGGCTATGCATTATTTTTCACTTTAGTATTTTAGGGAGTCCTCAATAAAATTCTCATTTTCTAGCATGTACTTGGAAGTTTTAAGAAAAAGAGACTAACAAATAAGCCTATCAATATTAAGGGCAAGAAGTAACACAGTTTCCACAGAGGTTAATTTTCATAGATTTAGAAAGATTATTTTATTGAGATAGGAAAGAAGATAGGAGGAAAGAATACCAGTATGAAAAAATGTATTTCTCAGAAAATACTTTTCAGTGCCCATTCCTTATTGATCTTTTTAAGGTAAAACAAAACTAAACAAAAAAAGATAAAGCTATTAGATACATATGAAGTAACCTTGATCATATGACTTGGAAACCCAGGTTAATGGACTTGGCTCTACCTTGGTATCTGGATAACCTTGAGTAAATCAGAAAAACCTCCTTAAATTTAGTTTTCTTGAAGGCAAACTGTATTTAAAAATCCTTACTCATATTGTTATGAGGAAAATAAACATCTTATAAGCTTTATGATTAGGTAAGCTATGGCTTACCAGTAATTATTTAAAACTCTATTGACTTTAGAAAGATGACAATAAGCCTTTTTAAAGCAAACCAGTTAAAACTAAATTTGAGGTAGCCCAAATATAGAATATTTTCATGTGGATTCATTGTTGGTTTAATGAATTCTCAGCAATCTAAGATTTTTTTTATATACAGATTGGGCCAAAATTTGTTTCACACAATGTTAATATGAAACTAGATTTTTAAAGTTTGTTACAAATATAAGCTGATATGATTATTTTTAGCAATATTGATTTTCAAAATATCTGATGTCATCAATGGTAGCTATGGTGGTAGGCTTTAAGATGGCCCCCAAATATATTGCCACCTTCTACTTTCCAGTGTCCATGCCCTGTGTAATTGAGTGTGGGTGGGACCTGTGACTTATTTCTAACTAGAAGACTATGACAAAAGTGATGAGATACTGCCACGATTCGGTTAATGGGGGAAAATTAAATGTTCCTGGATTTTTCAATGCTCAGGGAAAAGCCCTAACCTCCTAGAACAATTCGATATGCAGTCATTTTGTCTAATTAATTGCTCAAATTCAAAAGTGTAATGAAACTTTTTTTACCTCTTTAGAAGATTAAATGGTGTGTATGTCTACAGCCTTTGGATTAAGCCTGCAAGGCTTAATCCACCTACAAGGTGCCTAAAAGACCGCAAAGGGTATCTTCCTAAAGATTTACATTTCAAGGAGGAATGAGGCTCAGTAACGGAGACTTCTCTAGTTTGTAGAACAAATGCAGGGTCATCTGTCTTCAAGGGAAGATTTTATTTATCTAACAAAGGTCTGGAGTGAGGAAGAAATCCTTTCAGGAGGGAAAAAAAAGAAAGGAGGGGCAAGTGCTTCTCTGACCTTTGTCAACATAGAACAACATTTCCCCCTCATCCCTCAGTATGGGGAGAGAGGAAATGTCAAGCTCTTCTTCCCTTGAAACAATTGAGTTGCTCCCTCTTTGTAGTGCTAGGGATAAGAACTAGGATACATGGATGATGTACTATCATTTACTGTGAAATAATTAATTAAAAAATCTGTCTCCAATTTGGAACACTTCATGTGTGCGTTTAGGATGAAATCAATAAAGATGCTATTAAAAACCCAACAGTTACATAAGATTATAACGTCCATCTTGCTGGTATTCTCTGTTGCATTCTCAATTTGCACACTTGGATGAAGCAAGCAACAGAGGAATTCTCTAGGCAAAAGCCAGCAGGGAACTGAAACCCAACAAACCTCAAGAAATTGAATTTGGTCAAAACTCACTTAGAAGTGGACCTTAGCTCAATCCTTTAGAGGAGACTTCTGGCCCTCCAGAACATCTTGATTTCAGCCTTGTGAGAGATCCTGAAAGTCAGGACCCAGCCAAACCATGACTAGATTCCTGATACACAGAAACAGTGAAATAATCAATGTGTTTGAAAAGTTAAGACTGTGGTAGTTTGTTACTAAGCAATAGATAATATAATGACTGCAAAATCTACGGTAGAGATGTTGAATGACTGCACTAGTGAAAGTTTTCTCACACAGGTCATTATATAATTTGAACGTTGTACTGTGGATTACCATTTTTTTCTAACAAATTAAGAAAGTTACCTCTTGGAAGAATTTTTTGTCACTTAAAACAAAGTTTCTATGAAATGTAAAGTTTTGCTAAGATTATTTGTAAATGCAAACACATTTGAAAAGTAATGTTTTAAGGTTGAGGTCATTAGAAAAAAAAAATGGAAAACACTAGATAGGGGCACTTGGGTGGCTCAGTTGGTTAAGCGTCTGACTTCACCTCAGGTCATGACCTCGTGGTTCGTGAGCTCAAGCCCTTCATCAGGCTCTGTGCTGACAGTTCAGAGCCTGGAGCCTGCTTCAGATTCTGTGTCTCCCTCTCTCTCTCTGCCCCTCCCCTGCTCACATTCCATCTCTCTCTCTCTCTCTCTCTCTCAAAAATACACTTAATTTAAAAAAGTTTTTTTAAGAAAATCATTGGATGAAACACATCTCATTTTTTAACTCAAAATTTTTGTAATATATCACAAATTTATTGAAGTAAGAACACTTCCCCTATCTTGATTAGCATGTCAATAACTTAAATGTAAAATGCCCTCTATTAAATGAAAATAATACACAAATTCATAAAGTAGCTAAAGAATCATTAGAAGATTATGAATTGAAATAGTAAAATCCTACTAGTAAATTTAGCACATCTGTCCAGTTTTTGATGAAGCCAGCGCAGTCCACACATTGCTTAGAGGCAAACATGCATGCCCTGGGCATACACAATACATGCTATTTCACAGTTTGAAAGAAAAATAAAAACTGTCACTATGAAGACTGCCACTAGCAAAGGATAAAATAAAATAAAAATATGCCTTTATAAAATATAAATTAGACACTGTTTTCAAGCTTCTTATGTGAGTTACATTACATAAAATATGAAATGGCTAAAGAAAAGTAAATGTGACAATTTAAAATTCTTGCCGAAGGACTGTGTGGATAAATATGTATTTATAAATATGTTATATATTATGTATTATAGATTACAGATTAGAGATTATATTTGAAGAGATCATTTTTATTGTGTAAATGTAGTATTCAGCATAAGGAAAATCAAGCATGGAAAGCAGATAAAATACAGAGGATATTGAGAAATGTTTTTGATTTATCTAAAGTCTTATAACTTTTTCTCAGTTGACATAAAAATAAATGTATTTCATATGAACATGAAGCAGTGCAAAAGCAAAAGTAAATAATATATAAACAGTCTGTGTCTTTTCAAGATGGTCATCTGCCTTATTCAATTATATGCTGGAAACATTTAATAGAGAAAAAAGTAGAGCTCTAGGACCCAATCCACAATGTAGTTAGAATTTGTAGGTTACTGTATTACCAAGATAATATATTTGAAATGCTTAGGGGACAACTGGCTGGCTCAGTTGGTAGAGCATATGACTTGATCTTGGGGTTGTGAGTTCAGGCCCCCACATTGGGTGTAGAGATTAAAAATATAATCTAAAATAAAATAAAATAAAATGCTTAAAAAAATACCTGGCAGTTTGAAAACAAAATATAAAGTTGCTGTCTAATAAGGAAGTGGTCTGAGCTTGTCTACCAAAAAATATATATAGTGGCCATGTATTTTTCAGTATAGTATTATTATTTAGTTCTTAGTTCCAGGTTTTTATTTCATGTACATTAGAAGTGTTTCAGAATATTTTTACATAAATTGTGTTAATTAAAATTGAAAGTTGTAAGGCATACTCAATTCTAGGAATGGTAGTGATGTGACATGATTCCTGGCTGGTATTTATTTACCCTCTATTTTCTAGAACTAGCTACCATTACAACTATATAATAGTTCATACATGCCTATCTGCAAAGTAAAACTGCTCAGTGAGATCATTCATTTATCTTCATCTTCTTAGAATAGATTGCCTTTCCCTAGTTCATAAGTGGAGTGTGTTTTTGACTATTTCTGAAATAGTACAGTAATTCACATTTCCTTTCAGCTCTAATCTCTAACTCAAATTATTCAATGTCTTATGTCATCTTCCAACTACTTAAACTAATGGGTTACATTTATTTTTAAGAGACTTTGTTTAAAGTTTATTTTTAGTTCAACAAACATGTCCAAGTTTATATTTACTACCAAATTACGATGCCAAACAAGAAAGTAGCTTTAATTGATTGTAGATACTACACTCTTCGTATTTCTGCAACCATTCTCCAAATTTTAGGGATTCTCTTCCTTTACAACTGCAAAAACATAACATTCATGATATCCTGGAACCCTCCTATACTGAGAAAATTAAACAAAAAATAAAATGTGTATAAAGTGCATTACATAAAAATATTTGTAACTATATATATATAGAAAATAAAATATAAAGTTTGCTGTCTAATATATATATAAACACACATTAGGCAGCATATAGATAGATAGATAGATAGATAGATAGATAGATAGATATTGGTGGTTAGAGCAGAAAAAGATGTTTAAGACCTTTACACTTACTTACAGAAGAAAATAGACATTTTGAGAAATCACAATAAAACGTGACATTCTGGGTGTTTAAAAAATCACATCTAATGTTTTCATTTTTAATATCATTTCAAGGCAAAAACTGAATGCAACTCTGCTGATCTTTAAACCAAAGGTGCTTGATAATTTTGTTATGGTTTTCCATTCTACACAACTCTCACCACTAGTATGTTTCATATACCCTTATAATACTTCTGTATAATAACACTAAGATTACAATATTCTGGGAAAGGATTCAAGATATGTAATATCAATGATAATACCAGCTGGATTTGCTAATGTGAAGAATTAACACAAAGAAAAATTTAAGGCTGATTCCTAGATTTTGATCTAAACAAACAGGAAAATGATAGTGACATTTATTAGAGATTATAAGGAATTGGATTTTGTTTTCTTGGTTGGTGTGGCAGATTGTATTGTCTAAAACTGGCCATAGCAACATTTTTGATCCCACATGCACTTCTAGAGACTTGCAACTCCCCAGCTAGAGGTAGATACTTTTTCCCTCTTTTGTACCTGGTTGGATCATTATGACTACATTGATAAATAGAATGCAATGGAAAGGTCACTGAGCCATCAGGTTGTAAGGAAGCTAAGGTTACATGGAAAGGACTGTGAAAGTGCACAAATCAATAGCCTTAGTTAAGGTCTCAGCTAAAAGCCAGCATCAACCACCTGCGATAGAGTGAACAGGACTTCAGATGATTCCAGATCCCAGCCTTTGGAGTGATCCTAGCTGACACAAAGTGCAGCACACACAACATATCACTACCAAACCCAGCCCAAATGGCAGACTTGTGAGCAAAATAAATGTCATTGTGCTTTAATCCATTGAGTTTTGGGGTTGTTATGCATCCATAGTAAATTGAACATTTGGTTGGTTAATGTTTTTGTTATCATTGTGTGTGTGTGTGTGTGTGTGTGTGTGTGTGTGCATGCACGCGCATGTGCTTTGGGGGGAAGGCAATCGATGCATCTGATCAATTTTGATCGAGTACCTGATAGATGTGCAAGTTGATATGTCACATATGAAGTAGGCTGTAAGTGAGGAAGTTAAGGGAAAACTTTAGTTCAAATATCAATATAAAAGCATTAGCATAGATTATAAATAAAATCACATAGACATAGTGTAGATAAATTGACTTTTTAAAAGCAGCCAAAAAAGTTACACAGAAAAATTGTTGTAAATCATCAACGTTATGGTCCTCAAATTATCAGGACTCAAGTATCAGGCACTGGTACTCAACATATTTCTGCCACGAGGATAATATAACAATAATAAGAACAGAAGTCATTTAGTTTACGTGTCAAGTACTTATGTTATACTGACTCATAACAATATATGTGTGATCTAATTGGATCAGCAACCTTTCTATTGCATTATATTTATCAACGCAGTCATAATTATCATCTAAAATTGAAGTTTCTTTGTTTTTAAGCTCCCTCACTTAAGAGATGTGGATATTAAGTCTAAAAGAGGATTATAACCAACGCATAGCCATGTAAGCAGTGACTGGCAAAAAACTCACTCAGTTTTGGCTTAATTCCATGTGACTCCAGCTAAATTATGATGGTCTTTACTCATGAAAGTTTTCATATGTTCCTATCAAAAATGGTTTTCCTATTACCTCTTTCAGTACGTTGGTTTTTTACTCCATAAATTTCATATATTGGATGTTAATATTACAAAACATTGAAAAGATATTTTAAAATATTTTTTACCCTATAGACTGCTCAAAGACTGCTGAATTTTCATTTTCTCACAATTGATTCATCATTCTGGAATTTGACTCTCCTTACTGTTTTGCTTTTAATTTTGAAACAATACATTTTGGGAAGTTTGAAAAGAATATACAGGCATTTTACAGACAACAAATAATAAAAACACTATTATTTTTCTCTGACATTATATTGCATTTCTCTTTAATTGCTTCAAGCATAAAATATACCATTATATCTGGTAAACCAGAGCATTTAACAATGGTAGAAATTATAAAATACGAAGAGAAATACAGTGCTGTGAAACAGGACAAGCAATTTATGGTTGGCACAAAAGTGACATGTTTGAAACTCAACCACTACACCAGCTGGGTTAGTTTCTGTTGTATTCATTTATATGAATAGGAGGAATTTAAACAAACAAATAAAAACTATGTAAAACAAAACATCTACAGTTTTCACATTCTTTTAAAGAATTCAGTGTCTGACCACCTTAAAGTACAGTGGCTTTGTAGGTTCTGAGAGTATATCTATTGTTCTTTCCTTTGGTGACCACTGGAGTTGACAGGGGATAAAAAATATATATATCTGTTTTTATATTTTTTAATTTATGTATTTACTTTTGAGAGAGAAAGAGGGAGCACATAAGCAGGGGAAGGGCAGAGAGAGAAGGAGAGAGAGAGAGAGAGAGAGAGAGAGAGAGAGAGAGAGAGAAGCCCAAGCAGGATCTGCACCATCAGCATAAAGCCCAATATGCGACCAAATGTGGGGCTCGAACTCATGAACCATGAGATCATAACCTGAGCTGAAACCAAGCGTTGGGCAGTTAACCAGCTGAGCCACCCAGGCGTCCCAATATATAGCTGTTTTTAAAATGCAGTATTCCTTTTTATTTCTTTCTTCCTAACACCCAACTTCATATTTTGATCCATGGTGAGTTTTAAGAACATATAGGCCTATGTGTATGTTGTATAAACATAATGCTTACTGACAATTTGATGACAATTTCTGCTCTTCTGCTTCAACCCTTTTGCATTCAACCCTCCTTATAAGTGAAGATCAAAGGTTAAGCTATTAATTCACCTTCAATACAAAGGGTTCAAACCTGAATTTGACTTGTGAATTTAAATCTAAGCCACTTAGCAACTCTCATTGCTCTTCAACAGCTCTGAAGGGTTAAAAATTTAAACAGGCTGATGTACACAGATATAGTTTAAATGTGACAAAGGAAGATTTGAACTATATACAATGAAAAGGGAAAATGATTTTTTTTTCTTCTCAACCTTTTCCTAGTTTACAGTTTCTGAATAACATTTTTTCCCAATTTAATTTAGTGTGAAGGAATACAACCTTAATGATCAACCCACTGCCCTTAAGCATAAAACTTAAAGGAGATTTTGCTGCATGGTCACCTTGGCTTCTTAAGTCTGGGTATTATTGAACATAACAAGAGAGTTTCCATGGAGCCCAGAAGAAACTTCATTGTAATGATGTCCAATCAGAGGACAGGCAGAACAGGCATCTTGCCAATGAAAACTGACGTCCTGCCCTCCTTGACTCTACGTAGAAAATTATTACTTTCATTCAAATTAACTGTAAGTCAGCCAAATGGTTAAAAGTCGGAAGGAGAATAAAACAAGTTTCTTTTCACACAGAGGAGGGATGCTCCCTCAGTCCCATTTAAAGTGAATTCTGGGCCAAGTCCCTGCTCCTTCAGAAGGGTAAAGTGAAAGTCAGTTATTGCTAGCAAAGGCAGAGGAGGCCCTTTTCCATCTTGAAGATGATTCACACAGAGTCTGTTGGTTTGGCTTAAAGCCTTCTGAGGAAGGTGGGTGCAGAGGTGAAGGCAGGCTGATACAGCAAGGTCTCTCCCCTACTAGCTGCCCCTAGATCCTGTGCTATGAGGGGCAGCTTGGGCTACCCTATTGCCTCCTCGAGGATCAAAATGCTCACACTGAGAGAACTGAGCAGAACGTGTTATCTGGGTCCCTCGGGGAGGAGAAGTCACCATACTTTGTCAACCAAACCTATGGAGCAGTCAAAAGGCCGAAGGATCAAAAGTCCAAAAGGCCAGAAGTGCAGCTTCTGAAATGAATGTGTCAGTTGGTGTGGGAGTGTGGGTGAAAGCTAAGGCAGAGCCCGCTGATGTCAGGTGGGACAAACTCTTTTTCATTGTTTCATTGTTTTTCAATGTTTCATTCTTCTATATTTTGACATAATAACAATAATAGAAATAGTGGTAAATATATTTAATTATATTGTCTAAGCAAAGTATTTTTAACTACTCCCTTATTCTAATATATGATTTTACCTTTTTTGATGGTTTATTCATGCTTATCACATATACAGTCTTCCCTTATGTGGGATATAAAAGGTAAATATAAAGGTAAAAGGTAAATATACCTTTATGTGAAAATATAAAAGATAAATATAAATATGTGAAATATAAAAGGTAAATATAAAGAGGTCACAGATACGATACTCTGGGAAAATGCTATGATGTTCTCCCTTTTCTATTTTATTATATTTTAATAATTGGAAAATAGATCAATGGATGTTTGCTAGCCTGAAAGAAATACAGAAAAAGTTTTTGCTAAATTGCTAAACTATAGCAATACAAAACCAAAATAAGTATTGACAAACACATTGAAGAAACCTATTGATCTCTCCACATGATGTCAAATCATGATATTGATGGATTTTTTTCCACTAAATTATCTGGTTGCTGGTTCATAGGCATAGTACCTTCTATGTTATAAAGAACTGTTATAAGTTTACTTAACCATTAATAATTATGTCTAAACATAATGAAAGTTCAATCAAATCTATTTCATTTTTCTTTAAAAATTTATCAAACATTACAAAGACTAAAGATACATCTAACATTTATTTTAATTTATAGAGATTATTTCATATATACATCATGGTCATAGTCTAAGATCATTTTAAATAAAAGATAATTATTCTCATGTTTGCATTAATCCTTTCCACAAGTTTTCAAACCATGTATGGTCACCTTCCTTAATTTGTCCCCATGTATACACATCAAGAAATTAGCTTGGACTCATGAAAAAAATGATACAAGTAGAAGTCACAATTTAAAAGAACCATAAAAAAAGAACAATCCACACCAATGATAAATGAGTTACTGTCCAATTCTAAATGAATCCATTGAAATGAGCCAAAATAGAGCAAGCTAAAATTTTCTTGGGGAAGGTCTCATAACCTCTAGTCATTTTGCAGTATCTCTGACTCCAGTCATTTCTGAAAAGAATGTGTGAATTTGACTCATAAAAATTTATATTGACATGTTTAGATCCCAACAGGTATAGGGAGGGACAGAACCAATGGATCCAGTTATACTGTGCTTTATTTCTGGAAATAATATAACTGATAACAATACAGCATGGTGGTTGAGATAAAAAAAAAAATTCAAGTTGGCCACACCTGATTTTCAGAGTCATCACAACTTTCAAATTTCTTGTCTTTAAGCCAGATTACTTATTCTGTGTCATCCACTCAATCCTCTGCACTTAAAACTTGTACTGATTTTGAATCTTTTCCCAGGATTCCTGACATCAGGTCAGTGAGTAAATGCTCTTCCTTTTTCATTAGGAATGTCTCTTGAATTATTTCCTTTCTATAATTATAAATTTGTTCTGTTACCAATCAGGGTTCTTGTCAAAATAAGTCTAGTTTACTGTACTAGGTCCCCCAACCAGTCTCTGTACGTAGAGACGCGGTCCTTGGACCAAGTTCTTCAATTCCCTGAATCACAATTACAATGCCACACCCTTTGCCATATGACAATGTGGTACTACTAGAATTGGCAAACTATATTTTCCTGCCCATTGATGATAAGCATGGCCATTTACTCGCTTTGATCGATGGAACGAGTAAGGAACTGATGGTAACTAGTTCTGAGCTGAGGCTTTAAGAGTCAGAAGGTGTTTCTGCTCGTGCCTGTGTTATTGTGAAGAGAAAAGAAGTGTCCCTGATCGACCCTAAACCCAGGTTGAGACATTTGTGGGGTACACCTGAACCCAACCTGCAGTCTGTAGCAAACCTAGACAATTTGCAGCCCGAAGCCCAAATGCATCGGCTGACCTGCAAAACTATGAAAAAGAAGCTACAAACGTTTATTGGTGTGAGTCACTGATATTTTCAGGCTCTTTGCTGTATAACAAATACTAATACTCTGCCTTTAGGCACTCTTTTCTTTGTTTGATAGAATGTACCTCTGCCAGTTTTACCCTCCTATAATACAACTGGAACTCTCCCGTCTACTGCTTAAATGTTTTATTGTTCCCAATCACCTAATGAAAAATCCAAACGTTTTAACCTGATCGTTCACAACCTGGCTACTACTTGCCTTTCCTGTCATGCCTTAAATGCACCTAACAATGAACCTATTCATTCTAGCACACTGATGGATTTGTTTCCCCAAAAGCATTTGTTACCTATCTCCTTGTTTACTCTATAGCTCTGTACTCATCTCCTTTCTTTCTTGTCCTTTCGCAAGCAATAAATAGCTGAAAGTATTAAAATATTTCTAGATAGTTGCTTCTTATGCACAACATCAAAGGTATTTTGTGGCCTTGTAGAAGGATTAGACTGCTGATGTCCATATAAATGCCAAGTTAAGGTGGTACCCCTTACTGGTCACTCCTGAAATCCTATAAGCCACAGATGCTGAGTGACTTTTTAATATAGTTTAAGTAACTCCCACACACGGTGCTTTAGGGCTGCTCCAGATGGTCACCATTGTCATAACTATGTTGAGCATGTCACCTGTATGTTTAAAAAGTAATCAAATAACTATGCATCTCTAGTGAAAACAGAAATAAGACAGAAGATACAAAATGTTCACTTTCCCTCAGTCCTAATAAGTTATGATAATATTATTTGCTTCTGTTTTGGATGATGACAATAATTACATATCTTTTTGTTGTTTCTTAGTGTTTGAACCAACTCTTGTGATTCTCAGGATGGCCTGATACTACATACCTTAACTGTTTTCTGCAAAATCACAAAGATATATCCAACTGCTCCAGACATGAATATTCTGTCCTGTGATGTTTTCACCCTTATTGAAATGATTCCTTTCACAAGGCTCTTTTAAACAAATTTCCTGCTTAAACTGACAAATCTGAATCCCCTAGCTAGACATTAAAACTTAAAGAGTCAAACTAGTCATTGGTAACTCCAAAACCTAAATGGTATCCTACATATTATAGGCAGAATATCAGAGGAGAGAGCTTGTATGATTTGTGCTCATCAAGACCTAAGTGCAAAATGCAAGCCTACCATCTCTGACAGCTATATGAGTTACACAGTAATACAAGTTATTAAAAATATCCAAATCCCAGATTCATCATATTTGAAAGGGTGGAAAATGGGGAGAGTAGATGTACAGGTACTAATACCTTATAAATTTAGGACAAGGTATTTGCTTAATAGCTCTTAGCTACCAATCCCACTTCACTTGCCTCAAACTCTAAAATGGATGAAGTTTTTCACATGAGAGGTCTGGTTCATTCTGGGAGCCCCCATATCTATGAAGTTGCTCTAGTTTATGATTAAGAGCCTAAATTGTTCATCATTTTTCCAGCACTTCTTTTTACCAGGATTTCAGTATCCCATTGCTATCTCCAGCAAATTCCAACCAGAAATCAAAGAATTCAGATTCAATTGGACTGTCCCTAGAAATGAGGAACAGAGAACTTACGTATCACAGCACAGAACTATGCTATGTATCTCCCAGACTTAGAGGGTAAAGTATCTGTTAAATTGGGAGAAAATTCAAAGGGATATGAACATACCATTTTTGTTTGATTTTAATTTAGATGTTCTTTCCTCACATAGATTAAAATTGACAAAAGTTATATTTTATCTAACTAGGTAACAGCCTGAAATAAATTTAAACAGGGCTGCTCTAACAATGCTCTGCCAACTTTCAAAGCTCTGATATTCATAGGGTGATGCCATTGTGGAGCTTTGATAGCTTAGACTGCCTGCTAGGCCCTCAATAAATATATGACAACAATTGATTAAGCCACAGATGCAGTTTAATGATTAAGCACCACATATCCCTTATGCCATATCAGTAACAAACAGCTGTTTATGTGCTTTATCAAAAATTACCAACTTTAGCATTAATAAGATGACCATAGGGTATGTGTCATTGTCTGAGAACTTTATGTTAGGTTTTAGTTTAAAAATGTTCTGACTGGTAGTCTCCTTTTCAACCTTTTCAGCTTTCCCCTAGATACCCATAAATGGAGAGGAGAATATCATTTTATATAATAATGTTTAAACCAAGTGACTCGGGGTGCCTGGGTGGCTCAGGCGGTTAAGTGTCTGACTCTTGATTTCAGTTCAGGTCACGACCTCATGGTTCGCGAGTTCAAGCCCTGCATCAGGCTATGCTCTGACATCGTGGAGCCTCCTTAGGATTCTGTCTCCCTCTCTCTCTGCCCCTCTGCCACTCACTATTCCTCTCTAAAAATAAATAAAAATAAACTTAAAAAAATGAGGCACTCAACTTACTGCTGAAAATAAAGAGGAACTTTAAGTAACAAAGGCCATGAAGTTAACTGGAAAACCAATTAATGAAACCATGTTTGCATCAGTGAAACAAAGCAAACTTGCTGTTCTTGGAAGTAGGTAAAAAGTGGCTCTAGTTCACAATCAATTTCTTCATCAGAAGGCAACAGACCTATACTCCTCAAAGTGGCTGATTTTTTGGTATTGGATAGAATACTTCACACCCATTTCCTAACTACTATCAGGAGTTTGCTAGAAATTATGGAAGGATTCATATTATGCAATGTTCCTTCTAGTCATATCAAGGAGATTACAAATCTACAATGATTGCAAAGAATGCTTAGCAACACTCTAGACCATATACATGCTTCCTGGGTGCAAACGTTAGTTCTAAACAAAGAATATTCTGAAAATAAACAAAATTTGAGGACACTGAAAGAAAGTTATTTATAGCACAAAATAAAAAGAACAACATCCTGAAACTCAAATCAAAAATATTTATATCAGGAAAATATAGCGTAACCTTAAAAAAAGTTAGAAAACCTTCTTCATTGTCTCCAACAGGTTACAAGATCTGACTTTTAAGAAAGAAGAGCAGTAAGTAGAGTAAGACACAATATATACATATATAATCTGAAATACAATATATATGTGTATATATACATATATATGTAATGTGTGTGTACAGGCACGCACACACACACACACACATACACACATACACATATAATAAAAAGCATGTGAGATTCTCTGGACTAAAAATCTAGCTAACTGTCTTGAGGGAGAATTATAATTAAATTTTAAAATACCTATTAAGGAAGTAAGAAAATTTGATAGGAAATCATCATGAGGGATCTAGTGTTGATAACACAGAGGAAATAAATAAGGAAAAGAACTTGAAAATATAAGAACTATGAAAGACAGAAAATGGAAATCTGATATAAAAAGTATAGGTATTTCTGAAGAATGTACCAGAAATATTGGATGGAAGAATAACTCAAGCCGTCATTAGATCGAGTTCTCCTAACACTTATGATGTGAAATCTGCAGCAGAATGCCATTCGAAGCTGAAAAATGAGAAAAGTCCAAATCATCTGTAACATCATATTTTATCTAACTCATCAAGGAGTTGAGGTTACCAGGTAGTAAGATAAACCTAATTTTAAAGGGTGACACATCACCCATGAGCTGGAGTAACTATGTAGAATACATGGGAGCCTTATATATAAGGTAAATCTGCCTCCGTCCTGCAGTCCTTTTCTTGCACAATGGACTAGGAAGCCAATCAAGGACCAGAACCAGAACTAATTGATAGTGATATAGTTGAAACAAAACAGCCCTGTGTTCATTGCTTGGTGTGGTAATGCATTTTGACAATAAGGAGCAAGAGCTTTAAAAATGGTCACATCATTTCATTCAATAACGTCACTGTTTGGTATGTATCTGAAGGTAGTAATCAGAAAAACTTAATTATATGCAAGATTTTGAAGCAATGTAACAGTCCTATAATACAAAAATGTTTAAACCACACATCACCCACGATGTAATATCATTCATTTAAAAATATTTTAAATGCCAAAAATCTCACAGAACAATATTAAATGAAAAAAGCAAGACAAAGGCAAAATAGCCTTTGGGGCTATGGGGTATGAGCCTAATCCTTTTTTAAGAACATCATAATACAGAAGTTTAAAGCACCGGAAAGGAATATTATTTATGTAGCAGCATTGAGTTTTACAATACCTATTTGTGCAAGTATCTATCACAATGATCAGTAGTCTTATGATGTGCTATGTCAGTTTGCTTTAAATCCAGTGCTTTAATATGTCAGAGACGATGCGTTTTAAAACACGTATCTCTATTTTAACTGCTACATAGTGTGAATATCTGGGAAAAATCATTTCAGTATATCAAATATCTAACCTGCCAATAAAGAATTTTTAGATAGGAATGAACCCATTAATCTTAATTATAGGTTTTGTTTTTTACTGTTAGTAAGAGTCATTATTAGATGAAGAGATCCACTGGAAAAAATAGATGTGGTTTGCAGCAGTGTAAGCAATGGGAAAAAAAAAAAAAACAACAAAGTCTCATTTGGAGACTATAGAAAAGGAGCTTTTTCGTATTTATTAATAATCATTAAAAATTTTACATTAAAAACTGAAACAGAGAAGTGGATTACTTAAAAACTGTAATTCAGAATGTCTAATTTTGCTTTAAGATTAAGATGAAAAGAACAAAAAGGGGTGATATACTGAAACTAAGAATAAGACAAAAATTATATTGAAAAAAAACAATAGAGTAAAAATTGAAAGAAAATTAAAATTCCAACAAGGGTAGACACAAGGTGGAAGTAAAACAACAACAACAACAGCAAACTAAAAATCTAGGAAAAAATAAAGATGGGAAGTGCAAGGTAACTTTATAAAAGGAAAAGAGTTGACGGTTAAGATAGATTAAATAAATGGGAATTTATAAATATAAAATACAATCAAGGCACAAATGTAACCATGTGATCGAAGCCTAACATGAAACTAAAAGAAAAAGGATACCTTTTAAAAAGAAAAAGAAAAGAAAAGAAAAGAAAAGAAATTGCAGAAATTATTTGCAAAAGAAAATAAATGTCTTGGTTGGAGGTTAGGCAAGAAATAGAACTCTAAAATGAAAAAAATTCAAAATAAATTGTGGTTAAATCCTGTACTATCATCAGTCAAAAGTCTTTCCTTGAAGCTGGGCAGCACTTTGTGAGCGAGGTCTCAGGAATATTAAACTAAGGTGCCTTTCCACACTTCTGTATCTCCATCCTGCACTTTGTATCTGCATT
This sequence comes from Acinonyx jubatus, assembly GCF_027475565.1. Taxonomy (NCBI): domain Eukaryota; kingdom Metazoa; phylum Chordata; class Mammalia; order Carnivora; family Felidae; genus Acinonyx; species Acinonyx jubatus. Next base: position 151,475,063 of record NC_069382.1, read on the forward strand.
GAAATATGATTTAGTTTCTTCTACCATTAAAAAAGAAAAAAAGTCTCCAGACTACACACCAAATTCCAATGTTCTCCACCATCTCTCTACCCCTCTTCACAGTCACACTTCAGAACAGACTTGTCAACAGTTGGGGATTTCACTTCCTCAATCCAGAAAAATCTGACAACTTTTGCCCTACATAACTCCACAGAAGTTACAATTTTTAAATTTGCCAAGAAATTTGCCATTAAAAAATCCAGTGGATATTTTGGGTCTTTATTCATTAAACTCTTATCAACTTTCATCTCAGCTGAAAACATCATTTTTAAAATCCTTTCATCTCTTGATTTCCATGACATGTCACTCTCCAGGCTTCTTGCTACCTTTCCCTAAGACAATGTTTTATCGCCTTTGTACTACCTTTTCTTACTGCATTAAATATCAGAATTGTTCAATTCTTTGCCCGGTCTACGTTGAGCAATGTCCTCCACTCCATTGGTTTGAATTACAATGTGTCGATGTCTAGGAATCACAAATATATCATCCCCAGTCTAGTACTCCTATCTGTGCTCTTAAACTGTGAAAACAGTGATCTTCACCTGAAAGTATCTGTGATACCAAAACACAGAATTTGTAAAATTAAATACATGATTTCCCCACTCCTAATTTGTCCCTTATCCAATTTGTCCTCTCAGTTTATGGTTTACATGGCTTTGGTGTATGCCAGGGTTTTAGAGGAATCATGATACCCAAGCTTGGTCATCTATCATTCCAGTCATTCACCAGCAATATTCCTTTTTCCCTCCAAAAGTTTTCTTAAACCTATCCATTCATTTTCATCTTTACTCTACCACCTTGAGCCCACCATTTCTCCTAGGCTCTGCACTGACATCCTATTCACTTACTCCCTGTCAGTTCCTCACATGGAGGCCACCATTACCCTTATGCTTAAAAGGGGGGAGGGGGAAGGGAAGGGAAGGGAAGGGAAGAGGGAAGGGAAGGGAAGGGAAGGGAAGGGAAGGGAAGGGAAGGGAAGGGAAGGGAAGGGAAGGGAAGAGGGAAGGGAAGGGAAGGGAAGGGAAGGGAAGGGAAGGGAAAATAAATTTCTAGGAAGTCTTCTCTAAGTGCTCTAGGGTAGATTACAATGACTTCATTTGGGTAAAATTTGAAACCTTAAACATAGTGTAAGATGCTCTTCATTGCTGTCTATCTTTTAAGAGTCTTTTAAGAAGAATTATACCATTCTTTCTTCTTAACACTTGTTCTCTAGACATTACTATTATTTCCATTTCTTAATCTCACTGTGGTAGGCAGAATAACCCCCTCACCACACACACACACACACACACACACACACACACACACACACACCTAAATGTCCACTTTCTAAACCCTGAAACCTGTGAATGTATTATCCTACATGATAAAAAGGACTTTAAAAATGTGACTAAGTTAAGGATTTTGAGATTGGGGAGGGGGGGCAATCCTGCATTATCCCAGTGGACCCAATGTAAGCACAAGGGTCCTTATAAGTAAAACAGGGGAGGCAGGGGAGGCAGAGAAGACTTTGAGGTTAATATTATCACTGGTTAGGAGGGGGTCACAAGCCAAGAAATAATACAGGCAACACCTAGAAGCCAAAAAGGCACTGAAACAGATTTTCCTCTTAATTCTCCAGAAGGAACACAGTCTTGTCAACACCTTGATTTTAGCCTAGTGAGACTGATTTTGCACTTCTGACCTTCAGAACTGTTATATAATAAATTTGTGTTGTCTTAAGTCACTGACTATGTGGAATCTGTGACAGATACAACAGGTAACTCTTCACTTTCTTTCTTACCTCAAAACTTTACCTGCACTATATGCACCTTACCTGGGTACTTTTGCTCCTCTTTACCCAGCTAATTTTTGCTTTTTCTTATGCATCAGATTAAATATCATTTCATGTAGAAAACTTCTCTGCTTCTCTCCTATAATATTAGGTCCCCGAATCAGTTTCCTACTTACCATTCACTTAGTGGCTTAAAACAACACACACTCATGACCTTACAGTTCTGGAAATCAGAAGTCCAAAATCATTTTGAAAAGGCTAAAATCAAGGCACTGGCAGGGCTGATTCCTGCTGGAGACTTTAGAGAAGGATCTTATTTCCTCGTTGTTTTGTTTTGTTTTGTTTTGTTCTGGATTCTACAGGCCTTCTGAATTCCCTGGTTAATGGTTTCTTTCTTCCTTCATTTCAATCTCTTATTTCCATAGTCAAGTCTCCTATGAGTAACTCTGATCTGCTCTTCTAAGGGCTCTTAGAACCCTTAGAACCTACTAGGATAATCCAGGATAATGAATAGTGAGCCAATTCAAGATTCTTAAATTAATCACATCTACAAAGTCAAGTTTACCAAAAAAAAAAAAAAATGTAATATTCATAGATTCTGGGAGTTAGGATGTAGACATCTTTGGGAGGCCATTATTCATTCTATCATTGCCTCCCATTATATGCTCCACAAGATACCCTGTAATTATTTTAAAGCCAAAAACATCTTGTAATTCTTTGCATAATCAAAATAATTTATTATAATTTGTTTAATATTTACTGTCCATGTTGGCCATATTCTTTGTGAGTGCATTGAAGAAAACATACATGCCTGGCATATAATAGAGAGTGGATATTTTTTGACTACTATGATTTCTGTATTTTGAAGCTTGAAAATATTTCCAAATGGCAAAAATAAACATTTTAAAGTATATTTTATGAAACTTGTGTTCCTTGTCACTTTCAAACTTTTAGACTTCTGCCTACCTTTTGAAGCTCATCTCTGAGGGAAAAAAAGTAGGTAAAGCCATGTCATATCTAAATATAATGAAGGGGATGGGCAAGTTATCAGAAGTGAATTTAAGTTGGGAATAGCGGTTTTTAGTTCACTAAAAGAGGCTAAAGCAAGCTGAGTTACAACATGAGACATTAGCTATTAATTAATAAAAGTTGATGGGAGCAGTGGTAAAAGGGGAGCAGGATCCAGAATTGGAATAGAGTATCAGAGAATGCTTCAGAACAGTGACTTGTAAGCTATATTTAGTGAAGGACTACTTTCATTAGTTTAAATTAATAATCAGTCATGTTTAGAGAGCTTTGTAAAATACAACAATAAGTTACTAGGAAAAATAAAATAAAAATTTAAGGGTGAAAGACCAAATTCTATAAATATAAGGAAAAAGAAAAACACACACACAAGTTGTCCACTGACTGTTCAAAAGTGCTAGTGTAGAAAATGACAAATTCGTACCTATCATTTCAAACAGTACCTTAGCGAAAAGTTATGAGCAAACTGGCTGCTTTTGTGTTAAACCTTTTTACAAAAACTTTGATGAATTACATGTGTATCAGTACATTTAATAGGATGAATGAGTTTGCTTCTTGCTTGTTAGCTTATCTAATCTAGGTGAGATTGATGGCAGTGGTGCTTGCTTGGGATAATGTATATTTACATGGTATTTATATTTCGTTTTAATAACATGGGTAGAGATTCTCCAAAGGTGTTTTGAATTGAATGCAAGATGAAATATAAATCATTTTAGTCAGTCTCTGTATGTTTATTTTTAACTTTTATCCAAATCAAGAAAGTTATGATGATTTTCAAAATTCATCTTCAATTAAATACCAGTAGCAATTCCAACAATTTATTCTATCAAATTATGATTAAATTTAAATCACTCTATGATTGGAGCACCTGGGTGGCTCAGTCGGTTAAGTGTCTGCCCCTTGATCTTAGCTCAGGTCAAGATCTCATGGTTGTGTGATTGACCTACGCATGAGGCTCTACCCTGACAGCATGGAGCCTGCTTGGAAATCTCTCTCTCCCCCTCTCTCTGTCCCTGCCCACTCATTCTCTCTCTTTCTCTCAAAATAAATAAACATTAAATTATTCTATAATTAAAGAAAAGAATTCCAGATTCGTAGACATCCTACTTGTGAATAGGATTTTCTGTTGGAAAATTCAAATGAAAATTTTCTGTAAAATTCTTAAGTTTTGCAATGATAACTTTTCTCAGATATGCAAAATCAACATCCTTCGAGAATCCTTCTTAAATTAAGAAACATGTTACAGAATCTGTGGAAATGGTTCTTCTAGACTTCTACCTTTCATTTCTGCTCTTTGGTCTTCTCTGCCTTTGAAAACTATATTGTATTCATCCTTTGTATGCAGAAAATCAAAAGATTACAAATGCTAAATATATGCAATATGAAAACTAAATGTCCAACTTCTAACTTTAAAAGTTTGGGACAAAACTGACTTTTGTAGAAATACTAAATGTTCAGTAATTCAAACATTTTGAAAAGAACGTTTAATTTCTAATATGCAAATTGCTGTTTATGATTAGCTTCCGTATTATCACTTAATAATCTCAACTTTAATATTTTAGCCTTTTGTTGTAACTAATAAATATTACTAAGTCTTGAGACACTTTTTGTTCCACAGCAAATCTTTCTCCATGAAGGAAGCAGGGTATCAATTTTCAATCTGGCATAAGCTCACTCTTTCATCTATATAACTACTTCAGAAGGTTGTTCTGATTATCACAACTGTTTCTCCAGAACCTATTCCTGTAGAAACTTAATTTTTAAACAATGTAACATTTTATACTTTTATGAGATCTTTCAAAGGTTAGTTGTGTTTCCAGCAATTAAGCTGAAAAAAACATATTCTTCCTTCCCATCACTACTATGTTCAAAACCATGTGTGTGTGTATATATATATGTGTGTGTGTGTGTGTGTGTGTGTGTATACATATATATGTGTGTGTATACATATATATATGTGTGTGTGTGTGTGTGTGTATATATATATATATATATATATATATATATATAAATTCTTTTTTTAATTGTCATGTTAGCCATATCTGGAAATTTGCCAAGTTGCAATGAAGGATACTGTAATAGTTAGTTGGTACTCTAAGATGTCCTCCTATGATCAGCCTGTTCCACAATACGTCATTGTATATTGGTGTAAAGCGGTATTTTCATTGCCTTCTCTAGTACAAATTCACCTAGTATTTCTCACCAAATATAACAACATGGTAATTGTATATGTTTAGCCTTCGTTAATTGCTACTTTATTAGAATGCTTAGCAGTAATGTTCATAGGTAAACTATGAAACATCTATCTGCTTTTAATTCAATACACTTACATTTTCCTTCAAATAATTTTTGGGAGTTTTGAAATTATTTATTTATGATTTGTTCATAATTACTTCTAAGATTTCGATGGTTTTATTGCTTCCTTAGTCACATCCTGACCCTATCAATAAGATACTCACTTTAACATTCTCCATCAATTATGGCTATAAGCTCAAACTTGGTACACAAGATATCATATTTCTCAGTAAAATTAGTAGGTGGTAACTTTTAGGATTTCTTCAGAGTTAGTGTCATTGCCATCATTTGGCTTATCACTGACAAAGTGGATCCTTACATAGACCCAGTGCTCCTGGAAACAGCAACAGCTAACTGGCCCTCAACACACACACATGTACATGTACACACACACATACACACACACACACTCACACACTTTGCTTACTGCAAAGAACGACCTATTATCATAGGACTCAGATAAGACTCAAGAATGCCCTGGTTTACCTATCTCAAGGCCAGACACAGAGCCTCCAAATTTTCATTCTTTGTCCAGATTGGTCAGTGTGTTAGAACTGCTTGTATCCAGTCACCAATCTGGACAAAATACCTGCCAACATGAAAAACTTTAGTTAGGTTTCTCTCCTACTTCCAGGACCCTGAAATTTACCCACTTTTAAGACTGGGCCATCTGCAAAATGTGAAACAACCACCACAGAAGGCCCTCCGAATTATCAGCAGAACATAGGAAAATTAGTTCTCTGATCAAATGTCTGATCATACCACCTGTTCAACCCATATCCCCATACCCAATTCTATCTAGCTTTGTTTACCTTTCCCTACAAAAGAAAATTCCTTTTTGCCTGAACTTTGAGACATTTGCAGATCTTATTGTTGAAAAGCTCTTCCTAACACAACAGTCTACCCCTTCATATTGCAATAGTCTTTTCAAATAAAATCCTTCCTTGTCTAGGTCCTAATTTGTTTTTATTTGAAAGCTTTGGGGTACTGAGACTCAGATGGAGTGCTGACGACCACAAGAACCTGCTGTCTTCATCTGAATTCATTCCAACTTCTCTGGTCCTCTGTGTCCTTTCCCAGCTGGGGAACTCACCACAGTGGTGAGTCTTGAATCCTCATCTCTTGTTCTGGACATTTGTCTGTTGTAACATGGTAAGGAGTTACTTTGATTATTTCATGCATAGGGAATGTTTTTGACCTTCTGTGGAGTGAGGGATTATGTGAGGGAATTTCCTTAGCTCCTTGACTGGGTTATGCTTGGAAGAATTCCTTGGTTCTTTGAGGATTGTGTGAAGAAAATCATCAAGTGGACCTCTTTCCCAGCTCACTTAAGGTTGTATCTTTGATTTGATTATCTATTCCTATGGGTAATTCTCACTCTATTAGGATCCCTGCCTCCTCCACTTCCATTGACTATGTGTTTTCCCATTATGTCACTGATGTAGTCTGCTCTGGCTGCTATAACAAAATACCATACATCAGGGGGCTTAAACAACAGAAATTTACTTTATCACAGTTCTGGAAGCTGGAAGTCTGAAATCATGGTATCAGCAAGGTCAGGTTCTAGTGAGAATTCTCTTCCTTGCTTGCAGATGGCTGTCTTCTGGCTATGTATTCACATGGCTTTTCTCAGAGAGAAAAGCTCTCTGGTATCTTTTCCTATAAGGGCACCTTCATTCCCTCCTAAAGCCCTATCTTCAAATACCATTGCCTTGGAAGTTACGGCTTCAACATATAAATTCGGGAGATACACAAACATTTAATTCATACAGGCACTAATTCAGTTCAATATCTTGAGAAAAAGCAAAATATCACTATAGAACCACTTAAAACTTCAACATTCTACATGTTTTGGAAATTTGGGACTGTCTCAAACTGCTTATAATTTCCCATTCCCATGACCCACCCCTTCTCTTTTTTCTTTTTTACTGACTTTGATCTTCCTATAAGCTCAACATCTCCAACTTCTCCAGTCCTCTATCCACCTCTGCCAGACCTTTCCCTTCCCACTCTGGCCCTTCAACTTCCTATAGCCACTCCACACTCCAGTTTTAGGTGACCCTCCCCTTTACTGGGGACTCTTGAGAGGGTCAGAAACCCCAAAAGCAACTACTTAAGACTGAAAAAGCTAATTAGAAGCAGGCTGGATATAATGTAACTCATAACAGAGCTTTGGAAGCACAATGGCCACTTGCTCTCTCCTTGGTCCCTTGTCCAAAATTTAACCTGCAGACTAAAATCATTCACCAGATTAAAAAAATTAAAAGGGGGCACCTGGATGGTTCAGTCAGCAGAGCATGTAACTCTGGATTTGCAGGCTGTGAGTTAGAGCCCCAAATTGGACTTAGAGATTACTCTAAAAAATGAAAAGTCTCTCTCACAAATGTTTGTGGGTATTCTTTAAATCTCATATTGAGCAAGTGACTTCAAATTGTCCCATAAGCCTGAAGCACAGTTCTGATGATATACAAGTGGAGCAAAGATGAGAGCCAGTCCTTTCCTATAAACCTGTGAGTTTTGTATTTCTGTGTTTATGTATGACTCATAGCTGAAATTTTAGAATTGAACCCATACTCTCTGTATTTGGGTGTGTTTGTAATATATATATTATTACACACGTGTGTGTGTATATATATATATGTATATGTTTATGTGTATGTGTTGTGTGTGTATATGTGTGTGTGTGTGTGTGTGTGTGTATATATATATATAATTGTGCCCCCCCTTACCCACTCACCCCCACCAATTCACATATTAAAGTTCTGGTCCCCAGTGTGACTGTATTTGAAGATAGGGCCTTTAGAGAGGTAATTATGATTAAATGAAGTCATAAGGCAGGGGGAGTCTCATAAGGCTGGCATCCTTATAAGAAGAGAAAGAGACACTAAAATGATTTCCCTCTCTCTACCACTACCCCCCTACACACACAGAAGAGAGGCCATGTGCAAAGCAGTAATTTGCAAGCCAGGAAGAGAGCTTTCACCAGAACCTGAACATGCTGGCACCTTGATCTTAAACTTCTAGCATGCAGAACTGTGAAAAAACATATTTGTTCTTTAAGCCAATCAGTCTGTGGTATTTTGTTATGCTACCCCTTTCAGACCAGTATACAAATTTTGGTTCTGTGAAGTGAGGCACTGCTGTAATGAATACCTATATAGGTGGAAACAGCTGCAGAACTGAGTGATGCAGAGGCCAGAAGAGTTTTGAGGTGCAGCCTAGAAATAGCCCAGATCCTCTTGAAGAAACTGTTGATAGAAACATGGATGTTAAAGGTAAGTTTGTGAGGTTTCAGATGGAAATGAGGTGTAGCTTATTGGCAACTGGAGGAAAGGTTATCCTTGTTATAGAGTGGCAAAGAACCTGGCACTGTTCAAGTGTTTTGTGGAATTGTGTTGTAGGGTTTGGTAGAAGGTAGAACTGGAGAGGAATACATTTGGATATTTGACTAAGGAAATTTCTTTGCAAAGTACTGAAGGAGAAGTTTGGTTTTTCCTTACTTCTTACATGCATTACAAGAGGAAAGACAGTCTGAAGGAATTGTTAAGCAGAAATGAACCAGAACTTGAAGATTTGGGAAATTCTCAGCCTAACCATATTATAAAAAACAAGGAAACATGTTCTGACAAGAACACCAAGAGTGCGGCTGTACAACCATTTGGTAAAGAAATCGTGGATCCAGTTCATGGATTTAACTGGTTTCAGCCATCTCAGCAGAAACCAGGGATAGAAATGGGATCACATAAGCAGAAACAATGTCAGCTGGAACTAAAAGGGACAGAGAATGCTATCAGATTTCTGGGGTTCTAGAGCATAGGACCATAAATGTATCCAGTTGTGAAGAGGCATGTGTCCTTCTTCAAGAATAGGGGGAAATGACTCAAAAGGCAATTCAGAGATCATCAAGGCTGCCACTCCCACCACAGACCCAGAGGGTGAGGCTGACTCCTCGTTGATTTCAGAGGGTGGAATCGCCCCTTTGGTTACAGCAGGCCAGGCCGCCCTTCTAAAGAGCTACAGGAGAGGGGCCCCTACAGAGAGCCTTTGGTCAGGGCCACTACAAAGAGCCACAAAGAATACTTTGTTCTGCCTGCCCAAGCTGACTGACATGGTAGTATTTATGAGTTATATATGTGTACTATTTCCCTACCTCTAGATGATTACCAAATTAAGTTATAAAATGCCTTCAAGGAGCTCGATTCTAATTGGCTAAGAGATCAATAGTACTTATATAAATGGAATATTCTTAAAATAGTCAGAAATTGAGGATAATACAATCTTTTTTTCCTATTTTCCGAAACTTATGTTACTAAATAAATTTGCATTATATCTACTAGACATTTAAGATGATGAAAATGTAAATCTGTGATTAATCAAATTGAATAATTCTAACAAACTTTATTTCAACAATAATTCTGTTTTTTTCATATGTCCATAGGAAGATATAATCTCCAAGTTCTTTTGGTAACTTAAAATCTTAGATTTAACATTAGGTTAATTAATGACTATTCTTTAAATACCTAACTCATTTCTAAGATAAAATACTGAAATGTAAATTACTAAACCTAACCTTAAGGCTGTATGTATTTGGGTCTGTTAATGAATGTATTCAGGGGTGCCTGAGTGGCTCAGTCGGTTAAGTGTCCAACTTGTGATTTCAGTTCAGGTCATGATCTCATGTGTCGTGAATTTAAGCCCCATGTTGCCCCTGTGCTGACAGTGTGGAGCCTGCTTGGGATTCTCTGTCTCCCTCTCCACCCCTCCCCCACTCATGCTAATTTGAACTCTCTCTCCCTCTCATAATAAATAAACTTAAAACAAAAACATATTCACTTAAAAAAAATGTATTCATTTGTGGCCACACTGACAAATTGCATTACAAGGACATATATGGTTATAAAAGTGATAAAAGGTATATTCCTAAGCTCTACAGCAAAACCCTGGTGGAAGACATTCGCAATTGTATTCTTTATACATTTCTCTGTGAAATAGAAGTTAATGTATTTAAAATTTATAATCACTATATGCTAATGAGGTTCTACCAGGAGAAACAGTGGCACAGAAAAACAGTTTTCCATACAAGGTATGCAGGAAGTGTTTTTGTTAAAGGAAGAGGGAGTTGTTTTGTCCAATGTAAAATAATTCATTATTCTATATAAGAAAGGGGAGAGTGTAGGACAAAACTTGCATGGGTATAGAAAATTATAAAGTTCCACAGAAAAATAATTTTACTTTTTGTACTCAAAGCTATCAAAGCTCTGATTGGTTTATTTATAAGAAATTTTTGTAAAGGATTTTTGTATAAAATGTTGCAGTTGACCCTTGAACAACATGAGTTTGAACTGCAGGGATCCACTTATATGCAAATTTTTTCAATAAATACAGTGGAGTACCATAAATGTATTTTCTCTTCCTTATGATTTTCTTACATTTTCTTTTCTCTAGCTTACCTCATTGTAAGAGTAGAGTACATAATACTCAGAACATACAAAACATGTTATCAGTAGGGCTTCTAGTCAACAGCAGAGTATGAGTGGTTAAGTTCTGGGGGAGTTGAAAGTTTTACATGGATTGTGGATTGCACTGTAGGTCAGTGATCAGGGTCAACTGTATATTGATGCAAAACTAGAATCTGGCTTTCTCTGTTAAAATAACAAAATTCTTGAATTATTGGTCTGCTCTTAAGAAGAGGTTATAAAAGGTGTATCTTTACCTTCTGTATAGTCTGCCTAGAAGCCAAAAGTTCTGTGTCATATCAGAATTGTTTCTTGGGGCTCCTGAGTGGCTCAGTCAGTTAAGTGGCCAACTTTGGCTCAGGTCATAATCTCATGATTCGTGAGTCTGAGTCCCATGTTGGGCTCTGTGCTGACAGCCCAGAGCCTGGAGCCTGCTTCAGATTCTGTGTCTCCCTCACTCTCTGCCCCTCCCCACGCTGAGTCTCGCTCTAGCGCGCGCGCTCTCTCTCTCTCTCAAAAGTAAATAAACATTAAAAAATAATTTAAAAAAAGAATTGTTTGTGTTTTCTTTTGACTTTATCATGGTCTTAATTACTTAAGAAAATAAGTTTTCTCACTTTTGTACTAAGATTCAATCATGTTACATTTTATGTATACTTTTAAAATTTTTTCACTTTGATTTTTTTTTTATTTTTTTAAATGTTTATTCATTTCATGAGAGTGAGAGAGACAGAGTGCAAGCAGGGAAGGGGCAGAGAGAGAGAGGGACACAAAGAATCCAAAGCAGGCTCCAGGCTCTGAGCTGTCAGCACAGAGCCTGATGTGGGGCTCGAACCCACGAGCTGTGAGTTCATGACCTGAGCTGAAGTCTGATTCTTAACTGACTGAGCCACCCAGGTGCCTCTCACTTTGATTTTCAATCAACTTTGTTTTGCATGCCACAAAACAAATTTCCTTGTCAGCTGCATTATTTTCAAATGTGCTTTTATCAGATTTCCACTTTAGAAAATTATGAAAAGTAGGTTAATCACAACTATTTTGAAGTCTTGCATCCTTTACACATAGTTTTTATCTTACTCTTGTCCTTCCCTAAAAGCACTTGCAAATCAACTACAGGCCAGAAAGATTTTTCTGGTACTCTTTAGCATAGGTTTAAGATGTTCAAGTCCTAAATAACTTTGAAATTATACTATTAGGTTGAGTCAGGATTTCTTAAATGGTAGTGTAGAAGCAGATGGGTTCATAAGACTGTTAACCCTAAATTGATGAGAACAAAATTAACTATATAGGACTGAATGAACTGATAAAGGATGACTATGGGTTTTCCTTGGAATACTGCTGATAATAACCCTGTTTCTAGATACAATGAACCCCTTTCTCTTTTCTCTTTTGCTCTTTGTAACTCCTAAAAATTTAGTAGGCTGTACTTTCATAAACAGAAATGAAACCTGTGTCTACCTCACCCCTCCAGATTTTGGAAACACTTATTGATTAAATATTATTTCATGGCAATATAATTTTTGCTTATTTGATAAGAATCTGTCTTCCTTTGTTAACAGGACATAATTGGAAACATTGGTAATAAACCAAAGCTTTGACTGAAATGTCATATTGGAAAATGATGCTTTTCAGTCATATATGACTAGGAAATTTTTTAAAAAAGAAGTTTTAAGGTTATTTATTTTGAGAGACAGAGTGAGTGGGGGGAGAGGGAGAGAGAGAGGGAGGGAGAGAATCCCAAGCAGGCACTGCATTGCCAGCATAGAGCCCAACATGGGGCTTGGGCCCACGAACCTTGAGATCATGACCTGATCATGAGTCACCCAGGAGCCCCATGACTAGACACTTTTATTTAAAGGGTTAAAGTTAACTTTATGGAGCCAATGTTCACAAAGGCTACTAGGAAAACTGATGAGGTAATGACTAGCATATGGAGATCCCAACCCTATAGGTGAGTAAGAAAGAGACTTTCTTTGCGGGCAAGGAAAACTTAGAATATTTGGGAGATCTCTACAAGATGGAAATCCCCCCAAACCTATAGATATTACAGGTGAAATATGATGGAGAGTCTTTGGCTTGGCTTCTAGCCATAAGAGAATTTTAAAACGTTGATCTAAGATTCCTTACAAAAATTGTCAGCAAAGTAAATATTTTAAAATTCCTGCCTGTAAGGTAAATCACCATTCTTACTACAAGCATGAAATTAATAAAGTCAAATCTAATGAGAGGAGCTTTAATTTATGATCTATAATCTTTATTTGACATCTTTGATCACGAGAAGGACTATAGAGAGAAATTCTGTGTTTCAGTGAGAAACCACAGTACATCCATGCAGGTTATCATTATCTGGCCCTGTTAACAGTCTTTGCGCTATTTTGTACCTCTTTACAAATTCTAAGTAACTGTTGGATATGATGGATTTCCAATTTTATTACCTACACGTAAACTGGACTAAATTCTTTCATCTGGTATGCATTGTTAAACCTTATAATATTTTTGACTCTTCCAGTTTCCTTCAGTGTCTGGGCATATCCCCAACTAATGTTTTCAGCTGCTCCCCTTCCTAACTTGGTATCACCAAGAGCTAAAACTTGCCTAACCAGATTCTTATTTGAACTCCAGGTTGTCTTATAGCGGAGTTTACTCTCAACATCTGAAGAAGTACTGGGAGCTAAATTCTGAAGACTTGGTACACTTGAAGGGCTCATCACTGTAGTAGACCAAACAGAGGAAAGGTTTCTCCCTGTACAGTCTGCTGTCTAGGTCATCAAGGAAGTCTGATAAAATGTGTAGGTCATGCAGGCTCTTAGAGGAGAGAGAATGTACAACATCTCCAGGACTATCAGCATCTTCCTGGCTTTGAGAAATTCAACAAGCAGGACTGCCTCACAGAAAGATTTGTATCCATCACATTCTTGGAACTCACTGGACTGGTTACCTTTCAGTGTTCAACTTTGCCTCTTTATTTTAATCAATGTTTTACATTAATCTTTTTTATTTTAGACATCCTTATTTAAAGACACATGAACTTAACACAACTGGCCTTTGTCACTACCCCTCAAAAAATGGTTTAACTGATTTTACAAACAATGCCAGCAAGAGTCGTCAGGAGCTGATTTCTTAGAACCTGCTTTGCTCTGCTCTGGTTTTTGCTCACCTCTGAATTGTTCAGAGATGAATGATATTCATTTGGCTTAAGCAAATGGAGGGACTGACAATGTTAAACCCTACTTGAGCCCCGTGCTCCTGGAAAAATCAGTGATGGTTAAGAAATTACCGCTGATTCTTTTGTGTTCTATAAAACAACTTACTGCACAGCACCATTCTTCCTCATATGACTCAGATAAGAGTCAAGGAGGCCCCCTGATTTGTTTACCTATGACAAGGATAGACACAGACCACACTCCCATTCTTTGTCTCATCCATGATTAGCTGAACCATTTGTATTCACTGACCAACCTGGACCACACATCTGCTAACTTAACTTGTGGGTACACTTAAATTTCTCTCCCCTCTTCAGAACATACTGAACCAAACTTTTAATCATGCCCAGCCTGAGCCATCATCAGAATGTGAACCACTGTTTCCATACAGAATTCTGGAGGACCAAGTTGACCTCAAGGGAAGATGTTTTCTGATCAACTGTTTCATCCCGCCACCTATTCATTCCCCTCCTCCTCACTTAGTTCTTTCTAGCCTTGTGGGAAAATTCCTTTCTTCCTGATGTTAGAAACTTGTAGATCTTATGGTCAAAGTCTCCCTCGCCCTATTGCAACAGCACCCTTCTTTCTATTGCAATTGTCCTTTTGAATAAAGCTCTTTACCTAAGCTCAGATTTGTTTTTACACTACCATTCTGTGACATTTAGAAAAAGTTTTGTATTGTCTTCAAAAGTAGTTCAGTAAAGAATGTTTCATCATCACTTCATTAGGAGTGAAAATAATGTAAATGTCACTTCTGCATTTTATCCAATACTGCTCAACTGTAAGTTTAAAGCCAATGTTAATTAAAACACAAAATAAAATGACCTCGAAATAGTAAGTCATTTAAAAAATGATATATTGTCCCTGATTTATGTATCATTTTGAGTCTTACTTTACAGACTAACTCTGAAGTACCACATGTATCGTGATCCTACTACACATAAGCATTTCAGTCTACATCAACTTAATTCACAAGATGAACTTCACCAAAACTGGTACAAACCTGCTCAATGAAATGATCTCATGCTCATACACAGTATGTTGTCAAATAAGCATAAATTTACTAAAAAGGATTCTAACCTCTTCTTCTCAATTTTAGTATTTCTCTGTTCACGTACCAGTAACAAATACATTACAGGCCAGTCCTACTGGCCTTTCAATCCAGGAATACAGAATATTTTTCCTTCTGTGTCTTCCTTACTTTCTTTCATTAATGTCTTACAGTTTCCAGTGTACATGTCTTTTATCTCTGCGGTTATTTATTCTTAGGTATTTTACTCTTTTTGATGCAATTATAAATGGATAGTTTTCTTAATTTCTCTAATAGTTAATTATTAGTGTATAGAAATGCAGATTTTTGTATAGTGATTATGTATCCTGCAATTTTATGAAATTTATTAGTTCTAACAGTTTTTCAATGGAGTCTTTAGAATTTTCTGTGTGTATTATCACGTCATCTGCAAATAGTGACAATTTTACCTCTTTCTTTCCAATCTGAATGGTGATGAACTACTTTAGCTTTTATTTGTCCTGAAAACTCTTTATCTGTCCTTCAATTCTGAAAAATTTAGACATGTAGGCTATTCATGGTTGGAAAGGTTTTTCTTTCAGCACTTGAATATATCACGACACTCCCTCTGGCATACAAAGTTTCTGCTGAAAAATCTGCTGATAGTCTTGTTCCCCTGTTCCTAACAAGTTGTTATTCTCTTGTGGCTTTTAAGATTCCTTCCGTGTCTTAAATTGACTTTTTAATTATAATGATTTTGGCTTCTTTTAATTATAATGTCTTTTGGTTCACTGTATTTGGAACTCTCTGGGATTCCTGGGTCTACATGTCTGTTCCTTTCCTAGGTTAAGGGAGCTTTCATTGATTATTTCCTTAACTAAGTTATCTGTTCCTCTCTCTCCATAATGTGAATCCTATAATACGAATGTTCGTTCTTTTGATATTGTCCTGTAAGTCCCTTAAGCTATTTTCGCTTTTTTTCATTCTTTTCTTCTTTCTGCTCCTCTGACTGGGTGAGTTCCACTGCCTTGTCTTCAAGTTGACTGAACTTTTCTTCTGTTTCATCTACTTGGCTATTAAATTCCTTTAGTGTATTTTTCAGTTCAATCATTATACTTCTACTCTGTGACATTTATTTGGTACTTTTTTATTTTTCCATCTCCTTGTTGAAGTTCTCACTCCTCCCCAGTTTGGTGACCAGCCTTTTGACCATTAATTTGAACTGTGTGTCAAGTAAACTACTTATCTCCATTTCATAATTTTTTTTCCTGAGGTTTTATCTTGTTATTTCATTCTTACTATATTTTCTATTTCTAGTACTTTTTGATACATAAAGTCAGGAAGCATATCACTATTCACCAAACACTCACCTTGAATGAAATCATATGTGCATTAGTATTAAAGTACACCCAAACTGGCTCACAATATAACCCCTCCTCTTTAAAAAAAATTGCAGTGTTTATTTTTGAGAAAGCGAGACAGAGAGAGAGAGAGAGCATGAGGCGGGGTGGGGGGGGCAGAGAGAGAGGGAGACACAGAATCCGAAGCAGGTGCTAAGCTCTGAGCTCTTGGTACAGAGCCCAACACGGGGCTTGAACCCACAGACCATAAGATCATGACCTGAGCTGAAGTAGGATGCTTAACCACCAGGCTGAACCACCCAGGTACCCTGATAACCCCTCTTCTTATTCCCAACTCTCCTTGCAAGGCCACAGTCAGAAATGCCAAGTTCATAAAATAAGTGGTAATCAAATAAAAAATCTCTTATCCTACGGCATGAGGTTTTCACTGATAAAGAGCCATCAAGTATAATTCTCTAATATCTGTACAGTGTGTAAGCCAAGTTATTATTCAGTCTGCACAAATTGTTTCATTCTATTGTTTAGCAAAATATCTGCAGGCAGTTACCACATAATTATTCTCCTTCCTTTAATACATAATTAGCATTATGCATCATCCTAAAATATCATTTGACAAAGATTTTTCAACAGTAACTTCTTATGCTTTCTCTTTGAGTGTAAAATTTGTCATTAATATTGCAGTTGGCTATTGTTTTCTAAGTTGCTCCTGCTATAAAGAGTAGAACCATAAATGCTTCCCAACTTTTGGTCTCCTCTGTAAGTCTAACAACAAAATCAGCGTTATTGCATGAAAATTATTTTATGCATGTTATGTTTAAAAATCTCCCTCAGCTTACTGAATCAAAAATAGAAAAATCAATGGCTTTGAATAGATTCCACTGGTCAAGTATTCTAGCTTATTCTTTCCAGCTCCCCCAACTCCCACCTTGCAACGGGAGTATCGCCATCACCACTACCACTCCATCATACGGCTGGTGTCTAAGTTGCCCTCACTGAGGGAATACAGAATGTACCCCAAACTATAGAGTGGCAGATCAGTCACAGATAATGAGACATTTAAAAGTGGGTAAAACTAAGTTAGAGTCCTTAGGTTATAGGACAGTTTCACTGCAACTGGATGTTCAAATCAAAGGGCTGCAATTTATCTGTTGGTGGACATCTCCATGGAAAACAAAAACAACAGCTACACAGTTAGCCAGAATCCATGCATTTCTGCTGGTTAAGTGGAGGTATATTTTCTGCCTACTCTTCAAGCAAGATTGGGGGCTTTTAAGGCCTTCCTCTTTTCTCTGTCCTCTCCTTTTCTTTCTCTTATGCCCCCTCTTGATTTCTTCTCTTCCTTCTTTTCTCTTTTCTTCTCTTCTGTTATGATTTAGGCTTTTTTTTTTTCTTTAAATGGGTGATTTCCCTAACTCACATGGTCCAGGAAAGTGGAACATTTCTCAGGGTACAAGCTGGAAACTTCACAAGGAAGCAGAGGGAACACTTCAATTAATCCTTCAAGAAATAGCCTTGCCAGACATTTATGCCCCTGTTTGACAAGGCTTTATAATGGAAAATGAACTGGGGAATTGTGGCAAATTAATCTCCAGTCAAATATAATTCAATTTTTTAAGATATTCATAAATGTACTTCCTATTTGCACTTTTCTTTTCCTGTCGCATATGTGAAATCATGACACTCGAAGATTTATGTGCCCCAGCATATACAGATTTGCATTCCATATTCACCACTAGAGACCACGTCACTCTTTGTTTATGATGTTATTTTGGGCTGTACTATTTATGTTACTCTTTTCATCACTTTTTATGCTTCAGTAAACCACATTTTAGTCATGGGTCCATTTTTTGAGAACTGAAGATATAATGCAGCACAAGCATAAAAAACAAAATTACAAATTTAATAATGTTAACAGTAGCATGAAAATGGCATGAAAACATATTAGGTGAGACAAACTGTATCCTATTAGCTAGTTATTTGCAGACAAACAAACCAATGTGGTCCTTAAAAGGACATGTATAACCTTAGAGGACATAATTAGCATTAACTGTATGAGCAATGGGATTTCTATGCAAATAAAAATTAATTTTACATTTCAGGTTTGTTTAAGGCTGTGAACAAAATAGTTTCATGGATTTTGGATTTTTGTTCTTCAAACCGACACCTTCTCCAACATGACTACAAACCATATTTTAATACATGTTTTTCTGGCTGTCAGAGTATCATGTCTCCTTTCATATCTCTTGTCTCTAAATCCATTATACGTTACTTTTTCCCCTTTTTCCTCGGAGACATTATTTGTGTATCCACATACACAAATATACACAGAGACACACATACATAATAATTAGGAAATAAATTAGAAGGACCCCTGTGTTTTGACCTCTTATTATAATTTAAAGCAATTAATAAAGAGCACAGGAGCATAAAAATTTATCTTGACCTGAGAGTGCTTATCTCTAAGAAGCCAGATAAAACACAGCAGTGATTTTCATTTGTCCATGGCTTACATCTTCTCCATAGAGTATGCAATCACTGCATCCTTACTCAAGAGGGGTGCCGTGTTATCTCAACAGCACAAATAATCTGAAGGAAGGAGACTTATACCACAGGACAAGAAAATTATTGTTGATTACAACAATAATGATATTGCACATCCATTTAGAGAAGAACCTTCTGGAAAGATCCAAAATTCACCTCTCATGACACATACCCAATGTTATGTCAAATAAGCATAGGGGTTTACCCATAAAAATGCTTTGATGATTTTTCTAAACATCAATATTTGGCAAGTTAATTTTGTTGCAAAAATAACTATTCACCACTTCAACATCAATAAACTGGTTGATTCAAATTAACTTCAATCTTATCCTTTTGTAAACTAGGAATACTAATATCTACTTTTCCTTTCTGCAGATATAAAGATCAAATGAAAAAATGTTTGTGAAATTTGAAACCTGAAAGCAGTTCAGTATAAAATTTTGACACAGACCTCTGTTCAAATAAAATATCATAGTTGAAAATAAAAGTGATTATCCTAACTAGTCCATAATTTATTTCTTTTAATACGTTTACATATGTGTTAAAGAGTATATATACAAGGACTTTCAGTATAATGAACATGTAATCATACCTAAATCTTTATATAGCTGCATATGTATGAATAAAGTGGTATAACTGTACATGGATTGATTCAGTCAGCATGTACTGAACTCATACCTTGAGCATTAGTCAAGGTAGAGACCCTCACTGTGTGCTCGGGCATCACTACATGCTCCTAAAAAATTCATTGCACTGAAATTTATAGAAGGCAGACAAAAGAACAGCATTTACTGAGTTGTCGGCATTTCAATTTATGTTATAGCATTAATTTCAAAAGTTATATTGAGTGAGATACCTTACTTTATCTGGTGGCATTTATGGCAGGATCAGTTGGCTCAGAAATGAATAGGAGGAAGGAGTAAGAATGCAGCCAAAGATGCCTTTACAGTAGCGTCGGCGCAGCAAGTATTGGGTTGCTACATATAAAGAATTAGTGCTGATAACTTCCAACCTCAATGGCGGACGATTCCTAAGCAAATCCATTGTGGAGCCTCTTATAAATAATGAAACTTATCCATTTGGAGCCTCTTATACATAATGAAACTTCTAGCATCTCTTCTATATTGACAGAATTCTAAATTCTATTATGATGGTAAAATGATGTCATCTGTGTCAAAAGTCAGCCATATGACAAATATTTTTCACAAATCTGAGAAGAGGGGGATATGAAAACTTCTTAGCTCTTATTTTCAAGAACTAGAGGATTCCTAAGGCAGTTAGCCTAATGGATACATGATCTGAAAAGGTGGACACTTTGGGAACTAAAAAAAAAGAAGAAAACTAAAAAACATAGAAGGAAAAAAGGGGGTGTGCTTTTTAGGGGCAACTACGAAAAAATATAGACTCAGAAATATAGACTCTGCTGTAAGTGATTCTGTCAAGGGTCTTATTAGATATATACAGTTATGACCACTTTTGCCACTTAATACTTAGCAGAATGCTTTACAGTCATCACCATATAAGCATGTACAACAAAGAGATAAAGACACGGACTTACTTGTTTGTTACCAAATATCACATGGGAGGTCAGATGAGGAGGGCGAGAAACCCAGGGTTTTTCTTTTTCTTATAAAATCTGATGACACATAGTCTCAATAATGAAAGATTTCAGAGACAAAGAAAAGCTATTGAGATATGTAAATGCAGTTATAAGAAAGCAATAGGTCAAATAAAGGTTTTAAATAACCTAATGAACACACATGAGACAAAGTTTGAGAAGACAAGGTTTGACTTGCCTTTAACAAGTCAATTTCCTTAGACCAAACTTAATAAAAAAAAAAAAGTTGGCATAAATTATGTCTAAAATCTCTCTGAATAAGGAAGGAATCATGATAAGATAGAAAGGGTACAGATTTTAGGGTCATTATTGCCTGGATTTTAATCTAAAATTCATCACATATTGGTTGCGTGAGCAGTGGCAAATGAATTAACCTTCACGAGTCTAAATTTACTCTCAGAATAAGTACCATCAGGATTGTAGTGGGAATTATAAACAATGGAAATAAGCACTTGGCACAGAACTTGGCACATAGTAGACACCAAAATATATTATTTCCTCCTATTCCTTTATTACCTTAAAATTCTATGAATTGTAGAAGTCAGATTACCCAGGTTATAATTTAAAGATTATTGTCTCTAGGTCTTTCTTCTGAAGTGAACTTGCGCTAGTAACTATGCTTATTCATGAGTTAAACTATGGTTAATATATATGCTTTGCCTCTTCTCTGCTTGTTGCAATAAAATAAACAATATAAAATCACAGCCACAAAAAAAGCTTTACTCATAGACAGGGAAGCAATTAGCACTTCTGGGTGTGTACAGGATTCTAGCTGATTTGTCTGCAGTATCATCTCAACTTCATTTACAATACTGTGATGTAGTTATTTCACAAGTGAGAAACCCTGAAAAGGTAAGTAGCGTGGCTAAGGCCGCCCGACTGTTAAGTCACAGAGCAGCAGAGTGAGTGCAGGTGTGCTCACCTAGCCACTCTACACAGGACTTTTGAAGTACCAAGGTTGTTAGTGAGAGAAAGGGACTATTGATATTTAAGCCAGGGTTAGGAAGGGAAAGGTGAAGAGCAGGCTAATAGACGCTATGAGCAGCTTATTAAGCCGATGAGGGATCATATATAATACATATGATATGATATGATATGATATGATATGATATGATATGATATGATATGATATGATATGATATAATATATAATCAAAGTGAACAAATCATAGGAAAGGGATAATTATTAAATACGGCATGTCTTTAGTGTATATATATAACAGTGTATTCTTTCTCTTTTTATAAAACTGACAGCAAGAAAAGGAAGAAAAGTCCATGTTAATTCATCATATATTCTAATACACTTCAGCTGCAGATTAAAGAAACCATGCCAGTTGCTGCTACCGCAGACAGAGAACGGAGAAATCCTCTACAAGCCCCATGGGTTTACAGAAGTCTATCCATCACTCTGTCAGTCTTCCGGATCATTATTCAAGTTGCTATCCCCAATTTTGCTGGATATATCAGATCAGCTCCAGCTCCATAGGTAATTTTTCTCCCTAATGGGTTTGGAATTTGTTCTTTTTTTTATTATCTTTGGGCTAATGTGCTGCTCAAAATCTTTGAAAATTCTAGGAAGAATGTCAGTCATTAGCTCTGAGTAGGGGGAGAGGAGGGTGGAAGGTGTACTTAATTCACAAACTATCACCTTGCTATTACTACACGCAGGGGACTTAAAGGTATAGACAGAACAGTTATATTAACTGTGAATGGCATGCTTTCTTCAGTTTCTGTTAGTATATTTTATATATTTCATTATTTATTTCAAGGATCTTTAAGGACAGGGAAAACATGTCTACATGGCTCTAGGTTGGTGTCAAAATTTAGCAGATATCTAATCATTTGATCAATGAAGACCACTATCCTGGAAAATGCAGCTAAACATTTGTCAAAATGCAGTCAGCAAAAAAGAAAAAAAGCAAGGATCATTTTTGGACGTATCTGCAAAAGAAGGTT
This sequence comes from Acinonyx jubatus, assembly GCF_027475565.1. Lineage (NCBI taxonomy): Eukaryota > Metazoa > Chordata > Mammalia > Carnivora > Felidae > Acinonyx > Acinonyx jubatus. Next base: position 151,497,340 of record NC_069382.1, read on the forward strand.
ATTCTTCCACTGAACAAATCTGTATAGTGCAGCTGTGTAAGGTGTTGGGTTTTGCAAGGGTGATACACATACAAAGACGACCAGGGCTCTGACTTTAAGTTAAAAAAAATGCTGATAACAGTGAAAAATATGTGTCATGTGTAATATTAAAGGCACATAAGATAAAGGAATATTGTCCCTATTGTAAAATTCAGAAAAGCTTCCTGAAACATGTGAAAACCAAGCAGAATATTGAAGATTCAAGAAGGGATGGAAAGAGCATTGCAGATAGAGGGTGTGTAGGTGAAAAAAAAATGGTTATGCCAGATCATTAAGCATTTTAATATCTCTGACTACAATTTAATCTTCACTTCACAGGAGCAGAACTTTTCATCTTTTTTGTTCACAGTCCCGTTCCCAGGATCTAGAACACCACCTGATACCAGATAACTGTTGGTTGAATGGATGATTAAATTATAAAATTCAAGTCAAGGAACAGAGAAACAGGAGTTTGGAGTGGAACCGGATCACACAGTATCCTTAAGTGTTCCTTCGTGACCCTGTTTGTAATGACTTCTTTTCACTTAGGCCCTCCCAGCTCCGGGATACCTGGTGATAACACAGGGCTCCTTCTCACTTTCCGACTCCTATCACACTCGTCCTCTAGACCTCGTTCTTATAATGTGGAACTGTCTTGATAGAATTTCCCATCATAATCTCCCTATGTCCATTTACCTGGGGATTTATTTTTGCTGATAGGAACTAATTTAACTTGCCTTAAATTTTGCATGGGAGGAAACCTTTCCAGATACCATTTTCAGTCAGCTTATGGCACTGTGAAGAGACCACTGCCAACACTCAGTGGAGTCAAAAGCACTGAGTTCATCTCTTAGGTCTGATGTGAATCAGGCCTACAACTGTGAAATAATAATTGTTATTATTTTTTTAATTTTAAGTAGGCTCCATGCCCAACGTGAGGCTTGAACTCACAACCCTGAGATTAAGAGTCACATGCTCTACTGACTGAACCAGCCAGGCACCCTGTGAAATGATTATTTTTAAAGTGCCTAAATCACAGGGCAGAAGGAAGATTAAAATAGATAATAAGCAGAAACATCTTGCAAATTTTAAGACATGACACAAATGTAAGGAATTATCAATTTACTTGGGCCTTCGAGGCCTTGAAACCAAGAAATTAAATGGTATGTATGAAAATTTCACATTATCACCTCTTTTGTGGGATAACATCTTGTAAAGCATGGACAAACATTTTTGGCATCTTTCAAATGATGTTTTATAGGCAACTCCCTTTTATGTCTATATTAAAATGGCATTAAAGATACAGCATTATTGGAGATTATTATTTTTTCTCAAATCACTTAATCTCTTTGTTCCTTAATCTCACAGCATCTTCTGATCACTATATAAATATTTTCCCAGATGATCCTCATAACAAATAAGGCTACAAGGTAGTAACCATCATAATTCACACTTGATATATGAAACTATTATGAAATCTGCACAAGGTCAAATGTACTATGTCTGGCTCCCTCATCTTGGGGGTTTTCTAACATATGCTGATACCTCTCTCTTCTTGAACTTAGTCAAAGAATCTGAGATAAAGTCATTGAAAGGAGATACTCTTCATTAGAGTATAAATTAACCTACAGTAATCTTTTTTTTTTTTTTTTTGCCTTTGCTGAAATAGGACAACATTTGCTCTAGGGCAATATAGAGAATTATTTATGTGGATTATTACTCATTAGTCTCATACAATTAATTAGTCTCATACTATTAATATCAATGCTTATTAGTTTGTGTGTATATATAGGTAGACGTAGCACAACATATATATGTATGTATAAACATATACATGTATGCATGCACACACATATTTACACACACTTGACAAATTTTCATTCCTTTCATTCACTATCCCCAAGGACACCTGCATTTTTTTCTCTTTGTGAGATATACTGCCAAATAAGTCTCTTATATAAACTAAAACTGTCTTTGATTTTATGTTACTAAAATAAGAAGTAGTCTTGCAAATCAGAAATATACAAATTAGATGCAACAAACATATTAACATTAAGTGATATAAATTTTGGTGAAGGTGTCTTGAAGAGAATAGCTGTATTGGTCTGATAAAACTAGTGAGGGAGAACATTACAAAACGGATACTGAAAATCTACAGATAACCTGAAGCTTGTGAGATTGTAAAAACAAAGTTCAGTATCTAAGTCCCTATGTTTCTTATAAAAATAAAGCCATTAAACCTCAAAATCATCATGTTGAGTGGTTAATACATGTGAGAGGTCACAAATTTTCCCATGACTGTTCAGACTAAGGATATTATACCATAAAATACATCTTTTCCTATTTTTGGACATGGTGACCCCCAGTATAAATAATTGCACATGTTATTTTATATTATATTCAATTCTGTATTTATTATTTTCTTTCCTTTCCAGATGGACAGTGTGCTTTCTTCCTATATTTAAAGACAGCAAAGTGGAAAGCTGATGAATATTATAAGGACACACTGAATAGTGCATCGTTACTATGGCAATAAAAAAGAGAACCGATGTCCACATAATTTTTGGTAAAATTCCATCTCTCTGGGTAAAATTTTACAGTTCTCTGCATTAGCTGTAAGCAAATACTCTTCATGTAACATTTTAAATTAAATATTCCCATTGAATTTACATGTATTGAATATCTATCATGTTCCTGGCATGGTATACAAACATAACTAAAGTACCTTTCCTGACCTCCCTGCAGACTATTTGGGAACACTAAAAAACTAGTAAACTCAACACAAAGCAACTAGTGTGTAACAGAGGTTTGCACAAGAAGCTATGCATCTAACACCATCCTTTCTCCTCCTCCTTCCTCTCCCTCCCCTCTTCCTTGCTCTTCTCCTGTTTCCCCTCCTACTTCTCTTACTTCTTTTTCTCCTTCTTCTCATTCCCTTATTTTCCGCAAGTAGTGAGGGAAATATATTAGAGAAAGAGGGCAAAGAAGGAATCCAGGATTTAAAGCTCCCGAGAATGTAACTGGAGAACACAGAGAAACACAGATAACTAGAATTATGTAAAACAAAGTAAACATGTCCTAATTCCAATCTTGCATAATCTTTCTTAGAGACGTTGTGATAAAAATGTTACTTTATTAATCACTTATTGTTGTATAAAAGCATCCTCACTAACGTAGGAGCTTAAGACAACACATTAATTGTCACAGTTTCTGTGGGTTTGGAGTCCAGACATGCTTTAGTGGGCTCCACCATGCTGCAAATTGTCAGCCAGAACTGATGCTCATCCGTTGTGCGGAGTGGGAAAAATCTGCGCTTGCCCCTTCCTGTGGCTGTTCGCAGCAGTTAGTTCCACGCAGTTGTAGGACTGAGACTTCCCGTTCTTGCAGGCTGTTGACAAGGGCAGCTCTCACCTCCTAGAAGCCGCCTACACTTAGTTCTTTGCCAGGTGGGATTCCCCCACATGGCCTTTCCCTTCCTCATAGCCAGCAAGGAAAGGAAAGAGTCCAGGAGGCAGGCACTTCAACATAGGTAACATAACCACATGCACATAAACACATACATCTTATCACCTTTTCTCTATCCAGTTGGTTACAAGTTAATGTCATAGGCGTCACTCATATTCAGAGAGTATATTTACACAAGAGCAATCATAGGTCCGCCTAAAGAGTTTATTATGCTACAGTTATTATCAATAGAAAATATATGAGATGAGCCCTATCAAAATAATTGGGGGCCACTGTCTAATAAAAATTAAGATGCTGTACTGTATTTCATAGTGCTAAATTTTATGCCCTCAGCTATGTCATTTTTGTTAGAAAAATGACAAAATACATGGAAATATTAGACATCTCTATTACAGTTCTCCAGAGATACAGAACTACAGTTGACCCCTGAACAATGTGGGGATTAAGAGTACTGACCCCTCCCCACAGTCGAAATTCTATGTATAACTTTTGGCTCTCCCAAAACTTAACTACTAATAGCCTACTTTTGACCAGAGGCCTTACCAATAACATAAGTAGTTGACTAACATGTATTTTGTATATTATGTACTATATACTATCTTCTTACAATAAAGCTAGAGAAAATATTTAAAAGTCATAAGGAAAACTGAAGTACATTTACAATACTGTACTGCACTTATCAGAAAATGTCCATGTATATTTGCACATTTCAGGTCTGTGTTATTCAAGGGTCTACTGTAATAGGATGTGTCTGAATGCATACACAGACACATGTGCACATACAGAGAGGGAGGAATTAATTTTTAAGAGCTGGATCACATGGGCCTCTGGGTAGTTCAGTCAGCTAAGCATCCAACTCTTGATTTCAGCTCAGGTCATGATCTCACAGCTCATGATATTGAGCCCCACATCAGGCTGTGCACTGACAGTGGAGTCTGCTTGGGATTCTCTCCCTCTCTCTCTTCCCCTCCAGTTTGTGCTCTCTCTCTCTCTAATAAATAAATAACATTTTTTTAAAAAAGAAAAGAAAGCATTAAAGAATTGGATTACAAGATTATTGGGGCCTGCAAGTTCAAAATCCATAGGCTGGTCCTGCAGACTACAGACCAAGGGAAGAACAGAGGTTTCCGTTGAAGTTTTAAGGCAGTGTCACATCAGAATCCATTCTTGCTTGAAGGCGGTCAGCTTTTGCTCTATTCAGATCTTCAGTTAATTGGATAAGGCCCATTCACATTATGAGAGCTATCTGCTTTACTCAAAGTCCACTGATTTTTTTGTAATCTTATTTTAATAACGTGTTAGTAAATCCTATCCAGACACCCTCACAGAAACACACAGAATAATGTTTGAGTAATGTTTGAGTAATAATGTTTGAACAAATATCTGAGCAACATGGCCCAACTAAGTAGACACATAAAAATTAACTATCACTAACTTTAAGATTTTTAGCAAACATTTTCTTTGACATATTACATATATTTTTCATCTACTGTGCTAGGCACTAAGTTCTCTATAAGTGTAATTCATAATGTTCTATGAAATTGATTTATTTATTACCATCCCTATTTTATAGATTAGGAAGTGCCCCAAATTCAAATAATATGCCCAATGTCACACACCATCTGTGAATGATAAAAACAGGATCTGAGCCTGAGCTTCTTGGTTCCATAGTCCTATAAGATACAGATGAAAAAACGGAAATAAATTCTGTGTTCATAGATTACAATTAATATTGTTTAAATGCCTGTATTACTCAAAATTACCTATAGATTCCATGCAGTTTCTATTACAATTCCAGTGTCATTTCTCACAGAAATAGGACAATCTTAAAATTTATATAAAGCTGCAAAGGTCCTAAATAGTCAAAGTAATCTTGAGAAAGAAGCACAAAGGTAGACGCATCACACTTCCTAATTTCAAACTATACTATGAAGCTATAGTAATCAAAACACTATGGCATTAGCAAAAAACAGACACAGGTCAACAGAACAAAACAGAGAGCCCAGAACTAAATCCATGTACATATGACCAATTAATTCTTGACAAAGGACTCAAGAATATACAATGGGAAAAGGATAGTTTCTTCAGTAAATGGTGTTGAGAAAACCAGATATCCACATACAAAAGCGAAACTGGACCTCTGTCTTATACCATACACAAAATCGACTCAAAATGGATTAGAAACCTGAACCTAGGATTTGAAACCATAAAACGCCTAGAAGAAAACATGGAGACTAGGCTCCTGGACATTACTGTTGGCAATTGTTTTTTTGGTTTGATATTAAAGCAAGGGTACCAAAAGCAATGCAAACAAGTGGGACCATAATAAACAAAAAGCTTCTGCATGAAAGGAAACTATTAACATAATGAAAAGGCAAGCTACAGAATGGGAGAAAATCTTTGAAAACTACATATCTGATAAGGGGCTAATATCCAAAATTATATTAACATAAAATTATGTAACTCAGATAAGCCAATAGCAAAAATAAACAGATAGACAATGGGCAAAAGAACTGAATAGACATTTTTTTCCAAAGAAGACACACAAATGGCCAACAGGTACATGAAAAGACACTCCACCTCACAAATCAACAGAGAAAAGCAAATCAAAGGCACAATGAGATGTCACTTCACATATTGTTAGTATAGCTATTATCAGAAAGACAAAAGATGTGCAGAAAAGGAAACCTTTGTATACCACTGATGTATGGGAATGTAAACTGGTACAGCTACTATGGAGAATAGTATGAAGTTTATTCATAAGTAAAATAGAACTACAATATGATCCAGAAATCCCACTTCTTAATATAATTCCATTCGACAGAATTAAAATAATAACAAATAATTATTCATAAATAAGGCAAGAATGGAAAGATAATGGAGGAAAATATTAAGGTGGTAGATTTAAACTCAACATATAATTAATTCCACTAAATTGAAATAAATGCTCAAGTAAAAGACAAGATTGTTTTGCTGAATAAAACAAAAGTGTGCTTTTTATAAAACATACTTTGAAAGACTAATGATACAGAAAAGTTGAAAGTAGAATGTGGAGGAAGATATACCATGCAACTACTAAAAGAAATGCATAAAAATATAATAAAGTAGTAGAGAAAATAAATTTCAAGTCCAGAAGCATTCCAAGACATTTTGAGAATCTTTATCATGGAGTTGAAGGTTTAAAATTCTCAAAACATTTGATAAATAAATTTTCACCTAATCATGTCCTCAAAATACAAAAAGCACGAACTGGCAGAGCTATGAGGAAAAACAGACAAATGATTAGTTACAATGAGAGAATTTTAATACAATATTCACAGAAAATAAATAACGATTTAGGAGATTTTGCAAAACACTGAACAAACTTAACCAAATGCACTTGCATAGGATATTGCCAGTGTTGCAGAATTTACACTGTTTTCTATTGTATAAGAATTATTTGCAAATTTGATAATATACTGGTGCAAATGTCAAAAAAAGTTTTATAAAACTGAAATAATGCAGCCAATGAATGTATTTTACTGGACAATAAAGCCAGAAGTTAACAAACTTCACATATTTGGAAATTAAAAAAAACACTCCTCAGTAATCCATGTGGTGAAGAAGAAATTACAGTAGAAATTGAACAGTGCTTATATGAAACTTTATGGCCTAAATGCAACAATTGAGAAAACTGAAATGGCAGAAAAATAATAAGCTAAGGATTAATCTAAAATTATTAAAAAAGTATGAAACAGAAAGAATAAATAAAAAATATGAATGAAAATTATTGTAGTGGAATGTAATCATTCAATAGAAAGGCCTACAACTTCCTTGAAAAAATGAAATTGATAAATTTCCAGCACAATGATTATCGAAAGAAGAAAGTAAAATATAAAATCAGTATTAGGAACAGATCAGATCAGTATTAGGAAAGTTAATATGAATATATATCCTAAAGCAATTTAAAATATAAGAACATATAAGAAACTTTTGCAGTAAAATTGAAAGTTATAGAAAACACACTAGCAATGAAAACTGTTATAGAAACTATAGAAATATTAAATAATATGGATAAATCACAAAATATACTTTTGATCCAATATAAATAAAAGTAATGGAATGATTACCATCAAGATGAGAATAATGCTTAAATATGAGAATACTGGTTTATCTTCAGGTGGAAAGGAACAGTTGTCACTAAGAAATGTCATGCAAAAGGATGCTGGTGGTCTGATAATGTAATTTTTGTTCTCATAAGGTCGTTATATTGGTGTTCATTTAATAATTTGTTGATATGGCTGCTTTGTATACTCCTCTTTATAATATACTTCACAATAAAAAATTAACATAAATATGTATGAAGTATAAGATGATTAAAATAAAGGCTCATGTAATACTAGAAAAATAAAAAATGGATATGAAAATAATTTCAGTGGTAAGTGGAGTTCACATCATATTCCCTAGTGGATGGATCAGTGTAGTTGAACTGGGTTTTATTTTATTTTTAATTTTTTTTAAATTTATTTGTGAGAAAGCACAAGTGGGAGAAGGGCAGAGAGAGGGGAACAGAGGATCTCAAGCAGGCTCTGTGCTGATAGGCTGATAGCAGCGAGCCTCATGTGGGGCTCAAACTCATGAACCGCAAGATCATGACCTGAGCTGAAATTGGACACTCAACCAACTAAGCCACCGAGGTGCCCTTGAACTATAAAGGTAAAAGCTTCATAAGGACAAAGTTAAAAAGGAAAGAACAATCTGTAATGATGTATGCAAAGTCTCTGAGATAAAGACAACTAGTTATTTAGCAGAAGATCATGAGACAAATGTTTCTTATATACTCTCAATATAAAGACAATGCAAAGGAAAGAGGTATTTATACAATAGTGAATGTAGTAAGGTTATTTAACCTTTAATGTAGGCTGATAGCATAATGTGGTTGAAAACTCATGAATACTTATTCTGAGGTTTATGATGTATAAGAAAATGGCAAATAGTGCAGTGAAGTGAGTAGCGATAAAGCAACGTCTACAGATATGGAATCCTAATGAGTTTAGACTTTAGTACATAGTCTAATGACTCTCAATTGTGTGTGGACATGCGTGTGTGAAAGAGAGAAATTGAGGCTCTATGTACATGTGTAGAACAAGAGAAGGGAAGGTAATGGTCATATTCCTGATTTAGGAGCTCTTCAAAGCACAAGAAAGTATATTTATTATACATATGCTATTTTCCCTAAAATAAAAACTGTAAGAGAAAATCTTGACAGAATCTACCTAACCAGTAGGTATGCATAGAAGGTAGTATGAAAAATTATTTTAAGATATAATCAGACTCTAAGAAACTATCAAATATTTTTTTTTAAATAAATGTAATTATCACAGAGATCCCTTTAGAACTCAGATATAATCATGGGGATTCACTGCTTAAAACCCACAGTTACTAGTGAGAACTGGTAACGTGGCTCAGAAAGCCCTTTGAGATCCAGCCCTTGCCCACATCTAAAGCCCCATTCCATGTCATTCTCTCTTTCTCCATAGCTGGTCACTCCAATTTTCTTTCAGTTCCTTCAGTATTTGTTCTGCCCCAAAGTGTCTGCATCTGCTCTTCTCTCTGCTTGGAATATCCCCCAAACTTCACATATCACTTAATATCCTGGCAAAAGTCTAAACTCTCCTTAACCTCCACCATCAATATCACCACCAGTACTCCTGCCTCCACCAGACCAGCTCACTTCCACTATATAATCTTATTTCCATTAAATCTATCCCATATTATAATTAAATACTTTTGTGATGTGTAAACTTATTAAGAAAAGTGTTTCCTTTGCTTACATTATTTCTAATGTCTATCACAGTACTTGACATTTAATAAGGGCACAAAAATATTTGTTGAATGAATAAGTATTTTCAAAGTCTTATAGTAATGATAAAGAAGAAATCTGATTAACAAGAAGTGATACTAAAGACAACAAAAACAGTTAAGAGACTTTTTAGTGATTCCAAGCAAACATAAATCATAAATAAGTCCGGGGTGGAGGGGGGTAATATACTCTACATGTAAAGAAAATAAAAAGGAAATAAGTCCCAAAAATAGTTAAGGAAAAAATTCAACATGGAAGTGATATTCCAGTTGAATTTTAAGGAATGTGAAATGTTTAAACAGCAAAGATAAAAGCAAGTAATGCTACTGTGGTAGACAGAATAAAGGTCTCCAAAGATGTTTAGGCTCTAATCTTCCAAAGTAGTAAACATGTTACCTTCCACGGCAAAAGGGGGTTTGTAGGTGTGATTAAATTAAAGAATCTTGAGATAGGTATTTTAACCTAGATTATCTACATGGCCCCAATGTAACCACAAGGACCTTATTAAGAGAGAGGTAAGGTCAGATTCAGAAAAAGTAGATGCAACAATGAATGTAGAGGTTTTGAGTGACAGAATTTAAAGATGGAGGAAATCCAAGAAATGCAAAAGGCCTCTAGAAGCTGCAAAAAGCAAGGAAATATATCCCCATTTCCAGAAGGCATAGAAGGGAACTTCTTCAACTTGACAAAGAGCATCCATACATACATACCCTATAGCCACTTAATGGTGAGAAATTAGATGTTTTCCCCTAAGATCAGGAATAAAACAAACATATTTCTTACATATTTTTATATCTTCTGTTTACATACTGGATGCCTTAGCTAATACAATAAGACAAGAAAAGGAAATTTAAAAACATACATATTAAGGGGGCATCTGGGTGGCTCAGTTGGTTGAGCGTCCGACTTCAGCTCAGGTCATGACCTCACAGTTCATGAGTTTGAGCCCTGCAATGGGCTCTGTGCTGCCAGCTTAGAGCCTGGAACCTGCTTCAGCTTCTGTGTCTCCCTCTCTCTCTGCCCCTCCCCCACTCATGCACTTGCACGCGTGCGCGCTCGCTCTCTCTCTCTCTCTCTCTCTCTCTCCCTTCAAAAATAAATAAACACATTAAAAAAGCATACCTATTGGAGAAAAAATACTGTCTTTGTTCACAGGTGATATCATTATTTATGTAGAAAACACAAAAAAACCTGTAGAAAAAAAAATCAAAGTGGTATTGAGTTTAGCAACTTTTAGATACCACCACCAAAAGCATGATATATGAAGGAAAAAATTAATAAGGTATATTTCATAAAATTTAAACCTACTCTGCAAAGAACACTGATAGGAACATGAAAAGACAAATCACAGATTAGAAACAAAAATATTTGCAAAACAGCTGTAAAGAACCTGTATCCCCCAAACATGCAAGAACTCCTGGAACTCAATAATAAGAGTTTTCAAAGAACCCAGTATAAAAAAAACAAGGTAGGCAGAAAATCTGAACAAATAATTTACTAAAGAAGATATAGGTGGCAAATGAGCACGTAAAAAGATGTGCAACCTCATATAGATCAAGAGGGAATTGCAAATTAAAAGAAGATGGCAGTACATACCTATTAGAATGGCTAAAACCCCAATCACTGACAACACCAAATGACGGCAAGGACATGGACTAGCAGGAACTCTCATTCATTGCTGGTGGTAATACAAAATGGTACTGCTGCCTTGGAAGACTGTTTGGAGGTGTTGGTTTCTTTGTTTGTTTTACAAAGCTAAACGTAGTTTTACCATATATTCCAGCAATCACATTCATAAATATTTGCCCAAGTAGGTTGAAAACTTACGTCTACATAAAGAACTGTACATAAATGGCCGTATCCACAAATTTTATGCAAATTTTATGCAAAATTATATGCAACGAAGATGTCTTTCAATAAGTGAATGGATAAACTGTGGTACATCCACACAATGAAATATTATTCTGTGATAAAAGCAAATGACCTATCAAGCCACGAAAAGACATGGAGTAAACTTAAATGTATATTGCTCAGTGAAGGAAGCCAGTCTGAGAAAGCTTCATTCAATATGATGCCAACTATATGACATATTGGAAAGGGAAAAACTATAGAGACAGTAAAAAAAATTAGTTGCCAGGAGTTGGGAAGGAAAGAGAAGAAAGAATGTATAAGTGAAGCACATATCATGTTTGGGACAAATGACTCTGTACAATATTTTACTGGTGAATACGGGCCATTACATTTTTGTCAAAAACTTACTGAAAATTACAACACAAAGTGTCAACCCTAATGTAAACTACAACTTTAGCAGAATACAATGCATCATATCAGTTCATCAATTGTAAATGTATCACATCAATGTAAGATGTTAATAAAAGAAAAAAAACTGTTAAGGAGAGGCAATAGGCAGGAGAGAGGAGGGGATGTATGAAAACTCTGTACTTACTGTTAAATTTTTCTGTAAATCCAAAACTTCCCTGAGAAATAAACTTTATGAAAAAAAAAGAAAGAAAGAATTTGGAGAAGGCTATTTAAAAAAAAATGCTGCCTAGTGTCATATTGCCACCAGGCAAAAAGTAGAAAAATAAAAAATGGCTAATGTCCTACTTTTTGTTTTGTTTATGTATCTATTTCTGGTCTATTTCTCCAATTCAAAAATGTTCAAAGATGTAGTTGGAACAGTTGTCAACTTATTAATAGAGGTAGCACTTCTGACATCAAGTGAGAATCAGTTCTATAATTCAACAGCAGCACACAAAAAGGCTCACATTCCTTAAGGATTCCACAAACGGCTTATTAAACTTTCACAGGGCTACCTCAAAAAGCAGAACGGGATTCAGGTTTTTTAAAACAAGCCTTGAAGAAATAAACCACAAACAAGGCCAACTCCTATCTTATTCTACACACAAGCACAGCTTCTATGGAAGATCATGTTTGTTTCTTTTGTTCAATGGCAGACCCCAAATATCCTACAGAGAAACCAGTCTATTCCCAAAGCCTACATAACATGTACTGCCTAACAGAAGGTTAGACCTAAAGGTGAAGTTGACCTCTTTACCATGAGAACTGTAGAGAACCAGTAAGTTCTTTCACCTGGACACTTACAGAACCGCAGTGCAAGCCTTGCTGGCATTGTTAACTACAGACGACATTCAGAGCCTGAATTTAACCACAGCCTCTGAGAGTATAGCTAGTTTGGCCTAAAGGGCATGTATTATTCTTTATTTTTTGGAGAGGCTTGTCTATAAAAAAACTGAGAGCAACTGAAAATTTGAATCTTTCTATGTGGTTATGAGAATATATAATCTTTATTCTCCCCCAGAAGAAGATGTTTCCAGTAATAAAATTTCCCTAAGCATTCAATTTATTCTACAAAATTTATTCTCTATAATTATAATATGGAGAGTAAAAAACAAAGTTATATGAAGATTTACATCACTAAATCAAAAATACAGAAAGAGGCATAATATGTAATAGATTTAAATGTCAATGTATACTTTTTCATCTACATGAAATACTGCTGGTAATTTCATACAGGTACCAAAATAGAGGTGATATTTTTCATCATTATGATTTGCTTATAACAGGAGGCTATTTCATAGCTGCAATCTTTTATAAAAAATTATGTTCTTCAAATGAGTGGAAGCTCCAAATATAGCCTAGGACAAAGAACTACTGTAACTATGATTAAATTTATCCATGAAAGCATTGCTCAAAAATCATGCAGGAAATGATCCATGGTAATAAATAATAACTTTTGAAAATTAAATTTTCATATGTGTTGAGAAAATGTGTATACGGAAGGTATGCTTAAGAGTTGGTGGGATTTTGTACCCTGTCTTAGTTGGCAGATAACAAGAAAATATCTTCATATTACTGATTTCCAACAGTACTTTATCCTCTTCTGCTAAAAGCAGCTGAAAACTCATCTCCTTCAAAAAATCTTGGCCGAGTCACCTTTTTGAAATTCATTTTTATCCTACATTTTTACTCATTATTTGTAGAGTTGTAATATGAATTAAATGTATGTTTGCAAATATTAAATCTTTATTTCACAGGCAATTTTCTAGAGAACTGAGTTCTTGAATTTTATTCTTTTATACCCCCATAACACAAGTGTAAAATATGCAGTGAGCATTTTGTTTTGAAGAACTTGGAGGTGTCATCATTTTCTGCATATTGATGGCTTAGATTATGAGAAAACATTTAAAATAAGTGTTGTATACATACATCAGTAAAATTTATTAAAATTTAAATGCTCCTAAATTTTGATTAGGCATTTATAATTCTTAGAATCTAAACAAACAAAAACAAACCAAACAGTATAAATTTTGAGTGCCCAATCATAAAAGCATAATCAAATATGCAACCCAGTGTTATAGAAAAGTACAGCTTGACTAAAAAGAACTCATTTGATCCAGATAATTTACCAATTACATCACTTCCTAGGTATGGGTCAATTAGCATTCAAGAGCCTAGATTTCTTATCTGTAGAATAGAGACATGATTTGTCCTAAGAAGAGCCAAATAGGAAGAATAAATGAATATACTAGTACACATTGAATAAATAATTATGTAATTTTATGTATTTTATAAAATGTATACACCATTTTTAAAAGAGTGTGTAGTTATATACACTTAATATGTTCTTTGAAATTCCCATTTAATAATTCAACGTGAAAACTGAAAACAATGGGATGTGTGTTATTATCTTGATCTCTTTTGCTTGACAAAGTGTTTCTGGTGAATTGGTATGGGATGAACTTGCAGGAATATGTCATCTGTGCCTCACTGTCCCAGTACTTAATGAAGATATAGAAGTCTCATACAGGAGTTACTTCGATCCCAGCAATTTGGTTAGAATACTTCTATTTCTACCTCCTGAGGAACTCTCATGTGTTATTATGATTATACACACTTGCGCACATGCATAGCACACCTTTACATATATATACATGTATATATGTATACACAGAGATTTAGATATAGATGTAAATATATAGCTATGCAGATATATAAGGATATAGATAATTAAACAGAAATAGATACGTTAATGCAGATGTAAATATGGGTATGGTGTGTGTGCATGACAAAATATCAGCAATCTGTTAATAAATTAAAATTAAGTTTATTTTAATTTATGAAATTTAGGAGAACATCACCTTGACAGATTCTTAGAGGAAGTGAGCTATTTATTTGGGTTTTGTGATCTGCACTCAGGTGCTTTAAAGAATGGCTTTCAAGGGAGGGATTGGATTGAATGGGGGAAATTTTGGATTTTAGTTTAAAATAGTTTTTAATAATTTAATAAGATTTAATAGTTTAGTTTAAATCACTTAGGATTGTGGCAAAACAAGGCAAGAGTCTTAAAGCAAGTCCTATTAACTGAACTGTTGATTCATTAGTTAGGTCTTTGCTCAGGTATATTCTCAGATTAATTTTTAGAAATTTCCTCAAATGATGGAATTTCTCAAAACAAAGTATTTCATAATTTAAAAAATTATCTTTTCTAGAAAAAATTGTTTTAACAAGTAAATCATGTTGATGCAATACTCTCAGCCCTCAGTATGTGTACACACATACACACACACACACACACACACACACACACACTCTTCTAAGTTCCTTAACTCTGACAACCGAGATGGCCAGCAAGTAGTAACACCCCACTATCAATGAGCAAACTTAACATCCAGATTTTTATTTCTACATGGAATTCTCCACTAAAATGATGCAGAGATTCTTGAATAAATTATTGATTCCCCTATAGATTAGGGGAAAAAACCAAGATGACCTTGTAATATCTTAGGCCATAGGGTAAGTAATTGCTCAAGGAATTACAAAGACATCGAAAAGAATTTCAAATTGAAGGGGCTTCTACAGGCCAAATATAGGACAAAGAAGTATTTAATTAAGTAGCGGTAGTAATAAATTATAACCCACTGAATGAAACAGGCATTAAAATACTTCCCAACAGAATATTTATTAATTACAAAGGGGGAAATGACTAACTTACAACAGGAGGTTGGCAGACACCACGTCAATCAAGTTACCAAAGTGAAAGTCACAACAAATAGCATAAATCAAAAGTGTTTGTCACCCAGAAGAACACATTGAGAACACAACATTGCATGTGTGATTTTCCTGCCAAAGATGTACAATTAAATGTAAACATGAGAACACATCAGATAAACCCAGGGAATTCTAAAGAATAACTAGCCTGTATTCCTGGTTACAGTACTTCAAAGGTTCAAGTCCATCAAAGGCAAGAAGAGACTGAGGAATCCTTCAGACAGGAGTATAAGACATTGTAGCAAACAGCAACACAAAATTCTGGACTAGATCTTTTCGCCACAAAGTAAATTTTGAAAGAGTCTCTGAAACTTGTCTGAGGCAACTTGAGATCTAAAGATTACGTGATCGTAATTTCCTGATTATCATAAATCCACCTGGCTATTAGGAGAATGAACTTGTTTGTAGAAAGTGCACATTAAGTATTTAGGAGTAAAGTAGCAATGTTAGTAGGTTACACTGAAGGTTTTCAGGAAAGTTATCTGGGGAAAGAGAGGAAGGGACAGAGGTAGAAAGTCAGGGAAGGAAGGAAGGGAGGGAGGAAATGGAGAGTAAAAGGAGGAAGAAGACAGGCAGGGAGAGAGGAAAAAAATATTTACACTTCTTCCTTGTTAGAAGTATAAAGTTATTTGTACTGTACCTGTTTATACCATACTTACTTTTTGGGTAAGCTTATCATTGTTTTACAACATGTTTCAAAAGTTTTAAACAAGAAGTAAGGATGGAATGAATCGTTTTCAATATGCAAGTATCTCTCTCTCACCTACTCTGTGTTGCAGCAAATGAGAAAGTATGAAAGAAAGGGAGGATGTGCAATCAAAACAGTATTTGTTGGAGGACCTGGGTGGCTCAGTTGTTGAGTATCCAACTTCGGCTCAGGTCATGATCTTGCAGTCATTGAGTTTGAGCCCCACATCAGGCTCACTGCTCTCAGCGCAGAGCCAGCTTCAGATCCTCTGTTACCCTTTCTCTGACCCTCCCCCGCTTGTGCATGCTCTCTCAAAAATAAACATTGAAAAAAAAAAAAAAGAAAACAGTATTTGTTTCTCAGGAGAGAATGGACAGGAACTCAAGAACAATCAAAGAAACTGCTTAAAGTACATGCAGATGACTCAGAGGATGGACATTCCAGTTAGGACTTTAGGAAAAAAACCCCTTCAAATAGTTGATACAATATGCTTAAGACTAACAAATACACGCTTACACACACAAGCAAACACACACTAACAAACACACCCAGAAGTAAAGATTAATAGAAAATAATAAAATAAAAAAATTTGCAAATCTCAGGAGAATATAAAACCCTATCTGTCTCCCAATATCCATTCTTACCTTCATCCGTATTAACGCTGTAGAAAAGAAGGAGTCAGGGAAGATAGTAATGGTGATTTCCATACAAGAAATAGTTAGATAATGTCTAAACTTAACATATCAAGAATTAGCAATATGGAGATATCACTACTCTAGAGAGGTTAGGATCAGCATTATCAAAAAATACCAATCAAAAATAGCATCAGGAAATAGCAAAACAGAGATATCAGTTATCCATAGATTATTAGAATGGTCACTATCAAAAAATACACAAAATCCAGAAATGCTGATGAGGATATGAACAAAAGAGAACTCTTGTGTACCACTGGTGGGACTGTAAACTGGTCCAATTGGCATAGAAAACAGTATGGAGATTCCTCAAAAAATTTTTAAAAATAGAACTACGATACGATCCAGCAATTTCATTTCTGGATATTTATCTAAAGAAAATGAAAACACTAACTCGAAATAACATATGTACCTCCAGATTCACTGCAGCATTATTTATAAGAATCACAACATGGGAACAAGCTAAGTGTCCACCTGTGGATGAATGAATAAAGAAAATGTGGTACATACATTCAATGGAATATTATTCTTCCATAAAAAGAGGGAAATCTGGCCATCGTGACAACAGGAATGAACCCCTTCAGGGCATTATGCTAAATGAAACAAGTTACACAGAGAAAGACAAATACCATATGATCTCACTTATATGTAGAATCTAAAACAAACAAAAACACTGTACTCATAGGTAAAAAGAGAGACTGGTTATTGCCAAAGAGAGAGGCAGGGGATGGAGATGGGGAAAATGGGCTAAGAGGTCAAAAGCCACAGAGTTCTGGTTATAAAATACGTAAGTTCTGAGAATAATATATGGCATAGTGACTACAGTTAATAATGCTGTATTGTATATTTGAAAGTTGCTAAGAGAATAAAACTTAAAAGTTCTCATCACAAGAAAATAAATTTGGTAACTATGTATGATGATGGATATGATGACAGATGTGAACCAGCCTTATTATGGTAATCATTTTTCAGTGCAAATATTGAATCATTAAGTTGTACATCATAAAAGTAATACGATGTTATATGTCAATTATGCCTCAATTAAAAAAAAAGAAATAGCAGTATAAACCTAGAGCTATGGAAACAATAACCAAAAGCAAAAACAGTTTAAAGTGATTGCCTCCAACAAAGTGGAAACATGGATATGAGAACGAGAGAATAAGAGGAAAAATTTTCATACTAAAATTTTATCTTTTAATATTTCTTCCAGGTGAATATATCACTTTGATTTTTAGTGAGTGGTTTTGATCTGAGTTCATTTCTAATTTTATGATAGATGGTATTACTTAGACATTATGAGAGATGTTTGTGGAAGAGGAATCTGTTAGAAGTCAGTCCCTGAGTTTCTGGACACCTATGCCAGCATCTCTAAACAGTAGTTTATAATTCATTAATAGATTATGAATGATCGGTAGATCATTATTAGATCATTTTAATGAGTCTAGTTTTACATTATTTTTTCTTGAAACAGAATAAAATAGAATAAAACAGAATAGCATAGTGTAGAATTAATCAGGGTAAAACACTGGCAAGTGTGAATGTGCGTGTGTGTGTGTGTAAAAGAATACTGGCTCATGCTGTAAAGGCATTTCTTACTGTGGGTCCAGTGACAAATTTTGAAATCTACCTTACCGAGATAATTATGTTTTTCCTAAATTTTGCAGATGGTGTCCTTATTTTATTTCAATTTCAGAATTAACAGTAAAAGAGGGAGAGACACTAATCTATGCAACAATGCCAATTGATAAAACAGGTAATTCTCTTTAAATAAATACTACGTGTACTATTTTAAATGTTTAATTGTGCATAAATACTGTGATTATTTGTGTTTGTATGTGTGAGCTGAGTAACAGTAGTCAATGATTATTTACCAATAATTTATATCAAGGATACCCAACTATCACCCACAGGCCAAATGTATCCACAGTCACAGTCTGTTTTTCAAAGTAAAGTTTCATTGGAACATAGTTACACTGTTTGTTTATATATTGTCTATAGCTACTTTTTTGCTACAGTGACAGAGCTGAGTAGTTGCAACAGACCACATGGCCAAGAAAGCCTAAAATATTTACCTCTGGACCTTACAGAAAAAGTCTGCTGACCTCTGAATTAGACAAGTACCCTAATACACCAGCTGTTAGATCTGAGCATTGGGACAGTCTGGAAAGAAAGAGGTGGTGAGTTTGGAAAAATGTGATGTATTTTATTTTATTGTAAGAAAATGAGATGTATAAGAAAAAAGCAGATGTGGTTTGGCCTTTGACTAAACCAACACTTTTGAAAATTTTAAAAATAACACTAATGGTATCACTTATCAATTGCTTTGCATACAGTATATCCTTTAATAACCCAAGTATTATTTTACTTCTTTTACATGTGAGAAAAGTATGGTTTATACAGATTAGGGAACTTAGCAAAATTTACCTAGTAATTTACTTAGGAGGTGACACGACTAATACTTGATTTCAAGTCTGTTCAATTCCAGAGTCCCACTATGATAAATTGCTGTACTTCTGGTCCTGAGCAGTGAAATGACTCATCAATACACATTACCAATATTAGGAAATAAATCTCAAACTGAACGTCCCAACTGAGAAGGAGTCCATAGAAACTTCCTTATTAAAAAACAAGTACACACACATACTTATTTGTATTGTAACCTTTTCCTTTATGGGGGGGGGGGAATGGCTGGGAACATAGTACATCTAAGAAGACTAATCGATGGTCTCATACAACCAATTACCTATTGTCACTGAAAACAGAACAAGAACATAAGATCTTGGTAACTCATTAGCAGTGTAACTGCATTGACATCTACCCGTGGTTCATCCTTAGCCAAAACTGTTAAACTGGATGAACCTCAAAGTCTTTATCACTAAAATAAGAGTAAGAAATTTGCTCTCACATGGATACTGTAAAGTATCTAATGAAATCACGGTATAAGAATGCATAGTAGATAATAAATCATAAATATCTGATTATGAAGTACACTGATTATATAAGAAGACTTTTTCTTGCAACAGTGTTTTTTTTAATTCATTTTCTAAAGGTATTGCAAAACAATATGTTTTCATTTCTCTAAGATAATATTGGTCTGGTTTTTATGTCTGAGTGGATAGATCCTATGAAAGTGGGAACCGATAATCTCTTGAAATCTTTTCACTTCCTCTATCTACAAATTCGTATTATCAGTTTACTGGATACAAATCAGGGCTGAGAGCTGCCCAACCCTAGACACAGAGGATGTCAGGCACATTTACTCCCCAAATCCCTGTCCGCCTAATCCAAATACCGTCTACTTCATACTCTCAAGGGCCTTTGTCACCAACTTTACTAATTTTCAGAAGCCTGGGTCTGTGAACTCTTTCCAACAATCTATCACTACTTATTAGAAAATACAACAGTGTGAAAAAAAAATAGTTTTATGGCAAAGACCTGATCTTACTTACTTACTGAGGCTTAGAAATCAAGGTCTCACAACTAGTGAAACAAGAAAACAGAAGTCAGAGATGGCCCTAAAACTAAAATGTCTGTGATTATACTTTAGGGAAATATATTTGCATTTCAAATTGTGGTCGTTTGAAATAGTATGTTTATCACTTGCAAATAACTATTATTAATAGTCAATGTGTGAAGGATCAGAAACTATGAAAAGGCCTATTAATGCTGAGAGAGACGAAAGTTCCAATGTATTTATGACTTACTTTCATTTCATTAGATATGCAAAATGAAACCTGGTTTTAAATGAGATTTTTTACAACAAATGCTTTCATACACTGACAAATCACTAGTATCAAAATGTCTTTACATGAAGTGAGACTAGTTAAAAAACAGGCAAAAAAATTCACATCTGATGAAGATTATTTTTAATGTATTTGTGCTCCTACAAGGAAAAAATATTTTCAAATTTGGCTTTTTCTCCACCTGTTGAATTTGTACAGCAAGCCAGGTGCAATTGAGTGTGAGCAGTGTCTTTTATAAGCCTAAACTCTTCCTTTATGCAGTTATCGCTCATTTCATGGATCCAATAAACATGTCTGCCCTTCGCACCCATTTCCTTTAAGCTTCTAAAGAAAACAAAGCTAATACCAATTAGTACTTGTGGTTATTGTCTTTAATAAAATTATGTCATATTCGAAATGCTGTCTTTCCTGGGCATAATTGCACATTAAGGCTGTTAATTCTCATCTACCACAAAAGACTTAACTTTTCTTCTGCTAAAGGAATTTTTGACATCATAAAGAAAGAGGACATGTTTCAGAGAGGAGACTAGCCCATGCAACTTGTGCAGTTAGTCATTTTAGAATAAGACTCCTGTTTATAGCCATACAAAAGGCCTACCCTGAGGAGTGACGCACATACATTATCTAGAGTCCTAATCTCAGAAGCCTTCAAGGGTGGTCGAACCCTTTCCCTCCTGCACCCAGAGACTAAACTGCACGGCTCGGACTCCTGTGCCTTCCCTCCAGCCTTCCTCTCTCTTCCCCTTAACCCACCCATGCATCTTTAGGTACCAAGAAATCTGTATTTGTCGATTAAACTCTTTGGTTCATATGATAATATTTTTTTAAATGTTACCGTTTATAATATACGACTGATGTCTGTCTTTTCCATTTATTTCGATCTGGCTATGAGCATTAGAGTGAATCAATTTGGAAGTAGCATACAGATACCTGGTCTTTATTAATAGCGCCATTATTGCATGTAATCTACTAAGCAATGCTGCTTCTAAGAATAATCATTTTAAAAATTAAATTGCACCTTATTTGCTGGATGTATATTTTGATACAGAGCGACAAGTAAAATTTCTAATTTGTGCTGAACTGTCACTTTGTACTTCCTAGAGATAAGTTATTAAAACAGATCAAATTATTATTCTTCATAAATCACAACTGAAAAGTTATAACCTCAAGGAGATCAGCCTGACAATACATAAAATACAGGCTAAATGTGGCAATCACATTGTGCTCTAGGAGGTCAGAGTGGAACTCCTCAAAGTAATTATTTTCTAGTCCTTTTCTGAGACAGGATAATTGATTTAATACATCCAACCAATACTTATTTGTTTCTGCTTTTTCTGATTGTGTGTTTCTTCAGAGAATTCAGATCGCTGTTTAGCTCTTCAGTGCAAATCTTTGCATACCCAACAAAAAGCAAAATGTTTAAATAAACAGAGAGCTACAAAACTTTAATTTTACCACCTAAAAACTTAGAAATAACCCCTAAGTGTATTTTCATAAATATCTCTACTTCCTTTTTAAAAGATGAATCAGTTTTGCTTCTTCACTTGATTCCAATTTCTCCCTTATTCAATCCATGGCACCCCTTTAGGGACTTGCTCAGACGAGTATCACTTCTCAATTTATCATCTTTCCGTCCACCGCCCCGCCACCTCTCAACACTTGCCAAACAGAATGTTAGAGTCTCTCTGGACATTAAGAAAATAAACAATCTCAGCATTGCCCTAATGCCCTTTTTCTTTCATTATCAACTTTAATAAATATTAGACCCAAGTTCATTACTTTTACTTTCTTGTCTTACATTTGCATCTCAATCCTCAGAAATCTGTATCAATGCATTATGATGCAATGGTTCCCCCTAAGATCATCAATTCTTTCCTAGTGACCAAGGTCACTACATCCTTTTCATTGGTTGACTTTTCCTTGAAACTCATGACTGTTCACAACCTTCTCCATTGATAATACCTCTTCTCTTCACGTCCATGAAAAAGCTTTTCCTACTTTCGCTCTTTACCATTTCCTCCTTCTCTACCTGGTCCTTTTTCACTAACTATACCCCTGGGTTCACATCACCTATATAGAGGTTGTTTTCTTTCTTTTGAGCCCCAAACATATGCATGTTTACACTTAACTATCCATTTGAATAAAACAGACCACTGGCTCAGCATAGATAATCTTATCACATATACGAAATCCCTTCCTCCTCTGCAAATATCCTTTGTAAAATAAGAACAGGGGCACCTGGGTGACTCAGTCAGTTGAGCATCTGATTCATGATTTCAGCTCAGGTCATGATCCCAGGGTTGTGGGATCAAGGCCCATGTCAGGCTCTGCTCCGAGATTCTCTCTCTCCCCATGAATCTGTCCCTCTGCCCCTGTCGCTGGCTCCTGCTAAAAAAGAGAAAGAGAAAGAGAAAAAGAAAGAAAGGAAGAGAGAGAGAGAGAGAGAGAGAGAGAGAGAGAGAGAGAGAGAGAGAAAGAAAGAAAGAAAGAAAGAAAGAAAGAAAGAAAGAAAGAAAGAAAGAAAGAAAGAAAAATAAAGAGAAAGGAAGGAAGGAAGGAAGGAAGGAAGGAAGGAAGGAAGGAAGGAAGGAAGGAAGACAGAACTAAGAACTGTTCTCCAGGCCTCCTTCCCTAGCCCTGTCAAATGGTTCTCTCAGCTCAACCTTCTCAATCTCTTTCCACCAGCCCTACTGTCAGCACTTAAATTCAGCCCATTAACATTTCTAGATTTTTGTCTTTTCTTTCAGCTTCCAATATCACTATTCCTTCCTTTCTTTAACCTGCAAATCCTTTACTGATTCCTAAACTTGATCCCTATTTTTAACACATCATTGTTTCCCCTCTTATCCTCAAGATAAAATCCAAATTGCTTAACATACCTATGTCAACTGAACTCCCCTCTCAATTACCAGTAGACAGGCTGTATCCCAGCCATGAAAGGTCATTTGCCTTTTCCCAGATGAATGTCAATTGCTTGGAGGTCTCTGCTTTGACACATTCTCTTTTGGAACACCATTCTTCCTTTGGCTAATGACTCCCTAGTATTTGAGCTCAGGGGAAAAAAACAGCACATGTAGAAATCTATCTCTCATCTACAGTGCTAGATTGGTAATCTTCCCTGCTGCCAGAGCATAATAAACACAACCATTATTATACAATCAGCACTTAAAACAAGATTAAGACTTTTGACATTCTTTTTACTGTTTGTTTGTTTGTTTGTTTGTTTGTTTAGAGCAAGGGAGGGGCAGGAGAGAGGGAGAGAGTATCTCAAGCAGGCTCCACACTCTCAGTACAGAGATCAGCACTGGGTTCAATCTCACCAACCATGAGAAATGACCTGAGCCGAAATCAAGAGTCTGACACTTAACCGAATGAGCCACCCTGGCACCCCAACTTTTGATATTCTTACCAATGCCCTTAGTGGAATTTTGGGAGGACATGGAATGTGTCTGATTCTTTGGGTTCACTAGGCCTAGTAGTTTAGTTAATCTTAAATATTTATGAAGAAAAAAATATTTTCATCTATAATAAAAATAGAAATATCCAATTAATCACAGATCAATACATGACTAATAAAAACCAGAATGTTAAGATCCAGTATGGTAAAACTAAATTATTGACAAATATTCAATCTTCAAAGAGGAATTTCCAGATTCCTAGTATTTATAGGTAGGATATTACTCAGCCCTTAAAAGAGAACATAATCTAGGGTTCCTGCTGGCTCAATTGGTTAAGTGTCTGACTTCAGCTCAGGTCATGATCTCACAGTTCGTGAGTTCGAGCCCCATGTTGAGCTCTGTGCTGACAGCTCAGAGCCTGAAGCCTGCTTCGGATTCTGTGTCTCCCTCTCTCTCTGCCCCTCCCCGGCTCTCAATCTCTCTCTCCCTCTCTCTCTCTCCCCACTTTCTCCAAAATAAATAAACATTAAAAATTTCTAAAAAAAATAAATAAAAGAGCATATTCTTCATTAAATTCCTTAGATAATACCATGGGCATAAGAGAAAAGGAAGGAATTTTTAGAAAAAGAAGCCAAGAACCATGAAAAACAAGGGTCTGAAGAGCTAGAGTAGAGGCAGGACTGTGTCCTAAACAAGGAATATTTCCTATCTCAAGGTCAGAGAGGTACAAGACAATATTTACCCAGCAGGATTGGGGAATTATTACTGTAGGTCTCTCACTGTTTCCCTTTCTAGATGGCAATGTCCTTTTTGAAGGCTACTAGATGCTGTAATACATAGTGACTAAAGATGTTGCAATATATATTGAATTTATAATTATATTTATATTTATATATTTAATCAACAGATATGCCAGGTATAGAAGGACACAATTCTGAATCTTCTTTTGCATTTTTTTGGAAAAATGAAGGAAAAATATTTAAAAAATTATTTCCAATGCCTCTGTACTGACAGTAGAATGTCCTTCTGATAAATATCTACCTTATTCACTATTTTATCGGCTTCTGGTTTGTGCTCAAATGTCATAAACAGAGATGTCTTCCCCAAACACTTGCATAAATTAGCAAGACACACTAGAACCACTTCACTTTCTATCTTATTATACTGTTTTATGTTTGGAATGAAGCACTTATCACCATCTGATATTTGTGTTATTTATTTTTATATTTCTGCCCTCATTTCTGCTATTTCCTCAGTGCTTGGCTGATGGTAGGAACTTAATATTAAATATATGACTGCTGTGAAAATAGATGATTAGATATATGATTGAACAAATCAGAAAGCATTAATCTCCTAATAGAAAGATTTCTCCTCCCATTCTTTATATGGCGGTCATACCGATCCTTGAAAATTATAAAATATGTAATATTACTTAACATCACACTTAATGCAACCTGCCTAACATGGACTACATGATTTAGTCAGACATACATGATCTGACCTCTACCCATAACTCACCCATACACACAGCATGGGGTAGCTTCTGATTGCCAAAGGAAGGCCTTTAAGATCCCTGTAAATTTTGTCTGCCTTCCCATAGTTGTCCCAAATGAATCTGCAGTCAAACTAAAAATAGTGTGTTTATAAGTGTCAAGATAATCCCTTAACTCTACTTCCAGATTTATTCCTCAGGCCCTTTCAATGTAGAAAATTTAAGCTTCCTATGCACTATCTCTTAACCATATTGGCCTTAATTCTATTGACTTAAATTTTCCAAACCTTGATTTATAGACCTCAGGGCCTTTACATTTTCTGAAACACTCTGATGCCAGGTTTGCACACAGTCTACTTGTTCTTATAATTTAGGTCTCAAATATTACCTTTCCAAAGAGGTCTCAGCTTAAAAGTCATATCCTCCAGGTGGGTTATCCCTAAAGTATTCCATACACACCTTCATACACACACACACACACACACACACACACACACACACACACACCCCTCAACCTCAAAGTATGTTGTTCATTATTACATTTGTCAAAATCTGAAATGCATTTTCATTTATTTGTTCTCCGGCTTGTGAAATTATTTTTTCTTTCACTACAGACTAAGGAACCTTATCTATTTCCTTTACCACTGGATTTCCAAGGCCTGAAAGAAGAGTATCTGAGACACAGGAGGCATTTAGTGATTGCTGAGAGAACGCATGAAACTTACATTCAGCCCAAATTTTAATGCATTAAGACATTTATCTCAATCTTCTAGGCAGATGCCACTTATGTGTCTAAAACCTATATTCTAGTTCCAGTTCTTTGAAAATCCTCTGCGTCTGTCTTGAGTTTGAACCAGTTTATGATGACCGTTCAACTTCTAAAGTTCTATAATTCAGTAGCAAATGAAATATCAAATGTCATTCCCATTATATATATTTAAAGTCTTAGCTATGCTGCAGAGTTTGTGAGGTTCAATTTTCTACAGACTCACTCTTTAAAGGAGAACACTGTAATAGCAATGTATCTTATATAGCTATGGCTGGAAAAATTTGTTGTTGCTGAGCAAAGCATTTAAGCTCTACTGTTGTCAGCAATATCCTAAGAAAAGAAAAAATGAGTCAACTGAATATTCTTATAGCAAAGGTAGCACAGAACAGATTAAACAATATTAAGGTATTCCTAAACTTTCCAAATGCAGGTAAAGTAGCTCTAGGCTTAGAAGTCTATACGCATCAGTTGGCTAGTTGAGTCAACCTCAATGAAAGATGATGACAGCATTTCTAGAAAACTTGGGAAAGCAGAAGTCAGACAAACTTGCATTCAGTTCACATTTTGATCACTTTGGACAAGTTATATAACTTCCTCACCTCTCATTTTTATCATATCAAAAATGAGGATAATATTTGTGTTGTAAGGGTTAGAAATAATGTGTTTATTATGCAATAGCACAGTACTTGCAATGTAGTGGGTACTAAACTCTGTCTGCTATTATTCAGATAGTGAGTAATCATGGCCATGGGAAAATCTCTTATTTATCTTTCCTCAGTAATCGGGATTATTTCCTTTTTGGAAACATAAAATCATGAGGATGGAAATATCTTTTGATAGAAATTAAGTTACATGAAGTTTTCCTGAATATGTAGTAAAATCTTTGCATACAGTTGCTATTGTTATATACACATATTTGACTTGCTCGAGTGCCAAACCTCATGTAATTAGTAATTGTTGAGAAAAAAATATTTTTGCAAAACAGAGTGATTTTTTTCAGACAAGAAATGCTATAAATTTATGGATTAATGCAATAACAACAACATAATTGTACCATTTACTGAGGCCCCGCAATTCCACCAAGAACTTTACAAGAGAGGACGTGTCAGCTTGATTTAACAGATGAAGAACCTGAGGGTCTCATTCTGCAATATAACACATGCTGTCCAAACATAACTGTAAAACTAATATAGAAGATAACCAAACCAAAATAGCTTGCATGGATTTTTCCGTGATAAATATGAAAAAGTGAATAGATGTACACCTAATTATATATGGGATTTCATAGCTCATTTTAATCTATGCACAGATTCAATATGGTACCTGAAATGATGTTATTTAGTGGATTTTAGGTGATTTGTTTATGACAGAGTGTTTGTATTGAAAAGTAATTGGCAACATTTAATGGGTATGTTTTGCTGTGCTCTATACTTTTCTAGGTTAATTTCAATAGCGTAATCTGTGGGACTCATTGGCTTCCTCCTTGGTTCTCTTTTGTGATTCTGTTCTAAATCTCTGATTATAGCCCAGAAGTCCTAACTACTCAAGGGCAGGAAGATTAGATGCCTGCTTGATTTAGAAATACAAGGACCCCAAGGACCTAACCTGAACTCTAAGCACCTAGAGTAAGGAGATTTGAAAACTTATCACATCCATGAAAAAAACATATCAAGAAAATATATGCGTCAGGAGTTAGGCAAAGAAAAAAACAGATATTCTCATTCCTTCTGTGATTGTAGAGTCTTCTGCATAGAATACATTTCATTTGTAAGAGTTGAATATCACTAAATAACCAAATTAAATGAAATAAACTTGCAAATAAAACATTACGTGTGAAATATATATACATATATATGGAAACATTTTAGACCCTAGAATATAAAATCACACACATCTTACTTATAAGCATGTGGATATCCACTGTGACCAGTTATTTTAGCTTTCACTAAATATATCTTTATACTCTCGAACTGCAGATTTCTAAACGTAAAATAATATAAACTATAGAGTTAACTCTTTATTTTTACTTAAAATACATAGCAAATGACTTCTCAGTGCATTAACTGATACCATTTTACTTAAATTCCATAAATAATGAAGCAGATGCAATATTCTTCAAGGCAGAAATAAGCTTTTATAGGTTTTATCATTTCTATGACATCATATGTGGTCTGAACTGTAAATAGAGGTGAACCAAATGTTTCCCATTTATAGCTGGCCACAGCAAAGATTTCAGCTTGATCCATGTCATATAAACAAGCTATGGGCAAGAGCTCAAGAAAAGCTTATAAAAGAGGCACCTGTGGTTTTTAAATTAAGCCCATTTGCTGTAATTAGCCAGCTTTATTTTTCATAAGTCAACTTTTTTCATTGTTTTTTAAACCATCCCTGTGGTGGTCATAAACACCATACAGTTTTAATGGAGGAGGATTTTGTTTCTTAAAACCCCAGGCGACTTGAAATCAAATCAGTCAGGCCACTACTAAAGGGAAAAGGAAAAAAAAAAAAAAAAGAAAGAAAAAAATTGAGGGCTCTGGTTAACTCACCTCTAGTTGTAGGCAATTCAATCCAAATAAAATGGACTGGCATCAGTTCAGTTCCTTCTTCTACAGTCTCAGTAGATTTACCTTTCCCTTAGAGGTTAATACCCAGAATGGTCATTCTCGATTCACAACTTACTTTTCTGCAAGGTTAACCCTTTAAAAATGACTGTGTATCCAAAAGGAAATACATTTTGAAATAAAATCTCAGGGACTTTCATAGAAAATATACGGCTATAAAAAAACTTTAAAAATATGTTTATGAATAGCCAATGCCATTTTAAGTTAATATAAAACAATTACAGATTTGATATATACTGAAGGACCTTTTTAAGAATTATTTAAACTTTAACTTTTTTCCCCAGGTATACTTCAATACTGGCAGCCCTAAAATCTCTCCTAGAAATGTGATTATTTATGTAAACACATTTTACCTTTAATGTTTTGCTTACCTCTTGCTATAAAAACAGAAACACGTGGGAGGGGAACAGAACCACAAAACTGATGAAGCTCTTAATCAAAATAATTTTAAAATCTGAAAATTGATGACTGAAAAATAGGATCTTTGACCCAATGTATAAATTGCACAAAGATATTGATTGTAGCATAATATATAATCATAAATAAAGGAAAACAACCTATATTCCAACAACCAAGTAAACATTTTACTATTCAAGTAAAAATGTTTCAAGGACTACTTAGCATGATGTAGTTGGTCTAGTCTATTTGAAAAATAGCTTGTCATTCCAAATAAAGTGGAAAATATATATACCCTGTGCTACAGCAATTTTGCCCATATTATATACCCTAGAGACATTCATACTGTTTTCCATAGGATATACATGTACAAGAATGTTCAGAGAAGGGGCGCTTAGGTAGCTCGGTCTGTTAAGCTTCTGACTCTGGCTCAGGCAGGTCAAGATCTTGCGGTTGGTGGGTTTGAGTCCCAAGTTGGGCTCTGTGCTGACAGCTCAGAGCCTGGAGCCTAGTTCAGATTCTGGGTCTCCCTCTCTCTCTGCTCCTCCCACACTCATCTATCTCTATCTCTCAAAAAAAATAAATATTAAAAAATATATTTTAGGGGCACCTGGGTGTCTCAGTTGGTTAAGCATCGACTTCAGCTCAGGTCATGATCTCACAGTTTGTGACTTCAAGCCCCACGTTGGGCTCTTTGCTGTCAGCTCTGGAGCCTGGAGCCTGCTTCGGATTCTGTGTCTCTCTCTCTCTCTGCCCTTCCCCTGCTCGCACTCTGTCTCTCTCTCAAAAATAAAAACATTAAAAAAGTTTAAAAAATATATTCTTTATAAAAAATAATGATCAGAGCAGTGGGTTTGTTATGGCAAAGTAGTGAAAATTCATGTTTTCATAATAGGATGAATAAAAATGTGTTACCTAATCATATGATGTAATACTATGTACCTGCAATTTCATTCATAATTATACACAATATAATTTAATTAAATAAAGAAGAAAAGCAAAATATACAACATTATTTAGAGAAATATGTATAGGTGATAAAGTCTACATAAAAATAAGAGAACTTTTATAAAGGCATGTTAGTGAATACTTCTTGGAGTAGGGAAATGATTATGACTAAGAAGGAATATATAGTAAGATTCTGATGTGTGAATTTATTCCATAAAGGTATGTTTTATAATTATTTATAAATTATATTTCACAATATAAATATTTTTTTATTTTTTAATTTAAATTTTAGTTAATATACCGTCCAGGGGTGCCTAGGTGGCTCAGTAGGCTGAGCATCCAGCTTAGCTCAGGTCATGGTCTCACAGTTCGTGAGTTCAAGCCACCCGTCAGGCGCAGTGCTAACAAACGGCTCAGAACCTGGAGCCTGCTTCAGATTCTATGTCTCCCTCTCTTTCTCCCCTCCCTTGCTCATGCCTGCCTCTGTCTCTCAAAAATTAAAAAAAAAATGTTAATAAAAAAATTTTTAAACATATAGTACAATATTGGTTTCAGGAGAATACCGTGATTCATCACTTACATACAACGCCCAGTGCTCATCACAATAAGTGCCTTCCTTAATACCCATCACCCATCTAGCCCTTCTCCCACCCACGTCCCTCCATCAACCCATAGTTTGTTCTCTATAATTTAAGTCTTTTGTGGTTTCTCTCTTCTCTTCTTCCCCCCTTTCCCATATGTTCATCTTATAGGAATTTCTTAAATTCCACTTATGAGTGAAATCATATGGTATCTGCCTTTCTCTGACTGACTCATTTCACTTAGCATAATCCATTCTAGCTCCCTCCACGTCACAGAAAATGGCAAGATTTTATTCCTTCTGATGGCTGATTAATATTCCATTGTCTATATACCACACCTTTATCCATTCATCAGTCAATGGACATTTCCGCTCTCTCCATATGGCTATTGTTGATAATGCAGCCATAAACATCAGAGTGTATGTACCCATTCAAATATGTATTTTTATATCCTTTGGGTAAATACCTAGTAGTGCTGGATCGTAAGGTAGTTTATCTTTAGTTTCTTGAGGAACCTCTATACTGTTATCCAGAGTAGTTACACCAGTTTGCATTCCTGCCAACAGTGCAAGAGGGTTCCCTTTGTCTGCATCTTCATCAACACCTGTTGTTTCTTGTGTTGTTAATTTTAGCCATTCTGACAGGTGTGAGGTGGTACTCAACATGGTTTTGACTTGTATTTCCCTGATGAATGAAGTTGAGCATCTTCTCATGTGTCTGTTAGCCATCTGGTTCTCTTCTTTGGAAAAGTGTCTATTCATCTCTTCTACCCATTTCTTAAGTGAGTTATTTGTATTTCAGGTGTTGAGTTTGATAAGTTTATTATAAATATTGGATACTAACCCTTTATCAGATATGTCATTTGCAAATATCTTCTTCCATTCTGTAGGCTGCCTTTAAGTTTTGTTGATGGTTACCTTCACTGTGCAGAATAACAATGGTTTTAAACATATGACTTCAAACTTAATTTTTGAAAGGAGAAAATAATTATGTTATATAATATCAGATAGAATGGCAGGATTTCCTTAGTATGTGTGTGCATGTGTGCCTGTGTTCACATACACAACTGACCCTTAGACAACAAGGGGTTATGTGCCCCAACACCCTCCCCTGCCCCCTCACCATTGAAAATCCATGTATGACTTGACTTCCCAAAAACTTAGTTACTAATTTTCTATGTTGACCATAAGCCTTTCCGATAACATAAACAATTAACACATATTTTGTATGTCATATGCATTATATACTATATTCTTACAATAAAGTAAGCTAGAGCAAAGAAAATATTAAGAAAACTATAACAAACATAAAAATGTATTTATAGTATTGTATTGAGAAAAAAATCCATGTATAAGTGGACCCATGCAGTTCAAACCTGTGTTGTTCAAAGGTCAACCATATACTTACATAATAATATTTCCATAGATGCATAAATATTTATGTACATATTTTAATCTTTGCAATGTAAGGTTTTTAAAATTCACTTACACTGAAATTAGATGATCTTTAAAAACTAATGTGGTCCTCCTCTCAAATCCCCCCACCTTTGGGTAGCAGGGGAACCTGTATTTACTTAACGCTGACTTAATCTTTAGTCAAACCATTTTAAAAATATAATTAGTCTTTTCCGATAGTGATTGAGCTTCCTTCTAATTTTGTTCCTCATCAAATTCCTGCTCCTTTTCAAGATGATGTCCAGATGAATGAAGGCAAAAAAGCTCATGTGACTTTGCTGAATAGAAGCAGATCACTGCATCAGCAAGCTGCTCATTGGCTACTGTGGGCTCAGTGGCAATACCTCTTGTCTGCCTGACTCATGTGTTAACATTTGAGCTTGATGTCAACAGATGACACAACTCATTCTGTTTTCCCCTTCAGCCTTTTCTCAGTAGCGCTTCCCGTTGACGTGACTTCCACATAACTCTCACTGGTTAAAATCATTTTTGAAGCTTTACTGTATTTTCCATTCACCTCCTGATCTATCTGTAGCATCTGCCATGAGTCCGCTATGTCCCTCCAATGGCCTGGCCCCGTTGGCATGCTGGCACTCATTTCAACATGGCACCATATAGCAAACAAATGAATCTTGCTTATAAACTACATGCACACTCTCTCCTTCACTGGGCCTAGTCTCACAGCTCTGTCTCCTGGAATGACCACTTCATTTTAGTTCAATTCCATTCTGTCCTCAGGGCTTTCCTGACCCTGATTTCTAAATTGCTGCCCTCACTACCATCCCCAATCTCACCCAATTTAAGTTTAAATTGGATAAGATCCTTGGATTGGAGATAGAAAAATAAAGGACACAATTAGCCCTAGATCTTGACTGACTCAATCTCCTTTTTCTTCAATTTTTTTTAATGTTGATTTATTTTTTGAGAGACACAGGGAGACAGAGCGTGAGCGGGGGAGGGTCAGAGAGAGAGAGAGAGAGAGAGAGAGAGAGAGAGACAGAATCTGAAGCAGGCTCCAGGTTCTGAGCTGTCAACACAGAGCATGTCGCAGGCCTCAAGCTCACGGACTACGATATGACCTGAGCCGTAGTCCGAAGTCGGCTGCTTAACCAACTGAGCCATCCAGGTACCCCTCTTTTTTCCTTCTTATGTTCCCACATTTCCTTGGTCACATTTCCAACTTCTTCCCAATTCTAACATCTAAAGTGTCAGTGAAAGACAGGATATTTTCTCTAAATTATTAAAAACTCTAATCTGCCCTTTGAAGGTTAAATGTGTGCTACAATAAATTTAGAAAACTCATTCTATTTTATGAAGACTGGCTTTGAAGACTTCCTAGACAATCTTATTCCGAATGTCAAAAATTTATTATCATTCTTTCTTTTTTATATATCTTATATAACAATTTCCTCCAGGTAAAATACCTTGAGTCAAATAAAAGGAAGATTTTGTGATAAGAAAGGCATAAAAAATCATATTTATTTTCTCTCAAAATGTTATCCCATTACATATGCATAAAGTCTTAAAACTAATATTAATACTAACACTATTTTGATGGTATAGTCATAGGTGATTTTAATTGCTTCGTAAAATTTCCCCAAACATCGTAGAATGATGATGTATTATAATCAGCTTAAAACGTTAAGAAATACTTTATAAAATCTAAAAATTTTACCCCTAACTATTTATTATACCTGTGTGGTGCAAAAGGCTTGGTTTCTACTGGTCTGAACCATGGAGTCACAAGTTAAGTGCCAGCTCCAATTAACATGGGGAGATTCTAAATAATTTATCTTGATAATAGAACAATTATAAAAAGAATAATTATTTAAGCTATTTTTTTTTCTTTAAACACTGAGGTAATCAATGGTCTAAATTCTGGAATCAACATGAAATAAAGCACACTTTTTAAAGCTATTCTCAAAAATGATGAGATAAATATAACCTAAATCATTAGAATTCAGCCCAATCTAACAATCTCTGTAATTCTATTTTGACTTAAGGTTAAGCATGTAGCACTTCAGATTCTACATTCCTCTTAGTGTCAAGTCATTTTAGAAGTTTGGTCCCCCAAAAAAGACATTTCTATTCAACATAGCTTTAGTTATTTGGATAACAACAACAAAATAGCTAATCAACATAAATTATTTAAATTCAATTTAAATTCAATCAGCGAAAGAAAATAAAGCCTCTACCCCAAGCTTAGGAGGTTTGGTGGTTACTTTTCTATATTTTTGATGACAATTTGTCTGGGATAAAATAATCTTTTCAGATATTCTCTGTATCTTTGATGTTAAAAAATAATTATTCAAAAATTAAGTGTTATTATGTTCATAAACACAAAATGGAACAAATTAATGTTTGAAAGAGAAAAGGTGAAGTTATTAACTTTAATTACACAGTTGTTTTTAATCTTCACAAATAGATCCACATGAGGGCAGTAGACCATGGTAAAGCCTAGAATATGAAAAGTAATGCAAAGATACACCAAGAGAAAAAACAGATTCAATTCTGGAATCCTTCCCTTGGGCAAAAGGCATACACTTCATGTTTTGGAAACTACAATCAACCTGAGTTACCAGTATCTTTCTCATGACTAAATTTTTCTTTTTATATTCCAAAATACTAGCAGAGAAAACAGTTTTCTCTCTATTCCCTCCATATAAGCCCATAAAGAATCCCATCTCATAGAACTCTGAATAAGCAAAGTCCTGTTGTACTGTTTTCCTTTAAGTATTGACTCAGATGAAAATATCCCAGTGAAGTGAAAACTCCTTCTGTGAAGAGGGAAAAACTGAGCGTTCAATTTACCATTTTTAATGCACTTTGAGGAATAATGACTCTTTTAGTTAAAAATCTAGACAGAAACAGAGTAGAAATGGATAATTTTTAACACCAGACTGCTGAGTAATCTGAGAAAAAGATTTGGGGAGTATATGTATGCATGCGTGTAGGTACACACATGCGTACATATCCCATTACCTGGATTTGAAGTAGGGAGTAAAGAAAAGTGATAGAAATTTTACATTATTTGCTCACGTGCCGCTCCCCCCACCCTTATAGTCTTTTGTACATTGTCTGTATTAATTTTCCACTACTGCTACAACAGATTACAACAAAGCTTGGTGCCTTATAACAGTATACAACAATTATCTGACAGTTTCTGGAGGTCAGAAACCTAACAAAGGTCTTGGGGTCCCTGGGTGGCTCAGTGGGTTAAGGCTCTTACTTTGGCTCAGGTCATGATCTCACGGTTCATGAGTTCAAGCCGCGCGGCGGGCTCTGTGCTGACAGCCTGCTTCGGATTCTGTGTCTCCCTCTCCCTCTGTCCCTCCCCTGCTCACACGCTGTCTCTCTCTCCTGCAAAAATAAGTAAATATTTAAAAAGAAAAGAAAGAAACCTGAGGAAGATCTCAATGGATGAAAACCAAGCTGTCAGCAGGGCTGTGCTCCTTACCGCAGCCTCTGGGGAAGAATCCAGTCCAATCACTTCCACATTGTTGGCAGATCCAGTTTGATAAAGTCATAGGATTAGTTCCCCTCTTTTACTTGCTGTCAGCTAGGGACACCGTAACTTCTAGAAGCCACTCTCCAGTCCTCACGCAGGACTTTCGTATCTCAGAGCAGAAACAGAATCCTGAGGCCCCTGCAGGCTTAGGATCAACTCTGGTTTTCCTTCTGCTGTTGCTGCATCTTCCTGATTCCAACCTGAGAAAGTTTTCTGCTTCTAAGGGCTTCTGGGATAAGACTGGGCCCACCCAGATGAACCAGGATGATCTGCCTGTTTTGACATTCATATTCCAAGTTACACCTGCAAAGTCCCTTTTACCATGCAGCATAACCTATTCAAAGGTTCTGGGAATTAGGGTGTGGAGATTTAGTGGGAGTCATTACTGAGGTTGTCACATCATGCAAGTAAGAGGAGGCTCTGAAGGGAATAGAAAAATATGGACACAGCAAAGGAGGAAAAGACAACAGATACAAAAATAATTTTTTTCTGAGGCTACTTTTTCCATGTCCTTTATGTCTCATATATGTTACCAGCTCACTCCTGCACTTGTGTCTTGACTCATGCTTTCTGTCCTGCCCAAATGCACACCCTCCTTTATGCACTGCCCATCCAAAGCGTAACTTGTATTCAGGTTCCTAGGAAGATCTTTCTTCCTACCAGGAACCACCAAAATTTATTCAAAGCCTTATTGATTTTTTTATTTGTCAGAATCCCTAAGCATTTAAGAACTGAACATTAGCCCTCACTAATGATTACTAATGTAAATCTGACTACCTCCAAGTAATGCGTGAGAGTTAAGAGCATGGCGTCTATAGCTGAGTTCCTCAATCATATTCCAGTCACATCTCAGATCTGCCACTTAGTAGCTGGGTACCCTTAAGCAAATTAATAAACTTCTATGTGCCCCAGTTTTCTTTTCCATAAAATAGGAGTAACAGTAATATAATGGATTTAAGCAACTTAATACACATAAAGTGCTTAGAACACTGCCAACCACATAGTAGGTACTCAA
Organism: Acinonyx jubatus; assembly: GCF_027475565.1. NCBI lineage: Eukaryota > Metazoa > Chordata > Mammalia > Carnivora > Felidae > Acinonyx > Acinonyx jubatus. Next base: position 151,534,042 of record NC_069382.1, read on the forward strand.
TAAATGGTAACCTTGATTACAGTTGTTAATAACTGTTTAAGTGATTTGAGCATATATCTTATTTTGGGGTTATATTCAATAAGATTCCAAATTCTTTAGCTGCTTGTAATTTTCCATTTGATGTTCATATATACTCCAGTAAAACATAGGTGAAAATTAGGAAAGAAGCTTTCTGTTTCTGAAAATTCCCTGCTTAAGAATATATTGATGCTCTTATAATCATTATCATATGCATTTAATTTTACGTCAGTGAAACTGGCAGACTCCTTTAAAAAACTATAGATGAGATCAAACTATCAGAAAGGAAAGCGAGAGAGTGTGGAATATGGATACAGGACCATGGTTACCTTGGTAGAGGAAAGCAGAGGGTTCCACATCCTCATGTGGTGATAATTGGTGGGTAGCAGCCCTCCCCTATGTTAGACCACGGTCTCATAACTTCCCTATAAGCCCTACCACTCTGTTGCCCTACCCAGCCTGCCTCATGCAAATACACACACACACACGCACACACACGCACACGCACAAATTTTCTGTGTGCATTAACTATAATTTGTATGAGAAGCCATCCTTACTTGACTCTTTTAAAGTGAGGAAATTTTATTTGATTATTCCAGACATCTCTTTTCAAACAAAAGAAGTGAATATACATAAATTTCATTTTGGCCTAAACTGTTAAAGCAAAATATATGTAATTAATGCTGCAATATGATGCCGAGGCGAAAATCCACGAGATAATAAACAGAGCATAGGTGGCATCTTCTGAAGGGTCCTAGGTTCATAAACATTTCAACTTTATTTAAATTTCTAATAACTGGTATTGTCAAGTGATGTTTTCTAAAATGAATTCTGTTCCACTCTTTTAGGAGAACTAAACTTTAGGCAAAATAGATCATTAGTACCAATGAGAAAACATGCCATTTGTTCATTCATTTAACTATTATTTATTGAGGTTAGGGATAGTGCTTAATAATGAATGGTAATATTAATCACCAATCTTTGAAGTGATACTAGAGGTAGGGATCATTATATCCTCACTTACTTCAGAGAAAGTAAGTATTGCCTGAAGGCCGTAAAGCTTACTCATCCTGCTCTGATGTACTTATGTCTAAGCCTTTAGGATTTCAGTACAAAGTGCTGTTGCTCATTAACTATGCTAATTCATTTAATAACCCCCCCCACCTAGCATTTACAAATTTTTGTTTCACTTTTGGAGCTTAAGGGACATGTACTGAATCAATGTAAAAATGAAATATATCAATTGTTAGATTTAAGCATTTAGGGATATTTTTCCTTTCTTTCTTCATTTGGGATCTCCCAAGGAAACAATTTAATAGAATCATACATTTTTCACTATAGCAGCAAACTTAAAATGCTTTTGGTTTAAGTAGCAGCATATCTGCTGCCAGTGGCTTAAACATAGGTTATATTAATAAATCTTGAATGACAAGGAGTTCAGAGGTTAATTCCACCAGCTCACACTTGCCAGGCTTTTCCATCACTTACGCTTCTCCCAAACCCTCCCCAAGATCACCTGGGGCTGTTGCAAGCCTCACAGTCACATGTAACTGTGTTCAAAGGCAAAGGTGGGAAGGGAGTGATGTACCCCTTATGCACCTCTTCCTTTCAGTCACACAGAAAACTGTTCCCCAAAGTTTCACAGCACAGTTACCGTCAGGACTTTTTAGTCAGAACAGGATCACAGGATGAATCCTAAAGCAGGTAAAAAGGTACAGTAGTAGTATCATTGACGAGATGAAGCACTAGCCATGCCTCATTCAGAGTACCTTTCTTCCCCCAAATGTGAATAAAATCTGAATTCTGTCTGCAAAAATGAAAGAAGGAATGACTACTTGGTAGGCACCTAGCAGCAGCAGGTGCTATTTCCTTAGTACTCTCTCTTGCCACATGGCAGTTGGAGCACTGTGCATTCTCCACACATCTCAGAGACACAGTATGTTTTCAGTAATGTAATTGCTTGTTTGGACATCACCAAACAAATACATAAAATGACAATAATTCACACAAACCAACGCGATGGGTGTTTTTATTTTCTTATTAATCAAGAATAAATGTAAGAGTTAGAGACTATAATTACCTTGTTCACTATCAGCAAGTCTCAGCCATTTCAGCAAAGAAGCCGAGAAGAGTTGGGACTCAAGCTCATGTATCTCTGACTCCAGATGCGTAGTTCATCATGACTAAGAGACACTACCCCAATGTCATTTGAGGACTGCCATTTAGAATAATTGAGATAAATTCTTGCTCCATGTATTTCCCTTCTTTACTTTGTAACAGTTTTAATATCAGTTCCTATTTCTTTGGAATCAGAATTAATATCTATAAGAGCATAATGCTGTGCAAAGTGACACATGTTTGAAAGCACCAAAATCTAGTGTCTGCCTTCTTGGAGATAACAGGCTGTCTGAAAAACCTGTAGGGTGGGGCGAGGGAGCTCTGTATTTTCAAACTTAAAGGGATCTCAGCAAAATATCCTCTCTTTCTCTCTGTCTCTCTCTCCCCTCTCTCTCTCTCTCTCTCTCTCTCTCTCTCACACACACACACACACACACACTCTTGACCTTGAGCCACAACCTTCATAAAAACTAAATATAATGTCTCAGCTATTGTCTCTCCAGGCTACAACTATGAATATACAAGTGTTGTTAATGACTGAAAATGCCTAGAAAATGTCTAATAAAACCAAGTATCTTCCAATCAATGATAGATTAATTGAATTTAATATGGTGGGATTGGAAAAGTCACAGTAACTAATTACCCTTACAGGTCTGTGAATGCCTCTAAATGTGATATATAGTACCACACTTGAGTATTTTAGTTAAGGGTCTTGTTATTAAATTGCCCTGAAACATCAATGCTGGAGGTTATGGAGCTCGTTTACTATTTATCTGTGTTCTAAGATGGAAGGTCACCTTTTAACATTTCGTTCTTATATTTTTAAATGTGCTTGTGGCTAATGATATCAACCTTAAAATAATGCAATGATGTTACCTAATGAAACAATAGCAATCAATTCCCACAAATATCTGGAGATATTAAAAATATGCTGTAAAATTGATTGATTGCCTAAACTCTATTTTATTACCCAGTAGCTTGTAAGCATAACTTAATTACAGGATGAGTGCTACCTATCATCTCTGATTTCAAATTTAGAAGCCTCAGAAACATTGTTCATTTATTTGCAGAATGTCACTGACACATACGTTAGCTCTTTCGGTGGCATAAAAAATCCATCTGTCTTCTAAACGCTGTGGGACTTTCACAAAGAGTTAGTATTTGCCATCATTCCCCTAAAAGCATTTCTAATTGCAGAACCAGGAGTCTGTTGCACACACATGCACGATGTATAATTCTCTTCGTGAGAATTCATTTTGGGGTCAAGATCAAGGAAATTGATAAACAAATTCGGGCTTCACAAATATTTTTTCCAGGGGTGAGATAAGAAGGGCAAAAACCAGAGAGGTAGAAAGCATACCTAATACATACCACACACTGTCAGACTCTGTCTAACATGATCTATCTTACAAGTGAGACGCCTCATAGCAGAAGTAGTGGGAATAGTAGCTATTTCCTCATGGTGTGGGAGGTAAATAAAAATAATTACTGCTATAATTATTAAGTGCCTATTATGTGCCAAGCACAGGTACTTTACAAGCATGATATCTTCTCAAAGCTTATAAAAATGATACAAATGTTGTTGATGTGTTAAGTTTGTCTACACTGGGCCCTCCTATGTACTCAATACTAGCAAGTGACATCACACATTTAAAACCAAATTCTTCTTTGGCTTTGTTACTTCAATTGCAACTGCCTCAATTAGCAGGAAATTAGAATCAAACAAAGAAATTGCCTCCCTCTTGAGTTTTTGATCATAATTATATTTGGGATATTTTCCCACATAGTTTAGAGGTTTTGTCCAAGCTTTCTTTACCCTCCTTTTTAGCCATTTTCAATGAAGAGATTTTAATGATTTTAATGTCACATACATTTTTTGGTTTTCAACACAATATATTAGAATTGTATCTGTATTAACAAAAGCATTCAGATAGGGCATCGCCATCACCTTGAACTCAATTGTTGCTGTGCGCAGCAATGCTCCGTGCACTCAGAGCCAATCAATGTTGTTATAGTGCTTTCTACACACTAGTGACCTTTTTGGTCTCCTCTTCCCTGAAGCATGTAACTTTTACCCAAGTGACACTGACATTTGTAACTTTTAATTAGTATAGGTGTGGAAACCAGATCTTCAACGTGCTAAAATCCCTATTCCTACCCATCCCCCAAAAGAGGTACTAGTTCTGAATAATAGCTTAAGACGAAAGTCAGCAAACTATTTCTGTAAAGAGCCAGATAGTAAATACTTTAGCGTTTGTGACCATTCCATATGGCCTTTGCCCAAATTACTCTTTTCTTCCATTCTAGAAAGTAAACAGTCAATAAGTATGTTAAAAAAAAAAAGTGTGACTATGTTTCAAAAACTAGGCAATGGGCCTGCAATCGCATTAAAAAAAAAAGTTTGGATGGTTTATGACCAAGAGTTCTTCAACTGGACAAAAATTCCTAAAGATGACAATTATAAAGTCCAGACAAAATATAGGACAAAACAACAAGGAAAAAACACACAAACCAAAAGAACCACCTAAAGACACCAGTGAGTGTATAAAGTAGGTAGATTTTGGATGTGAGTCAACACAATAAAGAAAAGGTACACAAGGTAAACTTCCATTTTTAAGGCATTATCCTGATGGAAAGCTTTGATCAATATCATGCAGCATAGTAATACTGCTGATAGAAAACCTGAAGTTGTCCTGGGCTAAAAAAATTTAAAAATGCGAGTATTTTTGGACAAAAACTGGAACACAGAAACTGGAACAGAAGGAGGAACCCCCCCAAAAAAACAAAAGCTAGAGTCGACACACAAATTACACATTCAGACTCTACCTAAATCTCTGCACAAACCCTGAACCATGCGTATGCAGGACAAACTCAAAGCAGCCCAGTCAAAGATAAAAGTAAGAAACTGCATTTTGAGCTGCGTCTGAGTAAACAGAGTTCATAGCTGGAGTCCAATCAATCTCCCGCTAAAATCAAAAACAGCAGCACTGTAACAAAACTCTGTTTCTCCCCAACAAAAGTTCAAGGCCCAGATTACAGTACAAAATTATTCATCATTTGAAGCATCACAAAAATACAATCCAGTCAAGGAAAAAAACAATTAAAAGGAACGGACCATGAGATGAGTTAGATATTTGAAATAGTAGACAGGACTGTTAAGAAAGCAGTTATGAATATAATCAAAAAGGTAAAGGAAAACATGCTGAAAATGAATTAAAAAGGTAACAAATTGTAGCAGAGATACAGGAACCAAAAACAGGGAAATTCTTTAAGTGAAAATACAATAAGTAGGTAATTAGGTTCATTAGAATGGAAGTGAATCAGAATGGAAAGGACAAAGCTACAGAAAATTTAAACATAGATCAACACCAAATACCTAATCTTATTAAGAGACAAAGATTTTTAAAAACGAACAGAGACTCCACAAAGCTGTGGAACATCAAAAAGTGCAAACGTGTGCAAATTGGAGATAAAACAGATGAACATTTCTCAACCTTGTTGAAATATTACATATTACAGATTCAAGAAGTTCAGCAAGGCAAAACAGAAAAAGTTGTTCCAACCTTTTCATTTTCCCTCTCCTTTACAAGTCCCTCAAAACAAGCAGTGACAACAGAAGCTTTTGTCTGAATAATCACATGACAGCTGGATGCTTTCTGATGCTTACTTTGTTCCTGCACCATGAAAACTTGGTTCCCTGATCCTCCTAGAAATTTTGCCAGGTAACTCACACTTTCCATTGAATCCCTTCCTGCAAAACTAGCTGCAATGGATTCGGTTTTCTCCAAAGAAACACACTGACCAAGATGACAATCAGGAACAAAAGCAGTTGAGGAAATTTGGATCATTTTTCTAACTCATGTGAGTTTGAAGATAATTAAGGTCCAGTTGATATTAGAAGACAGGACGTCTGACCAGTGGTATACAAGAAAGGTTTAACTTTATTGAGCGTGTAGTAGGCACACAGAAAAAAATGACTGAAGGAAATTTTGGCAGACCAAGGGCCTGTTGTGACAGATGACTAAGAGAGACACAAAAAATTCAAAAACCTTGGTGAGGCAGGCTGCTTTTAACTAGACTAAATTCAATATACAAGCTCAAAAAGTAGGATTCTATCTCTCATATGATAGATGAGCTGACAGGAGCACCTGGGTGACTCAGTCAGTGAAGTGTCTGACTTTGGCTCAGGTCATGATCTTGCAGTTCACAAGTTCGAGCCCTGTGCTGGGCTCTGTGCTGACAGCTCAGAGCCTGGAGCCTGCTTCAGATTCTGTGTCTCCTTCTCTCTCTCTCTCTGCCTCTCCCCTGTTCATACTGTCTCTCTCTCAAAAATAAATGAACATTAAAAAAATTTTTTAAACAGAAAGGTTAGCTGATCTTTTTGAGAAAATCTATTATAAATGGAATTGAGGTCCTCAAAATTATTTGAAAATTCCAAAGATTTAGTGATACAGTTGATAGAACAGATTTATTATGAGCAATACACCCAGGACAGCCCTTAATCCTGACTCTAGAGAGGCTGTGTTATAGGCTGAACATTTGTATTCCCCCAATGTCTTATGTTGAAGCCCTATGGTTCCAGGAACTTGTTGCTATTAACCAAGGTGATTATGCATTAAGGAAAGAGAAATGTCCAGACTTTTCAAGATTTATTTGGCACAGTCTCAGAATTAGTTTTCTACTGCTGCTGTAACAAATTACATAAGTTTACAGTATACACACACAACACACAATTATAGTTCTATAAGTCATAAGTCTGAAATGGGTGTTACTGGGCTAAAAAGGAAAAAGTCAGCAAAACTGCATTCCTTTCTAGAGGCTCTAGTGGAGAATCTGATTTTTTCCTTTACCAGCTTCTAAAAGTTGCCCATATTTCTTGGTTCCTGGCCCACTTCTATCTTCAAAGCCAATAATTACTGGCCAAGGCTTTCATATCACATCACTTTGACACAATCATGTGCCTCTCTGCCATTATAAGGACCCTTGTGATTATATTGGGCAACATGGATAACCGAGTATAATCTTCCCATCTCAAGGGCAGTTAACTAGCAGTCTTTATTCCATCTACAACCTTAATTCCATAATATACATACAGATTCCAGAGAGTAGGATATAGGTACCTTTGGGGGCCCATTATTCAGTCTACTACCAGGTTCTAAACTAACAACTAATTTCTGGCCATGTAGGATATTTTGGTGAACTAGCAATGAAAGCTGGAATTTAGGAGGGTCAAATAATAAGTGGAGTTTGGTCTGAGATGTTCTCATACTGATTTTCAAAGGCTGAAAATGTCATGACATTGAGTCCCTAACCCATGAAGTAAAAGGTTATTTTAAGAGGGCAAGTGAAAGCTTCTGGAACCATATTTCTATGCCAAAGTAATAAAGTCAAAACAATACCCCATTTCTGGGAGAAATGGAAAGATTAAGGCCCACATCAGAACTGAAAGGTGCATAGGTGGAAACAGCTATTATGTCCCACATTTAATTTGCCTCTTAGGCCAAAAGGAAGTAGAGAAGGCTTTTGCAGTCACTGTTCCAAATTCAGTGTCTTTACTGAAACAAAGTATCACATCCTTTAGTTCACTTAAAAGACATGCACTCACACATATTAACATATATACTGATTACATTTATATGCATATAATCAGCAAAGATCACAGTAATATAGAAACCATACACATACTTTCTCTCTCCCTTTTTTCTTTTCTGTGGATGGTAATGTTAGAGTTGCGCCCAAAGGTTACTGGATGTTAAATCCAGATTATGAAGACGGGACTTCCACATTTTTTTTTCTGCTTTAGTTACCATCCATTTAAATTTTAAGTCTTAAATCCAAAGCAAAGTAATTCCTTAGAGTTCTGGATACACTGGATATCCTAGGTAGATTCAGCCCTTTAGGTCAGCTAAGACAAAGAGCCAGCTCTCTTTCAACCACTGGTTTGGGAGGCTGGTGGGGATGAGTGTAGGGGGAAATTTTCCACCCACAGTAGAAATGTAAATACAAAATCTTAGAGATTTTAATACTACTGCCATGCAAGATTTACGAAACCAAATCATCTGATAGCTAATAGAAACCAATCTTGGGCTGAGATGACCACCTCCTAATTAGACGGTGTGAGCATTCTCTTTGAAACACTTAAAAATCATACCAGCAATGAAATTAGGAACATCTGCCAATGGTTTGCTTGAGATTATTCTTCTTTGTATGCATAAAAATAGAAATAATAGTAACACTGGAGGGCACCCCACAATTTGATACAAACGGCTTAACATAATCACATCTTAGCAGCCATTAATATAAACTGTTGGGGTATCATATAAACAAAAACTTAATGGCCAAGGAAGGTAGGTTGTTGTAAAAATATTTAATAGCTTCCTGGGGGCAAAATAAAGTAAATATGTAAGATTTAGGTTTATTGTTCCCCAAAACATCAACTGCTAGAGGATGTTTACCAAAGTTGCCCTTCCTTGAACTGTGAAGTTGCACAACAAATAAACCTGCAGGATGACAGAGTAAAACTGTTTCAGGGACAAAGTCACAAGGATGTAGTCTTCAGAGATTTCTCTGTAGAACTTATGAATGTCTAAGATAAATATTGCACTGTTCTCACTTTACATTGTTTTCTTTTTCCATAAATTTTGTTACAGATGATAGTGTAACTGAGGTGTAACCTTTAAAAATAAATGTTTAATTGTTCAAAAGGCCGAAGAATAAAAATCATGACTAATAATAATTAATAATAACAACTTATATAATACGTACAGATAGCTGAGAGTAGATTCTGGTATATTCTTACAACACCCTCCTTCCTTGAGACAACCTTTGCAGTTGCATCCAGAAGTCTTAAAAAAAAAAAAGTTTAATCTTGCAAAGCCAAGCTTAAACTTTGTAAACTTATTTTGGCGGCACTAAGAATTATAATTACATTTCTTTAAATAAAATATATGAAACTAATAACACTTTACTTTTGTTCACTGTATTTACCTCCTGGCATGAAATCAACTTTTAGTAATATAAGTCCTATACAGCCTAGAGAAACACATATTATGCTGTCAAAGAGAATTAAGATAGATGAGAACTCATCCTACCTCCTAAGGTCCACCATCACTTATAGTAGCCGGAGGGAAAAAAGATGGAAAGTTATTACCCAAGACTACTCTGATTTTTCTACTGCTTGTTGGTACTAACCCCGCCCACCACTACCAGTGTTGAGCCCCAAGCATTAAGCTAAGTAAGGACAGTTCTAAACTGCCATAAACAAACTAGAAATGACTGCTTGTCTCTAGTTGGATGCAGGACCAAGAAAACTCCAACTCTGGGGGCGATGCAGATAAAAACAGTATCAAAGGCCAGTTGAGGAGAGTGAGAAAATTCATAAAAATGGAACATATGGTCACAGTTGAGATGGAAGACGTGGCTTAGCAATAAAGAATATATCTACAAACCAGTCCAAAGTGTACACACTTCCAGTCATTTGTTTATTAGCACCCATTGGCTGAGCCTCTCCATTTTCCTCATCTCCCATCACTGCCATATAAGAGTAAAATAGCATTCTTACCACCAGAACACAGAATTTTTGACTTGAGAGAATAGTAAAGTTTCCCCAAGGATTGCTTTGGTCAGGTTGAGAAATGAAAAACTCCATTCTTAATTTGGACCTGGACAAGTCACTTAAAATTCTGAACTCCAGGATCCCTCTGTGAACACATACCTAAGGATTAAAACAGTGTGCACCATCAGGCTACCAAAGCGCCTGGTATACGAACATTCCATATGTAACTATTTTTATCACCCCCACATATACTTTCATGAAAACAATGGCAATCATGATATTATGAGATATCTTTAGTTATCATTCACTCTAATCAATCTGATTATGACTTCCTTCCTATACATCCAACTCTCTAGGATTCTATCTGATACACATACACTAAGCATTGAAATTATACTGCAAAAGAAAAGACTTAAAGATCACTCTTTTAACTAAATGGTATCATACATACTCTATTCCAAAAATTCATCTTTAGATGATGGTTTGTTATCTTTCTCCTCAGAGTGTGGTACTCCTCAAGTGTCTAGATATTTCAGTCCATGAAGAATATTTCCCCAGGGTATGAATTACTTTAAAAAAGAAAAGGAAGGAAGACAGGAAGGAGGGAAGAAGGGAGAGAGAAAGGAAGAGCGGTAAGGATTCCCCTTGTGAATAAAGAGAAGAAATATAAAGCAACAGATAAATGTATTAAGAGATAGCATTATAGTCTTAGGTGCTACAGACTCTGATCTTGACTTACTGATCTTCCTGAAGATAGATTTCAGTGGCCTATGGAGGCAGAACGTAAGGACCTCAGTTGTTATAAGATTACACACTATAGCTAAGATCCCTAGATATCATTGGGTCCCTTGAGTACCTGATCCCTCGACAAAAGGAAAAATTGAAATTTCCAGAATAATTCCACTTTCATTAATAATTATCTAGGTAATTTTGACCAAGTTTCCTGTTGAAAGCAACTTTACAAGTAGGAAAAATTTAAAAGAAAAATTCTTAATTTTATTAGATAAGGATACGTTTATAAGAATTAGCAGACTGAGTAAAAAGGATTCTTTGGAATCCAGTGAATTGAAGTGGACCCTATACTCAGGTTGCTTTTGCTCTAAGGTCCTTTTACTTTCCAGAAGATGAGATCAGGAGGCTGAGCTGAAAAGTTTACAGCCACACAGAATTAGGAGAACAAAAATATTGATCTACTTAGTCTCCAGTGCTTGCCGAGATGGGGAACTATTAAATCATTCCCACTATTGTAAGTGGATATGAAATGGTTATACCCTAGAAGATTAACTGGAATTAAACTATCTCTATCGTACCTAGCATTCAAATCATCTGGACAGACCAGAAAATCTTCAAATCTGAAATCAGATTAAGGAGAAACTAAATTACTAGTGTCCTCGTGTGTCTAGCATAATCCTTGAAGGAAGAAAACAATATCTTACCATCAAAGAATTACTATAAATATGCTTTCTTCCCACCTAGGCAGTGTATGCTGGGGCGAGGGGGGTGGGGAGGGGCACAGAGACAGAATAACTATAAACATTGGAGTTACGTGTAACTAGACTGTAAAAAGCTATGCTTGTTATGTTTAAAAATAAAGAGGAATGCCAAGCTTGAATACTTAAGCAAGAAATTAGCAATTATAGAAACTGATTGAATGGATCTGAAAAAATCAAATAGAATTCTAGAATAGTATGACAAATGCTACTGTCAATAGACTGAAACAACTGAGAAGACACAGTTAATTTAAGGGGAAAATAATAAATTAACTAAAATGAAGCACAGAGCACCAAAAAAGAATAGGAGATACAAAAGAGAGAGAAACACGCAGGATGAAGATAAAAGCTATAGCAAGGATTTAATTAGAATCTCAGAAAGAGAGTAAAATGTGATATGCAATTTTGATGAGATTATGAATGACAAATCTCTTCTATCTCAAGCAGGTAAATGAAAAGAAATCTACACTTACCACATCATACTAAAACTACGGGGTGGGGGGGAAAGACAAAACACAATAAGAGAAGCAATTATAGACAAAAAAAAAAAAAAAAAAAGATTACCTCCAAAAAAGGAACAATTAGATGTTTAGCTGACTTCTCCAGAGCAAGAATGGAAACCAAAGGTAATAAAATGGTATCTTCAAGGAGTGAAAGAAAATAACTACCAACCTATAATTCAATATCTGGGGAAAATAGTTTTCCAGGTTGAGGCTGGATGAAGACGTTTTGAAAGCAAAACACAATTTGAAAACAAAAAACAATTTGATGAACTTACCACTAGCAGACCCAAACATCACAATATCAAAGGAAGTTTTTCAGGCAGAAAAACAATCTGTGAGAGAGAGAGAGTATAGTAAATGTAGACAGTCATGTCTGGAGGGGTTTAGTGGAAGCTAAACTGCTCTCCAGTCCTTATATTATCTGGGAGGAGTACAATTGTTTATCAGCCTAAGGCTTGGATAAGTCAGAGGAGCATATGGTAATATCCATAATAACAACTAAAGAGAAACTGATTGTATAACTTTAAGCTAATCCAGCAGGGGTAAAAAATACGATGATTTAAAAAAAAACAGGAAGAAGAGAAATAAGAAACAGAACAGACAGAACAAATGAAAACACACTATGATAAAAAAAAACTATACAGGCTAGTATCAAAAATTACTTTTAACATAAGAACTAAACACATCCCATTTAAAAAAAATGTCAGTTGTATTTATTTTTTAAAATCCCTATTATTTATAGAAAAATATTTAAATATTAATAATTTAAACATAAAAGATATATATTTATACATTAAATGCTAGAAAAAACATTTCTTATATAGAGAGCAACAGATTGTGTATCAATAAACATCAGAATTAAGGCAAAGGCATTATTAGAAATCAAGAGGATCTCTTTATAATGATAAGAGTTTAATTCACCAGAACCATAAAACATTTTAGTTTTTTAAATCTAATAACTGGATTGTTATTGAATCTTTGAATACTAAAATGCAAATACTGGCATAAGTATGAGGATAAATGGAAAATATCTGATGATAGTGGAAGCTTTTAATGTCTCCCTCAAGGTACATAACAGAAAAACTGGGAAAAAGTAGAATATTTGAACAACCATGATAATGAAACAGTTGTGGATGTATCTGCTGGGCAAGCGTACATGAAACTTCTTTTTTAAAAATTGACTGTGGGGGCACCTCGGTGGCTCAGTCAGTTAAGCATCCAACTCTTGGTGTCAGCTCAGGTCATGATCTCACAGCTCCTGAGTTCAAGCCTCACATTGGGCTCTGGGCTGGCAGAGCAGGGCCTACTTGGAATTCTGTCTGTCCCCCTCTCTCTCTGCTCCTCCCCTGCTCATGCTCTCTCTCTCAAGATAAATGAATAAACATTAAATAAATAAATAAATAAATAAATAAATAAATGTGTACCAGCCTATAAATCAAGTTGCAAAATATATCAAAGAATTTAAAGGTTATTTTCTGACCATAATAAATTTTACTAGAAATCAATAACAGAAACTAAAATATACCCAAATGCAGGGAAATCATAATGGAAAACTTAAAACATATTTTGATATATTAAAATTAACATATTACATATCAAAATTGGAAGATGAACTAAAGCAGCACACAGCAGAAAAAAAGATAACATGCGTGCATATGTATTAAGAAAGAGGAAAACGTGAGTTAAACATCCATCTCAAAATTGGAAAATGAAGCATGAAACAGACCGAAACAAAGTAAAAAAATAAATAGAACAGAAGAAATTAACAAAACAGTATATACATTATATATGATAGTATATATTATAGGATCCACAGAGTCAAAAGGAGCTTATTTGAAAAAAAAAAAAAAAAGCCAGCAAACACAAAATCCACAAACCTCTAGAGAGGGTGAAGGACAAGAAAAAGACAGAAGCTACAAATATTCAGTATTTGGCTTAGAAAAGTCCTCAGTACAGATCCTGTGTTCATAAGAAAGATAAGGAGAGAGTTATAAGCAATATTATAATTAAATTGATTTCAAATGAATATATATTAAGTTCATGGAAAGTTCATAACTTATCAAAACTGACACAAAAGATGTAGAAAACACGAATTATTTAACTATGAAAGACACTTGATCTATAATTTAAAACCAAATGAAAAAATCTGGGCCAAGAGAGATTCTCTGATAAATGTTACCAAACATTTAAGAAATATATAATGCCAATACATATTGTATTTCAAAGATTAGAAGAAAACTCATTTTATAAGGTTGGCAAATCTCAAGTTAAAAAAAAATAAAACAAGGTGAGAAGAACAGTAAAAGAAATAAAAGGGAAAGTTCAATCACAACCCCAAGCAAAATTCTAAACAACATATTAGCATGGGCACCTGGGTGGCTCAGTTGGTTAAGTGTCCAACTTCTCAGGTCATAATCTCGAGGTTTATGAGTTTGAGCCCCACAATGGGCTGTCTGCTGTCAGCACAGAGCCCATTTCAGATCCTCTGTCCCCATCACTCCTACTCTGCTAATTCTCTCTAAATACATACATACATACATACATACATACATACACACACTTTAAAAAAACAGTAATATAAAAAAATGGTAAAACATTACAACCAAGTTCATTTATTCCAAGAATGTGAGTTTATTCAAAAATGTTTTTTGTCATTAATAAAATTGCATAATCTCAATAGATACAAAAATATTTAATAAAATTTAAACTTTAGCAAATTGGAATAGAAGGAAAATTTCTTAATCTGACAGAATGTCTATAAATATATCATACAGAGGCACCTGGGTTGCTCAGTCGGTTAAGTGTCCGAGTTTAGCTCAGGTCATGATCTCGCAGTTTTTGAGTTCAAGCCCCGTGTCAGGCTCTGTGCTGACAGCTTGGAGCCTGCTTCAGATTCTGTGTCTCCCTCTCTCTCTGCCCCTCCCCTGCTCACGTTCTCTCTCTCTCTCTCTCTCTCTCTCTCTCTCTCTCTCTCTCTCAAAACTAAATAAATACTTTAAAAGTATATATATCATATAGAAAATATCATAGAAAATCATTTAAAAAATTAGTAGTGTTCCTTTTGAGATCAGGAAAGAGACAAGGATAATCCTTAATACCATTTCTACCTAACTTAGTTTTGAAGGTCCTAAACAGTAAAATGAAATGAGAAAAAAAGTTATTGAACATGAAAGAAGTGAAAAAATATTATTCACAAATAAAATTATGTACTTTGAAAATCCAGAAATAAAAATTCAAATAAACTGTTAGTATTATTAAGAGGATTTAGCAGATCTGTAAGACATATTAAATTATAATATAAAATCCATTGTATTTCTATGTAACAGCAAAATATAAGAAATTATTTTTAAAAGATTTAAATAGTATCCTGAAACCATAAAACTCCTAGGAGAAAAGATAAACTGTAAGCTCCTTGACATTAGTGTTGGTGATAATTTTTTTGAATTTGACACCAAAACAAAAAAATAAAAGCAAAAATAAATGGGACTACAACAAACTGAAAAGCTTCTGCATAGCAAAGGAAACTATCAATGAAATGAAAAGGCAACCTAAGGAATGGGAGAAAATATACAAATCATGTATCTGATAAAATGCTAATATTTCAAATATAGAAAGAACTCACATAACTCAATAGCAAAAAAAAATCCAATTAAAAATGGGCAGAGGATCTTAATAGACATTTTTCCAAAAAAAGACATACAGTTGGCCAAGAGATACATGAAAATCATGAAAATGTGCTCAATATCACTAATCAGTGATAATCCCTATCAGGGAAATGCAAATCAAAACTACAATGAGACATCCACTCACAACTGTTAGAATGTCTATCTTAAAAAAAAAAATGACAAGAAATTGCAAGTACTGGTGAGGATGTAGAAAAAGGAAACCCTTGTGCACTGTTGGTGGGAATGCTAATTGGTGCAGCCATTATGGAAAACAGTACAGAGTTCCTCAAAAAAATTAAAAACTGAACTGCTATATGATCCAACAATTCCACTTCTGGATATTTATTAGAAGGAAATGAAAACACTAACTCAAAAAGAGATCTGTACCCCCATGTTCATCACATTATTTATAATAGCAAAGACATGGAAGCAACCTAAGTGTCCACTGATAGATGAATATAGAGGATGTAGGGTATGTGTGTGCACATGTGCATATACCTGCACATACAATGGAGTTTTACTCAGCCATATAAAAGAAGGAAATCTTGTCATTTGCTACAACATGGAGGGAACTTAATGACATTATTCTAAGTGAAATGTCAGAGAAAGACAAATGTCCTATGCTCTCATTTATATGAGGCATCTGAAAAAAAATAAAGAAAGAAAAGAAAAAGAAAGAAAACACAGATACTGTACAGAGAATAGGTGATTTTCAGAGGCACAAGATGAGAGGTGGTGAGTGAAATGGGTGATGTTGGTCGGAAGTACAAACTTCTAGTTATATAATAACCAAGTCTTGGAGATATAATATACAGGACTCTAACTATAGTTAATAGTACTCTATCGTATGTTTGAAAGCTGCTAAGAGAAAACCTTAAAAGTTCTCACTAGAAAAAAAAATATGTAACTGTATAATGATAGATGTCAATTAGAATCACTGTGATCATTTCACAATATATATGTAAATATCTAATCATGTACATCTGAAACTAATAATGTTATATATACATCAATTATATCCCAATTTAAAAAATTGGATTTATATAATCTCAGAATAGCAAAAATTTCTTCACCCCAAAAGATTTAAATAGCATAAAATGTCAAGTATCTTGGAATAAATGTAACATAAGACGTGCAAGACCTCTATAAAGAAAATTGTAGGGGCGCCTGGGTGGCGCAGTCGGTTAAGCGTCCGACTTCAGCCAGGTCACGATCTTGCGGTCCGTGAGTTCGAGCCCCGTGTCGGGCTCTGGGCGGATGGCTCAGAGCCTGGAGCCTGTTTCCGATTCTGTGTCTCCCTCTCTCTCTGTCCCTCCCCCGTTCATGCTCTGTCTCTCTCTGTCCCAAAAATAATAAAATAAAAAACGTTGAAAAAAAAAAACTTAAGAAAATTGTAAACCTTTACTGACAGAAATAAGACTGTAAAATAATAGGATATACTATGTTCACGTATTCATAGATTTAATTTTTAAAGGTGTCCATTTCCAACTAGGTTCCACAGATTCAATGCACTCCTAATAATCCCAGTTTGTGTGTGTGTGATAGGACAAGCTGAATCTGATGTTTAAATAGAAAGAGTAAGGGCCAATAGCAGGCAGAAAACCCCTGAAGAAGACAAACAAGGAGTAAAACTTGCCTCTCTAGATTTTAAGACTTGTAAAGCTGTACAACTGTGTGTGGAATCGGCATGAAGACAGAAAAATGGACTAACAGAAGAGAATAGAAAGCATAGAAAAAGAGCCCTGTGCATTTAAAAGAACACTTGAGTTTTTCTAAAACCTACACCGTAGACCAATGAAGATAGGATAGTCTTTCCAATGTATGATGCTGGGAAACTGGATATTCTTAAATAGGAAAAAGAAAAATTGGACTTTACTCACAGCATACAAAAAACTGTTTCATGCAGATTATAGACATAAAAAGAAAGCTTCTAGGAAAATAATATAAAAGAATATCTTCATATTCTCATGCAAGAATAGTTTCTAAATAAGTTGCAGATAATATGACTAGCGGGGAAAATGATAAATTGGACTATGTTAAAATTAAGAATGTCAGTTCATCAAATTAATTAATTTATTAATAAGCCAAAGCATTGGAAGGTTTATAGGCAACACGTACTTTTAAAAGGATTCACGTCCAGAATACATAAAAAGTTCCTATAAATCAATTTAAAAATACAAAAAATAAACAATTACATGAGGGAATGAACCAAACAAGGAAGAGTCAGAAGACAGAAAGCAGAAAGATGTACACTCTCCAAGGACTCAGTCCCTTCCTCTGAGGTCACTACTTTCCCAGATCCCCTTCTTTCAGGTTTTCTGGAGTCTGGATTCTTCAACTAGCCCTCTCGCTCTCTGAACTCCATAGCGTGGCCAAAGCAGTTAGGCTTAGTAAGTATGTCTTGTGGTTTTCTGCCCTCCCCAGCCTTTTGGTAATTAAGTTGCAATTACTTAACCCCTTCTGGTCATTGGACTATAAACAGAAGTAAAGAATGATCCTTCTTAGCCAAGGTGGTTTACCACGAGTGTTCCTTTTTTTCCTCAGAACAGCATCCCTGGGTGTCACGTGTTCCACGTGGTGTAGCCTAAGACGAAGAAAGGCTGCTTGACTTGCATCTAACTTTACATAAAAAAATAAGCCAGAGCTTTTGCAGTTCAGTTTTTACTTTGGTTAGCCAATGTGGGTTTCTGCCCTAATTTATACACCAAGAAAAGAGGTACAAGTAATGTGACGTATCTAAAATTAGTATATAATCTTTTATGTAGTCCCTTAATACTTCTTGCAAGAAACATAAGAGTTCATTTAAATAAACTGAAGGAAATAAAATATAGTCTATTCTAAAGATCAAAACAAAATATTACTTTTCAGTAAAAATATTTGTCAGAATCTCATTAGTTTCACAGATCAGTTCAAGAACTGGTTGCTGTGCAGACTAATCTGAAAACACAAGTATCTTTATCTCCATATTATACACTTAAAAGAAAGGAAAAAATCATGCCTGATTCTCAGACAACAGAAATAATTATTCCTTTGATTTAAGCTATGATAGGCAGTGCAGTCTGTTGTCAACAACAACAATGCACATTTCAAAAGAAACTGGAAACGTTACGATCAAAGTGTGAATTATAATTTTGAAACAACTTGCAAGATTTTGCTTTTCTTCTTTTTTGAATGTTGAAGCAGATCTCATCTTCAAGCATGATGTATTTTAGGAACTAACACTTTCACTGGAAAACTTAAATTCTAATATATTTTCCAGTATTATTATTACATTCTGATTCTCAAAGAACCGCATAACAAAAATGATTCTTGGGTGATGATTATTATTACTTTTTTTAAACATACATGTTACTGAAGAATGGTGACTTTAAAATTAATGTATGTTATAAAATTTTAGCAAAAATATTAAGAGTAAAGAATAAAAATACTAAATCTTGTTTTGCATTATTATAAATAAAGAGGGAAAATGGGAAAAGCTTGGTGGTGGTTATAATTCCTAATAAAATCATTCAACCCTTTACATTTAAAAATGGGTAGGACTACTTCTCTAAATTTGATGTCTGATGGCTTTACTCATGTTCACCATAAAAAAGACACACTCCTTAGACTGTGACTCTTGAAATTTTGAAACCACATCGGTAGAAATATGAAGTTGGTTCTGTTACACCAGAATTCTAGTTCTAGTATTTGTCAAAGTTCTACATAGTTTATGAAAATATAGCACCAGTGGGGGACCGGGATATGAAACTCATCTACTAGGGAACAACTGGAAGTACTCCTTTTATCTATTTATTTATTTGTTTGTTTGTTCATTCATTCATTCATTCATTTAATTTTATATATAGAGAGAGAGAGAGAGTGCAGGAGCAGGGGAGAGGGGCAGAGGGAAAAGGGGGAGAGACAGAATCTAAACAGGTCCCACAGCACAGAGCCTGACATGGGGCTCAATCTCAAGACCCTGAGAACATGACCTGAGCCGAAATCAAGAGTCAGGTGCTCAACCAACTGAGCAAGCCAGATGCCCTGGAAGTAGTCCTTTTAAAACTTGGGTTCAGGTAATCTCAACATGCTTTCTGCTGTGATCCTTGTATCACAGACATAAACTGATTTAGCTGTTGCAACTCCATGTCTCCCCGTATCTAATTGGCCCCTCTCTCCCCATGCCATTCTGTGGCAACCCCACTCCATAAGAAACAAATCTCTCTACATGTCCCAATTCTTCTGGAATTTTCTAACTTCTACTCTTCATTCCCAATCCCTGGGCTCTTACCTTTTAGGAAATGCTTGTCTGTTAGTTTTTCTCAGGGAAACCCGATGCTGAGCCTTCATTTCTTTTCTTTTTATATATTGAGTCATCTCATTCACTCTTAAAATTCTAATTAATATCTAAATCTTAGTGGTTCTTGTGAAACATAACTCCAGCCCAAGAAACTCTTATGAACATCAGATTCTAAATACAATTAACTCTGATCCCAAAGATTTGCCTTAACTTAATTTTTATTCTCTCAAATAATCTTCTGCTGCGATAATTACTACCCCATTCAAGTGCACCTCTATGTTATAGTATATTATAGTCCCACTTACTATAAAAATATTCAACATGGATGTTACTTAGTTCCTCCTGCTCCCTCATCAACCTCATCCAGTTAATCACCCAGGTTTATCAGTACTATCCCTGAAATCTATCAAATCTGCCTAGCACTCTTACCTGTCACTACCCTTGTCTGGACACAACTGGACCACTAAAATCTCCCCCTGCTTCCATTTGTGCTTTCATCTAAGCCATTTTTCCAGAAGCAATCTCTCTAAAACCCAAGCCTGATCATGCCTGGCCCTCAGGATCTACTCACAGATTGATTCAAATATAATAAAATTCAAACATCTACCCTTGCATGATTTATCAGCTATGCTCCTACTTTGAATCATTGCTCCTCATAGGATTCTGTCAAAGCAAACTTCTTTTGGTTATCTAAGCATATTATCCTTATTACAGAACTTTTCACATGCCATTAAATTTACCAGGAACTTTAATGCTGCCATCGCCACCCTTTTTGCTTAACTCAAAACCTTTCTTTCAGTTCAGTTAGGTGTCTCTCACTGGGAAGCATTTCCTGACCTTTAAGCCTGGGTTAAGCAACTTTATTACATGCTCCCATAGCATCCTGTATGCTTACCATGGAGTATTATAATTGGCAGTGATCTTAACGGTCTTAACACTTCTATATCGCCAGTGCTCATACAGACCCAGGCGCTTGTAATATTTAATTAGATTAATGAGGTCAAAACTTTTGTCAGTCCGCAATTGAGAACACGCTATAGAATAAAGAAAAATGAGAAACCATCTCCTTTTTCTTCTAAAACACTTTCTTTTAGAGTGATTCTCATTAAAATCTCCTTTGCCTTCAATAAAGAAGCTTTGATTCAATTTTTCCCCACCTTTTCATTCTAGGTGTTTAATAAAGCATAGGCATACTGATGTTAACAATATTCTAAGCATGGCTAGCAGCAATATTGTGAAATTCTATATGCTTCTATTAGCATTAATTGGCAACTCTGCCCCTGATGGACAAGCTATTATCTACCCCTAGCCCTGGTTGTCTCATTTTGAATGCTTATCTTTATCCAATTGCTACAGCCAAAATCTTTTCTATTGTTGTCTCCCTTAGAGTGTGATTTATTTGATAGCTCAGTTGCAAACACAATTTCTTCCCAAATTATCCTATCCATTCCATTATTCCCTTTCTATTATCTTGAGACTCCAAAAGACTAAGTAAAAAGATGAGGTGCCAAATTCACTGTAACTTTTAGAAACAGAGAGTGACATTGTTAAATCTTTTGATGAAATTTTGGGCATGTGCCCCAGTCTTTCCAATTAACTCTGATTGATGCCTGATTGATGAAGGATGCTGGTGAAGTTCTGTCAATGAAGTCTCATGTAAATACACATGTAAATATTTAAAATATGTCACTTGAAATTTTCTGGCAGAGTCTCAAAGCTTATCTTCTAAATTGTTTTCTATCATTAGTACCATTGTATGAAATGAATCCACAATTTGCTTTGGGGCTCAAGGACAATTGTATAAACACTCATATAATCACAGCACACCAGATGAGTTGGTTTGGGTTAAAGTAAGACCAAACACTGAATGATGAAGGAAGTCAAATATATAATACCATAAAGGTTTCAATAAGTTTAGTAAACTCTTTGAAATAAGATACCTTTCAGTGCATACCAGGAATCTGCAATTTACTTAGGTTTACAGAGTTTTATATTCTACTTTAATTATTTCTACTCTGAAAGCCCATTGTTGGTGCTTTCCATGTCATCCTTTCTTTACTATGTTAAGAGCATATTCTCTACATTTAGTCTCTAAACCCATTAATGATTTCCAAAATGTTTTGGGCCTTTTCTGAAATCCAATTATGTATCAGCATTGTCTCTTAATCATGTAAGTATTCCTTAAATTGAATTTTAATATATTAAAAATTATGCTAATTGTGTCTTGTGCTAACTACTACAAAATTTAATCGGCCCACTGTCATTTGAGAATTGAAATAATGGGTAAAAATTCTATAGTCCTCTCACCCCTGAAAACCAATGTGAAACTAGCATACTAACATTACAAAGGGAAAATATACCAGGCTATATTTTAAAAGATCACTGAAAAATTGACCTGTTTAGGTTGTCAGATTTCATCCTGAGATGTTTACTGCTCATACTCAATATTGAATCTCTAGCCCATCAAACCAGATATTTTAAATCTAAATAAACATTGTAAATTAGTGTGGGATATGACAGTAATCAAATTTCCCAAGGCTGTTGGAATAGCAGAATCATTTTGGGGTCAATATATATTCCTGGTCCTAACCTCAAAACATTCTGAGTTAATACACTGGAGAGATGCTCAGAGAGCCACATTTTTAAAAATGTTCTCATGATAATATATATTATAGTTTTTTGTTTGTTTTACTAACTTTTACATAAACAATATTAAACTATATGCAAAATACTATAATCTAACTCTTTAACATATACATAATCAAATTACAAATGCATCCATTGTTAGGATATGTGCCAATAATTTAATGGTTACCGCTGGGGAGGGTGATAAGACAACAGAATTGGGATAAGATATTCTTTAATCCTAACTGTGGTAACCCTTTTTTCTTAAAAAGAAATAATTAAATGGGGCGCCTGGGTGGCGCAGTCGGTTAAGCGTCCAACTTCAGCCAGGTCACGATCTCGCGGTCCGTGAGTTCGAGCCCCGCGTCAGGCTCTGGGCTGATGGCTCGGAGCCTGGAGCCTGTTTCCGATTCTGTGTCTCCCTCTCTCTCTGCCCCTCCCCCATTCATGCTCTGTCTCTCTCTGTCCCAAAAATAAATAAAAAACGGTGAAAAAAAATTTTTTTAATAAAAAAAAATAAAAAGAAATAATTAAGGAATATATGGCAAAACGTTAACATTTGTCAAATTTTGATTGTGGGCATATGGGTTATGTTACTGTGTTTTACATTATTTTTTTATGTATTTAAAATATGCTCTGTTAAAAAAAAATGCTGTCCCCACAGAACTCAGATCATCATCCACGTTTGGGATCTATTAGAATAATGACCAGACAATGTGAGTTTTAATCCAAACTTATTCAGAAGAAAGTACTATTAATAATTTCACTACCATAAGAGGCAAACTAGAATGTATGGTCACCCTAGGAATAAACTATTTTAATTCCTACTTAATGCATGAACATCTTAATAGGAAAATTTATTTTCTACCATTTCCCCTAAGCTCCATCTTTGTAAGTTATCACAGATAGAGGTTATTGATCTAATTTGTCCAATTTATTATCCATTTTTTCCAATGAAGCACTTTAGGGTAATACATAATTTTCAAAAGAGTCCTGTAATAAATAATGGAAATATAGGAAAATCTTGCAGTTCAAATATTTCTAAGAACCAACAAGACATAGTCAGTCAACAGCATTTATTGTACACTCAGTGCTGTGAAGTTAAAAACCAGACAAAAAAATACAGACTCTGACTTTAAGGAATTTCTATTTGAACTAATTCTTCAGACAAAATATATAAAACCAATACAGATACTGTAACTGCATAGGAATAAAATGAAAAGTAGCTACTATTAAAAGGCCAAGTACTAATGGAGAGTAAAATTAAGCATAATAAGCAAGGTGATCATTACCAGTTGCCAATTCTGAAAGCCAGTTATTTCCACATGTGTACTGTTGCCATCACCATAGGCTCCGTCTGAACTCTTGCTTCTCCAGTTTGCGGATTATCTCACCAACCCATAGGAATCATCGCTGTTTTGTACTATTTTCACCAAAACACAAGGCTCAATCTGTTTCAGTTAAAAGTTTTATGTAACTAATGCAGAAAAGCACTCCCAAATGTACTTAATGAAAAAAAGCAATATATTGGCTCAAGGAGGTGAACAGTCCAGATGTAGCTTAATCTAGGGCTCAAATGATATCAGGGCTCACTTTACTCTTTGTGTTCTTAGTTCCTTTTTCAATCTTGGCTTCATTCTCAAGCCATCTTCCCTGTTAGTTGCTGAATTAATTCCAGCAACCACTAAGCTATTACCCTGGACATTTATATCCAGAGGAAGAGACTGACAGAAATTCTGAACTTTCAAGCAGAAATTTCAACTGTGACCAGCCTGACTTGAGTCAAATACATTTCCTTGATTCATCTATGGCTGAGGATAGAATGTGTGGATTGGTTTACCCTAAATCCTGTTCTACACTGTATCATGTCATCCAAAGTAGACAGGCCTTTAGTACAAGTAGGTAATTCCCAAAGGTAAAATGGGCATATTATAGCCATAGGAAAGGAGAATTAATGCTGGATGGGCAAAAAGGAAAGGGAAGAGCAGAGAGAGTCAGGAAAGAAAGGGGGAAGGGAAAGGGAAAGGGAAAGGGAAAGGGAAAGGGAAAGGGAAAGGGAAAGGGAAAGGGAAAGGGAAAGGGAAAGGGAAAGGGAAGGAAGGGAAAGGGAAGGGAAAGGGAAGGGAAAGGGAAGGGAAAGGGAAAGGGAAGGGAAAGGGAAAGTGAAAGGGAAGGGAAAGGGAAAGGGAAAGGGAAAGGGAAAGGGAAAGGGAAAGGGAAAGGGAAAGGGAAAGGGAAAGGGAAAGGGAAGGGAAGCAAAATGGGAAAGAGGAAAAGGAGGGAGGAAAGAAAGAAAATAGTCCACTGAGAGAGTGGTGTGTTAGTAAATGTTTAAAACCAGCTCTCAAGCAAAACAAAAAACCTGTCTTCTCTGTAGTGTTTGACAATCTTCATGCCACAAATTCTCCCTTCACGATGATTTCAAGATGTCAGGTCACTGAATGCAGAATTGGGAAAAGATATGCAATAGATACGTAGATACATACAATATATACATACATATAATGACAATAATCTCAAAAGTAACGATAATAGTACAATATAGTAAAATAATTAAACAGTAATAAATGTTCACTACCTATTAACTTTGTTTTTAGTGTTATTTGCTTATAAGTTTATATGAGTTAATTTTTAATAGTGGCTGTGTTTGACAACCATCTCAAAAAATCCTTGAATTTTTTTAAGACTGGGTTATCCATGCTGGTACAGGCTAGCTCTGGCACATCACTGACAGAACATCTTTCTCAATTTCTTAAAAAAACAAAACAAAACAGAAAAACACGCATACAGTGCTAACTCTCCATGTGCAGTGGCCTCTACTACAGCATTGGTGGAGCAAAGGAGGTTTTGTATTAAAGCCACGCAAAATGGGGTGCCTGGGTAGCTCAGTGAGTTAAGCACCTGACTATTGATTTCAGCTCAGGTCATGATTTCACGGTTTGTGGGATCAAGCCCCACATCAGGTTCTGCGCTGACAGTGGGAAGCCTGCCTGGGATTCTCTCTCTGCCCTTCCCCTGCTTATGCTTGCTCACTCTCAAAATAAACACTTTTTTAAAAAGCTTTAAAAAACACACACACACCATAAACACTTCAAGTCAACCATTATAAATTTCTGTTCTTAGAAATTCTTCATCCCCTGCCCTACTGTGACTTTCACAATTCCTCACAGTTCATTTCCCTTCAGGAAGCACTTCCATTTGTCATACTCTCAGAGATTTCTCTCTTCTCCCAGCTAGATCTCCATAAATGTGTTCCTGCAGCCCCCACCCACCGGACGCCTCTCCCTTTCTTGTGAAGAGCACTTTAACTGCACTGGGCCCCCACACCCAAACACAACTGCCGACCTCTCAATATATTTATAACCCAAATGTGGTAGAGTTTATAAATCCACTGTCCCTGGCCACCTACATTAGGAACAGCCAAGCTTGTTTACAAGGCTGATTCCTCAGTCCTGATACAGCTCTAATTAGACTCTTTGGGGAGAAGAGCTAGATATTTCCTTGTTTATTAAATATTTCAGGTGTTTTTAGTGAACATGAGAGGGTAATACCGTCAATAATAGGTTCAACGGAACCACAAGCCATCTATGTAAGTTAATCCCCATGTGTGCATATAGCTCTTCAATCTGTATCATGCGCTGTACTTACTGTCATTCTCCCCGATATCTCCACTACCACCTGTGTAGCCCACACATTTGTGAAGCCTCAGCCAAAAGACAGCTCTTAGCAGCCCCTTTGACCTCTGTCTAGTCTGACACTTTGCCAGACCCTCAGTTAACAGTCTCTGCTTAAATTTAGCTCTTCCTCCCCTAGGCAACAGCACCACTCAGCTCATCCTTTCAGTACTTTAGGGACTGTTTTTCCACCTACTTTTCCTAACAGATTGCAATCTCTTTGAAATTCAAGGCTGCCTCCTATGCATCTGTGAGTCACCTGTACTTAGCATAATGCTTGACAAATAATATGCATTCCTTAATGCTATTTACTGATGAAGTAAATGAGGCAAGAGAGAAAGAGAGGAGTAAGAGAAAGGGAGCGTAAGAGGGGTGAGATACATGTATTTTTCAAAAAAGGAGAGAAGTAGAAAAGAAAACGAAGACAGAAAGTAATAAAAGGGAGATACTTGCTTTATTCTCATTTGGGCTTGAATTCCTGTTTCATTGAATAATATATTATTTTGCTCTCAGGAAATTCAAAACTCTAAAATTTCAGATGCTGAACTTGTATTAGACAAGAAATTTCTATCACTGCATGTATCCATCAAAATTCCAGGTTTTAGCATTGTTTATAATTCATAAATTTAATAATGCCAACTCAACAAATCCATTTTTCACTTTTTCATATGTATTTCAGAAAATATTTTACATCAAATAAGCACAAAGATTACAAATCAGGTACGATAAAGTGCCAAGACATGGAAGTGAAGAATTGAATTCCTGGTTGGCTGAGATTACATGTAGCCTCCTTCATGGATCAAAAAATAGAGCTGTTCCATGTCTTCTGTGGAGACTCTTAACCCGTTTCTTTAAGAAAAACAAGAGAAACTATTTCTCTGGTTTTAAAGACTCACCCCCTAAGGCACTGCTTATCGGTTTGTTCACAGGTCCCTATATGTCCCCACGTATTTTAAGAAATCTGCCAAGTTCCATACTGAAAAGACATCCATTACATTTGTGAGTTCTGTTAGACAATTTTAGACCCATGTTTGCATTTATAATTAAGCTGCCTGTAGGCAATTCTACCTTAGACGCCACAGGCAAATAAATGCCAGACAGAGCCCAACTTTATAGGTAAATACCGTATTTTGCCCCAAAGTCAAGTGAAGGCCAGATGATACTAGAAAGTGATACCTGAAGGAATCTTTCCCACTTATTAAAATAGGAAAAAATGATAGGAAATTTGAAGCCACGGAAGGCAAATAGTAGTTGGGTCGTGCCAAAAGCAAAGGAAGGCAACAAAGCAATCAAAATGAGTCACAAGGGGAACTACAATTTAGCTGCAGCAAAACAATCCTACTTGTCATATTAAATTAATGTTAATTTGAATCGTATTGACTTTTCAAATATGCTTACATTTCGTGTGTAAATTTTATTTCAGTTTTAAAGTTGAGTAAAAGTAAAAAGCATGAAGAGTTTATTCCCTTTTTAAGGGGAGATATATAAACAACAGTATGCAACAAGACTGGCAAGCCGTAAGATTATTTTCCCTTTACAAAGAAACACTTCATTACAACCAAGTGCAGTGTTAACACATCATCTGCACACTCAGGACAAATGCTAACTTCGCCGTGTTACATGTGATTGTGGTAGGAGTATGATGAGGACTTGTTAACGACAATGTACCGTCCTTTTGCTCTCCCATGTTTATTTGTCTGCTTAACTTTAGTTACCACAATGCATTACAAACGTCCCTTCATAAGAAAGTTAGTGGTTAAGAGGATGGGCCCTGTAAGTCCGTCTAAGTTGAAATCTTCACTGTGCTACCCATTTACTGTGGTTGGCAGAGATGTGCCAGATGTTCACCAATCCATTTCCTCCTGTGAGCACACAAGACAACTACATTTCCCAGATTCTTTTTTTTGAGAGAGAAAGAGCACATGCATGCACATGTGTGGGAGAGGGGCAGAGGGAGAGAGAGAGAGAATTCATAAGCAGGTTCCACACTCAGCACAGATCCCGATGCAGAGCTCGATCCTACAACCCTGGGATCATGACCTGGGCCAAAAATCAAGAGTCGGATGCTCTATCAACTGAGCCATCCAGGCACCCTCTCCTCCCAGATTCCTTTATGCTAAATTGAAACTATGTGACTCATATGGCCAATGGGTATGAAGGGAAATGATGTTCACCAATTCCAGGGCTGGTCATACTCCCCCTAAGCAATCCCCTTACTTGTCCTAAACCCTTCTTGGTGACACTGAGAACTAGTTCCTCCTGATGCTCTGGCTGCAGTATTGTAGCTGCAATGTGAAAGCAACCTGGATCTCTGAGGCAGCACTTGGAAGGGAGCTTCCGGAACCATATGAGAGTAGCACATGCACAACAAAATAGACCTGATAGATCTTTAAGCCCTTACAATTCTGTTATTTCTTAAATAAAGCAGCCCGGCCTCAACTCTCCTGGATAATAAAATAACCATACAACTTTGAATAAGTAAACCTTCGTGATGAGAGTTACAATTTTCTCATCTGTGAAATGGAGCAAAGTACCAATCTCACAGAATGAGGGTGAGAATCAAATGAGTCGATTCACGTAAACCTTTAAGGATGATACCTGACTGGGCTGCCTGGGTGGCTCAGTGGGTTAAGCATCTAACTCCTGATTTCAACTCAGGTCATTATCCCACAGTTTGTAGATTTGACAACCGTGTCAGGCTCTGCATTGACAGCATGGAGCCTGCTTGGGATTCTCTGTCTCCCTTTTCTCTGCCCCTCCCCCACTCATGCTGTCATGCTCCTTCCCTTTCTCTCTCTCTCTCAAAAAATAAAATAAAATAAAATAAAATAAAATAAAATAAATAAAATAAAATAAATAAAAAAATAAAAAAATAAAAAAAATAAAATAAAATAAAAATAAAATAATAAAAATTTAAAAAGAAGAAGAATACCTGATACCCAGTAAGCATTCTTAGGGGTCTCTCTCCCCTAGTCTATTGTAGTTCATTGAGCCTGATGTCTTCTCATTCACCTTTTGTTTCCAGCACCTTTTTGGTTTTTGGCACATACGGGATGCTGAGTAAATGTTTGCTTCACTGATGAATCTAGTATCTCCACAAAACTGAAAGTCCTATCAAGTTCATCTCTGGATTTGTATTCAATTTACACTGATGCTCAGGCTTTTAACAATTATCAGGAACTTACTGCAGAAAACACACAAGTATCATTTTCTATAGTCACTTATTCTTTCCCTTGGATATTCTTTTTATCCAGTGTTCTCTGCTCTCAAGCACTTAAAATACTGATCTACAGTTGCAAAAAGTCGTTAAATAGAACTAATTTAACTGTGAATTGAATACCTTAATGTAAATTAGGTAACTTTAGGGGTGCATGGCTGGCTCAGTCTGTTAAGCTGTTAAGCAGCTGACGTCAGTTCAGGGCATGATCTCACAAGTTGTGAGTTTGAGCCCCGCTTCGGGCTCTGTGCTAACAGCTCCAATCTTGGAAGCTGCTCCTTCCCTCTTTCTCCGCCCCTCCCCTGTTTGCTCGCTCGCTCGCTCGCTCTCTCTCTCTCTCTCTCTCTCTCTCTCTGAGATGAATAAACATTAAAACAAATCTAAATTAGGTAACTTTATGTAGAATATGTCCTCCTATGTCACAAAACTAAAACTGTATATATTCTTAAGATTAATAATAAAATGCACCAGAATTATTTATCAGTATGGTGAAAGATGAGCTTCTAAGAATTAACCTTCCCTTTGCTTCATCCTCATGGACCTAGAACATGCTTTTCTGTCCTGCAGGTAAAGTGAGACACATCCAGCTCTTCATTATGCTCGGATACATCTTCCTGTGCACTGTCACTGCTGCTTTCCTTCGGGAACTGCTCTTTTGCTTATTTACGTATTAGTACATGCACCAGGTGCTCAGGGCAAAATTCAAAGTTACTCTATTAGCATGTCTAGCAAAAACTGAATTATTGAATAAATTTATTAATTCATTTATCTATGGATTTCAACTATGCATGCCACTATCCCAGTTTCCAAAGCAGGTTGAACTGAGAATATCAGATAAATGATTTGAGATGTGAAGTGAGGGGTTATTTAAATTAAGAGGATGGGCAGGATTTGCTCAACTGCTCAGGAAAGACCAATACCGCAGCATGTTGTGTAGGAAGGAACTGCCAAGCAAGGGAAGGGTAGAAAAATCAAAATGCTGAGTAATTAAATTGCTGAATTTACCAAAAAACCCACCTTACTCAGCTATACTCCAACATCCACATCCATCCTTTAAGAAAAAAATTAACTCTATGTCTCTTGATTACAATAGAGGCAAATGTACTGATGAATAGGAAGACTAATTCTTACTTACAATCATAATTAGGCAACGATAAAAGTATACAGCAAATATAACTTCCTATATTCTGCAGCCGATTTTTTAAAAAGTAAACTAATATTAAAAATTAAACAAGTAGAAGAAATGATGAAGAGTTTTATAAGTGGTCAGATTATATTCAACTTCAACTGTTCTGTTTGAAAGTCATTTCTTCTTAAAATGCACTTCTCAGGGCACCTTGGTGGCTCAGTTGGTTGAGCGTGACTTCAGCTCAGGTCATGATCTCTCTGTTTGTGGGTTCAAGCCCCACATCTTGCTCTGGACATCTTGGAACCTGGAGCCTGCGATTCTGGGTCTCTCTCTCTGCCCCTCCCCCGCTCATGCTTGCTGGCCATGCTCTCTCTCTCTCCCCAAAATAAACAAACATTAAAAATTTTAAAGTAATAAAATAAAATGCACTTTTCCTTCAAACCATTCTAATTTTAACTTTAAAGTTCATTTGATGCAATTGTTACAAACAGAAACAGAACTATTTCCGTTTGTGTTTAGAAAGACTTCACTAATATGAATGTATTTGCCAAAATGCATTTATCAGGGAAGCATTTAGATCATCAAAGATAATCTTTCTTCATATTTTTTTTTCTTGTTAATAGTAATTTACCATTCTGGACACTGGAAAAAGGTACTGTGGCCAAAAAATAGGTATTCCAATCTGGTTAAGTGTCGTCTCATCCAATAATATAAATAGTCACTGTGGATAAGTCAGGGTTTTGTTTTTGTTTTTTTTTTCCTCGATAAATGTTTAATCTTTGTGGTTTTCTTTATTCTCACCAGATGGTATCTGCAATAGATACAGAAGGTAGGACCTTAAGTAACCTCCTATATTGGGAGCACACGCATCAAATCTGCAGGGGTGAGATGCTGTACCAGCCTCTGGCTCCTCTGATTTCCATAATGATGCCTCTTGTCACCTGGCCACTGAGTGTGATTCTGGCATCCAGTACTGAAATCTGAGGCTGGTGGACAAGCTGGATGAAATCTCAGATGCATTGGAAGACAAGGGGTTGTTGCCACACACACACACACACAGCCCCTTGACTCAGTAATTACTGGCACAAGACAACTTGAATACTGACTGTGATTTTCATTTTTTTTTTCCAAAGCAAAACAGGTCTATGCAAAAGACGCCCACAGCAGAACTTCTCCCCACGACTCAGTGGCTCCCTTTGGCTCTCCACCCACGCAGACTCGGCAGTTGCCTCATCCCTCCTAGGGGTGTGGAGGAATTTCTGAGTCCCCCCAACACTAGGTGGAATCCTAGGGCAGCCATATCTGTGTGCAAGCAGACTGATGCGCAGGCACCCCAGGCTGTGTCAGGAACACTGAAAGCAGCTCTCTTCTCCTTAGAAGTGAAATTTGGCCCAGAGCAGAAGGATCATGACAAAAAGGTGTCGCTGAGTGCTTCCCTTTCTTTGTACCCAATTCTTCCCACAATTACAGGAGGGTCAAAAGGTGCTGGTTATCTGCTCTGCTTTCCCCTCTGGGCAAAATTTTTTGCAAGTCTTATTCTCCCTTCTGGTGGTGGCATTTTCCTTCCTACACTTCTGCTGGCCGCAGCAGAGCCGGTTATAAGAACTGCTTTCCACCCTCCAACTCTCTAAGAACAGTAAGTGGAAAATACTTTTAAAATAATACTCTCAAAATATTAAACTACTTATTTCATCACCCATAAATTAGATTTTTTTTCTCTAAAGATGATTTTGGATATGTTGTAATCCCTCCTCACTCTTTTCTCTCACA
This sequence comes from Acinonyx jubatus, assembly GCF_027475565.1. NCBI lineage: Eukaryota > Metazoa > Chordata > Mammalia > Carnivora > Felidae > Acinonyx > Acinonyx jubatus. Next base: position 151,566,085 of record NC_069382.1, read on the forward strand.
TATCAGGCCAAGACCATTGTTAAATATTGACATAGATGCACAAAACATGATAAAACCTTTTATTAATAATAAAATCTTTTAAAATAAAACCATTTGCCTGTCTAATAACTTAGCACTCACCACTGTGCGAAACCGAAATAAAAACATTAATTGAAATGCAACGTAGTGCAAGTCATGTTAAATGAAAATACAGTCTCTTAGAGGAACAAAAACACTGTGACATACATTATCTCATTTGATCCTCATGAAAAATCACCTTGGAGACCAGTGCTTTCTTTTCTCTGTTTTTACAGATGATGAAATAAGATCAAGTTTTACTTAAATAATAAAATCGGTAAAATGGTAAAGAGCCACTGTACCATTTTATGATGATTTCTGCCACATAATTTGAGTGATATTAAGAAGACATTTATAAACATACAGCAATTTATGAGCTTAACATTTAACTAATGACAAGAGCAAGTTAGAACTCCAGTAGCATTTCCGCTTAGACGCTTGCTAGGCACACTCATATTTCATCTTTCCAGTAACACAGTAGACTAATCCAGCTCTGGAAGTTTACAGAAGTGAGGGGGGGAGGGTACTAAAATTAAGTAATTTCTATTGAGATATCAAGAGAAGGAGATAAAATTTGTCTATGAAGTAGCTTTCTATTCCTAGAATGTTAAGATTATGTAGCACTTTCAATATGAAGATACGAAACATGCAATTCAGTGCTACTCCCACTTCTACTCATTTTACTTATTAGAAGTCAAGAGGAAGGAACAAGTGCTCCCTTAGAACTGCAGTGGGTCCTAAAAGCCTCTCCAGCACCAATACCTGTCATTCCACAGTATTCTTAAGAATGTTCAGCAAAATTATAGAGTACATTTGGAGTCCTTAAAACAACAGAAAGACCTCCCTTCTGTTTTAAATTGCTGTATTTTATTTTTTTTTTAGTTTATTTATTTTGAGAGAGTACGTGAGCAGAGAGACGGCAGAGAGAGGAAGAAGAGAATCACAAGCAGTCTCCGTGATGTCAGCATGGAGCCTGGGATGCTAAGAAAAAGTTAGGAATGGAAAAGGCAATTCTTTATCCTCATTATCCACTCCACGAACCGGGAGATCATAACCTGAGCTGACGTCAAAAGTCAGATGCTTAACCAAGAGTCGGGGGCCATGAAGTGCCCCTAAATTGATTTATTTAATCTGATTCCGGAGATCATCAATGCCTGTTCCAGATGATAATACACAGTTAATCAAAGTATTCTATGACTGCCTTATCCTATTGGCCAACTATTTTGGATAGCCATAAGTCTACTTTATTAAAAAATTCTTAAATGCTTGATGCTGCGTAGAAGATAGTGATGTTTGATTTTTTATATTTTATGAGTATATTCATATGTAGCCTATATATTACTAACTGAATGATCACGAAAATAAAGACACAAATTTAAAGCTATGACATCAAAAAGTAAGTTACATGTACAAGGCTTATTTTTAAGATCACATATTATTTTAAAAGAAAAATAAATTCAACTCTATGATAATTTCACTTTTAATTGAAGAAATGTTTTGGTTTCGATTCTTCATCCAACCAAATGTATTGAACACATCCCAGGGGATTTAGTGGTAAACAAAACCAATTTATTCACTCCTCTTAAGCAGTCTATAATCGGATGCAACCCACAGACCACAGCAAGCAAACAAAAAATCTTACATAATGATAAATCATATGAAGAAAATAAAACTAGTTGGTGAAGTAGAGAATGGTAGAGTGGACCCACAGTGGGGGGACGGGGACAAAGTCTAAATTATGATGTCAGAAAAATTCTAACTGCAGAGGGAATATTTGTGCTAAAGACCTGAGTGCCCAAGGAAACAGCCACGGAATCAGGTGCTAGAGCATTTGGGGGTGGAGAAACAGCACTTTCAGGCGGAAACAAGCCTGGAGTGTTCTACGGATGAAAAATAAGGCAGTGTGTTTAAAGAACAAAGACTGGACATGTGAGTAGAAAGAAAACTGTCAGTGAATTAGGCAACAGCCAAACATAGAGATCCTATATGCTGTGGTTGAGAGATTAGATTTTATTCTAAAGGAATTAAAGGGCAGTTGGAGGGTTTGAAGCAGGAGATTGTCATAATCTTATTTGAGATTTTAAAAATAGCTGTTGTATGGAAAATGAATTGAAAAAGAGACAAATTTCACCCATAAATTTTAAAAGAATAATGAGGATAACAAAATTTCCCAGTACTGGTATATTGAAATACTTGATTCATGATATGATCAACACTTGATTTAATTATCTCTCTGACCCTTTAAAAGCTATTCAGTGGGGATAATCTTTTCCTCCCATGGATGCAAATTTAGTCAAATCCCATGAATTACCTGCTTTATCCTGGTCAACAGACATTTCTCCAGTTGCAATACAATTTAGCGGTTATTCAACTGCTTTAATCTTCACTTAAAATCAGAACTTTTCAACCACCTTCAAGCTAATATTTATAATAGACACTGTCTGCCTTTTTGGATAGAGGTGAGGTCAGCATCTATACTCTCTCCCTGCTCTACTGTTCTACCCTTCCTAACCAATGACATGGACCTTGGCTAAGGCTGATGAAAGCATGGGAAGGTAGGTACTTGCAAAGCTGTATTGGTGGGGGTGGGGGGGTGGGCTGCTGCGAAAAAGTAAAGAATGGAAAAGCAATTCTTTATTTTCATCATTTTCCTTGGGTGTTGGCTTTATGCTCTGTGGACTTGGTAGATGTTCAAAGCTGATACTTTCTCTTTTGAGGTTTCTTAGGTTCTTTGCAGTTCAGGGACTCTTCTGTCAATTCCTGGACCTAGACACAGGTATCTCTATTCCAATCCTGGGTAACTGTGACTCTTTTCTAAGCTTACCTCCAGCACCAAATATTTCTGACAATGTAAGTCACTCTCAAAGATGTCATTTTCATCCTGCTCCTCAGGAACCTGAATTTCCTGGGTCTGCCCCTAGGTATCTCCCAAATTTCAGACCAATCTATTTGTGTCCCCTCTATAGGTTTTAGAGGGGTGAATAAGTGGGGAGGCCAGGGGACCAGTAAAGCAACAACTTGGCCCAAAAAAATAATTTCAAGTCTTCTTGACTTCCCTACAGTCTGACTCTTTTACTGTATCCCTGATATGGCTTAAGGGTCCAAGGATGTGGACCATTCCCTTTTGTAAACTCTGCATATGGCCATCTATCCCACATTACATTGGAGTCTGATGTTTATTGACATCTCATTTAAGATAAAGCAGAAATTATAGTTGTATTACATACCTGACTTTTTCTAAGAACTTTACTTGTAATAACATTTAATTTGATTGCCATGAACACTTTTCTTTCCACTAGTTCATCAAGAAGACTGAATTTGTTTATAGTTTGTGTTAAGGATGCAGCTTTGAAAAAAAGGCAAGTTATTTGTTCTAATCAAGTGTGCATCCTAGCGGAGAAAACAGTCTTTGAGACGATGAAAAAGTAAGCAAAATAACTTAATATGATGATAAGGGCCTTGATGGAAATAAAGAGTATGCTTGTGATAGAGAGCAGTGGCCCACATTTGAGAAGGGGCTGGTGGGAAAGATAGTTAGCAATGGGATGGCCAAAGATAGCTTCTTTCAGCAGGTCAAATAGAAGACTTTAAAGATGAGGAGATGAAAGTCCTGAGAGAAGAAGAAAAATAGTTTTCTAGGCCCAACGGAACTGGAAGTACCAAGGCCTTAAGGTGGAAAAGTATCGAAGAGATCAAGGAACTAGAGGGCCAGTGTGACCAGACCATAAACAGAAAGAAGGAAACTAATTCAGGATGAGACTGAATACTAGAAACCTTTGCCAGTACAAATTATTTGGAAAGTATGTAACATTCCTTTATGAAATCTAGATTGACAGGGTGTCTCCTCTGATATTCACATTAATACATATAAAATACGTTAATTTCAATAGGAGAGCTAATTAGTGTCTAGCTTGATTTGTCAATGATCATTTAAACTAAGGCTTGAAAGACATAGATCCCCTTTCAGGGATATGATTCAATTCTTTGCTGAACAAAGAAACTCCAAAACCCTCAGGGTGTAGAACTGTTTCTCTAATGCAGTGTACTGAAGAAAGACAGCCCACTGTGCTCAGAGTGAATTTAGCTGCCAAAACTCTGCAACAAAAAAACTTGGCAATTTGCTGAAGCAAATATTCTACTATGAAAATTTCAAATGGAAAAACTGCATAGCTCACGGTCTAAGGCAGTTGAAAAACAGGCTTCTAAAAACTGTGCACATTTAATCAAACAAATAGTCATATATAATCCTTACAAAATAAAATCTATTGGGGGAAGGAGATTTTTAAAGACAACGCCTCAAACTAAGAAAGATCCTGATGCATATTAGGTTTCACTATAAAATTGAATCCCAGCTTAAGTTTGCAAATATTTTGGAACTGAGCCCAGAACAAGTTCCACATGAGCCCCAAGGTAGAGCTTCGCACATCTCTTTAAATTTCTCTCTGACTAGAGGAATTGCTCTTCTGGGCCAAATTTCTGGACAAGAAGTAAGCATCTTGAGCATCAATGCACCTCTTTTTTATTCAGGCAAAATTATTCACTTCCTTACTCTCAGCTCCCTTGACATTTTGTAAGTATCTGTTACTTTCCTTCTCCTATTGCAAGTTGACCTTGTGTCTGTCTCTCATCTCCCCTTCCCTACCTTTTCAATCTCCACTGATGAGGTTATGCGCTCAACAGATTCTTAGGCTTTTTGTATTTGAAACTCAGTGTGAAGGTTAAATTTATGTGTCAACTTGGCTAGGCTATGGTGTCCAGATGTTTGGTCAACTGCCAGTCTTGATGTTGCTGTGAAAGTAACTTGTTTTGATGTGATTAATATTTAAATCAGTAGACTTTCAGTAAAAGAGATTACCCACCACAATATGGGTGAGCCTCATCCAATCAGTTGAAGGCCTTAGACAAAAGAATGAGATCCTTCAAACAGGAAGAAAGTTGACCTCCAGATTATCTTCAGACTTGAGCTAAAATATAAACTCTTCCCTAGGTCCCCAACCTGCCATAATGCTGTAAAAATTTCAGATTTGCTAGCTCCCACAATTACATGAAATAATTTCTTAAAATCTCTCATCTACTTCCCCACCCTCTGTGTGTGTGTACTATTTGTTCTGTTTCTCTGGAGAAATCCAATACATTCAGTAAATTTTGAACTAATGAACAAGTCAGTAATTCAGTCATCAATCTAATGAATATGGTCAATGTGAATTGAAGAACAGTTAACAAAGGAGGAGACTTCATATAAACTTTTGCATCCAGACTTCTCCAAAATCCATTTGCAATTTCAGATTTCTCCAACTCAAAAATTACAGAAAGCTATTATGTGCTGGGCCTAAAATTTTAACAGTGATTTTGGTGCTTTGTTTTTAACTGAGCTCCATGGAGCCCCAGATGCTTTTTTGATATTTGGGTTGGGGAAAGGTGGGTGGATTTAGGACAGTCAGGTCTCACCATTAGAGGAATTAAGTCAAGGGACAGGTCTCAGAAGGGTCTGTGCAATGAACTAGTTGGGAAAAAGCAGTAACAAATAGCACAATTCTCTGACAGCCTGCAGGTTTAACTTTTACACGTTTTCTCTACCTTTATAAAGGTTTTAATAACTTTCCTGTCAACACATTTTCCGTTAAAACTGTTGATATGTGGCATTTCTGGGAAAGGTGCTCAGGAGAACAGCAAATCAGATCTGCTTTTATCTGCCACTCAGACTGTGTGACTGGGATAAACTTTTGTTGTATGAATCTATGTTTTCTGTATTTCCATTTCCCCCACCCATATAGCATCTTAGCACCTACTGAGTACGTAGGAGTAGGCAGTAGTCGTGGTGGAAGGCTCAATATCTCTAGGTAGGATTCTGAACTGAACCAAGTTCAGACCTGTGTGAAGTAAGACTATGACTAATGATATCCCTGGGAAAGAAAAGATTCCTTTAATACTCTGCAACTAGAAAATCAATAATGTCCAGATATACTTATTTTTATTTTAGAAAATTATAAGATTCATTTAAAATCATCCTAATTGGAAGAAAACATAGTTCAAAGTGATAATCTATTCAAATGCACAGTTATTCCTTAATTTATCTGAATTGAATTTAGCAACCAGCACATTGTTAACCCTTTAATTATACATATGTTTTAAGTTCAATCTGAAAACTAATATAAGGATGAATGCATTCCAGTGTAGATTGAAAGAAATTTCTATGTAGGTTAAACATATTTTTGTCATGTATTTTATGATAACAGCATACACATTTTAATTTTTATATTCAAATATTTTGGTGGAAATGTCCAATTCATGATAGATTTATTAACTTCTTATTTTCTGGGTGATTTTTTTAAAATAAAAGTACAATTTTTTAAAAGAAAAGTTAGGAATCCAAAACTATTGTTTATAATAATATGATGATAATTTTAAAAATCTTCCATGTCTTAATTTTCTTAAATATTTACTTTTATTCCAGTTGTCTTTTATTTCCTCATTTCTTAATTTCTCTTCAATATTTACAATGGTAGAAATCTATGCTCTGTGGGGAGCCTGGGTGGCTCAGTTGATTAGGCGTCCAACCTTGGCTCAGGTCATCATCTCGCGGTCCATGGTTGGAACCCCACGTCGGGCTCTGTGCTGTCAGATCAGAACCTAGAGCCTGGTTCAGATTCTATGTCTCCCTCTCTCTCTGCCCTTCCCCCTCATGCTCTGTCTCTGTCTCTCAAAAATAAATAAATGTTAAAATATTAAAAAAGAAAAAGAAATCTATGCTCTGTAAACATTTAAACAATGAATTAAGTAAATAGGTGTTATAAAATTCCTAACCTCAAATGCCCTCTCCACCTGCTCTCTAACAAATATTGACTGATATGTTTTCATCAGTAACACTAATCCATGTACACACACACACACACACACACACACACACACACACACACTTTAAGCATTTTGTTACTGTTTTACAAAGATGGAATCATACTTTCCTTTTTCTTACTTACAGTTTATCAGGTCAATAGATATAGAACTACCACTTTTTTTTTTTTGTAATAGCTTCAAAATATTATGCAGTATCTTTACATGGCCTATTGATTTCTGTCTTGGTAAATTTTTTTTTAATTTTTTGAAATGTTTATTTTTGAGAGAGAGAGAACATGAACGTAGGAGGAGCACAGAGAGAGGGAGGAAGAGATCCAAATTGGTTCCAGGCTCTCAGCTGTCATCACAGGGTCCCAGGCAAGGCTTGAACCCAGGAACCATGAGATCATGACCTGAGCCAAAGTCAGACGCTTAACCAACTGAGCCACACAGGTGCCCCTCTGTCTTGGTAAATATTGACAGACATTCAAATTTTTGCCTGTATCTTTTCAGCAAGCCAATGCTGCAATATATTTCTATACATCTATTTATATCTTGATACATATACATGTATACATGCATATATATTTTGTTTTTCAAAATGAGGTGTAAAATAAATATCAATACAGACATTAATCAAAAGTGGTTTATATTCCTGACATAATTTTATTTATTTTTAATTTTTTTAATGTTTGTTTATTTTTGAGAGAGAGAGAAAGGCAGAATGTGGGCAGGGGCGGGGCACAGAGAGGGAGACACAAAATTTGAAGCAGGCTCCAGGCTCTGAGCTGTCAGCACAGAGCCCGACATGGGGCTCAAACTCACAAACTGAGAGCTGAAATCAAGAGTCAGACACTTAACCGACTGAGCTACCCAGTCGCCCCTTTATATGCATTTTAAATATGTATTCTATTACTTGCTATAAAACATTTTATGGGAGTTGTTTCCCATACCAAAATACAATGAAATAAAATAATAAAATTAGTCCTATATAGTTAATTGTGTCTACTTCCTCTAAATTGCTGTTTTTTTCCACATCAGGTCATCCACCAGAACTATATAAAATTTCCTCTAATACTTTTAGTGCTTAGTATTTTAAATTTGAATTTTTATCCAATGAATGTACAATACTTGATTTTAAAATTTTTTAATTTGAGGGCACGTCAGTGGCTCAGTCGGTTAAGCATCTAATTCTTGATTTCAGCTTAGGTCATGAGCTCACAATTTGTGAATTCAAGCCTGGCACTGGGCTCTGCCCTGACAGTGCAGAGCCTGCTTAGGATTCTCTCTCTCTCCCTCTGTCTCTTCCCCACTCTTTCTTTTTCTCTCAAACATTAAAATTATAAAATTTTAACATTTTTGTATTTATTATGAACACTACACAGAAAAAGTACTAAATTGATTTAAAATTTTTAAAAATTATCATCTATCTTGACCCTAAAGCTAAATCCAACTTAAAGTTATGATGGTATATGACAAATTAGAATACTCCATACTTGAAAATAACATTTATCATATGATTTACTAGCATGGAATAAGTACGTTTGGATGGTAATGTACTCCTTATGCATGCAGAAGTCTGAATTATCGGTAGCTAAGCTACAAATAAAGTAGAGTATTACATTTAAAGCTGTTTTGGAAATCAGAGCAAATTGAAATGAAAATAGATACAATCTTCCCATCATTCAGCGTTAAGGAAAATACCACCTATTATCAGCTTTTTCTTTCTATAGCTGCATTACATAGCAGGAAACACTCAATCTTTTGAATTATCCTTTTTTTTGAGAGAGGCTTATCAACTCCTCCCTATCACAAATATGTCTGAATTCTGTTTTCCCACGATTTCTTATTTATGCATTCTTTTTTCTGTATTTTTGTCTTTTTTAGGAGCTTAAGATGGTTCAAGTTGCTTCACTCTCTGCTATCTCTGTTCCAACCTCAGGTACTATTCAACTTTTATAGGAAGAAAAATGTGAAAACAACTAGGTTTATTACATCACCCCCACTTTCTTGTTTAATGAAGAGAAAATTGTGAAAGTTAAGAAAATGATAGCTATTATATAATTCTGAAGTGAAAAAAAAAAGATTTTCTAAATATGATATCCTGAAGCCATAAATAAAAAACAGTAAGAAATTTAAATACATAAAAAATAAGAACATATGTTAAAGACACATATATAGAGAAGTCAAAAATAAATGATAGCTCAAAAATACTGTCTGCAATACATATGAGGAGAAGGAATAAACTTCTTTAATATAAGTCTTTACACATAAATTTTAAAATAAAAATCTAAAATACACAGTACAGGACACATATATGAATTTTACAGATAGATGACAGTAAATGAACAATACTTTGTTCAGCCCAATGAAACTAAAATGAATAACTAACTTTTCAGACATCATAGAAAAAAAACTTTTTTTTACATTATTGTTGTGAGTGTAATAGTGAGATTAGTGAAAATTCTAAATAGCACCTTGGAAATATCTATAAAAATTTTAAATGTGCAAAAAATTTTGGCTGAGCAATTTTAATTTGAGAAATTTAGGAGCGCCTGGGTGGCTCCATTGATTGGGCGTCCAACTCTTGATTTTTGCTCAGGTCATGATCTCACAGTGTGTGAGATCAAGCCCCACGTTGGGCTCTGCACTGATGGTATGGAACCTGCTTAGGATTCTCCCTCTCCCTTTCTCTCTGTCCCTCCCCTACTCACACACTCTCTCTCAAAATAAATAAACTTAAAAAAAATATTTAGCCTACAAGTTAAAAACACAAATATGCAAAAATACAGCTACAAGTAATATCTATTACAAATTTATTGTAAACACTTAAATCTAGAAGCAAACTAATTGTCTTTGTCAGGTTAAATAATGGTTCATTGAGGTCTTTAAAGGAAACTAATAATTAGGTTTCCCATCTTCTCCCTCACCTTATTCCTGAACAGAATGATATTTGAGTGTAGTATGTTATCATTAACCTCAATACAGGGTAAATTAGGGCATATACCTCAATTTGGGAGTGAAATATTTCAATCCAATAGTGCATGCCAGCATGAGACAGACACAATTAGTCAATCATTGGATAACCAGTCTCAGGCAGACACTCCCATGAGGGCTTAACAGATGACCCAGGAAGGCTTAGAACATGAAGGAGAAGCTAACTCATGGTGTCTGGGAGCCTGGTGAGGTTTTTACTCTGTTGCTCTTCTGGACAGAACTGAGCAGGGATGGGAAGAAGGCAAAGGGAGAAAGACTGGAAAGGAGTCAGATGATTTTAGGGAAAATCTCTCCTCAAAATCCAAATTGTGGAAATGGTATCACCCTAAATATTAAGCTTTTTCCTTTTTTTTTAAAGCTGTACTTCATGATAGTAAATATAATATTTTTAATTAATTTTTTAGAGAGAGAGAGAGTAGGGGAGGAGCAGAGAGAGAGAATCCCAATCCAGTTTGGTTTTCTCATCATGGAGCCTGACTTGGGTCTTGATCTCACAAATCTGAGTGATCATGACCTGAGCCAAAATCAAGAGTTAGACACTTAATCAACTGAGCCACCCAGGCACACTATAATTTATTAAAACATTTAAAAAAATACTTAATAGATTTGCCTGTTTTTGTGCCATTAAAAAATTGAAGGGCGCCTGGGTGGCTCAGCTGGTTAAGTGTCCAACTCTTGATTTTGGCTCAAGTCATGATCTCACAGTTCGTGGGATTGAGCTCCATACAGGATTCTGTGTTGACAGCATGAAGCCTGCTTGGGGTTGATTCATTCTCCCTCCCTCCCCCTCTCTCTCTCTCTCTCTCTCTCTCTCTCTCTCAATAAATTAATAAACATTTAAAAAATAAAACAAGAAATTTAAAATTTTATGCATATGCTGAGTTTATTTATGTATATCACAACCAGGAAGACACATGCACAAATTCAACAGAGGTTGTTTGTAGGGAGAGAAATATGTAGGAGATGAATATGGTTAAGAAGAAACAGCCTATGGTTAAGTGGGAGAAACATCAAGGAGGAATAAAATAATAAAAGTAAAAATAAAGGTCAAAACTTAAAGGAAATGGAGGATGTGGTATAATAGCATTGAAACAGGTAAGTGAAAATGAGTATTTTCACTTGAGTTTTTCTCCTTTTCTATTCTTTACCCTCTGTCCTGGACAAATTCAGGGCAAAAAAACAAATGGCTTTTTTCTTTTTTTTTACTATAGTCCATTTTCCACAAATCCTAATAAAATTTGAATTGAATCATATTTAGATTTAATAGACAAAGGCTCTCTAGAGCACAATAACTATTGGATTCTTATTTTTTTAAGTTTGTTTATTTATTTATTTTAAGAGATGAGTGGAAGGGGGGGGAGAGGGAGAGAAAATGAATGAGCAGGGGAGAGGCAGAGAGAGAATCGCAAGCACGCTCGGAGCTATCAGTGCAGAACCCAATGTGGGGCTCCAGCCCAAGAGTTGTGAGATCACAACCTCAGCTGAAACCAAGAGTTGGTCACTCAACTAACCGAGCCACCCAGCCACCCCTATTGGATTCTTAAATATTGGGCAAATGTTTAGGAATATTTGTGACCAAGACCAAGATCTAATCATTTTCCCATATGCTTAAATAGTAGCTACGTTTAGTGGTTATGGCTTCATATTTTTCATATAACCATGTAATTGTTTTAATCCTTAGTCTGCCATGTAGTTAACCTAAAATATTATGTGTGTACTATGATAACACAAAGGATCAAATTGTTAAGTCTCACTCACAAGGCTCAGAGTCCTGACCCAATCATATAGTTTTACTAATAGTTTTGATGATATAAATCATCTCAATATACAGGCCAATAGCAGAGATCCAGGATAATGTATACACCTACATACTTTACATAGTAGAGTTGTCAGGAAGATAAAACATCTGCACCTTCTGTTACACGGCTTACGGTACATTTTGCGGACAGCTGCCCCGTGAATACACAGTTCTATATTTTTTTTACCATGACCTATTACAGACAACCTTGTCCAACCTGCTAAAAGCATCCCATAGATAGGGATTCTAGCAAGTATTATTCATTTGTTTGCCAAAAGTTCCATCCTTAAGATGTACAAAAGATTAGACTGTGTCAATTTCTCTTCCCAGGAGAAGTTCTACCAAAACTGAGTAGACTGAGAAAGAGACGAAGACAGAGACAGAGACAGAGCCAAATAGACAAGAGAGACAGAGAGAACTACTGCTTAACTATTTATATGCCAGATCCTTAGATGGATCCCATAAAAGACTCCTTTGCAGAAAGACAGATATGCAAATATCAACCACTCAGGAAAAGGTATACACAATGACTAATTTGAGATATAAAGAACAGAATATTATACATTTGTTACCCAAATTGGTTGGAGACTTCCTTTTTAATTATCAGTATCTTAAAATACATACATTTGCTAATTTGTAAATTTACGTAATATTTTACCATATTATGGCCATAACTACAAACAAAGAGCTAGAGTGTATTAAGTAATATTAGCCTTACGAGGCAGAATACAATTTCAGGATTTATACAAGTTTATAACTGACTTATTGACTAAGGATTTATTTCTTTTGATTCGTGTTCCTGTATGGCCCAGGACTCAAGAACTATGCTAAACAATATAAACTCTTGTACTTAACTAAACTAACCATTAAAAGTGATAAGTATAGTCAGACAAAAGTATATTAATATTAGTTACTATAATTAACGTGGTGAATATAGTAAGGTGTTAAAGCAATCATGTTATGGGATATTGTCTTCATTATAAATGTATACTTAACAAGCTGCTAAGATTTTACGTTTTCTTTGATGCATCTCTAATATGATAGTAAGAAAACATCTGGCAGTAGAATGGTTTACAAAATATTTGTTAAAAGTCAGTGAAAACAAATAGATTTTTGAATGATTTTCAAAGTCCACATGTCAAAACCCAACAAAAATTTTAAAAATTGTAACTTCATTTACATGCCCCCGGCATAGCCATTGCATCCTCAGATACTACCATACCAAAGGCATGTCAGTCAATAACTGCCAGATGAAAGAACCACATTCCTAAAAAGTGTTCTCTGAGTATTTTTAATACATCTTAAGTTCTGCTTGTTCTTATTAGAGGACTTTGTCTTCAAAAGCATGATTATATGTCTTCAAAAGCATTACTCATCTCAAACTTGGATGAAATTAGACAATTTTGAATTAAAGTAACTCTTATTTACCTAATATTTTTTCCTTTTTTTCACATAGATGTGAATTGTCACATGACCCTTTACTAAATTTAAATATAAGCTAATGATTCCTATGCCAATTAGTAAAATATACGTAGGCCCTAAAAATGGCCTGAGTTGTTTTAATTCACATGTAATCCATTAAGTAAAAAGTGCTATTCTAATTAGTGATAATGTAACAAATTTAGATATAAAATTTGATTGGTACATTTAAATTTAATCTAATTGGTAATTGCTAATCTAATTAGCAAATGCAATAAACTTAGTGAAGTGTTTCATCTGGGAAAAAAGAAAAATGCAATAATGCCAAAAAAGGAGAGAATAGTGAAGAACTTAAATTCAACTCATCTTCCCACCTAAGACTCGATCTTATAAAAAGGAAGCTTCTCCTAAGAGATAATTTAACCTATATTGACTCCAACTGTGTCTTGTATCTCATGAACTATCATGGGATTCAACATATTGTTATTCAAAGAACATACCAGATGTACATTCCTGTGTCTGATAGTAATAATAATTTTTTAAGTAATAATAATTTTTTAAGTTTGTTAATAAAGAAAAAAATGACAAAACATATTGGACAGCAGCCATTCCCTGATAGGGAATAGTTTCTGGAAAACCCTCTAGAAAATTATTTATGCAGGCCTTAAAAATCCTGGCACCACCATTCTCATGAAACATACGGCATTAGTAGTCTGTATCTATTATGTTAAACAAAATATAACAGCATATGCATGCTTTTCCCAAGAGATACTTTGCATATCTGCAATGAGGAGGGAAAGAAAACTGCAGTGTCTACAAATTCTTCATTAAAAGTTCGTTTATTTAAAAGCTAGCCTTGAAAATATATATATATAGTATTGATTTCTTGCTCTTTGATCTACAAAGTAATGTCAATTTATCAGAGAGTAAATTATCTGAGTCTCAATGGTCACAGAATTGAGAAAATAAGGTTTCTATGGTAACAAACATTTAGTTATTCATGCATTTATTTATTGACTGCCTACTATCAACAAGACAGTGTTAAATTTGCTGGGGATATAACACCAAACAAGACAGACAAGGTGTCTGGCTTCAGTGACCTTGCATGTTAGTGGGGGAAGGAACACAGTAAACAACCAATCGAGGTATAATATGATGCCAAAAGGTTACAAATATTAGGGGAAAACTAAAGTAGAGCAAAAGAACTGCTACTATAGAAAGAATAATCATGGTAAGCCTATTTGTGGAGCAGAAACCTTAGTGATATGAGAGACAAAACCACATGAATTTCTGGGAAGAATTTTCCAAAGAAGTGAACACCAACATAAAGGCCTTATGGTAGGAGCAGGTTTGTTAATTTAACAGTAAGGATATCATGAGCGCCTGGGTGGCTCAGTCAAAGTGTCCTACTTTGGCTCAGGTTATGATCTCGACATCCGAGAGTTTGAGCCTTGCGTCGGGCTCTGCCCTGACAGCTCAGAGCCTGGAGCCTGCTTCAGATTCTGTCTCCTCTCTCTCTACACCTCCCCACCTTCTCAAACATAAATAAACATTAAAAAAATTAACATTAAGGATATCAGTGTGTTATTAATGGAGCAAGGGAGAAGGAGAGTGGTAGATGATATAGTAGATAAATGATAATCGTGTGGGTTATTGTAAATCTAAGAACTTATGGGTTTTTCTTCTAGGTGTGGTGGGGAAATATAGGAGGGTTTTGAGCAGGGAAATTATAGTTTATATTTTAAGGGATCATCTGACTGTTATAAGAAGAGACTGCTGGGGCTGGGGACTCAAATATAAACAGTAGACTTATTTGGAGTTTATTGCTGTGATCAAGGTAAGAGATTTTGTTGATTTCTCTCCAGAGTGGTAGCAGTGGAGGGAATTAGAAGTGGTGAAATTTGGAATATATTTTCAAGTAAAGCCAACAAATCTTGCTGCCTGATGGGATTCAAGATTGAAAGCAAAGGTAATAAGATCTGTTTATAAGTGTGCTGTGGTTGTAGAAGAAAGAAGTCAAGGATTTCTCCATGATTATAGCCTGAGCAACAGAAAGAACAGATTGTCCTTTATAAAAATAGGGCTGACTTGGGGAAAATAAGTTGTTTTATATGGGGGGAAGGGGAAGATTATCAAGTTTATTTTGCACATGTTAATTTGACTTGCCTCTTAGTCAAGTACGAGATTATGTTGAGTAGTAGATCAGATATATTAGCCCAAAAGTCGGGGGGGGGTGGAAATCGAGGCTAAAGAAATATATTTGAACATTATCTATGTTTGAGCATAATATCCGAGCCACAGGACTGCATGGATTGCCTTGGAAGTGCATGCAAATAACAGAGAGAGGGCAACTTATGTTCTGATTGTCTATATGTACAAAATATCTCTTGTTGATACTAAGATTATGTATGTAAAATAAGGACATTTTAAGTAACTCCACTTTCTTACACAAATTGCATTACCAAAGGAATATCATATCTTTTGTAAGTGTTTGTGTATGCATGTGTGTGTGCGCCTATGTGTGTGTTTAATCTCATTTGGATAATGTATTTGATAAAATGCAACAAGGATGCACTTGTGTTATGTATCCCTGGTATGCTTTTTCTCAGACGCTTTCATTTAAAAAATATTTCCCACTGTTCTTCAAGTTATAATGGAATAACTGAGATTAGACCTGCCCTCGTGAAGTAAAGAGCTAATAAACTAAACAAAATTCATGAGTCGACTGTTTTCAAGCATTGGGTAAAAGAGAGTATAGTATGTGACCTTAGAGTGAAGAAAAACATAGAAGGTAAGCCCCACAGTCACATCAGATTTCTGCCTGGGTGCACTTCCCACACCACAGTGTGCAAAAGAGAGTCCAAGCAGAGCTTGGGATTCTCAATGAGCTAAGAAGTTGCGACAGCAGAAAAGCCTGAGATTTGCAGGGTAGGGTATCAAAGGAAAGGTAAATACATAGAAGGTGTGGTGGACAGAATTCTAAAATGGCCCTAAGATCCCTGTTCCTGGTAGCTTTTATAAATAACAGGACTATAAATACCACGATTAAGTTATATAAGAGGATACATTTGATTTTGAGTAAGAGAGATTATCTGGGATGAGTCTGACCTGTTAGATGAGTCCTTTAGTTTTCTCTAGCTGGTCACAGAAGCAGCAGTTAAAGAGATTATCCTTCCAGGTAGAAAGAAAAGCAACAGCCACCTTGTGAATTGTCTAGTGGCCACATGATAAGGGATGCAGGCAACTTCCAGGAGATAAGTGGCCCCTAGCTAACAGTGAGCAAAGAAACAAGGACACAGGTCCCAAAAGACTGAACTCTTCCATTAGAGTGATTGAGTTTGGAAGTGGCTTCTTTCCCAGGGCTTCTAGAAAGGAATATAGCCCTATCGAAACCTTGGTGTCAGTTTTCAAAAACTCTGAGGAGAGAACCCAGCTACTCTGTGTCTGGACTTCTGACCTGCAGAACTCTGAAGAAATGAATGAATGCTGTTTTAAACTGCTCACTAGTTAGCAGTGGTAATAGTGGTAATTGGTTATACAGCAATAAAAATGTAATACAGAGGAAGACGTCAAAAATCTGTGTAGGGTTTCCTGCAAGTCTTTGGACAGAGCTTTGCTGTTTATCAGCATGGTAAAATTCTGTGAGGACTAAGTCAGTGCAGCTGGACTGACTGAGAGGTGGTCTGAGATACTGGAAGTCATGCAGTACTGTGAGGTATTGAAGCTACGGCCCAGTTGGGATAGAGGGAACTTCCTGGGCATCTACTCTGTCAGCTGAAACCTCTGAATGGTCACACATCAGTAATGAGAAATGCTTCCTACACCCATGGCACAAGTTATGACTAAGGACACAAATGAAATTAAGATTCACAAAGAATAAAGTCAAGCCTGGTGATATCAAAGGATCCCCCTTAATTTAACTGCCTGCCAGAACCACGTTCAGTGCCCTCAAGATACAATAAGCAAAATTTCCTACAACATAACATTGACAATATCTAGCATATAGTAAAACATCCCCAAAGAGCAGAGAAGGACAAAAATATGGCATATGATCAAGAGGGGACTGGCAGAAGCAGCCAATAGGGACATAACAGAAGATGACCCAGATATTAGAACTGGTAGGCAAGGACTGTGAATAGCAATTAAAATTATGCATAATAAACTGAAGCAAAAATAAGAACATATGGGTAAACAGGGAATCTCAACAAAAACGTGGAAAATATAAAGAAGAACCTGGTGCAAATTTCAAAGACAAAAAGTACATGATCTAAAATGAAAAGCTGCATTAAATGGTCTTAACAGCATATTGAAAACAATAAAATGAATGATCAGTTAACATGAAGATGGAACCACAGAAATGATTCTATCTATAGGAGAGGGGGGGAAAAAGATGAGAAAAAATAAACAGGCCCTAAATTACTTGTAAAATAATCTCAAGTGATCTAACGCAGGTATAATTTGCACCTCTGAAAGAGAAAGTGAAAAAATTGGGCAGAAAAAAAAATTGGAAGAAGTAGTTGTCAAAAATTTTCAAAATTTGTTTAAAAACTTTTACATATCCTAAAGTCTAAGCATAATAAATCAAAAAAAAAAAAAACCTAGGTGTATCACAGCCAAATAGCTGAAAACCTATGACAAAGCACCCAGAGAATAAAAGCAGCCAGGGGAGAGAGACACATTCTATAAAAATATGGCTGACTCCTCATCAAAAATAATGCAAACACTTTTTTTTTAAAGTGTGTTAACATAGGATTCTATATCCACTACAAATGATACTAAAATTAAAACATTTTGAGATAAACAAAACTGAAAAGATGTATTACCGAAAGCCCTGACGTAAATGAATATAAATGGAAAATGAAGGTTTATGAAATGAAACTAACATACAGGGAATATAAGTATATGGGTAAATATATAAATAGTTATCTTATCATTTACTTAAGAAACTGATACAAAAATGATAATGCTGTCTTGTACAGTTACATGGCACATAGAAGTAAAATTTTAATAAAAATAACAAAAATGTTAAAAGGCATAAGTGGGATTATACTTTTCTAAGGCTCTTACATTTCACATAATGTGGTACAAGAGTTACCTGAATAGACTATAATATGTTAAAGATGCACATTGTAATAACTAGAGTAGCTACTAGAAAAAGGAAGGTGAGGAGTTAAAGTTGTAAGGCTTTAGAAGAGTAAACATGGAACCCAAAGAATTTTTGTAGTTAACTCAAAATAATGATCATAGAAAGGAAAGGAGGAAAAACAAAAAAAAAGTTTTAAATATGGAGTAGTAATTACCAAGATGCTATATCTAAACACAATCATATCAATTACTGTATTAAAAAAAAAAAAAACAAGACCCAACTACATTCTGTTATCAATAAATGCATTCAAAATATGAAATAAAGAGGTGTGGAAAGAAAAAATATGGAAAAAAAATATACCATCCAGTTTGTTTACCTAAGTTAATACCAAAGTAAACTTCAAGACAAAGGAATATTCTCAGAGATAAATAAGTAGACTTCAAACTATAAAAGGAAACTTATTAGAAGAACAATCTTTTCAGTGTATGGACCTAAACTGTAGAACTACAAAATACTTGAAGGAAAAGCTGACAGAACCAGAGGGAAATAAACAAATCCAAAATTCTAATTGGAGGCATTAACATAATCTCCTAATAATTGGTAGAGCCACAGACCAAAGAAAATTCAGTAAGGATATAAATTTGAATTATCAACTGACATGAATTAAGTGACATTTATAGAGGACCATATCCTAGAATTACAAAATACACATTCATACACTTTCTACCTTCACCAAGATAATCTATTAAGCCATAAAATAGGTCTCAATAATTAAAAAAAAAAACTAAAAACGTACACAGTATGTTTTGTGACCATAACTAAAACATATTCAAAATCAGTTACAATCAGATACATTTTTTTAAATTCCCATATTTTGAAAATAAACAACCTACTGCTAAATGAGCCATTGATCAAAGAATTCATGAGCAAAATTTTTCAAAGTAAATGATAATGAAAACACAACATATATCAAAGATACAGTTAAAGAAGTACCAAATGTAGATTTACTTTAAAATTTGCTTTAAAGTGCTTCTATTAGGAAAATAAGGCATGAAATCCATACTCTAAATCTCCAACTTAAAAATCTAGACTAAAAGAAGAAATTTAAATACACAGTAAATCATGCAATAATAAAGTTACGAGTGGAAATAAATGACACAGAAAAGCAAGAAGAAAGTAGAAAAGAATGAAAAGGAAAACAACAGAAATGGGAAAAATGGTTGATAGCACATATATCTAATATATACATACTCAATGCGTATAGCTGGAAATACATATATCTGACAAAGAATTTATGCCAAGAATGTAAAAGAACATCTGAAAGTAATGAATAACAATAAAGCAACCCTCAAAGGCTAAAAGTATTGACAAAGCACTTGATTAGGTACCTCTCAAAAGAAAAATGCGTGTATATTAATAAGCATACAAACAGGTCCAAAATCATTAGTCTTTAGGGAAATGCAAATTGAAGCCATGATGAGGTATCACTTTATACCCTCTACAATGGCTAAAGTAAAAAGACTGGTAACAAGGGATATTGGGGAGGATTTGGAGAAACCAGAACTCTCATATATTGCTAGAGGGAGTGTAAAATGATGAGATTACTTTGGAAAACAGTTTGAAAGTTTCTTATACACCAAAACATACACTTAGTAGATGACCAGTAATTCAAATTCTAAGTATTTACCCAGAAGAAGGGAAAATATCTCTCTGCAAAAAGAATTATATCAGAACACCACAGCAGTTTAATTCATAAGAGCCCCAAACTGTGAACAACCCAAATTCCCATCAAAACAGGAATGAACAAACAAGTTCTGAAATACTCACCAATGGATGTCTATTCAACAATAAAAAAGAGTGAAATACTAATACCTTCAATTTGCATAAATCTCGATGACATCATAGAGATCAAGACAAGCAGACATGAAAGAGCATGACTTCATTTATATGAAATCCAAAGAGAGGCAAAGCTACATCTATGGTGAAGAAAATCAGGTCATCTTTGCCTTTGGGGGTAAAAATGGACTGCAAAGGTGAAAGAGGGAATGTTTTGAGATGATTATAAAGCTTACTATCTTTGTTGGGATATTAGGTATGCAGGCGAAACATTTGCCAAACTCAAAACATAAATTTCTCTACAAAACCTAATCTCAATTAAGAAAAATAGTACATATGTATGTATATGCATATAAAGGCTTTTTAAATAGGTTGTAAAATAAGTAAAAATATGAATTTTTTACATATTTTATGACCTATTTTATCTATGTAAAATAGTCACTACCCTCATTACACTGCACACTTGTTTTTCTTCATTGCAACTTATTGTTACTTAACATAATGCTATATATCCATCTGTTCTTTGGTACACTCCCTCTCACTAGAATGTCAATTTTATGAGAAGAGAAGCTTTGTCTTGTTCAACCTTTAATCCACAGATACCTAGAACATTGCCTAGAATGAGGTAACCTAATAAATAAATATGTGTTAACAAACGTGAATTGCTTCATAGCGCACAATGTGCAGGTCCCATGCCATTTTCTTTTGCCAAAACAAACTAACTATATACCAGCCCTCCACTTACTAAAGTCATTATAAGTCTTTCCCTTCCCAGTGATCCAGAACTCTGTTTTTCACAGTCCAGAAAATAAATGTCAGTTGTGGCTTCTTCTCATTAATGCCTCCTAATTGCTGTTGATGCTATTTATTGTGCACATGATAAATTTAGAGGGAACTAGTTCTACTAACAGAAAATACTCCCTTCCAGCCCCCATTTTCCAAAGTGGTCAAAACCTGGTTTCTATAGGCATAGTGGTTAGTTCACCATCCTAGTTAGCACTCCATCTTGAGACATTTCTTTTCCTTAAGGAATGATTATAAACTCGAGTATGGCTGATCTCTTCTCCAGGACTCAAAAATGATACAGCCACTTTTTATTTTATTCATTCTTCAGGTCTTTAAATGTGGTGCAGTAAGACATCAAACAGAAATTGCTTCATGTTTCATCATGTTAGCAGGGAAGAGAGACAGCCCAGCATAAAACAGAGAAACCTCAATCCTAACCCAGGAAACGCAAAAGGAACCATAAAGAGAGGAGCAAAGAATCTTGGCATTTCAAGATACGTGAATATGACTGTGAACCACTTAGCTCCAACTCAATATCACTCCTGAAACTGGGACACAATCCCAGGGAGAACTTAGCAAACTTCTTGAAGAACAGCCTTTAAGATTTTTTATCGTGTTAGCAGTGGAGCTCAAAATTATTTAAATTATATGTGTGTGTGCATGTATGTGCATATATGTGTATATATATAAGGAATAATTTAGCATATATATATATACACATACATATGCACATACACATATATACATACACACAGGTATGTAAATATCAGTCATAGTTGCCACAAAATGCAAGAGTCTCCCAGCCCCTAAGGATATACAATTTATTTCTTCTAAAGCAGAAAAAAAAGATCCTCTTATATTAAATTTTCTATAACCTATGCATACACTAAAATTAAATCTCTGAATATATATTTTTGCCATATCTATCTATTATAATGCCAAAGCATAGCGTAAAACATAATTTAGTAGAGAAACAGTTCTAAACTTAAAAACAAAATATAGAACCTTCTTATTCATTACTGGCACATTTGGATGTTCAGTTATGGTTTTTGATTAATTCGAGACTTTAGAAAATATTGGTAATATTTTCTTAGAAGTCCTGACATCATCAGAAGTCCTAACATCAGCCACTGGGTGGCTCAGTCAGTTGAGCATCCGACTTCAGCTCAGGTCATGATCTCACAGTTTGTGGGTTTGAACCCTGTGTCAGGCTCTGTGCTGACAGCTCAGAGCCTGGAGCCTGCTTGGGATTCTGTGCCTCATTCTCTCTCTGCCCCTCCCCCACTTGTGCTCTGTCTCTGTCTCTCAAAAATAAATAAATGTTAAAAAAAAAAAAAAGAAGTCCTGACATCATTTGAGAAAAGTCTGGGTCAAAAATAAAAAAAAGAAATTATGTAAGATTTAAGACCACTTAAGAATTAAAAGACTATTCCAAATATTGGATTATTTTAAAAACTCTGGGATGGGCATACTAGCATATAATGGAGTCATGGTTTTTAAAAGGAATTACTTGACATTTGTTTTACTATTAAGGAAAAATCCACTTAGAATATGTAAGTATAGAAACACCTGGATAGCTCAGTTGGTTAAGTGTCCCACTCTTGATCTCAGCTCAGGTCATGGTCTCACAGTTGTGAGATCAAGCCCTGCGTCTAGCTCCATGCTAGGTGTGGACCTTAAGATCTTTCTCTCTTTCTCCCTCTGCCTCTCCCCTCTCAGCCATGAGTACTCTCTCTCTCAAAAAAGAAAAAAAAAAATAAATGAATGTAAACATAATCACAAGAGGCTCTGGTTTTGGGAAATAGTGGCTTAAATTATTTAGACACCCCTCTTGATGAAAATACCCAAAACTCTTGCCTCCAATGCAGACAACTCAAATGGTTCCATCACGAATTCATATATCCCAAGTTTTGCACATACTCATATCACTTTAACATATTTGATTACTTATTCCACAACTAATTTTGGGCTTACTTCATTGGCCTGTGCCTTCTATATATTATCCTCTTCTTGTCTTCAATTACTTACCTTTATCATTTTTCTCACCCTACCTTCAAAATACCAACCCCATTTCATCTAAGTACCTACCACCCCAGGTCTTTGGGTATCATTGGAAGAAAAAGCATAAGGGGGAAAATTGGTACTTGTTCCCTAAACTCAGCTGGACACTCAATAACCCTGCAAAAGCAATTATCTTTTTCTAGTATTTTCATTCTCCAGTCCTCTGTAAAAATGATTTCAAAACTTCTCTACTCTTCTCCACCTTCTGGAAAAGCCTTCTACATTCTTCACTCTAGGTAAAATGCCCCCTCCTACTATTTCACAGAGAAACCAGAACTATCTGAACAATTCTTAGCCTCTTAATTGTATTTGCAGCTATACATCATCATTACCTTTGTCTGTTTTTTAATGAAATATGCAATCCCTCCAGTTGTGCCCAAATTTCATTCTCTTAGGGAAAATAATATTCAGTTATCTTCTCTTTCCTATATTATTAACTTCTGTCTGTTGTCTCCTTTATATATTAATTTAAATATCCTTGATTCTTTTCCATTTTAAAAAAATTCTTTGATCTCTTTTCCACATCCAACTACTGTCTTTATCCTCTACACTTTGATTTTTTTAATGTTTATTATTTTTAAGACAGAGAGAGACAGAGCATGAATGGGGGAGGGTCAGAGAGAGAGGGAGACATGGAATCTGAAACAGGCTCCAGGCTCTGAGCTGTCAACACAGAGCCCGACGCAGGTCTCAAACTCACGGACCCTGAGATCATGACCTGAGCCGAAGTCGGACACTAAACCGACTGAGCCACCCAGGCGACCCTATCCTCTACACTTTGTTAAAAGTTGATGGGCAGGGTTTGGTTGGAATTACATGGCATTCAGACTAGGAACACAGGATTGCTTAAATCCTAATCTATTAACCCTCCACAGTAAGGTTTCTACAGAGAAAGCTAAATATAGGGAACTAGAGCAGAAAGAATCAACATAGCATTTTATTATGACTAGGCAAGAATCTGATCACTTGGTTAATTTACACTCTCCAAATTGGTTTAGGGAATTAGCTTTGTTTCTACAGTCCTGTGGGAAGTCACATTCTTTTATGAATTAGAAAAAAATGGATCTGGAGAACAGACATTGTTGTAACCTCATATCCATTTTCAGGTGTTCAGAACATAAAGAACAAATAGAGATTGAGCAATTTCCCCTAGTATGTAGATCCTACCTAAGATTGAGAGTAGAAAAATGAGCACTGTACCAAGAGGGTAAACTTGAAACATAGTAAGCCATCCTCCTAATAAAATGTCCTCCAATTAATGCCCTGGGTTCTTCTTGTTCTTCTTTGTCTTTCTTTCTTTCTTTCTTTCTTCTTCTTTAGAAAGAGAGAACATATGAGCAGGCGAGACTTGCAGAAGGGAAGTGGGGAGAGAGGGATGGAGGGAGTGAATGAGAAAGGAGAGAGAGAGAGAGAGAGAGAGAGAGAGAGAGAGAGAGAGAGAGAGAGAGAGAGAGAGAATATATCTCAAGCAGGCTCCAGGGTCAGCACAGAGCTTATGCAGGGCTCAATCCCATGACCCTGGGATCATGACCTGGGCTGAAATCAAAGATCTGAGACTCAACTGACTGAGCCACGCAGGTGTCCCCAATGCCCTGGGTTCTAACCAATCATAATAATCACCCATCTTTTCTTAGGGACCGAGACAGGGAAAATAGTAAAGAGATAGGTAGGAAGAACAAAGAAAGAGGGTTAAATTGACCATGCTTACTTTTTTTGTTGTTGTCTATATTTCTTCTTCTACTATTCCTTAATTCTTGACAATATGGAAACAAAATCTGGATTATCTCCCCAACAGAAAATGATCACTGTATCTCTTGAGAACTCCATGTCAATCTGTCTAATGGTCACCTTTCAGGCTACATCTTATTTGACCCTGCCCACCTCATCCAGTGTTGTCTTATATAATTAATATTCTTCAATTGAATGTGTAATCATCTCCCTAAAACTTCCTCCTATTCCAGTTTTTCCTACATCACTATGTGTTTGTGCTGTCAATCAAGTTCTTCAACTTAGAACTTGACCATTATTCTTGTCCCCCCCTCACTAATATTCCCTATCACTCATATCCTCTAATCAAAATCTTGTTAATGCAACTCTTACATAATATTAAGTTCCTCCATTTCTTTCCATTCCCATGAAAATACTTCTTATGGAGAGAAGGCTTCTTATTTAGAATGTGTTCCTTTTTTATTTCCATGAATCCACGTTGATCCAGTCTAATCCATCCTTACTACCATCAGGTTGAACTTCCTAAAAGGCATGTCTAATTTTGTCACCCCCTTCAGTAAGTTTTTAATGTCTTCTGGATCAAGTTCGAGAGCCAACAAAGTGCTCTATGCTCTAGATGTTACTTGCTCTACTGTTTCACCTCACAATTTTTTTTCTTTTCTTCTTTATGGTCCAGTCACAATGCTTGCTCAATGAATGACAATGAACTATTTAGACCAGAGAAATACTTAGCAATTAATTATTATTCTATCAGGACTCCAATGTTTTTAAACCGTGTATTACATTGTTAGAGCTGCCCTAATGAAATACCGCAGACTGGGTATCTTGTCTCACAATTCTGAAGGTAGATGTCTAGGATCAAGATGACAACAGTTTTAGTCCTTCTGAGGCCTCTTTCCTTAACTTGTAGATGGACATCTTCCCATGCCTTCACATGGTCTTTTGGTAGCTAATTGTGTCCAAATTTCCTCTTATAATAAGGCCACCAGTCATATCGGATTAGGGCCCGCCCTAAGGAACTCATTTTAACTTAGTCACTTCTTTAAATACATTTTAGGGTATTGTGGTTAGGACTTCAAAATATGAATTGCAGGGGACAAAACTCAACCCATAATGAACTTGGTCATTATACTTTCCAGCATTGGTTATGAAGATTTAGTTCTTTCCCATCAAGAAAAGTAACCCTAATCTAGGATCTCACTGATATCCATGTGGCATAATTTTCTCCTCAGTTTACACATTCACAGAAATATAGACATTGACTGAAAAATTGCCTGCTAGAAAATAAAGTACTTAAAAAATGTATGCAGAGGAAAAAATGCTATCTTCTGAATCACTGAGCTTTGGAGGATTTTTATTTGTCAAAATTGATTCAGATAATTCAAGCTCTATTAGTGGATAAAATATACTATTTATTATTGATATTTTACTCACTCCCTCTGGAACTATTTTAATGTTATTTTAAATAAAATAATGTGTAGACAATATGTTATTTTCAGCTAGCATTGGTAGTAGTCCTGGAGAGTATATGTCAAAGATACTTTTTTAATGACTACATAGATGGCTACTTAATAGGTAATGGCATTTTAAAATGTTACCTATGTCAATACAAAGGAGAATGTTTGGACCATTTAAAGGTAGATAACTACTGGAATAGTTATAATCGCTATATCATATTCAAACATTTCCTTCTTGAAGTTGGAAATCTTTTTTGCTTAAGATAGTAGCTGATCTTTGAAAAAATAAATATTATATCATGCATTGTATGCCCAATAATTTCCTACTACACTTTTCTCTTTCTCAAAATCTTAATGTCCAAAAGATCAAATGATGCCAAGTTGTCTTCTTTTCAAATACTTGCTAAACTATTCCTTATGCTGCTATCTTTTTGTATTGGGTCATTTTTCAACACATTTCTTTCCTGAATCCTACAGCATATTAAGGATGGGAAGACTATCGTGAACATCTGTTGTTTTTGCTGCCCAGAACTTTCTGATAACCATATCTCAATTTTATTAGTTCATTTGCTTCCATTAGAGTTGAACCTATCTCCCAATACTGTATGACTGACACCTGGAAATTTGGAGTACTGCATTTGCCTGGCAACAGTAATGGTTAGGGAACGGACATATAGCCCAGACTGAGTTGTCAGATGGCAGGAGATGTCGCTCTAATTTCTGGAAAATATATTCCTGCCCCTTTCTGTGAGGCCTGAGATCATATAAGAACTGGAGATCCTGCAATCATCTTGTTACCAGTTGGAACCAAAAATGTGAAAGCAAGCCAAGAAATGACGAATGATGAAATGAGTTCTAGTGACATTGTTTGAATCCTAAAGCCAGCCCTGCCATTGGACTTCTCCAGTTATGGAACCCAATAAATTTAATTTTGCTTAAGCCGATTTTGATTGAGATTCTGTCATTTACAACATTAAGAGTCTTGACTAATACAAAGAAAGATACTCTTTTAACCTAAAAAGGTATTGGAGATGTGCCAGCAAATACATCTGCTTTTGGTTATATATGAAACAGAAAAAACTTCTATGACATGCAGGTGTAGGACCAGAAACTGAAAAAAGAACACTGAGTCTCACAACAGAATTTCAGCAGACAAGTGCAAGAAGATCCACATTTGATATTAGACCAGTTAAGAGTTCTTGCTAGTATATAAAGTATATAATGTAAAGTCTGAAGCCATAATACCAAGGAATGTTAAGGCTGTGTACAGAAACATCTATGTATTCACAAACTTGCCCAGAAGGGAATTTATGTCCCCTCATAATTTGGCAATAATTGTGGCATATCCAACACACAGTGAAGGCTGGATATTTAAAAAGAAGAGGTTGAGGGGTTTAGGTACTCTCAAATGTGGATTGAGATAGAATATTTTTTTTTTTTGAGAGAGAGAGAGAGAGAGAGAGAGAGAGAGAGCGAGCGAGCACAGGGCAGGGGCAGAGAAGGGGAGACAGAGAATCCCAAGCAGGCTCCACACTGTCAGTGCAGAGCCCGACATGGAGCTCAATCCCATGAACCATGAGATCATGACCTGAGCCGAAATCAAGAGTCACATGCTTAACCAACTGAGCCCCCCAGCTGCCCCTGACTGAGCCCCCCAGCTGCCCCTGAAATGGAATATTTTCTATCTCAGTGTGTGCCAGAAGCAAGTTCTCTTTGGTAGAAAATATTCAAAGACGTGGGAGGCTTTGCATGAGATCAGTATATCTCAGGGAAGAAAACATCCAGGACCAGGACCACTGCAGAAGGATGAGTACGTTCAAAGGAAGATTTATAAAGTAGCCAATTTCTAAATCAAAATAATAAAGGACAGCTTCCCACATGCAACTAACCTAAATGTGCAGGGGAACTATACACTCCCTGCTTTGTGGCAAGCAGTGGTTCAAGTGAGTTTGTTTAATCTACTATGGAGGGAAGGTGTGGAAAGGACTGAAGGGATTCTACCAGGGCAGGAGGGGGTAGAGCAGTTTTTGGTCCTCTCTACCCTCTTCTTGGACATAGGACAACAGAAGGAAAATGACATCATTTTCACAACATCCAGGCAACAGGACAGCAGGAACTTCTGGGCAATGAAAAAGCTGGGATCACTTTTTATCTATTCTACTCGAAGTACAGCCCATGGTCAGAGAACCATTTCCAGCCTCCCTTCCACCTGCCACTTCCAAATAGCAATAGAAGTAGAGGGACCTGAGTGACCAATATAGGAGCAAAATATAGAGTGCCAGAAGTAAGATTCTCAATAGGACAAAACATAATTTAAGTGGGCAGAGAGTTAATAGGAAAAGAGAGAAGTTATATAGAAAGAGGGCTTTTGCTTACAGGGAAGGTATGGTTAAGTAGGTCTTTTTTTTATTTTTTTAATGTTTATTTTTGACAGAGAGAGAAAGAGAGAGAGAGAGAGAGAGCGCGCGCATGAGCGGGGTAGGGGCAGAGAGAGAGAGGGAGACACAGAATCCGAAGCAGGCCCAGAGCCCGACGTGGGGCTCGAACCCACAGACCGCAAGATCATGACCTGAGCTGAAGTCGGATGCTGAACCAACTGAGCCACCCAGGCGCCCCAGGTTAAGTAGGTCTTGAAGGTATAGTGTTAATATCCTAAGTTCTCTGAATGAAAAAGGCCTGGAAGGTGTCAGGGTGTGGAATGTCTTACGGTATTAAAAAAAAAAAAAAAAAGTACTCCTACATCTCTAAAACTCTGTGGACACAATGGATAATATTTTTTCATTTTAACCTACAATAAAGGAATGCCTTTCTTTTTTTCCAATCCAGAGTCTCTCTAGGATCATTTTCAAACATAGACTGTCCTTACTTAACAGATAATGTACTATTCTTTCTTCTGGGTTTTTAAATAAATGATATTATCTGCCTGTATTAGTACTGTGTAGTTTAAATTATTAGTTTATAGAAACTGGAAATGTTTGCCATATGGTTTATATTGTACAAATTCTAGAATCATGATATATAAATAGGTGCTTTTGGTGCTAATTTTGATGTGTAAAATCAAGGTAAGCGTTCCTTTTATTTTCAGGAAAAGAGTGATGCTCATTCTCTAAAAGAAGGATAAAATGAAAAGTCTGACAAAGGTATTATAAAATATAACTTCCTTTTAATTTCACCTTACTGACAATTTATCAAACAAATTCCAGTGAAAATCATGTCTGCTTAGGATTTGGGTGACTCAGTGAGGCAAGCTGTCATAAACAGATTGTGTTTCAGAAATAGTTATTTTTGGTGTCTTATAAAATGAAACTCAATAAAGTATAGTGTTTTATATCATCATGCTGTGGGTAAGGAGCAAAATGCTCCTTTAGTATTCACTAACTCATACTAAATAACTTAGATTTTTTTTTTTTTTTGCATGAAAAATGGCAGCACTTATATTTGTATAGAGTATTACAGGTAACAAAATCCTTATATATAAGTAACCAGGTTACCATGAGTGAGTTTTAAACTCAAGATTATTAAATCATTGGTGAAATGAGACAAAAAGAAAAACACAGTAAACTATGTTTTATCAGCTAATGGGAGAAGAAGGCTCATGTTCCATATATACTACTATTTAAAACCAAATAACCTAGACCCTGAGGAATATACTGATGTCTTACTACTCTGCCATATTGTTTTGTTGGCACCATGGGAACAGATCAAAAACTCTGAAAGGAGATCAGGTTTTTCTTTTCTTTAAAAATTTTTTAATTTTTGTTTACTTCTGAAAGAGAGCATGAGCCAGGGACGGGCAGAGAGAGAGGGGGAGACACAGAATCCAAAGCAGGCTCCAGGCTCTGACCTACCAGCACAGAGCCTGACACAGGGCTGGAACACACAGACCACAAGATCATGACCTGAGCCGAAGTTGGACGCTTAACTGACTTAGCCACTTAGCCACCCCAAGGTGAGGTTTTTCTTGAGGGTAAGTGGACATATGCTCTTATCATACAGGCTTCAGAAAGAAATCAGGACTCAGGGTGCAAGCCTTAATTGGAGGTGTAGAAAAAAATTTCCTTTTTCTCTTTGGAATTAAAAGGAGATTTAGTCTGAATGTAAGGTGTATGGACATTAGAAAATTTTCATGTGGGAGTTCAGATACTCCTGATCACGTGAAAAACAGCGGGCAATGAGAGAGGATAAGGAAATTCTAGAATGAGATGGAATCTACATATTGTTGTAAATCAACTTCTTTATTGTATCTTTCTGGAACCTGGCTTTCTGCACCCTCTTAAAAATATTCTTGAAGGCTGGTCTTATCTGTGCTTTATAAAATTCACATCCCCAAATTAGACGCTGTCCTATGAAATCTGTTATAGCAGCAGAGGCATGAAAGAGCAGAGGACCCTGTCTAGGGCCAGGATGAGGACAGCAACAAGTAATCCAGGAGCAGGCCTGTGTGATCAAAGATGAGGGTGTAGGATGGCCTGCAAAACAACCTTAGGGTGGCATGACACAGGGACAGAGCAGGAGGACGTCTAGGACTTGGCCTTGAGCACACAAGAGGCAGCACCCTGGAAAACTCCTCTGGGCTGAAAGACATTTTGGGGAGGATGGATTGCTAACAATTCCATCAGTGAGAGCTCAACCTATGATAATCTGGGCATTAAACATAATTTTGCAGGGGGCACCTGGGTGGCTCAGTCGGTTGAACATCCAACTCTTGATTTCAGCTCACGTCATGATCCCAGGGAAGTGGAATCAAGCCTGGCATGGGGCTCCATGCTGAGTGTGGAGCATTTTTAATATCCTCCCCCCCTTTTTGGCGCGCTCTCTCTCTCTCTCTGTCTCTCCCGCCTCCCCCCTGCACACGCTCTTTTTCTCTCTCTCAAAATAAAATAATAATTTTGTAACTATAGGCTGGCACGGTCTGGGAAACTGGTGTTAATTAAATTTTCAGTCATACCCTGTTATTTTCCTAATGCCATTTAGGCTATACCCTTATCACCTCAAATCTCTACTTCTTCATCTAGTCCATTGCCCTTGTCTCAGTTTGTCTCTTACTATACTATCACAACTCCCAAAATATAATCCCTGCCCATCTTATGTAATGCAGACAAATGATCTTTACAAAGTATGAATCTAATTGTGCCAATGTCTTTTTAAAATGTCTCTCTGCTGGTTCTCATTCCACAAGTTATGGTGTATAAAGCCCTTATGAGTTTGGTTGCTGTTCGCATATCCATATTTATCTTTCATAACTCCAATATTGCCTCAGCTAGCACATCAACTACTTGAAGTACCATCAATGCTCAATGCTCTTTCTGCCTCCAAGTTTTTGCATGTTATTCCCTCTACCTAAAATGCCCTATCAACCACCCACTTCCATTATAGAATTTTTCTTCCTACTTTAGCTGTATCTTGCTCTCAACAGAACATCTCTCTGGAAAGTCATCTCTGATTTTTGCCCACCACTATGGACAAAGAATGGGTTATGTCCTCAGCTTACCCCCACAGCAGCACTCACATATTAATGAAATTGCCTATTACTTTTTTTTAATTTTTTAAGGTTTATTCATTTTTTAGAGACAGAGCATGAGTGGGGGAGGGGTAGAGAGGTAAAGAGAGAGGGGTAGAGAGAAAGGGAGACACAGAATCCAAAGCAGTCTCCAGGCTCCGAGCTGTCAGCACAGAAACCGATGTGAGGCTCGAATCCACGAACTGTGAGATCATGACCTGAGCTGAAGTCTGACACTCAACCAACTGAGCCACCCAGGCACCCCACCCCTAAGATCTAGGCCTTATTCACTTGCTTACCTATAGCTTCTTGCACCATACCAGACACATGGAAGGTACTCAAGAAATATCAGTTAAATACATATAATTTTGTCCTTAGTAACACAACCACTCTGAGTTAGAAGAAATTATTATCCCACTTTAAAATCAGGAAAACTGAGTTCAAGAATATGAAATAACTTTTGCAATGTAGCAGAGATCGTCAGTGACCCAGTCGGATTCAAAATTGGATCTTGTGACTACAAACCCGGTACTTTCTCCACTGCATTGAACTGTCTTATAGTATTCATGTATACTATATCAAAGCATTTCTCTACAAAAGTGTCATTTTGCTAGAGGGCTATAACCTAGGTGTGAAAATTCAACATTGCAGAAATTCTAAACAGAAGAAAGTACATATTTTAATAGGGTATATCAGTCTATGTGGTTCTCACTTAATTGTGTATCAAAATTACCTGGAAGACTTGTTAACACACAGATTGCCCAAAGATGTTAAAAATAGATTAAAGAGGAGCTTTATTTAACTCTGTAACTCTGCAACTCCATTTATGGGAAATCTAGAAGAGAGCTTCTTTACATATTTTCTTTATTTCTGTATGTTCCTTATACGGTATCCTGGTGATAAAAAGGAAATTCTGAATCAAACAGATACTCAGAAAATTGATCCAAAAAAGGCTCAAATCTAGCACTGGCAAGAACCCATTTTGCTACTGCCAAATTTATTCTGGCAGTCCAAAGACATAAAGTAGGGGAACCACAAACATGGCCACAGTGGCCACATTCCAGGCTTTGCTACATTTACTTGACATCCTGAATATTAAATGTCCAGAAACCTTGGATGGGTGGCAATACTCCTCCCACATCCAGGCGTGAATGAGATCTAAATTTGGGAGAAACTCAGAGCTGGAAACCTAGTAGTCTTTACCCTGATCACAGATGCCTAAAAAATATTTACCAAGGAAATGAACGGACAACACTTCACCACACCAGATATTTTAGTTTAGGACCATAGTTCCTTTTTATTTTATGTTTTAATTAAAAATTTCTTATTCCAAATGTTTGTTTGTTTTTGTGGTTTTGTTTTCTCCCATGCATCTGTTCATTTGTTTAAGTAAAATCATCTAATTTTTACTTGTGTTTCCTCTAGTTATAATGTCACATCTGCTTACCATATTTATTTTTAATTGATTTGTGATAAATGACAATTTCATGCCTAACCCTTTAGCTTACAGTCTGGACTATGTATAATCAAAAAAATCTCCTGCTTTTGTCTAAAATTCTAGGGTCACAAAAAAAATTAACCTTTTTCATGTATGTGTCTTTCTTCTTTTGGCTTAGATACCCAACTAGGAATTTTATATTGTTTATCCAATGCCTAGCTCAGTGTAGACCTTCAATAAGTGTTTGTCAGGCAGTATTAATGGTGTACTGGGCTGGCATCTGCAGACCAATTTGCAAGATGCTAGCCACAACGGATTAGAGGAAAATTCGATCAAAAGTCAATAAAAGAACAAATGCTACACATTTTGCATCAGACAGATCACAGGTACCATACTGTCCCCTACACCAAATATTTTCCAACAGTCTCTGAAGAATCCTTGCTTAATAAGCATTAGAATCAACAATTCTCAGGGTGTCAGCTCAAATATCCTTCTGTCAAATGGTCTTCTCCCTGAACCATTTCATGATCTCCCCCCAGGCATGACATACCTCTGCCCTCAAATGTGCTCCTCTGCTAGGAGTCCTAATTCAATGGATTCTCTCAATCTTTGTTCTCTGCTGATTTCACAGATATTAGCAAGAAAAATCTCCTAGATCTCTTTTCTTCTAGCTTCCTACACTGTGATTACAATGCTTTCAGAGAAGTGTCATCAGGACAGTAAGTATCAAGCTGAAACTAAGTATCCTAACATCAATTTCTTTCTTGGAATTTCAAATGCTAAATAATATAACAGCAGTAGATAGATAATATAGTGCAAGGGGTCTCACTGTTAAGTGTGCATCAAAATTACCTGGAGAACTTATTAATACACGGATAGCCAGGCCCCATCCCCAGAGATCCTGATATAGTGGATCTGGGTTGCAGCCTGAAATTTTCCATTTCTTGCAACTGATATCCATGCTTCTGGGCCAAGGACCACACTTTGAGAACCAGTGTTAGAGAGGAGTACCAATTTTAGAAACAGAGGCTTGAGTTTCAATTACAAGTGTATTATTTGCTAGCTGTGTGAAATTAAGCAAATACTCAATGTCTCAAGTTCTCATCGTCTTCACCTACACATATGAAAGATGGCAATTACCGCTTCTTACGGTCATCATGAGGATTCAATTAAAATGAGAAATATACATGCATATGACATTAACCCACTATCTAACTAAAACAAGTTTATTCTAAAAATGTCCACTCTCTTTTTTTCCCCTTTTTCTCTGGATCAAAAAGGATTCATCTCAAAGCCAGCCCAATTGGTTTCCTCCCAAAGAAAGAACTCTCTTTCCATCCTGGGCTACTGCAAAGCCAGTATCACTGACTTAATACCAAGGTAGGTGCTCTTTCCCTTAAATATAGTAATAGTAATCCTTTCCCAAAGAAATCCTGCTAGTTTCCCTGAGAGCTGTCAGAGGACTCCAGCTGCCTCCTAATTACTCTTAAATTCACTATGAAAATAGCCAAATGATAAAAGGTTTCTTTCTAATGACAAACACTGATCAGTAACTACAATACCACTCGAAGGTGGGTTGTTGAAAAGTTCCCAAACCCAGCCTATCTCTGAAAGCCTTCTTACGTAATGAAAAATTAGCTTGAGCAGAAGGAGACTCTTGTGGGTTAATTCTTAGGAAAAAATAATGTAGGCAAGCAAGTCTTTCTGTTCATTTTCTTTTTTCTTTTGGGAGTAGTTTTAAATTAAATTAAGTGAAGATATGTTAACCAACAGAATTGTACCTTCTTCAAACTTTTCTTGGGATTTCTGGATTTCCACATTCTATCTTAATTTGATTTCACACTGGCTGTGAGAATGTAATAATTGAACCATAGTAATAATGGGCAGTGAGGGAAGGATGAAAACAGAGGGAAGTAGCTAATAATAATGCCACTCTTCTACTGAGTACTCATTTTGTCTAAGGGATTAGACTGAAACACTTTACATATATTCTGTCATTTGATCTTTCAATAATGCTGTCAGAAAGAAAAGCATTTCATTCCCACTTTGCATATGATGACACTGAGGTGATAAAAGGTAAAGTAATGTCACATAGCTAGAAAGCAGCAGGGCCAGGACTCAAACTTAGCTGTCTAATGGTTTTGCTCTTGATCATTATACCAAACTCTCTCTTCTTCTTGACATTGAAAAAGAGCCTTTCAAGGATCCTTTATTCCCAATGACACATGCTGAAATATTCAAGGATGAATTTGAACACACACACACGAGCATATACATGAGCAAATATGACAAACTTTAACAATTGCTGAACCTAAATAAAGGGTACCAAATCATTGTACTATTTTCTGTTGTGTATTTGAACATTTTTATAATAAAAAGCTGAAAGAAAAGAAGCACTCATCACACTCCATAAGGTGATAGCATTGAGATGAAATCAGGATATGGATGTGAAAAGAACAGAAGACAGAATGCAAATAATTCAGAAAAAAGTTCACTGAATGAATTTAAATGTTTTGAATTAATGCCTGTGTGCAACTCTTCACTAATTCCCTTAGCCTTAGTCATTCACTTCCATAACTCTATAGCTTTTAATACACACCCACATGTAAGCAAACTCATAGATACAGAGAACAGATTGGGGGTTGCCAGAGTCAGGTAACAATACTGTATTGCATATTTGAAAATTGCTAAAAGAGTAGATCCTAAAAGTCTTCATCACATGAAAAAAAATTTTGTAACAATGAATGTTGATGGATGTTAACTGGACTTGAGATCATCTCCCAATATATACAAATATTCAATCAAACTATGTTGTACACCTGAAATTAATATAATGGTGGATGCCAATTATATAATCAAAATAAAGAGACAAATAAATAAATATCTTCCTACACTCTCCTCGGGGCATCTGCAATCATCATGAAAGTTCACTTATTCATCTCAATAATAAAAACATTCATCTAGTGGTCCTAGTGAATTCCCAGAGTACATCCATCTATCTTTTAGGTATAACCTTGCAATTTACATGTTATGCCAAATTGATGATTGTTTCAGAAAATATAATGAACTTTTCTGCTCAATCCAAGCAGCAGTTTGCAGAATATTATTTTTACAAAGTAAAGCAAAGTCAAAATAAACCAATTTCAATGGTATTAGCTTACCACTACTTGGGTCATAATTTTTTCAGCAGCATAATTAAGTAAAAGTGGCCCTTTTGTGTACAACTTCTTGTAACTGAAGATCCCGGATTTAAATAGCCAATATTATAATCTACTTAAATGAATGTGAGATACATCACCCAAGAGGCTTGTACAATAATGACTGAATTAAACACTAAAAACAAGGCCTGTCTTTTCCCATATCTATCAACAACATATCTTACATATAATTGATTCACAAAATATAATAATTCACCAGAAAATTTTAAATGTCTGTAATTATCTTCTAGGCTGTAGGCCCAGTCATGTAATTAGAACCAGAATTGCCTGGTTACAAAAATGTTTAGGGCAAAGAAGACAAATTCAAAATTCCTGAAGACAATGCCCAATTATTTCATTTTGAAAGCTGGTTCTCTAAGAACAATATGGAGTGAAGATAAAAAACTTTGAGTTTTGGAAGCAGTTTATTATTATTATCCCCAAATCACTCTCTGCCCTTTGGGCAAGTTCTTTGATCTAATAGATTATTCATTTTAAGATGGAAATAATGAAAGCAACTATTAGATAATATCGTTACAGTGACGAAACAAAATAATCCATGTAGAATGCATCAAACAAAGCCTGCTGATAAGCACTTACTGTATGCTACTTCTTAGTATTATCATCACTGTTATTTTCATTCAGATGGACCAGGTCATCTCAAACTCAAAGTCCAAGGCTCAACTCCTCCTCATCCTCTCCATTTTTTCTCCTTCCTCTCTAATCTATATCCTAATTATCAGAACCGTGGTCCCCTCACTCTTGCAAGACTGAAATCCAGGAGAAAACTCATTATTGAATCATAATATATATTCAGCAATCACACTGTATCAATAACAGCCCTCAAATTTATCTTCTCTTTTTCACGTCCTCTGACACTGACTTAATTCTGGCCCTCGTTTCTCATCTGAATCTTGCAATACTTCCTTTCTCCCAGTCTTGTTCCTGCCAGTGTGTTCCTCACAAGTTTTCCAAAAATACATCTTTAAATAATTATCATGTTGCTGTCTTTTAAAACATTATGCTCTGACTGCTATGAAGAGCCTTCAGGTTTCTGTTCAAACCTGACGAATCAAATGCATGTGATAACCTCCTTCCTTGCTAAAAAGCTCTCTATATTCGTTATCTATGGCTATGAAATGAATAACTGTAGCTTAAAACAACCACCATTTATCACCTCACAGTTTCTGTGGGTCAGCATCTTAATCTATCCAGGTTGCTATGACAAAATACCATACACTGGATAGCTTACAAACTACAGAAATTTATTTCTCACAGTTCTGGAGGCTAAGTCCAAGATCAAGACACCAGCAGTTTCTGCGGATGGTGAGAGCTGGCTTCCTAGTTCACAAACAGCTTTTGGCTGTGTTTTCACGTGGCAGATGGGGTTAAGGGACCTCCTTGGGGTCTCCTTCATAAGGACGCTAATCGCATTCATGAAGACTCCATCATCATGATCTAACCATCATCCAGAGACACCGCCATCACCTAATAACATCACTTGGGGAATTAGGATGTAAACATGTGAATTCAAGGGGTACACTAACACTTAGTTTCTAGAAGTTACGAACTTGGGGGCAGCTTACTGGAGTAACTCTGCAGCAGGGTTCCCCACAAGGCTACTTCTGAGCAGGGGCTGCAGTGTTATCTGCAGGGTTAACATTGGCCTTGAAGCTCATCATTGTGGCAGAGTACAGTACCTCCCAGCCTCTTAGACTGAGGGCCCATATTCCTTGATGAGTATAGATGGGAAGAGGTTTCCCTTTGCTCTTTGCCATATGGGCACTTATAAGGCAGGTTACAATATGGAAACTTGCTTCCTTCAGAGCCAGTGAGAAAACAAGAATGAAAGTGAGGGCTAGAGAGGGAGAAAGTAAAATAAAATTCTAGGTGTTTTGTAACCTAATGTCAGAGATGAAATCCCTCTATATTTGTCATATACTGTTAATTAGAAGTCAGCCACTAGGTCCAGTCCAAATTCAAGGGGAGGAGGTTATATAATAACATCAATGCCAGCAGGGAGAGATCACTGGAGGCCATTTCAAAGACTGCCTACCAAACCCCTTAAATTGATAGCAAAAGGATGAAATAGGAATTAAGCCACCAGGAGAAAGTGAATAGTAAAAGCAACAGAGGCAGACAAGAAATCAAGAAAGTAAATGGACTAACAGTATATGATTTAAAATCTCAGAAAAAGCAGGGCACCTGGGTGGTTCAGTTGGTTAAAGGGCTGACTTTGGCTCAAGGAACAGTTCATGAGTTCGAGCCCCACATCGTCGGGCTCTGTGCTGACAGCTCAGAGCCTGGAGCCTGCTTTGGATTCTGTGTCTCCCTCTCTCTCTGCCCCTTCCCTGCTTGCGCTCGCTCTCTCTTTCTCTTTCTCTCTCTCAAAAATAAACGTTAAAAATTTTAAAAATAAATAAAAGCTGAGAAAAAGCTAAAACCTAAACCCTTAAGATGATTTAGTAACTTAACGAAACTAAAACTTACATCCTTAAGAAATAAAGTCAAACAAGCTATCCAATTCATAAGTCAGAAACTTTCTTCAGCAAACCAATGGTGAATGTACTCCACCAAAATAAGGGCATAAATCATTAAAGAAGAAACAGGAATAAGAAACAATGGATTCAATACTGGCCAAAGAAAGGGATTTTCAAGCTATGAGAAACAAGCAAAAGAGCAGAGTTCAAACTAGACCAGGACAGGTTCCGAGAGTACCATATGCTAGGAGAAAATTAAATGCAGAATGTCTGATGTGCTTGATCATATCCTGGACATGTTCATATTTGTATATACATTTCCATATTTTCCACTTGATCAGACAACTTAGGGATAAAGTGCTAGGGTAGACAGAAAGCTAAGCAAACAAAAAAGTATTATTGACTATATTCAGTCAATATTTAAAAAGCGAAATGCAAAATAAAGAGAAAATAATCATAGCAATGGTATGTCTCAGCTGTAAAAAAGCCAGTTTTTAAAAATAACTATTCAAACAAAAATTGTGGCATAAGTATATTGGACCATAGAAGGAAGTGAATTTGTATAAATGAGGAAGGGAGAATGAGAGACAGACAAATCTTTGTCTCACATCAGAAGATGTCAATGTCCCAGGCGCCTGGGTGGCTCAGTCGGTTAAGCAACCAACTTCACCTCAGGTCATGATCTCACGGTTTGTGAGTTCGAGCCCTGAATTGGGCTCTATGCTGACAGCTTGGAGCCTGCTTCAGATTCTGTGTGTGTCTCTCTCTCTCTGACCCTCCCCCTCCCCCACTCACACTCGTCTGTCTCTCTCTCAAGAACATTAAAAAAATTAAAAAAAAAAAGATGTCAATGTGTTAAACATTCTTTTAATCTCGAGTAAAATTATTAAAAATGTTGAGAAATCACATCAACACATTCTTCAAACCCTCCTGAAATCCACTGTGAAATCTAATCCCAAAGACTCAACACCATGTTAATCCATAAAAGCAAAATTAATTTCAAATAAATTTTAATGCAAAACAAATCTTTTTAGATACATTCTCTTTCATTCCAGAAGTTCATTATTGGATGCAACATACTGTACTTGCAAATTTATGTAGGATTCATCATGAAATACAAATGGAACTACTGTCCTACAGGAAAAAAAAAATGATGATATAGTTTTCCCAGTTCTTACACGGTCCTCCATTTGCTTTGTGTGGAAAATTCCCTAGCTTTACTTAAATTTGTTATGACTTTAGGCTAATGATTTAAACTCTTCATATCTTTATTTCTAAAGGACAAGGCAGGGGAATATGCAACTCAAACTTAGGGAAATATTTTGAAACATGATAAAAAGATTAAACATACAAATTTTAAAAAGAAAGGTTGGTTTATGCATATATTTTAAAATATGAAAATAAATGCCCAAAATCATTGAATAGAAGCTTGCAGGAAGAAATTAGACAGGGACCTGCTATTATATTTTTCTAATCCTGATTTTACTTTTAAAACTTGATGTATGTATTATTTTAATGGAAATAATACTTAATTTTAATAGATCCATCAGAATGAAGCCCATTATAGAAAAGATGGATTTTGACCATCAGACTTAGCTCTTCAGACTTTACATCTTGCATCAATGTCCCACATATACTAAATTATATAGTTTCTCAAAATTCATCCTCCCATGTCTCTGTGGCTTTTCTCAGGTCATTCAGTTACTTGGACACCCTTGCTCTCCCTCTGCCCTGCACCTTCTCCCTTGTATGAATCTTGATCCCTTGGCTGGACACAGCTTAATTTCACTTCCCTTGAACTGTGAAGGGTGCAGTGGACCTATGTGTCCTCTGTGCATGACCCAACAGGAAATAGTTACCACATGGTGAGTTCATTTAACTTTTATTAATGTTTCATCTTTGTCAGAAAACATTGGCAGTTTCTATTGATTTGTTTTCAATTTATTGAAATCTGTTTATGAGAGGATTCTTTAAATGTTTCCATTGATCCTTAGGCCAATGCATTTAAATTTCTGGAGATCATATTTGAGACAATTATTAAATAAATCATTATGTGACCTACAAGTTTTGTAATGTAGTGGATAGGAGTGTGAATTCTGGAGTTCAGTTGCCTGCATTCAAATTCAAGTTCCATGACTGTTAACAATGACTTTAAATACGTTATGTTAGGGTGTCTGGCTGGCTCATTCATAAGCTTCTGACTCTTGATTTCAGCTCAGGTCACGATACTGGGGTCTTGGGATTGAGCCCCACATGGGGCTCTCACTGACAGTGAAGGCTGTTCGATGTTCGTTCTCTCTCTCTCTCTCTCTCTCCCCCCCCCCCGTCCCCGCCTCCCCATTCATGCTCTAAAATGAAAAATTTAAATAAGTTATGTTAACGCTGAGCTTTCTTATGTGAAAAGTAGGGATAGTAATATGACCTAATGGACAGGGATATTTTGAGGATTAAATAAATACATGCAAAGCACTCAAAACAGTGCATAGCATATAGAATGTTTATATACAAAACTGTTACTTTTATTTTAATTTTGCCTCCATGAGTCACAACATTTCATAGAATAGTGTTTATCTCTTTCTCTAGCACGCCTCTGTCCCTTTATACATTTGGTATTCTCTATTATGTTGCAGAGTGCTTCAGAGTTTCAGGAGAGACCTAGCTTATTTGTCAACTATACTGCTTATAAATATGAATGGTCATCTTTTTCAATTGAATGTTTTCCACTTTGAATTCTACTTTGTCTCATAAGAATATACTGATACCTGTTTTTTAAAGTGTTCTTCTGTTTTTCATTTTGGATTTGCTTTATGCCTTCTTTGAATTTTAGCTTTCTGTATCATTTTAAATGTAACTCTGTAAGCATCATACAGATGGGTTTTGATTTGGAAGGCATTCCAAGAAACTCTTTGTTGCATAAACAAGTTTAACTTTTTACATTTATCGTCAACGCTAGTACATTTTTCTTCTTTTTTACTTTATTGTACTTGCTGTCTTTTGAGCTTCTTGGCACTTGTTCATTACATGTATTTTCCTCTGTGTACAAATTCTTAGATTTTTTTAATTTTTGATACTTTTATAATATCCATGCTGTGTTTACTTTACAAAGATGTTAAGATATTAAATTTATACTTAGACTTATAATTCTCAATCCTGATTCCCTGGAAACTATAAAGAAATTAATGCTCACTTCCTGTTTTCTGTGTATATTATCTGGAATTTCATTATTAACATTTTAGATTTCAGGTAGTTTTTTCTCAATTAGGTTTTTGAAATTTTAGTAATAGACATAATATTATGTATACAGAAATGTTATTTATAAGGTCTTTCTAACTGAAATTAGTCTTTACTTAAAACTCCCATGCCATGTGACTACAAAAAAACTGACTCTAGACATGATTAAGTAAAATCAGTAACTTCTGAGCTTTATTAGTAATTTCAACTTTAAAATTTATTAGTAGAAAATTGTCCTTTACTTGCCCTTTTCCGTGTCCTGGCTTCTAAGGGCATAATGGGAGGAGGGAGCAGGTGTACATAGCCTCACTCCATCAGAAACAAGTTGTCTTTGGCAGTCATTGAAATTGGTATATTTTGTTTGGCATCAGATTTTAGTTTTGTTTTTTTTTTTTTTCTATTCTTCTGGGGGGAACCACGCTAAAGCAGTGTCATGCAGCCCAGAAGATTATTCATTTTCTAGGCACCACTTGAGAAATGAGATATCTCCTTTCTGTGCTCAAATCCCCACCATCTTAAAGCGCCCATCCTAGACTTGGCCTGGCTGTGGATGCAAACTTCTAACGTTTGCACTGTTCTCCTATCCTGGTCCCTTCTTTACATATACAGCAGGAAATCTTGTTGTGCTTCACAATGCATTTTTCCCAAAACTATTAATATGGTATGCATTTTGACTCCAGGTACTCTAAAGTCAAACTATTATTACCTATGCCAGAAGCTTCAAGAATGCATTTTAAAACATAAAATCTCCACCTACAATATTTAATGGTCTCCTCTTTCCATGTGCTTGTCCTTCACAGAAGTCTAGGTACTCACGTAGTTTCTAGAAAGCATAGTACGAATGTCACAGAAGTGCCAATACAGGGACAAAAAATATAACGTCAAAATATTAACTCAGTGACCATTTTTATAATTACATTTTATAAGTGTATTGACAAAGTCTATTTTCACTTTATTTGGGTTTGGGTTTAAATGACAGGAGTTTGTCTCTAATTGATTTCTTTTAAGATGACTATTTGAGTACTGTATTTGACTATTCGTGATCATATTTATCTTAGAATGCTTCTGTACTAGATTCATCCATGAGAACCACTAAGAATACATTTTTCCCCCTTAGGGTCTTACTAGTCTGCTAACTTTCGCCTTCTAAAACTATATATGCAGATAAGTCAAGGTCTCTAAACCAAAAAATTGTAACAAAAATTGAGCAACAATCCTATATTTTTATGCATTTACAGATCAAATAAAAAAAGATAACTTACGTTTAAGAATACATTGGAGGGGCACCTGGGTGGCTCAGTCGGTTAAGCGTCCGACTTCAGCTCAGGTCATGATCTCGCAGTCCGTGAGTTCGAGCCCCGTGTCAGGCTCTGGGCTGATGGCTCAGAGCCTGGAGCCTGCTTCTGATTCTGTGTCTCCCTCTCTCTCTGCCCCTCCCCCGTTCATGCTCTGTCTCTCTGTCTCAAAAAAATAAATACACATTAAAAATTTTTTTTTAAAAAAGAATACATTGGATACTTGTTAAGAAAAACCTACGGACAGACTCTTCTTGGCTCTTAGTGCCCTTTATTAAGGTTAAAATATCCTTAATAATTACATAGTTATTT
Organism: Acinonyx jubatus; assembly: GCF_027475565.1. Classification (NCBI taxonomy): domain Eukaryota; kingdom Metazoa; phylum Chordata; class Mammalia; order Carnivora; family Felidae; genus Acinonyx; species Acinonyx jubatus. The sequence goes on from NC_069382.1 coordinate 151,609,597, forward strand.
TTTTCTTTTCAAAGAAAAAAATAAATGCTAAAGCTTGAGTTATTTCCACTTATATCCAGGTACACATTTAAATATCACACTATTGAAAAATAAATTGCAAAGCTTACAAAGTTCATAGTAAAATTTTATCCAAATATTTTTTCTGTATGAATTATGATAAGAATTCAACATAGCTCAGTGTATAATGTTGCTAATAACAAGTAGAGATAGGCCTGCCCATTAAACCTGCCCTTAATGGAGTCAGAGTTATGATTGAATGCTATCAGTGCTATCATTTTCAAAAATGTGCCAGAACACTTTCCTCTATTTGAGGGACACAGTTGCAAGCAAAAACCCATTTTATCTACCTTTCATAAAGATGACAGCTCCAAATCTCCTCAAACACATGAAAGAAGATGGAAAACAAAAATGTTCTGAGCACTGAAACAAATGTTTCAATGCTTAACTTATTTGAATACTTAATGCTTCTTTCTTAAAACTCCAAAATAAATATTAAATTTTAAATAAAAAATGCTTTGAGATTTGCTTGTAAAAATTTGAAGTGAGCATAAAAGTCTACTCTCCTCTGAGTTTCCTTTGCAAATGATCAAATGAAAAAAAAAATACTATAAACACTGAAAACTTAGCATATCGATTAGTATATCCATGTCTAAGACCTCCGAATATTGTTTTCACATGTTGAAATTATGGGACAGTGAACATTACTGTATGAAGCAATATTATGGGGAGACCCTTAACTCACTACCAAAAACAAATGGAAATGTTTAAGTAGAAATTGTTTTTCACAAATAACCTGCTACTCAAAAACATTAACGGTCCAATATATGACTCAAGAGATACCACTGGCTGCAAGTTATGGAATAACCTATTCAAACACTTTAAATATTTATTGTAAATACCAAGAAGTCTAGAGGTAGGTACTTCCAAGGTTAGTTCAATGTCTCCTTGTCACCAAAGATCCAGACACCTTCTACTCATCCATCCTGAACAAACTGGCTTCTGTTTTCATGGTGTGGCAACATGGTTGCAGGATACTGTATCCACAGTATCTTTATAGCATATTCTTAAACAACAGCAACCAAATGAGAAGTGAATGTAAGGTTCTATCCTCATAGCAATATCTTTTCATTAGGGAGTGTATCTCATACTGCATGTGTGTGTGTGTGTGTGTGTGCACATGCACACACTTACACACCCTCAGTTTTTATTTTAGTTTTTGGCTACAGCTATGGCCTAGCCTTACCGTAAGGGAAGCTGGCAAATGAGAACTTGACATTATCAGCCTTTATAATGAGGTGAACTTTGGCAGAGTAAAATGGGAAAGGAAACGGTCAGATCATCAAGGCACAGTGTCTGGCAATATATTACTGCATTGAATCAAGTTTTTAAAGTAATCAAAGAATCTAATGGGTTAAGCGTTAAATCATCAAAATATACATTCGGTGGGGTTTTAGTTTTAATTTATTTGGAAGATAATGTTTAATTTTGAGGAAATGAGAAATAAAATTCTTAATCATATGTAAATATATCAGATTGTTTTCAATAACTTTAATATGTTTTTATAGTTTAGGTGTAAAATTTATCAGCTTTCAAATCCCCCAAAGATCATCAAAAATCTGTTTCTCAACCCAAGTTAGATTTGTTAGTTTCACTGTAAGGGAGAGCACCACATTGACAGAATCCTAGTTGCATCCCAAAAGTGAGAGATCAAGGAAGGAGACTTAGAAACTTGAGACCAGGATTCAGGCTCAGACAAGAAACCAACTGGTATGAAGCATAGCTTGTGACACAGAATTGGTGGATGCAGCAAGGTGAGTGTTTTGTCATTAGATCTTATATAATATGTGAGTCCTTGACACCAGCAGTCATTCTGTTTTTCTGATAGGAAAGCTGTTTGCCCACAGGAGCAAACTGTTTGCCCAGATAAATTGGTTTACAGCAATTTCCTGAAGTAAACAGTACAGTGGTTGTGTGTGTGGTGTGGTTTATGCTCTTACCATCCTGGAAAAGTACCTCCTGAGACAAAGAGTTGTGTCATAGCATCATGATTGCTACAAGTTCTCCATTCTCCCTAATAATTCTTATACCTGTGCTGAATAATAAATCACTATCATCTGGGGACACGATCAATCCAATTCTGGGCCATTCTTTGTGGAATATGATCACATAACAAGTTTCTGCTTGTGGTCGTTTCAATCTCCATAAAGTTTATGCTTTCCTATTCTTTTTGGCATATGATTGTTTAGGGACAGTGGCTGTGTACCAGCATTCGAGACTCCGGAGAGCAAACATTTGAGGACCTCAACATAGCAAGTACTAAGAAAAGATCATGAGCAGAGTTTTTAAGATTTCTTCCAGCCCAGAAGATAAAAGTGCCCAAATTAAACCAGGAGAACAGATGCTTTCACCAAGCTAAAAAGCTCACAGAATGAGATATTGGGGTATTAACCAAACCATGTTGATCATCTTGTGTGCATGTATTATGTATACATAAATATGTATGTATATATGAATGTCTGGAGCTGAATTGGTTCTCCCTAAAATTCATATATGAAAGTCCTAACCCTAGTACCACAGAATGTGGCCATATTTAGAGATAGGGCCTTTATGGTGGTAATTAGGTTAAAATTAGGTCAGTATAGTGGGCACTAATCAAACAAACCAGTGTCCTTATAAGGAGAGGGGACTCGAATCCGAACAGCTGCACAAGGAGGATTTGTGAACACACAGGGAGAAGATGGGCATTTACAAACCAGGGAGAGAGATCTCAGAAGAAAGCAACCTTGTTGACACTTTGATCTTAGACTTCTACCCAACAGAATTATAACAAACTAAATTTATGTTACTTAAACCATCCAGTGTGTGGTCTTCTGTCATGGTTAGGTAGCCCTGGCTAACTAACAACATATGCTGATATTTTTCTTTAACCTTTATTTTTAATGTTTATTTGGGGGGGAGGGGCAGAGAGAGAGAGCAAGAGCTAGACAGAGAGGGAGAGAGACAGGGAGACACAGAATGTGAAGCAGGCTCCAGACTCTGAGCGGTCAGGACAGAACCCAACGCAGGGCTGGAACCCACGAACCATGAGATCATGACCTGAGCTGAAGGCGGATGCTTAACCGACTGAGCCACTCAGGCACCTGAGTATTTTTCTTTAACTCTTAAAACTTGATTGCTGGATACTTGATTTATTTTTCCAAACTTAAGAAAAGAAGGGAGACACCCCCATCCCCATTTCCTTTTCAGTGAAATATTTCCTCATGTTTGTTGTCAACATGTATTTTGCCCTTCTAGGTGGAAGGGTTGTTTAGGATGTGTTTACTATGGAGTTTTAAGAGGTCTTTGTATATTCTAGATATGGATCTTTGTCAGACATGTGGGTTGCAATTAGTTTCTCAGTTTGTAGCTTGTCTTTTAATTGGCAGTCTTTCTCACAGTAAATGGCTCTAATTTCAATGAAGTCCAATTATCATTTCATACATCATGCTTCTGGTGTCATCTAAGAACATTTGACCCAAGCCTTAAATTTTCCCCTGTTATCTTATAGGAGGTTTATAGTTTTTGGTTATCTATTTTGAGTTCGTTTTGGAGAAAGCTGGAGGTGTGGATCAAGGTTCATTATATTTGTTTACAGATGTTTAATTACTTACGCACCCTTTGTTGAAAAGACTATCCTTTCTCCACTAAATGGCTTTTACACCTTTGTCAAAAATTAAAATCTGTATTTGTGTGGGCCTATTGCTGGGTCTAGAGTGCTTTTAAATAAGTTACTGGAAGTGGTCATATTCATTTTTGCACTAGTTTTGTCACTTTGGTATAGGTAGGTATTCAGTGTCTATATTGTATTCAGATAATCCTTAAAGACTAGTAAAATTACAAAATATATAATAAGTTTCTAAAATAACCTCTTTAAGATTACTAAGCAACCTTTTAGCACCTGGACTAATTTTAAATGTTTATTCAAACCTTTTTTGATCACTCTCTTCTCCATCCAAATAATGAAATAGAAATTATATCCTACAACATGAGATTACATTCACAACATAAAAGTTCTGTTCTCCAATTAGATGAAATATTCAAAACAGTGATTCGGAAAGCTTTCGTATTCTACTGGAATGATATGATATCATTTGGAACATCATGTAATTAAATACTAGAAATGAGCTATTGTTGAAATAAGAACACTGTCTAAATGAATAATCTTTACTTATACAATTCTTTGCAATGTTCAAACATTGGCCAGAAAAGTTTGGCCTTGTAAAAATGATCAGAAATATCATTTTTCCCATTTAATTCTCTATGCAGAATGAATCTAAAAGGACAGAGAAAATTTTTCATTGATGCTTAACATAGAGGAACTTTAACTGAATAACTCTAGGGGGAAAAAAAAACCAGACAGCCCTATTAAAAATCAAGTTTTATCTACATTCCCCAGCAATTTATAAAGTGTACCATCTAACTCTCTGTAGAGGAGAAGAGAGACAGAAGCAAGAAGTCTGAGCACTGTCCTTCTCTTCTCCACCAAGTACATTCCCCAAATGCATCGTTTAGTTGATGCCCAGGTTTAGGACGGGTTCTTTTCAGTTTTCTTTACTTCGATCTCCTTGTAAAGAGTTCAGATTAAGGAAATACTTGTGCAACTCAGCAAATGGAGAACTGCTTACTCTCTTTGAGCCCAAGAGTCAGTACAAAGCTACATTAATAGTACGTAAAACATGAGTGACATTTACTGGAATCCTTCAACTTATCTAAGAGGATTAGAAATATCACTGCAATTCCTCCAATGATTACCATTATTTATCTGTGACAGTGAATTTTATGTGTTGACTGGCCATGGGGTGCCCAGATTAAACATTATTTCTGGGTGTGTCTTAAGAGAGTGTTTCAGGAGGAGATTAATATTTGAATCTGTGAACTCAAAGTCGATTGCCCTCACCACTGTAGAGGAGTTTCATCCAATACATTGGGGGCCTAAATAGAACAAAAGATGGAGAAAGGAAGAATTGGCCCTTTCTCCTAGATCACTGCTTGAACAAGGAAATCTTATCTCATCTTCTCTTGCCCGTGGACTAGGATTTACAAATATCAGCTCTCCTGGTTTTCAGGCCTTCAGACTCTGAGTTACACTACTAGCTTTCCTAGGTCTCCAGTTTATAGATGGTAGATTGTGGGAAGTCTCTACATTGACAATCAGATGAGCCAATTTCTCATAATCCCCATGTCCCCTCTCAGAGCAGGGTTAGGTTTCTCCAAAGTACCCCAACAAACATATTGCCCTTTTCAAGTCACCTCCAACTGTTGCAAGTTCCAAGCAAAGTTCTTAAGTTACTCTTCTATATTATAAATGAATATGGTTAAGAAATAATTAAAGTGATAGTTTCATCGAGATCTCATTCTTCATACCACACTGCTAAAGAAGCTCTTAAACAGATAAACTCTATAGTAATTACAGAACAGGAACTATCTCAGCTTCTATTACAATTATGGTCAGATTAACTGTGCCAGGCACTGTCTGACACCCCTTATCCGTTCTTGACAGGTAAGAAAATGAGTGCCCAAGATCACACTATTACTAAATGGCAAATCCAGTTTGCTCAGGCAGTCCATCTTAAGAGTGCATATCCTCAAACTATATGCCTCAAACCACATAGTCTCTAGTGGAAACTTTTCCTTTTATAGATATGAACCAATCCCTATAGACGTTTTGGATTTTTAATCTTTTGTAGCAGAATTTATTATTATCAATACCAAATGCTCATTTTACCCTAGTATAATATGCTAGAAACTACTTAATATAATTTGAGTTATTCATTTTATAAGTCACTATAATATTAGAATTTGATATCTTTATTAGGCTCAAATATCACTTAGGTTCAGAATGACAACTTAGAGTCTATAAGTAACTATAAATCAGAAGTCTGCAATGATTTGAATCTTTCCAATGCTTGAAGGATAAATGTACACACACACACACACACACACACACACACCAACCATTGCCATCATTGTATCCATTCCTCACATTAGCTGTATGTATATATCAAATGTATGTGAGTCTACATACATACATGTATGTACACACCTATGTGTTCATATGTGTGCACATTTATATATGCCTATATATACAGCATATATACGCCTGTATATACAACATATATACATATATACTCACCTACTTGGAAAAGTAGTATCAATGACAGCCTATTTTCTAATATGTTGATAAATGCACGACATAAGTGTTTTTTTTCTTTTTATATTGATGGCCAAATAATTTGGTCTCGCTATATATTCAAATGTGTTAGAGAAATCTGGTAGACTTGAACAGTGCTCTCTCCCCCAGTCTCCGCAAAGTTATCCGATTAGCTGGAAGTGATTGGCACGTATGGCAAACCCAGTTGCGGTATGTTTTCTAAAGAGAATTGCTAGTTCTGTAAATACAGCACTTAATCTTCTATACTCTGTTATTAAACTTAAGCTTCGTGGACTACAAACTTGAGATCTAAAATTTCCTCCCAGCCCAAGAATTAGCAGTAATCAAACGCAAGATTTTCAGTAGGGAGAATATACTTAGTTATATTGGAAATTTTTCCTAATTTCTCATATAGCTGCTTAAAATAAAGCATATTTTTTATGTCAAGATGATACATTAATGATGTTTTAGAGCTGTGATGGACTTTAAAGATAAATGTCCACATTATATAAATGAATAAACTAAGACCTCCACATAGTAACTCATTTATTCTGGATGCACCACTAATTAATGGCACATAAAACACTGCCTAGCTAGAAAAGTGCTTGTTCCACGAAGCCTGGTCTTCATCCACAAAGAAAAAGAATTTATAAGTCCCTGGACCCTTAGCAAGATGATCAGAGAAGATTTTCTGCAACTGGCCTTTGGGATTGAACTGGCGTATTAGAAAAATGAAGGGCAGACACATTTATTACAGGGCAAATCAAAGGTGCGGTCTGTTTTAAATAACTAGAATCATGACTAATATTAAGTATTCATTATGTGTGAGGTGCTGTTTTAAGGATTTTACAAATATTGTCAGTTCACATTAACAATTTTCAGATAAAGTAAGTAAATTACAGTGACTTTAAATAACTTGCCCCAAAGTCACCCAGATTTAAGGGTCTGGCTCCAGAATTCATACATTCAACTACCGTACTCTGCCACTGTGAGTAGGTTACAGCCTTTGTCAGAACAGAGGCCTTGACATCTTACGGTGTGTCAGAAGCTGGTTCCTAACCTTGAATGTGATAGGCACATGGAAGACATTAATTTCGTTTCCACTGAAAAGCAATGGCTGGGTGAGCTGAAGCCTAAACCAACGGTCTAATACGTTTTCAAGCCTCGGAGGAGCAGCATCTTACAGTCCTTTGGCTCTCTGGCCCCAGAGTGGCAAGGATGCCTCAGCATTGTAATTCTTTAGGACTCATTTTGATCCATTGATGTGTCCAAATTAAAGTAGATCAAACAACAGCCTTGACTCCTTTCTCCTAGGCCAAACCCAGGCTCTGGGAGTTATTACTCTGTAGGTGATCAAGGACAGTATTTGTCATACACTTGAACAGAATTTTCCTAAGCTGCCACGCTGGACCTGATTTCCATCAGATCCTGCCCTGGCTCCCTTTGGCTTGAAACATGGAAAAAGGAAGAAGTGGAAAAATCTCAATCAAAGAATGTAACATTACAAAACAAGAAAGTTCTTCAGACAAAGAAATACCAAGCAGCCTTTTTTAAACAGAAACTTGTCATTCTTCCTTCTCCTTCTGCCCTCTTAATATAATAGGCCTGAGATTTAAGTATTCCATTTTGCCTATTTAGCCTTTTATCCTTGAGATGGAAGAAAAGGCCAAAATATTTTCATTGCTTTCTCACATCCTAAATTTCAAAGTGATACACTATTACTAGATAAATAACAAGTTTGCTAAATTGAATGAAAGAGACCATAGGCCATATTAAAAGATCAAGAAGGAAAAAAAAAAGTCTAAATTCTACCTTTTCCAAATTATGAAAAAGTTTCACAGACTATAAGAGGTCTTTTACCAATTTTTCCATTTACGGCTATAGGATAAAAATCGTTCTATAAAGTATATTCAGATATATTACAATAGGTTAAATTTTTTAAAACTATTTAAATTAATGGTATTATCATTATATTTTCTTTATCAAAATTATTTTGATACCCAGGAAACAGCAGCTATGAGAATAACTTTTCAGGTTAACCACTGCTTATTTATATATATATATATTTTTTATTAAATCAAAAATCATTGCTCAATGGCCACACAGCATAAAGTTATCTCTTCTGTATGGTCAACCTAACTTCTAATAAGAAGTACTATTAAAAACTATACTGAGATGGCATTTCTCAACTCTTAGGCAAAAACCCAAAAGTTTGAAATCTACTCTACTGGCAAAGCTCCCAGGAAACAAGCATACTAAAACACTGCTGGTAGAAATACAAAATGGAACAACATTAATGGCAAAGAATCTGGTAGTGTCTAGCAAAATTTCATATGCATTTCCCTTTGACCCTACAATCTCAGGTCTAGGTATCTATCCAAAATACATACTGGCAGAAATACAAACTGAGTATTCACAAAACTATCCAATGCAGCACTATCAAAACAGTAAAGAGCACAGTCCACTCAAAAGTCTCCCTGTAGCAGATATGTCGAATAAAATATGACAGTGTTACTCAAGGTATAATTCATGCTCTGAAATCAGCAAAATCCCCAGTGCAGTTAATTTTATAGGACAAATACTCTGGCCCCTTTAGCAAAAAAAATTAAAAATGGAGATGAAAACTATTACTGAAAAGAAACATCAACCATTTATCTATATGCACAGGGTTTAATTTCATCCTTATTTAAACCAATTGTATGTTGTAAAACACTGAGGAAATGTAAATAACAATATATTTGGATATTAGATGGATACTTGGATATTTGAAGATGTTAAAGTTATCAATGATTTAGATGGGAAACTTGATTTGTCATGGTTTTTAAAGATCAAACCAGAATATTTACAGATCAGCTGACAGAATATCTGAGATTTGCTATTAAATAATCATGTGGGAGACACTGGATGGGGCTATCACTAATAAGTGATCGGTCCTCCTCATTATTGAAACTGGCTGATGGGTATTTCACATTCTTTTTACTAGTACCTTTAATATTACATATGCTTCAAATTTTCTATAATAAAAGTACTTTTATCTCTATGTAAACTACAAAAGTTTCTTTCATGCACTTTTATTGTTCTATCTAAAGACCATGCACATACTTCAAAGAGTTGGTAATTTTGGTGGTTCGTTACTTTTCAGTTTGGCATCAACAGTCCCATACACATGAAATAATTCAGAAATATTCTGTGAGGAATAAACAGCAACTGAGCATTCAGTCTTTAACATTTATGATGAGAGAACTTATATGATAGGAGTTATGAAGAACCCTATGGAAATTTAGAGTCTTCAGGAGCCTAGGAAATATCATACAAAAAACACAGGATTTTGTTTTATATTCTTTCACATAAAGCATATGCAAATATTTACAATAACCAGAGTATATTAAACAGTAACAAGCAAGACTCATGGCATGCCACTGACTTTTATTCCTAATAAGCTCAAACACAAGAAGTAATCAAAACGGATAGACTCTAGCTGTATCTTCACATTGTTACTGGAGAACCAGCTTGTACAGATTGCTTGTGACTCACATTAATCAATGATTTTGCTATTGGGAGTCATGAAGCACAACTAGATCACGGAAGAGGTGCAGTATGTAAACAGATCATTCTAAGAAAGTAAATAGCCCTTATAAAAAGCTAAGTAAGGTCACAAGCAAGCATATCTCTATAGTACTCAGCTAGCAATGGGCCGAAGAAAGGTGTTTACCTTTAGAGAGACAAAGAAATGCCACGTACCTTAGATACTGCACTTTTTTTTCTTTTTGCACTGTCGTTTTTAACAAAGTCCAAATCAGTTATTTCTTCAGAAAACAAAGATACTGTGGCCAGTAGTCACACGCCATATGTGGTTATTTAAATAAAAAATTCAATTAAAGTTAAATAAAATTTAAAATTAAAGTTTTGAGTTGAACTAGCCACATTCCAAGTACTCGATAGACACATGTAGGTATAGGTGCAGCAACCATACTGGATGGTACAGATACAAAACATTTCCTTCATTGGAGAGAAGGTTCTATTATACACTGCTCCTACAGGAAGTTCCCATAAACAAAACATTTTAGGACTTGTAAACTGTTTTCATTCTTGAATCTAACTAACTGCTTAGTATTTTTACTTACTCCATTTTATTGTTAATAACCTGATTTGCCTGATTATAACTCAGAAAGTAGCCATTTGGGTGAGGAGGGTACTTAACCTCTTTTTAACATGTATACATGTTTTATTGGTTACTGTAAAACTTTGTACATTCTGCTTTCATATATTTGTGAATGCGCATTTAAAAGATATACATATTTATTACAAGCAAAAGATGATGAAGTCCTTGAATCTCCTTTACTGCTCTCATCATGAGCTCCATCTCAGCTCATGAATTTGCTCATTCTAAAAATCAACAGAAGCATCTTTAATGGCTCTCTTTCTCATACAAGACTTTCCTCAGCAAACATTGTTAACCCGCTCTCCAAAATATACCCTGAATTGCACCACCTCAACAAAAATCACAATGATCCAAGTCAAAATATTTTTTTAATTTACTTTTTAAAATGAGTTAACATTTATAGATGGTAAAGCACATAAATCTTAAGTTTACAGCGTGGTTTCTACATATATATATATAAATTGTATATAAACATAGGTATAAATTCTATATAAAATACAAAGCTATATAAATTCTGTAAAAACCTATATAGATACCATTCAAATCAAGATATATAACACTTCTAGCACCTCAGCAGGCTTCCTCACACCCCACCCAGTCAGCAGTCTGTGTCCAAATGCAAGGCCTATTTTAGGATTAATGTTTTGCTTATTCTTAATATCACTTGAATCATACAACACAGACATTTTTTAACTAGCTCTGTTCAGTTGCCACTTGGTCTGAGATTTATGTTATACATAGTTGTATTTCCTTTTTTCCAAAAACGTAATCAAAGTGGTAATGAAGGTCCAGAATGAAAAAAAATCCTATTTTAAAGTTCCATTTTGGAAATATGGAATTTATTTATTCTTGCTGTTGTTGATGGGCTATTCGGTTGTTTCCAATTTGGAAGCTCTTATGAATAAAGCTTCTATTAGCATTCTTGAGCATATCTTTTGATATCCAAATATATTCATTTCTCTTGGGTAGTAAATAGAAGTAAATGTCTTGGTCATACGACATACATAGACTTAGCTTTAGTAAATGCCACCAAGTGTTCCAAAGTGGCCATGCCAGTTTACATTCAACATCACTGTATGTATAGGTCTATATGAAACTGCCCCAATATCCTGCCTGAATTACTTATAGCAGTCTCCTAATTGGTCTCCCTTCCTCAACACTTGGCTTTCTACCATCCATTTGCCACACAACAATCAGAAAACTGACAGCATACCTGAGGAAAGATTTTAATAGAAAAGTAAACCATGTGGATAACCAGTCAAAGAAAGAGCAAACGTGAGTAAACTGATGCCATCTCATGACCTATCCCTTTGAGGAAGGCAAGGAGGCCTCTGTGGTTGGTGGCAAGTGGACAAGACAGGAAAACAATGGGAGATGCAGTCACAGTGGTAGCCAGAGTCCAGATCATGCAGGTCATATTGACAAATTTAGAATTTTTATGAATGTGATGGAAAGTCATTGGAGAATTTTGAGTGTAGGAGTTACTTTAAATCAACTGCATAATTTTAACCCCCAAAACTACACCTTAAAATATTCACTTTACATATGCTGTGATTTCCTAACCCATGCAAATTAAAGAAACTCATATTTTCAACTTATCTTTGTGAATCAATAGTCCTTCAAAAATTGAAGAGATAAAAATCATGCATATGGAAAATCACCCTGAATAGATCACTGAAAGAGATTAACTTGTATATATTCCCATATCAAGTTGGTCAATTACTACAGCAATGGCTACTCAATTTCAGTATAGATTATTAAGGTTAAAAATTTCCTAAAGCAGTGGTCCTACTGTGGATTTTAGAAACAATTAACAGGGCATCTGTGTGGTTCAGTCTGTTAAGCATCTGACTCTTGGTTTCAGCTCAGGTCATGATCTCACAGTTGTGAGATAAAGCCTAGCTCAAAGAGCTGAGCCTATGTGGGATTCTGCCCACCCCCACCCACCACCACCCCTCCACTTGTACACACACACACACACTCTCTCTATTTTTTAAAAATGTTTACCTATTTTTGTGAGAGAGAGGGGGAGGGGCAGAGAGAGAGGGAGACACAGAATCCAAGGCAGTCTCCAGGCTCTGACCTATCAACACAGAGCCTGACACAGGGCTGGAACACACAGACCACAAGATCATGACCTGAGCCGAAGTCAGATGCTTGACTAACTGAGCCACACAGGCACCCTTCTTTCACTTTCTCAAAAATACATAAACATAAAATAATTATCATGTGATTACAAGTATCTGTTTACTGATTTTTTCATTTTGCAGCTGCCACAGATCCAGTCTACCTTTCTCTAAACAGAGAAAATGTACCTACCCTTTAAAACTCCATCGGTACTCTTAGCCAACAGTTCTCAAACCCTTCCAGTATCCAGAGTCAACAGAGGAACACTTAAAAATAATTTATACCATTAAAAACTTGGTCCCAAAGTTCATATGGGAAGAAAAACATGCAAAAATAGCCAAGAGGGACACCTAGGTGGCTTAGTTGGTTGAGCACTGGACTCTTGATTTCAGCTCAGGTTGTGGTCCCAGGGTAGTAGGATCGAGCCGTGTGGCAAGCTCTGAACTGAGCATGGAGCCTGCTTAAGATTTCCACCCCCCCCCCCTTGCTCACACTCCCTAAAATTAAAAAAAAAAAAAAGTTTAAAAAAAATAGCCAAGAACATACACCCCCCCCAAAAAAAAATAGAAGGACTAGCCTTACCAGAAATTAAGGCATACTGTAAGACCTCTATAATTAAAACAGTGTGGTGCTGGAGTACAAATGAAAAATACACCAGTAGAATTGAATAAAAAGCCCAGAAGTACACTCAAGTGCATATGAAAATCTGATTACGGTAAAGGTGACATCTCAAATTACTGGAGCAAAATAATAGCAACATAATAATAAAAATTTCTAATCCCCCTCCCATATCTGAAAAAATCTTACTCTCTGAGGGTGAAAACCTACAGTCTTTAAAATTCCTCAACGACCAGCCTGATACAGCCATCCTGACATAGCTCCTATGTTGGTTTTTTTATTGCAATTATAACAAATTGCTACAAACTTCATGCCTTAAAACAACAAAAATGTATTAGCTTACAGTTCTGGTGGTCAGAAGTCTGAAATGAGTCTTAAGAAGCAAATCAAAGGTTGTCTTCTTTCTGGAGGCTTTAGGGGAGAACACAGTCCTTGTTTTTTCCAGCTTCGGGAAGGGGCCCATGTTCTTTAGCTCTTAGCCAAATCACCCAAACATCTAATTCTGTCCTCACATCTTCTTCTTTGACTCTGACCCCACTGCCTCCCCCTTTATAAGACACTAATGACTCTAGTGGAGCCACCTGGATAACCCCTCCATCCCAAGAGCCTTAACTTAAACACACCTGCATACCCTTTACCCATTTAAGGTAAAACACTTACAGGTTTCAGGAATTAGGACCTGGCCAGCTGATAGCCATGAAATCTGTTGTGAAATGTTGTTTTGCTCAAGGTATATGCAGACAATCTGGCCTCACGCAAAAATGTAGTTAGAGAAGGCAGACCCCAGACATCCTTGGAGCATACTTTGAAATTCCCCAGCCTAGAGAAAATTCAAAAGAATGAAGATTAGAAATTAAAGGATTGTCTTCATTTAGAAGGGAAAACAACAAAAGCAGGAGGAGAAGAAAGAGGACATAGGAGCAGAAAATTAAAGAAAGGAAACAAAATAATCAGAAAAAAGAGGAGAAAGTAAAAAAAAAAAACAGCAGGTGGAAAAAGAGACAAAAGAAGGAAATAAGGAGAAAGGACAAATAGAAGTGGAAGAAAAACAACTGAGGAAGATATAATAGACTGAAAATAAGCATGGTATGGTAAGACTATATTAAAGTAATGGTGAGAGAGAGTCACAAGAAGATTTCAATAGTATTAAATGCTAGAGAATACTTAAGTGTTTTTAGGAAAGGTCAATTGATTTGGTGACAAATACTATAATGATTATTACTATAATCAATATTATTGGTAATCCTGAGACATAAGTTCCTAAAATGGGATCACAATAACAAAATGAAAACATTGCATTCTGTAAAGATATAAGCATAGATTTTTAAGCTATATTTAATTATGTTTAATTCATTTAAAAATTTTAGTTCCAATTAAAGAGTTAGACGTGGCAATTGCCCAGTGAGTTAAATGAAAATAATTTGGCACAACTTCAATATCCAATAATATGGCTTTAACTGGGGAGTAAAATTAACAGTCCAACAAGAGGGAATTAATTGAAACAAACTAAATGTTTTTCACACCTAAGTATAAACTGAAAACAGAGCCAAAACAGTAGGAGATAGATAAATGGTTTATAATTTTTAAGTATAAATCACTAGGATCCCTAAATGCACTTACTTCCCTTTTATAATAAATATTACTTTCAGATTAATTCTAAATTTGACTTGTTATAAATGTGAGGCTTAGTACAAAATAATTAAGGTAAAAATATGTTGAAAAGAGGTGTAGGAAAATCACATGCATCCAGATACTGTCATATATCCAGATATCCTTGTCACCTAGTAGACCCTAAGACCTGACCTTTACTACCTGCTTGTACTCACCGATCTTTGTCCCACATTTTCCCCTAAGTTCTTCTTTCTAGCTTATCTCTTTTAAAAAAAAAGTTTGTTTGAGAGAGAGATAGGGAGAGACAGACAGAGGACACAAGTGAGGTATGCATAGAGAGGGAAGGACAGAGGATCTGAAGCGGGCTCTGTGCTGACAGCAGAGTCCGATGTGGGGCTTGAACTCACAAACCATGAGATCACTGCCTGAGCCAAAGTGGTATGCTTAACCAACTAAGCCACCTAGGCACCCCTCCAGCTTATCTCTGAACTCAGGCAAAAGACTCAAGGGGCACAACATCCCCAACAGAAACCAAAACTACCATTCAAGCAATAACAGCTACTCAGACCACCCAGATCAGTTTGAACTTCACCCCCGACTACACCTGCACCGATTCCATAGAATGATCTCTAAAATGGGTGACAATTACCTTTACTTCATTATAATATTAACATCTCCCCCACAGAGGAGCACAATCATTATTTACCTAACATACAGTGTACATATCGGCATATTTCTTTAAGGTCCATGCATGACCTTATGCTTGCCGCCACATATGATGACAAGGCTTCCCTACCTAAATATGCATCCTGACCCTAAATAATAGGAACCCCATCACTCTTACGTGGAGAGTCATGGCTTTGTAAGTAATTCCCCATGATCTCCTTATTTGCCACAGATAAAGTTTACTTTGCGTGACAAGTCCACAAGTTTTATCTGTGACTCACCGAAGAGCAAACTCATGTTAGTTCAATTACACTACCACTGGTAAAACTTTGACGTTAATATTTCCAAATCCCATTCTATGTGTAAGTTTTATTTATTTTATTTATTTACACTATCATATTTTACATAAGGATTTCATCAATTGTGGGATCTTCAAAGTGTTCTCCTTGACACACTACTGTTAAAGTTGTTCCTTCCAGTGCACTGGACTTAGATATTCTGGGTTTTCCAACTAATATCCAGCTGTTTGGTAGTAAAATTGGCCTAAGTTTATGTTACAAATAGCAACATACATATAATAAACTTAAAATTGACTGAAGTACAAAATTGAGGGAAATCTAAAACTAAAATAAGTAGAGATCCATAAAAATTTACAAAAAGCACAACAGGATACACCCAATAGGCCAATACTCAAAACACTAGTAACTGAGACTCAGGCCTCAACAATAATTATCATGTTGATCAATTTGTTTTCTCCTAAATTGCTTTAGGCAATTAGCAGGGGAAAGTGTTAGGAGGCTGGAAGAGAAGCAAAAGTTAACTTCACAGTACTGTTCTCTCCCAGGGGATGGAATAAATGATTTCTCCAGGAACTAGATTTATAGGGAAATAAATTGCACTCTATCACTGCCCAGATTGCATTCTCTTAACCTATGGGTCTTAACAATTAACCCTTTATAATTAAAAACAGGGATATGGCTGTACCCCTGGGTGGAGAAAACCATCATTCTCTCAGGCTACTCCTACTCCCACTTCCTAATTGTCCTATACCAGAGAAAGCTTTTGTGAATATCATCTGGGGACCACTGGATATGGTTTCGTTTTTGCCTCAAGAAAATATTAAATTATTAAGTCAAAATATTACACAAAATTAATTTCAAGGCCACACTGCCCTCATAGGCAAATAGAGTAAAATAAAATAAAATTGCTTCCTACAATAATTCCTATCCTACTGTTATATTTTGTCACAAATACGGATAATAGCGTCTTAGAAATTAGATTGAAATTTGTTCAGTGATGGCAGAAATACCTAAAAAGACAATATTTCAATATTTGACAGTTAAATACTATTTTTTTAATGTTTATTTATTTTTGAGAGACAGAGAGAGACAGCATGAGTGGAGAGGGCAGAGAGAGAGAGGGAGACACAGAATATGAAGCAGGCTCCAGGCTCTGAGCTGTCAGCACAGAGCCCGATGTGGGGCTCGAACCCACGAGCCGTGAGATCATGACCTGAGCCGAAGTCAGACGCTCAACTGACTGAGCCACCCAGGCGCCCTTGACAGTTAAATACTATTAATTACTCTCCCCTGTATCAAAGCCCAAGAAGAAGCTTAAGTGTCCAGAATTTAATTCCACTTCAAAATTACTAAAAGCTCAAGAAATAAAGTCCACAATAACCATCATCAATTTCTTACTGGTCACTCTCAGCCAGAGGTGTCTCATAGAATCCCCAGTAATTATTCTCTAGACTGTTTTTCCCAGGAATGGAAAAAAGTTGTCTTAAGATTCAAAGCTGAATTCACTGAACCCCAAATCTATTTATGTTTTAAATTATAAAGACCTTAAAACCATAGTCCCTGGCACATACTAAGAATAATCAATAAAATTATCATTATTATTAGATGTATGTATTATTGAAAACAGTCTTAAACAATTCCCACAAAATTTAAAGAACAAAAGCAATTCCCAAGTGTCCATAGGCAACATTATGTTATATTCTTAGTATTATCTTTAAGCCAATATTGACCAAAATTCCTGTTATTCAAAGGAAGTTTCAGACCACAAATGTCATGAGAATAAAGGAAAAATCCTCTTGGTTTCACCTCAACAGCATGTAAATTAGTCCGTGAAGACTGATGGAGCTCACCATCTATTAGTTTAATATCAACAAATAGAATAAATCGTTAATTATGCCACCATGTTTATACTATGTCAGGAGGTGGAGAAGGATGGTGGGGACTCCTGAAAAGTGACACTCACGATGACTCATTTTCATGTAAAATGTGGAAGTCTACGGTGCCAATGCCCACAATCCCTGTGTCTTGCATGGTAAGGTCCCTGCTTCCCCATCTGGCATTCTAACCCACTTACCATTGCTTCTTGCTCCATAAATTGGCTATCCCTGATGAATCTCCCAACTAAAGAATTTTCTCCTATTTTTTTTCCCAGCTGGAAGATTGTCATCGGCAGAATCCTGAATCAAAGTTCAACGAATCCTTCTGAAATTTGTGTATCGAAATTCTGAAGAGGACCATAAATCTACCTCAAAAATTTCCCTTTTGACAACTTTTCCATTTTCCATGCCCTGAATAATTTCTACTACTTCAATAGTAGCAGAAACATCTAATTTTGCCAAATCTTTTTTCTGCTTTAATGGGATATCCTCCGTGCTCTGTTTTTCTCTGTTGTTTCTTTTAGGCAGACTTTGCATTTTAATCTTTTCAAGTTGTCCCTTCTCTTCTAAGTGTATGTTTTTCCCCCTCTTTGCTTTTTGGTCAAGATAATACTTTTTAAGTTATTATTAATATTAAATATTCAACTAACCCAGGATTAGATTCTGTTAATGTCCTGCCTGGTTTCTCTTTAGTATATTTCACATTCCCTATGCCTTTCTTTAGAGTCCTAACTACATACGTTCCCCTGGTGTGCTATCAAAGGATGTATGTCATACTGAAACGAATCTAAAACTCATAGGGTAAGTCACAATAATCTTCTTAGTCCCCTTTCAAATCTATCCCATTTTTTTCTTATCATGTTACTATGTACCATTCCTTGATGAATGATTAGCCTAGTGCTATATTTATTGACTTCATGCCTAAAGTTAACAGGGAAAAATCTCAGTCCTCCTTTGAACCAGGCTTTCTTGGGAGAATCACTTCAGTTTACTTCATGAGGTCACGCCTTTTCTATTAGGTTTCTCTGACCCAATTCAGCCCAGTAATAACTCCCATATTGCTGTCTTTATAATATCATTTTAAAAGGAGTAAGTTCTGAGTATGTCTGTTAGAATATGAATTCTATGAAGAGCAGGGATTTTTCTTTTTTTTTTATTTTACTAAAAAGTATTGCAAGTCCCTAAAGAACTATTTTTCCAATAAATAAATAAGTCTTTATTTTTAGTCTGTCATATAGATCTAGTGTGACTTCAATGACCTTGCCTCCCTTTAAGTATGTCTCTTTAATAATCCTTATTACTTCCTAGTGTGCTTATTGCTATTTCCAGAGTTAAAATAACTTCCTAAGCTTCGTTCTTCTAACATCTTGAAATTCCTCTGGTGTCCCAAGTTCTTATACTCTTTGGTGCCAATGGATTCTCCACAATAAAGCATCCACATACAAGGTTTTTTTTTGGTTTTTTGTTTGTTTGTTTGTTTGCTAACTTTGACCTTGGCATGTGTAGTGCTCTCATTCAAAGTTTATTCTACCCATTTCAAAAAGAATCAATATTAATATTGAAATAGAGCCCCCGTTTCATTTACCTGTTCAATAAACATTCACCACTCCTCTATGACTGAATTTGCTAAATGTCTCCTAAAGTCAAGGTCCACAGTCGAGGCATATATAATCAATAAATGACACATGATTTGAAGCCATGTGCCAAAAGAAAGATGGGAGTGGCCCTACAACTAATGGGCAGGCTACATAAATTCAGTAAGTTATCAACTCTACAGTGTTTTCTTCTTCAGTCCTAAATATAGCTAATAATGAGATGAAGTGGGACAATCATTTTGGCTACTTATTAAATATGTCAACTTAACGCTCAACACTAAAATTATACAGCAAAAGCTTCAAGCTCTAATTATTGCTTTGTAGCCCATGTGACATATTGTTTGTCTTTGTAGTTTAAAGTCATAGCTTGTGGGCTTTGTTGAGAAAATACAGTGAGGAAAAGGTATCCCAACAACCAATGCGTCCAGAACCTATACACTGCTCCCTCAGAGGTAAGCCTCAATGAGACTAAGAGCCTCTCTCTCTCTCTCTCTCTCTCTTTTTTTTTTTTTTTTTTTTTTTTTTTGGTTCTCTGGTGCCTGGCTCAGTTGTACCCACTTAAGCTACTTCTGTTATTCAAAGTCAACCACAGAGGCATGGCTAATCCAGTTGGCTAAAAACAGCCACCATTTTCTCCTCCTTTGAAAAAATGTATCTTGAATCTTATCACTAAGTACTTAGAAATGCTGCACATACTTATTTATCTCACTGATATTTATGGAACACATCCTAAATGCCTGAAAGCACATTAGGTGCTAGAAATTAAATGGTCCCCCAAACCACATGGCTTTCAGTCCAGTCAAGAGTGAGGCACGGATGGCTGGGTGTCTCAGTCAGTTAAGCAACCAACTTTTTTTTAATTTTTTTTAATGTTTACTTGTTTTTGAGAGAGAGAGAGAGAGGCAGAACATGAGCAAGGGAGGGGCAGAGAGAGAGGGAGATACAGAACTCGAAGCAGCCTCCAGGCTCCATGCTGTCAGCACAGAGCCCAACATGTGGCTCCAACTTACGAAATGTGAGATCATGACCAAACCCATGACCTAAGCCAAAGTCGGATGCTCAACCGACTGAGCCACCCAGGTGCCCATGACCTACTCTTGGTCTTCGGTCTCACTGTGAGATAGAGCCCTGTGTCAGGCTCTGGGCTGACAGCACACAGCCTGCTTGGGATTCTCTCTCTCTCCCTCTCTCACTGTCCCTCCCCTGCTTGCTCTCTCTTTCTCTCTCAAAATAAGTAAACTTAAAAAAAAAAAAAGACGCATACAGGGGTGCCTGGGTAGCTGGTTAAGTGTCAGACTTCGGCTCAGGTCATGATCTCATGGTCTGTGAGTTTGAGCCCCGCGTGGGGCTCTGCATGGACAGCTCAGAATCTGGAGCTGCTTTGGATTCTATGTCTCCCGCTCTCTCTGCCCCTCCGCCTCTTGCTCTCTCTCAAAAAATGAATAAACATTAAAAAATTTCAAAGAGGCATACATTAAATAAATAATAACACAATTATCTATAGTATTTTATCAGTGTAGAACACAATTTTTTTTTTCACATTTCATTGTAACTCACTTTTCTATTGTGTCTCACAATGAATGGTGTTTTACAATCTTTGTAAGCCAGGCAGCAGTCATCATGTAGTTGTCATGATCAGCATAGGACACAGCTGCCCACTGTTGTCACTCAGGTTGGAAAATGTGTGTTGTTGGAAATACACTGGTGAATTCCAGTGACATTTTAAATGACTCCCAAAAATCACATAATGATTTGCCCTAAAATTAAAAATGTTATTTTTATACTAAAAGAGAAAGACAGAGAGAGACAGGGTAAAACAGTGTAAATGTAACATGAGAGAAGAGGTAGTCAGTAGTCAAATAGTGATAGTAGCCTATAGGTACATGTTAGTGAATTTTAATTTCATCATAAGTGCAATGGTAAACCATTGAAATAGTTTATTTAGGAATTAACATGATCCAATTTATATTCTAAAAGATCAATCTGTCACCACTGTAGAAGCTGACTGAGAAATAATACCAGAAAGGGAACCACCCAGGAGCCTATTAGTAATGTAGGGTGGTAGAGCAGAGGAAAGATCAGGAAAAGTGTACAGTTTGAAATACATGTGGACACAGAATCCACAGGATTTGATGGTGAACTGAATTTAGGGGAAGAGAAAAAGGGAAGTGTCAGGATGACTCCCAGATTTCTAGACTCAACAGTCGGGCATATGATTTATTGCACGGTTATGTTTACTGAGATGGATTAGATTGAAGGAATGCCCAAGACCTGAGTCCACCAATATTGAAAATTGAGGACAAAAATACTTACAGTAAATTTTATCACTTCCTCATTATATTAGTCAAGGCAGTTAGGAGATGGAAACTAAACTGGTTATTGGAAAAGATAAATTCTAATATACAAATTATTAACCAGTAAAATGGGGTTAACTACTGAAAGTAACACAAGTGGACTCTGAGGGAATCTAGAGGCATATACAAAAAAGCAGCCTTTTCCTCTAGACTGAGGATGAGAAATAATAAAAGAACTAAGAACCAGGAGACGCCACAGCCCAGCCAATGCTGAGATTCGGACTTCCGAAAGAGCGCGCGGCTGCCACAAAACTCACAGCCCACGGGTGGTGACGAAACTTATCAGAAGTCTCCGGCTGACAACAGTCTGTACAGGCAACCAGCCGTCAGGATGTGGGCGGACTGGAGCCCTCAGAAGGACTGCCGGTGAAAGAAGATGGCCTGAGAGCATAGCTGGAGCTTGTCTGCATACGCCCCTACAAGATGGGCTCAATCATAAAAATAGAGACCTTAAACCTGAGTCTTCGATGGCTATCGCCTGCAGGACCACTCGAGGCTCTCTATTGGTGAAGCTTAGCATTTGGTCAGCTGGCAAAGTGGCTTAGAGAGCCCAACTCCAGCATCACGAGACAAGGTAAATAAGGGTAGATGAAAGACAATACATTTATAAATGGTACAGTCATTTATGTTTTAATTCTTTTGATAATAATTTACTACAGATATATTAGTTACCTTAATCCACCATAATTAAGGCACCAGCTGAATATAATGCTATCCCTAACTAACAAAAACAGATGTCAAACACAAACAACCCTGGACATTGGTAAGGAAAGACTTTATTAGGAAAAAATAAATGTTGTAAGGGAAGGCAAGAAATTATCGTAATGTGGGGAGGGGATTACAGCAATGGGAAAAAGCTCTGACCACAGATCAGCAAGTGTCTCAAAGTTCAGGAAGGAAAGGGTTTTTCTGATATAAGGAGTAAATAAGGCTAAAAGGGAATCAGAATGAAAGGATAGTAGATAGTAAATCAGAGTGTGTTTTACCATTGGGTCCTCAAAACAGCTTGAGAGAGGGAGTTAAGGAAGGTTGTACGATGAGTCAGGCTAAGGGTACCAATGTCTAAGGGCCTGGGGGAAGGAAAGAAACTTAACTGAAGTTTGGTTAACAAGCATTTTTTTCTGATTGATCAGCAGGACAAGAAGTTCAGCTAATCATTTAGAAGACAAAAACATATGGGAATTTGGAGAGTCTGTGTCTGGCCCTGTGATAGGTAAACCAGTCTTATCCAAGTCATGGGGGGAGGTATGGTTCTCTGCAGTAGCCCTTTCCGGAACATAAGAAGGTTGGAGGACCTCTTTAACCTTCATTCTTCCATGGTCATAGTGCTCAAAATTCAACACCATCAGTATTGATCTGTTTGGAAAATAAATACTGTCCTTTTAGGATTGTTTCTATAATAAACAACTAAACCAAGTAAATAATTTATCTTAATTCTTCTTAGTAAACATATATTAAATTCTTAAAGTTAGAATACACAAAAAGGGACCCTTTCAAATTACTTGAACCATATAGATCAAAAAATGTAAGAGAAAAAAAAAAGCTAGACCAACAAAATTATACATAAGACTTTCCTATAAAAGCATTCTTTTGTACCAGATTTTAACTAAAAGAACTATAAGCTAAGTATTGCCTAGTGCTTGGGACTCAGGACAAATCCTAATGTCACTTATGCAAAACAATGTTAAGAAAATTAAATCCATAATTAGAGCTCAGAAAAATAAAAAAAGAAAGTTAAGTGCAGAGTTCAACCAGGAGCTATATTACTCAGTGCTTCCTTAGCTCAAATTCTAATGACATCTCAAAGGAATGGTTGTCCTTTTGCCTACCACGCCTCTCTTTTTACTGTTTTCACACACAGGCTAGAACAGAGAAAGCCCAAACTGCACCTATTTAGAAGCAGTCTATCTATCATATCCTATCAGTATCTGGAGAGTGTTACTAAGAGTGTTTCCATATAGAATGTTAATGTGACTAGTGTTGTAGTAACAACGAAAATGCTGATGATAATGTTGTTGGTGATGATGATGTTGGTGATGATGATGATGATACAAAAGGTACATGCCCTAGGAAACCATAACTCTGAAGAGTGTTATCTTTCATAGGGAAGAAGAGATTTTAACATCAATCTGAAAGCCCACTATAACGTTAATCCTGATTTTTCCCCTTATTTATTTTAAACTGCATCTCCATTTTAACTGTCATTTATAAGAGGACAATATTTTTCAACCCAGAGAGGCTATTGCCAGGGAGAATTAACTTAATTTGTGAAGCCCTTTGTAATTTGAAATTATCCTTAAATCATCCCTTTCAACCACTCTGGTAAGGAGATATATCCAATGTCATGCTTTAAGAGCCAATTAATTTTTAAAGTCAGAAAGATATAAAATAGGCATGTACCTGCCCTGAGAGAATTTTGTTTATTACTCTGCCTTATAGAAGGTTCCAAGTTTAGAATTAAAATTATGCTTGCCTTACTGTCAAAATATATTTAAAGTCACAAACTGTAAATTAGCCAGAAAAATGAGAATACTGTTTACCTCTCTTTGTTTAATCCTCAGTAACAGGCTTTTATTCTGTGTGACCGAAACCCATAAAGAACTTTATTTCTTTTCCTTTGTCATTACAATTAGCCACATACACTCAAATATACCAATTAATCAAAAGCAAAGGCCGTGCCCTATTCCTTTTTCTATCTGACCAGAACAAGGTCAGTCCTCAGTATCTGTAGCAGTGTGTAACTCTACACTCTTACCTGGACAACACTCAAATCAGGGTCCGATGGAGTCAATTTTTGGGAATGTAATTCACTTCCATATTTCCTCTACCAGTTATTCCAGAGTACATTTCAATAACTTCTCTTGTCTCAATATTCTTTTTTGGAGAGTCAGCACTTAATGCTTTCTTCCACTGTCCTAAACAAATCATTCTCTGAATAACACGCATCTTTCAAATATTTTTAGTTTATTCACCCAATTCCATTTGCAATGAATCCATTTCCACATAGCGACAATAGACCCTGAAATTATTTTAATTACAAATTCATTTTGGTTTGACCACAAAAACTACGTAAGTTTCTATATTTGACACATGCAGAGAAAGTCATTTTTAATTACAGGAAATGAGTGGAGAGAATAGGTTGCTACTAATATGGAGGATGTAGGTGCAAAGTAGGATCTTAGGAAAGCTGAATTTTATAAAATATAAGAACAAGGGACCCCCCCCCTCCAGATAACTAGAAACAACTGCAGTTTGGTGAAGAGAAAGTTATAATAACCATATGGAATGGAACTTCTCATTCTTCTGACTGAAAAATGTCAAATGAAGAGAATTTTGCATGAAGCAAAGAAAAGGTGAAGCAGTGGAAGTAGGTAAATGTGTCAAGCAACAGAGGAGACCTAACAGAAGAATAAACGGTCATTTTTATTCCCTGAACAAGCTTTATCCTTTGCAGATCCCAAAGTTTTGGAGATGTGCACATTGAACCACTCTGATGTAATTTAACTGTCTCATCCTTTTATATTTCTTGCCTAAATAATCCATACCAAACTTTATTCAGCAGATTCAATATTTCATCATGAAAACAACCTCAGAGAAAGGAAAGAATACTCTATGCATTCATGAGTATAGTAGCCTCAGTTGTTAAGTGCCTAGTAATCTACTTGGCTGAAAGCTGCTATACAATGTAAGCCTATCATTTACATAAATAGATTACATCTACAATTGGTTTGCAGAAGTTTCTTAAAAGATTTCCACCTCTTAATTATTTTCTCTGAGCTCCTTCTTGCAATAACCATTCATTATTGACAACACTGTAGTGCAATTCTTTTTTCAAATAAAGGGTTTTATTGATTTAACTAGCAAAACACAGTAACTCAGAGACCCATCGAGAAACTTCCATAATGATAAAGAAAGATAAAACAAGCAAAAAACAAAAACCCCAAAAGATAATGAAAGGCATCTAAACACGCATGTTTTCTCTCATGTATTTTGCATGGAAAGAGAAATCTTCCAAATATAGATAAACGGAAAGGAAAAGAATGTTCACTTCACCTTCTCCTTTATTTTCCTTTATTTCATTAGGTATGGTACTTTAAAAGAGGCTACAGACATTATTAGTAGGAAAACTGGAAATGAAATTTCTCGATGGTTCATGTTTGTACACATGGACTGAAGCTCTGAGATCTTGAAAGATGGGATTTTAGAGGCAAAAGGCTTTCCAGGAGTATTACTGGGAAAATATACTCTTCACAAACAGATATCATTAATGGAGGAAATCAAGCCTAGCAGTTACTTTTAGTAGGAGTGACAGACTCAGAAAAAAAAAGAAAGTTGTATTGCTGACTAGTTTTTTTGTTTTGTTTTGTTTTCTTGTTGTTTGGGTTTTGAGAGTTTTTGTTTTGTTTTGTTTGCTTTAAGACTGGCTAGCCAGAACAAAGAAAATTTTAGATTGCTGTGTCAAAAGCCTTCTACTAGTTTTCTTCATTTAGTAAGAGAAAAAAATGTGTTTTTCTTTTGCTATACATGTTTAGTGCAAATAAAGTAAAGACGGGAAGGGAAAAATCTTTCTTTGAGAGGTAAGATTAAGGAAGCAAATTTTTCACTGAAGTGAGGTATTACCTGAAGATTGTTTGTTTGTTTGTATTGTTTTTATTAAGAATACATAAGGTAGGAGTTAACAGAAAAGTTAAAGACTTAAAGGTGGGCAAAATTTGTGTTTCTATAATTAATCTGTCTCATTCTTACATTTTACCTTACATTTTGTGTACCCACTACTGCATAATTTCACTTCAGAACTTTTACCTCCTATTGATAACTTATGATAATTTGCATTTTTCCTGTATTTGATGGCAGGGAAACAATCTGAACATACTTATGTTTAATATTATCTGTGTACTGCCTGGATTTCAGAAAAAGGTAAAAAACATGCGGTATCTCCTATAACAGTTATTTATTTTGAGGTTAACAAAGTATAAGGAATTATTTTCTGCAGTTCTTACTCGAAAACCCAAGATCTAAAATCACTTCAATGTAAGAATTCAATGTTTCCTCTGGAGATTAAATTGATATGTCTCACATATCATAAGAATAACACACACATAAGGGGCACCTGGGTGACTCAGTCTGTTAAGCGTCTGACTTTGGCTCAGGTCATGATCTCATGGTTTGTGGGTTCGAGCCCCACGTCAGGCTCTGTGCTGACAGCTCAGAGCCCAGAGCCTGCTTCAGATTCTGTGACTCCCTCTCTCTCTCTGCCTCTCCCCTGCTCATTCTCTCTCTCTCTCTCTCTCCCTCTCTCTCTCTCTAAAATGAATAAACACTTAAAAAAATAAATTTTAAGAGTAACATACATAACAACATAAGAATAACCTGTATGGCTTAGCTAATTTCTACAGAATGAAAAAATTTTGAAAGAAAGTCAGTGTTGAAAATCCCATGGCAGTTAAGCACAAATTCAGATCATAAGAACATACTTATTTAATATTTTATTTCTTTTAATTTATTTTGGAAATCTTTTTTCCCTAAGATTTCAATGATTAGAATCCAAACATACTTCATATAAATTAGTATTGAATTTATTTTCTCTTGTTATTCCTTCAATTTAGGGATGGTGTGGTTCAAAATCAGAGAACATAGGAATCATTTTACAACAGTTGTAAAAAGTGATACAATTTTAAAATTAAAAAGAAACTCAAGAGATACTTTAATTCAGAAGCTATACTATTCAACCGGAAATAAATTTTAAGTTATCATAAAATATCCAATTTGGATATCTTTGGTTATGTTTTCATATGAACTAGAAAAAGCTCATATCCAAATTAATATTCCATTAGATGAAGGTATTTTTCTTAGCTCAGTCCTTATAATTATAATTTCCTTATAATTCAGGAAATAGCTGTAGCAACTTTTTTCTAGATATGTCGCCTGAGGCAAAGAAAGCAAAAGCAAAAATAAACTTTTGGGACTACATCAAAATAAAAAAGCTTATGCACAAGGTAGGAAACAAACAAGAAAACTAAAAGGCAACCTACAGAATGGGAGAAGAAATTTGCAGATGACATATCCAATAAAGGGTTAGTATCCAAAATATATAAAGAACTTATATAAACCAACACCCAAAAAACACATAACCCAATTAAAAAATGGACAGAAGACAAAAACAGACATTTCTCCAAAGAAGACATTCAGTTGGCCAACAGACCCATGAAAAGATGCTCATCATCACTTATCATCAGGAAAACACAAACCAAAACTACAATAAGATAATACCTCACACCAATCAGAATGGCTAAAGTCAACAAAAGAAGAAACAGGTGTTGGTGAGGATGCAGATAAAAAGGAATACTAGTGCACTGTTGGTGAGAATGCAAACTGGTGTAGCCACTGTGGAAAATAGTATAGAAATTCCTTAAAAATTTAAAAGTAGAACTATCCTATAATCCAGTAATCTCAGTACTGGGTATTTGCCCAAAGAATACAAAAATAAATACTTAAAGGGATACATGCACCCTGATTTTATAGCAGCATTATCTATAATAGCTAAGATATGGAAGTATCCCAAGTGTCCATCAATTGATGAATGAATAAAGAAGATGTGGCATATATGAACAATGGAATATTACTCAGCCATAAAAAAGAATGAAATTGTGCCATTTGTAATGACATAGATGGAGCTAGAGAGTATAATGCTAAGTGAAATAAGTCAGAGAAAGACAAATACCACATGATCTCACTCATATGTGGAGTTTAAGAAACAAAAGAAATGAGCAAAGGGAAAAAAAAAGGTGACAAACCAAGAAACAGACTTAACTACAGAGAACAAACTAATGGTTACCAGATGGGATGTGGGTCATGGAGATGAATTAAATAGGTGATGGGTATTAAGGAGTGCACTTGTGATGAGCACCAGGTGATGTTTGGAATTGCTGAATCGCTATATTGTACACTTGAAACTAATGTAACACTGTATGTTAATTAACTGGAATTAAAATAAAAGCCTAAAAAAATAATTCAGAAAATAGGTACCACTACCTACCATGTTTGATTATTAAGGATTCCTAATAAAGGTTAATAGAATGTCCTAGAAGAAATTGAAGGGGACTAGGGTGCCAACATGATTCTATTATTGCAGTTATGATTTTCTTAAATGAAGATATTCTAGAAAAATAACTTTATTTGTTTTTGCATTTAATAAGGCATTAACATAGTATTTTGTACATAGAAAATACTCCACAAATATTAGTTGAAGAATACTTCTGGTATTGCATTATTTTTCTATTGCTGTGTAACAAATTACTACAAACTTAACAACACCCATTATTATCTCACAATTTCTCTATATGAGGAATCTATGTATAGCTTGGATGGGTCCTCTCCTCAGCATAGCAATAATCAATGTGTTGGCCAGGCTGTGGTCTCATCTGGAGGCTTGTCTGAGGAACAATCCACTTGCAAGCTAGTTTAAGTTGTTGACAGAATTCATTTCCTTGCAGCTGTATAACTCAGGGTCTCAGCTTTTTTTTCTGTTAGAGAATGTTTTCAGGTCCTAGAGGCCATCCACAGTTCCTTGCCATGTAAGCTTCTTTAACATGGCTGCTTACTTCATCAAGTCCACAAGGAGAAGGACCAGTATCTATTTGAAGGGCTTTTGTATAATTAGATCAGATCCACTCAAAATAATCTCTCTTTTGAGTAATGCAAAATCAACTGATTTAGGACTTGAATTACATCTGCAAAATCCCTTACCCTTTGCCATATTCTATTGTCTATTAGCAAGTCACAGATCCTACCTATACTCAAGGGACATGAACATCAGGGTATAAGGATCATGGGGTCTCCCCTAGGATCTGTATGCTGCAGAGGTGATATGTTTCACTAATATATCATGAGACTTACAATTAGACAAACAGACCCTTTCCATTCCTATATGTGTGGTTTAGGATAAAACATTTAACCTCTTTAACCCTCCCAATCTCCTCACCTTTAAAAAGTGATAACTATTTTGCATTATTATCAGTATGAACAAAAGATTATGAATATGTAGGAATTTGTAAATGGTTGGTAATGACAGTTTTATAGTCTAGCCATTGTGTGAGGTATCAGAAGTGAGACCTGACTTTGTCTTAAGAAAATTCATTAAATTCATCAGACCTAAACTAAACCAAAAGTATCTGTCACTAATGGATTCCAACTTCTTGCTTCCCTCTCTGGTTTCAATTGAACGTTAGAGTAGACCCTTTGCACAAGTAAAGATGAACTATGGTCTACTAAGAGCCTACAGTTGGTCAGGCTTTGTGCTAAATGATGAGATAGATATGAAGACAGAGACCTAGAGAGACGTGTTTGTATGAATAGTAGATTATATTCATATACATAAGGAGAGAGAAATATTATTATTCCTATTTCACATGAGGACACAATCCATGACTCTTAGGAAAATAAAATAACATATTGGTTGTCACACACAGTAACCAAGAACAAGAGAATTTAAGTTAAAAATGTTCATTTAAGGGGCATCTGGGTGGCTCAGTCAGTTGAGCATCCGACTCTTGATTGCAGTTCAGGTCATGATCTCACAGTTCATGGATTTGGGCCCTGCACTGGGCTCTGTGCTAACAGTGTGGAGCCTGCTTGGGATTCTTGCTCTCTCTCTCTCTGCCCTTCCCCTGCTCGTGCTCTCTCTCTCTCTCTCTCTCTCAAAATAAATTTCAAAACATCTTCATTTAAATGACAACTCTCCACTTAACAAATTATTTAATCTCTCTGTGCTAATGATAATAATTCTTACCTGCATGGATTGTTACAAATATTAGTTTAAATGACATGTGAAATATTTTGCACTTGCCTAAAATACAACAAATATTAGTTATTAATATTATTATAAGGGTTTGGAATTGGGATTCAACTTCAGGTTCTGACCAATAATAATTATCCTTCCCAATGCCATTGTAGAAGTTGCTAATTCTCCTTGAAACTAAAACTACACTCAGGAGAGTACCTAGCCCAGACGTGTGAATTGCACCTGCAACTCTAATAAGCTGGAAGTTGCACAGCTGCCCAGGGTTGAGCCCACTCCTTCCCAAGTGCAGCTAGAGATTTCAGAGTTCCAACATAGAACAGGCAGACCTCATTAAGGGCCTGTAACCTGGAAAACTTCATTCCTACTCCTAGAATGAAATAGGGAATTGCAAACCATCTAGGGGGCTTTTTGTTTCCCCAATTGTCACAGAAGTGCCTGTGTCACATGTAGCCTGGGGTCCTCTCTCTCTCCATAGGAGAGAGGACTCTCCATATTATATTTTCTAATACTTCAGTAATTTTCACTCTTTATACCTGCAACCTCTCTTAACCAGTTAATATAGTTCCAAATGAAGAAGTACCTAATAAAGAAAATACAAATTAAAAAAAAAGTGGTATTACCTCAAAACTCAATCTCAGTACCACAAGTCTTTACAGGAAACAAATTAAAAAACCATATCGACTTAATATTAATCATCATCCTTGGTGTATGTTAAATATTTCACATCATCTAGTGCATTAACTGAAATAGTAAATTTTATCTCCAGAATTTACCCTGAAAATAAATTTTGATATCTTAAATTCTAGCTTCAAATATAAATGGAAAATAGTGAAGTACAGTGGGGAGCAACACAGAAGTTACACCCATTGGGTTAAACTGGTCTCTGGGTCAGGTATGGAAATAGGTATTTGGTTATCCAGGTTGAACTTTTTTTTTTTAAACGGGCGGCTGTGAATCACATAATAAAGAAGTCAAAATGTGCCTACCATAAAGGAAATGAGAAACCAATAGAAATAACTGTCCTCCTCCCAACTTCACACACCTAGCTCGATTTACTTTCTTCATAAAACTTACCATCATGAGAAATGTTCTTACTCCTTTATCTGTTTGCTAATTTACTAATCTGTTATTATTCTCCACAAGAATGTGAGATCAGTTAGAATAATCATCTCACTTGTCTTGTTTAGCACTTTATTATTAAAATCTAGAACAGTTCCTTGCACATAGTATAAGGTCAGTTGACATTTACAGAGCCTCTTTTAATGGCCATTAAGTCTAAGAAAATAATTTGCCGTAAACTCCATACTCATTTGCTTCATGGCCATGTGAGTACTTGAAAGTATCTGAAGGTAATTTTGATGATATTGAATACTTTATTTGTAGAAGGTGATAATGACAAATATCGAGCCAGGTGTCAGAAAAAAGCTGCAAAAAATTCATATATAGAGAGCTGTGGCTATTCTGTACTTCAATTATATTTTCTATAAGTTAAAAAAATAATTTTATTCTCATCTGAAGATTGTTAAGGAAGAACTTGAATTTGCATGTCTTATTTCTAACAATTGTAAGTCTCCGGGGCACCTGAATGGCTCAGTTGGTTAAGCATCCGACTTCGGCTCAGGCCATGACCTCAGAGTCTGAGAGTTCGAGCCCCGCATCAGGCTGTGTGCCGACAGCTCAGAGCCTGGAGCCTGCTTTGGATTCTCTCTCTCTCTCTCTCTCTCTCTCTCTCTCTCTCTCTCTCTCTCTCCACCTCCCCTGCTCATGCTCTGTCTCTCTCTCAAAAATAAAATTAAAAAAAAAAACATTAAAAAATTAAAAAGAAAAAAAACAATTGTAAATCACCAAAAAATCGTCAGATTTTGGCTTTGGAAGGAACCCTGGAAATCATGCAGTCTACTCCCTTATTTTCTAAATGTGTGAAGTGAAACCTGGAGAGGCCTGGCAACTTGCTTACCTTACCGAAGTCATAGCTCTCAAAAAGGAGTAGAAGTATGTTCTCCTGACACTCAATCTGGATTTCTTTCCACTAAATTTATGGCCTTCTTAGCAAAACTTTTTCTTTTTTTAACGTTTATTTATTTTTGAGAGAGAGAGACAGAGTGTGAGCAGGGGAGGGGCAGAGAGCGAGGGAGAGAAAGAATCTGAAGCAGGCTCCAGGCTCTGAGCTGTCAGCACAGAGCCCGACGCAGGGCTTGAACCCATGAACTGCGAGATCATGACCTGCGCCAAGTCAGATGTTTAACCAACTGAGCCACCAGGCGCCCGACAAAATTATTTTTCTAACTTCAATGCTGCTCCTCAAGTTCGGTTAGTCTGTGTGCATGTACATGTGTGTATGTGTGTGCGTGTGTGTGTGGTGTATTTTTTTTTGTTCTTTGGGGTTTTTTGGGTTTTTTTGTTTTTTGTTTGTTTTGTTTTTTGGTTTTTTGCCTTTTGACAGTTGCATGCATACTTCTTTTCACAGTACATCATCACTGGTGCATTTATTACCACACATTTTGATGCTTTATACTTGGCTTCAAATATTTAAGGCAGATGCACTGTGTAATGCTTTGTCAGTTTTTCAATAAAGGTAAAGACAGCAACTGAGGCATGTACCTATTCTATTAAAAACAGGGCAGCAGGACTATCAAGTTCTAAACTACTTTTGATGGCTGGTATTAGGAAGCCCTGTCAGAACAAAGGGAACTCAAATTCTGATTGATTAGTGTTGTCTGGTACATCACAGTCAGCTGCCTTAGACCAAGGGTCTTGTGTTAATGCTATTTGCGTGCTACTGAAGTCTGTGGAAATGTGATCACACCATCGCTGTTCTGCAGCCCCCATCACAAAAAATAATGTGATGAATTTCATAAGAGAGTCTCAGGGCACAAAAATTTTTCAATAAAGAAAAAAAAATGTGACACGGCATGCAATATTTCAAGAATATTGTTTTGTTTGCCTACTTCCCTTTTTAGATATTGTCTTCTAACACGTTTCTACTTTATCTGTTTATCATTGTGTCTGCCTCAGCATCTACCGTGTGAGGGATGTTGAGGCTTGGGAAATGTGTTTTATTGTTTTCATTGTCATTTTGTTTCCGGAAAGTATCTGGTAATGTGGAGAATAAAACACTGCACAATTTTATCCTAGGTTTCTCCACTTCTAAACTTCAACATTTGGTTTCATTTTTAAAAGCTATGAAAAGTCAAATATGGAAAATCCTGTTTATATATAGTATTCAAGATGCTGTTCAGGCACTCCAGTTCTGGGCATTGCTTTATAAATTGTTTACACTTATGTTTGCTTAATTAATTCCTGTTTTCTTGTAGTTCTCATGTTGAGTTTAAAATACAGCAAATATCAAAGGGAGTGAAAAGGAACTAATCGTTGCTCAGAGAATACGACTTCCCAGAGTTTTTATGTGCTGGTACTGGTCCTAACTCCTCAAATCAATTCTCTCAATGGTAAAGACTTTCATGTGTTCAATCAAGATCAATCAGGCCTTAGTGTAGATTCATCCCATCTTTCCAAAGCATTTAATATCCATCAGATGGTGTGCAAATTTAGATACATGTCTACCTTAGGATTTTTAATATTTTTACAAATTATACTTGCTTTAGGGGAGAAACTCATCTGCCAGTCATAATTAAGCTCTCTAGCTTAAAATATACAATTATGACCATGGAATTTATTTGTCTGTTATGTTAATACCAGATGGAATTAAACCTCTTGAAGACATTATTCTATAATACACATTGTTTACCTAGTTCTGCCCACTTTCAGTACAAAAGTTTGATTCTTACAGTCAGAGAAATTCCACTTCAATGATTTTTTAACTTATTGCTGTACAAAATTGATGAATGGATTTCTTGAAACTGAAGGCATTTTGATGATGTAATGAGAAAATCTACAGTTAAAATGTGTGTGTGATATGTAGAAAACTCACAAATCCATTTTCAGTTTCTCAGTGAAGAAATTTGGTGATCCTTAACCAGTGTTAAGATCATTCTATTTTGATATAATATAGGTTTCTCTCTGAAAGTTCGAGGCATTACTTCCTGTTACAAACAGGTTATAGTTTGTCTCAGGCTGTTTGCAATAGGATGTGCATGTATTATTTTAGGAAACTTGTTACTATTTGCAAACCTATTTGTTGAAAGGACAAAAATCAATTTCCAGCTCTTAAAAAGTAGATGTACCGGGGTGTCTGGGTGGCTGAGTCAGTTAAGCGTCTGACTCCTGATTTTGGCTCAGGTAATGATGTCACATTCATGAGTTTGATCTCTGCATCAGGCTAATAGTGCAGAGTCTGCTTTGGACTCTCTCTCTCTCTCTCTTTCTCTCTCTCTCTCTCTCTCTCTAAGCCCCTCCACTGCTCATGCTCTTTCTCTCTCAAAATAAATAAATAAAACAAATTTATTTTAGGAGATGTACTAGAATGACTCCTTGAAAACTGAGAGAGTGTGTCATTCCTTCTGTACCTTTCTCCATAAATATCTCTGAGCAGTGGGTGGGGATGGGAAGGGGAGGGCAAGGCTGACATGACTGTATCACTGCCAAGAACAAAAGGGGTGGTGACTGCCATCCTTGGATGGTAGTTAAGGGAAACTCGTCACATCTACTGGAATGGATGGCAGCAATATGGGCATCTTGGTGGACTCTCAGGTATAGCACATAAAAGGTAGCAAGGCAGATGAAGATGATGTCTATGTGTGTTGTTAAAAATTGCAGAAGACCACAGGTTGCAATCTAACTGAAAAGTTCTTCCGGGGAACCTAGCATAAACAGGATGCAATCCTTCACCTCCAAATCATCATGCTGGCTTCTCCTGGGGACTAGAGCCTAGCCAAGCTTCATGCATTGCAGACAATGAAGGCTTAACTATGGCAACATGTGAAGTCAGGGCAAAATGGAACAGAACTAGAGAGACACAAAGTAAATACACAAGAATATGGAAGTTCACTTCCATGAAATATGTTAGCCCTTTGGGTTTCATGAACAATGAGACAAGAAGGGAGTCCCACAAGAATAGTCCCATAATTCCAGACACATGAACAGAATTTAATTTTATTTCAGTTTCCCTGTCCCTGAGTGAAATCCTGGGCAGGCCTCCAAACTTATCTCCTGACTCTTGAAAAAGAAAAGCTCTCTGTTCACCTTTAGTTATGAGCCTAACCTCATTTATACAATTAAAATGTAGATTATATGAAATAGAACTCTGAATAACATTTTGAGTATAAGTTTCTCTCCTTCCCTAAATTGCACATGATGCAAGTGGGAATATTTTATATGACTAGTACTGTCATAAGGGTCATGGCACATTCTGGACCAGTGAGTATCTAAAGCTAACTCTTTCTTTCATGGAGTAGTGTTATGGTTCTCTGGACTCTCCTCCATTACTCAAGATGTCTAATGCTCTTGGACAGTGTCTAAGCCCAACCAAGGTCAGCTTTCCTTTCTACATATGGCTCAGATCTAGATAAAAAGAAACATAAAGCCTTGGCCAATTTTGTTGGGAGTGAGAATGCAGTTACTTCCCTAATGCAGCACCCTATTTTGCAGCCACGGGCCATTTCAGCCAGCCTCTTGCCTATTAACATTTGTTTAAGTTTATTTATTAACTTGGAGAGAGAGAGAGAGAGGCAGAACAAGCAGGGTAGGGGCAGAGAAAGGGAGAGACAGAATTCCA
This sequence comes from Acinonyx jubatus, assembly GCF_027475565.1. NCBI lineage: Eukaryota > Metazoa > Chordata > Mammalia > Carnivora > Felidae > Acinonyx > Acinonyx jubatus. The sequence continues at coordinate 151,645,570 of NC_069382.1, forward strand.
AGCTGTGGAATTCCGACAGCTTGTGTCAAGCACAAGTTTATGTGCTGACAGCACAGAGCCCATCACAGAACTTGAACTCACAAACTATGAGATCATGACCTGCACTGAGATCAGAGGTCGGACAACTAACAGACTGAGCCACCCAGGAGCCCCACTGCCTCTTAACTTTTTGAGGGGAGAACGTGAGTAGGCAAGACATTCAGATATGAATGTGATACTGGTCCACTATGCTTCCAAACTGCAGGCACCATAAATCAAGGTCCTCATGCTTGGTTTCAAGTGAGGTAAAGCACAATCCCCGCTACCCCTTTTTAAACAAGTACAAACCTCTCCTGAGAAATCTCCCAATTCCCAGGCTCAACCTTTGAAGCTGAGGAAGATATTTTGCCAAAGATTGCAAAGCTGCATCTGGATCTCTTCATCTGCAGGTCTAGCATAAGTGTGTGACGCCTCACTTTGGAGTGCCAGAGCACTCGCTACCTGGTATTTTAGTCTTCATCTTCTTGAGACCATTTGGGAGTTCTGGTACATAGACAAATAACTGAATATAATAGCACTTGCACCATAAGTTAGGAGAACTAATTATATTAGTTTCCTTCCTTTTAATATGTTATCCAAAATGGTGGCCGCCAGCCTCCTTAGTTGCAAGAAATGTCTGGGTATTGTTGCATTCTTTACTGTCAGCTTTCTTATTCTGTTCCTGCTGATCACAAGCCATATCTTTCTTCTCTAGTCAGCATTCCCATTGTCCTCACAGCCTTGCCTACAGTGATAACAGTAGAGATGCTTAAAATCCTTTGGCAGAAAGATTCATTTCTTGCCCAAGGTAAGTTATGAGCTGAATTATGTCCCCCAAAATCTCATATGTTGAAGTACTAACCTCCAGTACTTCAGAATGTGACTATATTTGGAGATGAAACCGTTAAAGGGGTAATTAAGGTTAAATGAAATTATTGTGTGGGCCCTAATCCATCATTAACTGCTGTCCTTATATGAACAGGAGATTAAGACACAGAGAGGCACAGAGGAAAAACCATGTGAACATTCAGGGAGAAAATGGGTATTTGGAAGCCAAAGAGAGGCCTCAGAATAAATCAACCTTGCTGACACCTTGATCTTGGACTTCTAGCCTCCAAAACTCTGAGATATTAAATTTCTGTTGGTTACGCCATGCAGTCTGTGGTACTTTGTTATGGCAGCCTAGCAAACTAAGACAAGGTCCGTGCAGAAAACATGTCCACATTGGCCAGAAACAGGGGCAATATGACATTTATTCTGCAAGTCCATTAAAATAGTTTTTTTCTCCTGGTCTTCACACTACAGCAACTCAGGAAGGGCTTTTATTTAATCATCTCAAACTCATTATCTTATAACTCTGACAGTCTACGCAGCACAGCAGTGAGTAATTGAATATATCAATATTTCCCTTAAAGAAAAACGAAGACATTTCGTAATGAAGAAGGTATATTTTTAAGAAGACAAAACAAATTTAACACCTATTAAAATAGCTATTAAATTTTAAATATTTGTGTAAAAATTTGCTTAAATTAGAAATGTGGAAGAAGGAAATGAAGGCTTAAGCACTCAATTGCTGTTTAAATTTTGTGTTATTTGTGGACAATGAGTTAAATAAGAATCTGTTTTCTTAATTCTACATATTTAATTACAAATGTCTATACAGATTGAAATGAACTTTTAATTATCATTTAAATATATTGATTTCTGTGACTTAGGTTTACTTTCAACAAGACAGCATGTGTAAATCACAATTTTTGCCACTGTTTTGATAATAGTAAAGATAAACCATAGATAAATAACTTATATCAACAATTAACTCCCATAGCTGAAAGAATTATTTCATTTCCTGATATGTTCAAAGATAATATATCCAGCAAAGAAATCAACTGAGTTCTTGGGCTAACACTAACCAAAATAAACCAAATACGTTTTTTTGAGTCAAGAAAACCCTTATTAAATTTTCTCCTTAAGAATAAAGGCAGTTATTCCTTTAAAATGGTTTACAGAATTTAGAAAAAGATCTAGCTCTGGCATACAAGATCTATTTAGTCCATGAATAATAATAATGAAGTTAAAGAGCAAGAAACTAATTATTACCTAATCAATTCTCTCATACACATTTCTATATCTTCTCTGTGGTAAAGGCACTTCATTTTTCTACTGGCATACATATTATTAGAATTCAAGGAAATCATTTCATGTTCATTGCCAAAGACAAGTCTTCTCTTTTGGAGTTAGTGATTTTTATCATAATTGATCCTCCTTGAAATCAATTCCTCTGTTAAGGTAACATTTGTTTAAGTAAGGTTAGACCTTTAAAGATCCATGAATATTCAATCTGATTTAAAGGTGGTATTCTTTTCCAAAATATAATGATTTCTTAGTAGCTAGCAGACATTTTACAGTTGTTGAAATAAAATATATTCACATAGGCACCTTAAAGATAAATAGAAGCATGCGAAGTATAGAACTCTCCTGGATGGCAGCAAAACAATAAATTATATTAAGCTGAAATACACAATTGGGAAGAACATAGCAACAAAACTTGGGAGATAATAAAGTAGATAAACAAATTTGTATATGTTATGTTTTATATGTACATCAGGGCATATGCTACTGGATAGAATTTATGATTTAAGTCATGATTTAATATAACTCATAGTGATGAAATTAAGCATATTAGATATATGTCTACCTTGAGAAAACCTATCATTGGAGTTTAAAAGCCTGCTAATTAACTTGTACCCCAATGTTTATAGCGGTACTCTCAACAATAGCCAAATTATGGAAAGAGCCTAAATGTCCATCAACTGATGAATGGATAAAGAAATTGTGGTTTATATACACAATGGAGTACTACGTGGCAATGAGAAAGAATGAAATATGGCCCTTTGTAGCAACGTGGATGGAATTGGAGAGTGTGATGCTAAGTGAAATAAGCCATACAGAGAAAGACAGATACCATATGTTTTCACTCTTATGTGGATCCTGAGAAACTTAACAGAAACCCATGGGGGAGGGGAAGGAAAAAAAAAAAAAAGAGGTTAGAGTGGGAGAGAGCCAAAGCATAAGAGACTCTTAAAAACTGAGAACAAACTGAGGGTTGATGGGGGGTGGGAGGGAGAGGAGGGTGGGTGATGGGTATTGAGGAGGGCACCTTTTGGGATGAGCACTGGGTGTTGTATGGAAACCAATTTGACAATAAATTTCATATATTGAATGAATAAATAAATAAATAAATACCTGCTAATTATAAGTCCTTTGTAAACTGAAATTAAGGCCTTTTTTTTTTTCAAATCCCAGTGCATAGTTATACTATACTATCAACAAAATACTTCCCAGTTAATTATTTTTGTAACGGGTACTCTATTGTCCAGTGACTAGACTTCAGTCATATCTGTATGTCCACTTTCTTTGTCACTTTTATCTTAAATATGTTTCTGAATGTCCAAGTGTTATTTTAACATGGAGAAAGTTTTAAAATTTTAATCTGGAAAATTTATCAGTCTTTTCCTTATAATCTTCACCTATAAGGCTCGGATAGACTTTTTTGATTTGAGATCAGCTAATTACTAATGTTTTCTAGATTTTTAAATTCATTGGTTGTTTGTGTATTTTACTTTTAATAGTTTAATTCATCTGGGATTTGGGTGTTTGGGATATAATAATGGTAAAATTTGATAATTTGTTTTAAAGACCACTTTTCCACACATTTGTTGAAACTTTTACTTCTTTCCTATAGTGCGTAATGATGTCTTTATTATATACTAAGTATATAACAAATATTTGTCTATTATGTTAATATATGTATACATATTTAGTTTGGGAACAATATAGTTTAGTCTTTTCTTTTGATCTGGCTTCTAATCCTTGTTCAGTTTTATGCTATTTTCATAATTGCATTATTTTGTTTTTATAATGTAACATCTTTTTATACCTGGCAAGGCAAATCTATCCTTGTAACATTCAAAAACATTTTAACATTCTGTCCTTACTATTTGTTTCAATAATTTTGAGAATGGAGTTGAAGAGGGGGGGAAATGGCATTTCCTTGGCTTTCCACTAAACCAATACATTTGGGGTTAACTGATTTTTTTAATAATTTTATATTTTATTTAAAGATATGGCATGTATCTTACCTTATTAAAACCTTCCTTACATTTCTCAATAGAGTTGTGTCAAGAACTTCAAACACATACCATGTATTTCTTTTTAGAGTAGTTTCTAATTATTTATGATTTATTGTTGGTAGTGCTTATTACTGTTTCCACACTGTAACTTCTGAGTATAGCTGGCATATAAAAATGCTCTTAGACTGTGTGTAACTATCTTAAATATAATCAATATATTAAATGTTCTCATTATTTCCAGGAATTTTCAGTTGCTTCTCTTTGGTTTTTTAACCAAAGTAGTGGCACAGACTACTTTTGTCCCACTCAATGGTCCTTCTCAACTCCCTTACTAAGAGATCCCTGATTTTATTTGATGGACCAATGCAGATTTAACTTATTTTTATTTTAGAGAGAGACAGCACAAGTTGGGGAGAGGGCAGAGAGAGAGAGAGAGAGACATAGAGACAGAGAGAGAATCCCAAGCTGGCTCCATGTTCATTAGGGAGCCCAATGTGGGGCTGGATCCCATGACCATGGGGTCATGACCTGAGCTGAAATCAAGAGTCAGCGCTCAACCAAATGAGCTACCCAGACTCCCCCAGTGCGTATTTTAAAACTATCTCTCAGTCTCACTTGGGGAGCAGAAATGATCATGGAACGTAGTTTGTATAAATGTAAATTCTTAAATGGAGTTTCTCAAAAAAAAATATTTAAATAGCAGGAAGATCACCTAGCCATGATCTTTTTTTTTCCCCTTTACATTTGTCCTGATTTCTCTTGCTCAAGCTAAATAATGATGACTAGGTCCAGTAGCTATCTTAAAAAACATGAACAATAATCATGCCCTAAGGAAGATGGAACAAAAACTAGAAGCAGCCTCATTCTCCAATAATGTCAGGAAACTCATACCAGTACTGAAATTCCTACTTCCAGTAGTCTTTTATGTACAGAAATAACAATAACAATAACATTATTAACAGTAATACTGTTATTAACAATAACAATAACAGTAATAATAATAAATAAGTTATTATTTTGTGTAAGTAACTGTTTCTTGGGACTCTCAACTAAGATGCAGTTTCTAACAAATGTAACGTTGTATCAATTGTAAATAATGAATTTATTTTAAAATTTATTGTGTACAATCTTATTACATTGGCAGGATGTTACAGACCATGTTAAATAATAATGGTGACAGCTTCTTGGATCTGGAATTTGGTTCAAACGTATCTCCAAGTCTACTTGAGTGTTGCCTATCTACTGATCCCCAATCTTTAACATACTCTGCCTCACATTCTGGTGGGCATCCTTAGAATTAACAAGTCCCTGTATTTGTTGCCAAACTCAAATTCCAAGCTTTGGCTCTACCTTGCAGAGGTCACTATTCATTCATACTCAAAGTGATTGAAATGATCTCACTTTAACCCTTCTTCCATTTGTACCTGCAGTGAGTGTGAAGGAAGGTAACACAGGGGATCATGATGTAGAATGAAGTGTTGCTTATAATAGCCCGATCAATGGTCTGGAAGCTACATAGAATTCTACTACCATTTGAAGTTTAAAAATAAAGGTGCTGAAAGAAAATTAAAACCTGAGATATAAAATGTGAAAAATTGTATCAAGTAAGTGAGATAAAAGCTAGCATTTAGCCTTTGATGAAAAGGCTTCAGGAAATTATATATGGTCATGAAAATATTACGTTTCAAAAGACCTTTTCAAAAGAAATAGTACAAAACTATCTTTTGAGGATGTTTTGTGATTATGAAAGAGAATTATGTCCTACAGAACAATACACCTAACAGCTGAAATAGGAAAATTATTTTTTACATGTAAGTCCTGTATCAATAAGAACAAATATTAAAGCACAAAACAGAAAAAAAATTCAATCAGATAATAACTCCATTAAGAGTGATGGTCTGAAAAATGAGTTTCAATATCTCCTGTACTGAAATTCTCAATCAACCACCATAAAACAAATTATTAAAAGTATTATTAAAAGTAAAGAAAATGACAAAATGTATAAGAACTAACAGAAATTACATAAAACAGTAAGTAATGCATGAAGCCACACTTTGTTTAGAGATGTTATGCTTAAAAGGCTATAAATAACAAAAACATATACTGGCTAATTACGTGTATAAAAATATGATGCATGGAGTATTCATTTATGATAGTTAGGAACTGGTTATTTCAAAGACTGGCTTATTTTCATTTCCACTGAATACTCTTCCTCTCCTACATAAGGACATCAGAGAAAAAAGAACACTGTAATCTCCAATATTAAAAGAATTCTATGCCTGGTGTCAGAGAGAAAGGGGGAAAAAAAGACCAGCAATTAATTGTACATGAATTAAGAAAGCTGATTTCTCTCCTCTCAGCTAGGTAAGAATTCAAGTAGGCTGAGAATGAATGAGAAGAGCTGTGATAAAAAGTGAGTGAGAACCCACGCAGTGCTGTTTTCCGTGCCTATCGCCTCCATCCCAGTACCACCCTCAACTCCTGCTACAGAAGAAGAGCAAAAAAGAGACATGTAAAATGTGAGCCCAGAAAAGTTATCTGTTGAGTACAGAGGGACGAAATTGGAGTTTGGCGATTTGGGAGATTCAACATTTCATCTTGTCTCTCAGTACTTTTGCTTTGTCTACAGGCTAATTCTGCACAGGGTTGAAGTTAGGTTCATTTCTAGCCATCTTCAAATGCCCACCCAAAACAATATTCATAGAAAGTGTGTTTCTTTGGTATTAATCCTCAGTATACTTCCTCTCATATCCCAATAGCCAGAATTTTTTCTTATGTCCAAAGCTAAACAATTATCCTGAAGAATGAAATCATCCAGATCGCCAACATGGTAAATGATATGCCGGGCCATGTCCCAGGCAGGGATATCAGTGTTTTTTGTAGCTTTTCCTTTTTTTCAATCAGATGCTAGTAAACAACAGAATCACATTAATATTATCTACTCTAATCGGTGCCTACCACAAAATCTTGTAATGGTGATTTGTCTTCCCATACTACCTGTCTATAGGGAGATAATATATTACTCTAAGACAGAAGTATCTGGGCCCTTTCACAGTTATTCCTCACTCGAAAGTAACAAATTCGCTCGCTGGTTTCATTTTAAATTTTTTTCTTCAACGTTTTTTATTTATTTTTGGGACAGAGAGAGACAGAGCATGAACGGGGGAAGGGCAGAGAGAGAGGGAGACACAGAAATGGAAACAGTCTCCAGGCTCCGAGCCATTAGCCCAGAGCCTGACGCGGGGCTCGAACTCAGGGACCGCGAGATGATCGTGACCTGGCTGAGGTCGGAGGCTTAACCGACTGCGCCACCCAGGTGCCCCGCTGGTTTCATTTTAAAAAGACAAAAGAAAGATGGGTGTTATAGCCAAAACTTCCTGAAGCCAGCCTTGTCAAACCAATCTCCTCCAAGGAAGTATTCCAGGAGACTATTTACAAGATGGGAATAGAAAAGTGAGAATAAGAGTATGCATTGATTAGGTGGACCAGTATTAAAAGCTTTCTAAAAAAGCAGTCTAAAAAGGGTGAAGTAGAGATCATGATTAAAGCTGAGGTGAGGCTTCCCTCTAGCTCTAATATTAAGTGAAAGTGTTGGGATTCTGCCATGTTCTGCTCAGCTCCATGCTACAAGAACATGAAAGTTTGGCATGATTCTTAGAAATCTATTGTTTCTATATTTTATAGATGTGGGAATATATATTCAGATACTGCATGCCATTGAATCTAAGAAGCCATTGATTTTTAAACATACCATTATTTCATGTAATATTAAGAAATAAAACTACCAATTAAATCTTGACATTACTGTTGAGAACGTAAAGGATCTAAGATCTTAGTCTATTTGGAACGTGACAAGTTAGCTGTCCCTAGTTTCACAAACACTGGTAGAGAATATGATAGTCCTGAGTCTGAGATAAAGGACAGTTTATTATTCACAATTATAGCAATAGCCAGAGTATCAGCATACTTGTGCCAGTTCCCCAATTACCAGTTAACATAGAGCAACATAAAGAGGACCATATGACACCTGCTCACAATAGTGGGATGCATTACCAACGAGGAACCATATGGAATCATAACGGGACCCGAATCTCTTATAATGGGTAGTCAGATACTTGGCAACCATATCAGATGGGTAATTTTTAGGTCTCATTACCAAACATATATATTACTTATAATATGATAATTCCCAGCTCATGAGATTATTTTGAGCATTAAATAAGACAAAATGCATACATGTATGTGTAAGGTAATTGGCACATAATAGCATTTAAGAAAGGTTTATTTTCAGGGGCACCTGGGTGGCACAGTCACCTTGATCTCACCTCTGGTCATGATCTCACGGTTCGTGAGTACAAGCCCCACCCACATCAGGCTCTGCACTGATGGTGTGGAGCCTGCTTGGGATTCTGCCTCTCCTTCTCTCTGACCCTCCCCCGCATGTCCTGCTTTATCATTTACATTGAATGCAAACCTAAAATATCATTACTTAAGTTAACCTTTTTCGACAATGTCTCCTTTTAAAGGAAAATATCTCTAATAAGTTTAAATTTTTGCTAAGAATTATTTCTATTTTTTTCTAACGTCACCCAGTATTCATCATAGGTGCTAAGCACTTATATTGGGTGACAGATGCATTTACAATCTCCATAGTACATTTATAGAAATGTGCCACAACAACACGTACTTAACATATATAAGATTATACACACATTGGGGAAAGCTTTTAAGTAACGATTAACCTAATATTTAGCATATCATTATACTTGATAGCTGTATTTTACAGAATTTTTATGGAAGTCACTAATGGTCACAAAAAGTATATTTCATGACTCCAGGAGCTTCCAATAGTAAGATTATCTATTCTGAATATAAATGGTGTCCTCAGCTTCCCTATGTCATCTATAATCTTTGGTTGTAGATATGGCCTTACTAGATACCAAGAAAATGACGCCTCCAATTAAGGGTTTCCTTATTATTCAGTAAGTCAAAGCCTTCTTGTCATCCATTACCTCAATATTTTCAATGTTCATAGCACTCAGATCTCTAGTTATTTGCTATCTGTATTCTCTTTTTCTTTCTTACTAGTGTTTCCATCTGTCAATTATTCTTTAAAACGACCATATCAAAATGGATTGCCTTCTCTTTCAACATTGTGCGAATCCAGCAGGGCACAGGTTCCTGTCAATATGGCAACAAAAGAAAAGGAAGAAAAGAGCAGAAACACACACACACACACAAACAGATACACATCCACACAAAGTCACCAACATACAAGACAATATCAAAGGTAGTGACAAGAAAAATTCAGTTGTGCCACTTCTCCCTTTCCCCAGTGTTAAAAATTGCATATTTAGCTGCCTTCCTTCAACTAACTAAATACCCTATGGAATAAACGGTCTTTAGTTTTTATCAGATGGAGAGTGATGAATCCGTAGCCAGCTTCTAAATCAAAAGGTGAGAGAAGACAATGTGTGTCTGTTGGCCTACGGCAACGGTGAGGCACTCTTAGGCAGCCTTATGTAGACATCCTCATGAAAATGTGCTTAAGGTTTCCCAAATGAAATCCAGACTAGCCTGACAAACTCCTGCTGTGAAGCCATGGCCCCGCACAGTCTACAACTGCTGATCACAATGTCACTGCCTCATCTGTCTTGTCAGAAAGACAGCACTTCATTGAACAGAAGCTTATTGAGTGCTACACTTGAGCACAAAGACAAGTGATGCCTTTACATCCAATTCCTTCAGGAAGCTGTGGTGTTAAATATCTGGCTTCATGTTTTTAAAAAAGTCAGGAGGGTAATTTCAAATGGCACTCTCGTATTAAAAAATAATTAGAAACAGCGGATGTGGAATTAAGCATTTAATGGCATTTGAGGCTAATTCTTACCCCCATATCTCTAAGAATGCTCTTTCCCTCCCTGGGAATGCCCTTTCTTCTCTTTACCTGTTCTGCAGAGGTCATTTTGAAGCTCACATCCTCTGTTAAGTCTTTCCCAGATGTTTTTAGCCATATTGGTTTCTCTCATCATTGAACCTGAACTTACCATTCACAAGGCACATTTGACTATTCAGTCTCTTTCTAGTTATTCTGCTAAATTATAACTTTCTATGAAAAGAATATATTTATAGAATTCTTTTAAATACGCCTTTCTTTATATGCTAGGAATAGAGAGCTGGAATAAAAACAAGAACCCTACCCACATGGAGGTTACTTTTTATTTGAAGGAGACAATCGACATGCAATAAAATATATTCAGATAGTTATAGGTGACATACAGCAGAAATTAAAACATAGCAACGTAATTTAATTGCAGAGGTGACAGTATTTTCTGTTGGAGGATTAAGAAAATCCTGTAAAAGGAAGCAATATATGAGCTGAGTTCTAATTTATGAGAACGAGCTCAGCAGGCATTGATCGAGAAGAGTGTACCAGGCAGAAGGAAGAAGTTAATTGGTGAGCTGAATTTTTTGTTTCCCTCAGAAAGAAAAAAAAAATGTAGCTGGATCTCTACAATTTGACCCCCATTATACTCTTGCTCTATAGCCCTGCCCCAGCCCTTCGGTTTATCTTTTTAATCTCTCTAATTAGGTTCACTTATCTTTTCTTCACCTCCAGGAGTGGGTAAATACAGGAATGGAATTGGGCTAATCTAAAGAAAAATCAGGAGAGGAGAGATTAATGAGTAAAAATGATGTTAATAAAAATTAATGAAAAAATGAGAAATGGAAATAAACAAATTTGACAAACAAGGGAGTTTTCTATTAATATGGAAAAACAAAATGATTTGAGGAAAGCCATATCTGCCCCATTCAACACCCTCTCTTTTCATGGTGACTTGTTTAGCAAACATACAGCAGAATCTTTGAATCATACTTTTCTATGCAGAGCAGATTTTCTCAAACTTTTTTTTCCCCAGCAATAAAAACATGAAATTTTAATAGTAAAGACATGACCCAGCTGGGACACAAAGTTTGCTTTAAAGACTTATATGGGGGGAGGGAACCTTACATTTCTATCCAATTAAGGGAAAAAACAAAGGCCTAAATTTTACAATCTCACTTTTTGTTTGTTTTTATACAATGAATTATGCAATTAATTCATAGGGAATAGGTTCTCACAGCTCAGGCTCCTTTCCATTGGTTCTCACAAAGCATGCTTCTCTGGGTGGAGCTGGTTGGTACTTTGAGTGAACCCAGGAATCTTTCTGTTTGGCTTCCTTCTTTTTTGATCATTTTCCCTATTGAGTTCCTGGAAGCTATCATGGTTCTTAGTGTATGCTCAATACATACATTGACTCTCTTGGCAAGAATCTTGCCTCTGTTTGTTTATACAACAATGCCAACAGCATGCATACAAAACATGGTAGCCTCTTTTATTTTCATCATGGTAACCTTTGTAGGGCACTCTTTTTGGAACAGTGCCCATTCCCCTGATGCTGCAGCATTGCCTTACTAGTAGATTCACACGTATATGGCTAAACAAATGATTCTATATTTTTTTTAAAGACCTAAAGTATACACAAGGAGTGGTTTTTTGTTTCCCTTTGTGTTGGTCATTCTGGGGAATCATCGGAAAATGGCAGTTACCATGGAAAAAAGCTCAATGTTTTGTTTTTTGTTGTTTTTTTGTTGTTGCTATTGTTGGTTTTAGCCTACTCAGGTCCAGTCAAACTTTTAACCTATGAAAATAGCACCTATTGTTTCACTGTAATGTTGAGGGGAAGTACATGGAAACGTATCTATGAGAGATGTCCCATTTTAGAGAAAGCAGGCCAAGCAAAGATATTAAAATGAAAGCCAGTGCCCTTGTCTAAAGAAGAAAGTCATAAAGGGAGCCACTGCCTATAGACTGACTATATCTTTTGACTAAGGTAATTGTGGATTATCATCCACTTTATAGTACATAAAGTCATTGTAAGCCTTCAGGTTGCTAAAATCCTTACAATACCAAATAATCTCTCTTCAGATGCTATTTACCCCTCCTCTTGATTAATTCATTCAAGAATACTATGTGCACATACATTCTAATCAGCTCAGGGGAGAAAAATGGATCTATGCTGTGATAACTGAAGAGGAGAGTGAAATGTCAAGAGGAGTTCCTCCACTATAAAAGTCATTGTTTGGTTTTTGGTTTTTGGTTTCTTCTGATTAAGGTAACTGCTTTGTGTAGCTTCAGATCTGGAAAGCCCTTTCGGCAAATAGTTTAAATTGCACACTTTAATATTTAAGCAGGAAAGTGGTTGCAAGATTTATAGCACAATAAAATACCAATTGGTAACATACTGTGTTAGTCAAAATTATTATTAAGAGCTACTTAACTAGGTATTTCCCATTTCACATCTTCATTAAACACTTGTAGTACTTGCTCTCTCCTAAGTCTCTATGTCTCTGAGGTGGGAGAGTTGGTTAATAATATTTTCTCTTTATTTCCTAGATGCATAAGGACTATTTAAATTTAAATTCATTGAGATGATTTAAAGGTTTTCCCAAAGAACAAAAAAGAAACTGAAAATGTCTTTAAGAATTTGAATAAGGGTTCATGTTAAAAACAAGCCTGTTAAAAAAAAAAGTTTAAACTGTACATCTTAAAGAGCTTATCTACATTATGCTTTTAGGAATCTTGTTTGTGTTTTTTTTTCTTTTAAGTAATTCATGGAACATGTCAATTGCATAGAACTGGAGAAAGCATTTTAGGTGAGCAAAGAGCAGGTACAAAAACAAAATCATGAAATAACTGAACTATTACAGTAACATATATACACACACCATAAGACTTAAGACTTTTCTCTTACTCAGTTACTGAGGGTAACTGAGAGCCACTGCATATGAGCAATGGAACAGCATGATCAGATTTCATTTCAGAAAATATAAGTTCTGGTGATTATGTAGAAAAGGGATGTAGAAGGACAAAGCTGTATGCAGGAAAATGTGAGAGGGACAACAGTCGAAGAAAGAAAAAAGGAATGTCTGAGATCGGTGAACGGAAATAGTGCTAAGGTTGGAGAAATTGTTAACAGATGAGATCAATAAAGAAAGAAATATATGGACACTTCCAAGATTCTAGTCATTTTAACTAAACATCTATTTACTGATCACAGTTTGCGTACCTCTCAATATTCACCCACAACAACCTATTCATCACGGAGACTTCTTACAACATCAAATGGATTTTTTATATGGTAAACCTTTTTAATATAAGGAAGTATTTTAATAGACCATTGCCGCATTTTTGTCTCACAAAAACGATGCCATTATTTAAAAGTCTAAGTAAAATGACTAAAGGGAGGAGATGTGTTGTGTTTTTCACCACCTTGCCTCCATCCTAGGGCAGCTGATAAACAGATGTTCATTTGTGCCTCACTCAAGTCTGACCTCTATTGTTGGATAGTTAAATGATGCCTCTCAGCAAGCTAAACATCTTCTTCAATGCTTTTCTAGTTCTCCTAAATGATTCATCCAATTAGTCGATATTTTACTTCCTCTCTCCCTCTCTTTGTCTCTCATTATTAGCTATCTCTAGGGCCACTTACAATGTACTAGTTATAACGTATAAATGCACAATAACATGTTAGGTAGATTTCAGCCAGTGAATTATCTTTTTTCTGTCTTTTAACCCTTTGGAAAAGTAATATATGTCCCTCTAGTTTTCTCCCTTCTTTCTTTCCATCTCCTCTCCTTCCTTCTTGCTTTTTTGTTTCTTTCTCCTTTCTTTTTCTTTCCAAAAATATATTTCACTATCTAAAAAAACTATCTAAAAAAATCAGTTCTTTTGAGGAATGTTTCATTCTACAGTCTCCTGTTGCAGATCCATAATGCATGTAAGCCTATTAAAGTCTAATATTTCCTGAGGTAACAAAATTTATTTCACTTTAACCCGGCATTTTCCAAATATATGCAACCTGAGGGTTATTAGTATATATGTCAACACCTAAGTAAAAATAATCCAAGAAATGCACTTGGGAACAATTATCAGAGAACTCTAAAAATGATTTGCTTATGAAAATACCTGAACAAATAGCAGCATGTTGTTGCTTTTTGTCCCTAAGGAGAAAATTGTGTAAACGTGTGCATGTGTGTATGTGAAGAGGCAACTTTCTATTACCTATTTTAATGGGGACATAAAAACAGATGAATTTTAGTCTGTGGTTAAGGTACTTCTTTTGTACATTTTAATATATGGTGTCATCTATGATACAGTAAAAAACATTATAATTTCTGGCATCTATTTCATTAACTGTTACATAATTATTATTACACTGCTTTTAGCTGGAAAAAAGTGTATTTGTTGTATGTGATTACATCTATTTCTCTGCATGCATCTTTACATACAAATGCACACTGAAGTTTGGCTATGAAAAGTGGAGATAAAAATACTGATGCTCCTATAAAGGCTGTAAAAGACTGGAAGAAAGCTGAGGCTGAAGGCTGCCGCTTTGAGTTGTAGAGGTGCTAGCTATATAAGTACGGTTGAAAGAGTTCTCCTTTTATACAAATAAAAGGATCAGTGATGCTAGAGGTTCCTGGTACAGAGCCGTAATATAGAAAGGCCATGAGTAACGGATTGATATCATGGACTCTGACCAATTAAAACCACAGCAATGTAGATGGACCACAAGGATCAAAATATATTATTTCAAAGGGCATTGGTTTAAGCTTGGAATGCAAGGACAGGAATCATGAAGATCAAGGCTGTGGCCTTCTGACCACACTGTCTACTGCTGTCCTTTTGAGGCAGCGCAGATCTGAACAGAATTAAGTCTCCTCTACATGACCTCTCTTAAGCAAGAGGGCTAGAGCAATCACTCTGACTTGGTTGCCTTAATTTTATCACTTCAGTCTAAAGTTGGGCAAATGACTTAGGGAATTTATTTTAAACTCTGAAGTTTTAGGACAAAATTAGTGTACATCAAACACATTTTATGGACCAATTGGACAGTCAACAGTTTTACCACAATGCAAAATCACATTTCTTCTCAAGTTCACTACTTTCACTCCCTGACTGGTGAAAAATGATAATTCTTATAGCCCAGTATGACCATACCTAGAAAAGCAGGGAAGGATTTAAGAGAGAGGAAAGACTTTCATAGTCATATTATCCTTAGATAACATATCCCTAGATATGATATTCCTATGATACGAGATGAGAACAAACATTTATTATTTTATAATGTGTAGCGTTAGAGATATAAGAGTAGTTTAGCTGGGTGTTTACGCCTTGGCATCTCTCACAAGGCTGCAAACATTGTGACAGCCAGGGCAGCTATCCTCTCAAGGGTCAACTGGGGAGGATCATTGCTTTTAGTCCTCCAAAGATTTATGCCCAAATTCACTCACATAAGCTGTTGGCAGAAAGAAGATCTGCTTCCAAGCTCATTTATGGGGGATCCTCCAAAGGGCTACTTTGGGACATGAAAGCTGACTTCCTCCAGAACAAGCAATATAATAGAGGGAGGGAGAGCATCTAAGACAGAAGCACAGACTGTTTAAAACCTTATCTAAGAAAGGACTACCCATCATTTCGCCTTGTATTCTATTCATCAGAAATGAATCAATCCAAGTTTATCTTATAACCCATGGGACAGGGTTACACCAGGTGTGACTACCCAGAGGTGAAGACCACTGGGAGCTTTCTTGGTGGTCACTACTAGTACAAAACAGAAATTAACTGGCTCCTCAAAAAGTTAAGTGACTTGGTCATTAGAACTTGGGTCTCTTGACCAGTTTGCATTCAAGTGTCTATTTCTAAGAATCACATATGGCTGCTTAACATTTTTGGACAGTGAGTTTTTTGGCAGGATCTTAAAAAAGTGGTTATAAGTAACATCTGAATAATGAAGAGTATGGGAATGGTTTGGCATAATAAACAAAAGACAGGGTTCTTTGAGTTTATCATGGTGAAAATGATAAGGTTTGCAAATTTTAACAAATGCAATTTTTAAAATTCTTTGCTACATGGTATAAGATAGTGGTGGTAACCTTATCCTACAAATATATCAGTAGTTGAATATGTAATATTTGTAACCTTTGTGGTATTGACATCGCTGGTCCAAAATTTCCCCATCAGAAGACAAACAGACATTTCAGAAATAGATACAGTTGCACTGCAACACAGAGTTCATCTCCAGTGTTTTGAGAGAACATCTGATTCTATTCCAGGTATTCCAATGCAAGAATTTCTTATAATTACAGAACTATAATCATAAAAATTGCTCTCAGAAATCATTTGGTCTAGGATCATTAAATTTGCTTTTTAGAGCCTGCTCAAGGGAAAGGGTGGGCTAGTCACAGTGCATAGGAAGTGCAAAAACCCATGAAGTAAAAGAATAATTTGTGTATTTGTACACAGAGCAAAGATGCCCAAAAGCCAGAGAGAACAGAAAAAGAAAGAGAAGTTTGGAAAGGGATGAGATCAGAGGGACAGTAGATAGAGGAGGGCCGCTCATGTAGGGCTTTGTGATGTGAGGTACCATATGGGGCAGGTCGTGTAGGGCCTAAGTGATATGGGATACCATTGAAGAGTCATGAGCGCAGAAATGACCTGATTTTACTTATCTTTTTAAAAGCATTATTCTAGCTGCTCTGTTGAGAATAGACTGTAGGGTAACAAGGGTGGCAAAAGGGAACCAGTTGGGAGGTTATTGCAATAATACAGGTGAGAAATGATAATGGTTTTGAACATGGTTTATAACAGTGAGGACAGTGGGAAATGATCAGACTTTTGAAAATAGAAGCAGTAAGCCGAAGGTGTCAGATATAGGCTGTAAGAAAAAAGGAGGAATGAAGGTGATTCTAATATCACCATTTTAATAGAAAAATCTTTCCTTCAATTAAACCACTGTTAACAAATGGAAGCAGTCAAACTGACTGAATCAAAGGTGTTAAACTCAGATCCCTCACCCAAGGCACCCTTTTGACCCTAATGTCACTCGGAAGACCTGTAGAACTCCTCAGAGAACAGTTTGAAAAACTGTTGGTACACGTTTCTCAATCTGTGTCTGCCTTTTTAAAAAATTATCCCTGAACTGAGGTTGAACTTAGTTTCAAACTTTCATTCCAAATGATTACCAAAAACATAATCTTATTCAATCTCAGACAAAGTCACTTCAGGTTATAAGTAGTCAGGTTTAGAACCATCTGCAGCTCCTTTTAACTACGGATTTGACAATGCCATAGTGACATCAGTGGAGAAGGTAACGATATTTGCTCCTATTGCTTACTGTGTCACCATTTGTAGCTACTGCGATGTAAATTACTGTATAGTCATAGGTACCTCTCCATTCATCTAAGTGCCCCAAGTTAAATGCAGTTTACATAAGTATGGCTCTTTCAACTGTTATGCCGCCTTACATTTGACTGGGGCCCAGTAAAATGCAACTATATTCTTATCCCAATCTCGTGCCATAGGAAACTTGGTAGGGCTACTTCAAACCCTACTTGCCATTTACAGCTAGAGTGATTATCTAATTTATCATCTGAAACTGGGACATATTGTCTGAGACAAATGATACTGAAAAGCAGATGTAAATCAGGACTGTCCTGGGCAAACTAAACTATATAATTATTCTATGTCCAACACTGATAGCAATCTATCTTCTCTGTTCTCATGCCATAATGGCATAGTAAATGCCTGCACTGCTGAAGATTTCCAGGTTTTACAGACAAATCTGGAGAGCATGGTTTCTCAGATACCCAAAGTTATCTGCCAATTTTATTACCCCAAACTTGAATGGTAACATTCAGGAGTTGAGGGGTTAAAGCACCACTTCCTTTACTACTCACTTTCCATGACTGCTGTGTTTAAAACTCAGCCCAGACCTTTAATCTCTTCTGGTGTGGGAGCAACTCACTTGGGGTCTTACACGCTCCATCTGCTGTAACAAATGCCATAGACTGCTGTCTTATGAACAAGAGAAATTTATCTCTCACAGTTCTGAAAGATGGGAAGCCCAAGGTCAAAGCAGATTCAGTATCTGGTGAGAGCCCACTTCCAGGTTCATACATGGCCCCTTCTAGCTGTAAATTTACTTGGAATAAAGGGCAAAGGAGCTCTCTGGGGTCTCTTTTGAGGGCACTAATCCCATTCAGGAAGGCTCTACTCTCATGATTTAATCACCCCTCAAAGGCTCCACCTCCAATTACCATCACATTACAAGGATTTAACATATGAATTTTGGGGACACAAACATTCTGTAACATCCAGGACATATTTTTCCAGATCTCTTAATTTTACCTGTGTTCTATTACTTGGAAATCAAGCATGTAGAGTTTCTATTTACTGGCTTTGCAACCGTGACCTCATGAACAACTGTGACCTCATGACTCAAAATGGGCTCATGTATAGGATTAAAGGAAGAGTGGGGTAGAGTAAAAACACAACAGTAATTTATGCTATCAATCACTAAATATGGTTCAAATAAAATCCTTCTCTAGATGACATTACTTATATCCTAGATCACACAGCAAGATAACAGCAATATTGGGATGATAATCAGTTCTCCTAATGCCTCCTCTATTGGACTTAATTCTTTGATGATACCTTTAAAAGCATTGAATTGTCTTGTTTTTATTCTTGTTGTTGTCCCTAAACTCCTACCAAAAAATATTGTATCAAGGTTTTAAATCTCTAGGCTTTATAATATTCACAATAGATTAAGACAAATTCGAAGTGTCTGCACTCTCTCGGCATATGTCAACTTCTTGATTTAATGTACTATATTTTTAACTCACCTCACTATATTTTAAAGGCTACTATAAATTATGTAGTGAAATAATTCAATCAATTCATTTAAGTTAAAAAAAAACAAGGAAATCTTTATAGAAGTTAATAGTGCTATAAAAGCTACAGCGATTTCAAAAATCTTCTCTATTTCAAAAATTATAGAGGTTTTATCACTTACTGGGGTTAGTAAAATATATCCAACACCTTACACCAAGTTTCAGAAGTTCAAATGTACAAAGGGTTGCATTCTTTAGGTTAATAACATCTTGTAATAATTAAAGGTTACACTGTTTAATTTATAAAATAACTGTTAATTAGAAGGGAGCAATTAGGAACATGCTTTGTTCCTAAGTGTAGGTAATTCATAGCATATAAGGCTAGAACCATCCAAGCCATGGATTATCAACATAAAAAGGAAATAACTCACTTTGCAAACATGGAAAAATAATCTAAGTATAAAATTAGGTTGCACTTATATCTATGTAAACTCCTAAATTTTTACTTATGAGTTTTAGTCAAAATATTTTCTTGATTCTATTTGAATCGACATACACAATAAGACTAGAAAGAAAAGCAGATGTTAAATTGAGCAACTGAATTTCCCTTTTAGGAATAAGTCAGTAAATTTTCTACCAAAGTATAACAAATTAAAAAGGTAAATGAAAAGTGACTATTTCAAATTCTCTTACTTATTCATATGTTCATTTGTTTGACTTTTTTTTTTTTTTTTTGGTATGTACTGTTGCTTAGGTCCTACTCTACTCTATCTGGACTAAAGTAGTGAATAGTACAAAGTATCTGAACTCAGGATAGTTTAGAATCTAATTAGGGAGTTCATTTAAATAAATTTAAAAATAATTGTTTAGAAATATAATGTGAAGTTGTTTTGAGCTATGTAAAAAATAAAATAAAATGAATAAGGGGATAAAAAACTGAAAGGTGTTAGAGAGGAGGGTGCTATTTCAAATGTCTTGGTCTTGATCCACAAAAAGAGCCTAAGTCAGGGATAAATGTTCAAATGACTTATCAGGTAAGTATTCTCATGAGAAGGGGAAAACTTGAAGCGGGTAGGGCAGAAGAACAAAGCTTAATAAGAATGTAGTCTCAGCTAGAGACTAGCTTCAATCTGATCCCATGGGAAAGCTGGGGGATATCAACGCACCCAGAAACTTGGCCTCACATCCCTGCCAGTTAGTGAATGGCCAATGTCTCTAGATTTGCTACCGCGAGGAGAGGCTAAATTCCAAGAGCTTCCTCCCGACCTTTCCTTCTAGCTCTTATTCTACACATCAAAGAAGTGTGAGGATTGTACCAGTAGCTAAATATATTCATTTAGGTACCAGAGAAATGAGCATAGGCTGAGCCAAGGTGGATCCAGTGGACCCACTATGAGATGAAACTGAGCCCTTTTTATTAACTGATCCCCCCTCTAATGGGGGTGGGGAATGAAAACATTTTGGATCCCAAATATCATTGTCAACTCACATCCTGCATCGTAGAGTCCTCTAAACAGCTATTCTTCTAGTTTGGGGGCATATGGTTACCCAGATAAATGGTCATAGGTCATTTTGGGGAGGGAGTCGGTACTGCTGTTTAATGATTTCTAAATCTTAGAATTAGCTCATGTCTAGGATATGAGCAAGAAATCAGGACTTTCCATTGGGGCAGGTGACCTTCACTTCTGCTTGCCCCTTCCTGATCTTCGAATTTTATACTAAGCACTTATCATCTTATCAACTTGCCACTTATCAACTTGCTCCAAGAACAGGAGAGTTCCCTTCACATCTTATCAAAAGTCACAAGTCATCTGAATTTATTTTCAACCCTTTTTTTTGTTTCATTAGTGCTACATAATTAATGTTGCTAAATGATAATTTTCACATTATAATTTTAATTCAACATACCACCTAATTTTTTTTAATTGAAAATAATATTCCTTAATGTAAAATAATAATAATTATCTGCTCGTGTTAGGCACTATACTAGGCAATGTGTTTGCTTAGAACCAGAAGAGTCACATTCAATTGCTGTGATTTTGGAAATCCAGAGGCATATTCTCTCAACGCCACTCTACAGACTGTAGATATTCATAATACACTATGAAAACAAAAATATTTGCCCGATATTACCTTTCCGTTTTAAAGTTCACAATTAAAGATATTTTTTGAGGGGCGCCTGGGTGGCGCAGTCGGTTAAGCGTCCGACTTCAGCCAGGTCATGATCTCGCGGTCCATGAGTTTGAGCCCCACGTCGGGCTCTGGGCTGATGGCTCAGAGCCTGGAGCCTGTTTCCGATTCTGTGTCTCCCTCTCTCTCTGCCCCTCCCCCATTCATGCTCTGTCTCTCTCTGTCCCAAAAATAAATAAACGTTGAAAAAAAAATTAAAAAAAAAAAAGATATTTTTTGAAAAACATAAAAGCCCTATTTAAATTTATTTACATAATTATATTCATTTGAGCAGATGTCTCACATGTGTGCTATTTTAGAATATGTTTGTGTATATATGTGTACATATAGTATATATATATATATATATATATGCATATGGAGAGAGAAATTAATACATAAGTGATGAGTTGGAACATTAAAAATGGTCTAATGACAATTTTATACTAATAACCATTTTGTTAGCTTATAGAAGAATGTTACTTTTTTCCCCCTCTTTTTAAAATTCACTCTACTATTCTGGTCCTAAAATAAGAATTTTTTTTTTAGTTTGAATTTAAAACTGGCCTTTCCAATACCATGACTTTTCTTGCTTTGGAAAAGGCCTCCTCATAAAAGCTACAAAGGACTCTCACACTTCAAATAGTTCCCTCAGACATTTCGATAAGTGTAAATGAATTTTTTAATCTTCTGGCAGATTCATAATGCCCCACAGATGTGTCCCTGGCTAAGAAAATCACATAGACATCTATAAGAGGAATGCTGTCCACTAACAGCTGCTATATTGCTTCCAGTGTCTAAAGTGCTGTTCCCAGCTGCCATTTCATTCTTCCTAGAGTGCTTTTATGTTACAAACTTCCAAGTTTAGGAGAGCTTCTCTTATTACAGCAGTTCGGGAGCATCTTCCTTCTGAGAGACTCCACTGCATATGACTTGAGACTGAGAAAACGGTCAGTCACTTTAAAGGTAACTTGTCAGGAAGAAAGTCCAGGATGGCCAGGAGGGGTGAATGGAGGGAAAAAGGAAAGGCTGAGAGCGGTTTACACAGAAGCAAGTTATTTACCTGTTGTAGGTAGAATGTATTTTTTCACCCAGAAAGTTCTGTGTTTTCTAAGGAAATATTACTGAGGCATGTTCTTCAACAATATTTGCTCTGAGGAACCTGACGGGTAGACGGGAAATGGAAGAATTCAATCTGAACATTGCCCAGTGGTACAACTAAAAATTTCTCATCTATGAATCATGTCTTCCCATAAACTCTGTTTACAATATCAGATCTTTAAAGTTAAAGCAATCTACAATGCTATGGTTTAATATGAATTAAAATAACATAATTACATAGAGCAAAAACATTTATTGAGCATGACATTTGCCATTTCCTGTTACCTCTACTGTTATACCTTTTTTTTTTTTTAAATGAGGCATGGCTAAAAAAAGTAAATTTTATAGGTTATCGGTTTCGTTTTTTCTTTCAAGCGTCAGGCATTTCATTTCAGTGCTTCACTTTTCAATTTCTTTTTCTCATTATAAAATGTATTCATTTTAAAGATCTTGTAGTTTAACAGGTATTCACTTCAGAGGGCTTTTCTGGAATGGATTTTCTACCAGAAAGGTAATTTATCATATTGAGTACTGTCTCTCAAGCTAAAAAGGAAATTGGTAGATAATAAACATTCCAGTGCACCCTTAGTATTTGCAAGTGCAGTCTTTAAAACAAGATGGATACAGTTTAAGCAGGCTGAACAATGGTGTGGTACAGTGGCTAACGTGTGTAAATTTGGTCCAAACCATTTTTGGAAGTTGGCTGTCTTTCTTGGCACACTATATTAAGCATTTGTAAAGCCTGAAACCTAGCCATGCTTTAAGATAACCAGAAGTGCTACTTTTATTTTATAATTCATATACCTATGATAGATACATTCTATTTTAAGAAATCCTGACATGAATACACCTTTCCAAATATGTATTTTTATAAAAAAATACAATTTAAATTGTAAATATGTGATCCATTTACAACACTTCATGTTTTTCGAAATTTTTAATAAACATTGATTTTATACCCAAGTGTTTGGAAAGGACTGTTAAGGATTGCATCTGACCTGTAAGGCGGTGGGAAAATTAGCATGTAAGATGATTGTTTCAATATTGAGGGCTGGAGCGCCTGGGTGGCTCAGTCGGTTAAGCCTCCGACTTCACCTCAGGTCATGATCTCGTGATTTGTGAGTTCGAGCCCCACATCTGGCTCTGTGCTGACAGCTGGGAGCCTGGAGCCTGCTTCGGATTCTGTGTCTCCCTCTCCCTCTGCCCCTCCCCCACTTGTGCGCGCGCTCTCTCTCTCTCTCTCTCTCTCTCAAAAATAAATAAATGTAAAAACAAATTTAAAAAAATATTGAGGG
The DNA here is from genome assembly GCF_027475565.1 of Acinonyx jubatus. NCBI lineage: Eukaryota > Metazoa > Chordata > Mammalia > Carnivora > Felidae > Acinonyx > Acinonyx jubatus. The sequence continues at coordinate 151,669,001 of NC_069382.1, forward strand.
CTTAGCTGGGGGGAAGGTCTGCATCTCCTCTTGCATCTAAGTGCCAAATTATATTTTATAAACGTACATTTAATGAGAGACTGGATAAAATATTTTACAAAAGCATTTTGATTGACTTCCTGAGCCTTCTCCATCATTCCAGTTATACAGAAACTACTGGAACATGAAGGACTGTTGCACAAGCGCTGTATGCTGAGTGCCACGGCCTCTCCAGACCTTCATTCACTCATGTGACATACATTTACCAAACATGTCCCGTTGGCCACATATTTACTTTCATATGATATGAATACAACAGTTAAGAGTAACAGGCTTTACCCCATGGAACTTAATTCTATTGGGATTTTATTTTTAATTTTCTTAGTTTTCTCTTTTTCTTCTTCTAAACAAAAACAAATATTTCAGATAGTGACAAGTGCTGTAAAAAATATTAAGCAGTGGAAAGGGACAGAGATTGGAGTGGGGACTGGTTGTTAACTATGATGATGGGGCGCCTGGGTGCCTCAGTCAGTTAAGCATCCAACTTTGGCTCAGGTCATGATCTCACAGTTCGTGGATTCGAGCCCCGCATCAAGCTCTGTGCTGACAGCTTAGAGCCTGGAGCCTGCTTTGATTCTGTGTCTCCTTCTCTCTCTGCCCCTCCCTGCTCACGCTCTGTCTCTGTCTCTCTCTCAAAAATGAATAACTATTACAGTCAGGGAAAGCCCTGCTGAGGAAATGGCTGTGTATACAGAAGGAGTGAGTCACATCAAGAACTGAAGGTGTCCTGTTCAGACAGGGGAGGTAGCACAGCCAGGGAAGAGGAGACAGTGGGGGATAAGAAACAGCCTGGGTCATTTGGAACCTTGTGTATCATGGTTTCCAGTTTCAGCTTATTCTCAGTGTAAAAAGGAAACGCTGAAGTCTCTCAGCAAGGAATTATCATGATGAGACTTAAAAATTTTAAAGATCACATTGCTGAAAAAAATGCTCAGCATTCCAAGGAGCTGTGAACACAGTGACGACAAACATAACGTTTAGAATCTTTATTTTTATGTTTGCATCTCCACTGCCCAGCATAGTCCTAGACATGATGACAACTACTCAATAAATGTGAGTTTAATTACCAATTTCAAAGTAGTTATGAAAGCAATGCACAGAAGACAACCATAAGCCTACTCCTGGTGGTGGTCTAGTTCTTTGAGGAAAGATTTAAGTGGTTGGTCTGATATTGTAATTAGGCAAACATGTTGTCTAGTCATCTGTACATTGTTTACTAAAGACTTCCCTTTCTAGGACTACAAATCCCATAACAGGGTATTACCTCGTTCCACATAGTCCAAAAGGGAAACTGTCCTCTTAGGGACAACAAGGCAGTTTCTTTACACTCACAGAAACAGCATGATTTGTAAATATGGTTTTCTAACACTTTCACTCAGAGTCCACTGAGGACTTGATCTGCTCAATATATACTTTACTTAAAGGGGCACAATAGTAATACATCATAAACATTTCTAAACATTGAGCATATGAGAGACATAAGGAACAAACAACACAAGAATTTCTTATGGTAATCATAGGGTCAAGCCTCTATCTGAAGTAAAAGGGTAATTCTATTTCGAAATGTATTATGTGATGGAATGTTTACAAACTTGGACCCAATTTCTGGTGAAGCTGATAGCATATATTTAGAAATTACACGTTTTTAACACAGTCATTACACAAGCATTCGTTTTTTTCTGGGAGTGTTTTGTACGTGAGCTCCTTCCTCATGCCTCACTCACTTTCAAACCACCCGGTTTCATTGTTTGGAGAATAAAGCTCTTATTCATCACCACATGCAATTTACAACACTGATGTTTGGGTGGATGTTTCTCCTCTAAAAATGCACATGCACACATTGCTACAGAGTCTACTGTCTTCTGAAAGCGATCTTGAAATGATAGCTACCGGCTCTGTTATCACTCAGAAACCTGAGGGCAGCAGCCTCAGCTGCCCTGAAGCATTCCCTGAGTCACAGACACTGTCCTTTTACTCTCTTCCTCTTGGCTAATTTGGTCAGTTTTTCAATTCATCCCAGTTGTCAGTTTATATGAGATATCAGTATCTTTCAAGTGTCTCTTTGTATCATGCAAGGTGAAAAAAATCCAAGTGATGACCGGATTCTTTGGATCAAAAATATAAAGAACTCTCCAGAATAGAAAATAATAGATATGGAAGAAAATATTAAAGACAGCAAAAGAAAGATAACTAAGGAAAATTTATAGTTTGGGAATAATTACCCTGCCATTATTCCCTAATTGTAAACTATGATATATGTTAGAAGAGATTCCACAATATCATTCAGTTAGTAACTTTAGTCCTGTTGAATGCCTACCATTTGCCAGGCTTAACACTGGTGCTAGAATTAGAGCAGTGAGCAAGACAGGATTTCTATTTCATAAGGAGCTTACATTTTAGTAGATACATAGATAAAAATGTAATTCCAATGTAATGAGAGAAATGTTATCAGGAGAGAAGTATGGATTAATTAAATACCAAAAAAAAAAAAAAAAGGTTTTGGTAGTACCTTAAAAGAGCACCTCACCCAGATTTGAAGGTCAATAAAGGCTTCCTGTAGAAAGTGTTATCTAAACTGAGACCTTAAATATGAATTAGATTCTTGGCAGAAAGGGCGCCAGGCCAAAATTTCAACTTGTACAAAGTACCAGAGTAAGAAGGAACATGGACTTTTTCAAGAAATGCAAGTGTAATTTAGCTGAAGCATAGAGTATAAGAAGTGAGCAAGAAAAGAAAAGGGTAGAGAAGCCGACAGAAGCTGTATTAAATTGTGCAAGGAATTTCATTCAATCCAGTGGTCACCAGAAACACTGAAGAGTTTACGCAGACATCATTCTGTATGTCGAGTTAGGAATGAACTGGAAAGAGTTGAATTGGAAGAATGGCAGAAATACTAACTAGGAAATTTCCATAATATTCTAGCCAAGATCTAAGTTATCATATTCATATTGAGAGTGGAAAAAAGTTAATGGCTTGCATAGATATTGAAGGGATAGAACAAATTTTATTCTCCCAGGTAATTCATTAAATATCAGAAGATTGAAGAGTTATGAATGACTCCCAAATTCCTGACTCAACCAGATGCTACATTCTCAACAGGTGACACAAGTGTGTACATATCAGACAGAACCTCTTTTCATAGCCTATCGTATTTCCCTAGCTACTCAGCCTATTTTTTGAAGAGTTTCTCATTATTCAACAAATCTAAACCCCTGTAACTCTCTGTTATGGACTGAACTGTGTTCCCCTCACATCCATGTGTGGAAGCCATAGCCCCAAATGTGACTGTATTTGGAGGTAAGTCCCTTAAAGAGGTAATTAGAGTTAAATGAGCTCCTAGGGTGGGGCCCTAATCCAATATGATTGGTGTCCTTACAAGAAGAAGAGATTAGGACCTATAGAGAGAAACAGAGAACAAGTCATGTGAGGAGACAGAGAGAAGATGGTCATTTACAAGCCAAGGAAAAAGGTTTCAGGAGGAACCAAAACTTCTGATGTCTTGAGTCTCGGATTTTTTCCCTCTAGAACTGTGAGAAAATGAATTTCTGCTATATAAGTCATCCAGTGTGGTATTTTGTTATAGCAGACCTAGAAACTAATACAGCCCCAAATCAGAATTCAACTAAAAAGCAAATTCCCCAAAATCATATAGGAAAAATATCCCATTTATGAGAGATTATGTTAAAGTCCAGGTATAGTGGTGCACCTGGATAGCTCAGTCTGTTAAGCTTCTGACTCTTGACTTAGGCTCAGGTCATGATCTCACAGTTCATGGGTTCAACACCCACATCAGGCTCTGTACTGACAGTGTGGAGTCTGCTTGGGATTCTCTCTCTCTCCCTCTCTCTCTGCCCCTCCCCTGCTAGTTCTCACTCTCTCTCAAAATAAATTTAAAAAAGAAACTTAAAAGAAAAAAGTCTAGGTATAGTATACATGTTTAAAAACATAGCTTTTAATGAAGGATAGCAAATACTATGTTATAATAAATACTCTTTCTCAGTTTAATGCCATTAGAAGTAATTTCACGATTTGTTCAGGCCAATGTAAAATGTCTCAAGAAACTAATCATGACAACTTAGGTTAACACAATAAAATCATTCAATTAATGATCTCATGCAGTGGTTATGCCATGGATTGTCTTGAGGAAGATATCATCCCCCCCCCACACACACACACATGCATACACACACATACTCCTCTCCATCAGTCCTCTAATAAGAAAAAGATAATACAGGCTTGGATTTAAATTAAAAGATAAATAAATAAAAATGTAAAAATAATAATAATAATAATAATAATAATAATAATAATAATATAGCTAACTAAATAAATAAATACAGCTATGAGGTAAATTCACTAACCTATCTTCCAACCAGATTTCTGGCCCTCAGACTCTACTTCATAAAACTTCTAGCACCACTATGAATCTCCTGCAGGCTTTTGACTTTTTTTGTTTGTTTGTTTGTTTGTTTGTTTTCTGGTAGCTGTGTAGCAGTCTGAATACTACTGGGTTTCTGAAATTTAAAAAATGGCCCAGTATCTTATCAATGAGTCATATTACTTTTCGGGGGGGGTGGTGGAATACTTTATACCAGTGATTTCTACCTTCATAAATTCATAATATTTACTGGGAAGATTAAAGCTCACATATTAGATTTTTTTTCAAAGAGTTACATACTCTATCCAGGATTTCCTAAACTGTTTGCACCATTTGTTAAAAATCAAGTAAGAGTAGCAATTGTAACACCATAAAATCAGAATTACTAAATTTACAAGTATCTTTTCTCCCATAATATTTTGAAAATAAGAATGTGGCTATTTAATAAAATTTGAAGAGGTTGTCTTTAAAGTAAATTGCCATACCAAAACCTCAAATATTTTAGGGTCACTTTTGTATTATTATGTGGAAATAAAATAACAGTTGAAAAAATTCCCTTCTCTGCACTCCTACAATGCATTTTACCATTTTTAGAATTTATTATATGTTTGAATTTTAATAATTACTTGCAATTGTCTTATGTTTCCTAATATAGTAATTTATGAAAATTACCTTACATTGTTTGGTTTGATTTCTACATGCACAGTATCATTCAAAATGGCTCAAATACAATATATACTTCTAGACTGGATGTAACCAGCACACATGTGCGCACGCGCGCGCGCGCACACACACACACACACACACACACACATATATACACACACTCACACATACTCACTGAAAATCAAAAGATTTTCTGTAGACAGCCTGATGATTCCAGAGAGACTCCAGGAACATACTTAGTATTATTCCTGTCAGTTCAAAAATGAACTATACACTCCAACTAGTCTTCATCATTGATGTAAATCTTATCACACAGCTATTACTGAGAAGGAAACTAAGCTTAAATTACATTGAAGAAAAACTCCACAAGGAGTTTTTATTCTTTTTTAATTATTAACATCAAAGGGCGAATTTAGTGGCATTAATCCAGGCTTGAAAGAAGGCACACTACCTTTGGAAAAGATGGTTCCACAGGGATCAATTTATAAAACCAGTGCAACTAAAAATGTAATAGCATTCAACAAGTCTACAGCAAAAATAGTTGAAAACTGCTGGTAGAAAATAGTCTAGTCTTTTTCCAAATTAGTGGTGGCTCATGGAAAATTAATTCAGGGCTCCAAACTACTGTTCAATGGTGGTCAGAATTTCTGTTCTCTTCTATACTGCATCATAAGGGATACTGCTCTGTGTCTAATCCACTGAGAGTGTTTTGGGGTATGTGCCTCTGTGTGTGTGTGTTTGTGTGTGTGTGTGTGTGTATACAAAATAATAATGGAAATAAAAATGGGTCACAAAGACAAAGGCACAAAAATTATTTTACTATTAATGCAACAATTATATGACAACATCTTCAAATTACAGAATTTATAAACATTTAATATGCAAACCACAATGTAAATAGCATGTCAATCAAATCAGGAACTTATGTGCTTGGGTTGATGGAATTTAAATCCTAAGATACAGAGCAGACTCACAAATATTGGTCCCAACACATCCAGATGTCTAGTTTTTGTCCTGCATATTCAGATGGAGAAAATAAAGCATAAAATAGAGCAAAAAGTAGGAGTTGCATAAAATGGGAGTACTAGAAGGACACAAAATGAGGAAAATGAGGGCAAGTCATAGACGCAAGCCACAGAGAATCTTGAGGGACTCTCATGAGAGAGAAAGGGTGCTTTATTGACAATGAGCTAGCCACTATTAAGAACTGGGTGAAAAAGGGGGCGCCTGGGTGGATCAGCCGGTTAAGCATCTGACTTCGGCTCAGGTCATGATCTCACAGTTTGTGGGTTCTAGTCCTATGCCGGGCTCTGTGCTGACATATGGGACCCTGAGGCCTGCTTTGGATTCTGTATCTCCCTCTCTCTCTGCCCCTCTCTTGCTCTCTCTCTCTCTCTCAAAAATAAATAAATGGTTAAAAAATTATTTAAAAAAAAAAGAACTGTGCAAAAAAGCATTACTGAGAGATCAGGAGAATGGAAATCAAAGTCAAGGTTGTAGAACTTAGTATGTTCATGGGCAGCCAGCCATTGTACAGAGTATACGGACTTTCAAACACCAAATCCTTCCTGCCTCCAGCAATCAGGACATTTTCTAATACCATTTTACCTTGCAGACTGTTTCTTGTAACAATTCACAGAACTTTTATAGATGATGTCAAACGACGTTGCAGTTTTGTTTCTAAAACTAGCATGCTATCAGAGCAACCCAGGCCTCTTATTAATATTCACTCCCATTGATACAAAGGGATATTACATAATGCATAAGATTTTTCAACATCTAAAAGCACTATATTTCTTTGTCTGTTATGAGCATTAGCAGCTCACAAGAACGGTGCCACACAAGCAAATGGCAAGCGGTGACACTTTCAACATGAACAGCTTAGCGCTCTAAAACAGGAGTATTAGAGATAGTTAATTAACCATTGCTTGAGTATTTAGTATAAGTCAGCAGAACATATTCATGTAAAAAAAGCTAACATGGCGATACCATTCTCTTTTTACTCATGTGTATGTATTGATGTTAAGATTGAAGGTATGAATATTGAGTTCTTCACTAATTCAGTTGTGGGATTATTTCTAAAATCCACCAAAAACCTGACCTAAAGAAACCAAAATGCGTCCGTAGTTTTTAAAATTAAGGATTTTTTTAAAAGATTGTAAACTTTGAACTAGAAAAATGCCTTTATTGTTGGCTACCATCATAAAGCTATACGACTGGCAAAGATTCTTCTCAATGAAATGTGGCATCACAGATGGAAAAGTTTAAGGGTTTGTCTTGCACAGAGAGTAGGTGTTGGGATCACAGTGTCACAACATTTCTGATAAGCTGCATGACACTTTTCTTTCTTGCAAGCAAACCAGGTGATAATTTGGAAATTTTGCACCTATCTTGGCACCTGTGGCAGTATTTGTCACAAAGTTTATACAACAATATGCTTCCAGTTTGTAGCTCTGTAGCTTGCATGTGATACTTGTGTTTATGGTGCCTCCTATATCAGTATCAAAATCAATACAAGATCTAGTACACATACACACTATAAAGAAATATTTTTCATTTTCCTTAAGTTGCTAAGTTTTAGTTGTTTTACTATTTAATTCATTTTTTTCCCCTCAGAGATTCACAAAGGAGATTCACAGCTTCTCTCAAATGTTTGTAAACTATTCAGAGCATTTTCCTTCACAAGAAAATTCTGCACTAGAGATTTGTATCCTAAATAACTGTCACATGAATTTTACTTCAGAAACTGGGACATTTTTTCCAAAGATATTGTTTTTAAGTTAAACGAACTATTGGATTTTATGTGAGTAATAAGATGTACCACTACAATTTCAGCCCTAGAATAAACAGAAGACATATATTTTTATACCTTTTGTTATAAAACATATACAACAATGTTGCCATTTTATTAGATAATATGGCCAGCTGTCGCATTAACACTAAATCAAAAAGCTGTAAAATTTCTAGGGTTCTTTAACAAACTAAATTTCTTTGCATTTGCTGTATCTTACTTCCTCCATGCAAAATTTCTTTACGGACTTGAAAATACAAATTCTCATCAACCCAAACATACCTTCTATTACTCTCCAACACCCAGTACTGCTTTGGTAACGCAATTTGACCTGTGCTGTCCCTAAGGGAAGTTCTCTCCTATCTCTGACCTTGACCATGTTCCACTTCACTTTGGGAATGCCCTAACTACACTCTCTAAGGACCCAAACAGCATTCCTTTGATAACATACACACATAAATGATGTTATTTCAAGGAGTAGTAAGCCAGTCAAGAAATATTATTAATGCATGTTATAATTATCTAACTTTTTTATATTACATGATTTTGGAAAATTAAAATTTTATTAAATAAAATCTTGTGTAGGTTCGGAGACTCTTAAAGAAATAGCTTAGTAAATTCCTAGCATTTTACTATATACTAATAGTATGCTAGAAATTATGAAAACACAAATAATTTACCTTTAAAGCAAAGCATTGGGTAAAATGTTAATGCATATATGTGCTTGCATATCAGGTATTATCATGTTAATTTAAATTGATAGCTGCCCTAGGCTCGCTGGCTCCCTTTGACTTTAGTCCAGTGTACCGAAGGCAGCTTCAAAATAAGAGCTCCCAGCTCTGGGATAGCTGTGCTCATTAGGCTTCAGAGTTTCTTGACATGTTTATTCACCCCAAGAGAAGTTCTCAGGAACTTCTTTAAGGACAATTTCACAGAACATTTGATTATAAAATGTCCCTTCTTTTGACCTAACTTCTCCCCTTTTTCAAGTGAAAAATGAACTTGGAGAGTTTGTGGGATTGCCAGACAGGAGGGGGGCATGGAAAAATGGAATGGGTAGGAAGGAGATTACAGGAAGTGAGTAGGAATGAGCGGTTGATAGCCTTGCAGTAAGAATACCAAGTTTCAAGAGTGACAGAGTCAGAAAAATAAAAGAGGGGTGACAACAAAAAGACACCCAAAAAGAGAATGGAGTTGCTGACTGGTATCAGAGCAACTAAAACAATGCCATTTTTCTTGTCCTTAAAAGTAGCATGGCACACCAAATAGTAGAATATTGGAAGTGGTATAACAATCACTACTTCAGACATAACCCTTATCCTTGGATGAAGAGAAAGAGCTGAGTTTGTGCTCACTTTGAAGGGAAGAGACCTGGATTCGAGACCTTCGCAAAGACACTAGAGGGAAGATAAACTGAATCCAAATGCAAGTTGGCCAGTTGGAGGTCAAGAGACTTCTAGTCAAAAACTCTGCAAATACATTTGAATGTGTGGGTTCTAAAAATATTTAATTCGGTTAATTAATTCAACAACAAATAATGAATGGCACCTTTATATATGAGACAGGGCTAGGTGCAGGAGGAACCGTTTTGCTACTGGCTTGCACGGAGAGTAGTCTATTGAGCAACCTTTTTAAAGTTCTTTGTATTATATTTCTCTTCTATTGTTCCCCAGCCTTCAGTAAAATCTTGTTAAACATTCCAACCTGTTCTCAGCGATTCCTGTGGGGAGATAAACAGCCGGCTCTCTGCCCAAACTGAAAATGAAACCGTTTGGAGCAGCAGCAGCCACCTGAGAGAAGTGAGTCTTAAGACAACGGGTGAGATTGCATGGTATGGAGCATGTGGTAACCCTTGAGCTGGGTGCATAGCAGGATTCTAGAGCCAGATGGCCACATGAGGTGACAGTGACCAGAACAGGTGTATATGCATTCTCTGGAGACCACCAGAAGTTCTAACGGAAGGACATCTGGCAAAAGCCTAGACGTAATAGAGTCGGCTAGAGTTCCAACTACATACTATGACTTAGAGGGAAAAGCCATGTGACAGACTGACTAAATTCTAATTATCATTAGATTAGTAATAACTGCATATATTATATATATTATAAATATATATTAACATTTTTAAAAAGAGTAGATGGTCCAAGACTTATTTTCATTTTGGTGCATTTTAATAACTTAATATACCATGGCTTGAAAAAAGTTAAATAATGCATAGTTCTCATACTAAGTAACTGTCATTATGTATTTACCTATTCTTTTCACCTTCTAAAGTTCAGAGCTTTTTCTCAGTAAAATCTTTAAAAATAAAACATTATGCCCCAAATGCCTAAATGGTCTCCTGCAGTTCACCTACTCGGTGGCAGGGAAACAGCTTCAACTCAGCAGCAAATCTAGAAATGAATCTATCATTCCTGGGTGTGCATATGTGAGCAAGTGACAGAAGACAAGAAGCAAGGAGGAAATAAAACGAAAGGAAACAAATGGAATGATAATAGAATAGAGAGTGTTCCCCTTCTCCTTTCCTCCGTTTTTTTCCTAATTTTTTAACGATTTATTTTATGTTTTGAGATACACAGCATGAGCAGAGGAGAGGCAGAGACAGAGAGAGAGACAGAATCAGAAGCAGGCTCCAGGCTCTGAGCTGTCAGCACATGTACCGCGAGATCATGACCTGAGCCGAAGTCGGAAGCTTAACCAACTGAACCACCCAGGCACCCCATCTTTCCTCCATTTTAGACACCAGTGCAGCTCTAGACACATTTTAAGTATTAATGGATTCTACTCTGGATGCCCCTTCAGATGTGTAAGCACATAGGAAATACATTCCATTTTAAATCCCCTCTTAAAAAGAAGTTGTATCTTCTTGGACATATGGAGCTTATATATCACTCCAGAAAGAATAGAATTTCATAGGATATTTCATACTTACACTTAAGAAAAACTGACATGAGAATTCTCACCTAAATTTTGTTGGTAAGGACTGCAATAGCATGCATATTTTTCCCCTTTGGCTATATAGCGTCCCAACAAAATATAATACATTTAAGATGAAAAAATTATACTACAGCCTTGTCCCTATCATACATGTTCACTAATTTTGTGTTTCAAGGTACATTTTCTAAATTTGTATTTTAGGAACCTTGCAAAGCAAAGAAACCAAAAAGTTAAAGACTAAATTACTGTGCTTGTAAAATAAAAATATGACCTAACTATAATTATTATTATTATTACTTAGAGTTGCTTCACAGATGCTAAAAATAAAAATTGCCAATGACTATTTTAATAATTTCAGAGCTCCTACTCTGTGTGTAGGATCTTATACTGTGGCAGATTTACTACTATTTTAATGTAATGGAACATAGTTATATGTTCATAGAACTATGAATTTATTCTAACTGAAATTCTTTGAGATTCAATGTAACTGTAATTTTTGCCAGCAGTAGTATAAAATGTAAGACTTTAAAAGTTGTGTACCTTACACTTAATCTTTTAACTTCTTTCCATTTAATTTACCTCAGCAAGTCACAAAGTAGGTAAATTTCCTTTCATTTGCAAGGACTGAATCAATTCAGAAATATGGGTTAGAAATAAATTGGATTAGAATTTTTGTCTTACTTTATTATTTTTTTCTGTGACACCTCAAGTTTTTAACACCAAAACTTTGTTGAAAATTAAATTTGTATTTTAAAACCTGATTGTTGTAATCCCCTTGAGTCTTAACGCATTATTTCACAAATAGCTTACATTCTACTCTATCATTTACAAAAATATCCTCCTTCTTTATTATTATATTCTTTTGCAATTATATCATATTTTATCATAGAATCCACAAATATTCCAAATTCTAGCTGTGCTCCATTGGTTAAGAAAGAAAACATTACTATTTCCAATGTCCCTTACTTACACAAAGGTTCTTATTGAATTTGATGTTTCAAATAACACACTTGACAATTTTATTGTTGTCAGTGATAAGAGTGCAGCTCAAACAAAACAAATGTCCTTTGCTGTCAAAGACAAGGATATCTCATGTCTCGAATGCCATCACAGACAGGAAATTGCTAGCACTGGTTTGAAACAGGGATTTCAGGACAGAAAAGGCAAAGGCTTCTTGACAAACTACATTCTTTAAAAATTGTCCATCAATCAAAGGAAGAAAAATTCTTTAGATTAGATGTTAACTCTTCTAACAGATGCATATGGTTATGCAATTATTCTCTATACAAGAAAAGCCCAAGAATTTTAATAATTACAAGGGTATATTGTGAAAAAAATAAGCTTTATTTATTTTGTTGAAATACTGTTCATTAAATTGTATATAATAAAATGAAACTATATGGAAACATGCATGGTAACTATAACTGTAAATCATGTTGGTTAAATGCAATGACAAAACAGGTAAAATTTTGAAAAGAAATAAAACTTGACTGTTCTAATTTTTTAAATGCAATCAGAATTTATAATGCATGTATTAAGTGAAAAGGGCATGTAATAAGTAAATCACTCAAATATTTTATTTTATTATTATTTTTTTAATCACTCAAATATTTTAAAGATCACACACTAGAAAAACAGCTTTGTGTATATTCCTTCCACATTTAGTGTTACTAATGTCTTGTTAGGTTCTCTGGGGTGAAACCGCAATTGACTGGTAACTGATTATTCAATCCCTTCTGCTTCCAGAGCAACAAGACATTTTATTGCATTTTCTTTCCTTTGCATCTTGCCATAGTCTTTTTATCAAGATAGACTATGTCAAGTGTGCTCAGCACATTTTGAAGAAGAAAAGTCTCCAATTTTCAATTGCCTCTGGGATGTAGTCAGAAAAGTAATTAAATGTATTATATCATATTATTGACTGAAGGACTTCAGTGTCATCATTTACATTTCTCAAAATATTGCTACATATCACAGAGGCAAATCTTATTTATGAAACAAATCCTAGCCCATGAGAAATTGGGTTAAAAAGTAGTTGTTCACAACTGAGTAAGGTTTAATCAATAATTCTTGCTAACCCATACTATCAGTAAGTTACTGCAGAACTCATATATATTTCATGATAAAAAGATATAAAGTAAAAATGAAAAAAATACCACAATTCTTTGTCTCTGAAATTAATAGAATAAGAACATAAAGATTTAGGAAGCATTTGTATATTCTGGGCTCTGTGTGAGTGAGGTGTTAGATGAATTAGTTAACAAAGAGCCTATGCTTAAACCTGTAACTGAACTGGAAAAATATTGTCACTAATGGAAAAAAGGGCAGAGGCTTTACATCTTTCCCGTATTCCATCTCGCTGTGAAGTCAATGGGGCGAGAAATATAGGCAAGTACAGAACAAAGATTCATGACTGAGAACTCACTGAGAAACAGTTTAACATCTTAGCAAGAACAGAGAAGGCATCCCTAGTCATTAATTATCAAAAAGTCACAATAAAAAGCATTACATTGAGCCTGTTATGCACCAAACTGGTAGTGCTTAGCTGGAGGCAATATTATGTAGGACTCTGAGCTGGGATTTGGGTGTCAGACAGCATAGGCTCTTTTTCTCGTTCTGTCACTCCAATGTTTTATAACCCTGGCAAACCCAATTAATCTTTCTTAGCCTTCATTTCTCCATATTGACAAATGGAGCTAATAACTACAGTACTGAAGTACACCTACGCCTGCAAGTCAATTTCCGCCGCTTCATACGCTGCACTGATGAACCTTGTATATTGACTTACAATAACTCCCCACAAGTCATCAATGGATTAAAATCGCCATGGAACTCTTAGCTATTGATAGTCTTCTTAGGATGACAAAGTAAAGACCTGCTCAGAGTGATGACTTTGAAAGTTTTACAGTAAGTTAAAAGTTATGTACTTGCTAATTCTGCTAAGGAGAGAGGACCCATGATTTGACCCCCCCCTCCAAAATGTACATGATGGCCCTCATTAGGTACACAAGTTCAAACTGTTCATGTAAGTAGGCATGAACAGTCGATAGTATTTCCCTCTATGTTCAGACAAAAGTATGTGAATGATATTGACTGGAATGTTTTGTCCCATGGTACTGATAGAACTTTATATAAAATTTCCAGGTATTCATGTCCCCAGTGAAAGTTATTTCTTATGAAAAAAAGCTACAGGTAGAACATATGACTTGATTTTGCAATACGTATCTAAGGATCAACAATTTTTCTAATTAATTATAATAATCTGAATTAAGAAAAGGCTGAAGAAAAATATATATTTCATTGTTATTTTATCCTGAAAACTAAAAAGGTCAAATTGTTTATATTAGCATACTGAGACTTATTCTAGCAAAACATTAACAGTCATAAAAGTAACTACTATGCTCTATGCCTCTCAGATGCCCATCAGCCTTCTTTCTGTTCTGCAACCACTCCAGACATGTTCCCACGTCCTAATCTTTGCACTTGCCATTCCTCTGGGTGGTATGCTCTTCCTGTAGATGTTCAGGTGGTTGACTCTTTTTTGTTATTCAATTCGCAGCACCTCTGTCATCTTTTCAGAGTTCTTTGCTGACCACCCTCTCCAAAGTGCCTGCCCCAGTCGCATTCTATCACATGACAGTGTTTATATCCTTCAGAGCACTTACTGATCTCAGAAGTTACCTCTCTTAAATCACTAGATACATATTTATATCTGTCTCCAATACAGTCTAGCCAGGATAGGAGACATCCTCAAGATTAATATGAAGGGATTAGAGTGGGAAGATTCTAGACTTAATTGCTGGTGGCCCTTTTTAGAGACCGGGTACCGAGGGCCCATTCATCTTCAGCTTTAAGCCTTATATTCAATTTGAGGCCAATAGAGACATTCGAGAGAGCTTACATTGACATTGTTCTTTAACAAGAAACTAACCTATGGTCATGAATAGGTGAACTTAGAGGTAGGGTAGAAGGCATAGTTTTCACACTTTACCTTTGGCTGAGAAAAACATATCTCATTCCAATTACAATGTTAAATACTGTTTACAGAGGTTTTGTTGGTTTTTTTTTTTTTCCGAACTAGTGGCAGAGATTCAAAATTCAGACAAACCAAAGTCAAAGAGAAATTAATAACTGTGTTACTATCCTGTTAATAGTTCATTTATCGGGGTGCCTGGGTGACTCAGTAGGCTGAGTGTCTGACTTCACCTTAGGTCACGATCTCACAGCTCATGAGTTCGAGCTCCGCTTCGGGCTCTGCACTGACAGCTCGGAGCCTGGAGCCTCCTTCAGATTCTGTGTCTCCCTCTCTCTCTCTGCCTCTCCTGCACTCGTGCCATGTCTCTCTCTGTGTCTCAAAAATAAATAGACATTTAAAAAATTTTAATAATTCACTTATCTAACTTTATTTTTTAATTTTTTTTTCAACATTTATTTATTTTTGGGACAGAGAGAGACAGAGCATGAACGGGGGAGGGGCAGAGAGAGAGGGAGACACAGAATCGGAAACAGGCTCCAGGCTCTGAGCCATCAGCCCAGAGCCTGACGCGGGGCTCGAACTCAGGGACCGCGAGATCATCACCTGGCTGAAGTCGGACGCTTAACCGACTGCACCACCCAGGCGCCCCGATCTAACTTTAATTCAAAACCGTAAATGGTCATGAATAGATTTTGTAGAGATATAACAAATTTCAAAAGCTCTGTCAATTCTTTGTGTTATAATTGAACAAATGTTTAATAGAATTACTCTTTTCACTCAGTAATTAGTAGAATTATTTATATCTTCCATTTCTTCCCCAATACAGTTAGATCCATTGGCTTAATGTTTTGTTTATTTTCTTTAAACAAACAGAAACCCAAGTCTCTGGAAATCAGCAAGTAGAAGGCTTCAAGGAACCCAAGGAGCATTCTCTTTCTGTCTCATATATCTGATTCTTTTGATTATCTGTTTAAATAATTTTTCTCAGCATACATATTCTCTTTGCTACTCAAGCCACATAAAAATGACACCAACTGCCCTTTAAATCCAGTCACATGGAGAGAGACCAAATTGCAGACCAAATTTTAATCTTTATTTTTCTCTATTTCTCCAGCCCAACTCCAAACTCCTCCCACTATCCAACCTCCACGAAAAGTTTTTAATTGCCTCTGCACTGTCCATTACCCATCCCTGGACCAAACAAAGGGCTATCAAGAGTTTCAATAACAGGGCACTTGGGTGGCTCAGTTGGTTGGGCGTCTGACTTCAGCTCAGTTCATGATCTCACAGTTCAGTTCATGATCTCATGGTTTGTGAGTCTGAGTCCCGCATGGAGCCTTCTTCAGATCCTCTGTCTCCCTCTCTCTCTGTCCCTCCCTCTCTCTCTCTCTCTCTCTCTCTCTCTCAAAATAAACATTTTATTTTATTTTTTTAAAAAAGAGTAATGGATTCTCTTTTACAGTTAAGGGAATTCTTTGGACAGTAGTGAAATTCCCAAAGATCTATTGGGTCAAGGTGATGAATCTGGCTTGCCTTCCTAAGGTATCTGGACTTTTAACAGTTGGTAATTCATTGCCATTTAAGGTTTGTATCTAAAATTTGGCAGTGTCATATCTGTTCTGTAACAACAGTAACAAAAATTTATGGAAATGGATAAAATAGTTTAGAACTAGACAGTTTCTAGAGATAGACATAAGAGTCAGGAAGCTATTTTCATAGTTTAGAACACACACAGAGTTTCTAATTTAAAGCAAAGTCAGTGAGGTTGTGATCAGAGAAGACAGATTTGAGAGATATTTCAGGAAGAATCTTGACAAGGCTCAATGAATGATTATGAAAATTAAGGGACAGGTAAATGCTAAGGATGACTCTCTGGTCTCAATTTTAACTGGTAAGTTAGATGGTATTTCCATGCATTGGAAACACAGAGAGTATTCCATGCTGTACAGACAGTCAGAAGAGCAGATCTGGATTGTGGACAGGATGAGAACAGTGAGTTCAGGGAAGAAGAGAGAGGGAATAATAGATAAAAATCAATATAAAACTAGGCAGGCATGCTCTGGCTGTAAAACCCAAGATTCACCACAAAGAAGTATGAATCTCTTTTTATTATTATTATTATATGAAATTTATTGTCAAATTGGTTTCCATACAACACCCAGTGCTCATCCCAAAAGATGCCCTCTTCAATACCCATCACCCATCCTCCCCTCCCTCCCAACCCCCATCAGCCCTCAGTCTGTTCTCAGTTTTTAGGAGAATCTAACTCTTTATACATTGACTAATCAGGAGAGTTTGATTACAGGTTTTTCTGAGAATGTGGCCCAAGGATATGTGCCATCATACTGGTAAGCATTTTTCAAAAATCTCCCTCATGCTCTCAAATTTTATTTTCAAAATACTAAGAATCTCCCTTTCCTTCTATTTTGTGTCAGCACAACCACAATGTCACACTGTTCACCTTTCACTACATTTCCTCCAAGTCTTGACACATTTCCAACCATGACTAGTCCCTTGGAAAGCATCGTCCATCATCCATTAACTGCAATTCTTGACAGGAGCATTTTGCCTAGAATCCAAGTAAATAAAGTCTTCTTATAACATGTCAAAATTTGACAGTTATCAATATACATAAATACTAAAAGAAGTGATAAAACTAATTAAAAATAATAGAGAAAAGTTTACTAAATCAAGCTGGGCCCCATGTGAGAGGAGAAAATGAAAGGGCCCTAAAAACCAGAAGACAAGAATCATTGGCAACAATCAAATAAGCAAAATAGATAAATTACTTTCAAAGACTAGAGCTATATTAAATTAAATTTGAAGAATCAATACAGCAATGTTAATATATAATATTGATAAGCTTATTTCATTCATAGATAAAAGTGAATATTAAGTCACATTCAGCTCGTTGCTAACTTTCAGTAGTTTTAATTTTAAAAAATGTCCAGATAACCTTGTATTTGTCAAAAATATCTTCACACTTGGGAATATGAACAAACACCATATTCACAATTACTCATATAAACTCAATGGAATCTATGTATTCTTTGAAAAGTAGACTATCTCAGAGAATCTGTTAGGAAAAAAGTCATGTAATTATAAACCTTAGCATGTTATCAAATTAAACAGACTCCCAGTTATAAATGTGTACCCAGAAAGCATCTTGACAAGTTTCTATAAATCCAAACAAACTTACTTGCCAAGCCAAAATTGAGCCTACATTCTTGAACCTGCGTTGTTGCTCTCTCTCCATCCCTCCCTCTCTTCCCCAACTTCACACACACATACACACACACACACACACACACACACACACACACACACACATTATTCATCTTTAAAGATGCTTTATATCCTACCATTAACCTAAGAAAGAGTATATTTCTTAGGTTATATTTTGCTTATATAAGCAAAATATATTTCTTATATTTTTTAAATGTAGAAATACCACAGGATGCAATCAGCACAATTCAGACTGTGAGAAACTCTGTAACACAAACTATGTTTTCTTCAACAAAAATTGTAAGAACAATAATAGTGAGATGGAGGTAGAAGCTATAGCTATAGTATGAGACTTAAGATACATGACCACCAATTGCCATGCATGGAATTTATTTGGATCCTGACTTAAAGAATAAAATTTTTAGAAAGAATTAGATATAAGTATGAGAATTTAAACAAATCTTTGTATGTTTCATCATATTAAGGGATTCTAGTTAGTGCTTTATATAATAATAGAGATTACATTTTTAAATGAGTTATATTTTAGAGATATGTTGAAATTACATATAAATGATATAATATGATATATAGTGTGTTCTCTCCAAAATAATCCAGGAGAAAGGAATAGGAATAGGATGAGAGTATACTTGAACCCAACTGGACATGAGGTTGGTAACTATAGAAATGATGAGTACATGACGTTATATTATGTAATTTTCTCTTCTTTTGAATACGTTTAATTTTTTTCAGAATAATATTGAAATGTTAAAACAAACAAACAAACAAACAAACAAACATTTGTCTGGGTCTAACCAGAACAAAAATCAAAAGAGAACATACAGTAGAAGCTCTAAGGAAGTTAATGGCCAAGGGGAAAACATCAAGAAACCTGTGTCCTTCCCTACAAACTGCTTGGCCAAAGTCAAGTTTTGTTATCTTTTGCATATTCTGTCTGGAAGAAGTGATACATCTAATGAAGCTAATGAATTGAGTGGAAATAAAGAAAGGAAGTATAAAGGTATTTTAAGATCATGAGCTATACCTTTGTCCAGAGGAACTAAACATTGAAATAGAACTTCTAACAAAATTACAAAGGAATAAGAGCAGAGATCAAATCTGTAATAATTATTTTCCCATAACTGTATCTGAAAAGAAGAACTGAGGAGGGGACACCACATGACAAGAGAAAAACAGATCAACAGTTGTTCTGGTTTGTATTTACTCATTCGGTGGTAATGAAACTAAACAAACTAAACTACCACAAAACTGGAGTGGCCACAAAGAGATGTAGAAGGAACACTGACAAATGTCCCAATTGTTTTTTAATCCATCTTAGTATGTGGTCAATAAAAGACAACCTCTAAAGTCTATGAGTCAACAAAAAACATGTTTAAGCATATTATATATCACTTACTATCAAGATATACTACTATTGAAAATTCTGTCCTTGGGGCACCTGGGTGGCTCAGTTGGTTAGGTGTCCGACTCTTGATTTCAGCTCAGGTCATGATCTCATGGCTTGGCTCGTGAGTTCAAGCCCTGCGTTCAGCTTTGTGCTGACAGTGCAGAGCCTGTTTGAAATTCTCTCTTTCTCCCTCTCTCTGCTCCTCCCCCTTCAAAATATATACATAAACATTAAATAAAACCATGTTATAGAAGTTTATAAAGTTAACTTCAATGAATACCAAAATAAAAGTGTAAACTTCCCATAATAGCAGAAATAGAAAAAAAATCATAAAATTAAAACTAAATAGCAAATCTATAAACAAAACACAGAAAATATAAATGATACTCTGACACATAATACATATACAACATACTACTATGATAGAAGTTTTCTTTTCAACATTTTATAAAAACTGATCATATGGAGGGTGCCTGGGTGGCTCATTCAGTTGAGCTGCTGACTTGATTTTGAGTCAGGTCATGGTCCTAGGGTGGTGGGATCAAGCCCCGTGTCACACTCCATGCTGAGCATGGAGAAACCTTACGATTCTCTCTCTCTCCCTCTGGCCCTCTACCCTGCTTATGCTCTCACACACTCTCTCTCTCTCTAAAATTTAAAAAAAACGGATCATGTAAAATCCTCAATAATTTGCAAAATATTTTTAAACTACAGATTCTATTAGCTCACTATGTAATCATTCTGAAAAGTTTTCGAAGTTAGAAAAAAATACTTTATCACTTGGAAATTTTAAGACTTTATCTTAAACACTCTTAGGTTACAATACAGTTAACAACCTATGGGGTGTCTGAGTGGCTCAGTCAGGTAATTGTCTGACTTCAGCTTGGGTCATGATCTTGTGGTTTGTAAATTGGAGCCCTGCATCTGAGCCTGGAGGCTACTTCTGTCTCCCTATCTCTCTGCTCCTCCCTTGTTCACACTCTGTCTCTCTCTCTCTCTGTCTCAAAACAAATAAATAAACGGGGCACCTGGGTGGCTCAGTCGGTTAAACGTCTGACTTTGGCTCAGGTCATGATCTCACAGTTTGTGAGTTCGAGCCCCATGTTGGGCTCTGTGCTGTCAGTTCAGAGCCTGAAGCCTGCTTTGGATTCTGTGTCTCATTCTCTCTCCACCCCTCCCCTGCTCATGCTCTGTCTCTCTCTGTTTCTCAAAAAATGAATAAACGTTAAAACATTTTTGAAAAATAAATAAATAAATAAACATTAAAACATTTTTTTTATTAAATTTTTTTTTCAACGTTTTTTATTTATTTTTGGGACAGAGGGAGACAGAGCATGAACGGGGGAGGGGCAGAGAGAGAGGGAGACACAGAATTCGAAGCAGGCTCCAGGCTCCGAGCCATCAGCCCAGAGCCCGACGCGGGGCTCGAACTCACGGACCGCGAGATCGTGACCTGGCTGAAGTCGGACGCTTAACCGACTGCGCCACCCAGGCGCCCCAAAACATTTTTTTAAAAGAAAACTTGGGGCGCCTGGGTGCCTCAGTCAGTTAAGCATCCGACTCAGCTCAGGTCATGATCTCACCATCCGTGAGTTCAAGCCCCGCGTCGGGCTCTGGGCTGATGGCTGAGAGCCTGGAGCCTGCTTCGGATTCTGTGTCTCCCTCTCTCTCTGCCCCTCCCCCGTTCATGCTCTGTCTCCCTCTGTCTCAAAAATAAATAAACGTTAAAAAAATTAAAAAAAAAAAAAGAAAACACTAAAGAACCTAAATGTCTGGTTATTTAGAAAATAATTGTAGAAGCAGTTAAAATTATTTAGGAATATTCTATTTCTCCTTTGTTGGTGGGCACATTGTACACACACTTCCCATTCCACACTTTGATATTTCTACATTGATAAGCATTTGTACAATTTCACTGATTAAGTGTCCTTCCATTCTTCACTATGCATCACATCACTGCTGTCATAAATAAAATTCAATAAATGCATGTTTCTGTTTCCAAGCCCTGTGTTCTATTCTATTCCTTTGTTTAAATTTATTTTTGAGACAGGGGGAGGGGGGGCAGAGAGGGAAGGAGACAGAATCTGAAGCAGGCTCCAGGCTCTGAGCTGTCAGCACAGAGTCTGATGTGGGGCTTGAGGCCATGAACCGTGAGATCATGACCTGAGCTGAAGTTGGACGCTTAACCGACTGAGCCACCCAGGCACCCCTATTCTACACTTTATGGGGGTATCTGTTTTAATGACTATAGGTTTATAATAAGTCCTGATATCTAAAAGGACTAGTCTTTTATTCTTAATTTCATTCTTCAAAAACATCTTTGTTATTCTTGGTCCTTTACACTTCCATGTTTATAGGGACATAAAGATTTTATTTTGTGTATTGTTATATTTAGAATATATAGGTGGTATTGTGCTGGAAAGATTATTATGTTACTTTTGCTTTTTTTCCCACAAATAACTATGTTTCTAAGAGTTATCAAGTTCTTCGTGTACATCTAGTCATAGTTTCCACCTGCCCCAGGATATGTTGGAGAACACAACCACATTACACTTATCCATTTTCCCAGCGATAGTTAAATTGCCTCTAACGCTTTGCTATTACAAATCACCATCAACGTCTCCTTACACCCTGTGTAGAATTTCTCTGGGACATACCCCTAGGAGCTGGGTTTCTGGGATGTCGGGTAGGCATACTTCACCAAGTGATATAAAATGTCTTGACAATGAAGTTGAGCCCACCGACACTTTCAACATTAGTATACAAGAGTCCTTTCTACCTACATATCTTCCAGCACTTGGAATTATAAAACTGTGTATCATTGTTTCTCAATCCGATGAGTAAAAAGTAGTATCACATTTTGATTTTAATTTCTGTGATTACAAAGAAGTTTGAGCATCTCTTAATATAACTATTAGCTATCTAGTTTCCCCTCATTTGTATTTTATAACTTGGCCTTTATTGAGGCTTTGCTATCTTTTTCCGTAACACAGGATCCTCACAAAGAATGAAATTATATTGATACCTTTTTATCAATAATATTGAATCTTGGAACATAATACCACACAAGGACTATTATTTTGATCTTTGAATTCAATCCAAACAACCCCCAAAATTGAGACATTCAGATATTCAAGAAAAGGAACTCAAAAATGGGGAAAAATGAATCTTAAAGCACAAATTCTTAAACTAGAAAGCAGAAGAACAAGCAAACTAAGTAAAAAACAAAATACATTAATAAAGCCAAATTGGTTCTCATCACAATTGCATATAAAATGATAAGCATTTTTAATTTTTATCATGAGAAAAAAAGAAGATAAAAAGTGTCATTAGGCATCTATGCAGACACAACTATAACTATGATAGAAATCTAAAAAGTATAAATAACTATTATATATAATTTTGCCATCCACGCATTTGAAGATAAAAATGAAATTATCGAATTCAATATTCATAAAGTCAAATGATTATTTTTCATTAAAAATATGAGGAGGGCAAATATTACTAGAGACTTTCTAGTAAATTCAGAAACAAAATAATGAAGTTCTAATCAATATAATAACCAATAAAAAATAATGAGTGCTAATATTTAAAAGAAAATGAAAATTATCATTTGTGCAGATAACATAATTTTATACCTAGACAATAAAAATATAAACTCAGGAACTAATAGATTTACTAATTATCAAGATTGTCATAAACTACTCAGAAGTGAAAATCAGTAGCTTTTTCTATAAATAATTACAACCAGATATAAAGAAAATAAACTGTTGGCTTGGAAGTTATCACTCCATTGTCACAGCAAGTAAAAAGTTGAGAAGGCTAAAAGGTCAGCAAGGCTTCTAGGATCCTAAAAAGGGTTGTACACATAGGGCACTCTGTTGCCCTCAGGACTAGAGAGACAGGCACCTACAGGAAATGGCAGCTTCTTGGAGCAGGGACTCAAAGTGCAGGAAGAAGTACCAGGGTAGAAAAACCTGAACGGTAACTGACCAACTGCCAGACCTCAGTACATCTCTGACCATTAAAACTCCAATGGGACTTAATCATAGGGGGCCCCACAGTACTGTGAGATTTGCCACCAGGAGCATGACTGGGTTTCCACAGCACATCACAGAGGCAAATTCCCTTTGGCCTATAGCAAGGGAAGGTGGGGCGGGGGACAGCCATTTTGAATTATACCACAACATCGGGTTCTTCTTAACCAGGCCTGTCCTCAGGTGAAACTAGTGAACCACAGCCTAACCTGCTCAGTTATTTATTATCGGAGCCTAACTGACCTGGGGAAAGAATTCCTAACTCTGGCTCTAGCCTCCCATGGGAGAGAAGGGAACTACCCAACTCTAGCCCATTCTAGCCATCTGTCCCACTTAACAGGGGTTGGGGCAGGGAGTGAGAAACTCTCGTGAAGCACATAGTCCAGAGGCACAAGCTAGAACACTTCCCCTCCCCCACATCCCTCACTACCACGTTAATAAAGGCCTATTTACACCAGTTCCTTTTAGCCAGTACATCAGGTCCAGGTATCAAGAA
Organism: Acinonyx jubatus; assembly: GCF_027475565.1. Taxonomy (NCBI): domain Eukaryota; kingdom Metazoa; phylum Chordata; class Mammalia; order Carnivora; family Felidae; genus Acinonyx; species Acinonyx jubatus. The sequence goes on from NC_069382.1 coordinate 151,692,951, forward strand.
AAAATGACAAAGCATCCCAAAAGGTAAAGGTCAGTCTGAAGAACCTGAACAAGCATCAGAATCAGACACGGCAGAGATGTTGGACTTCTCAAATCAGGAATTTAAAACAACTCTTGTGTTCAGGACTCTAACGGATATAGTAGATGGCACAGAAAAATAGATGGGCAATGCAAGTAGAGAGATGGAAATCCTAATTTGAAAAGAACCAAAAAGAAATGCTAGGGATGAAAAACAATGTAACAGAAATGAAGGATACCTTTGATGGGCTTATGAGTATACTGGACATAGTTGAGGAATGAATCTCTGAGCTCGACGATATATCAATAGAAACTTTAAAAACTGAAAAGCAAAGAAAACAAGTAGTGAAAAAAATAGATAAAAAAATATTGCAATATATTCATGTATCAAATCAACATGTTGTATACCTTGAATTTGCAATGTTTTATGTGATTATATCTAAATAAAAGGCAAACTTTAAAATTTTTCCTTTTTAAATGTTTATTTTTAAGAGAGAGAGAGAGAAAGAGAAAGACAGGCATGAGCATGGGAGGGGAGGAGAGAAAGAGAGACACAGAATCCAAAGCAGGCTGTAGGCTCTGAGCTGTCAGCACAGAGCCCGATGCGGGGCTCGAACTCACGAACAGCGAGATCATGACCTGAGCCAAAGTTAGACACTTAACCAACTGAGCCACCCAGGCGCCCCAAGAGGCAAAAATTTCAAATGTAAAATTCTAAGAATAAAACTAATAAGAAATTTACAAAACTTGAACAAAATTTTTTTAAAAACGATGAAACGTACTGAAGGATACACTTACACTCTTTCTCAGTCTCTTAAATGATGAAAAGAGTCAACAGCATGAACATAATAATTCTTTCCAAATTCACATACAAGCGACAGGAAATCTCAACCAAAATTCCAACTTTTGAAAAAATATGTTTATTCTGAGAGAGAGGCAGAGAGAATCCCAAGCAGGCTCTGCACTGTCGGTAAGGAAACTGATGTGGGGCCGAACTCACAAACCATGAGATCATTACCTGAACCAAAGTCAGACCCTTAACCAACTGAGCTACCCAGGCACCCCCAAAATTCCAACTAAAAAGTTGAAATGGAATTTGAAAAGCTAATTCTAATGAATGGAAGATATTTGTAAAAAAGCAAAGCCACCTTTTGTGAGGGGAAAAAAAGAAATAATGTATGATTACATGCTCTAGTAAAAGCTTCTAAAAATATAGAGTTAAATGAGGTGTTAAGAACAAAGATAGGTAAAGTGAAGCAATAGAACAGAAGAGACATTCCAGAAACACATTCATGTTATACATAAGTAAGAAGTCGGTGCACTTACTTTTTAACTTGTGAGATCAGTAGGGAATATAGAGTTTAACAGATAGGTTAGAATAATATTCAGCCTTAAAAAAGAATGACATTTTGCCATTTGCAAGGACATAGATGGAGCTAGACAGTATTATTATGCTAGGCAAAGCAAGCCAGACAGAGAAAGACAAATACCATATGATTTCACTCATTTGTGGTATTTAAGAAACAAAACAAATGAGCAAAGGGAAAAAAAGAGAGGCAAAACAAGAAACAGACTCTTAACTATGGAGAATAAACTGATGGTTACCAGAGGGGAAGAAGGTCAGGGGATGGGTTAAGGAGGACACCTGTGATGAGCACCAGGTGTTGTATGAAAATGTTGAATTATTATATTGCACAGCTGAAACTATTATTACACTGTGAGTTAACGAACTATAAACAAAAATTTTTTTGTTTCAAATTTTTGTTTATAGTTTATATTTGTTTCACTTAAAACAAATGAAAAAAATTAAGGAAATACAGTGATAAAAACCAAATAGGTTAGAAATCATTGAGAGGTTTTTTTTAAGTGAAATACTTCACACTACATTTAACAAAAAAATTAGTATCTTAAAGAACGAATTTATGAAAGATATGGATAGCTTATTTTTAATTATTTGGAGGTAACAAATTCTAACAAAACTCAGAGGCCATAAAGAAAAAGACTGACCTGTTGAATTACATAAAAATGTAAAACTTCTAAAATACAAAAGAAATTATTAAAAAGTTAAAAGTCCAATGTCAGAAGAAAATTATTTTTAATTTAGATAATACACAATAGATTAATATCCTTAATAGGTAAATTACTTCTAAAACCAAAAGGAAAATATAAATTACTCATTAGAAAAAATGGATTAAGTTTATTTAAGATATTTCAGAGAAAAGCATATAAGCAGCCACTGAACAAATGAAAATTTGCTCAGACACACTTAATTTTTTTTAAGTAGGCTTCACGCCCAGCATAGAGCCCAACGGAGGGCTTGAACTCACGACCCTGTGATCAGACCTCAGCTGAGATCAAGAGTCTGACACTTAATTCACTGAGCCACCCAGACACCCCACACTGAATATTTTTAAAATAGATATCCATTTTTCCACTGCGCAAATAAGAATATGTATATTTTTCAATATAAGTCAGCGGATGTATGTTGATTCCGAAACTTGGGAGCTTCCTGGGTGAAACCTGAAACTTGTCCGCGAACACGGAGGGCAAAGAGGGACCAACGAGAGAGGCAGGCCACCCCAGGTTGGTTGGTGGCAGTTTAAACAACAAGCGAATTTCCTTACCAGGTTTATTTTGCGTAGCTGCAAGACGAGTAGATCTCCGCCAGAATCTTAAAAGCTTCCATCAGGCCTCAACTGGGTTCAGGCATGAAGTCCAGGCGATCCCAATTGCACCTTACTCTCTTAGGGCTACGAACTTGAAAATAGCTCTGGCTGGGGGAACCACGGAGGCAATGTGCATTCCAAGGACAGGGGAGGAGGGGGAGGGGGGTGAGGAGCCACAGAATGCCCGGATCTAGCTCTGGGGTCAACTAGGGGTCACGTCCTCTTGAGGACCTCCTCTAACAATTTATTGAGTAAAAATGTGTAAAACCTTGATGAAAGGCAATTTTCCACTATCACCTCCAGAAATTTATTCTTTAAAATGTTCCAATATTTTTACAAGCTACCACTTGTTTAAAGAAATAAATTAAACGCTATATAAATGCCCATCAAAACAGGTAAATGGTTATGTAAACTATGGTTTTCTATATTAAGAATACTATGTAGCAATTTAAAAGAATAGGAGATCTATTCTGAATACAAGAGTTCCTCTGCCTGTATTGGAATTTAAAATCAGGTGCAGAGGGTCACCTGGGTGACTCAGTCTGTTAAGTGTTCAACTTCGGCTCAGGTCATGATCTCCCAGTCTGTGAGTTTGAGCCCCATGTTGGGCTCTGTGCTGACAGCTCAGAGCCTGGAGCCTGCTTTGGATTCTGTGTCTCCCTCTCTCTTTGCCCCTTCCCTGCTTGCACACATGCGTGCTCTCTCCCTCCCTCTCTCTCTCTCTCTCTGTCTCTCAAAAATAAATGAACGCTAATTTTTTAAAAAATCAGGATGCAGAAAAAACATTGACAATTATTAATTTTATCACTCATTTATAAATAGATAAATCATACACTGGAGGCACCTGGGTGGCTCAGTCGGTTAAGCGACTTCGGCGTAGTTCATGATCTCACAGTTCATGAGTTCGAGCCCTGCATCGGCTCTGTGCTCACAGCTCAGAGCCTGGAGCCTGCTTCAGATTCTGTGTCTCTGGCTCTTTCTGCACCTCCCCGACTCATGCTCTGTCTCTCTCTGTCTCTCTGTCTCTTTCTCTCTCAAAAATAAATAAACATTTAAAAAAAAAAGAATTGAAAAAAAATCATACACTGTGTGTGTGAGAGAGAGTATGTGTATGTGTGTATACATGTTCTTTTATGGATACATCTATATAGGTATGTGTGAAATGATTCACAGCAAACTGACAACAGTTGTAGATAGAATAGGAAAGAAAGGTGTTTTGATTTTGTTCCTGTTTTGATTTTGGCATCTATACAGTTTAAGTCCTTTATAATAAAATGTAGTTACGAATTATTTAAAAATTAAATGAAGTTTATTTTAATGTAAGTCAGTTAAAGCCATGATCTTGAACACATCTGAAATCCAAAAACTTTAATTTTATTACATGTAAAATGAATGGGATTACCTAGATATTGTCAAAGTCTGAAAGGTCTAGAATGAAGTCCAGTTCCAGTACTCACAATAAAATGACTCTGAGATTCAGTTTCCACGTGAGTAATAGGGTTAAAAGGAAGTAGCTAACTTTCAAGTCTCTGTGAAAAATCAAATTCCTACAAAAACTGCAAAAAGTAAAAAAAAAAATAATATATTATAATTATTATAATCTTGTAATGCCATGGATCTATCAGTAATATATCCTGTTGTCTAAAAATAATATAATTATATGTACTATTATATAATATATACTATATATACACTGTATAATATATACAATTATATATATTTACATACACACACACACACATATATATATATATAATTTTCCTTACTCTTACAATATCAACTTGTTTCTATAATACACTCCTCTGTCATTTGGTAACCCTAAGCCTTAAATGCAAAGAGTCTGTGTCTGTACTAGCAATATTTATAATATATATATATATATATATACACATATATATGCTAGCAATATTTATAATATATATATATTAGCATGAAATTCTATTTCTAAAGAAACTTCATATACCTAGAAATTATTCTATCTTTATTTATAAGTGAAATGTACATTTTAAATGAACTAAAAGTACTGATTTCTCATTTTTGAGAGAAAAAATGGAAATAGCAACTTAATTTCTTGGAATAGTTTTTACACATCATGGACGATTAAGTGGATGCCAATTGATTTCTCCTCACTTGATTGTCTCCATGTCAAGGTAAGTCTAGCCAGCCTCACCTCTAACTTTCTCATTCCCCTAAGCTTTAACGAACTGAATCTTCCTAATAGAACTATTATGGCCATATAACTAAATCAATCATCCTTCCTGAGGCATGGACTTGCTTTTACTTGCCTGGATCAGAAAGGCTGAGGATAATGGACCATTAAGAACTGTACTTACGGGTTGCCTGGGTGGCGCAGTCGGTTAAGCGTCCGACTTCAGCCAGGTCACGATCTCGTGGTCCGTGAGTTCGAGCCCCGTGTCAGGCTGATGGCTCAGAGCCTGGAGCCTGTTTCCGATTCTGTGTCTCCCTCTCTCTCTGCCCCTTCCCCGTTCATGCTCTGTCTCTCTCTGTCCCAAAAATAAATAAACGCTGAAAAAAAAATTAAAAAAAAAAAGAACTGTACTTTCCTAGCCACAAAAAAATCATGAGGCTTACTGGCAAAGAACGGGTTTTTAGATGAGAATAAAAATCTTAAGAAGGTCAATTTGTTTATAATTTGCTTGGAAGAGTGCCTTTTCCTTTAAAGTCCCACGCTGACAGAGTTGCTTATTTTTACTTCAGAACAATTATTTTAAATTAGGACCATACAGTTATGGAATTACTGACACTGGAAATCTTTTATAAGAAAAAACAAATCACCTCAGATTATAAACTTTAACATCAGATTAATAACCGAAAGCTATTTTGAAAGAAGGAAAATGTATCTCTGTACAAGTTAATGTTAAGTCATATCCAAAATCTGGAGAAAGAGTAAACATTTCAAGCAGAATTCTACTTGATTTTTTTTTAATTCCCCAAGCTAAGCAGCGTATTTGAATTGATATTTTGCCAAACTCGAATTAAAAAAGAAAAAATTCTCCACTCCCAGTCGAACTCAGCCATTTGCAATAAGAAAAATACGTATGTGAAACTACAGTTCTAGAAAATGGCAAAGGTGAAAATGTTTCTCCTCTGTAAGCGGTTCATCTCTCAGGTCCCTTCTCCCTATGCAATAATATCAGCAATGAATTTAAGACAGCCATAGTGCAGAGACCTGAAAAACACTCTCTGATTACTTATCAAGAGAAGAGTGTGTATGAAAACTGACACACTATTCTATAGGAGCACATAGGAGTTATGCCCTTTGTTCCCCAGACCAGCACCATGCCTCGGTCCACAGTGATAGCCTGTTTGGGGACCACTTTCTCTTTGATCACTCTTTCTTTCTTTGCAGGCAACCACTCAGAAGCGGCAGCACAATGGCTAGAAGCACTTTCTCAGAGAGGCTATTTGTTTATCCGGACAGGAGGGCTAATGACACCAGTGGGAACCGTTGGTGGTAGATTTGCATCTCACCTATGCATATTAGCCTGGTAAAATCAGGCTTCTCTGTTTCATAAAAGGTCCCACACCTGACAAAGTGACCTTCATTTTGGCAGCCATTCCTTCAATTCAAAGACTCTACCAAAAAGCAAATGCCCTTGCATACCAGGCAACAACAACAACAACAACAACACATTCAAAGGTGCCATAAGGTGAGTTTTCATTTTTTTTCCTTTGTATATTAAAATTGATAGAGTTAAAGAGAATAAAGTATTGGATGAATTCTGTAGCAGTTTAGAAAGCTTCTGCCATTATTGGTAAAGGGGATGCATAGCCTTTTCAATAGCTCACAGTTTTTGTTTTCTTCTTTTTAATTAATAATGATTCCTTTCAAAAGTTTTGTTAATGAACTATTGTTATGTCTAATGGGCTATGTCTTATCAAAACTGCATTTCTAAGGCACAGCTTCATGGTCTCAAATTATTTTCAAAACTATTTCTTTACTTCCCCAATAAATTCTTTTTTTTATAATTTCATAAATATAAAGTGACACACAGATGGTAAATATAGGACCATAATTTTGTGGGTGAGAAAGCTAAATCCTATGTGCAAGTTAAGGATTTTAGAATCCCAGCTGTTGACTCAGCTGCCGCAGCAAAATCTCCCACATGGGTATTAGTGGTAGCTACCAGGTGCTGAGCTCACTCACCACTTCTGCTTCTAAGAATGACCTGAGGTGACCCCAGTTTGAAAACCAACTTGTTTGCAAAGTATCTGTTGCCTGAAGAACAGGAATCTATCACCCTGAGCCAACTACAAGGAAAAGTTACTTTTCCAAGGCACAGCAGGAAGCCATGTAACAATACCACTTAAACTAAAATCCCTTAAGAATAAAAGGTCTAGGTCTATTTTGTCTGATGCTCTGTACTCTATCTAGATTAACAATGCCTTAAAAAAGACTGCTTGGAACTGGGAAGCTGGCAGAGTTATTAGTCATTTTCAGAACAAACCTAAGAATATTACACTGCTGGGAGTTTGGTTTGTTTCTGCATGTAGCTCCCTAGTTGACCTGAAGAAGCTGCAAGTTAAGGGTATGAGGGATCTTTACACCAATGTAAAAGGAGGAAGAGAGAAAAAAATTCAAAATTATAAATTATTTACACCATTTTTGTTTCTGAAAATTACTCCCCTTTGACTAATCATTTATATCTGTTTAAAAGAAATTTTTTTAAATATAGACAGAAAAAAAAAGTTTGGCCACACAATGGAATGAAAGAAGCAAATAACTACCATTCCCTTAGGAGTAGGAATTCTCCCTTCTAAATTTGGAGCATGGCTAGCCTGGCAGGGTCAGGATGTATTTTAACAGTGGAAAGGTCCTAAGTAATTAGATGAGCACTATAGACAATCTTATGCAATACACTGCCCTTTTTAATTGCTCACTTATTCGAGACATGCTGATGTGGCAAAGAAGTTTCTGGGTGTCTTTTTAAAGTAAAAATGAAAAGTTTATAAAACATGTTTTTTAAAGAAAAATGGAAGTAAGTCTTTTACAACTGAAAGAATTCACATTTGCCCATACAAGGCAAACCATGTGGGTCCCTCCAATTTTGTTCAATTACCTGCAAATTCCCTTCCTAATATTCTTGATTCTTTTAATTCATTAATTTACTAGATCTTATTGAGATCCTATAGTATAGGAGGTGTTCATCTAAGCACTGGATACAGTGAAGAATAAGATCTATATGGTTTCCTGCCCTAATAGAATTTGTGGTTTTAGAAGAGGAGAGAGATACCAAATAGATAATTGGATTGATAAGTTAGGGAGTGAGTGAATGAATGAGTGAATGTCAATTTTGATACAACCATGAGGGCAGGTTTTTAAAAAAGAAAAGAAAATATAAGGCCATGGAAGGAATAATAGAGAGCCTATACCATCTGCAGGTGAAGAAGGCTTGCTGACTAAAGTGACATTTAATAAGGAACCAAATGACATGTAGGGTATCCAACTGAAGAGATAAGGGAAGCACATTCTAGGAAACCAGTTCAAACAGTTGAGGCCAATGGAAGAAAAGTCATAATGTTTGCACAAGAGAGTCTTTGCCCTATCAGAGAAACTTACACATTTAAATTTGTAAATTTAGTGTAAAGATGGGACTTGCCCAGTTAAGATTTCTGTGGCTTAAACAGTTCTCAAAGGTCTTCAAACTCTCAAAATGTTTCATCAAATAATTCCTTAAGAAATCTGATTCTTGGGGCACCTAGGTGGCTCAGTTGATTAAGCATCCAGCATCAGCTCAGGTCATGATCTCACAGTTCGTGAGTTTAAGTCCCACATCGGGTTCTGTGCTGACAGTTCAGAGTCTGGAGCCTGCTTCGGATTCTGTCTGTCTGTCTGTCTGTCTCTCTCTCTCTCTCTCTGACATCCCCCACCCCTCAAAAACTAAATAAACATTAAAAGAAAGAAATCTGATTCTCAATAAAAACAAAAATAAAAACAAACAAAATTAGCTTTTACTCAACAAATATGGTATTCTATAGAGAATTGTTTACATACATGGACTTTAATTCTGCATTCTACTTGGAAAATTTCAGTTCACATAAGTGAACTTAATAGACTTTGTTTTACAGGTCTGATGTTAAGAATCTTAAGTTGCTCTCAACAAAACTGTAGAAAGAAAGAAACTGCACATAATATGCACATACATAATTTCAGGGCATAATTTTTAAGATAGGCATGATCAAATAAATAATAGAGAAGACATCTCTGTTTAGTTTTATACATGTTGGGAAATTATGAGCTATAAATATTTCTGTATTCTTAACAAAATTATATCCATTCAAATTTCCTCAGTAAATATGTATTACATACCTATTACCTGCTAGGTTGTGTGGTTGGTACTGGAATTGGAAAAATAAATAATAACCTGCAATAGCCTTCTATTAAGAGGTGATAGCCGAACTACCTGAAAACTCAGAATCTTCTTTAACCAACTTCAAGTTTTCATAGGTATAATTAATATTATAATTTTTCTATGCATGATTAATAGTGTGCTAAACGCTATTATAAAGAAAAGCTCAGAGGGGGCACGTGCGTGGCTCAGTTGGTTAAGCATCCAACACTTGAACTCAGCTCAGGTCTTGATGTCAGGGTTGTGAGTTCAAGCCCTGCCTTGGGCTCCATGCTGGGTGTGAAGGCTACTTAAAACAAAACAAAACAAAACAAAAAGGCTCAGAAGCAAAGAGAGGAGAACCTTCTGGAGGATGTGGTGAAATCATTCAGTCATGAAGGAGTAGATGAGTGTAGGGAGCCTAAGCAAAGACTACATGTTTTACACAGAAAGAGTAGCATGCATGAAGCTATGAATGTGGAGGAGAACATGGAACACTAAGGTAAGAATGAACCAGGGGAGACTGCCTCTGTGTAAGTAGGATCAGAATGAAATTAGGCAATTATATCTTTACCAAGGTCTTAATGAAAGATGAATCACAGAGGTATGACTATAGATGTAATTCTACTTTTTTTTATTTATATGTTACCATTTATTTATTTATTTATTTATTTATTTATCTTAATTTAAATTTTAGTTAGCTAATATACAGTGCAATATTCATTTCAGGAGTAATTCAGTGATTCATCACTTACATACAACACCCAGTGCTTATTACAACAAGTCCCCCCCTTTTTTTAATAGCTCAATTCCTGTTCCTCACTTCTTTTTTTTAAGTTTATTTATTTATTTTGAGAGAGAGAGAGAGAGAGAGCATGAACAAGGGAGGGGCAGAGAGAGAGGGAGAGAGAGAGAGAGAATCCCAATCATGCTCTGTGTAACAGTGCAGAGGCCGATGCGGGGCTTGAACCCAAGAACTGTGAGATCATGAACTGAGCTGAAATCAAGTGTCAGACATTTAACTGACTGAGCCACCCAGGCACCCCGGTTCACTTTTTAATACCCATCACCCATTTAGCCCATCTCTCACCCATCTTCATTCATCAACCCTCAGTTTATTTTCCATCATTAAGAGTCTCTTGTGGTTTGTTTGCCTCTCTCTTTTTTCCCCCTTTCCACGTGTTCATCTGTTATGGTTCTTAATTTCCACGTATGAGTGAAATCATATGGTATTTGTCTTTCTCTGACTGACTTATTTCGCTTAGCATAATGCACTCTAGCTCCATCCACATCATTGCAAATGACAATATTTCATTCTTTTTGATGGCTGAGTAATACTCCATTTTGTATGTATACAACATCTTTTTCACTCATCAGTCAATGGACATTTTGGCTGTCTCCATTGTTTTGGCTATTGTTGATAATGCTACTATAAACATATGGGTGCATGTACCCCTTTGAATCTGTATTTTTGTATCCTTTGGGTAAATACATAACAGTGCAATTGCTGGATTGTAGGGTAGTTCTATTTTTAGTTTCTTGAGGAAAGTCCATACTGTTCTCCAGAGTGGTTATACCAGTTTGCATTCCCACCAACAGTGGGAGAGGGTTCTCCTTTCTCCACATCCTCACCAACACCTCTTGTTTCTTGTGTTGTTATGTTTAGACATTTTGACAGAATTGAGAGGTACTCATCATGGTTTTGACTTGTATTTCCCTGATTATGAGTGATATTGAGCATCTTTCCATGTGTCTTTTGGCCATCTGGGTGTCCTCCTTGGAAAATATCTATTTATGTCTTCTGCCCATTTCTTAACTGGGCTATTTGCTTTTGGGGTGTTGAGTTTGATAAGTTGGTTATAGATCATGGACACTAACCATTTGTCAGACATGTCATTTGCAAATATCTTCTCCCATTCTGCAGGTTGTCTTTTAGTTTTGTCTTCCCCAAAAGAACCACCTGAGAGGGTGCTATGAGTACACAAGAAAGAATATTTGTGGAGTAGACTGACAAAGGATGCAATTTTCTCCAAACAAAAAGGAGTCTTCAAAATACCTACAAAATTTCTGGCAATAGAAAAAGTTAATTTTATTTTTTTTTATTTTTTTAAAATTTTTTTAACGTTTATTTATTTTGAGACAGAGAGAGACAGAGCATGAACGGGGGAGGGGCAGAGAGAGAGGGAGACACAGAACTGGAGGCAGGCTCCAGGCTCCGAGCCATCAGCCCAGAGCCCGACGCGGGGCTCGAACTCACGGAACATGAGATCGTGACCTGAGCTGAAGTCGGACGCTTAACCGACTGAGCCACCCAGGCGCCCCAGAAAAAGTTAATTTTAAATACATGCCAGAGCCAGAGCACACAAAACCATTCTTTTAGGGTATCATTCAAGTTATTATAATAATCATTTTTAATTTTTTTATGTTTATTTATTATTTTTGAAGGAGAGAGAGACATATCACGAGTAGGTGAAAGGCAGAAAGAGAGGGAGACACAGAATCTAATATAGGCTATAGGCTCTGAGCTATCAGCACAGAGCCCAGCGTGGGGCTTGAACCCCCGAACTGTGAGATCACAACCTGAGCTGAAGTCGGATGCTTAACAGACTGAGCCACCCAGATGCCCCTATTATAACAATCATTAATCATATAATGATAGCTAATGCATATAGAGGGTTTAATATTTGCCAGACACTGTTGATATATACACACACAAATACACGTGTGCACATATCATATTTTATCAATTTCAGTATGTCCACATTCTCACATCATAACACTTTTGAAATCCAGATGCAGGGGCACCTGGGTGGCTTGGTCGGTTGAGCGTCCGACTTCGGCTCAGGTCACGATCTCGCGGTCGGTGGGTTCGAGCCCCGCATCGGGCTCTGTGCTGACAGCTCAGAGCCTGGAGCCTGTTTCAGATTCTGTGTCTCCCTCTCTCTGTGACCCTCCCCCGTTCATGCTCTGTCTCTCTCTGTGTCAAAAATAAATAAACGTTTAAAAAAAATTAAAAAAAAAAAAAGAAATCCAGATGCATTTTACAATCAGTATACTTCTATGATTAGCCATTAGCCAGTTATGGCACAGTTATCATTGTCTGTGCAGACCTTTATTTGGTCGTTTCCATGACATGACTGGACTACTGCCCTCCGCCCCTTAATATTTTAATCAGTAAGCCATTTCAGGATTATTTGAGGAAGAAGGAAAAGTCCTGATTACCTGTTTGTCTAAAACACTTTTCTTAATATCTTCTGATGAAATTAAAATGACACCTTCATCAAAACTTGAAAGAAGGGAGTCAGCCACTTGGAAGAAAATTCCATAAACAGTAATGGAACATTCTTTTAAGAAATGCCCTATCACTAATGATGTTCATGGCATAAAAAAAGGAAAGTATGCAGAAACACACAGACGTTAAGGACAGTCAGATAGTGATTCCAACATGTTAGGCTGAATGTGAAAGAGTTTTAGAACTACATTAATAAATTTATCTCACTTATAGCTTCCTTATTTATATATTAGAAGGGTCAAAAAACTAGATATAAGTAAATACAAAAATTATTTCAAAAATTATAAAATAAACAGTAAAAATGATTTAAAGTAGTATTGTGTCACATTTTAAGGGGCAACATTTGTTTTCCCTTTTTTGTGGTACATCACATAAGTATGGTTTTACGATCATTAGCATCTTAGATTCTGTTAAATATGGTGTATTATTTCATTTCTCACAACAACCCTATGAAATAAGTGATATTTTCCCTTTTTTTTTTTTCCTTATCAAACCCTTAAGGTCAGAAATAAAAGTTTATCAGTAGGGAAAGAAATGAGAGAGAAAGAGGAAAAAAATCAGAATAACAGCTTCCCAAAAAGCAGGCAGTGCATCCGCAGAAGCTGAGGGACCTGGGAAAAGTCTTAGCTTTGAATAAATACTGAAGTGTCAGTTAATATAGTGAAGCTGAGACTTTAATTAAGGCCATGAACCCAAACTTGCTTTGCTATTGACACTAACCAAAATACTTCTATCCATGAAGAGTGAAAAGCCATGCATTTACTTCCAAAAGTAAGGAAAGTCTATCCTGCTTGACCAAGGGGATAAAAAGAACAGTGGCAGATAAGACTAAATTTGCATTTATGATTATACTCCATGAATTCTCCTTGTTTAACGTACCTACTAGACACAGAGTCAGTTCCTATTTTGAAAGAAGTCTGTTAGATTAATTAATGTAGGTGGCCTGTACTTGGCTTTCTTCTTTGTATAGATGATGAGACAGAGAGAAAGTGATAAAGAAAGAGAAAGAGAGAGAGAATCCCTCCCTCACCAATAGGCCACATTCCTTGAATAGAGGACACTAATTGATATTTTTAGGTTATTGGGAAGAGCCCAGTGATATTTTTGTCATTAGGGTATATGGATAGCAAGTCACTAAGGCAACTAGAAGCTTCTTCTCTGCCCCCCCCCCCCAACTCTTGCCCTCCAGCAATATGGTACAACTTCAGAAAGGTATATATAGGGTATTTTTTTTTTTAGGGAAGGATATCTTTTTGCTACATCCACTTTTCAAATCTATGTTTACTTCAAATTTCGCTGTGCTTCTCTCTCAGAACTCAGTGAACTCACCCCTGAGGCCACTTGCAAACTCTTTCCTAGAGTAGTTCCCGGCTTGAGCCTAAGGGTAAAAGTCATTGCTGCCAGCCTAATTATTTACAGGAGAAAGAAAGAGGCAGCTCTTTAATGAATCACTGTGCTGATTGCTCCCTGGCCCACTCTCACTTTTACATGTTGACTCTGACCTTGGAGTTTCTACAGAAGATCTATGCTTATGTCTAGTACCAAGCACTAGTTTTCTTTTCTTACTCTTTCAGCTTTATCACTTGATTTCTATTCTCTAAGAATTCTTTAACCTTTTGTTGTTCTAGCGAACCTTTTCTTGATTTCTAATGACAGTATTGCTGTTTGTTGCTTATAAGGTTTTTCTATAATTTCTGTAGAATCCTCAGGGAAGAGGAAATAGTTGCCTGAACTTAGTATTTGGAGACTCTTTTAAATGGTCGAATTCAGCCAGAGATATTTTTCAAATGATTGCAGCCATTCATAGTAATATATTAACTGGATCTATGATAGAATTTGAATGGTTATTTTTCTAGATCTGGCTTAAAACATTCAAATAGGTTATAATTTAACTTTTTTTTTTTTGGTATGGAGGCATGGGTGCAAAGAAATAGCAATTTTCCACCTTCTAAGAATTAAGGCAAAATTAAAATGCCTTTTGAATCTATCAGTTCCTTGAGAACATCAGATTAAAAAAAATTTTTTTAATGTTTATTCATTTTTGAGACACAGAGCGCCACAGTGTGAGCTGGGAGGGCAGAGAGAGAGGGAGACACAGAATCTGAAGCAGGCTCCAGGCTCTGAGCTGTCAGCACAGAGCCTGACACGGGGGCTCAAACTCACAAACCCTGAGATCATGACCTGAGCCGAAGTCAGATGTTTAACTGACTGAGCCAACCAGGTGCCCCCAGATTGTTTTTATTCTCTTTATTTCTTTCAAAAAAAAATCTGTAGAGAGGAGCCTCATGATTCCATCTGACCACAGACTAGAGCTAGAAAATAGGAAACGAGGACCACTCTCCCTGTCTCTTTGGTGGCACTTTTCTCAAGCCTGACTCTTCTGCTCTCCAGTAGCTTCAGCTTACATGTGGCTTAGGTACGTTGGACTCCACCTCAACTTAAGGTAACTCACTTGGTAGCTCGCGGATAAAATTTAGCTCTTTCATATTAGTCATTGTGTTTTCTTTTGTGACTTGCAAAGGGCTACTCACATGAGGTTAGAGGTAGCTGTGGTATAGCAGACTGACAAATGAACCAAAAGTCAGAAAATCTCAGTTCAAGAACTCAGATGCTCGCCCAATCATTAAACTTCCAAGACTCATTCTTTTGCTGTAAAATGAGATTAATAAGAAATTTCAGAGGGAGTTGTCAGAATCACATTATGCATTTTTAAAAATGGGGATGGCATTATAAAATCTGTATAAAGCTTAGTTGTTATTATTAATTGGAAAATGTTATCTTTTATAGTCAGAAGTGACATCATCTGGGCATAAGCTTAATGTAATGTAAATTACAAACATAAAAGAGGACACTTTTTTCTTTCCGAATTTGAACATAACTGGACACAATTCAAAATATGCATTCACCACCTTCGGAAAAAAATACCCTCTGTTTTCTGAAAGTAATGGTTCCACTTCCTTACTAGTAAGCTAAGCAGGAAAGGTATATACAGGTCAGATGTAACAAGTTACACTGTAAAAAAAAAAAAAAAAAAAAAAAAAAGAATTAAGTAACTCCTGACCAGACCAAGGGATTTGCTTTCTCTAGAAGAATCTTTCAACCCCTGAAAAGTGAACTTGTTCAGAAGTTCAGAAGTTCAGTTCAGCTAAGTACCCCAAAAATTTGGCAGTTGATCCAAATGTTATTTGAACCTTTAGAGCACATATAATTAGACTGGAAATCTTATTAAAACAGGATCACTGTCTGGTACTATTTCCACAAATTTTGCCTCTTCATATAACCATAACAGAGGACTAGAAACATATGTAAAAGTAATTGATGAAAATTACCCACATTTTTGTGAAATACAGGACAAGACTAAAGTTGGATCATGCTCATGTATAAAGTTCAAGTTGTTTTAAAAGCACTCCCATGTGGCAGCTCAAGAGGGTGAAAAGTGAATGGTTCAGGTGATGGCTTTCTCCTAAACTAAATTGTGAAAGCAGATTAAAACAGCCAAGTTAAAAAAAAATGAAAAAAAAAGAAATTAAAAACATCCAAGTAAAGAAACCCACCAATTTCTTACATACAGTAAAAGAGAGAGAGAGAGAGAGAGAGAGAATCATCATTCCCCATTTAAAATCCAAATATATATATGTATATATACAGAAATATACCCTGGTGCTATTATATATGTATATATTAAACATATGTTTATATTTACAGATATAAATATATACATAGATATAGATATCTATATTAGGAATATGAGTCTAATTATAGGCTGATAAAAACCTTGGTCAATGATTATAAAATTCTTTAGAACAGAAATCATACTGTCGTTTAAAAGATATCAGCTAATTTACAACTTTTTAAAAAAAACTTTTTATAAGCTTATTTATTTATTTATTTATTTATTTATTTAGAGACAGCAGGGGAGGGGCAGAGTAAGAGGGAGAATCCCAAGCAGTCTTCATGCTGTCAGCTCAGGATCCAGTGAGGGGCTTGAACTCACCAACCTGGAGATCATGACCTGAGCTGAAACCAAGAGTCAGACACTTAACCAACTGAGCCACCAACTAACTGCCCCAGACCTAATTTAATTCTCATCTCCATTCAAGTGAGGACAACATGCTTGCAAATGTAGGATATAAATTTCATTCCCCTCTCTTCCCAAATAGTACTCTACAGCATAACTACATGTTACTATCTAATGATTTCATTTTAAAACACAAGAATAACATGACCTTCAAAAAGCCTAAAAAGTGCTCCCAATCCCTGTGTGAACTCTGTAAACTCTACCATTACCTAGAGGGAAGAAAAAGAGGAAAAATTTTTTTATCGTCACTCCATGTCAAGTTTTGTTTTCTCATATTATTTCATTCATCATCAGTTTAACCTTGAATACAAAAATGCTGTGGGATTGTGCACATAAATGATAAATATTATTAAAATAACTGTGCGGTAGAGAAAGAAGGTGTGAAGGCAGAGCCTACAGCTTGATGTCAAGCTTTATTGCTTATTATTCCAAGTGTATTTTGGTAAATATAGGCTTATGACATCCTACTTCTCAACCCATAGGAGAGGGGGAGGAAGGGAGGGACCGAGAGAAGGAGGGAAGGAGAGAGATTTCTGCAGTTTGTCCACCCCAACTTGCTTGGGTCAACGTATCCGTTAGTATTATGGTCACCTTTATATAACAGCATAAACAGGGCTTACAGAATTACATGCAAAAAAACAAAAACAAAAACAAAAACAAAAAACAAAAAAACGTGTAATTCTCTCTAATGAGTAGTCCAGGCTGGAGATAGCAGCACCACGGTCACGCAGTCCCCAAATTTCTTCTCCCTTTTTCTCTAAAATCCTTGCTTCCAAGATCTTGAGGTTACATATTTCCTTGAGATCCAACAATTCTCAACAATAAAATTTCTTATTAAAGATATTTTTCTTCCATAAAGGATACAAGTACTTACCTAAGGATTGTCTTTTATTTCAAAGAGCTTTCTTTGTAAGTCATGCTTTCAAGGTGCCATCCTGTATATTTTTATTTCCACCTTATTCAGGGATACTCCTTATTTCAGTTGGAAACTAAAAAAGGCTCATCTTGGAATACAGATTTATAGGGTGTGAAAGAAATAAAATCGGGGTGCCTGGGTGGCTCAGTCAGTTGAGCATCTGACTTCGGCTCAGGTCATGGTCTCACGGCTTATGAGTTCAAGCCCCACACTGAGTTTGCAATAAAATTGCAAATTGCTAATCCAGGTTCTCTGTCCCCTCTCTCTCTCTCTGCCCCTCCCCTGCTAGCATGCCTGTGCTCTCTCTATCTCTCTAAAAACTAACACAAAAAAATAAGAATTAAAATCCGTTCTCTAATAATTCAGCTTCTTAGGCGGGCAGGTGGCAAACACTCTGACTGTTAAACAATTTGTTTCTGAATCATTTTACACAACTCATTTCTGCAATAAAGTTTAAAATTAGTCCTTTTTCCCCCGCAAAAAAGACAATTAATGAAGAAATCCAAAGTAAATTTTTCAAAATCATGTGAAACAACAGCAAAAATAAACATGGAACACAGAGAGAAATAAACTCACCCTATGTAGTCTTTATTATTATTACTATTATTATGATGGTGATGATGATAAAGTACACATGATCTTTAACACTTTAAGCATCTTGTTTTATTTATTTTAAGTAATCTCTACTGCAAACGTGGGGCTTGAACTCATGAACCAGAGATCAAGAGTCGTATGCTCTTCTAACTGAGCCAGCCAGGTGCCCCCATTTACCCCATGTAGTCTTAATGCAGAAAGCTCACTCTACCTATAAGACTACCCACACGCTTTTAGAAACCCACCAGGGTATGTTCTCAAGGCATATTTTAAGTGGGTATTTGGCCCCAAATTTATGTGTAGTACAAATCCTCTCCATTTAATAATTCCTCAATGTTATTCCAACTGTCAAAGTAATTCACATATAGTTTATATATTCATAAATTTCACTCAAGAATTCTTAGATACAGTTGGCTGTCCCTCTCTTAACACTGACAAAAAAGACCCTGAGATGTGATATAGTAGGTATAGAGCCAGAACTGGCCCTTGAGAGAAAGGAGAATGTCTTACTTATCCTAGAGGTACATGTTTACTCATATCAATACCAAAAATAAAAAAAATGACCTAAGGACTAAAGCCATTTTGATTTTCCAGGAAGTCTGTCTCCTTTACATCATTGTAGCATACACTTGAGAGACTGTGAGTTTCATTTACTTATCATCATAAGCACAATTATTAAAACCATCATGTCACCTTAAAATTTACTCAATTATTTTAACTTTATTGTTTAAAAAATTTTTTTAATTTCCTTAACTATTAAACAGCCTCTGAGGAAGGCGGTAAATCCTTGCCCATCATCAGTTCAAAAACTTTCTTCGTATTGAATTGAGCTAAAAAAGATGTTAAAAGTACCTGGGAAATTTTATAACAAGATGATGTTTTCATTTTCTATTTTGATTATTGATGTGTTCTTTGCAGAATCCCTAGAAATCCTACTGGTGTATAGGCCTTAAACAGACACCTGTCAGAGACAGCCAGACCCACGAATTAACAGCAAATCTTTTTTGCTGCTAAATCCTGGCAGCAGACCCTTTCTGTAGAAAAGAGCCTCCAGAAATCTCATGAACTGCTTTTTCCTTAGAGGGCAAGAGAAATGAACCTCTATATTAGCAGAAAGACAATATTAAACAGCTGCTCACAAGTCTCTCTCCAAAAGCACTTGATTTCTATAATAAACAGAATTAAATTGTGTCCATTTCTGGTCCTAAACAACAGGGCTGGGCTTTCCAATGTAGACCAGGCACATAAAACCTCACTGTAAAATCCAGCCTCTATCATAAATGGGATAGTCTAGGGAAATTCCAGATTGAAATGGCCAGCCAGAGCTTATTAACCAACTGCTTTAAAAGGACATAGGCAAGTTTTGTTTTAATTATTTTTTATCTTTATTCCTGGAAACGAAATTAAAAACAAACAAAAAAACGTTTTCTTTGACAAAACAACAGGGTTTTTCTTCTTTGATTTTTTTTCCTTCCTAATTTGGAATGATGATAAAATTAAAATCACTACTCTCGTTTAAATGCCAACACATGTCATTTGTGCCAAAGAGGCTTTATCTGTGTCCCAGCCCCATCAGTTAAAATCCGCAAATATGAGGGACTGGGAGATTTCGTGCTTGACCTGTTGAGCGGCCAGTGAGCAAAGAACTTCTATTCTTTCATATGTAATCCCTGTTGATGACCTGATTGCACAAAAACCCTGGTGACAATAGCTGGATTGTTTCCAGGCTCCTTATACCTTCCCAAATTCCTCAAGGCTCAATTGTTATTTTGCTGTGGGTGCCCTGAAAACATCAGAAGTGAGTTCTTGGATCTATCCACCTAGGACATGATTCCCTTGGTCTGTTTAGAGGACTCCCTCTTCAAATACTTGAATCAAAGAAAGCAGAGGAAATAAAGGCAGAGAGCCCATAAGAAATATTTTTGTATGGCAAGAGGCCTGAAGGGTAGACATTTGGGAAGGTCTCTTGATTGTCTTGGGATTTTCTTCTCTTTAACTATGAATAGATTCGACCCTGAACTACAAGAAAAATACAATAGTGATTTAAGCTAATAAACCGGCACAAGCCTTATGCCTCAGGTTCTTAACTCAGGCGTGAGAACCTAATAAATAAAGGATAGCATCTTTTAAATAAATAAATAAATGGGGTGCCTGGGTGGCTCAGTCGGTTGAGCATCCGACTTCGGCTCAGGTCATGATCCCACAGTTCGTGGGTTTGAACCCCGCATCGGGCTCTGTGCTGACAGCTCTGAGCCTGGAGCCTGCTTTAGATTCTGCCTCCCTCTCTCTCTGCCCCTCCCCTGCTCATGCTCTGTCTCTCTCTCTCTCTCTCTGTCAAAAATAAATAAACATTAAAAAAATAATAAAAACAATAAATAAATAATAACAAACAAACAAATAAGTAAACCTAATAAAGAAGGATAGCTTCCTGAATGAGGACCTGGCCATTCAGAGACAAGCACCACAATGCAAAAAGGCCTATTTGTTACCTTGGGCCATCTGAATAAATGAAAAGTTTAGCTTTAACATGAGCTACTTGCTTAAATAGTTAAAAACAAATTATCTTAGGTGCTGCCAAGTTCAGTCAAAATGTGTTCAACTCAATTACTAACAATTAGCAATGAGTAGAAATCATAGCAAATATTTGTAAAAGTGTGTTTTTTTAAAGCATAAATTTGCTTTCATAAAATATATATGCATGATTGGAATATTAAAAAAAAATCATAAGTGCCAGGACTTTCCAGATCCCTGAGCAAAAAAGTAAAATTAGTAACCTCAAACAATTAAAAATTATTTTAAATAAGTAATGTTTTAAAAATCATATATGTGATAATGACTTTCATATTATTTAGTGAATTTTGCATTTCCTCTTGCTATTATATTTATAAGACTAGAAATACCTTGAAATTAAAAAAAAATATCCTATAGCACTATTTCAAAATTTTCAATTGGGTGACATTGAGAATCTCATAACTTATTTTATTCTACCATAAAGATACTTGGAAAATAAATAATTTATTTCATCAAATAAGTATAAGAATGAAAGACAGTCTGAAAACTTACATACTAAAAATTCTAAAAATGAAGAAATATTCAAGTTGAATTAATTCTATGTCATACATAAACATGTAGATACATGCATAAATGAACAGCTCTTCCCATTATTTGTCCTTTGAATTCTATTATGTTTAGGGAACATATTGCAAATAAATAGACACATATGGAGGAAAATTTGTATTATATTTGTGTCTACAAGTGTGTGCACACATGCATGCACGTGCATGTGACACACGTGTGCGCCATACACTTATATGCATATTTCAGTCAGGATGCAAACGATAGAACCCTTTCAGGCAGGTTCCATAGAAAATGAATATATTAGTGAGTAGGTGGTCCCAAGATTCTCTGGAATCATGCTCAGAAGCTACATAGTTAGAGACATTTCCCAGAAAAATAATAGAAGCTGATCATGGACACAGACATTAGGGTCTCTGCTACTTAGACTCCAAAAAACTGAAATCTCTTCAACAGGCTGTGCCACAACTGCCAGAAAGATCCTATGAGTGCCTCCCTCTTCATATCGCTCTCTTCCAAACAGAATTCTTAAATAGTGTGTCTGGTAGCATTTAGGTCACATACCCATATTTTAGCTATAAGAGAATCTGGAAAAGTAGAATAACTACTATCCATTTTCTAGCCTCCCAGCATCACCAGATATTTTTCTTGCACATTTAAATTTCAAACGAGAAAGTGCCCCACCTAACATATCACAAAACTATTCTTCATGCATATGAAAATACAAGTGCCCTTATTCTCAAAGAGTGGCATACCCAAAGCCTCATAGGCTTCAGTATCCAGTTCCAAATCAAAGATAGTATCTAGATAAGAGTCATAACTCTTCTAAGTGTATGATAATGCCATCTTAATGCTTCCTAACTTGTGAACTAAATTGTAAAATATAAATATATAAATATAAATTAATAGGGGAAAGGAAGAGAAGAAAAATATTTGAAGGTATGTAAATACGTGTAAGATACTGCAGGGAGTATGAATAGATACTATATTCCCCATTTCTGGAATTGTTCATTATATCAAGTTTTGATTTTCTTTTTCCATTATATATTTGAGGTTTCTTTTTCCTTCAAACCATTCCTCAGTTGTTCAAGGTTCTGATTTGTGACGGAAAACCAAATTGTATTTCTTAAATACAGAAGCATTGGTGGTCCTTCTGGTGTGTTCCTATCTATGGTAGTCTTCCATTCACTATACCACTAGCTATAATAACACTATTAAGATGAGAATATATCCTATATTTCAAATATTTATTCCTATACCCATTGTGTAGTCCCTCCTTATCTTTGATAATCAGGATCAATCATCCTACCAACATTCTAACTCCCATTACTGGTCAACTTATAAGAAGCTTGTAATGATCATGAAGCACTTTCAGCTCCTAGTTCTATAAAAATATAGTTAAGTGTCAGGGAGAAGCATTATTCACTTGGCTGCTAAGACTTCCAAACCAACAGCCATGAATCATAATTTTTGCCAATAGGTCATAAGGAGTAAAAGTAGAGGTGATATTCTGACTCCTAACATCTTTGTTCCCAGATTGTTGGAAGAAAAAGCACCATATACTAATTAGTGGCACATAACATATGCCACATTCTTCAAGGTGGCATACCAGTCATGTCACAAGATTGGTACCATAATGTGTATTCAATAATCTTTTACACATCTATCAAGACAAGCTGCTTTTGGGTGATAGAAGTACATAGCTGGACCTCTTAGTCTAGTATGTCTAATACGTCTATGCTGTAATTCTGTCCCTATAAAATCAGTTGCTTGGTCAGAAGCAGTGGTACATTGGCTATCCTAAAGGCAGACAAGACATTCAATTAATCCACAGATATTATTCCTGGAAAAGAAAGAATGTAACTTTAAATATCCAAATCCAAAATAGTAATTTATTTCAGTGAGTCCAAATCACTGTCTAATTCATAATAAGTAAGTTGTCACACACAACAATGTGGGTTGTTAAGGGTTATATCAGGGTTAAGGGTTTTGCTGTCTGAGACTTCTATCACTGGCAAACTGCAAATGTAATATAATCAGTAAATGTCTAGATCGTGTTAAGGAAAGGACATGTTGATTTGGTACATATTCTCCTCATTGAAAGCAAGAATGGGCCCATTCAGTATTGGCGTAATTACTGACATTTATTAGTGAGGTCATCTTTTGTATCTGGATATTAATAACCTCCTTCACAGTGAGAGCCCTTAGTTTATCATTAGTGTGGGAAACAAATAGTCTCACATTCTAGGTACATTTTGTTCTCCATCTAAATAGCTCTTCCTTAACGTGTCTTGTCAGCAGCCCTCCGTTCTCATTTCTTCTGAGTTTGAGTCCATGCTGAATTATTAATCAGTATCCATGAATGGGTGTAAAAGGTACTTCAGGTCTTATTTCCTTCTAAGTGGGCAATGAAAGATATTGCCCAAAATTCTTCCCTTTAGGATATTAATTCTCCACTGTTTTTTAGGTACATCCCTGAGTACTATTCTAACACTGCGGAGGTCCATATTTCTTATATACCATGCAGGATGGTCTATAAACCAAAGCAAGTTCAACCTTTTCATTCTTTGTTAATTAGTCATTGGGAACTTCTAATGAGATCATAGGAATAAATTAATGAGATGGATGAATTCACTTGATGATGGAGACTTACTATACATGCCCAAATTTATGATTTGGTACATCAGGTAACACCTCATACATAATGGTAGCTCCTCTTCCAAATGAAACTCACATAGATGCTTTGAATTGGCAGAGCCTTCTAATTCCATGATCTAAGTTGCAAGGGAGGCTGGGAAAGTCAATACCTGGTATTTTCCTTGAGAAGACAGGACTTATAAGGAAGAAAATCACCCCAAACATGAAAAGGAGTGTTCAAAATGTGGTGAATAACCACTAAATATGAAAAATAATCATGGCAACATACTCATAGATCCTAGATGCAGATAGAATTGTCATCCAAATTAAAGATATTGAGACAAAGAATCAAATAATGACATATTACATACTTTTTGGTAGAAGATAGTGGTAAAAAAAATAAAAGAAAAAGCTAAATTGTCTGATCTAGATATTCTTTCAAAAGAAGTTCAAAAAATCCACTGGAAAGAGTAATTCATTTATCTGTGCTACTTATTTAGAGCATATGACATGATGACTTCATTGCTAAGCACTAAAGTTAGAACATTGCCTGCATTCCAGTAGGAAAGCTTAAAGAATCATATAATTTGAAGTCAGACAGAACTCTATGATACAGACCCTCAAAGCATTGCCAAATATGGAGCTAGTCCCAACAAATGAGGCAAGTCTGTTGCTTACTGAATAAAAGTGAGCAGAGACAGCAAAATTAAAGATAAAAAACTCTATTAAAAAAGAGAGAGAATTTTGATGTCATCACAAAAATGTGTCTGTCCAGAAATGCAATGAATGCAATGAGCTATATTGAATGGCACTAATTTCTAATCCATTCCTTCATAGTGATTAAAGAACTTAGTGAGATGTCTTGGTTCTTTCTGGTCTGTAATGTTTTCTAAGCATTGCTTTTGCAGTGCCAAAAGCCAGAAACAACGAAAGAATGAATAAAATGAAAATGACAGAGTCATTGATTTTTTTGGTCAACAAATTCCAAGTTGATAAATTATTTCCAGGTCAAGCTTCCAGTCAGGGTGTGAAATGTTTCTCTGGCTAAACTTTTTTTAAAAAGGCACTATATCACGCATCATCTTATTTTATTTTATTTTATTTTATTTTATTTTATTTTATTTGCTTGCTTACTTGGGAACATTTTTTAAATCAACCATATTGAATATAACTGACAAACAGCAGAAAGCACCCATTTTAAGTGTATAGTTCAACGCATTTTGGCAAATGCATACAGGCATGTAGCCACCACCATCATCAAGTTATAAAACACAATTATCACTCTAAAGTAATCCTGTGGTCCCCTTTCTGTTTATGATCTCTCCTCCTGCCTCCTCACCATCTTTTATTTTTAACCTACAAAAACCCCTAACATTTGTATTTTCAATTATTTTTTAATCTAAAAAATGGTATATATATCCTAAACTTCTAGATGGACATTTCATTGTCTCTGCCTCTCTGTAGCCTCCTAAATTTGTCTTCTCATAACAGCTGACAACAGTCTTCACAAGGTTAAACTCATTCTACACTTAACCATTATGTTTGTCTGTCGTGGAATGTTGTTAAATCTGTAGGCGTATATCTCTTTATGCCTGCAATAGGGAAAAATCATTTAAATCTTTATATCCCTGTATTTCAAATATTATTGAGAATTTACTTTGTGCCACACATTATATTTAGTGTCAAAATATGGTGCTGAAAAGATTAGACAATGTCCCTGCCTTCATGTATATTACAATCTAAGGAAGTTGAATAAATTTACTATAAACAGACCCAATATTCTATTGAATCCTATAGTATATCATGTACAATTTTGACACCAAAAATATTTTAGCTGTACATAATTTTCATATATGTTATATGCATATAATTAAATCTATATAATCAATAAGTCTTCCATAAATAATAATTGCATATTGAATTATTAAATTTAACATTTATTGACTTCATTCATTTGGTGGTTTGAAGAAGTATGATCTGTATGTATATACAAGAAAGTGGTTTTGAAAACTAGTTCTAAGAGTCTTCTTTCATTGAAAGTAATTAACAAGATACATTATATGGCAGCCAAACACTTCCACCAACATCTCTTCATTTTCTCCCCCGTATCTGCCAGCTTCCTTATCAATTTGACAGTTGAAAAGATTTTTAAACGCTTCTGTTATTTCCCATAATATTCTGACATTTAAAAAAACTGTTAAAGATTAAACTTCATTATAAATGTCTTTCTTCTGAGTTAAAAAAAAAAAAAAGTCAAAATCAACCCTACAACAAAATATAAAAATGGCTCCACTGAATGTGTTCAAGCCAGGCGGCAGAACAGGCACAATCTGTATTATATGTTGCTCGATGAAATAGAAATGGATGATAAACTGAATGAAAAAAATATATACAAGCAAAGATGGAATACAGCCAGAGAGCTAGTAAATGGAAGGTTGTAATTAAGCAGGCACCTAGTGGATTAGAGGAAATTAGACCACTGCTGCTGTGTTTCTGCTGCCAGCACAGAATGCTTTTTAACTCAAAATAGTCAACAGCCTACCAAGAGGACTGTAATTATATATTTTTAATTTTATTTCACAGGGTATGATTGCAGACAAGATAGAATCACCAAAAGTTGAGAAAAGGGCCTATGACTATCAATGATACTAAGCTTGGTAAGTATATCAATGTGAGAAGAGTTATTAAACTTTAAGTTTAAAAAGTTAGATTGTTTATTTCTTTTCACCGCAGTCATGTGACAGCCAGTCAAAGCCTCCCAGATAAAAATCAAAAGGTAAATATGCGAAGAATTTCATTGCCAGCATCCTGCACAAGAAACATCTGGCATCATAATCCTAAAATAACATATATAGAGAGCAAATGCCTCGAGCTGAATAAATAAATTCAAAGCATCTCAGGCTAGAGTATCTACATTTTGAATTAACTCAGTTTCCTTTGGAACTTTGACTGGGGGCCGGCTTTCACGGAAACTAAGGAACTCAAAAGTTTCCAGACTTGTCTATTAACTCCCTCTTCTCTTTATGCCAACCCTGCCACCCACCAATGGGTCTATAACTCCCATTCAGTTATTTACTTCCCATGGGCTCTTTCAATGCCAGTTCCCCACAATATTCCCCAAAATGGCTCTCGTTTACTGGCCTTAATGTCAGAAACAAACCCAACAATTTATTTTTTAATGTTTCTTTATTTTTGAGAGAGACAGAGTGCAAGCAGGGATGCACAGAGAGAAAGGGGGACAGAGAATCTGAAGCTGGCTCTGTGCTGACAGCAGAGAGCCTGATGCAGGGCTTGAACTCATGAACTATGAGATCATGACCTGAGCTGAAGTCAGATGCTTAAAGCATCTTAAAGGACTGAGCCACCCAGGCACCTCATGACAATCCCAAGACTTAAATCACTGATTTACATGCTACTCATTCTAAGAAAACATCTACTTCCAGCAAGTATTATGACAACTGCAGATTGAGTGGTGGAGGATAGTTAAAGCAAAGACTTCAAGAGATTGGAGACAAAAATTCCAGAAATCAATGCCTTGTCTAGTAATCTCTGGCCATCCTTTTTTCCTCCTCCCCCCCACCCCCCAGCTCCAAATGCCACTGCTTAGGTTATAAATCTGCCTGCTTCCTCTTCCATTGCCATCACCAATTTTAACATTATGAATGGTTTGTGACTAGTTATAATTCAATCAACCAAGTTGCTATTGAGCACTTAAAATTATATAATTTTAGAATTGGAAAGCACTTTAGAGATGATTTAGCTAAATACTTTCATTTAAAATATGATGGTATTGAATCCCTGAGATAAAAATTCATTTGCATAGGGTAGCACAAGTTAAAGCTGGAAGGTCTATGTCTCCCAATTTTCAGAGTAGCACCTTTTTTTGAAAACAGTGAAAATGGAAACAAAGAATCGTTTCATGCTGGTCAATTCACGGAAATGAAAATTATTATTGAATATGTATTTTTCTTCATTTAAAATAAAAATAATTTTATTAAGACTATGAAGAAAAAAGCATATTCTATACATTATATTGTTAACAGAGGTTATTTCTGAGGAGGGAAATAACTGAAAAATTTCACTTTCCATGTTGCATATGTAACCAGAATATCCCACAGTCTTTCAGCCTTCCAGAGTTACCCTTTATTAACATCTTCACAAAATCAACTCAAGCCTCCATTTCATAAAACTGGAACAGGTTCGTTCCTACTCTTGCTATCTCTGAACCTTCCTGAGATGCCATACAAAAGGGTCACAAAGGAGCACATAGACTTGTCCAGATACTTTGTTTTAAATCCCTGTTCTTGACTCAGTTTTCCATTACTCAGTAACACCCAATGCTGCCCCAAGTTGCTTGGGTTTTCTATGTGTCATTTTATCCGACATCTTTTGTTTAATGTTTATTATATGCCTAGCAGTGGTGTAAGAACTTTATATGCATTAACTGATTTGATCCTGAGTACAACTCTATGGATTAAGTACACTTTACCTCCCTTTTGGGGCTTAGGTAAATGAAGCACAGAGAGGTTGGTAGTTGTATTGTTGGAGCCTAGATTTGAACCAAAATAAGCCTTGCTACAAAGGCTGAGATCTCAAACATGTCTGTACTGCTTCTATTTCACTTCCAAAGGTACAACTGATATAATGCTGTTATGCAAATCTTCTACCAGATCCATAGTATGCTGGAGCATAATTACTGCAGCGCAAAAAATAAAAAATAAAAATTTAATGACAGCATTGTTTCTAAGTTCCTAGACATCTCTGCCACAAAAAAATTTTTCTTTTATTTGTTCTCCAATTTCTCACATTAAAAAAATTTTTAATGTTTATTCATTTACTTCGAGAGAGTGAAAAAGAACTTGAGCAGGGGAGGGACAGAGAGAGAGAGAGACTGAGAATCCCAAGCTGGCTTCACGCTGTCAGCACAGAGGCCGATGCAGGGCTCGAACTCACAAACCATGAGATTTCACAACCTGTGAAATCAAGATTTGGATACTTAGCCAACTGAGCCACCCAGGTGCCCCCATAATTTCTCACATTCTTGTTCCCCTTTTAGGGTCATCTTTTCCTCTTTTTCCTCTTGACTTGAATCGTTGGAGCAAACCAGTTTTCTTTCTTGAGTCTTTTTTTTTTTTTTAATTTGTTTAAATGTTTATTTATTTTTGAGACAGAGAGAGACAGAGCATGAACAGGGGAGGGTCAGAGAGAGAGGGAGACACAGAATCTGAAACAGGCTCCAGCCTCTGAGCTGTCAGCACAGAGCCCAACGTGGGGCTCGAACTCACGGACCGTGAGATCATGACCTGAGCTGAAGTTGGACGCTCAACGGCCTGAGCCACCCAGGCGCCCCAATCTCTTGAGTCTTTAATAGACAAAGGACAGCTCAAATATCATATTATTGTTTTGAATAAAAACTATTTCTCTTTTGTGTCCTCTCCACAGTAGCCTGGGCTTTAACCTTCATAATCAAAACTCTATTATTCTGAGTTTCCTTTAAAGTTTCCTCTTTTTAAAAATTTCTACTTTTCCTTTTAAAATGAGACTGTGAATATAGTTGAATTTCAGTTGATATTCTTCTTCCCATTGCATGGATTTTACAAAAGAACAGATTGTTTGGAAACTAGAAGAAATTATTCTAAAGTTATGAAGTTGGATTTACACTTAATTCTTTAAAGTGTCAATATGGAAATTGAAACTGTTTTCTAGCCACTGAAATGTAATACTGTGATACATTCTACTGGAATAGTAAAGAGTCCTTTCTGCTTTTTCATTGTGGGTATAAATGAAGGACTCTACTGTAAATCAAATGAACTTATGTCTGTTAAGCTATGGGATATTAGGATATTCATAAAGAATCCAAAACTAACAAACAAACAAAAAAGTTAGTTGCATGAATTTTTTTTCTTCCAACTTTTTAAAAATGTTTGTTTATTTATTTATTTATTTTGGAGAAAGAGCACAAATAGGAGAGGGGCAGAGAGAGAGAGAGGGAGACACAGAATCCAAAGCAGGCTCCAGGCTCTGAGCTGTCAGCACAGAACCCATTGTGGGGCTCGAACCCACGAACCATGAGGTCGTGTCCTGAGCCGAAGTTGGATGCTTAACTGATTGAGCCACCCAGGCGCCCTGATGAATTTTTTTAATGTAATAATTAGAAAATGTTCATCTACTATGCAATCATCATTTGAACTATTAAAAAATAATCATGTATAATTATTTAAGATGTTTTTTGCTTTTGATTACTAGCTTAGAATTTGATGAAAACTAAAGACTATGGAGAAAAGTATACATACATGTAGACAAAAAGAATTTTGTGCAAAATAATGGAAAGTTGATCCACTTTATGGTCCAGGCATCTACTGATCTCTAGGTTTAAATTCTAGTGTCATGTTAAAATTATTTTTAAATGTATATTTTATATAGTTTATTAATCTTTTAGTAATGAATATCTTTTTCTAAATTTAAGGTGTATTACCATATTTAATCAGATCAAAGTTAATTTCAATTGTAACAAGCCTCCTTATTTTATGTTTCATGAAGAAAAGAATCATCCAATTTTAACTGTAGGATACCACTGATTGTAAGATGTCTACAGGTTTCAGAGATATTAAAAATGTTTTAAAAAGTGCATCTTAGGGGTGCCTGGGTGGCTCAGTTGGTTGAGCAGTGGATTCTTGATTTCAGCTCAGGTGGTGATCCCAGGATTATGGGATCGAGCCTGGAATTAGGCTCTGCAGTGAGAGAATGGAGCCTGCTTGGGATTCTCTCTCTCTCCCTCTGTTCCCTCCCTTGCTCTCTCTAAAATAAATAAAATGAAAAAAAAATTAAGTGCATCTAAGAATCAATGAATTATGGTATTTCATTTTTTATTTTAGATATGAATTTACTTCAAATAAATGAATATATGAATAGTAGATCTTAGAGTTTTTGCCATTTTTCTCTATTATTTTCCAAGAACTGAATTCACTTTCCTTCAGAAATTCATACACGTGTACCTGATTTTATTGTAGACCTATTATTTCTGAAAGATTATTTTAGCATGTCCGACCTTATCCTGCAAGCTTCCGACCTCCTTCTTGCTTAAAATGATATCTCATGACCTGAGCCCACCCACTGTAGGAGATAGTATAAAACAGGGCAGAGGCCAAACAGCCTTCAATTTCTAGAATCATTTTTGTTCTCCTATTACCTAGAAGTTGAATTCTATCTTCTGATATTTTTCAGTTGGATGTCTTTGGAGTCTAGGACTGAGATGTCTACCAGACCACACCTATTTTGGTCCTGTCTCCCTTATCAGCATTATGTTGAAATAAAAGGCTTCTGAATCTTTGATCCAAGTCTTTGCCTCAAATAAGTCCTAACACCACCCTTGTGATATTTTGGTCCTGCTTCCTTATTAGCATTATGTTGAAATAAAAGGCTTCTGAATCTTTGATCCAAGTCTCTGCTTCAAATAAGTCCTAACACCACCCTTCTGATTCATCTCTGCCAGAAGTTATCACTAGTGCTGACATTAACCATGGGGCTGGCAAGGTTTCCAATCCCAAAACCATCTGGAACATGGTTTTGGAATTGGATGGCTTTTCCTCCTTGTTTCTTCATAAGCTAGATTTCATATCATTATCCCCATTGTCATACACCAAAGGTCAAGAGTAAGTAAACCAAGAAAAAGCCAGAAAGGTTTAAACATTAAAGTACAGAAAGCACTTAGCCATACCAACATCTTGTGGTTTCTTTCTGCTCGTGTCCAGAAAGAAACCACAGGTGGAAATGTTGACAGGAATTAGGCTAAATTATTTGTGTTTTAATATCTTTAATTTGCCAAGGGCTCGAGAAGTCACTTGACTGATAAGATCTATTCAACTCATCAAATGTGTAAATAGTAGAAAAAAATTACTTCAATCTGAAGTATCTTTAAACAAAGGAGGGCAATTAAAACTTTAGATAATTAACTTTCAATGTAATTTAGAAACTGAAAATATTATACAGGAGTTGGGCACTAGCTTTTTATACTAAAAACTTGAATAATGGCTAAGAGATTTTGACATAGCTAAGTAAAACCCACAAATGATAAGCAATTCATAGATGTAAAAACGTATTCGAAGTATTAGCAGTTAAACCAGAAAATCAAACATAGGAGAAATATAATTTCCTACATTATGACATTTATCTAATAACAGAAATATACTAAGAATTTTAAACATTGAAAGGTGTCAATGCCACTACAGAATTTTTGTGTATGTTAGATCATTGACTTACATTACTATGACTTCAGGGTTTATATGCATGTGTATGCTTTACAGTTTTCAGAATCACAGCAGTACTTGTCAATTCTAAATATATATGTGTGTGTGTGTGTGTGCAATATATATGTATATATATGCATGATATATATGTATACATATATATACATTATATATGTATATGTATACATATATATATATGCAGTCTATCTTCATTGTTCACAGATTTCATATTTGTGAATTTATCTACTTGCTGAAATTTATTTGTAACCCCAAATCAATACTCTTGGTACTTTTGCTGTCATTTGCAATCATACTCATGCACAGAGCAGCAAAAAATTTCAGCTGCTGGACATTCACATTCCCAGCAGAAATTAAACAAGGCAACACTCTGCCTTCTTGTTTTAGCTTTCATACTGTAAATGTGTCCTTCTTGCAGTTTATGTAGCACCACATTTTTTAAAAACATTTTCGTGTTTTTTGTTGGTTGTTTTGCTTTTTAAAATGTTCCCTAAGCACATTGGCAAAGTGCTGTGTAGTGTTCCTAAGGGCAA
This sequence comes from Acinonyx jubatus, assembly GCF_027475565.1. NCBI lineage: Eukaryota > Metazoa > Chordata > Mammalia > Carnivora > Felidae > Acinonyx > Acinonyx jubatus. The sequence goes on from NC_069382.1 coordinate 151,725,373, forward strand.
GAAGGCTGTGGTATGCCTTAAGGAGAATATACATGTGTTAGACAAGCTTCATTCAGGCATAAGTTATAGTACTGTTGGTCATAAGTTCAATGTTAATGAATTAACAACGTATGTTAAGTAGGATGTCTTTAAGCATAAACAGAAATAAAAAGAAGTTAAATATTGGTCAGCTGATGAAAATGTGATCAAAGGCTCACATGAACCTAATTCTGTATTTTTCCCTGGGTGCAATGCTTAGTATTCACTAATCCTTCAGTGTTCAAGGAGATTTTACAGAACATAACTACCACAAATAACAAGAATCGACTGTATGTATGTATGTATGTGTGTGTGTGTGTATAATGGAATGCCAAGTTCAAAGGACATCTGTTTTTCTTCAGTTTTCCACTACTCAAGATTTCTTCTTATTTGATGGAGAAGATTCTCCTATTATTTAAGCCTTGGTTGGCATGTAAGTTGGCAAGCTGAAGAGATTCAGATATTGTCTCTTCATAATCTTGGCAGTAAGGGTATAGTCACCTGACGTAGTTTCATTCATTTGAAGTAAGATATTGAATGTTGAGTTAGGATGTGAAGACAAAGGTGTGGTTTTCAATGTATTCTCAGTGGGCAACCATCAGTAGTAATAGTATTTGGTCACAAAGACCAGACCAGACCAGACAACTTTACAATGTTTCCAGAGCTGGGAATCTTGATACTAATGCTTCCTTGTTTCCTGTCCATTTTCTGAGCCTGATTCACCAGTCTTCACAACAAGATGGGCTGATACATTTCCAATAAATTTCTTTTCTGATAAGTTAGCCAGACCTTGTTTTTGTCGCTTGCAACCCAGAATCCAGACTGATGTAACTATCATATGCCAAATGTTATGCCAAACACGATCAAGTTATATTGAAAATCTATATGAATTTGGGATTATTTTAGAAAATATAAAACATATATGAAGTAAGTGTATTTCCCTTAAATGATTTATCATTTTATGTCTACCCTTTATCTAATATTTAATCTAAATTATATTGGAGAGAACCAGAATTTTTAAAAGGTACTTAATGTATTTTAAAAGATTAATATGTAGTCAATAAAACTATTAAAATCTATATCAAAGGCTTAGAATAACCTTGAATTTGAGTCTAGATGTTAAATTATTTCACCGATAAATCGATTTAATTTTCACTTTCTTAGAAAGACCTTTCAAGATTTTTTACCTTTCTACAATCTTCTGAACCTTAGGGTTTGACATTTTCTCTTGCCAAAGTATCTTATAATTATAAAACATCATAAATTACTTTTCAATTCCATCAAAATGTATAAAAATTTATCTTACTAGGAATTAAAAGTTAATAAAGTCAAACAACTCTTCCATAGATGTTTCTTACAAATGTAAGTTTTAAGTAACTTGATAAAATCTGTATATTGATTTGCCACAGGTAAGTCAGTGTTTATAGGGTGATTTTCCTGGCATAAGGCATAAAGCCTTTTGCTTACACCCTCTTTCCTATTAAGCTGCATATTAAGTATCTAAAGCCACCAAAAACATGCCTTTAGATAATTTTTGCATTTTATAAGCTATTCAGTGTCATGGTGCCTTTGGTTTTGTTTTGTTTATTTCATTTTCACATTTCAGAAGTGTTGAATAATAAAACTGTTTTCACAGATTATGTTACTCAAAAATTGTTTATATCTACTTGCAATTTCTCTCATTTCTTAAAAAAGATGGCTCTTGGTCCCATATGTTGAAGAGTTGAAGGCCCCAGGAGGAAGAAATAAGAGTTTTGTTACTCCTAGATTAAGCTTATTACTGAAAGCAGTAAGAATTACTCTTCACATATTGGAAATACAACTGTCAAGTTCTAGAAATAACAGTCACCAACCCCACCTGAGATATAAAGCTGACACAGACCCAAAAGAACCCTTGTGGTTGCTGAATGTCTTGGCAGCTTCTAAAACCAATGTTTCTGGGTATTTGTAAACTAAGTGAGCATATCAGGCCATCACTGAAATATGCAAGTATGTCATCTATTCATATAAAACCATTAAAGTTGAAAAGGAATTATACCAATGGTAACATGATGACCAACCAAAATGACATGGCCTTTCTTCATCCACACTGTAGAAGACGGAAAAGCCACAAGGCCAACCAGATATTCTGCATCCTATTATCTACACTCTCTGGAAAATTGCCCCTTTCACTTGCAATTTTTTAGACATCTTTTCCTGGAAATATATTCAAATTCCTAAAAAATCAGTTTTATGTAACAGGATATTGGCATTATTTTTCCAAATGTTTTCAATTGTCCAATAAGACATTTTAACAAATATTGTTAATCCTAAGTATTGTTAACAAATATTATTAGCATTGTTCAAGTGTCCATAGCACCCAAAGCCATTTATAGATTTAATGCAATTCCTATCAAAATTCCAATGGTATTTTTTTACAGAAATAAAGACAACCATCCTAAAATCCACATGGAATCACAAAAGACCTCAAACAGCCAAAGCAATCCCAAGAAAGAGTCCAAAGATAAAGCATTACCTTTGCAATCAACTAATATTTGACAAGTGAACCAAGAATAATCAATAGGGAAAGGATAGTCTCTTAAATAGTGTAGCGAAAACTGGACAATCACAGGCAGAAGAATAAAATTGGACCCTTATTATACATTGTTCACAAAAAAATAATTCAGAATAGACTTAAACATAAGACCTGCTCCCAGAGATAAAAAAAGGGGAAAAGCTACTTGACATCAGCCCTGGCAATGATTTTTGAATATGACATCAAAAGCACAAGCAAACAAAGCAAAAATAAGTTAGACGAAATCAAACTGAAAAGCTTCTGCTTGGCAAAAGAAACAATTAACAAAATTAAATAGCAACCTATGGAGTGGAGAAAATAGTTGCAAATCATATATCTGATAAGGGGTTAACATCCAAATTATATAAAGGACACTTACAGCTCAACAGCAAAATAATTAACAATATGATTTATAAATGGGAAGAGGATCTGAACAGACTTTTTTCCAAAGAAGACATACAAATGGCCATCAGGTATGTGAAAAGATGCCCAACATGACTAATCAGGAAAATGCAAATCAAAACCACAATGAAATATCACCTCACACCTGTCAGAATGGCTACTATCAAAAAGACAATAGATAAGAAATGTTGACAAGAATGTGGAGGAAAGAGGAAACTTGTACACTATTGGTGGGAATGTGGATTGATTTCTGCCACTATGGAAAATAGTACAGAGGTTTTTCATGATTTTATGATCCAGCAATCCTGCTTCTGAGTATATGTCCAAAGGATCTCAAAGAGATACCTGAACTCTAATGTTCATTGCAGCATTAGTCCACAAAAGCCAAGAAATGGAAACAAGCTAAGTGTGCATCAGTGGATGAATGGATAAAGATGTGGTACATATATACAATAGAATATTATTCCGCCATATGAAAGAATGAAATCTTGCAGTTTGCAAAAACATGGGTGCCCCCTGAGGATACTATGTTAGAATAAGTCCAATAAAGCAAAAAAAAAAAAAATACTGTATGATATCATTTGTGTATGGAATCTAGAAAAAAAAGTCTAACTCATAGAAATAGAGTAAATGAGAATTGTCAGGGGCTAGACGTAAAGGATATAAGGGGATAGTAGTCAAAGAGTGCAAACTTCCAGTTATAAGATGAATAATTTCTGGAGATCTAACACATAGCATGGTAACTACATTTAACAATACTGTATTATGTGCTTGAAAGTTGCTCAGAGAGATCTTAAATGTTCTTGCCACAAAAAAGAAATGGTTATTATGTGAGGTGACAGAGGTATTAACTAACCCTACTGCAGTAATCATATTACAGTATGTAAGTATATAAAATCATCATGCTTACAACTTAAAATTACACAAAGTCTACGTCAACTATCTCTTTCTAAAGCTGGAAAACATGTCATATATTAAATGACAATAACTTATATGAAGAAACAAAGAAAGGGGCAATGTATAGAGAATTTCAGATGGTAGATGATAGATACTGTCTTTTCTCTGTGTGGTGACAGTTAAGAATCACATGAGAAATACCCATGAAATCTCTTGGTGAAGAGCACAATGAGAATAGCAAGTGAAAAGTCCTCAGAAAGGAACATGTTTTGCATATTCAAGAAACTGCATGTTGGCCAGAGTATTTGAACTCAGGTGAAACCAGGAGGAAAATAGAGGATGAGATCATAAAAATGCCATGGAAGACACATCATTAGGGCTTCGGATTTTAGCCTTGTGGAGATGGGTGAAACTCTAGGGCTTTGTAGGGAATGGCATGATTTGACATGTTAAAAAGAATCCTCCTGGTTGTGTGAAGAGACTGAACTGTAGTGAGACAAAGGTGATGATAGGTCAGTTATAAGGTTATTGAAAAGGCCAGGCAAGAAATGATGATGTTTTGGATGAAGATGGTAGCAATGGACGTGGTAAGAATTGCAGTGGAGGTGGTGAGAATTAGTCAGATTCTGTATTATATTTCGAAGACAGACATGATAGAATTTGCTATTGGTTTGGACGTTGGGATGGGACTATAGAGAGAAGTCAATGATAATTTTAAAGACATTGGCTAACTAGCTTGAGTAATTAAACTGATTTTTACTAGGACGGGGAATTGCAGGGGGGAAAAGCAACTTTAGGAAAGAAAATCAGGAACTTGATTTTTGATACATCAGTTTAGGCTGGAGCTAGAGATTCGGAATCATCGGAATATTGATGCTTTTTGAAGCCATGTGATTCAATGAGGTCACTGGAGGTGAGTTGCTAGATTGACAGGATAAAAGCTTCAAGACTGAGCCTTGTAGACATTTTACCCAAACCTGTATACATTATAAAGAGTGGAAGCAACACGAGCAGGCTGAGGAAGACCAGCCTGTGAAGTAGGAAAAAAAAAAATGAGAGAGAATTTTATCCCAGAATTCAGGAAAGAAAGTGTTTTAAGAAAGGAGTGATGAAATACTTCAAATGTTGCTGTTGGGGCTCGGGACATGTACCTCAAAATACGGCACTTTGATATATTGAATATTTTAAGCAAAAGGAGTTGGAGAAAAGAGCAGGAGCAGGAGGATCCCTCTGACCTCTACTACTGCTCATACCTTTCCCCCTGAAACAGCCATCAAACCCTCAACTGAGATGCCTATACCTGGAGGAAAGGAGCATCCTTCTCTGCAAAAACAAAGGGACACCAAGAAGAATCCTAACAAACAGATCCTGCTACATTTCCTCCAGTTTATTACAATTACCTCATGTTTCTTAACTTACATTTCTCCATGACTGCACTCCTCAACAAACCTAGCATGAAATACTCAGGTCCAACCGTTTTCTAAGGCGTCATTTTCTTATGAAGCCTTCCACGTCGGAGACTATGAGGAGACTTCTAGAGAAAGAATTGTCTTACATGAAGCAGGAAGCCAGAAACCTCCTCTTTCCTAAGATTATGCAGCAAGAAATCCCTTCCCATCATAGCGAAGGCATCATGACCAACAAAATGATCTGTTTGTCTCTCTTTTAATTCTTCTTGCATCCAAACATGAGACCACTAATTTTACCACACAGAGCACACCCTGCCCCAGGTGTACTTCTCAGAGCTAACCAACTTCCACTATCCATGCAAAACTAAAATCTGATAGAGATTAGATTAAATAGCAGTGGAACTAATCAAGTGGATACCTCCTGAATCATCAGGCTATGTTTCAGGTAGAGGATGAATGAAGTAATTCTGGATTGACTGAGTAAACAAATCAAAATCACTTAAGTTACTTCATGATTTACATAGGCTTTTTGTAATTCAGAAATAAGTTATATCAATGCTACCAAGCATGAAAGTGGCCTATGGGTAGGTGCTTCATAAAGGTGTTACCAAAATAGTTTCATTTAGTATGTGGATAGTTGTGATGGGCCTCAGTGTCCCTGCTCTGATTGACTGTTCAGATGTCTTGCAGTTTACTCCTGGTCTTATAGGACTGGGGCACAGACTATCTCTTAATACTTCTGGGATCTTAAGTCACTTGCATTGACCAACATCTCTGTAATACACTTCCTGAAGGTGTGGGTTTCATCTCCTGTTACCTATCATTTAGATTATCTGGCCCCCAAACACTTGTCCTTTTAATAATACCACTAAGGAGGTACAGAAAGGCATAGTTATCACCATCTGATGCTGGAAAATTGAGAAAAATCTTGCTGAGCATTTTATTGAAAAGCAAAGGAGGGTGCAGTTTTCTCTGCTTTTTCAAGTTGATGCACTTTGTTTCCATTCAAAGGATAAGAAGTATCATGTTTTTCATAAAATTACAAGAGATCAGTTTATAAGATTAACTATGAAGTTAATGTAGTTTACACTTCAGGGCTCTCATTAGACCACACTTCTCCCAAGGCCCTGGGAGGAGGCCTACTAGTTGTGTCTTCCTAAGTTTGTACTTTATGTCTTACAAAGGGCTCCCGAAATGTTACAGGCTTCAGGCACCACAAAATCTGTATCCACCCTGCCTAAAAGTCTCCCATTTGATGGACACAGGGCAAAACAAACCTAGTCACATAGTACTAAGTATCATTAATTAGCATTTGTTGAATAAATAAATCCCCATAATTTTTAAAGAATATAATCTTTATTTTGTTTAATATGCGAAACAATATGTTCGAAGGGGAAGTAAAAGAATGAAATTTATTATGATCAAAGTGAGAACCAAAGTTGTAGGTTTATGTCACTTTCTGAACACTTTCAAACTTATTTTAGGATTATTGCCTCATTTTATCCAATAGTTCTTTTTGAGTAGGAATGATATGCTTCATTTATGTGGAAACAGTGTATAGGGTTTCATGTTTTAGTATATTAAGCCATCAATAATAAAATCTTTGATTGTAGGTCTTAGGAAGACTATTTAAACTGGCATTTCTTTATGTGATCTTAATCTTAGTTTTTGTTTATCTCTAAAACTAATCAAGTAACATCTATGACTACCTATATGTTTACAAAGCATAGTGACTCATTTTATGGAAATCCTTTCATTTTGAGACAAAAGATAATGTGAAACCTTCATCTATCTACTCTGTCTGCAATGACTTGTCAGTCTTTGATGTACTCATCAATCCTCCCCTGGCCATCCTATAATTTAAAAGTGGTCACTGGGACTAAGACAGAACTTCACTAAATATTGTTCAGTTTGCTCAGGGAGGATAAACTAAAATGAGTTTTAGAAAAAAGTGTTCGTGATTTTTATGTGTATAAATTCAATCTCTCTTTTCACATTCTCCCAAACCCAAAGTAAACAGACAGAATTCAGCTTCCTCCTGACTCTTTTTCCAAATATTGTCTGACTCCATATCTGGGTTTTTTTCCCCTCAATTCCACAGTTGTTAAATGAAGTTGGATCGCAAGTTCAAAATGAAGAAAACCTAATTCTTGTTTTGCATGAAGCTGTAGTTCTGAGAAGTAAACACCCCATCCACATGGGGAATTAAATGCCTATAAAGCGTGTGCATGATGGGGGACTTTGCTCTTCAGTTGTATTTTATTGCTTCACCTATTGACTTGAACATATTAATTCTCATGCATTTAATTTCTTGCACAGATGAGAGCATTAGGGTGAAAAGAGCAAAATTAAAAACTACTCGCACACATAAAGTATAATGATGCCAATCTCTCTCGCTTTTTTCTCTCACCCCCCCCCCATTTCTTTCAAAGCCCAAGGAACTGGAAATAGAAAATGTTATTGATAGGAAACACAGCATATGCATGGACTATCCCTTTGTCTTTAAAGAATGCGAAACAGAAGCAAGAAATAACTTTCCTATTAGTCTCTACAGACCAAAGTGATGAATAGAGCCCAAATACTTCCCTTGTAAGTAATATTACAGAGTTTCTGGCTCTCAGCTCAACTTTGTTTTTGACTATGAGCAGAACTGAATGTTCCTTGGTATTATAAAAATATTCTGAAATTTAAAAATTCTGATTGCTCATCAAATAAATTACTGACCATTTTAATTTTCATAGATAACTATGTATTACAAATGACCATACTTGTAAGTCTCTGATCTCTCTGGCTCTTTCTCTTGCAATATGCCTCTCTCTTCTTTCTGCAAAATCACTTAGAAATTTTAGTTTAGAAAACTAAATTTGCTCAAAGCAGCAAAAAAGATATTGGTAGAGATGGGCATATAAGATGTGTCATCTAAGCTATGAAATTTAATAAATATATCAAACCTTAGTAGGGGAAAGGATTTGAGTCAGCTATCCTGGCAATTTACATCACATTACCCACAATGCCCAGTACTTGGAATAGTGCTTAAGAAGTCATGATTACATAGGAAAGAATAAAAGAAAACCCTAAAAAAATGTCCGATTAAATCATTGAATCAAATTTGTGGTAATCACCTATTAACTTGTGCTGATAAATGCTTTTCCATGCTGTTTGTAAATAAATTTTAAAAAGAACATGAAAGAAAGGTAATTTTGTCACACAATAAGGGATTGCATTTTAATGCAAAAGCAGGTCTCTACAGGGCCATCAGACAGCTTCCTGGAGTGGAATAATTAAGTTTGAGATTGCCGGAGGAGGCTGCAATGGTATTTTAGTTTATAGCCGCAAAGCCAAGGGGACCCATTAAAATGAAATAAGTGAAATTGTGCTAGTTCCTTGTAGGCCAAGTACCTGAGTGATGTCACCATCATCAAGGTAACATACTTAAATGATACCAGGCTACATTTAATAATAGCGGAATCTCAGACAGTCTTTCTGCCATACAGGGTAAAACCGTGCTCTAAGGAAAGGGACCTGACAGAAAATAAGCCATGAATGGGGGGAACAATTAATTAACGAGTCATTTGGGAGTTGAGAGAGCTGATAAACAGTCATGAGAAAGTCACTAAAATCTGATATTAAATGTGATTTAGCTGAATTCTCTTAGAAGGTAATTTCACATTGTGACTTCCAGACAGTCTGTCTCTAAAACCCAGTTTTCTCATCTCCAGTGGGAGATGTGGTGGGCACAGCAGTGTTCTGACCCTGAATGACAAAATCTAAGCAACATAAGTGGGACTCAAACTCTTCTGGGGATCCCTACGTTTCAAAATGAACTGTTATACCATAGCCTGAAATAGTATGGCACACACACGAAATGTTGATCATGTATGATTCAAACTTTCTAATAATGGAAATGATAGAAACTAAAATGTTTCCATTGAGTGCTAAGTACTATTACACCCTATCTATGCATTGATGGCACTATAAAAAATATGTTGCATTAAAAAAAATGAATCAGTTAACAATATAGGCACTGATTGCTTGGATTCTAGTTAAGCAGCCTAACTTGTATGATGAACAAGCAGGACTTGAGACATGAATAAACCAAGTTTCTTTTGCTCTCTCACCACTCTTTTAAACTTTCTTCAATACAGACCATCTTTGTGTAGACCTGGAGGGAGGCTCAGGCAGGTGCTGAGGCTTTTTTGCACATTCCTGAAGAATAGATCACAATATGATCATTTTAATTGCAAATAAAATTTAAGTTCAGCAGTCAGAATACCCATTGTAAAATATTTGAAACACTCTAGTCTTGATATAGGTTTAATTCTCTTCCTTGCCCCCAACTAGAAGCTCAAGGAAGGTAGGCTGGGATGGTGCTTAGTGCTTCTGCTATCTGCCACTGGGTCCTATCTTTCCTTTGCTTGCAAGCTGTTATTTGGCTCCTTACTAGATTTGCCACGGGAAAGCCCTTAACAGATGATGAAAGCTGATTCTCATGACCTTGATTTTATGAGCTGTGGAATGGTTCTGTTCCGCCTCTTACCTAAAATTCCCTTGTCCTGGGTTGATTTGTCTCTGCTGTAAGTGAACTCTTGTGACCCTCTCCTATTCCCAGGGTATTACGAGGGTGCTTCCAGCCCTCATGTCTATTAGATCCCTAATAAACAAAACCCCTGCAAAACAAACAAGCAAACACAAATGCTCATGGTATGGCCCACATCTGGTTCCCTAGAAAATCACACACCTCCTTGCCTTGATAAGCCTGGAGAGGGAGGGCCAATCCCAATGCAGCCACCAAAGCTATTTAGTGAGAACTCCTCTCTTCCTCTTGATTTCCTGGTCAGGAAAGACCTCAGAACACATTCTGCTTTAGCTTCCTTTGTTGTGGTCAGGCACTGGTAATCAAAATTTCCTGATTATCTTAAAGGTCTTCAACTCCAAGCCTAGGAGCTCATCCTCTTCAAGCTAGGGATTGAATTTCTCTCCCTCAAAAAAGGATGGAAGAGAGGCTCCTGGGTGGCTTAGCCAGTTAAGTGTCTGACTTCGACTTAGGCCATGATCTTCCAGTTCATAGGTTTGAACCCCATGTCGGGCTCTGTGCTGACAGCTCAGAGCCTGGAGCCTGATTTGGATTCTGTGTCTCCCTCTCTCTCTGCCCCTCCCCTGCTCATTCTCTCTCTCTCTCTCTCTCTCTCTCTCTCTCTCTCTCTCTCAAAAATAAATAAACATTAAAAAAAAAAGAGGATGGAAAAGTCAACAGCTCTCTCCAAAGAAATCTCTTTACTAATCCCCTTCATAAAATCCTCTCTCGAGACCATGATCTTCTTGTATATTCTCTAAATACACGAAGGTGTTCAAAAAGTACAAGAGTGCATTCTTAGTTTCTTTTAAAATCCCTATGGGTAGATATTTCTCATACTCACTTTGGTATCTGATATTATGAAAATAGAGTCTAGGCTGAAACTGAAGCAGGAAGAATCCAATACTATCACACAGCCTAGAGTCATATAAATGTCATGTTATCTTTGACTAGAGATAAGCTTATTAAGCTTACTAAATTAAATCATTAGAATGCACAAATGAAATGTACAGCTTTCAGGAATGTCACTTGGATGGTGTTGAATGGCTTGGAAATGAAGTGGGACTAGTCTGTATTTGAGCAGGGCCTGTCAAAGCCAATAGTGTTAGTGGATTTTAATCACTGAAGTAATGTATTGCCTCCATCAGTTAAAGGGCAAGATAATTCATTTATTCAGTGAAACATTGAAAATGAAGGGGAAATTAAATCTTTTCCTGTGGAATTATATAGAGGCAGAAAGCTGGGACTTCAGGGGAACTAAAGGTGTTGGGAGTCATAGACCATCAGAATTTAGAATCTGATACCTAATGCGAAATATACCCCTCCAAAAAAAAAAAAAATCACACACACACACACACACACACAGGCTTAAAATTATTGCATACAATTTCAGTCATGAACTTTAGTTTAGCACCCCCCAGGGACATGACAGTTATTTGTTAAGTGAGGTTGCTGCTTAGAGGAGCAATTTGTGTGTTAGATAACACTGTGGTTACATCCTTTGCCTAACGAACTTCTGTTAGTGGATCCCTTCAATAATTAGAGTCCATAATAGAAACGTTTATGAAAAACAATATAAAGGTATTCCTCCTGGAGTTTGCTCCTGCTCACCTATAATGGCAACCTGGGCTTTATTTCAATCTCCAAATTTAGATATTATATCACAGATATATAAAATTCTATAAAACTCTATGGTGAGGACAAAAATAATATGAAAATACAAAATAAAGAGAATGAAGACACAGAAATGCCTGTTCTAAAAATCACTTTATTTTTGTTGCCCAACTCACTAAATGTACCCAAGTGAAAATCACAAATCTTTAAAATAAAATATAAACGAAGTTTCTATAATTGCTGAATGGGGAGAAATCTTAGGTATAACCCCATCCTATACTTTCTCTTCCTCACAACATCTATACTGCCTCCTGAATATATTAGATGCCCACCTTACATGTGCAAATTAAGCAAACATTTAGTTTAAATTATTACTAAAAACTGCTGTCTTATTTTTCAGTTTTATTAAGGGGATTTTTAGAAATGAGGAAATAGGAAGAACCATCTATAGACAAAAGGGATAAATAACTAAAAGGGAAAAGATCAGATAATTGGCTTCCTGCAATTTTATGCCTTCTGTATCTCTTTGGGAAATTTTTTTGACAAGTGACATTGATCTTCATAATGAGAATTTTCCCCATAATATATGCACAAGTGTCTGTTTGAATGTGTGTGTGTGTGTGTGCATGTGGGTGTATATATATATATATCAGATAATATTTGACCTCATTCTATGAAACATCTATGAATTCTCATTACTATTTTCACCTTTTCAGCATGTGCTCACTAATTAGAAAGTCAATTAGAGAAGTAAAGCATTTGAAAATTAAATGACGTATTCTCTTTATAATGCTGAAAATGCTTTGCCATGTAACACTGAGCTTAACCAATTTATTAGTTTGCATTTTAAAATTTCCTCAGTCTCATAAATATTTCAATTATAACAAAAAATATTTTGTATATATCTAAAAATAACCAGACAATATTTAGGAAGCTGTATTTCTCTCATTTTAAATCTAGAGTTGAAAACTTTATCTAGTCAGGAGACCATCAAATGAATAGGCTCTCTGGCCATTGGTCTCAGGTTGAAGTTTCCACTATGCTATAAGTCAAACTAGATTATTTTAAGCTCCTGTTCCTCAGAAAAGAATACCACAGTCTGAGGACAATGGTATGGTAAAGGACATACCAGATTTATACACCGGGGAATAGGTGAAGATCTATACATGTACATACATAAGGACTTCAGGGTTTCATAGATCTCTAGAAGTGGGCATAGATCAGTGCTATCAAACCAACTTTGTCTTTTTATAACAAATATTTGCAAATACACACTTTAATACCCATAAATGCAGATCATAGATACGAAGATCTACCTACACATAGATTTTTAAATTTTTTTTAAAGTTTATTTGTTTATTTTGAGAGAGAGCAAGAGAGAGAGATAGTGCACAAGAGTTTGACTGGGGGAAGGGCAGAGACAGGGGGAGAAAGAGAATCCCAAGCAGGCACCACGCTGTCAGCCTGGGCCCATGTGGGGCTGGAACTCATGAACCATGAGATAATGACCTGAAATGAAATTAAGATCAGATGCTTAACCGACCAAGCAACCCAGGAACCTCTACACATAGCTTTTTAAATATATGTAATGCCCTGTCTGCAATTTAATTATAAGTAATAAGAAAGCAACTTAGGAAAAACAATCTGACATTCAGTATGTATACTTTTAGGCACAACTACACAAGAAGATTCATGAAATAGGTGCTGATCTCTATGTGTATAATCACGTAAATACGAAACTATAAATGTTGTCTAATTCAGGTGTGAAGCATTGAGGACTAAAATTCTATGAACAACTTGCTATTGCTAAAATGATTTTTCTGGAACAGCAGCTGATACTGGATAATTCTGGGTACTATTCTAAATAAAATAAAATGCAATAATCCCTCAATATACACAGTAATTGTTTTGCTGGAAAAAAAATCTCTGGAATTATGCAAAAAACTATTTATATCTCTCTCTATAAAAACATGCTTGAATTTCTATTCAAATATATCTGAACAATCTTTTTTTTTCCTGTGTGAATGCCCTATGTGTCATTTGAAAATCATATGGAACAAAGAACAATTGAATATATAACATTTCTGGTCACTTCTCACTAAAACAGCAAGTTGCACCTACTTCTAATCATTATGAAAAAGAAAGGCCTCAAATAGTATCTAAATGATACAGAGAATGGATGCATGGCCAATTAAATACAGAATGAACATTAAAGGCTATCTAGCAGAGGTTAGTGAGTGGTTTCAAGAAGATCTGCTGAAATTGGTTTGACAAATGATGTCAATGCCTCAGGTAGGTATTGAAATTCTTAGGTTGGTCACAGATTCCCCATTTATAATGATTATTCTATGCTCACTTTCCCTTCTAGCTCCTAAAATCATATGAGTAAAAAATACCTGATTTTAGTCCAACTTCTCATTTTATAAAAAACTAAGTTCAAAAGTGAGTTGGACATTGAATAACAGGGAAATCAAATATTCTAATTTCTTTTTCACTGGAAGGATCTAAACCCACAAACTTGACAATGACAAGTGGAGGGATTTCATGTAAAGCATATGTAACTGGTCATTGAATGAAACGTTTTCCAATTCCAAGAATCAATGTTCAATGTCTGAAGTTGAAGACAAAGAGGCACTGACTATTCAACATTTTAAAGAGATCTGGTCAACAGCTAAGAGCAATCACAGCCCTCACTCTCACTCCTGAGCTAATTATGGTTTTGGAGAACCAGCCTTAACTTTGCACCCAGCTACTATTCCATCATTTTTCCTAATCTAAGAAAGAGGGTGGGTCAATGTGGAGTAAAAGATACAGATATTACGTTGTGTTTCTTGCAGAAACTGTAAGCTCTTTGAAGAAAATGATTACCCTCTGTTCCCACAGGGAAAGGGGTGCTGCTCCTCAAAAACTCTGAAACCGTGTGATACCCTTAGAAATAGATTTCCTGCAAGAAAGGGAGCCTGGCATAACAGTACTTAAGTTAAATATCTGTTAGGCCGTAGACCCTTCATAGCAGGACAAGAAAATTAAAGAGGGTGTGTGTGGAAGCAGAAGGAGTAGAGTGGCTTCTCTGCAGTATTTGGCATGTTAAGAATATGTGGATTCCTCAGAGTTCAGGGAAATATAACTGAATGTCTGTGCTATCTTACCAGTATACCATGTATGAGGACTGACCCCAAAGCAAGAGAAGATAGCGGCACAAAGTTTTAGAGAGACTGCTTGCCACAGGAGCTAAGAGAGGAAGGAAAGCTGAGCTTAAGACTCACCTTCTAGATCAGAAAACTTAGAGTGGGGATATTCCCTACCATTCTCTTAATAACTCGCATATGCAATCCAACATAGCAAATATTGGATGTCTGCCACAGAGGTGTCAAGAATACGTATTTGTTTCCTAAGGCTATCATAACAAATTGCCACAAATGAAGCAGCTTAACCCAACAGAAATTTATTAGCACACAGTTCTGGAGTCCAGAAGTCCAAACTCAAGGTATCTGTAGTGTTGGTTTCTTCTCAAATATCTAAAGGTGTTGTTCATGGTGGCTGCCAGCCATTCTTGATGCTCCTTCGCTTGCAGATAGAAAACTCCAGCTTCTGGTTCTACATTCACATAGCCTTCCTCTCTGTATGTTTCTGTGTTTTCTCCTTTTCTCTCTATCATCAGGACACTCATCATTGGATTTAGAGACCACTATACATGCAGGAGAACCTCATGTTGAGATCCTTAAATTAATTACATCTGCAAAGACCCTATTTCCATATATGGTCACATTCACAGGTACCAGGGGCTAGGACATATCTTTTTGAGGCCACTGTTGCGTATCCTGAGAAGCTGTATGTGCCACAGAAGGGGATTTCATCACTTCCCACCTAAATAATAAGATAAGTCTTGTCTCCGAAGTTTTGCTCCCAGTTCTTGACAGAGAATATTTTGGACCTGGAAGAGAGTGGTGGAGGATATATCCCAGAGCCACACTACACTTCTCAGTGCTGTCATCATGTCCTACAGCCAGGAATCTAGTCTGTTCTGAGGAGAGGAGAGGAGGGGAGAGGAGAGGAGAGGAGAGGAGAGGAGAGGAGAGGAGAGGGGCAAGGAGAGAAGAAGGGAGGGGAGAGGTGGAGGAGAGGGAGGAGGAGGAGGGCAGGAGAGGGGAGGAGATTTAAATGTATTTGAGGCCCAATTTTCTAACTGCACTGCTTTAATAAGTGAGAGTGACAGGGTTTAGAAAATGTCCCAGATACTGCTTAAGGAACCAGAAGAAGAGATTTGTTATAGTCTAGATGAAAGCAATGATAGAAGAAAAATAAAACTGCTTCATGTTTTTAGGCAATTGAATATAGACAGTTCAACAGATTAGTTACATGAACTTCAGAGTTTTAAATATATATATATATATATATATATATATATGAAGTTTGAAAAGGGTAGTCAAATTGTTAGAGGAAGGGGGAAGTGACAGGACACCAGTAATCAGATCACCTCCCCACCCAGAATGTATCCCCACATCCAGGACCAAAATCTACCTGACACATTATCACCTCTTGAATCATGTATTTAAAAATGTATTAATATGTCCTTTCTCCTATCTCTGGTGTTATGTTTTTCATGAATATATAAATACATGGTATCTTTTTGACCAGGATTTGTGGGTAAATCTGAGCTGAAACAATTGCATGTTCTATTTTATGGCCAGATTTATAGAAGATGAATAGAAAAGTGGTTAGATGAAGAGTGTAGGAAATTTATCTCAAGACTGCAAAATACAACTTAAGTCTTAGTTCATCCTTTGGATAAATGAAAAGGGCTGAAATTAATAATAATTTCAATATTTTTAATGGATAAAAATCTCACACCATCTAATCAGAAAAAAATCCATTGGAATCTATATCAAATTAAATTAAACTCAATTACATTAAATCTTAATTACTTACGTATTACTGTGAGTAGTACCAAGAAGGGAAAAGACACAGGTCCTGTCTTAATGGAAATTAAAAGCTAACTGGAGAGATTAGACCTGGAAAAAAAACCTGAAGAATTTAGACACCAGTGTGGAAAAATTTATAAAGAGTATTTGCAAAACAATAACATAAGATTTCAGAGAAGAGAAGGTTAAAGAGGGTCAAAAAGGATGTCCTTTTTGAAGAAGTATAATTTGAAGAAGAAAAGATTTATCATAGGAAAGTGTTGCCAGGTGAGGGAATCATTTCTGTAGATGCAGATTCATTTTTTCTAGACATGGTAATCAAAAACCATAAGTTTTAGAAATGCAAATTATTAAGATAAACACCTTGACATTATTTTAGCTTCATTTTAGAGTCTGATATGTTTACCATTATATTAAAATGTACTCACTAGGGAGTGAGTACATCTATTTAGGGAAAAATGATTATTGACCAATTTTTCCAGAATTTTTTGTTATTGAAATAGTCTATTGAAAAGCTTTTATAAATATGAGAGAATTTCTATTAACAAATCTGCTGAGCTATTTCAAAGACACTGATCTCTAAGTATTGATGAACCCTTATAAAAAATATGAAAAGCAATTTTTTCAACTAAGATGATGTGTAAGAGCTATGTTTTATGGGTATCAATGTATTTTTCCTATGCTAAGAATTTTTTTCATACAATTTGTGGCAAGTTTCATATGCATTCTTATTCTCCATGTGATACTCATAACACTGCCAGTTTTATAGTTTTTCCCCCCATTTATCTAATGTTCCTAAGAACTAACTTCCTTGCTTTTTCAATAGTCTCTGTCATTTATATGCCAGTTGATACTTATAAGATCATTATCACAAGCTTGATAGAAAACTAGGCCAAAAATAGAATTATATCTTATTTCTGGTTAATTGACTAAGAATTCGTGTTTATTTAACCAAATATATCTTGCAAATTATTATTGCTAAGTATTTACCAGGGGTTGGTACAAGTTTTATAGAGCCTAAAATTCATATGACTTGGGGGCTCTATTTAAGAAAAATAAACTTACATTCTTCAAAAAGCTGATTGTAGCATAAAATCAAAATTTAAGGGGAAAAATATTTTTATTAGTTAAGTACCTAACACTTTCATACACCTTTCCTGTATATTCTGAAAAATATATAAAATTAACAAAATTAAGACATACCATGTAATTTAAATTTTCTTCTAGATTATACTGACCTACATAATTATGTAATCAGATTATGCTTTATTCTGTGAATGATAGCAGAATTTATTGATCCAAAATATCCTTTCTTGGCATAAGTATTATTTTGAGATGATTATTTTGAGAAACAGCAGACATAGGAGAAGCTCTGGAAACAAGTAGAAGTTACCCTTTTGAAAAGGAAATTTATATTTATAAAGGAAATCTCCATTTATAAAGGTGTCTTCAGCTAAGTACCAAGAAGAGAAGGATGATTTTATTTATTTATTTGATTGTTTTTATTTTGAGAAGGATGACTTTAAATCACAGGAAAATCTTATCATTGGAGAAGGCCTCACTTAAATCTGTATAACAAACTTTACCCTCCTTTGCTTTACTTTTCCTGGTAACCTCTATAACTAGCCTTCCCTCCACCCTCCACACACACACACACACCCCTTTCTTTTTGTGTGTGTGTCTTTAGCTAAAGATGGTATTTAAGCCTGAGTTCTAAACCATCTCAGAGTTATTCATTTTCCCCTGGATATCTCCCATGTATACATGAGGCATATTATTTTAATAATAATGTCTGTTAATAAATTTCTGTTTGTTTTTCTCTTGTTAATCTTTTATTACAGCAATCCCAGCTAAGAACTCAGAAGGGTAAAGGGAAAATTGTTTTTTCCTGCTCTACATCTGTATTCTTTGTTTTTCTACATTTACATATCCAATTGTAATTGAGTTAAAGAGCAATAGCAAAAGGTCAACCCAGCTACCTCTCCTTTCTCCCATTTTCACTTTCCATGTTCAAATATTTAAGAGTGTGTGACAGTATAAAGAGAGGCTGAAGAAAGTAGATATGAATTAGTGTCCTCATTCCAGTCATTTCTCTATTCTTCCAATGAATGAATGAATGAATAAATGAATGGATCCTATGCAACATTTAACACAACATTCTGGGCACAGTGTCTGAAACATAGTAAGGACTCCATTCTTTTCATGGGCTTCAGCTATTCTTAAGAGCCCTTTAAAGGGTCAAAGACCATAGAAATAGTGTACTTTTAAGATTACTTCTTGTTCTTACATCAATGTCTTAGTGAACAAGTGAATTTACTATTATTAAAGAGCCACAAATGAAAAAAAATGATCTTAGACTCTCCTTCAACCATGGGCAGTCTCGTACAATGCTCTTATGCATATTTCAGATGCAACGAGGCTGAAATACACACTAAGTCAGGTGTTTGCAATGATCAGAGATCTTGTGATATACTTCCCTTTGAGACATGTTCTATCACCACATCACATACATTGCCATATCCAATTATGATTTTCATCCTCTTAGGTTTTTTTGTAATCCACAAAAATACCCACAAAGTCTTTCTTTATTTGATCCATTCCTTTTTTAGTGCAAAACTAAGACAATGCAGTGAAAGCATAATGAAAATAAAATTGAATTTATAAATATAAAATCCTAGGTCCAGGGTATTCTCCAGGTTTGACTGTTTTTCTCCTCTGCAATGACAAAAAACAGTGCTATAATCAACATGCACAAATATTGGACAAGCCAAACTTGCCTAATCCGACTGTGAATTTTAGTCAGATTTAATGGGGATTCATGGCCATGACACAGCTTCCTTATATATCAGGGACTTAAAATACTGTCAACTGCACTTTTACTGAGCCTTTAAGTCATGTGTTGAGCATGCGAAGGTGAAGGATTCTATCAATTTTATTACGCTCTTCCCTTGCCCTCTACATCGCACATCTCTGAATAGATTTTTCAAATAATTTCACTGAAATCAGGATTCTTAGAGTCCCCTCTGGCAGATCTATAAATCATATGCTGTAATAATGACTTCTATTTTCTGGGCCTTCTCTATTTTTCTATTTAGTTTGCACGTAAGATTTTGTTGTCAGCCTCTCAACTTCCATGAAATATAAAGTTATATCCTTTAGCATGGTGTTCTGATTTTTTTCTGGATCAGCTAATTTCGCTCTTTACTTTTGTCATGAGAGTAATAGTAATTTATCTAATACTCTGTCCACAGCTGCTTCTGAACTTCCAAAATTTCTATTGCTATTACAGAATGCATGTCTCTAACAGCAATGATCAAGAAACTTTTCTGAGCCTGTTAGCTAACAAAGCAATTGCTGGGCCAAAGAATTCACCTTATGATAAGTGGTCAAGTGCTCTAGAGTTGTTATCCATATAAAACAAAGAACCTTTGAGATGAGATGACCTTATAGAAGCATCAAAACCTGGCAAAGGAATAAGTAAATTTAATTGCCAAAGATATATACTTAGGAAGATAAAGGGGGCAGAGAAGACTAAACTATACAGATAATACCACAAACTTCATTTAGTCATTACTGACACATACTCTAGCAGTTTTGATGCAAGCTGGCTGGATCTGAGGACCCAGAAGGGTCCAGTAGGGCTAGTCAAGAGGGTCCTTGGCTTCGCACAGGATGGAAATCAAACTCAAGCTGAGAGGCAGTAAGAGCAGAGTTTATTAAAGATATATAGAGTATAGAAATGAACAGAGTGTCCAGGAGACTCAGAAAGGAAAGAAGAGTGAGTTTAATCTTTGCTTGGGGTCTAGGGTTTTTATTGAGGATGGTGGTCTTGTGCACATGCTTTCTCAGTAATCCAGGAACAAAGATGAGTGTTTAGGTGTCCTCCATAAGTCACTTATGGACAAAGCCAAGGGTCTTGATGAGTCAGTGGTCTTGGAACCATTCATGACCTGCCCAGTCACTCCTTAGATGTTATCTATTGTGCCGGAAGATTCCAAAGAAATCATTAACTCCTTGACTTCTACAAGCAGGACATACATTCTGTGTTCTATAAGTTGTGTGTAAGACAGGGGTGTAGGTCCTAGCAAGAATAAAAGCAAGAAAAGAAGCAAAAAAAAGCAGTTTCTCATGGGGTCCCCTTAGTTCCCTGTCTCAGTTTTATCTCTGTTTTTTTCTTTCTTTTTTAAAGTTTATTGATTTATTTTTGAGAGACGGAGAGAGAGAGAGAGAGAGAGAGAGAGAGAGAGAGAGAGAACAAGCAGGGGAGAGCCGGAGAAAAAGGAAGATAGAGAGAATTCCAAGCAGGCTCCACACTGACAGCACTGAGACCAATGAGGAACTTGAACTCACAAACTGTGAGATCATGACCTGATCCAAAACCAAGAGTCAGATGCTTAACCAACTGAGCCACTTAGGCACCCCTATCTCTCCTTTATTTCTACAATGATGCTTCTGAAATGAGATGCAGCAAGCAAAGTGAATCTGCAAGGGACAATGGAAATGGAAGGAAAAGTGATAGTTGTGAATTGTCCACAAATAAGTTGAGTGTCTTTTTGAAAAAAAATCTAAGTTGGTAGCTGGTACATAGCTTCAGTCCTGAGATGATGGCAGATACCTGTTGTTGTGATTTTTTTTAATGAGAAAGAAGTTAAAAGCAAATTCAAGCTAATCCACAGAAAGGAAATGGCACCTTGTAGAATAACTTATTTGAAAGTATTTAAATACTCAATGAATTAGAAATCTGAAGGAATATTACTTGGCAGACTTTCTCGGGGAAAAAAAAGTGAGTATAAGGATTGTAATGTAGCCAAACAATAAATGAAATAGAGACAAATTCATTTCTAAATATAGCACTTCAGTTTACAAACTCAAAACAATCATTTCTGAATTAAAAAAAAATAAAAGCACAAGATGAAATTAAAAAGATAAGCCATCTTAATAGTAAAATTTATGGATTGCTTTACGAATAGGACTTGGCTTCTTTTTAAATGTTTAATCAAAAAAATTTGCATTCAGATGAGTTCAAAACAACATCCTATCACCCCACTATTATTTAACCATTGAATTATTATTAGAACTATAGCCTGTGGCTAAAGAACATATCCTTTTAAATTTTTCTTATGCAACAAAGTTGTGAAAAACTAATTAATTCTTCACCATTCCTACTCCAACCATATTCGTTGTCAATCTAGAGGATTCATGTGGTGACATTTTATGTTCCAATTTCAATCTTAGTCACAAAAGCAAGTCTTCTAATTCTGTCACCATTTCATGATAGACAGATGATTTTGCACTCATTTGACCTTTTCCATGCTCTGTTTGATTAGCAGCCCATTCCAGGTCTCTTACAATAAAAGGTAGAATGGATTAGCCGGTCAGAATTCAGAGTATTTAAGTAGTTAAAGCATAACAACAGACCACTGCTGGCATGTAATGCGGACATTAAAATTCTAATGACTCATTCCCCTGTCACAGATGAGGAAAGGAATAGAAATAGACATAACATGGATCTGTTCTTCTGAAACTAATTATAACAGGAATTTGAGATGGTAAAGACTTCATCCATTCATGTAAATCAGTGTTTCCTTTAGCTTTGGTTTGAAGCTCTTGGAGTTTACCAAAATTCAGATTTTCCAGGTATGGAATCAGGTTATTCTAGGATTGAGTATTAAAAGAGATTTTTTCAGGTGAAAGAACAGAAAGATGTGAAAGGAGGAAGAAAGAAAAGTTATAAACAAAGGTAGACTCTCTTTACTGACAGGCATAATTTAACAGAAAATTAAATATTAAAAAAAAAAAAAAGAAATCAGACTCTAAGAAAAAGTTGTAAACATTCTGTCAGCAAGCCCTCTTGATCAACTATAGACCCAAACAGTTAAAACCAGAAATAGATAAGACCACTTACCACATGCTCTAAAACCCATTGTGCTTATTTCTTATCAAACTTTCTTGAGGCATTGACAGACATTTTGCCATGATGGGAATATTCCAATGTCCAGACCAGAAAAGCCTTGATAGCAACAGAATGCATAGATCACACCCCACACAATCCCTTCATTACCCACCAATGCGCACTGAACACATACTGAGCCCCGCCCATGATCACAGGCTTCCTTCCTGCTATCTTGCATGTGTACCCCTAAACCTCTCTCTCTATAAAACTCTGGGTGTCCCTCTTGGTGGAGGAGGGGTCAGTTGTTAAGGCTTGAGCCCATAACCTCCCCCAGATGCTGGCACCTGACATAAATTTCTCCCTTTCTCTTTTTCAAACTCTCATCTCTTGATTTATTGGCTTCTCTTGCAATAAGTTTATCTGGGTTTTGTTCAGCAACAGTATTGGCAAACCCAGCCAGAAGCTATGCTTTTGATTTGTCCAGCTCCCCCCCACCCCGCCCCAGGATTCCCTGGGATGAAGCAGGTGGCTATGGCAGCAAGCCAGGGCTTACCCATTCGTTTTCTGATTTAGTGACTATGATAGGTCAGTAACAATTCTATGACAAGTAATGAATATCTACACAAGATATTTCCTTTTTTTTACCTATCATAGTGTAATCCTAGATATTATAAATTACTTTTATCTTACACTATAGGAAATAATAGTTAAAACAATCCAATAAATATATTTGTTGAATTTGTGGAGGAGCTTTGCAATGCACTAGTGATATCACAGAGACTAAACAGAACGTGTTTCCTGTCCTGGCCTTTACTGAGTCTCTAAGTGAGTTAGTAAGAGAGACATTAATCAAATGATCACACAAAGAAATATAATGCTGCCATTTTAATAAGTGATACGAAAGGTACCAGAATATGCCTCTCCAAAATACGCCCCTTTTGCTTATGGATTATTTTGGTCTTTTGTTTTCTTTTGTTTCTGTTTTGTTTTGTTTTGCCATTGAGGACCAGGAGATGCAGGAAAGCTCTAAAAGCAGGGTACAAGTTTTTAATTTTCCTTTATGAAGGAAAATTACATTTGTAAAGGAAACTCCTATTTGTAAAAGGCCTCCCTCTCCCATGCCAAGAAGAGGACTCTTAACAACTTTTATCAACAGAGAAGGCTAGACTGCTTAAATCTGCATAGCAAACCTTACTGAATGAACCTTGTTTACTATACTTTTCCTGGTCATCTTGTCCCTCTTCCCCAGAAGCGTAAAACCTCTCTTCTTTCATCTTAGCCTAAGATGGCATATAAGCCTAAATTCTGTTTTTTAATTGAAATATAATGGACATGTGTTCGTTATGTTAGTTTTGGGTGTGCAGCATAATAATTTGATATTTGTATACACTGCAAAATGGTCAGAGGAAGTTTAGTTAACATGCATCACCACACGTAGTTACAGGTTTTTTTTTTCTTGTGATGGGGACTTTTAAGATTTACTTTCTTAGCAACTTTCAAACATGCAATACAATATCATTAACTATAGTCATCAGGCTGTACATTACATCTCTAGGACTTATTCATTTTATAACAGGAAGTTTATACCTTTTCATGACCTTCACCCATTTCTCCTACCCCTTACCCCAAGCCTAAATTCTAAACACCCTTTTGGGTTATTCATTGCTGGGTGATCCCATGTACACGTTCATGATGCACATGTTAATAAACTTCTGTTAGTTTTTCTCTGATTTGGGCTAGTCTAATTAACAGAGCCCCAGCTAGAGAATTCACACATATGTGTGGAATATGATTAGATTTCTACTTAAAGCACCACATTAGTGTATCGTGGAAAATGGGTTGATGGATGATAAGGCAACAGGAGATGTATGGGGCCCAGTTAGGAAGCTGTTGAGACTGAGGTGATTATAACCAGGATGGAGCAGAAGATGGTAAGGAAGAAAAGAAGTTTGAGGATACAGGTGATGAAGCACTGGAGGGTTCATAATTACTGTCTAAAACTGAGAGGCAGTTGGATAGTTTAAGAAAAGTCTAGAGGTTGTGAAATTTAATATATACGTGATGCTGGTAAAAGATAAACAAAACAATCATAAAACTGAGAATTATTTAATCATTCATATTATCTTTTTTACTCATCATCACTTCAGGGAAGTGGAAGTTAACATTCTTTTATTCTTTATCTTCGATTTGCATATGGGGGAGCTAAACTTTAGAGAATTGAGGTGTCTCCCCTGTGATCACTCAGGTAAAGGGTGACACAAATAGGTTCTGACTCCAAGGTTGAAGCCTGTCTAAGGATTTCATCATCTCCTGTTTGAAATATGTTGGCTGGTTGTTGACGTAAGCCATTAGAGGATATCTGTGATCCAATAGGTAGCATACTGTCCATTTGGGGGGAATGGTTTAGAATAACATTTTCCAATGTGCCTAGTATTTTATTACTCATTACATAAAAACAAAAAGAGCTCTATAAAAAAAGTTGTGCAATCTTTATTGAACAGTGTTGTTTTAGATTGAATTAGTACTCTGAAACTTTTCACTTCATTGCCTCCACATACTTACCATGGCCTCAATGTGGGTATGTTTTACCATCCCTTGACTTTGGACTTGATGAAATAATTTTCTTTGACCAAGGACATATAAGCAGAAGTAACAGTGCCAGGGCTGAGCATGGACCTTAGGGGGTCACACGTGTTTGTGCTGATTATTTTGCACCTTTGCCAGTGCTGTGAGAAGCAGGGACATCTCTGACTACCTCTCTGACACAAGAAGAATGAGAGACACTGAAGCAGGGCTATCCATTCTGTCTTCAGTCTCACTACTGTGTGCAGCCTGCTACCTAGTAATGTCCAACCGAGATTAGCCAAGTCCCAGAAGACAAACAGATGACCAGAATAAATGAGTGTTATTTTAATCTATTGAATTTTGAAATGGTTTGGTACAGAGCATTTTGTGATTTCTCAGAATCTTTAAAACACTGGGAGTCTGATGACCCCTCTTTTGGAGGAATGCTCCTCTAAACCGGCATTAAGAAATACTATGTTAGAATGAGAGTTAGCAATCAGAAATAATATTTTTCAAAAAAAATACTTTTCACTAAGTCTATCTTAGTTCAGTATGCTTCAGTTTTTCTGAGCAGCAAATGAGCATAGTAATATATGCCATGTTATCAGCTTGAAAAATTGCAAGATAGTCACCAATCACCAAAACTGCAGATAGTAGGTGAAATATTACTCCTGCATTCAAAGAGAGCTACAAAAATATTCCCACAGAAGTTACTAATATGTGATTAAATTGGTCCTTGACTGTTAGCTACCATCACCCACTTCCCAGTCTCTTAAAAATGACTGGAAGGTTCATTGAGGAAACTACTTAAAGGAAATCTGTAAGAATGAAGAATGCTGTGATGGCTTCTCTCTTTCCTTCCTCTGTGGGGAGAGGAGGGTGTGTATCTCCACTGTCCCACCACCATCATGTGAAGAGAGATGCCTGAGACAATCATTCATAGGGATGACAGTGAAGTCTACAAGAAAGAAGACTGCATCTCTTTCACTAACTGGATCTTAGGCTTGCTGAGCTACCAATCTCCTAGTGATATAGAGCATCAGAGAATTCTCAGGAAAAAGTGGCATGAGTCCCCAGGATTTGGGGCAACATGTGAGGAGAAAAATATGGTACACATTTCCCTCAGGAAATTCAGAAGGTAGGATGCCAGCCAAGGAAGCACTTAATGACAAAGTAAAGGGAGTGGACCGTATAGGAATCAGGCAGTGGTGCACCTTCGTTTTTCTGCACAGCAAATGAGCATAGTAGGATACGTTATGTTTTAGGATGTTGAACACTTCCTATCGATTCAAACAACTTGGCTAAATTTATAATTTTGTTCAGCCAGGAAGCATGAGTTTCCTTGGGCCACTTGATCTGGAGCTGTGGAGGAGTGGCCAGAACCACTGGGGTTTCACCCAAGAAAAGGGTGAAAGGAGGGCCAGCCAAAAAGTGTTACGTGCAGCGTATAAGTTTACATAAATTCATAGACACCCAGCACAACACACCGTATTGATAGATTACAGTGGTATTCAACCAATAAAATATATGTCCTATTTCTCTGTTGCATTCAAATCCTACCTTGGTAGTATCAGAAGGACTGGGAAGGAGGTGGAGCAGGAGAGAAAAACAAAATTGGGCCTCATCCCTACTGCAGGCACCAGGCTACAGATCTGGTATGAGGAGAGGGAGAGAAAAAGCTTTAAAATATATTTAAAAGCAAAAGAGATCATTTTTAAAATAGACAGTGACTATATACAGCTACAGAATCTGCCAGAGATATTTCTATCAGGTAGGGAAAGGAGACCTATATCAGAAGACAGTAATAGGTAAAGAATAAAGAATAAGGCTTTTCTTTTATTTCACCTTACTCATTTAAACCCATTAAAAAAAAACTAGCCATACATGTGTATATGAGCGTATGTGTGTATATATGTCTGTATGTATAGCACCTGTGTGGTAAAGACTTGGCCTTCCTTAGAGAGAGTTCTGGCCTTTGCTCTCATATTCCAGAATGTAATCTATGTCTTTGTTGAGAATTGGGGGCTGGCCACACTGGATCTTACTGTGGGACTGGGCATCCTAGAAAAACCAACCACATTATTTAGGGTAGGCGCTCTGAGTCACATGGTATCAGTTGACCTGGTATTAGGGGTTGACTGTTTGTGTTTCCCCAAACTTCATATGGTGAAGCCCTAATGACTAGTATTTGGAGATGGGGCTTTTGGGAGATAATTAGGGTAAGAGAAGTTAATGTGGGTACAGCCCTGGTCTGATGAGATTAGTGACTTTATAAGAAGAGACACTAAAGAGCTCTATCTCTGTGAACACACAGCAACAGGGTAGCTACCAACAAGCCAAGAGAAGAGGCTTCAGAATAAAACCCACCTTACCAACACCCTGAGCCTGGACTTTTCAGCTTTCAGAACTATAAAAACATAAATGTCTGTTGTTAAAGCCACATAGTCTATGATATTTCGCTACAGAAGTCCAAGCAGAGTAATACACCTGGTGACTGAGTTAAACTGCACGGGCAACAAACAAGTGAAGCCTCAATAAAAACTGTGGACACTGAAACTCAGGTGAACTGCCTTACTTGCCAATGCTTGGAGTATGCTGTCACATACCAATGACAGGAGAGTGACTCGTCCAAAAGGCAAGGGAAGCTTCATGATAGATACCTCCCAGATTCTGCCCAATGCATCTCTCCCTTTGGCTGATTTTTTACTTTGTATTATTTCCCTGCAATAATTCATAACCATGAGTATGCTAGCATTCAGTGAGTTCTTTGGGTTCTTCTACCAAATTATTGAGATCAATAGTGTTGGTATGATGAAACTGATGGTTTTGGTTACTCCCACAATTTGCAGTCGATGTCGGAGGTCTTGGCCAGAGTTAGCAGTCTG
Organism: Acinonyx jubatus; assembly: GCF_027475565.1. Classification (NCBI taxonomy): domain Eukaryota; kingdom Metazoa; phylum Chordata; class Mammalia; order Carnivora; family Felidae; genus Acinonyx; species Acinonyx jubatus. The sequence continues at coordinate 151,753,105 of NC_069382.1, forward strand.
GAGGACTGTGTCCTCAAAACTTACAGTTTGGCTAACTCTGTAAGAATATTTTTCAGTCTAATGGAATTCACATAAGTAATGTCAATACAACTGATCTGATTAACACATTACTCATGTATATTTTTCTGATATACCAAACAAAAAGTAATACATGTCACTTTAGAAAATTTTAGGTAATAAAATAGAAAATAAGAAAGAAAATTAAAATCATCAGAAATCATACCATCCAGATATAATGCAATATGAGCATGTTAACATATTAGTGTATTAATTTATATATTCTGGATCACATGAGATAATGTTACTGAAATATTGCTCTGCAGAAAGGTTGAACTACCTCCTAGGCACAGTTGGATTTCTAGGCTCAAATAATGTCATGTTCTAATATCTTTATCTGTTTACTTGTTATGCTCTTCTTTCTTCTATATGTAAACTTTATTCTCAGACTTGACCCAGTGATAAGATGCCTGCAGTCTCTAACTTCATATATTCTCAGGTTCAATTTCAGTAGAAAAGCTTCTGTACTAGTAACCCTGGGAACATCCTAAGATCTGAATGGATCCTCACAAGACACATGCCCAGCCATGAAGTACTGATTGGTTTGAGCCTAGATTACATGTTTCATCACCGGGGTACAGGCTGGAGTCTCTAAATAACTTTCAGGGCCTTTGTCAGAAGAGGGGGAAATAACTGTTGGAAAGTTCAAGCAAAAATCAGTCAATGAATCAATCAATGGTTCATCACATTATACTTATAGACTATTAGTATTAGTATTATAGGCCACTAGCATTTCTCTATGAGCTATTTACAAAATTCACCAAAAATTTATAGAGTTTCTTTGGGGAATGTGGCTCAGTCGGTTAAGCGTCCGACTTCAGCTCAGGTCACGATCTCACGGTCAGTGAGTTCGAGCTCCACGTCGGGCTCTGGGCTGATGGCTCAGAGCCTGGAGCCTGCTTCGGATTCTGTGTCTCCCTCTCTCTCTCTGCCCCTCCCCCATTCATGCTCTGTCTCTCTCTGTCTCAAAAATAAATAAACGTTAAAAAAAAAAAGTAAGGTAATACATTTTTGTCTGTTATATTTCTTAAACATATAATTACTTCCCAGTTTTTCATGTACATTTAATTCGACTAATTTTTTCATATATAGAAATTTTTCTAAGGGACCAAAACTGAACATTTTTTGTAACTTCTTTCATTTTTTTTTTCTTAAAGTCCTCCCTGTAATAAAAATTTACCTGTTGGGGGCACCTGGCTGGCTCAGTTGGCAAAGCATGAGACTTTAATCTCAGGGTAGTGAGTTCAAGCCCCACATTGGGCATAGGGCCCAGTTAAAAAATGTTTTTTTAAAAAATCACCTATATATTCTCATATTGTTTATTGTATTATTTTTGCATTTTGTTTTGTATTGTATATTTTTGAATAGTAATTTCACACTTGTTTATTGTTTTCTGTATAACATACAAAGAAAAACACATTGGCATGCTGAAAAAAGTACTGCATATCTTTCTGAAATTTGACCTGCCTGGTTTTCTCTGTTTGAAAATGCAGAGAACTGTGTAAACTGTTCATATCCTTTAATAAAAAATTAAAGAATCCTGTCATACTGTAGAAACCTAAGAATTGTGCTTCTTCCACATTGTTTGCAGCTTTGCAACCAGCTGTCCATAGAGCTTTGCAACCACAGATCTTACCAATTCCCATCATAACAAGGGATGAATTCCTAATGACTGTATAGTGTGTTTTGTGGTCATGTTTGCTATGATTTGACAGTCTAAGGTCATTCCTCAGAAGGGAGAGGAAGTAATCCATTGGATAAAGATTTTATCTTATCTCCTAGTTATAGAACCTTTTACTCTTGTCTTTTTCTTATTTGGATTTCCTCAAAATTCAGCACCTTGCAATATCCTGGAATCACACCAGGAAACAATCCTGAAAATACTGGAAGACAGGAGCAGAGTAGGAAAATTTTGTCTCATTGTCTGGAACAAGACCATTGCCTCTGATACCTCTTAAATAGCAGAAGGAGACTGTCAAGATCCTCTCAGTTAAAACATTCCCAAGGGCTTCACTAAAATGCCATAGTCTTCTAAATAGCATGACTTTCTGACTAATTTGTAGCCATCTGTTTTCTATCTTTTTCTTGATTGGTGGGGCCTGTGAGAATTAACACCATCTAATTCTATGGGAGCGTTGGAGAAACCCAGTGAAATGGTTTAAACAATGATTGTAATAAATGTATATGTGCAACAGGGGCCTAATTGAAGGGCCAGATATTGAGTACACTATGAATTCTGTACTTCTTTTAATGCAAAAATGAAAAGTCTCCTTAGAAAAAGTGTGAAAGGACCCTAAATTCTGGCAGGTAACCTAGGAACCCACAAAAATCTATGCATGAGATTTACATCCAAACAAGCTTCATACACTGTGACAATTACCTTTTACCTAGTTCTTAAACTTGTCCACTTTATCACTCTGGCCATTTTATTTTTTTAATTTACTTATTTCGATGAGAGAGCGAGAGAGAGGGGGGTGTGTAGGGGTGGAGAGAAAGGGAGAGAGAGAATCCCAGGCAGGCTCTGCACTGTCAGGAAAGACCCTGACACGGGGCTTAATCTCACAAAATGTGAGATCGTGACCTGAGCCAAGATCAAGATTTGGACGCTCAACAGACCAAGCCACCCAGGTGCCCCTCACAATTGCCATTTTAGAATGAAGCCACCATCATGCCTCAATTGTATTACTGTACTACGATCCATGCTGCCCCACCCAATCCATGTCCAATCTTGCCATGTTCCTCCTTTCCATTGTAACATGAGTGAAAGAAAGATTTTCCTAAACATCAATCTTAAAATAGCTTTCCGTTTCAGGGACTTGTCTTTGCTTTTCTATGAAATCTAAACATCTTAAAATGACCCCAATGTCCTCATGATCTGGCTAACCTCTCCAGTTTTCTCTCTTCCCAGTCTCCTGGCATATGCAATTTAGCCATACTGAAGCTTTCGAATGACACACACTCTTATTCCCCAAGTCTTGCTTCAGGCTTTTCTTTCCTCTTTGAATATTGTATTCTCCTTGCAGCCATATGTCTTATCTTGCATTTTACTAGTTTAAGGAGAGATGATTCTTTAAATCTTATCCATCAGACACTCCAAGTTAGGGTTAGCTGCCTCTCCTATGTGGGCCTGAATATCTAATATTCCTTAGCATATCACTCTGTATTACTATTACCTGTTTTCAGTTTTGTTTTGGGTTTTTTGGTCACTTACTATGAACTTCTTAGGCAGAGACTGGAGCTTTTGTGTTTATCAACCCTGTCCTGATGTAAACCAGATTTTTGGTCATTATTTATGTCCTGACAACAGAGAACTCACCCTGTGTTTGGCAAAAGGAAAGTTGTCATCTCAAACATCTTCAGTTGAGTAGGCAGCTGATGGTAATGTCCTCTAATCTAGCCTGAGGAAATCTGCTTGAAGTGCCTTATTGAGAAGGCTAGAAGAGACCCGTAGATGTCAATTAATACAGGAGTGTGCAACATTAAAGTTGGTAAAAAAGAAAGAAAAAATAGAAACCTAGGTAGAAGGGACCAAAAATGGGTCAAAGCATCAGAGCAATGAAGAGGTCAGGAAAAAAGAAGTTTTAGAAGTACCATAGAATGTAGAGGTGCCTACGTAGGATCTTGTGAGGAAAAGGAAGAGATCCAGGTGTGCTTGGAACTCCCATGATTGCACCAGGTGATGCTCAGAGATAAAGACAATGTTTACCTTTATTGCCTTTGTCATCCATATTCTTTGAATAACATAAGATGCGATGGTGTGGCTGTAAGGGAAGCAAGTGATATCTATGTGTGTGATTAAAAATTGGCCCTATTTCATAATAATAATATAGCTGCTAGCATTTACTAGCATTCACTTAAGGCCAGACAAGGTGTAAAATACTTTGTGTGCATCATCACAATTAAGGTAGGCTGAATAATGGCTCCTAAATTTATCTACATCCTAATCCCAGAACCTGTGAATATTTCATTATCTAGTAAAAGGGACTTTGAAGATGTGATTAAATTAAGTATCTTGAAATGGGAAAATGATCCTGGATTATCCTTGTGGGTCCTAAATATAATCACCAGGAAGCCACCAGACATTGAATAAAGCAGGAAACAGATTCTCCCCACTGAGCCTCTAGAAGGAACCCACCTGACCAACACTTTGATTTTAACCCAGTGAAACCAATATAGGACGCTCGAGTCTAGAAATGTAGGAGAATCAACTTGTGTATTTATGTCACTAAGTTTGTGGTAAATTGTCACAGCAGCAACAGGAAACTCATCCACCACTTAGTTCTCACAACTACTCAAACCATTATTGGAGGCACAGAGAAGTTGAATAAATTGACAGAAGCACGATTCAACTCAGGCAGTCTGATTCCAAATGCCTTGTCCTCAAACCACTACACTGCATTCCATGGCAAGAAAACCTCCTGAGTACGTATTCGTGGTTGGTCCAACCACATGCGGGTTTTTGATTAACCAATGTAATAAGTATGCAAAAATGGAAATGTACATTTTGGGGAAATTTTTTTGGAAATGGTTTCAGTTACTTTTATGTTTCAGTTTCCAGACTGATTCCCATGTGAAGATAATGATTCCTTCTATTTTATTAAAGATTTTTAAAAACTATCCTAAGACATATTAACTCATTTGTGGTTATAATCATATTGTTATTATATTTACATAAACAATACACTCAACTGTAACTAATGCATGATTCCATTCCAAACAAAAAAAGATATTAAAAAAAATTCCTGATGTGCATAGTTGAGTACTAGAAACTTGAACCTGTAAGTTAGGAGACATGAATTTCAGCATCAGATTTGCTTCTTAGAGTATAACCTTGAACAAGCAATTTAACCTCTCTTGATTCCCTTATCTATAAAATGTGTCATTTGCCCTATCAGCCACCTTTCTTTTCTAAGATTCTATGAGTCTGTGATTCAATTTTCTCCTCAAGCATATTGGTGACACTGGATTTTTCCATATAAAAAGTTGTATTTTGCCCTGTCCTGAACATATTGCTTATAGTTTGCTTCTAAACAGAAATCCATCCTTTGGCCTATTAACAACTGCTTTGGTCTGTTGGGAACTCTGATTTAGTAGCAGACTGAGACATTTTTAGTGACACTATCTGCATAGCCAAAATTTGGTAGAGGTGGTGGGGGAGCATTTATTTGGTGCTTAGGTCTAACAAGTACTTTTGCAGATTATTTCTAATCCTTGCAAATACCCTTCAAAATAAGTGCATCCTCCTAATGAAATAATGAAGAATTTGTCAGATAGTAAATAATTTAACAGGATCTTTAAGTTAATAAGTGGCAAATATTGTTATCCCAAATCCTTGTCTTTCCCACAATTCATAATATATGAAATAAAAATAATAGTTTCTGTATGTTGAACACCGTGTAAGGTTTTATTTTCTAAAGATGTTTACACAGGGGCACCTGGGTGGCTCAGTCGGTTGAGTGTCTGACTTCAGTTCAGGTCATGATCTCGCAGTTCGTGAGTTTGAACCCCATGTCAGGCTCTGTGCTGACAGCTCAAAGCCTGGAGCCAGCTTCAGATTCTGTGTGTGTGTCTCTCTCTGCCCCTCCCCCATTCATGCTCTGTCTCTCTCTGTCTCAAAAATAAATAAACATTAAAAAAAATAAAGATGTTTACACAATGTATGTACCCCATCCCATATGTTCTTGCAATGTGACTCAAAATCTTCTCACGAAGAGGTGGGGTTTCGCTGTATGTGGGCAGGGGGTTGTGGCTGCTCTAACCAATGGAATGTGAGAGATTGATTTTATGTGACTTCTGAGGCTACATTTCATAATAAATGCCGCTGCCACCTGGCACCCGCTCAGGACAGTCATCCTTGAACCCCAGCCACTATGCTGTGAGGAAACTCAAACTAGCCCTCACGTGAAGAAGCTCATGGGAAGAGACATTGAGGTCCCCAGGTAGCAGCTAGCATCAACTCTAGATGTATGAATTGATGATTTCTTAAGATACCTCCAGCCTCCATCTTTCATCTCAGGCCAAGGACATTGTAGAGTGGATACAAACCATCCCCATTGTATTTCTGGACCTAAGGAACCCACAAACATGGATGTTTTGCACCGTTAAGTTTTGGAATAATTTGTTATTCCAAGCAAATTCCCTCTACTGGGAAGTCCCAGTAACTAGAATAAGTATGTAACGTATAACATGTACAGAATAACTTACAAATTTTCCCTTTTACAGAAGTGAAAACAGGCAGAGATTATATGACTCACTCTGAGCCACACAGTTAATATATAAAGATACTAAATTAGAAATTAGGCTGTTTTGGGGTGCTTGAGTGGCTCAGTCGGTTGAGCATCCGACTCTTGATTTTGGCTTAGGCTATGATCCGAGGGTTGTGAGATCGAGCCCTGCATAGGGCTCCGCCCTGAGCGTGGAGCCTGCTTAAGATTCTCTCTGTCTCTACCTCTGCCCCTCTCCACTGCTCTCGCATGCTCTCTCTCCCTCTCAAAAAAAATAATGAAAATTAACAAAAAATCAGAACATTTCCCCCCCAATGCTCATTCACTATATTTTATTATCTCCTAAAAGAATAGCAATTTGGAAGTTGTTGAACTTTATGGATAACACCAGCCTATATGACATTAAATTATATTATTTGGTAAATCCAAGGCCATTCTCTATATGTAATCTGGTGCATCAAAAAACAAGCAAAAGCAAATAATATGATTTTAGGAAACCATATTATTTCTAGGCCATTTATATTTTGTATCTATTTTATCAGTTTCAATGACTTTGGTATATATTTTTATTTTGTCATTTTACATTGGAAAGCATAGGATTTTGTTTCGTTTTGTTTGTTTTTGAGAGTTTTAGCCTTCACAAGATGGACAGCAATTAATGCATTAATATAGTAATGCAATAATGTTATACTTCAAATACATTGAATAATTTGACTACATCAAAATTAATTTCAAATAAGCACTTGGAAACATATGTGGTTGGTTGTCTATCCAAAAACTATTTATTCTAGCTTTGATTTTGCTCTCAGAAATCTGATATTTTTTGGTATTTACCAGCCCTCTTTCCTGCTGGGAATAGACTGTTTTTAAAAGTAAGTAAAATAAAATTTGCTAATCTAAAGGTTTTGTCTTCCCGGAAAAGAATCTTTAAAAGAAATAATATGACAATTAGGAGGAGGAACTTCTCAAATAACATTTTAAAGTAAAACTTAAAATTCACTGACAAAATATATATCCTGTATTTATTGCATTCTAACCCCAACCATTATTACAAAAAAGTCCTTAATATTTCATTTTTTATTGTTACCATTTTCCTTGTACTTTAAGGGTAGTTTATTATAAACAGCTCTTCCTTTTTAAAATAAAGTCACTAAAACACTAAAAATAGTACTTTGTTCTGATTATTTCTTTTAAATGTTCTCCCATAATATGTCTTTTGCATTTCCTCTCCGAAGTCAGACATTTTTTCAAGTTTTTTAACCAACTGTGGAAATAGGTCAATAATTTCACTGTGAGATTAAATGTTGACCTTCCTGACCTGAGACATGAAAAAATATAAATGCTGGTCTATGGACTCTCTAAATCTTCACTAGATTTAGAGTATAATACACAATTCCCTTTCAAGTACAATACACAGTTCTTTTTTTAGAGGAGAGTATTCTCCTTAGAGTAAATAAAGTATTTTGATTGATGCAACAGAAATTTGAGACAAGTTTTAAGATGTTGTGCCTTTTAGGAGTAATTTAATAAATTCAAGTGCCAGCTAACTTCCTGAGAAATTTTTGTCACTGATAGAATCTGGCTCACAATGAATGAAATGGGAAGCATTTTAAAACCAAACATATGTTTCTAATAACTCTCTCGTGTATGCAATGCAGTGTTTTCAATGTAGATGAGGTACTCTGGTGACATCATCCTTTAAATTCTCTTTAGGTAAACCAGATGGTTGAATGTGTATGCAGTAAGAATGCTGTTAAGTTGTCCAGAGAGAATAGTTTAATAATCTTTAAGAATGTCACTAATATCCAACATGTGTATTTTTAAACGGGTGTTTATATTGAAAAAAACTGAGGTCCCAAATCTGTCTCAGACAATTCTTAATTAAACTAAATGATAAAAGTTGCAGAACTTTTTTTTCAAAAAGCAACCTTTCCCTAAGAAATAGTCTTAAAAACTTTGATTAAGATACATTTCTGTATAGCAGCTAGCAATTTTGCTGCCATACAATAAAATGAATGACATTAAAATTTGTACCATACTACAAGTAAGGAGCTGTAATTTTTTTTCCATGTCTAAAAACAAAAAGAAAAGAGACTACTAAAGAAGTTTGGAAAGGAAACAAACAAACAGGAAAATAAAAAATGGGAAAGGAGAAGCAGAACTCAAGCTTCTCTGTCCACTCAGGAAACTTTATAGCCCAGAGATTTGACAAATAAATCTTGTCTCCGTGGTTTTCTTATGCATTCCACATACACAATGTCATGGGAAGAGATTAGTTTCTTATGATGAAAGAATAAGTTTAACTGAGGTTGGAACTGGAGGAATCAACATAAATTGAGTCGATTCAATGAAGAAGAAAAGTAAAACTAAATTCTAAATTTGATACTTGGAATTTTTTTTATCAACACAATTGCATTGTAATTATTGGTTTGCTCTGGATCTTGCCCAATGAGATTCCTCCCACCCTGCAACTTGAACTATTAGAAGGGAAGTTGAGCAGAAAAAAATACATGCAGTTAGAAGTGTTTTAGTAAAGAAGGTGCATCCTTCAATTATGAATGGTAAGAGGAAATTAACAGCATTTTAATTATACATTCAATGTCAAAATAAGTCTGAATTCATAATTCCAACATTTGGGCTAGATTTTACTTCTCTGAGGATGTCACAAATCACTACTTAATCTTATATAAAATATAAAAGGACAATTAAAATTTCAAGTGAACAATCTATCCTTATCCTGAAAACTACCCAGAATATTAGAACGCCATTATTTACCAGTGCTTAGGATGTCTTCAATTCCATAGCGGTATAAAATTTGGTGGCATCTCACTGCATTACCATGAGAAAAAAAAATGCATTGAACCTCAAATTACCTTGAGCACAAAAGGAGGAATGACTTTCCTGATGGTGATTCTGGAAGACAGAACTGAGCGTAAGACTGTTGGCAACTTCAATGCTTCTATTTTGTCTGTAGGAGGCACCTATTCTGGTCTGTTTGCAATCCCATTCAAAGGTATGGGAAGAAGTATGCTTTGTCTACTCTGGGAATGTGCAATATTCCCATTAATGAGTTAGTCTAATAGAGATTAATTATTAACAAACCAATTTACCCTTACATCTAAATTCACCTTTTCCAGTTAGTGATGAGAGAAATGAATGTGACATTTTGCCCTTTGTTTGACATTTAAGTCTATCTTTCCATTGGTTCCAAACTTGAGAACAGAATGAACCTTGAAAAAAAAAATAAAAAATTCTATGTGTTTTATGCAACGTACACTCTACCTGAATTTTTCATCGTATGAAATACATGAGAAATAAGAAACAAAATATTGAATCAAAATAATATTCCACCTAACCTCATGTCCTACAGAGATATTAAAGGATATTTGCAAAGTTCTTTAAAATCAATTTTTATGAGATCAAGGATTGCCTTTATGATTATAGGAAGGCAGAAATTTACCACAAAACTTGTAACCTGGAGGTTCTAACCTCTAAAATGTTGCATGAGGGGTGCCTGGGTGGCTCAGTCCATTCATTGAGCCTCCGATTTCGGCTCAGGTTCTGATCTCACATTCATGAGTTTGAACCCTGTGTCAGGCTCTGTGCTGACAGCTCAGAGCCTGGACCCTGCTTCAGACTCTGTGTCTCCCTCTCTCTGGTCCTCCCCTGCTTGTGCTCTGTCTCCTTCAGTCTCTCAAAAAATAAAATAAAACGTTAAAAAAGATTTTTTAATGTTTCATGAATTATCTGCAGCAAATCTAACATTGAATCAGGAAATCAAGAAGCTGAAGTTCTATTTATGTAAGGAAGCTTTGCAAAAAAAATATATAAACATCATCAAACAATCTCTTCTATGTTGTCTTTTCTGTGCTTACCTGTTTCTGAGTAGTACATATACAATGGTGTAAGATTACATAAAGTCAACCTAAACAAAGGCTCAAATTAAAAACTCGAAATGGGAATTCATAATCAAATAGAGACAGCATACACTGTTTTCATGTTCCCATTCAGGAAGGAGACCTAATGGCAATAAATATCTAACCCAAACCAGCTATACTTGGCTCAGTAAAAAGAGGCTTAACAAAGAAGAAGGCTTCTTTTTGCAAGATGTTAGATTGAGTAAAACCAGTTCCAAAAGTAACACGAGAACACTTGCTGTCATGAGCCAAATTAAATTAAGTAATGGTGAGCATATAAGTTAAATAATTATAATAATAACTAATCCTTACTGAGGCTAATCTTACATCAGGACATGTACATTTATTTTCTCTTTTAATCCTCACAACTCAATAAAAGTATTGTAACTATTGTGTCCACTTTACAGACAGGGAAATGAAGCCTAGGAGGTTGATATAAGAAGCCTAAGCATAGGCAACTAGTAAAACATTGAACCCAAATTCACATCCAAGGCAGTCCAACTCCATATCCCAAGCTCAAGTTAAAATGTGTACCATGATGATAAAAAAGAAGAAGAAGAAGAAGAAGAAGAAGAAGAAGAAGAAGAAGAAATAAAGAAAAGGGAAAGGAAGAAAGAAGCATTAGTTTCTAGGTTACTAGTTAAAAAAAATTATATTTGCAAAATTGCAGTTATAGTGGATCAAATCTGAACATGACCAAAAAAATCTCTGTAAATCTATGTAAATTATTTATTGTTTTTATTTTAGAGAAAGAGAACACTTGAGTCAATGAGAGGGGTAGACCGATAGAGAGAAAGAGAGAGAGAGAGAGAGAGAGAGAGAGAGAGAGACTCTTAAGCAGGCTACATGCTCAGTGGAGCTCAATCCCACAATTAAATCAAGAGTTGGTTACTTAACTGAGTCACCCAGGCACCCCTATGTAAATTATTTAGAAAAGCTTCTGGCTTGTAAAAAAAACCTTAATAATACTTGGCTAATAATTTTTTACTCTACAAGATGTACTTACATAAAAATTAAGATAAGCTCAGTTAAGTGTTCGACTCTGGATTTTAACTCAGGTCATGATCCCAGGGTTGTGAAATCAAGCCCCATGTCAGGCTCCACAGTGAGTGTTGAGCCTGCTTAAGATTCTCTCTCTCTCTCTCTCTCTCTCTCTCTCTCTCTGTCTCTGTCTCTCTCCCTCTCTCTCCCTCTGCCCCCTTCTTCCCACTCCCTCTTTCTCTCAAAAAAAAATTAAAAATTAAGATATATTTTACCTCAGAACTGAAGATTTCCAATATCATAAATACCTACATCAAGGTTACCTGGATTACTTGTTTCCATTTGAGTTGTCCATTCAGCTATTATTTTTTGTTAATGAATATAAACATGTCATACCAGTAAAATTTAGAGATGCATTATCAACGGATATATTATGCTATCATTCATATATAAATTTGGAACTATTGATTCAAAGTATTAGGATCTGAACCTTAAATTGTTTGATTTTTCCACTAGTATGAATGAATTTGTAGTGATCTATAACTCTCAACATTCCCTTTATGTTATAATTACATAATATATAAAAAATTATACACAAAAACATTTGATAGAGATTCTGCTTGGATATAAAGGGTTAACTCAAGAAATTAAAGGATTATATCTGATTAAGAGTAAAATGTACCTTGATATAAAACCAATTTTCATGCACCTGATGCTGACTAGAACCATGTTTTTAATTTTTAATGTGCATATAAATCACCTGAGGATTTATTAAATGCAAATCGTGATTCATAAGGGATAGGGCAGGCCTGAGATTTTAAATTTCTAACAAACTCCCTAGTAATACCAGGGTTGTTCCATTGACCTCATTTTGAATGGCAAGGGGTTAGAGAATGCAGCGACTGTTCACATACAAGAGACCCTGAATAAATTATGTGCCAATATCTCTTTTCTGGAAATATTCCTTTTTCTTTCCGTCAATACTGGTACTATGGCAGTCATCATGATAATACCTGATTGTCATTCACACGTCAGGGGTGTGCCCTGAGCTCAACCAATCAGTTACTTTTCAAATATTGAGACCTGAGGCCCAGAGAGAATCAATTTAGTAATTCTCAATGACCTTGTGACTCTACATAAATTTCAGAGCAAGTGTTTTTGGTCATTTTCTACCTAGGGGACAGGGAAAGAGAAAAACTGTTTTGCAATGAAGGAGAAAAAATAAAGTACGATATACAGACAGAAATAGACATGAGAGGCACCAAGAGAGTAACTTAATGGATTTTTTAGTGTGTTCGCATTCAAATTCTATTCCCGAGGCCCAAGTATATTGCTGCCCTAATAAATTACCTTTTGCTCAAGCCGAGTGGGTTTCTATTTCATACAACCTAAGGAGTGCTAACTTTACACTCTAAAGTGTAATGTACTTTATCTTTATACATCTAAAAGCACATGAGCTTGGGATCCATAATCACAGCCTCATTTACGTGAAGTGCTAGGAATCTGCACTAAGTATGTATATAATAATATATGTTACACACATGGACATTATTGTAATGAATTTTTGCATCAAATATTTTATTTCAGTACATCTGTTACTTTAGAATTTGGTTCTAAATAAATAAACATAGCACTCATTTAACTTACAGATGTGCAATGATAGAAAAATCTATTAAATGATATATAAGAGTGAATATTATATTCCATGAGCTAAACAAACTGTCTTTTAAAAATGTATGCATTTCTCCTTTCAAAAGCTCAGTAGTTATTATAATGATGAAAATCTTACATTAAATACATGTGTTGATTGCTAACAAAGGCACCAGAATGGTATTTTCCTTTAGATAAAGGTATTTTAAACTACTCCGTATTATTCACAGTATCTATTCATATTTAACTGCTTGAAAGTTTAGCCTGATTAAGCAAAATGGTTACAAATAAGCAATGCCATAAAAACATCTCCAGTTTTGGGGCTCTGGCCAAATCAACTTCCTGTAAGCACTTAATGCTGAATTCTATAACTGAATAGCTAATAAACCCATCTAAACTTAAATCTTATACTGAATCCACACATTTGTAGCAATCAGATCATTTCAGTAACACAGGTGTTATAAAACTATCACAGAAACTAGGATCTAAGGGACAGATCAGACTTATTTTTCCTCAAATATTTATATTAAGTGCAATGTAAGCTTAAAGTGTGGTTGTTAATCTTAAACAGAACTAATTACATTGTTTGAATAAATCACCAATATTAAATTACAAGAGCAAATCTATAGAATTGGCTTTGTGAAGCAGTAACTCAGACTGGTCCTCTGGTGAATTGGCAGCCCAGATTCACATTGGACAGTTAACCCAAAACAACAACAGCCACAACAGCAACAACAAAAAACAAAACAGAAAAAAACACCACCACCACCAACAACAACAAAAGCAACTTTTCATAAATCACAGTAAAGTTATTGGAGATTGCCAAGACTTCCAGGGATCTGGAAGAGGCAAATGAAATCTTCTCTAGAGGACCAAACTCTATCCTAGGACTCAAATAATTCCCATGAATAAATTCCCTTCAAAACATGAGCAGCACTAATAAGAATGTCAAAGAGTACTCAGAAAATTAAGACACTATGTGTAGGAACACACAGACATGTAAGTATAGTCCATTATGTAGCACATATCAAACAGTGGATTTATTTATTACAGAGCAGAAATAGACGATGAATTCATCACGTACTCACATTATTAGAATAAAAAATAATTATGCTGACTAAAATTAAAGAAAGAAAACACTAGTTTGAATTTATGTTCAAGGAACTAGAAACAATAACAACCAGCAGTTTTGAAAAAATATATAAAAAATTGTATTTTTAACTTTCATATAAATATGAACATTGAAATTAAAAACTCAATGAATGGTTATAATATCAAATTAGACACAACAGAAGGAGAGTTAGTAAAATGAAAGATGGAAGAAGTTATACATAGTTCAGCACAGACAGGAAACAAGTAGACACTGGGAAGAAGGTTAAGAGATAATGAAGTTAACTGAGAATGTCTAACATAGTTCTATTTGGTGATCCAGTAAGAAGAGAGAAGGGCATTAATTGGTGAAAAGAACAGGGATGGGAACATTCTATAGCTAATGTAAAATATCAAACAAAAGATTCCAGAAACCCAATGCAGCATTTTTAGAATAAATTTTTAAAAATCCATACACAGGAACATCTTAATGAAACCACAGAACATCAAATAAAAACACAGTATTAACATGGGGTAAAGAAAAGGAGAGGTTATTTCCTAAGGAACTAAAGATAGTTAACTTTTTAACAATAAAAACTGAATCCAGAAGATAAGAGAGTTCTATCCAGTTTTCAAAGAAAAAAATCATGCCAAATATTGCAGACAATAGAAACCAGGAAGTCTTTCAAACTCATTCCACTATTTCTAGATAGATCTGACATTAAACTCAGAAAAATTTATTGTAAGAAGGAAAATCAGAGAAAGATTTCTCTCAAGATAGATGCAATATCCAAAACAAAATAGCACATTGAAGCCGAATGAATTTTTCAAATAATATATCTTGGCCAAATGGTACGCCAATTATATGAGAACTGGTGAATATTGTCAAATTCATACATGTAATTGAACATGTTAACAGGTTAAAGGGGAAAAAAGTAATCATCTACTTGAGTTTGAAAAAATGTTTAATAAAATCCAATACTGATTTATTATAAATATTATTAGTAAATAGGAATACAATAGAATGTCTTTAACCTTATAAAGAGGAATAACATTCTGAAAGGGGAAACATTAGAAGAGTTCTCTTATAATACTAGTGCTTTTATGCAGCATTGTATTAGTAGTCTTAACAAGTATAAGACAAGACAAAAAAAAAATATAAAGATGCAAAGTAGAAATTATGTCATTACATAGAAAATCAAAAGGTCTGTAAATTGCTGCAAATAATTTAGTAAACTGGCAACACATACAACTAATATTTAATTAAATAGCAAAATGAAATTTATATCAGTTGCATGTCTTTTTTTTTTTTTTTTTTTTTGGGACAGAGAGAGACAGAGCATGAACAGGGGAGGGGCAGAGAGAGAGGGAGACACATAATCGGAAACAGGCTCCGAGCCATCAGCCCAGATCCTGGCGCGGGGCTCGAACCCACGGACCGCGAGATCATGACCTGGCTGAAGTCGGACGCTTCACCGACTGCGCCACCCAGGCGCCCCTATCAGTTGCGTTTCTAATTACTAGTAACAAACAACCTTAAGATGCAATTAAACAGATATCACAATTTATAATACTGTCACAGGCTATCAAGAATATTTAAAAATGTTCAAGACTGCTCAGGGGAAATTTTTTTAAGGTTTTATTAAATGATATTAAAAAAACATCTAAATATAGGGAGTGATGTACCATGCCATTGGCTGGAAAAACTGATACTTAGAAATAGTACATCTCCTGATCATGTCCATTACAATTCCAATGTGTAACCAAGTTATTCAAGAAACATAAGATGATTCTAAAATTTTATATGGAAGAGTAACAGACTAATAGTAGCCAGAAAATAGGGGGAAATGAATTGCCCACCAAATTACCAGGAATTATTACACGATAAAATGGCTCAAGGATAAAGAAAACGACAACCGAAATAGAAAACTCAAAAACATTTCCACACGTGTTGACATATGACAGAGGTGACATTTCAGATTGGTTGGGAAAGGAAGAATGTTTGGGGAAAAAATGGCCATCCATATGGAAAAAAGATTAAATTGAAACCACTTCACCCCATGTAAAAGTGCAAAGAAATAAAGACTTAAATGTCAGAAATGTAATGTTTTAAATGTCTTGGAGAAAAACCTATCTGAAATGTTTTTAGATTGAGGGATATGGAAAAGTTTCTTAAAAATACATTTAAAAAAGGTTGACCATAAATAAAAAGACTTATAAAATTGAGTACATCTCAGTTGAGAATGGTTGTTAAGCAAAAGACACATTAAGTGAAAAATGTTATAAAGTGGAAAAAATATTTGCAATATAAACAACGAAATATTCAAAATATTGAGATGTCATAAAAAAACTTCCACAAATCAATATGAAAAACTTTTAAATGATAAAAAAAAATGGTCAAAGGGATAAAAAGTCTTTCCCAAGAAAAATTCATATGGCCAATAAGAGCACTAGTAGTGACCAGGGCAGTGCAAAATAATACCACAGTGAAATACCATTTTATACATACTTAATAACAAAGATTAAAATGAATAACCATTCCAAGAGGAAGAGATAGAAACAAATCCGGGCTTTGTAAAGGGCCAGACGTTTATTTAATTTCTCTCTCTAAGAAAAAGAAAGAAAGAATAATAACAAATTAGGTACAACATATAATATTCGTTTAGAATGAGAAAAGAAATCATAACAAATTACAAGTTTTAAAAAGCTGATAAATACTACAAACAGCAGAAGCCAAAACAAATACTTCCTTGTGGTCACAACTACATAATAGTATTTGCCTAGATCTTGGGGCTGCATACTTTTTTATGGCTTCTCATAATAACAATTTTGGAAAATTTTCAGTAAACAGAAAAGAAAGATACTTCCAATATTTTCAACATGGTTGAGATTTGTTTTTAATGTTCAGGGCATAGAAAATGTATCAACTTTATGACTTATCACTAGTAATATGTCAGTTTATTAAGGATTTCAATAAAAATTAGGAAAAACTCTAAATTTGTTTCATACGTGAGCTGGGAAATTTCAGGGCATTTAAAATTTTCCTGTGCAGAGAAATATATTAAAGAATTATGTATTCATTAACCAAATTATTTTTGATAGCCTCATTGTATGGCATATTTATAGATACTAGTGTTTGTGGTCACTTTAGCAGAAAATATATATATATTTTTAATATAAGCCATGTCATCTGAAACATAAAGGACAAGATGCATCAGATATTCTAAGATGTGGTCCTTTATGTTGAGATGCATAAAACGTAAGATTGAACACAATGGTGTGCTTATTTGTAGCATGCTTACAGGCTTGTGTCCTATAAAACACAGGAGGTCTGATAGAGTCTACTGTGTCATATAATATTTTAAAGTGTATATTTATAATTGTACATGTGAATTATTGAATATACACCTGCCAGGATAGAGCTTCTATTCTAACCAAGCATCAAGAAGAACCAAAAAAAAAAAAAAGGGGGGGGGGTGGGAAGAAAAAGAAGAACCAAATCTTATGCTGACAATTTCAAACCTCTTTGATTAGAAGAATTTTCCACAGCTAAATTCCTGCATTCATACTTTTCAAAACTCATTTTTCCTCCACTTCACACAAATATTTGGTGCCAGGTATTGTAGGAAAAGTTCATGTGGCAATTCAGTGTCAGGGTCATAAGTTCTGTGCTATGATGTCAGCTAAGTCAGCAAGATGTACAGTCTGAGGTCTTCTGGAAGGCATTCTGACACCAATATGGCAAACGAGAATTAATATTCAGGACAGTGGCTCTATAAATTATGCAAACATATCTTTCTACACCTAGAGTACTTCTCACTTTAGCTGAACTACCCTCCCAAATTCCATGGCCACTCTATTGCCATCCATCTAGTGGAGAATATGCAATCAGTAGTTGAAAGAATGAGGGAATTAGCAGTGATACACAACCTATTTTCAGCAGATGCTCATTTAATAAAGTGACTTGAAGGGCTAATTGAAGAGTCATGGTACAGAAAATGGACTAGTTTCGTGGCCATGAAGTTCACTTAGACAAAGAAACCTGAGTACTAAGTTAAACTGTTTAGTTTTGTTCCCAAATAAAATGTTTTCAAGTTTTCTCAATCTCATTACTCATTGAATGTAAAAGTATTCAACAACACACCTGCTTGTCTCACTCAGGCTTTATTCTTCCTCAGAGTTTAAAAGAGTGGGTTATCTAGTAGATTCTGGATATAGATTGGAATTAACAACCAAATTTGCACAGAGAGTGCCATTATGTAACTATTTTCTATTATCTAATCTCTTTTATCTATAGCTAGGCTGGATGCACAAGATCATCCGAAACCATTTCATTTTTTTGTTATTCTTTATTGTATTTTAAAGTCAATTTATTTGTTTTGAGAGAGACAAACAGCACAAGCAGAGGAGGGGCAGAAAGAGAGGGGGACAAAGGATCCTAAATGGGCTCTGCGCTGACAGCAAAAGCCTGATGTGGGACTTGAACTCACGAGCCCGTGAGATCATGATCTGAGCTGAAATCAGATGCTTAAGTGTCTGAGCCACCCAGTCTCCTCCATCTGAAAACATGTAAAAAATTATTTTATTTTAATTAAGGCTGGTGCCTTAGTTAAGTGACTATGTCCTTCATGCTGCAAAGTGACCTCCTGCCAAAAGCATTTCATTCAACTGAGAATAAGGACATCTGACACGTCTTCCTCCTGAAGGTAGTGCGCATGCATCCTGTCCTGGGCACCGCAAACTAAGTTCTATTAAAAGTAATGAAGTAGGAATGTCAGTACAATTATTTGCAAACGGTTTGTTTCTGTCCAGGTTTTTTCACAGTTCAGGGTAATAGCTGCTGCAGGCTTATAAAATTCCTATGCAGCAAAGCCTTACTGCATGATGTTTATGCGGACTTTAACCCGTAGCTGGCTGGGTTTTTTAGGCACTGAAATGTCTTACCTAGAAGATGATATTTGCCTCAAAATTAGTCCCTAGCAATGAAATAGCAAGCATCGCGATATTTAAACAAAGACTTAAAAAAAATCAAAATGTTTTGTTTATGACGTAGTCATGGAGTTGAAGACAGGCCAGATATTTTTTACTAGTTGTAGGACTTGGGACAAGTTACTTAGATTCTCAAATACAACACGAAGGAAATAGTATCACCTAACTCATAAGACTGTGCTAGTAATCTTATGTGAATAGCAAATGACATAAACACGAACGACGTTTTAGTCTGGCATTGGCCATACAGTTAGGTTTAGTAAATGTTAGCTTATCAGTAAGAGTAAAAATATTACTAAAAATACTAAAAAGAAAATATTGACATAATTTTATCCCCTGCATCTCTAGATATAATTTTACTGATAATGATTTATAAATGCTTCTTTTCTTCTGGCACTCTCTATTGTATAGATAAGCCAAGGTTGCAGAATGATGCCAGAGAGTTGTAGGCAGACTTCTAAGTTGGCCTATAATGATTCCTGCCTCCTGTTATTCCAGTCCTTTTATGATTCCCTCTACCTGTCTGTGGCATGAACCTAGTGATCTGCTTCCAAGGAAGTGAATCCAGCGAAGGTGATAGGATGGTACTACTAACACTAGATTAAAATCTGACGGCCATTGCCAGCTCACCTTCCACTTTTCTTCTTGCTTGTTTGTTCTGATGAAGCAAGCTGCCAGGCTGTGAAGTGTGCTAGAGAGAGGTCTAAAGGGCAAGGAACTGAGGGCAGACTCTGACCAACAACGAGTGAGAAACTGAGGCCCTGAATTTGCCAGCAAGCCGGTGAGCAAACTTGGAAGTGCAGTCTTAGTTGGACTTTATGATGATGATGAGGATCTTGGCTGATATCTTGATTGATTGCAACTTGAGCCAAAACACCTAGCCTAACCTCGCTTGGACAGCTGATGGACTGAAAGTGAAATAATAAATATTGTGGTTTTAAGCCACTAATTTTCAGAGTTGTATTGTATGCAGCTATAAACAACCAATGTAAAGAAGAAGGACTTGAAACCTGAGCCATGTTTTCCAATATATCAAATAATCTTTAAAAGTGAATTGGGAATGTCAGTGAGGAGTCTTTATGTATAAACTCCAGCAGCAACCATTTTGTAAAAGAGATTATACCTACCCTGTTTTTTTAAAGATATAAACCTCCTTTTTATTCCTTTTTAAGTATTTTTCTCCCATAAAAATGAATCCAAACAAAAATTATTTCAAAAACTGTCTCTGTGCCCAACTGATGTATTTATGCTATTAAAAATTACTACTTCTGTGGGTTTAAAAGGCTTTATAAAGATTTATGTATGATTTTTCTGGAGGAAAATTGGCAATAAAAAAGGATAACCATAGGATATTAGGCAATGAGCTCTCAAGTCCAGAAACAAAGTAATTTCTCTTTGTAGACTAAGCAGGTAGCACAGAATGCAGCACACAGACCATGGCACATGTTTGTTTTTCTTGCTGAATGAAAGCAACTGGATTTTTAAAAAAGAACGGTGCAGATAGAACATACATTTTGGAACCACCAGCAAAATTAATTCCAAATGCTGCCTCTGCCCACACCATTATATGACCTCACGCAAGTCAATTATTTCCTTAGAAAGTGAAAATTACCCCTAAAATTTAATCTGATAGAACGAAAAACAAATGAAAATGTGTCAAGAGAGACATAGTCTTTATAGATATTAAAATATATTATAAAGATAATAATTTTAAATGAAAAAAAAAACAGAAAAAAAGTAACCTAATTTGTTTAAACAGAAAAAAAAAATGACCTAATTTGTTACTATGCTAAATAGTAAAAGAATACAATCTGTTAGAAAGATGTTCAAAGGATGTAAAGCATTATTTCACAGGAAAATATACATGATTTGCTTAATACAACCATGAAAAGACCTCAAATTACTTCTTCTTTTTTAAGTTCATTCATGAAAAGTAACCTAAAACAGGGTTGCACAGCTGTTCATTCATAGGCCACCAAAGATAAAAACTAATGATGATATCTAATGTTAGCCAGGTTGTCAGATAACAAACTCTCATAATCTTTATGTAAGAGTAGAATGAAGTAGACTTTACTGAGGAAAATTTGCCACTATCAAAATTAAAAATCTACACACCCACTCTTCTAGAAAATACTAAAGACATGGTTGTGGTAGCATAATGTTGTATTTTCCAAAATTCCACCAGAAAAAGAGACAGAGAAACTAAGATAGCAAAACCAAGGCCTCACAACAGGCAACTAGAGTCAAAATGATGAGATAGTATCTCTTTGGGCTCTCTATGGAGATGAACCACCTGTCACCATAAACTTGCAATGCATAGCACCTATAGGAGGGATAAGAATGAAGGAAATGGGCATCTGAATGACCTGAAAGAAGAAACCCCAAATTCCAACAGGGTCTCACTAGAAAGCACAACTGAACACAGACAAGCTTTTTGCACAATCTGATTCCTGGTGCCTGAGTTCCACAACAGTCTCACAGGATGGAACAGTCTGGTTTCCATAAACACTCAAAACTAACCAGTGGAAACTTCCATCCTGGACAGAGTTCCACAATGAGAAGAAATTGTTGGGAGTAGAATCCAAGGTGAGCAAGACAGAGACAACATAGGTGAAAAAAGAGTATGTCCAGATGGGGACAGTTCAGAGAGTATAAAATCCTATTTTTTTTAATTTTTATTTATTTATTTATTTTGACAGTTTGAGAGCAGGGGAGGGGTAGAGAGAGAGAGAAGGAGAGAGAGAGAGAGAGAGAGAGAGAGAGAGAGAGAGAATCCCAGGCAGGTTCTGGACTGTCAGTGCAGAGCCCAATGTGGGGCCCAAACCCATGAACTGTGAAATCATAACCTGAGATGAATTTAAGACTCAGATGCTTAACCCACTGAGCCACCCAGGGGCCCTATTTTTTTTTTAATTTCATTTAAATCCAGGCAGGTTAACAAATAGTGTAGTAGTGGTTTCAGGAGTAAAATCATATTTTTCAACATCTCATGAAAATAAGAAGGAGCCCTGGAACTAAGAAGCTAGAAAAGGTGTTCTGACACACCTCTCCTTCTAACAGTTTGGGAAAAGCAATTTCACATAAGAAACAGGCCACAGAAAGTAATTGGTTTGAAGCCTATACAAAGTTTTTGGAAGTAACAAAAGAAAGTGGAGTAAAAAACCACCTACAGACATGAAAGTAGGCCAGAAATGCTCAAAAGAGATGAAAATTATTAACTAAAAATTTCAAATGAATTAAGAAAATAGTTAAATAAAAGAAGTTAGAACAATATAGATTAGAATTTTAAAAGTTCATATAAGGTGACTGAACTCAGAAAAAATTACAAATTAAAGGAAATATAAATTCAGTAATAAAAATAATTATAAAAAACAGGTGGGCTACTAAACTCAGAAAATCTTAAAAGAAATACAAAGGAAAAAGGAAAATTGTACAAACAAAAAAGTGAGAAAATCAATAAGAAATTTTGAGGGAAAGGCAGACTTTTTATTATTTTTTTAATGTTTATTTATTTTTGAGAGGGAGAGAGACAGAGTGCAAGCAGGGGAGGGGCAGAGAGACACAGAATCTAAAGCAGGTTCCAGGCTCTGAGCTGTCAGTACAGAGCCTGATGCTGGGCTCCAACCCACAAACTGTGAGATCATGACCTGAGCTGGAGTCAGCTGCTTGACCAACTGAGCCACCCAGGTGCCCTGGGAAGGCACACTTTTTAAAATGGGAAAATAAGCTCCAATATATCTAGAATAGGAATTCAATAAAATGAAGTGGAAGGAAAACTCTAAAATATGTATAACAGAGGTCTCCAAACAAGAATATCAATACCAAGAAATAGAAAAATATTAAAAATTATAATTCAGGAAATAACCATATTGGAAAGGTATGCATACTGGAAAACTTGAACCATAATTGCCAACTTTGAGAACGTATTTTAATATTGTTACAGATATTTGAAGAAAAAATGAAAAAATAACTCTGTGAACATTAAGGCAAAAATACCAAGTTACCTATGAGGAAAAGAAAATCAGAATGTCATCAGATTTTTAATAGCAGCATTTTATGCCAAAAGACCAAGGATAACATATTTATATTTTACATACTCAAAAAAGCAAATGTGAGTCAATAATTTTTTTCAGCCAGATTGTCTTTCCAGCATTTATGACTTTTGTCACAAACTTTTTGAAAATCTATGAATTCAGCAAATATTGCTTAAAATGAATCTTCCTTGAGAAATCCACTGAGAAATTAGCCTCAGGCAATGAAAATGACTGGAAATATATTGAGATGAATATTGATGTGATTATCAGTGGCTACTAATACCTTATAAAGAGAGATAACCAGACATTATTTGCTTCCTGATGGCATAAAATATCACCTATGAAAGTCTTGCCAAAACTATTTTACCTGAATCCACTGAAGTTTCTGGATTCAACTATATTGTTGTAGAAGACATTCAGAGAATGAAGGAATATTGCAAAGACACCACAATGATATATCAAGCAAAATCCAGATTGTTGTAAACACCACAAAGCAAACAACATGATTTCTTTAAGGTACACACACACACACGCACACAAGGCAAGAAAACAACAACAACAACATAAAACTTGAGAGATCTAATCCATGAACTATATCTGGTTCCTGATCCAAACTGTAAAACAATTGGCAGTTGAAAATATAAACGCTGACTAGATATTTTAGGATTTTAAAAGAATTATTTTTAATTTAAAAAAGAGCAAATGGTATCAGCTACATTTAAGTTAAAACCGTCATCATCTCTTAGAAATACATATTGAAATATGTATGAATGAAATGGTTGAATTGTTTCATAAAAAGGAATGTAAATTATAAAGATGATTTCCTTCAAAATGAAATCGGAGAGGACGACATGGATAGGAATATAAATGAAACAACACTGACCAATTTTTGATAATGTTTGAAGATGGTCGGTAAATATATGGGGGGTTATATTTATCTATTTTATTATATGTTAAATATGTTCCATAATAAGTTAAAACTGCACACACTTCTGACTTGGCAATTTTACTTCTAGAAGTTTATCTACAGATATGCTAACAAAAGTATAAAGAATATATGTAGAAAGGACACCAGAAGTCTAGAATTAACTTAAATTGAAGGTTGAACCTGGTTGAAAAACCTACTATTATAAAAACTGAGGGACGCCTGGGTGGCTCAGTCAGTTGAGCATCTGACCCTTGATTTTGGCTCAGGTCATGATCTCACAATTCATGGGTTCAAGCCCTGCATCCAGCTCTGCACAGACAGCATGGAACCTGCTTGGGATTCTCTGTCTCCCTCTCTCTCTTTACTCCTCCCACACTCACACACGTGTGAGCTCTCTCTCTCTCAAAATAACCATTTTAAAAAGATGAAAAAAAATATATGTATATGTATATATACATATGAAAGATGAAAAAAAATATATATGTATATGTACATATACATATATATATACGCATGAAGACAGACATACACATGTCTGTAAGTATATACACATTGGCACATCCCCAGAAAGGTTTTAGAAGAATATACACCAAATTGATACCTGTGACAAATTTTATGAAATGCTATTTAAAAATTTTTTTTTATTGCTTATCCATTCATCTACTCATCCATTCAACATATATTCATATAGGCCTGCCCTGTGTCGTGTGCTATTCCAGGAACTGGGAACAAGGAATAACACAGACATAAATCACAATCCTCTTGAAAATAGAACGTGGAGGGACAAAGTCTATGCCAGATAAATAAGTGAAAATGTTATGTGATAAGAAAAAGTCAAGAAAGAGAGTAGTAGGGGGAGATTGCTGGATTTTTCGATAGGTTTGCTAGCACAAGCCTCACTGAGGAAGTGTGTGAAGCAACTATGGGGATTTGGTTGGGAAAGAGCACCGCAGTAGAGAGAACAGCAATTGCAAGTTCCATTAGCAGGAGCACATCTTCTGTCCTTGAGGACTAGCGGCGCAGAGAAGTGTGGCCGAGAGGACTGGGCGAGGGGAGAGTAGTAGGAGCTGAATGCAGAGGGTGCTGCATGTAGTTCATCATGTAGGGCCTTGTAGGTCTTAGTATAGATTTACTTTCAGTTGCTGATGAGATGGGAGAGGCCATCAGATGATTTTTGTGGTTTTGTAACCCTAGCTTTGAGGATTTTGCTTGTGTAGCTATATTGTTGTGATTTATAAGTTTGTATTGTTTCCATACAAAAATATTTATAAAAAGACATCTACAACTGTCTTCATATAATTTGGAAGTCTGACCATTTCCAAGAAAAAGAAAACATTGGCCTGCCCGTCAGCTGGCAGTCATCTCTTTAAGAAGCTATCAAATCAAACGTTGAGTCATTTTTAAATACTTGGGTGTTTACCTCTAATAATCTTCACTATTTTTCCTGGTAACCACTTGCTAGGACTAGTCTCACCTGCTACTACATCTAATTATACTCTTCCTGCTTGCTCCTCTTAATTCTCATAACAGAGTTATGTGCATATGGACAAAAGATGGAGAAGGTAGATACATCCAGAAATGCCTCCCTAAGCAATGTTTTACCAAGTGGTTTTACCAAAAGGTAAATATTTATCATCTATAAGTGATTATATCATGCCAGTCATGGTGTGTCATGTGTTACATGAACAGAGAGGTCCATCTTACTCAAGACTTCCAGTAAAATGGCATGGCCTTATCAGGAGAAAAGCTAAATTACCTATGTGGCCATCAGCCCCCTAAAAGGATACTACACCATTTGTCAAATGCCTCCTCATGGTGTGTTTGCGACTATGGCCCCTGCTAGGCCTTCTCTAGGGCTGGTTTCTAATTGAGTGATCAAGTGTTGGTATAGACAGCTTTTCTACATGAGTCAAGAAAGAAAAGAACGATTTGTGTTGCTACTGGGTTTTAATTGAAGGATACTTTAGTGTCTTTTGACTAACTACTTCATTGCCGTTTTCGTAATGATTACAACCTTGAGAGGGAACTCTTCTGATAACTGCTGGCTAGGCATGAGAAATCATGCTGTGCTGCAGCTAACTGATAGCTGAGATTTTCCCCACAGTAATACATACTCCATGAAGAGATTAGAATTAAATGGAATGGTCCTCTCTTAAACAGTCTACAGTGAGACCTTGATGCAAGCTGCAGTTTAACGTTGAAATGTAAAGCCCTGTCACTTTTATGTTTAAAAAAAATGGCATGATTGGTTTGTGTCTGGGGTCTCTGGCACCCTCTCCATCATCATCTTCGGAAGCATCCTGCATTATTTCCAAATATTTCTTGGGTAGGCAAGGACCAAATGCCAAAAATCCTCAGCTAATTGTATTAATCTGCCTGCTTTTGCCTTTTAAAAAAATGGCATTAACATGCCCTCTTCCTATTTCGGTCAAAAAAAGAAAACAAGTTTAACTGACTTACTACTCTATCAGTTAGGAATTATGGCTGGTTGCATGTGACAGAAAAGTCTAAATAACAATGACTAAAACAATATGGTGATTTATTATTGATCACGTTAAAATATAGGTCTGAAGGTGGACAATTCAGGGCCATACAGGAGCTGCACAGTCAGCAGGGACCTAGGCTCCATCAGTCTCTCTGCTTTGCCATTTTTAGCATAGCTCTTTCTTTTTCAAGGTGACCTAATGGTCCAAGATGGCTGCTAGAGTTCTAACCATTATGGTTATATTCCAGCAAGAAAAAAGAAATAGGGAAAGAAGGGTAAAGAACAAACACACTGCCTCGCTGAGGCAACCCCCTTTAAAGAAACTTCCCAAAATTTATCCAAAGGATACAGAAGTGCTGATTCATAGGGGCACATGTACCCCAATATTTATAGCAGTGCTTTCAACAATAACCAAATTATGGAAAGAGCCTAAATGTCCATCAACTGATGAATGGATAAAGAAGATGTGGTTTATATATACGATGGAATACTACTTGGTAATGAGAAAGAATGAAATCATGCCATTTACAGCAGTGTGGATGGAACTGGAGGGTATTATGCTAAGTGAAATAAATCAGTCAGAGAAAGACAGATACCATATGTTTTCACTCATATGTGGATCTTGAGAAACTTAACAGAAAACCATGGGGAAGGGAAGGGGAAAAATAGTTGCAAACAGAGAGGGAGGGTGGAAAACCATAAGAGACTCTTAAATACAGAGAGCAAACTGAGGGTTGATGGGGGGGTGGGGGAGAGGGGAAAATGGGTGATTGGCATTGAGGAGGGCACTTGGGATGAACACTGGGTATTGTATGTAAGCGATGAACCATGGGAATCTACTCCCAAAACCAAGAGCACACTTTACACACTGTATGATAGTGAATTTGACAATAAATTATATTTAAAAAAATAAAGAAATAAGGAAACTTCCTAGAAGCAACATTAACGATTTCTACCTGTGTCTCATTTATCACCTGTAGCTATACAAAAGGGTAGGTAATAGAGATTTTTAGCTGGACAAATTGCAACTGTACTATAACATCAGGTCCTATTGGTAATAATAATAATAGTTTAATCCTTTACATTTTATGTGTGTCAGGCACAAATGTGTATCACAAGTTCTAAGTGCTTTTCATACATTAATTTGCTTAGTTTTTGTAACAACCCTATGGAGTAGATAAAATTATTTGTTTTGCAAATGAGGAAATTGAGGCACTGAAGGATTAAGTAACTTGCGTAAAGTCAAATGTGAGCCAAGATTTGAAGATCGATTTTTGGTTGTGAAGTGTGTGCCCCTAACCACCACTCTTCCCACCTTTTTTTTTTTTTTTTAAGAGCCAGATACTAAATATGTTAGGTTTGTCAGCCATGAGGTCTTTCTGAAGCTATGCATCTCGGCACTGTCACTCAAAAACAGCCATTGATGCCACAAAAGGAGTGGGCATGACTGCGTTCCAGTAACAGCTGCAGGCCATACTTTGTTTATCCCCTACAAATATCCATCCTTCCTCTCCAAAAGGAGCAGTGATGACTGGGTAGGTAACACAGAATTGTTTGTTCACCAAAGAGTGAGTTTATTCTGCCTCCAACACTTGATGTGTAAAATAGAGCACAACTGAAATCCTGCTTATCGAGAACTAAGTTTAGACGTCAATGGATCATGGACTTAGTAATGGATGACTAATGTTTGTTCTAATTTTGTTTCCTTCTTTTATATCCTGTCCTCTTAATAAATATTCAGTTTATGCTTTCTTGGAGGAGACTCACAATGAAGGTTACTATATTAAAGCTTTTGTGGATTTTGTGGTTAAGAAATATGTTTATTTTAATTTGGTCTTCCTGAATTGCCTTGACCCACAGAGTTCCCCCTACCCATTACATTCCCCCCTCCCACACCCCCACAATGTCTCAAAACAGAAGTTTATTAAAGTAGTTTGGGAAACACTGACCTAAGTCTTCAAGTAACTTCCTTCCAGTATGCTTCCTTGCTGTGGAAATGTCATCATGATAGAGATCATTTTGAAGGCTGATAACTTCTTCTAAACTCTTTGAATAAGAGGTGTAATATAAACATCAATTTACAGGGGAACCACTAACCTTTGAGCTCAGTAGATCATTTTTTCTTTTCTTTTGAATAACTACAAAACGGAAATAGTTATCCAAAGGTTTTATCTCTAGTGCTTTGTGTCTCAGTTTTCAACACAGTAAACACTCTGTTGCCAAGCTATGGTAGATTTTGGCAGAGAAAATAACCCTAGGAGGATGTATTTAAAAAAGAAAGAAAAAAAGAAGAAAGAGAAAGAAAGAAAGAAAGAAAGAAAGAAAGAAAGAAAGAAAGAAAGAAAAAGAGAGAAAGAAAGAATAAAACCTGTTACTTGCCAGCGACCCTCCACATTCTTTCATTTCTCTGTTACTTTTCTTCCCCAAACCTGCTTAATGTAGTTTGGGGTTCAGGTTAAAGTTCTAAGTTGATCGCTATAGGTATATATTACAAAGGAAGACAGATAATACCAGCCAAATAAAATGCAGGTCAGGCCATCTATCTTCTCATTTAGGAAAACAAAAAACAAAAAAACGAGAAATGAACTAAGAGGATGCCTGCTATGGACAAGGCATTGTTCTAGGTATAATGTTAAATGTTTGTGAAATAATTGGAAATAATTATTTGGCTAAGCTGTTTCTATCTAGCAGTAGTTATGTATTTATTAGTCTACTGACTCTAATGGTATACGGTAACTTAATATGTAGTAGTAAATAAATATCTAATGGGATAATTAAATCTCAATAGGGATATAATTGCCGAATAGCATACTAAAACTCTGGAACCATCAGAGCTTCAGCTCATTTATTCAATAGGGTTTTATTATTTGCATAGACAGCTTATATTTTCCCTCTAAAGGATGGCCTTTACAGCACCTATTTTCTGTAACAGTCACATCAAGATTTATTTGTAGCACAGTAAGCTTTGTTACAATAGTCTTAAGAGTTATAATCCTCTTAAGCTCTCCCTTCTCTTAAAAGCATTTTCAAACACTTTGGGCATGAGACTATATAAGCCCCAAATGTGATTTAATCCTCAGTATTTTGGTTTGTTCTTGAAGGTGCTATTCCTAGTGAAAGTATATGTTGGTTTTGTATGTTGTTTGCATTTATGTAGGATAATGAGAAATGGTTGATCATCCTATCACCTTAAAAATTTTAGTGTCCTTAAAGTATGCAACTGCTCTAACATAAAGCCCATATACATAGACAAAGGAATAGCCCCCTTTCAGCAATCAGATTCCACAATTCCAAAATCTAGGCTTTTAAATCTAGCAAACCTTCAATAAAGCATTACCATTCAACTGAATTTTGTTTTTAAACTTGGCAAAATTTAATCGTATGTGTAATTAAATCACAATTAGTCTTTAATTATTCTAATTAAAGATTCGTATCATTTCCTTATGATGGTCTCCCCTGTAGTTTGTTTTAAATTAAATCTACTGGAAATAATAAGTAATTTCTTCTGATGTATGTCCAAGTGTCTGCATCTCACATTTGGAACATTTCAATCTATCTTTTTATTGAGGCCACTCAATTAGTTTTTCCTTCTGTCTATGGAAATGCTGGAAATGCTTCAAAAGAAAAATCAAAATTTAGTAGCACTTCTTCTACTTTGTTTATTCACAAGAACTCAACCACTTCCACTTAGAATAAAACTGAAGCTTCTAATAAATAAAACACAACTCTACACACATAAGGCTCATTGAGCAAAAGAGGCAGAACTGTAATTGTTTTTCACTTCTGACATTCTTTGGGTAGTGCTGGAAATCCTATGGCATTATACAAGACGTTGGATCTTTCCCTTGAGTCACGAAATACACTGCATACATGTTCTTCCTCAAGTATTTGTGAAAGTGGGGGGAGGGAATGCTAAGATTTCGGTTTCTTTACTAGAATTGCATATATATATATATATATATATATAATATTTTTTAACTTATTTTTCTTTCTAACAGTTGCGTGTGTGTGTATGCGTGTGTGTGTGTGTGTGTGTGCTTGTTAGATAAGATAAGCAATCCATATTTTTAAAAATGCTTCATTACAAAGTGTATCTTTGGAAAAATCCCCACAATGTTATCTCAAAGATTATTTCTAACTGGTAGCAGCATTCTTTTAAACTGTTATTTTATTTAGACATATATATGGTGGTGGGGTGTATCCCTCAGCTCTTAGCCTTCAAGCTTGGTGAGAATACTAGCTTTTCTGGCTATCTCTTGCTAATCCTGGATTAAACCTAATAGCATTTTTATTTCTACCCTTTTTTTCAGGAAGAGCTTTCATCAAAACCAATTTAATTACCTTTTCAAGGACACGTGCGTGTTTAGAAAAAGTAGTATTTCTCTACTTCAAATTTCCAAACTTACAGAGTGAAATTCAGGACCTCGGTATAAGAGAAGAGTCCATAGAAAAACTATTCATTTCTGATTTTCAAATGTTTACAATTCAAGTTTATTAAGGAGAAGATAGAAATTAATTGTAATCAACATAAATATGCAGCTTTGTAATTGCAATTGAATTGTGAGTTTAATAGTTGTTTTTAATTAGCATTACACTGGTGAGATAGAAATGGAACTGAATAAAGATAACAGAGGTCAGTTGGATATGAAGCATAATATAGATATGAAAGAATGAAGTTTACATTTCTCAGATGGACCAGGCAAGCTGTAGCATTGTGACAACTGATAGTAGCCTAGGTGTCTTTGTCCAGCTTCCCCCTCACATCAGCTTCTGGTAGGACTTTGCTGCCCTAGTTGGAGATGTAACCAGTAACTTAGGCTGTGCCTATATTATGGTAGTCAATCCCTCAGGCAAAAACTGGTCCAGGGTAAGGAGTAAACCAACCATGGTGAATCTAAATCCTTCCTCAGGCTTTTCTTTTCCTTTCTATTCTTTTCTTTTCTTTTTTAAATTTTCTTTTTTCTTTTCATTTTAAGTAGACTCTACAGCCAACGTGGGGTTTAAACCCACAACCCTGAGATCAAGAGTAGTGTGCTCTACTGCCTAAGCCAGCCAGGTCCCCCTTTCCTTGGATTTTTCCTTTTTTTTCTTTTTAGAGAGAGAGAGAGCAGGGGAGGGGCAGAGGTAGAGGGCGAGAGAGAATCTCAAGTGGGCCCCATGCCCAGCATGGAGTCTGACATGGGGCTCCATCTCAGGACCCTGAGATCATGACCTGAGCTGAAATCAAGAGTTGGATGCTTAACCAACTGAGCCACCCAGGCACCACAATCCTTGGATTTTTCTAATCAGAGCCTTTATATATTTCCATGGAGCTATTTGATTGAAAATCCAAAGCTTCTACCAAACATGACTCTGTCTATAAAAAGAGATTGGCCTGTTAGTACAATAAGAATAGGGAACAATTCTTAAGATTTATTTTGTGTCAAGCACTGTCCTAAACACTCCAGTAACTCATGATTTTAACTCCATTATTCCAAAAACCCTATTCAGTAGATTTTATCATTATCCCTATTTTACAGAGGAGGGAATTGAGATACAGAGAGGAACTTTCTAGTCACAAAACTAGAAAATGGAGAAGGATGCTTTCAACCCAGGCAGTCTGTATTCAAAGCCTGGGCACTCGACCACCATAAAATACTGACTCTTAGTGGGAAAAAAATCAAGCTGGCTCATAGGGAAAACAAGGAAAAACAGAGAAATCAGACACAGGGAAAGTCTTTGTGTTCATTGTCTAGTTTCCAATTAGCCCTTGCCTCACCTTTTCCTTCCCCGATTAAGGTGAGTCAATAAATCTCATTAAAGGTATTTTATGTTTTTATTTGTTTAGCTTAACTAAGTTTGAATTATGGTTCTTTATTTAAAACCAAAGGCTCTCAGGGGCGCCTGGGTGACTCGGTAGGTTAAGCGTTCCACTTCGACACAGGTCATGATCTCAAGGTCCGTGAGATTGAGCCCCGCCTTGGGTTCTGTGCTGACAGCTCGGAGCCTGGAGCCTGCCTCGATTCTGTGTCTCCCTCTCTCTCTCTGCCCCTCCCCTGCTTGCACTCTCTCTCTCTCTCTCTCTCTCCTATATATAAATAAACATTAAAATATAGAGACAAAGTATCTCAAAAAATACTCTAGTAAGAGAAGAGAAACTAGATCACATGTGAGGCAGACATATTGCAGTAGGAGGACTTAGCCAGGAAAATATGAAGAAAAGATAAGAAATGAACTGATCAGGAAATTCTGATCCAAGAATTAGCTCCAGTGTGAATGAGGTATGATATTGAACAATCACATGTTCTCTGTAGTCCTCAGTGTACTCACCTGTGAAGTAAAGGGATTGAATTAAATGATTTCAAGGGTTGTTTCACATCTGCAATTCTGTGAATTTACACTGTACATGGAAAATAAATAAATAAATGAGTAGCTTAGAAAGCAGGGAAACAGGGGCGCCTGAGTGGCTCAGTCGGTTACACATCCGACTTTGGCTCAGGTCATGATCTCATGGCTTGTGGGTTCGAGCCCCGCATCGGTCTCTGTGCTGACATCTCAGAGCCTGGAGCCTGCTTCGGATTGTGTCTCCCTCTCTCTCTGCTTCTGCCCTGCTCACACTCTGTCTCTGTCTCTGTCTCTCTCTCAAAAATGTACGAACAGTAAAAAATATATTAAAAATTAGAAAGAAGGGGAACAAGTCCTGGCTGGTGAGTTGATCTCAAGGCTAGGAGAAGATGCTGATTCATGGAGCAGAGAAACATCAATATGTAAATGACCTTTACAAAACACAGAAACAAATGGGGGAAAAGAGTAAGGCTAAGATTAAACATAAGAGGCAGACTGAGATTGATATGTAGGAAAGATTATAAAAGAGAAAAAGGCTTCCACATTTCTATGAGAACTGGATGGAATTTAGGCCGAATGTGAGGGAGCCTGGTCAGGGATGTGGTCAGCTGGAGGTGATGACCGGCTAGAGCAGAGAAGAGCTCAGGTATGGCTTTGTGAAAAATAATGGGATAGAAAATCATTCTAAACTTAACCCAGTGGATAGCATAAAACAAACATGTGGAAGAAGTGGAATAAATGATGTAAATAACTTTTCTTCTTCCCTTGTGCACTATTTTCTATTATTGCGTAACTGAAGTAGCTGTCGTCATAAAGAAGGGGTGGAGCATGGGCAAAATCGGTGAAGGGGATTAAGAGATCCCAACTTCCAGTTATAAAATAAATAAGTCATGGCAATGACAAGTACAGCGCAGGCAATATAGTCAATATTATACTAATGCTGTTTGGTGAGTATGCTTACCGCGGTGAGCATTGAGACACACATTCAAGTGTCAAATCAGTATGTGGCACACCTGAAATTACTATAACTAGTGTAATTGTTATGTCAACTACATGCAAGAATAACAAGTTTCTTAAAAAGGAGTTAGGGCTCTAGGTTCTTCTAAAATAGGAACATCTGATATTTGTATTCACAGCTTCTCTCCCAGGGAGGGCATATAAATTGCACGTGAATTGGATCATTTCCCCTCTGGTCCCCTTCCCTGATTGTAACAGATACAAATAATCCATCATCGAATTCTTTCTTACTAATTTTGGGTAAAGCCTATTGAAGACAGTGCTCCAAGCAGGCATTTTATCAGTTGCCAAGAGAATAAAAACTTATTTGACACTCTGTTACTCTATCCATGAACGTTATGTGTTAAGTATCTAGGGAATTTAGAATTCACTTTAACAAGGATATTTTGGGATAGCTGTGACACTGTGCTGAATACCACGTGTATATATATGGTCTGATAACAGTCAAATATTCAGAGAAATCTTGAAGAAGCTTTTGATCCATGTAAACAATTCCTGATATGTGTCTGTGAATTTTGCCTGATGTAAAATTAATAACTGACTTTTTTTCTGCTATAATAATATTTATGGACTTTGAAACTATTGATAGGAACCCAGATATTTTGAATAAGAATTTTTCTTCCGTTCATTAAATAATGAAATATATGATTAATAATCTAGCTGAATTTTATTTGAACGATATGTTATCCATCTTCATAAATTGGGAGGAAAACCATATTTAGGTGATTAACTAGATTCATCTGAGGATAAGAAGTTTACTATTTTGGTCTTTCCCATACATCTTCCCTGCTTCAAAAAAAAAAAAGAAAAGTTGTGTAATATTTAAACATGATTAACGCAGATACTTATCCAATATTTATTAAACAGTTAACTCTGCGATTCTTAGCCCAAACTGCACATTAAATCACCTGTGAGCTTTTAAAATTAACTTATACCTGGGCACCATCCCTAGAGATTCTGATTAAATTGATATGGAGTGAGACATGGGCTATTTGTTTTTTAAATATACTCTAGGTGATTCTAATTGAAGCCGGAGCTGGGAAACACTGAACTATTTTATTGACCCTCATACTAACATATAAACATAGCAAAATAAGCTAATATCATTCTGTTTTCAAAATAAGTGAATAAAATATAACATTGAATTAGTTGTGTTTACACAGGGATTTGAATTAGTCTTGAGTCCTCAATCTTAGATATTACTCCAATTTGAATTTTTAAAGCCAAATGTTATTAGTTATTATTTTTAACCTTTTAGGCAACTTATAAACTACAGAAACTATGTACTTAATTTACAACTGTAAACACATTAATTTAAAAATTGTACATTATAGAAAAATAACATGCTATACTTAAAATTTTAAAACAAAAGACCAAGCTTAAAAAGAAAGTTTATATTCTTTTTTCACTTTCCTATTTCTTCTTGGTAGGTTTTTCTGCATTAACAGAATTAATGGAATTCTGTTTTCATCAGTTACAATGAAATTGTGACAATCACCACTGTGCTAAAGACTTTCTAAGAATGTGAGAAATTACTAGCTTTAGGACGTATAAAGCTTATATTTTAATTCACTTTACCTTTCCACAATGCCCCCCCACATTTAAAAATAACTGTGAATTTCTAGACCATGACTTAATTGGTAGAATCAACAGTATATACTAAGTATAAAATACATATTCTCATATCTTATATAAGCAAAGCATGAATATCAAAATAAAAATAATAATGAGATTTAGTGAGATATTTTCACCATTTGGAAATATAAGGAGAATTATTATTTTGGAGATCAGACAGGGTTCTTGCTTTTTAAAGAATCGTGATTATCTGAAGATCATGTTCATTATAATCTAATTCATAATTATCCAGGCATTTGTGTTTAATACCATGGTGTATTTGACTTTAACACACTTAACACACAATTACCAATATAGACAAGATCTTTTATTTCAATTTATACATAACATCTTCAGAGCCTAAC
This sequence comes from Acinonyx jubatus, assembly GCF_027475565.1. Taxonomy (NCBI): domain Eukaryota; kingdom Metazoa; phylum Chordata; class Mammalia; order Carnivora; family Felidae; genus Acinonyx; species Acinonyx jubatus. The sequence goes on from NC_069382.1 coordinate 151,788,779, forward strand.
ATTCTTGATACTTTGGGATAGATATTAATATTTTCTGATCCTGTGACTGGGAGTGAATCCTAGGTAAAGCATCCCAAGTAAGTAGAAAACAGTGAGCTGACTTTCACCTCATTAGATATTATACTGAGACAAGATTCGTCACTGTCAATAAACAAGAAACTTTTTAGTATTGTAATGAAACACATAATTATAACTATTTTTAGAAACGGATTTATCTATAAAATTCAAGATGATGTAACTTTCTGGGCATTCTTTAACTTTTCAATTTTTGCTGCATCTACCTGTGTGACTATTTCCCACTCTACATACAAATAGAAGACCAGCAAGTATCTCTAACTGCAACAATGAACTCTTTTACATACTCAAAAAATTAGTTTAAATTTTTCTAATATTTCTAGTGTGTTATATATAATGTTAATGAGGAAAATTCCACTTTGCTAAGATCTTTCTTATAGGCAATTGCTACATATATGTCTTTTACATATACATGCAATTACATATAGACACAAACACAGAAACACACACACACAGTCTCCCCATTTTTCCATGTTATTTTGGACCCAAAATGATGGAGTAGAACAGTAATGGCTTCTGCTTCAGTTCTACTATATCCATAACCTACTTTGAGAATCCACTCCATATATATTTTCCAAAATATTAATAGATTTTTTTTTTGGTAAAATGGAGAACTTTCTTGATTGTCCACAAAGAGAAACTCGTTTCCCCTTTTCTATAATATATCCCTTAGTATCCAAAAAAAACAGGGGAAAAATACCCTAAGGCATAATGTGTTACTGGGGAAGAAACAGAACGAGACAGTCGAAAACCTTGGTATTGGGAGGAGTGGCCACGCAAATGTGTGAGCACTTGTTTGAGATTGAAACCCCAGACTACCGGAGTAACACAAATCAAAATTTGCATTATTTTTTTAATGTTTATTTATTATTTTTGAGACAGAGAGACAGAGCACGAATGGGGGAGGGCAGAGAGAGAGAGAGAGAGAGAGGAGACACAATCCGAAGCAAGCTCCAGGATCTGAGTTGTCAGCACAGAGCCCGACAGGGCAGATCATGACTGAAGCCCAAGTCGAACACTTAACTGACTGAGCCACCCACATGCTCCCCAAATTTGCATTTTAACAAGATTCTGTTATTCATGTGCACTTTATAAATGAGAATCACAGTTGTTGAGAATGAACTCTGTCTCCAGTTGCTGTAGCCAAATGGACAGGTAGCATTAGAAGATAGGGGACTATGCTAAAAGGAAGGGAGTCAATGGTTAGGGCAGAATTCTTACAGCAGGACTCATTTCATGAATTGTTCTTCCTCCACCTAAAGATTGGGACCAGACATTAGCGGAAATAATGTTACTATAACATTATCTTATCATGAGTTATAAAGTTATAAATTAATATTGGAGGGCGTCACACCTCCAGTATTTCATTAACATAAATTACTTAGGGAAAAAAAACTCAGTTGTAAGAAAAATATTTTGGGTGGTGTATCACAAACTGAGTTCCATGGGTTAATAGTGCTCAATGCATTGCTCTTCAGGTTCCTTGAGGATTTCAGGGCCAGATAGTTTTACGAAAGAGCACAATATATAGTACTCTTTGCAGTGTGTTCTCTGAAGTCTGCAATTAAAAAAAATATCTATTTTACTTTGCTTAATCTGGCATCTCCCAAATTTAATTAAACTTAGAACCATTTTTTTCCATCAAATAAGACCATTTGAAAACAGATTATAAAATGGTGTATTTGATCACTAGAAGTACAGCTGTTAAAACCATTTTATAAAGATTAAATACTGAGAAATTGCATACATAAAGACAAAGAAACGTGCAGTTATTATGCTGCTTTGATAAGGGATGAAATAATCCTATAGATCAGTGTGAACCTTTCACTAGAATTTGATGTGGGTGTATAGTACTATTCTTTATCCATTATGTGTATTGGGGGTGAGGGTGTAAGAATACAAACAACAAGATACTAGTACTAACTTAGAATGTGTTTCAGAATTTTCTAAATAAGGGTTTCATGTGCACCAAGTACAGCATATATATATATATATGGTGATACATATATATCACGCTATATATGTAATACACTTTTACACATATATATCACATACAAAATAGATATTGTATTTACATTGTTTTATTTTTTCAGATATTATATTTACTTTAGAAATGAGCTTAGGAAAGTAATTTGTTCAAAGATAAAGAATTGGTGAAACCTCAGTCTGCCAAGTAAAATGGAGTTTACATAAACTTTGAGTGTCTTAAAAGTAGGTTCTGTATGTTTTCAATGATTCCTTGGCTGTCTGTTACCCCGGCTTCTTATTTAAATGAAAAGGGTTGGGTTAATTTTTTTTCAACGAATCATTTAGTTGATACAGTATAACATTGTAAAAAAAATCAAAATGTACTTTAGACTGCGAGAGTGTGTTTCAAAACTCACTAGCTCTATGACTGTGAGATCTGAATTTCAATGTCCTCTGTAAAGTGAGCATGAATAAAAATCCATTTCACTGTATTATTAGAGAGATTAAATGAAGCAATGCAAAGTACCAGGCACATCCTGGGCACTCAGTATCTGAGGATTCCTCTTAATTTCTTTTCAAAATATCTCTTATGAAAATGTATTTTTAACATTATAAGGGAGAAATATCTGGATTAGATTTTCCCAGCTGATATTTTGTTCATTTTTCTGATGCTCAGTGTTAGTAAACTAAATAATCAGAATCCCTGACACTACAAAATGATGATTATATAATGTCTATCTTTGTGATCCGTAACATATACTAATATTGATAGGGCCCTTTATTCAAAAGAGGAAAAGCATGTCACAGCACAGACCTCTGTAGTCTTCTGTGCACCAAAGTCATCAGTGACTGACTGTCCTTACTTCTACCCAACAATACCCTAGTTTGAGGTGGGGAGAAATAAGATCAGGGGACAGATATGACTACATTTGATTACATCTCAGTATCGGCAGACTTTAAGGGCACGCAGTTCTTAATTTAACTTCCTATCTTTTCTGGAAAGAACAAATAACCTCATAGATACCTTGGGTGGTGGCAGCTCTCTGAAAAAATTAAAAGAGAAAAAAAGAATAAAAGCCCTTGCATTTTACTTTGGATGTGTGAAGAGAAGGGTGGCAGGGTGTAGGGATAGCAAGGAAATATATTAGGAGTCTATGTTTCAATTATCCTGCAGTCTGAAAAACTGTCCCAAAACCAAAGTTTTGGTACTCCCATATAATAACAGTGACTACATCACTTATTGTTTACTGACATTTTTTATTGAGGTTTGTAGCTCATGATTTTACATGTGATTGTACAGAGCATTTAAGAAAAAAAAAAAAGAGGTTGGAAAGGTTGTACAAGGGAAAAAAATCCAATAGATAGAAACCTGGTAGGTGTATATGATAAGATTAATTCCACATGTAAATATATGAGAATGGTAAGAGACCAGAGCCTGCGATAGCTATATTCTTGTTCCTAAAAAGAGAAATCGTTCCTATCAATGAGAAATAACTTAATTAGTTGTTATTTTTAAAAATAAACTATCATTTTAAAAAAAAGATATATTTTGAATTAGATTTAATGATTGGCAAGTGGGAAAACAGTGTGGAAAAATGTCCCAGATTATCCTTCTACTTCCAATGCATTTACAGAAGCCAAATGAAAGGAAATCCAGCTGACTCTTTCTACACTTACTGATTTTGGAGGTCATAGGCAAAGAATAGTGTTAGAATATACAAAGAATTGTTTATAAATGAACACATTCTGATTGTCTACAGCTGTTTCAAGACACATCATTTTTATTACTTAGAATGGTAAAGGAAATCTTTATTCTGAAATGAGGCATGAAAACCAACTTTAAATGTTTTTTTCCTCATCTTTCTTGATTCATGATGGTATTTAAAACATAAGACATTGTGACAACTTGAAATTCAAGGCATTAAAAATGCTCTCCAACATGAGGCAGTGGTCAGCAGAAGAGGACATTGTGTTCTAGTCACTGTATTCTGTATCCCCAAAGACCTCTACCTACTATTAAAGGGTTGATGACATTCTTGATATTTGCCAAACACTTTTTGAAGTCAACCAGTCCATTTCATCTTGAAGCCAGGATCATTTACCAGTTTTACCTTCAGAAGAATCAGGGAATTTTTAACCTTTAAAAAGCTACTTCAGGTATGGATTTCAAACACATTTACTTGCCAATGTAGTGTGAAATTCTGCAGTCTTGGGCCATTGAGACAGACTTAACTCTTTTTAAATTTAAAATCCTCCAATATTGGACTAACTGTAAAATTTTAATAACCTCAGATCACAGAGTGGAACATTCTCATTTTAAAATCACTCATTCTGAATGGCAATGTTAATCTAAATTAGATCCTTAGGAGTCGGCTTTCCTTTCCTCTTCTTTCAAGCTCTTTTCTTTAGCATTCTAGAATGAAAGAAGCATTGGGAATACTTTTAGACACATTTGGATTATGGAGTACTTTGATACATGTCATACAACTGTCTGCAGAATTTTACAAATTGACTACAATAATTGAAGAGAGAAAGGACTTGAGAGTAATATTTTCAGCTGTGTAATTATTTGTTCAGTCTCAATGTAATATTCATATATATAATAAATTAGCCTGTAATATGAATATTGCTTGGTTACAGATTATTTTGCACAATGTACGTAATTCCAATTTAATATTAATTGAATGTTTATTAGAAAGATTCATAATAAAGCTCTAAAAGGTGCATAGCTACTGGTAGCATTAACTGTGTTGGCATACAATAGAATAAGCAGATTAGAGAGTGAAAGTGAATTGAGGCAAAATACTTATATTTAAGAAACATTTATAAAATATTCATGTGTCCTTGAGACAAGGTGTGGCTAGACAAGAAATATCTAAGGAGTGCTGAACGTGTTTAGAGTTTCCTGTGTAAACAGCAGGATAAAATTATCATATGGTATACTTCAATTTTTGTTTTAACACACCAGTAGCACTTGTTACACTGTTAAGTTTTTACCACTCTAAACAATTTCATTATTTTTTCCTGGAATTTTTTTTTTCTTTTGAACTCGAATTTAGGTCCTGCTGCCTCACCATAAGTATGCCAACTTGGATCTGCCCTTCTTCTGTTCATATTGTGATGGAAAAGACTTGCTTATCCCAACAGAGGGTTTTCCCTTGTGTAGTCTTCCTCAACTTCTTCATTATAAATCAAAGTTCTCCTTTCACGTGCCTTCTTAAAAACCATAGTTTGCCTTTACTTTTGAAATACTCTGATGGGACACAAGTGAAATGAAAAAAGTTTGTGTGACATACTATTAAGAGAGAGAAAGAAACATCAAAAGATAGCTGAAACGAAGACATTTGAATAATAACCTACAGGTCCTGGATGTTGGAGACGTGCTTTTAATTTTTGTAAAGAGGGTAGGGCAATAAGTTTATTGAAAATGAAAATATGCAAAACTATAGTAACTACCTGTTATATTGCAAAAATCACAAAGTTTGCAATATTGTAAACAAGCTATTTCTTCTGCAAGCTGTAAATAAAAGGAATCAAAGTATGTAAGTAAGTGTATAGGTGAAAGTTAAAGATTGATTTCCCTTTTAAAGCAAAAGTGAAGTAGAAACTAATCAGGTTAATTAGAAAATAGGAAAGATTCCTCTTATGGCCTAAGCAGGAAAGAAGCAGCTACCAACATTTTAATTTAGAAATGAAAATTTAGATATTTATCAATATTTTTCAGATGGCTTCAGAAGTATGTATTTGCTGATTACAAACTTGAATTTCTGGTTGGGATCCATCAAATCTATTTTATGAGCTCAAAGAAGCTTTCCACGTAGAATTCATTTGCACAAAAATGCTTCCATAAGCTATTTTCTAATGTTGCTGTTTCACTCTTGTGCTCCCATGTTCCTAATTTATTAATGTGCAGAAATCTAACAGAGGTTGTATGTAAAGTATTTTTAGAAATGCATAGTAATTGTTTATGTTGTGAGTTATAATTATGAACCACTAAACATGAACTCATCAAATCTTAATACCTTGGTACTACAATATACTAGGAAGATCGTACATATTGTTATTTTATCTCCAATAGTTTTGTAACAGAAGAAAGGACATTCTTGTCAATATGTTTAGAATTGCTCAAAATCAAATTAGAGTCTGGGTTTCTTTCTTTCTCTCTCTAAATTTGTAGTAGTATAGTAGTTCTGTAGTGTTTTTGTTTTTTCTAAAACACCTCAAGCAGTAGCACTTTGGTATAATACTAACGCACAACTTCTGAAAACAAATGTTTCTTTAACTAATAGGAGCTGATTATTGATTAGTCTGAGTTTATCTTTAGACAACCCAGAAACTGGTTTTCCTCTCCCTTTTGTTCTCTATACTGCAGAAAGTCAGTCTTTAAAAGTTTTTAATGTCATTTTTTAAACTAAGTAAACCTTTGTCAATGGATTGGAACATGTGTGGGGCAAAAAGCTGAAGATACTGGCTAAAATTAAGTCCATGGGTTCTATATGACTATTACTAATTCTCTTATATGTTTATCTCTATTACCATGAAAAGTTTCGTCACACCAACTAAATTAATTTTTTAAAAACACTAAATCTTAAAGATCTTTTAACAATATGTTGACATTTTTAGGTTAATGGGGATTTTAAAAGTATATATCATAAACTACACTTTAGTTTTGAGTCTTTGTGAATTTGCCTGATAGGAAGTTAAGGATATTTCCATTATCTACATTTTATTAATACAGTTTCCTGATTATTTTCACTTTGACATAATTGTTCTCATGCAAGTTCTTTTTTGTCATGATTATTTAAGCATGGCAATTTATTATTCAACTATAGTATTTTTTACTTTTAATAGAGTGGAACTTGAGGGATGTTCAAAAACTTAAATTGAAATTCAAATCTATTTTTCCTTCACAAAATGTAGTTTTCTCCATAGATATTATCAGTTAGGAACATGGGCTGTGCAACAATCCAACATTCTGTGAGTCAACTAGACATGAGATCTGTTAGCTAGTGTCCTGCAAAGTACCTTGGGAGATAGACCTCAAAAGAAAAAAAAAAAAGCTCGAGAGTAAAATATTACAAAAATATTATTTTACTAGGAAATAATAATTGGTTTGTTTTATTGGCATAACTTTTACTTCCAGCTACCCAAATGATGTGCTATGTAGGTACAGTCCGTCTGCTTGATGAAAATTTAGTTTTTTATAGAATTTCAAATAAGCATATCAGAAGTAGGCAGATAAGTAAGTCATGAATGGCACAGGGTATTGAAGTATAGTCAACCAAAGGTGGTAAAAAAACAATAAACTTTTTAAAAATTATTAATTTATCAATAGCTATGCATGAAAATACATGTGAAAAAAAGTCAAGTTTAGGAACTCAAGCCTTGCTAGTATAAAAAGGACTAAATGAATACATGTTAGATATACACAAATTTCTATTGAAATGTACACATAATTAGCTCCTATATCTACTGTTTTGTTTCAGTATAGTCACATAAAACTTGAGGGAACAATCTCTTTCTGTAAAAGTCTTTGGGATCTTGTCTCTCTGATAGCACATCAATTGTGATGTATTCGAATTCAAACATCTCACCCTTTCATCTTTATGCAAGGGCTTGGTAGTAACTGACAGTCCTAAATGTCCTTCCGCACCAGTTATGTATTCAAGTGATTTTCTTCAGTTGGTCTGTGTAAAGCTGGGGAGGCTACCTGTTTCAAATTCCATGTAATGACACATAAAAGATAGCGGGCAGGGAGGTAGCAATATCAGAAAATCAGAATTGGCAGCCTCAGCAAGCTGACTTGAGGTAGTTTCCCCATTGTTCTGTGAAACTAGCTTCTTACTGACGAGCTGCTTTCATATAGATCTCTGCTGAATTGGCGAAACAAGCATAAGCGCTCATAATCCACAGGCCAACTTTAGACAAGTTGTCTAAAAGGGGCTTTTTCATTACCAGATGTATTCTATGCAACAGATAGGCAAACCACCTTTCAGGTGCTAATATTGCCACAGTGTGGGATGTGAAAACCTAATTACCATTAAAGCTTGAGGTTCTCCTGCAACTCAAGAACAATTCTAGAGACTTAAAAAGGAATGATGCATAAAATATTCTGAGGTGAATATTAAGATTATGATGTAGTCTGGCCCAGCACAGAATTCTTTCTTTTGTCATATATTCTTAAACTATATAGAGATTACTGGTTATTCCATAAACTATTCCATCTCATCTTAATTTAAGAAATTAATTAATAGGTGGGTGGTGTTCAGATTTGGGGGGGAAAAAAGAAGTCACCAAAATATCATACACTACAAGATAAATTACAATTTGGCAAATTCATTCTAGCTTTGCTCTAGAAGGGACTCTATGTTTAGACACTGCTGGTAAAGGTTCTTCAGTAATTGGAGATCTAGAAAGTTTCTTTGAAAGGACTTTGTTTCATATATGGGGCAAGAAAAATTAGCATAAAAATGTCTTCTACTATCTTTATAAAATGGATATTCTCTTTGCCATTAAACTGGCAGCTTTGAGCCAACTGAATGACTTTAAATTTCTGACATCAAAATAGAACTTACAGGAAAGGAAAATAAGTGACTCACCCCCTCTTCAATTCAATACATAAATCTCTGATTGAAGCTGGTTTTTATAGTAAGCATGATGGCTGCTGCTTATAAAATAAGCACATAGTAGCTGATATTAACCTGCTTAAAAGTAAGTTATGCATCTTATTTCATTCAACATAAACATGCCCATCCCATTTTTCTGGTTTACTTTGTCTGCAAAAATGGTAAAATTTTGTGCTTAGGTTATTCTTCTAGGCAGATCTGATTTCTATTGCATGGCTCATTTGGGCCATAGAGTAATCGATTAGCTAAGTATATATAATGAAAACAGAAGGAAAGACGAGAAAAATGAAAAGAATAATTCATCATATAGTACATACATCAAAACAATATCTTCTAAATCTCAATCAGTTGTTTATTGGTTGGCAAACAAGTTTCACTTTTACAACAAATATTAGTAATGAGGTCATCCAACTTTGAGACCATACAAAATGGATCATAAATTTAAAAAAAAATTATATGTGCTGCTAATTTACCTCTTGTATTCCTACATTACTTAAAATCCTGTCAAATAAATAAATTTTCCTGTTAATAAACAGAAGAGTTTAAAAAAAATCACTTCAAAATAACTTGACCTTTCATTTCTTACTACAAGGGAGTGAATTTCCTTTAAAAATTGGTAGTGCGGGTGCCCACTTGGGGATCAGACTGAGCATTCAGCACTTTAATGCCTATGGGATACCGTTTTTTTTTTCACATGCAGAAGCCCCACTAGTTCTATTGACGCCTCTTGACTTCTAGAATCATAGCTACTGTCTTGGTGATGAACTGCTTGCCAAATATACTTTGCATTACAACAGATGTATACTGTAAACATAAAAGTTCGTCCTGCTCTAATCTGCAAAAATGCTCTTGGAAATATTCTGACTGAATAAAGATATATAGTGAGGGAAGGAAGTCTAATTTTATTTATTTTATTTTTTTGTAAAAAATAATTTGTTTGCATTACTAGAAAATGATTCTTATAAAGTGATAGTTTCATTTATTTATTTATTTATTTATTTTGCCAGGTGAAATTTTAAAGAAAAAATAAAGGAAAAATAAAAGGAAAGAAAAAAAGAAGAAAGGAAGAAGAGAAGAAAAAGCAAAGAAAATGAAGGAAGAAAGAAAAGAAGGAAGGAAGGAAGGAAGGAAACTTTGCTCTCTTACTGGCAGACAAACTTGCAAGACCAGCACGAAAGAAAAAGAAAAAATATCTCTTTTTTTCCACTACATTAACAGGACTCAAATTCTGGAGGAACAGAAAGCTGACTATATGTGCAATGCTAGTATCTGTACATTACATAGAAATTGTTCAATTTTTTTTCTGCCATTAGTTTTATCATCAGTTAATACAGCAAATCATAAAATATGCATTTAGCATATAATTCTAGAATTCCCCTCCATTTCATTATTAATTTGTTGTTTTATTTTGTATTCCACAGCTATTCCCACTGTGGTCAATTCAGGTTGTGAGTGACTAAAAACCACTATGTGATACAGTTTTGCTTTGTTTTTATGTTTGTTTGTGCAGCACTCCAATCTAGATGCAGCATTGTTACTAATGTCAAACAACTGTTCTGGCCTTTTAAAAATCAGGTCCTTGTAATTATAGTAACAGAGCATCAGAGATGTTAGAACAAACACAACATAATTCAACAAGGCCACAATGAGCGCCATTTTCTTCATATCTCGTTCATTAACATAATGAAGTCTCCATCTGAGGGGGAAAAGACAAGAAAGGAGAGGGCACAGGGGAATTTCAGCAGTTATCTTTCTCCCCTGGGCTGACCTAAAAATCCCAGTTAAAAAAAAAAAAAAAAGTCTGAAAGTTTGTGTTTGTCTTTCAAGAACAGCATAAAGATTTAGGAGTACACACATTATTACCACTGCTTATATCAATTCAGAACAGTCAACCAGGTGTTAGCAGTTTTGTTGGTTTCAATTTCTGTGTCATCTTCTATAGACTAGTGACCAAATGAGCTGGTCCTTTTGAACTTCCCTCTGGAGGGGTCCCATCTTTGTTTGGAGGAACTATAAATCCATCACTGCTACCGCGACCTAGCTGATAGTAGGTGTGCAGCTGATGGACGTGGTTTCTGGAGCCTAGGTTTGGCATGCTTTTGTAGTAAACATCTTCGGCATCACCACATTTGGCCGGTGGGGGTTCGGTCTGGGTGCTGGTGGTAACGCTCTCTGTGGCAGGCACACCAGCCAGTGCTGGCATGCTGGTGTACAGAGAGTCCCTATGGGGTGACTGGAGATCTTCTGTGTGCTCGTTGGTTAGCAAAGGGAAAAAACTCTCACTGTGGTCTTGGGGGAGCCGCCTTCTGGTGTAATGGTGTGGCTGGTGGTTCTCTGTGGAGTAGACTCTTGGGGGAAGCAAAGGAGCATCAGATTCCTCATGAATGAGTTCCAGGCCCAAACTCTCCTCGTGGTTGAAGGAGGTGGCGTCATCCAGGACAATGGCATCATCTTCACTCCCACTGCCAAGGTTATTCACCAGCTTGTTCATCAGATTCCTGTTCTGTTCACTGGAGCGCTCGTGGTTGTTCAGGTAAGACGGGATATAGTTGGAAGTGAGTTCCTTCAGAATCTTTTTCTCTAGGGCGGTCTCATTGTGGTTATAGCCACGGTCTATGATTTGCACACAGTTGCTCAGGTATTCGCCACTGGCAATGCTGTAACTATTGCCATGGTTACCATTCAGTGGTAGAGTATCCATGACACTTGTATCCCTGGCATTGTTCAGAAGCCCCTCTGAAAAAGATTACAAAACACTATGACATTTACATCCATTTGGCCACAGAACACACACACAAACACAAAGGCAGAAACATCCGACTATGAAGTATGTATAAATTGCTAGCACGTTTAATTAATTATAAAGTGTTTGGAAACAAAACATACTATTAAGTCTATATGTACACATTTTTATATACACTTGGGGACAATTGATAGGAACCTTATAAATGGAAAAGTATCTAAAATAATTCTTTAAAATAACAATTTAAAAAACCTATAAATTTGTAGTTTCCACACAAACATTGCCTGACACTATTTGAAACATATTTGGTTATAACTTAGAAAAAAAATAACGCAAAATTTTGGTGTAATCATTCATAGCTTTCAATTTATACACATCAAAGTCAATTTAATAATTCATTACCTTTAATTTTACATGTTGTTTTAACATTAAAATAGGCATAATATTAACATAATTCATGTGTGGTACTTTGAATATTCTGGTCAAAAGTGAAAGAATCAAGCAGCTTCTAATAATTTGATATATAATTTTGCAAGATTAAACATAATTCCTACACACAAAACCACAAAAGGATTATGTTAAATTTGTCAAAATGATGTAGTCATGAAATAATGCTTAGTCAAATAAATGGCACATCAAAATAATATGCATCTAGGAACTTTCAAAACAAAAATATTTAGATTTACTTTCTAATATCATTTTCTACATATTAACCCACTAGTGATTGTTTAGGGTCATTAGGTAATACTACAAAAGAATGTGTAAAGACACAGGTATCTGATTCCTAAAAACATAGTGTCAGTATTAAAGATTCCATGTCATAATGAGTGATGACTTTGTGTGCATATTAAACTTTGAATTTAAAAGAGATTGAACATTTTATTCTGGGAAGAAATAGTTGCAGTGAAATAAAATTTAACCACATGCTTCTTCAAGGTTTTTGCATTCTCTTGAATGAACAGAAATCCAAGAATCTATAATAGTTCCAAAATCAGTTCAAATGCAACCACGAAAGAAAATAAAACACAAACATTTAACCAATACTCATAAGTAAGAAAGGATATTTCTTTACAGAACAATTAATTGAAGAATTCTATTAAACTTCTCAATACACTGCTAACTTGTGAAAATATAACATTCATTCTATATCTGTGATGCAGTTATGTTTATCAAAACTGAACTCCTTCTTTGCTGGTTTAAATAAAGTGTCCCAAATGTATCAATTTATATATGGACTTTTGCTGCATACTCTGTATTCAAGTAACAGTTTCTAAAGACAGCAATGCATAAAATTCATTAAAAAGCAGCCATCACAGACATAGGGTGAAGCGATTTATTTTCATGTTATAAGATATCTTGTAGACAAATCCACAATGTTAAGAAAAATAAAAGTAAATGTTCTTTAAAGGGCCATATGTGATGGGTGATTGCTGCTGTGGAGGCTGCCATGGTATGCATGATGGTTATGGCTGAGTGACTGATGCATTGAAACGTGTGTATTACTTCTGTTGTCAATGCATTAGGTACAGGTTGGAAACAACCATAGTAAAATAAAGTGGATATGCTGCATGTGACATATATGTGTATGATGGAATGTAGTAATAAAAAATAAAAGCTTATGAATTACTTAGCAAAAATAAATGCTTAATTTAAAAACAATTTAACTCACACAAACATTACATGAGACTTAACAACTATGTTGATTATGTGACACAGTAAAAGAATCAGACAACAAAAGCGTCTAATCTCTATTAACGTAAATTTATATAAGTCGATTCATAGGCTCTTTAGTTTTTAAATTGTGAGATGAACTGTTTTTAATAACTACATCATCTATATGTGATGCAATAAAAGTGAACTAAAAAAAATTACATTTGATATGCAATGTTTAGCTTTACTCCCATACTTGTCTCTCTGTAGGGCTCTAAACGACAGCATGAAGAAAAGGAAAGAAAAAACAACAAGTAAGCTTACAGCGACAGTAGAAGAAACATGAGTAAAAAGCAAATTGATGATATGCAGAAAAAAGAGTCAAAGGAAATAATTTCCACTGCCCCCAAATTCATGAGTCTGTGTTACATGGTTTATCATAATTAAAAATACTGAAATGTTAGTCAGAAAATAAGAACCCCCCCTTAACACATGCTAATAAAATGAGTCTTTAATAAGCGTTTCTACAGTTTATAACAAATTTTAAACAAAAACACATCTATTTTAAAGTTAAGATTATCACACCAACCAAGGAGAGTAAAGATTTGAAGGCAAGCCATGACGATTCCCACAACTGCATTTCAATATTGCATATATTTATGTGTATGTATGTTTGAACATACCTGCTTCTAAGAAATGTTATTTAATTTTAAAATTTTTCAGTAAAATTATAAATAAAATCTTTAGCATGTACACAGAGAAAAAAAACACAGTTGTAGGTTTCCATATTTGTGTCTTTTTTCCTTTATGAATCTTTTTTTTCCACGTAAAAAGGTTATATTTCCCCCATTATAACTATCCAAATGCTTCTTATCATTTGTGAATAATACTGATCAGAACTGTCATTTCTGGAGCTCATATTCAAAAGTCGTGTAACTTTGAAAAAAGAAAATGGTTAAATCCAACTGTTATTCTGTATCAAGACAACAGGAGGGGAAGAAAAATACCACCATCAGTGTCCGGTTTTCTTCTGGATTCTTGCACAATCATGCAATCAAACATTTTTAGAACTGATCCTTTAAAAAACAATCCTGGCAAAATTATTTTTTAAAAAACACTCCTATTTTAATCAGGTCATGAAGGACGGCTCTTGCTGATTTTGTTTACAGGAAGGTTAAATCATCCTAAAATCAAAACCTGGAAATTCATTGGGGTAGGTCGTTTCAGGAGATTCCAGCTTGTTAGAATTTCACCATTCCTTTAAGAGATGGTTTTTGCACTTAAAAGTTGATTTGCTTTTCAGAAAAAAGACTGACTTTATTTCAAGATGGAGAGGAAGGTTCTCTTAATAAAGTTTCAAAATAGCTTTAGAAAAAATAATTTGAAATAAAGAGCCAAAACAGTATACTAACAGATGCAAATCGTTTGTAAGCTCATTATGGCTCCTTCCTTAAATGACAGAATTTTAGAACTGGAAAGCCTATGAGAGATAACTGAAGCTCAATTCCTGCTTCTCAGAGATGAGGGAACTCCAGCCAAAATAGGCTGAACCTTATCTAACTCCACCCTGCTAACAGTGGAAGAATTGAAATCAAAAAGAAAATCTTGCAGATTTCCTCTGTGCCCTACTATCTAGCTCTTCCACCTGCCTTAGGCTTTGAAGCCATCATAGAACATTTATTTACATATTTTATAATATAATCTTGTATTCTTACCACCTATCATGTATTCTTCATTATATCCTGTCCTAAGGGTATGTCTTTCTTTAAGTTCTATGGTAGAATTAGTTACTTTAAAATGTAAATTCTTTTGTGAAATCATGACTTTGGCTCTATATGCTGTCTTGATAGGTTAATCTATAACAAGATTTATCTTGCAAAAATTGAATTTTCTAATCCTGATAAGAATATAATGGTCCAGAAATACAATGCATGAAGTTTTCAAAAATGTCCACAGATAGAATCTCAATCCGATATAATAAAAGCATATTATTCATCTTTATTCCTAACTCTATATGCTTCAGTAACTCTATGAACACATCTCTACATATTTTAAATAAAGGCATTACAAACAAATATGGATACTTATATCTGAATGCTCCTTTGCTTGGATGGTCTTAGTGCAACTGAATTAGAGGACCCAATACAACAGAACCAAGTGGTACTTCAACATAAACCACTCCAGTACATACCGAGCCACCTATATTTCATGTAAGATTTCCCCTTGCCAGTAAGAATATTAAGTGCATTCATCTGAAAGCATAAGATTAGTAGCAATATGACAATCACTAAGATTTATTTGGGGTCAGTGGTAAAAAGAATGATTTTAAGCACTACCATAGTTTAATATCTTAAAAAATATTAAAACATTAAGCCATTAAATAATTTCACCTCTGACTCTGAGAAACATTAATAAAATTATTTGCTCTTGTTTTTAAGAAAAGTCAGTAGTATTTATTTAATTTACTGGGAAAAACAATAAACCCATTCAGAAGCATCATTTGTGTATTTATTGATCATCGTAATAGCAATATCCAGTAATAAATTCCACAGGAATAAAACCTTATATGTATATGGTATTACTTTAAATTTGCATCTACAGAATTTCACTTTGATAGTGTTTACAATAGTGTTCCATCCTTAGAAAAATCGCCTAATTTATGATTCCAGTAAAAATAAAACAGGACAAGAAAGCAGATATTGAATTAGGGAAGACATATAGATTAATAATTGTTAGTTTTTTGTTACATAAGACATTAGAAATTATATCTGAATAATCAAAAATGCTAAACAAAATGTGGTCTAAATTTTTACATGTTCTGAAACAATATTCAATAAGTAAAACAATTTTCAGTGTTTTTCCAACTCTTTGCATAAAGTGAATAATGTAGAATAGATTTAATTTGCAGATATGATATAAATCTTCACTTAACATCACTGAAAACTTACTAAGATGTCAGCACATTGCAAAATGTTTATAATGACACAATTATCTGTAACTTAATCTAATTTAAAAAACAAAAAAACAAAAAAACCCAAGCCTGTATAAGGTCTGCTGACTTGTTCTGTTAAGCCACATTTGTTATGTTGTGAAATATACAAGTGTTATGTACACTTCACTGAGGGCCACAATAAAATAGGGACATTGACAGAGGAGAGACAATTTAGAGAGGGAACCACCAGGAAGGACCCAGAAACTATCTCGTATTGATGGCACTGGGGTGGTTTTACTGGGGAAATGGAGGACTCAAAGAAGCTAGATCAATTGCTTTCAAAGTATTTAAAAGGATTGACACAGAAAGCAGAATACTTTGCTCTTCCTTGCTCTAGAAGGCAAATCAAAGCATCATGGTCAGAGGCAAATTTCAGCTCAGTGGAAGGAAAAAATATACATAACAAATGGAGCATTTCAACAATTGAATGTATGAAATCCTGAGGGGAGAAGGGTCCCATTAAAGGAATTGGGCACAGGCTGACAGAATGTCAGCAATGTGGTGAAGAGAATTCGTGAGCTCTATCCCTGCTTTTGATTCTCAAAGTCTGATTCTTAGACATGCAGGCCTTCTGAAACTTGATAATTCAAAAATTCGCTAATTACTTCATCCTACTGAGATACAGTTTGAGCATATTCCTGAAGTCACTCTGTATTACTGACTTCAGAATTTTTGAAATAATTTAAAATCATCCTTTGTCCCTGGCAAGGTATCTGGGAAACTCAGAAGGTTTTAGACACCCAATTTCAGTTCTGCAACAAGCAAACTTTCATGGGATGGCCACTCACACCAAGTTTTACACACTCATGCCACTAATCTTTTATCTCTGACTGAGAAGGAAAAGAAAACACAGAGATTCCCATAAAGAATAATAGAAATTTTATTCAGAATTGCCTAGGAAAGTTAATATACTGCTAATCTGTCACATCCAACTTCAAACAACCACTTTTAAGTCTCTTTGTTATAGTGAATTTTCTTTCAGATATAATATTACATAAGTGGATCCCTAACTAGGACTTTTCTTTTAGGAAAGTTTTATTTGACTAATTTTTTTCCTGTGGTTTCTTCCAAATGATATGAATTGTTTTAATTTCTTGTGCCCCAGTACATCTTTATTCTTAGAGAAGGTAATGCCTGTCCAAACACTCATATTGTAAGTGGTTTTAAAGAGATTTATGCTTGTTTGGGATGTAATTAAAATTTTATATCATTTAAAGTAATTAAATTTTCATATCATTCAGAAGAACCGTATCCCAAAGCTTTGTTTTTCACACGTAGCCACAGCAGGAAAAAAAGTCCCGACTGTCCTGAGTCACTCACACAGGCAATGGCAGGCTAGTGTGGAACCTAACTTGGTATTGTTCAGTTCAATAGCAAACGGAATGGATCTTTTCTCCATGGCTTAGCTCAATGTAATTTTCCATGGAGCTGATCTAAGTGCTTTCAACAGCACTGATGCCTTGCACCTAGAGTATTCTTCATGGCATAACAAAGATTACTTTCTTGATCTTATACCATGAAGACTATCGAATCAAGTCTTTATTTTACTTACCTTAGGCAAATTCTCATTTCTCAAAATACATACATAGGTGTTTAATATAGAAATCGATCAACAACAAGACAAGCACTGACACGACACAATACATTTTATAACATTACAGAGAAACAAACACGTATTGGTGAATTAAGCATTTGTTTATCAGAAGGAGGGAAACCATTTGTTACTAAAGGAAACCTAAGGAAAATGGAAAATAAAAGCACCAAGAGGGGTGGAAGGCAAAGGGAGTCTGTGTGTCTGCTTCCAAAAGAAAGAAAAGGCAGTGGAAAGAACGCAAAATAGAATGTGGCCATAAAAGCTACATAAAATGGGACTCTCACTTGAAAAAATTAAGATAAACTCCAGCACACCTTGTGCGTTGTACATGCTGACAGAAGGGTTGTTACAGACCGCCGGTTCCCCAAGCAATGTATTATAGGGATTGTTAGTACCATGCGGACGAAGCAGAGCATTGCTTATAAGATGATTAGCCATGGCTCCTGGAGCAGCCCCATAGAAAGACAGAGAAAAAAAAAAAAAAAAGGTCAATCAGGCAAATGTGTTTGAAAAAAAGAAAGGAAACATTTAGAATGACAACAGTTGATATAGTCCTGATTACAGGCAGGCAGCTAATTAGACTCAAAAATATATGCCACTAAAGCACACATGTTTCCAATAATGCACATATCCAAGAGTCAATGGGAAAGAAAGAAAATGGTTTACGATGTTGATTAAGCCATATATAGGGTGTTCTCTTTCCCAAAGTATAAGCAAGAGTATACTCCCATGCTTGCTAAAAATAAAAGATAAAGAAATGAAAGCAAAATATAGTCTTCCATATAAACAAAACACAAAACAAAAGCTGAAAAAAAAAGTTTAAAACACGGAAAGAAAAGCCAAAGTAAACAAAACATTCCCTCATTCACAGAAACCGTTGGGTTGTTTTCAATGAAAGTAAAAAAGAATAAAAGGCAACATTTACATTAAAACACACATTTGGAGAGCAGTTGTGGACACAACAGAAGAATTTGACATTTCTTAAAATTCTAAGAAAAGGAATCCCTTACATCAAAATAAGATATAATCACTCTTGTTAGTACACCGTAGTAAGCATACTAATTAGGTGATTTTACAAATCTAATAATCATATGGATATTATTTTAAATATTTCAAATAAAGTATTGACTTCATAATATCCAGCATACATATAATTCCATTTTCCATTTTCCAACTGGTTGTTTGAACTTTGGCACATAAAGTAAGAAAGCTAAATTATTTCAACTCTTTGTAAATAGATGTACCTAGTGCCTAATATATCATTAGTATGAGTTGCAACCTCCAACCTCCAAAATTGTTTAACCAAAAAAAAAAGCAAAATATCAGAGGAATAGTTTTATTAAACATAATTAGGCCATGTGTAAAAAATGATAGGCAGAATGCATGTTTATGTTAGATGATAAAGAAAGAAAATGTGACTGAGGAGAGGAAAATACAAATTGTATGAGGATAGTCAGATTGAACACAAGTATTTGTTAACTCAGTATATACATTAGAGAATGAAAATACAATCAGTAGACCAGGAGAAAATATTTGCAAACAAATTTACAAATATTTGCAATCCAAGAAAAAGTTAGTATCTGGAATACAGGAAGAACTCTTAAAAGTCAACAGTAAAAACAAACAAACAGACAAACACCCAAACAACCCAAAGCAAAAAACTAACAACAACAACAACAAAAAACCCAATCCATTTAGAAAATGGGCCAAAGACATAAAAAGACATTTTACAGCAAAGGATATACAGGTGGCAAACAAGACCATGCAAAGAATTGCTATTAGCTATTAAGAAAATGCAGATTAAAACCACAATGTGGGGAGCCTGGCTGGTGCAGTTGTTTTAGCATCTGACTGGATCTCGACTCAGGTCATGATCTCACAGTTTATGAGTTTGAGCCCTGTGTCGAGTTCTGCACTGACAATGTGGAGCCTGCTTGGAACTCTCTGTCCATCTCTCTCTGCCACTCCCCCACTCGTGCTGGGTCTCTTTCTCTCTCAAAATAAATAAACTTTAAAAAAAATTATTAAAGAAACCAATGTGATATCACTACACACTTAAAATTTAAATGGTGACAACATTAAATGCTGGCAAGGGTGAAGAAAACTGGATCTTTCCTACTTTGCTGGAGGAATGTCAAATAGTATAGCTACTCTGGAAAATAGTTATAAAAGTAACCATTCAATTACCATACCACCCAGCAATTGTACTCTTGGACATTCATCCCAGATAAAATGGAGATTTATGTTCACATAAAAACCTATACATGAATGTTCATGCAGCCTTATTTATAATAGTCCAAAATGGAAACAGCCCAGATATCCTTCACCTGGTGAATGGTTAAGCAATCTGTGGCACATCCTTACCAGGAAACACTATTCATTAATAAAAAAAGAACAATTATTGATACAACAAACTGGATGAATCTCTAGATAATAATACAGAGTAAAAAAGACAATCCAAAAGGTTATGTACTAAATGATTCCATATATATATAAATAATATATTTCCATATAGATATACATAAGATTCTTGAAATGACAAAATGATAGAAATGGAGAACAGGTTAGTGGTTGACAGGGTTAAAGATGCAAGGGGGAGGGAAGTGGAAATGGTCATACACGGGGAACATGAGGCTTCCCTGTGGCTATGGAGCTATTCTGTATGTAGGCTATGCTGGTATAACACAAACCGAGTCTTGATAGATAGAACTGCACTGAACTAAACACACAAACACACACACACACACACACACACACACACACACACACACAAATACAATGAAATATAAGTAATATTGAAGACATCTGAACAAGACTGCTGGATATCGGTCAATATTCTGGCGTGATTTTGTAGTATAGTTTTACAAGGTATTATTGAAGAACACTGGGTACAAGGAACACAATCTCTTCACTATTTCTTATAACTGTAAGTAAATCTACAATTATCGCAAAATAATAAGTAATCTATATTGAATGAAACAAAAATGTTTATTTATTCATAGAAAATGCAAAAAAACGAGAAGAAAAAACTTGGCCATGGTAGTTTTATTTTATTTTTTCTCAAAATCATAGTTCTTTGTTATATAGCAAATTATCAATCAAGTAACACTTATCTATTTTTTTAAGTAAGCTCTATACCCGATGTGGGGGTTAAACTCATGATCAAGAGTCGCATGCTCTACCAACTGAGACAGCCAGACACCCCAAATAACAGATATTTTAACCTCAAAATTGGGTAAGTGAACATCTCTAGATTTAAAGTACAATATAGCTTGTCGGATTTATAAAACTGGAAGGTTACAATTCTTTCAGGAAATAAGCCATGTGTTTGCATCCTACACATTCCACACAGAACTAGCACAGAAGTAGCACAAAATTTTCCACTTATTAAATGCTCGATGAGTATTTGCTGAAATTGTACAACATATACATTTAAATGTTTTTAACAGAGTGAGACGGCAGATCTCCACTTTATCGTACAATGGATCAATCAGGATGTCACTTCCCACTGATAAATATATAGAATACCAGCAAGAAAAACTACAAAGAGTTGGCTATCGTGCCATTCAGATAAGAAACAGAATACTATACATCTTAAACATGTGTATCGTTGATGTTACACAAATTTATGATTGTTAGAGACCAGATTTGGCCTGCACAACATTTTAAAAAAGCAAACTACCTGTAAATTGCACCTGCTACTAATGTTTATTATTCTAGCCTTCAAGTTACAATACAATTACAATTCTAGCCTTCCAATACAAATAATTACTTTCTAAAATTACTCTAAGAATTTTAACAGAAAATGAAAGGTGTAAACAACTTAAAATGAACTAGGGTAAAAACCCTAAATATATAAAATTGCTAAAATTCTTATTTTCCCTCATAGATCAAATAAGGGTTAGATCTTTATGGCCGGAGCATCTATCTGTATTTCTTCTTCTTCTTCTTTTTTTAAATGTTTATTTATTTTTGAGAGACGGAGAGACACAAAGTGCGAGCAGAGGAGTGGCAGAAAGAGAGGGAGACACAGTATCCCAAGCAAGCTCCACACTATCAGTGCAGAACTCAATGTGGGGCTTGAACTCAAATCGCGAGATCATGCCCTGAGCCAAAACCGAGAGTCAGATGCTTTACCAACTGAGCCACCCAGGTGCCCTATATCTGTATTTCTATATATTTTCCTTCATTACTACATATTTCTTAATTTGAACTAATTAAAAAACAAACAAGCTGGGAAGATTGCATGCTACTTCTGCCCACTTGCTTCACGTAGATTGCCAAAGAAAATATTCCTTTGTCATATCTGTCTCTCTCTATATGTATATATATTTTTCTATACCAATGTAAAAGAATATGCTCTGTGATTTAAAATAAGGAAACAATTGAGTTAGGAAGAACCAAACATAAGCAAAAAGCATGTGACTCAATATTTTTTTCTGGCTGTCATTCAGTTTATTTAAAAGTTAAAAATATAAGGATAAACAATTTAATCACACAAAAATGGAGTTCTGTAATTGAATTCTAATGATGCTATCAAAATTTTTGATAGATAGGCCATCTGGTTATAGCTTTCCTAGCATAAAGTTGTTTTTAGTTTTGCTAAGTGTGTTCTAACTTTTGAATATACCTAAAGACACTCTTATTAGTGAAATTACTAATGTAGGAAGACTGAGTTTTTTTTATTTGTCAATTCTTGCTAATCTGGAAAGTCCAGCAACAATAACAGAAATGCTATTGGTATACAGCCATGGAGTGATACAATGTTGACTAAATGGAACAATATTCAGTCCCAGCCACGTGGCTTTGGAAGGTAGCTTCCTCAAATCCAGGTGTAACCCAGATCAGGTACAGATCTATAGTCACAATGAGTGACATACAGTCATAATTAAGATCCACCTGCTTTTAAATCTAAAACCACACAAATACTGATAAAAATAATCTAGAACTTTCCAACAAAATACATTTTCTTCTTTATCCTTGGTATTAAGAGACTTTTTCCTGATAGAAGAAGGATCACTGGTTAAAGTTGCTTTTTTATGATGACTCACCTTTTTACATCTTATGCCCCATTTGAAATCAAATTAATCAGTGTCACTATAACTGACTTTAATCCTAAAAATTGAGTTAAAATATAAGTGAGGGCTCAGTAACAGGAACTGAGGAATAGGATATCAAATTTGATCATTAGAGTTTTACAGAGTATGAAGTTGTGGATAAGCTTTATGGGTTTGCTGGTTTGAAAGAATGAGGGATATGTTTGAGTAACCAGTTGTCTGTGGTTTGATTCCCTAGTGTTAGAAGGCAATCGTTTTCCATCATTTTATGGACACTCAAATCTTGCAAGAGGCCGTTTTTCCTGTTGCCATTCCAAACAAGTGTGATAAGGTGTTTTCGCACGGTTCCTACAGTCCATGCTCACATTTATGCATTTCAATTATACCTTTGAAAGGTGGCCCTGTGTCAAAAACGCTGGCTTGTTGCCAATGCCTAGATCTCTTAACTAAAAACTTGTACAGAACCTGTCTTCTTGGGTCTTTTGTGTACAAAGTCGCATTTGTCTTTTTCCATAGCTGCACTACATTTCACTTGTCTTAGCTGAAGCCTATTCTGTTTGCTTCTGGCTGTTTCCCCAATTTACCCAGGTCACTTTGAATTCCGATTCTATTTTCCAAGGTACTGTCCATCCTGTCTCTTCCTCTTCCTTCCAACTAACTTCTGATTTGTAAACTTCCCTTCTAATAGCTATGAAATTGCTGCAGACTTCCAAGAAGATCGGTGTTTACAGACCATCTGTCACTGTTTTTCAGCTGAAAAGTTAAGCTTACTGGTTAGTCGGGTTGAAGACACAAATAAGCTGACGTTGCTGGGTAGAGAAGATAGTTACAACACTACATATGGGAAAAGAATGTTTATGTACAAATTTCATTGGAATGTAAACGCCAGAAAAACAAGGAATACACTGGGTTTTATTACCGCTCTATGCCAAGGGTCTAGAATAGTTCCCAGAGCTTGGTAAATACTTGCTTAAATAATGAAAAAAAAGCCCATGTGAAATCTATGGCATCTTTAATGTAACAAACTAACACAAGTCATTTTATCAATTATGAGCAGTTTTATAATTTGAGTAAATTTTTTACAAGTGCCAATTGTCTAATTCCTAATGTGATTTATTTCCTTCTAACACTATACCAGGTATATTTAAAGCAGGAAAAAAACACTCATATAATTATTTGGAAATACAAATTGCTAGTTGAATACTAGCTGCAGATGATATGACAAGAGGGGGGGAAAACTCAGCACAACCTACTGTGACTTAAAATAAAAAGCTCAAATTGGGTAAAAAAAAAAGCTCAAGGTAAAAATCTCAAAGCAGTAATATAAGAATAGTTGTTTCTTAATTACCTGACACACTAAATCCTGGGTACAGTCTAGTCAAAACTGCCTATTTGCTGTCAGAAACAAGGGTTAGGTCTTTAATAAAACCATGGAAAAGGAATTAAGTTGAATTTCAATATATGTGAATCGTCAACAAAACTGTCAACAGAGAGCCAACCAAGAGATCTTTATTTCTAGTAAAAGCATGATACAAAGCAAAAAGGGATTTTCATATTCCATACTGAAAAACACGGGGACGTTTTTCTGACAATTATTTGAAAGTCAGATCCTAAACCTACCGAACAACACAAAGTGTAAAATCATAGCCATTTTTAAGAAGAGTCTTTTTTACTTTATTTATACCTGAAGATAGAGATAGACATAAAAGTTTTTGAATGAGTGAAATTTGAATGGGATAATAATGAGTACACCCTTTTCAAATGCACAGGTTTACCACAAAAGTGTTGTATTTTTTTTTCCTTATGAAAATAACATAGGTGTTTTGACACGGGCAGGCCTTGAACGACAGCACTGTCTAGGCCAGTTCAGTGTGATACACGTAATTGAGGCCTGAAAACTGAAGGTAGAGCTGCAGGCTTTGAAAGTGTGAAGTGAAAAAAAGATCTGAGAAAAGATGACAGTTGAATCCCACTTGAATCCATATCCTATCATTCAGAAACATTTTCAAACGTTTCTTCTTGACAGCAGGCTAACCACAGTATGCTGAAAAGCTCTTAAAATAACTTGAATTGTCACTCTGCTCTGCCCCTCGCTTTTTTTTTTTAAATGTACTTTCGTTTTTATTTGTCTTATTGGACAAGCAAAGGTGTATAATTCTAGACCCTGGTGTTCTAACGAACCGACTGAATATCCCATTCCTGAGAGTCTCATACCAACATGTCTAATTTTCAAATTCTTGTTATTTATGAATATATAGGATGATAAATTTTTTGTTTGTTGTATTTCAATCAAACAGTTTCACCTGGATCATTCTTTCTTCTTTAATATGTTTTGTCCTCCATTCCATCCCCTCATGGTTCTCTCTCCCTTGATTCGACATATTTTTTGTTTTATGAAGTCATTTCCATGACATGGATTGACTAATGCATATGAATTGGAGTTATAAATAAAGCAAAGTTACTACTGGATAACGCCTCTGTGCTTCTGTCTTCAGAACATAATTTTGGCCCATCACGGAGGCTTCATTTTGTTCAAGTAAAAAATAGCTTCACTAGTGACAGTATTTTCTACAGAGTTATAATACTAACTCGAGTGTTAAACAAAGGGTCTTTTACCAGGAGATGATATCTACTCAAGTTGTGACCCCCTTAAAATTGTATGTAAAATGGTTTAGGTGCATGTTTGTGAAGCCAGTTGGGCACCCACACATGACTGCTTTTCTTTCTGGTGAAAGGGTCCTATGGCTTTGATTTCCTTTTCAAAGAGCTAAGAAAACTGGCATAAAGAAAAAATAAATAAAGAAAGAAAAAATAAAAAAGGTAAGTCTTTTTCTTTAGTGAGTTAACTTTATTTTAAAATTTTTTAACGTTTATTTATTTTTGAGACAGAGAGAGACAGAGCATGAACAGGGGAGGGGCAGAGAGAGAGGGAGACACAGAATCTGAAACAGGCTCCAGGCTCTGAGCGGTCAGCACAGAGCCAGACGCGGGGCTCGAACTCACGGACCGTGAGATCATGACCTGAGCCAAAGTCAGACGCTTAACCGACCGAGCCACCCAGGCGCCACCTAGTGAGTTAACTTTAATATAAACACGAAAACTGGGAAAAATGAATCAGAAGGACCCCACACACATCTTATGTATGTAAGTATTACCCGATGAATTGCAGTATAACATAATGGAAGAAAGTTATAACTCAGAATTTAGAAGTGAATAAGGTTTTAACATTATTTAATCTACTACCATCATTCACTACATAAAGAAACAGGTCCAAAGACATTCATAATCTGTTCAAGGTCACACCTGACTCTGGTGATTTTATTTAAACATATTTAAACAGTGATGTTTGAATATTTGTAGCATCCTCTCCCAAAATTATGTTTTTTTTAATGTTTATTTATTTTTGCAAGGGGTGGAGGGGCAGAGAGAGGAGGACAGAGGATCCAAAGCAGGCTTTGTGCTAACAGGCTAACAGCAGCAAGCCCGATGTGGGACTTGAACTCACCTACTGCGAGATCGTGACCTGAGACAAAGTCAGATGTGCAACTGACTGAGCCATGCAGGTGCACCCCAAAAACATGTTTTGATAACATTTTATTAGGAGCCTTATAGGAGTGCATTACTTTTCTGTAATTGTCAATTATTTAATTTTCATATTCATGTGTTAATTTATATAACACAAAGAAACAAAAATGAAAGTAAATCGATAAAAGAGACTTCACATCTATGGAAAACTGATTGAATAGGCATTGTCTATTTTAAGTATTTAAGTTTCCTGTTTTTTCTTTTTCTGTGTAACAATGAAATATCAACATGCACACACAATCTACAGACAGTGCAAAAATGGTAAGTTCAACTTTAAAGGCTTATTTTATAAAATAGGAACAGCCATATAAATCAAGACCAAGTTGTTTATAATCATTAACAAAACTAAAAGAATCTGCATGCTATCCTTAAAAATTATATAAAATAATTTTAAAAACCACAGAAACCATAATTTTATATTTTGTACTGTTTTTATTCAAGTAATTAATGAAATTACAAAGTGTCAAAGAAGAAATATTTTATTGAAAGCCAAGAAACCTTCATCATTTTTTTCTGAGGTCAGAAATTGAAGAGCTGACATCTTGATTTATCACACTGTGCACTTTTAATAGCCAACAAGTTTGCTATTAAATTTTAATCAACCTGCCTATTAAATTTCTTTCAAATGGTTTGGAGATACCTCAGCTTTTTTTAATAGAAAATTCATTCACTGGGAATCTATTAACATGGACTTCAATGATATGTTTTCTCCAAAGTACAGATTTGGGTTATTGTTAGTTCAATACGAAATTAAATATTCTGAATGTAGAGGTGTTGTTCTATTGTAATATAGAAGTTCAAAGATTTAGATGTGGGAACCCTAGACATTACCTTGTCTATTTGTCTTTATTTTGCGCTAGCTGACATTATATAGGTCTTCTTGTCCAGATGCATGGTTTTTTCTACAATAAATACTTAGAAGTCAAGTTACTGGGCCATATATTGCTCACATTTCAATTTAGAACATATTGCCAAAATTCTGTCAAATGTATTTGTATCACTTTACACTTCCATGAGAAATTAAATTTCTCAGATTCTTACTAGGACTTAGTACTGTAAGCCTGATATTTTTGCCAATTTCATACAAGTATCACATGATATCTCATATTACTATTATGCTTTGCACTTTCCTGATTACCAAAGAGATGGGGTCATTTTTCATGTTTATTGGCCATAAGGGTCTCCCATTCTGTGAATTGCCCGTTCTTATCTGTTGCCTGTATATATTGGTTTATAGACATTCTTTATACAATGTAGGCATAACATTTTGTGTGTTATATGTTGTTTACTCTTTCTCCCAATATCTTACTGTTATGAATACTGTTTACATTTTGAGGCAAGAACATTACTTTTTGTTATAGTTCATAATCTTTGTTATTTTGTTTTTAAGAACTCCTTCTTTAATCTAAAATCTAAAGTGTATATATATATACATATATATAGCTTTGAAGTTTAATTTTTTGTATTATATATTTATATTTTATATAATATATATTGCATTACATATCATAATTATATATAATAATTTTACATAATTAGCTGAAAGCAAAGCTTCTCAAAGATCTTAGGTTTTCTGACAGCTCAAGACAAATATGGTAGAATTGGAACTTAGAATTCTTGGTGAATCTTGGCTGCACAACAGTGTAAGTAGTTAATCTGTAACGGAAATGATGAACCTATACTATTCAGTCATTCACCTCTAAAACTCATCCTTTGTAGTCAAAGGCATATCTTCCTGTGTGCTGTTAAATTGGGACGTGTTGAATACATTTGGACATTTTTGAATACATTCCATAGTACTGAAAACAAAAAATACTAAGCCTAAAGATAACCAGCTGAGTTTGCTTAACCACAGGCAAAATAGCGGTAAATTACAGTTCTTTTTAGTAAATCAAAGGCATTTAGCATAAGAGTATTTATCTTTGTCATTCACACTATATTTAATTCATTTTCTCTACGTCAGATTATCTCTTGATATCTGTTAATGGTATGTAGCCAATTCCACAGCTATATTTATTTGTAAATCACACACAGCTTGTGCATTTTCATTTAATAAAACACACTTCAGAAAAAAAGGAAAATATAGTAACTACTTAACAATAGGAAATGATTTACCAATGTGAAAAAAATCTGACTTTTTGTATAATGCTCTGTACTCTATTGACATACTTTCCTATATTGAACAAATTGTATAGCTTACATGCAGAAAGTCTATCCTGGCTAAAACTTGAATATTAAATTTAGAACCAACATTTTAAAAACATGTCTGAGAAAAGTAAATTCAAACAAGGTATCTATGAACAAAGAGATTCTTAATAACGTGCAGAGAAGGCCTATTTCATCATATAATCATAATTTTGTCCTTCTTAGAAATGAGGCTGTTTCAGGAAACTTACATTGTTTCCATTTGTCTACATCAAGATTAACTATCTTCTTTCAATCTGTGTATCCTCTCAAATCTTTCTTAATTCTCCAATGATTTTCCAGGGTTATAAATTACTTTCTATGAATTGATGGGTAACTTATCTTAGTTTTTGAAGCACCCACATTCCTTATAATGATAAATTATGAAGAAAGACTATTAGGAAAATCATAGGAGAACCTATCAGATAAACACTTACTTTCAAATGACATGCAGTATATAAGGTTGAGCTATGTAAAGTGTATGCTTCTGTATGTAATGTAGTTCAATAAAATAGAAGCTATTTTAATCAGATACTACACAATTATTGGTAACGACAATTTAAGTACTATATCTTTCTTTTTTTCCTTTTTTTAGTGTTTTTTTTTTTTTTTTGAGAGAGAGAGAAAGAGAAAACAAACAAATGGGGGATGGGCATATAGAGAAGAGACAGAGAATTCCAAGCAGGCTCTGTGCTGTCAGTGCAGAGTCCAATGTGGGGCTCAAACTCATGAACCATGAGATCATGACCTGACTTAAAGTCAAGAGTCAGATCCTTAACTGACTAAGCCACCCAGGTGCCCCATAAGTATCTTTTTCTAATGAGAGCTCTCTTTGGCTAACCCTCTTCCACAATTTAATTTTTCATGTAATTGAATTAATCTCTAATTACTTTGAAAGTAGCATATATAAGTTAATACAATCTATTTCTTAGAAAAATAATTTGAACAAGTAATGGCTTTGTTAATTAACTTTGGATGCTATAAACTACATTATATCATCAGAACCTTTATGTTTATAATCCAGTAGAAACATTTTTCCAGATGAGAGGTACAGTCAGGTTTTGTTTTTAAATTTTAAGACATTCCATAGTTTTTGTGAAAACTGGAATTAGCACATAAAATAGTTTAATTTATACATCATCAGTGTCTTTTTGAAGTTAACTCAAACAGATTTTCTACTTGTTCTAGGCATTTTCACATTGTCCTGACAAAGGACAATATCAAATTCAGAAGTATAAATAGCTGGGGAAAGTTATATCTTTGGTTGGTTTTAATACTAAATCATTATAGGCAGAAGCTATTTACCTGATTTTTTAACAAAATTGTTCCCTGACCAAAATGTTCACTCATCCTTTTACTGAAACATAAAAAATTAAAGATAAAGGATTCTGCCAGTAAAATACCTTGAGGCCTTCCAGGAAAGAAAAGAATGATTATAAAAATCTTCTTGCAACCTAAATCCTAAAACTAGGACAATAATGCATAGCAAATCAGCATATTCCATACCAAATAGTTTTGGAAAGTATGGCCAACCCATTTCTCCATATATTTACAGTGTTTTAAAGCTTTTCTTTCACTAAATGAATAGGCTGAAACCACACTAAACAACTATACTTAGAGCAAAATAAAGTAGAAGGAAATCAATGGTACATGAAGGAAGTTAAGAAATAAAGATGTTATAACTTGTGGTTTTAAGAATATCTTATTTCCATGTGAAGTGATAAAAATCACTTTGAAATACATTCTTGGAAAATATCTTTATTCTAATCTTAGCAAGCTTCATGAAAAACTGTCATAATAAGAAAAGAGTGAAAATTTTTGTTGTCATGAATAGGGTTTCGTGCTCAGATAGATCTTGTTTGGGATCTAGATTGCGTCCTTTAGGAATCATTTCACAAACCTGGCTTCTTCATGGAAATAAAGACAATGGATGAATAATGAATAGTGTACAATAGGCAAATTTGTAGCTGTACACATTAAAAGAGAAATCCCAAGTTGACCAAAACTATAAAGAGCCATACTGTGTTCTATTAGAAAAAAGAATACCAGCAATTTCGGAAGAGAAGTTGAGTATGTGTGTTTAGTTGTTCAAAATATATATTTTTTGAAAAATTATATCTTCAGCGACGAAACAACAGTAATATTTCAAAAATCAGTGGAAATGTTTTATAGTGTTACATTTAGAAACTATCAAGGTATGGTATTTCACCGCAGCTTGTTTGACTAATAGTAAAGAGGTATGAGGGGGGCACGGGGATGGCCCAGTCAATTAAGCATCTGACTCTTGATTTTGGCTCAGGTCATGATCTCACGGTTCTTGAGTTTGAGCCCTGCGTTGGGCTCTGTGCTGACAGTGCTGAGCCTGCTTGGGATTTTCTCTCTTCCTCTCTCTCTGCCCCTTTCCCCTCTGTCATTCTCTCTCTCTCTCTCTCTCTCAAAATAAATAAATAAGCTTTAAAAGAAATAAAGAGATAAGAGATCGTGCGAACTATATATAAGGCAGTCAGATAATAAACCATAATAAAAAAGAATCTACACAGAGAATTCTCTTTGTGAAGGGATCTATAAAAGCTACAATAATAATAATAGTAGTAGTAGTTGTAGTAGTAGTAAAATACAAACCATTTTTGCTACTGTAGAGTTCATTGTGAGAGGCTGGATGGCTACGATTGAAATGATTTACATCAAAGAGACAAATTTAAAAGCAAAGCATAAGAAGGACTCACTGGACAAGCATTTTAAAAGTCTTCTTTTTCAGTTCCTACCAACAATTTATAGCAAGAACATTTGCCCCAATTGTGTAGAAATCAATATTTAATATACTTAATTTTGTAATGGAGAATTTATTCTGAAAGTTATTTGGTCTCCTTGAGTTCGGAATCAAGATACTAACAGCATTGTTTACTTATCTATTTGACATAGCATTTCACTTTTACAACCTGTAACTATTTTACTTTTGTGTTATTAAACTGATTTTCCTAACACAGAAGATTTCCTTATTTTTTGTACATTTTCTGATTATGTGTTTATTGATGACATGTATAAAAGAAAGGAATTAACACAGGAAGCAATGTTGCCTCATTTACAAATGAAGAATGTAAATGTCAAAAAATACTAGATATAAATGTAATGTGAATTTCATATGAAAACTTTATCCATGTCATATATACTTATATTTGTACTCATAATACCATAATGCTTATTCATAACAAAAAGTAATTTGTTATACAGGTTCTACTCTGATTTATTAGCTATGCACATCATTTAACTCTTTTGCAAATTCCTCAAATAGATGTCAAGTTATAGCAGGATCTGGTTAATGTTTACAAACAATTTTATAATCCTTCAAAGCAGCAAGGCTTTTGAGAAATATGACAAATTTTATGCATATAAGCCAAATTTTATTTACTGACATTAATAAAGTGCAGTGAATGAGTATGAGGGTTTCACCCTAGTACGCTTTAATTTATAGAAATCATTAATTGCTGTGAAACACCACTTACACTTCTTCATTTGCATTTTTCTTTAAAAACACAAAAGCAAAATAAGTTGAAAAGCCTGAATATTAATGAGGTGACAGGTGATTTATTGTGAAGTTTCTTCTGCCTCAGTGACCAACCTCCCGGGAAAGACAATACAGGCTCTGAGAAGACATGAGTTTTAAAATGGGAATGAGTCACATCCCTGCTCTGCTACACCACTGGTTATTTAGGAGGACTGTTTGAATTGAACTAGTGTTCTCTAAGCTTCTGAAGGGCAGGATGGGGCTTGGAGGAAAGAGAAGACAGTGTTTGCTTATTTTATTATCTAAGATAGGGAGAAGAAATATTTTACCTTTATTGCTTCAATGCTAAAATATGGTTACAAATCAAAAGTGGAAAGCACAACCAGGCAGATGTAATGTGCATTTAACTTCTAATTTAGAATAGACAATTCAGTTTTATTAGTTTATCTCTTTTTTTTAGCCTCAAGGGTAGCACCACTTTAGATAAATTATTATTTCTTTTACTTGGCATTCAGGTAACTACTGTATTCCGACTACCTATTACTAGAAAAAAAAAAGGGGAAAGAAAACCTTCAGTAGTGAATGATGAATTTTAATATCTAATTATCTCAGAGCACTGACAAGGATCAGTTTTCAATTGTTAGAAGATATAAGTGAACTTCTGAATAAAATAATGATAATAGTACTTGTGTTCCAGGCACTGTAGTAAGGAATTAACATATGTAAGCTCACTTGGTCCTGTCAAGGTCCCTGTGAAGAGGGTGCTATTTATATCCTTATTGCATAGACACTGAGAAAATAAGCAATTTACCAAACGTCACCGGATTGAAACCCCATTCTCAAAACTACTATGAAAACTACAATGAGTAAGTCAACAATTTGCAAATGTCTATTTGATGATGCTTTCCCCCTTTGTATCAACAATGTCCCTAACAGGTAATGCCTTTCAGTAGGTCGTTGTGCCACTGAGAGCCAAGATTTACCCCTAAAATTGATGAAAAGATCATCATAGTCCATCATAATTGTACTGATTACATAAATTTACTGAGAATGCATGTGTCGATTAATATGAATCTGAACCTTGAATGGAGAATCCCATCAACATTAATAAATAAGTGCTGGACATCTACAAAAGAGACAGTTTTCAGTCATACAATACATAGATTTGGCTTAAATAAATCTAGCTTTACCAGTCAGATCTCCATGTGTAAAAATCTAAATTGCATTAATTTCTGTGGGAGGTTGATAAGACAGAGGGTGGGAGGTAGGGGGAAATAAAAATCCACCTTTGCCAGTCATGCTATCGTTTCAAAAGAAGAAATGCCTTTTTGCTAATCCTGCCACTACAATGGGTTACATTTTTGTAATAACTCCACAGCTGAGGAGGGGTGGGCATGGGACACTTGTCATAATTCATACAACATCATATTGGTAGCAGCTATCTAGCAAAACTAGATTTTAAACTGAAATTTCTGATGTCAACTCAACTAATGAAATAAAAAGAAAATGGGGAATGCAATTATATTATTCACAATGAGATAAAGCCTAATAAAATCTAATTTCAGAAAATACCCTAATTTCTATACAGATCTATAAAAAGAGACGAAATGTTTAACCATTAACTGAACTAGCAGAGCAATTTCTCAGAAATGCTTCATTTTATGATTGAACTCAAGTTTCAGAGGCATTGATGGTCTAACTCATTCAGGGCAAGGTTTGGCCAGTAGAGATTGTGGGTAGGAGATATGAGTAGAAGATTACTCTAGCTACATATTGTTTCTACCACTATTGGGAAGTTGGAGCTACTGGAAAGTTGGGTGAAATTTCTAATACACCTGGGGGAGGCTCAGGGATTGAGGCCTGACTTCAAGATATGAACAAATAGTAAATATTTAAATGAACAAATAAATGAACCCTCCTGTGGCATTTGTAAAATCTTGAGTTAGATCAGAGTTAAACTTCTTTAAAACTTTTTATACTCAACTACCACATTAATGCTCTTGAAAGCTCCTTCAAACTGTGTAGGCAGTGGCATCAGGGAAATTAACTTGATAGTTGCCCTGGGGTACCGGCCTCAAGGAATTCTTAATTTATGAGTGAGTAGCATTGTAGCAAACAAGTCAGAAGCAGAAAATATATCTTAAAATGCACAGGGAACCTTTGCAAAAACCCCTTCATGAGTATACATATTCAAAGGACAAATGTAATGGAAGGTTTTAAAGAGATGAGGTGACCAAATAACAAAATTCCAAAGAGAATATATAAGAATGATTACATGAACTGAAAATTATCAATAAATCTTCCAAGGTTTTGCATGATTCTAAGGAATAAAATCCCAACGGTAATCAAGTTGATCACACTGGAAAATCTAGGCAGGTCATCTGATACATAGGATATAACAAGTTGGTGCAAGAACAGAATATTAAAGATGGTTTGAAAAAATAAAAACCCTTGAGAAAGAGTTCTGTACTGCATGGTAGATGTTTTATTCTTAATGGATCCCAAAGATGATAATGATGAATTCCTGTTTGGAAGAATAGATGGTAAGACATACAGAATTATAAAATAATTATTCTTTTGATGAATTGAGCAGTGGTATGAATACGAAAGAAAACCTAAAGTAAAAAATAGGACTAGCTTTTAGACAACTTCTTGTAGTTTTCAAGGGCCAGAACTGTTCTAAAGACAAGAAATTTAATATAACTGGCTTGGAAAGAAAGGAAAATGGGGTTTAAATTAACAAAAAATTGCCAGCTGGTAAGAAGAAACTAAGAATGAATGGGAAGTTAGAATATATGAAGATGCAAAGATGCAGTGCCTAGAATTTTTATTTAATAGAGAATATAATCTTTTGATTAAATAATGGTGAACAATTATGTTGCTGAGGTGACTGAAGGGTTTATCTGGAAAGGTGAATCTTGGATTCCACCTACCTAAATATGATACACACGCCTGAATGCAGGGAAGATAGGACCCTGGGAAATAAGACAAGATTAAAGAAGGAGGTTAAAGACGATCTTCAGAGATATACTATGAAGAAATAAAATTTTAAAGTACTCCAGGCATCTAAGACAAAAAAATAATGAGATGAGAATAAAATGAGTTTCTGACTTGGGGGAATGGGGAATTAATGTGGGAAATCAAGAAGATCACTCTGATGTCTACCACCATTAAAGTCACTGAGTGAAAGGAAGAATATATATCCTGAAGGAAGAGATCACTGGCTGGACACACTTCAAATCATAAATTCAATTTAACCCCCTCCCCAAAGTCAACATTAGAATAACTTATTTGGTGTCACAAGAAATTTTATACCATTCTTCAAGAGTAACTTTAAGAAATACTTTTAAAACTAAAGATTTTGCAACCAGATTTAAACATATGGTCGGTCAGTATAAAATATTATTTCCTTTAAATATACTTCAAACTGACCCAGTCATCCACATAATTACATATTCCAAGTTGATGAAATTCGTTAGAAGGGACTAAAAAGGTACAGAATGTTATTCGTGATTGACCTGAAAATCAAGGTCATGAAAACGTGTCCATTTAAAACAATTTTTAGTAAAGTCACATACCTTACAATCTTTATATAAATTTAGATCATAATGCTAGACAACATCATAATTTTACATATTTTAACCATCTTCACGGTAGGCAAATAAACAGTACATCATTAGAATACATGATCTCATCTTTTGTTGAAACAACAATTGTTCTATGGTTACTGTGATCATTAGATGCAAGATACTTCTAATAATAAATCCTATTCATAAGGGTAGCTTTCTTTCTAGTAACATACTGTAAATTTTCCATCTGTGGGATTAGGCAATAAACAAAGTCTCTAACTATGAAAGCAAATTAGTTCCTAAATGTTGAAGGCATCTGTAAGTAATCTGCATTGTATGATTTGAAAGCATGTCTTAAGTTAGAGTATTCATATTAAAATAAATTTTCACAAACTAGCCATTAAAATAAAACTTGAAAAAGAATATTTAGATGAGACTATGTAAATCAAAATCTAGCAAATAAAAACAGATTAATAAAGAAACAAAATACAAAAAGGTATTTTTTGGAGGAATAATTGCACTCACTATTCCTACTCAGGCAGAAGTGACAGAGAAAATGTAATATCATTATTAGGTTACAGTTGTTATATCACTGCCCCAAATAACATATTAAGATTACATATAACATGGGTCCCTGTATCAGGTTCAACTTGGACACTATTAGTCCCAACTTCTTTTATGTAAATAAGATGCAAATTAATTGAGTAAAAGTAATTAAGAGCCGCACCAGGATCTAAATTTTTCTGAATCATAACCCATGATTGTTAACTGTTTGTTTCTAAGTAGCATTTAATGTAACAAAAAGCTAACAGAAGCAGGTTTAAAATCAACTAATAATCCTAGTTCGGGGATAAGGAAAAAAACAATGTTGTACTCAATATATACTTAATATATGTATCAAAAATATCTGTTAGGACACTGTGACTGGAATAGGCTTATGCAAATTCCACCTTTCCAGATAAAACTATAGTCTAAGTATTCCCCAGAAATGTCTACAGTGTCCTTTAGCTCTAGACAAACATAGCATTTACTCATTTTGACTGGAGTTGATTTAATTCTAATCACCCCCGCCCCCAACACACACATACACTGAATAAGAGGGAGGGAAGGAGGGAAAGAGGGAGACGGAAAGACAGAGAAGAATAAAAAAAATCAACCACAAACAAAATAGTAGCTTAAGGAAACTTCACTTCAAAGTCTAAATTGATGCCCTATGCACATGATAACCAGAAGCACATACACACACACACACACACACACACACACACACACACACACACACAAATCATAATATATGTATATATATTTTTTCCCCTAGATCTTTAAATATGCTGGATAAGTTTGTAGATACTATGATCAGATGCGATTTTTACCCCAAATATACAGGTTGTCTCAAATATGTATTAGACAGTATATTTTTACTTCCACAAAGACTATGAAATTGCTCTATGCCTGGGACAATGTGGAACTCTATGATGCTTAGCAGACTATATAGCCACATAATTGCCCATTTTCACTGCTTCCAATGAGGCCTGACAGCTCACCAGTTTATTAAAGTGGCAGATGACTAGAAAAGGAAAGTTCTCATTTTCTAACTTCCTTTCAGAAAAGATTTCCTGAAAACTCAGGATTCAAAAAAAAAAAAAAAAGGCTTATGAATAATGGAACACACTGCTACACTCAGCCAGGTTTTATATCCTTGCAATATTCCTATCACTTGGAACAAGGTCCAGAAGTTCCAAAAAGAAAAAAAAAAGAAAAAAAAAAAAACAATGCATTTAAGAACTTCATAGAGTAATCACAAACGTACTAAATAGGAAAAATCATTTCTACTTACCTCTGTTGAGTGACGCTGAACTGTTTATGTCTCCAGTAATGAAGGAAGACTCTGACTGCTTTCGGACCGTGTCATTCCACATTCTACGAATTCGGCTCTGGATGGGGTAAAGGCACAAAAGGAAATGAACTCACCAGGCAGTGAAGTTTCACACAAATCGTTCTGTTTCTTTCTGTCGTAGTTATACGAGACCTTTGGTCCGGCATCTGGCAAATGTGTAACTTTTACATGCTTGCAGTATGGTAGCATAAGAATATCAGAAACTAAATTAATGACAATAACTGGTTCTCATTAAGTGTATTCCGAAATGCTTATACCAAAAATAATTGTAACTGAAAAAGCAATAAATGTAATGTACTATACCAATTGAAACATGTTGAAGGTATATGGAAGTGTCCTCTAGACAGTTAGAATTTTAATAATTTTAGTTTCCAGAATGAAACAATTATTTTCATTGTAACTTTTATGGGAATGGATATTTAAATATGTATTAAATTGTCAGTTTTATTAACAAAAGATTTAGTTCAAGAATTCAGAAACTTGCAAGAAAGAAAAAGGTTAGTAAGAAAAGAATAGTGTATTATTAAAATGTGACTAAACTCAATATTTTCCATAAATTTTGTAAGATCAGTGTAATTTCACAGGTTATATATGATTTTGACTTTTCTTTCTCTCAAAGGAGATAAAGGAAGTCAGTTCACCCTATTCATTTCTTCACAGTAGGTAATTTATAGAGAACTGAAAATTCTTACATCATTATTTATATTCTCAAATTCAGTTTTCTAAGTGCCAGATAACTGAAGCAGTGTAATATTTGTCTATTATTGGGAGGTGGATTTTTTTCTACTTTATTGTTTTGCTATTTTATTGAGTTAGGGATCAAAAAAGTATCAACAATCCTGTGATGAGGAAACAAAACATTTTCAGTTTTTCCAAGGATGAATAGTTTTAAGAACTATTACTCCTAGTCATGGTAGTGGTAAAACCAAGCTCACAAATGGGTTATGTTCCGAATACATTTGAACACCGTGAATAAGAGGAGTACCTAAACTTAAAATATTAGACAATTGGTTTTATAAATCTTGGGGCATTTCTACATTGTGTATATTGTTTTATAGGTCAGCAACCACACACAAAGAAACACACATAGACACCAGACACACACACACACACACACACACACACACACACACACACACAGAACAAAACTAGTAAATAAAAGAATAAGAGAGGTGCCTGAGTGGCTCACTGAGTAGAGCACTTGACTCTTGATTTCAAGGTCATGATTTCAAGCTCATGCCTACTTAGAGAGAGAGAGAGAGAGAGAGAGAGAGAGAGAGAGAGAGAGAAAGAAAGAAAGACAGAAAGAAAGAAAGAAAAGAATAAGAAAACTGGTGCAGGATTATAGATCCTCAGCACTTAAACACTTTCTATTGAAACATACTTAAAAACTTCAAACTGAAATACTGGGGACAATTCTCTCACATTTGTTTCTATTTGTCATTTAATTAATTAAAAATATTAATTAGGGGGCACCTGGGTGGCTCAGTCAGTTGGGCGGCAAACTACAGCTCAGGTCATGATCTTGTGAGTTAGAGTCCCACGTTGGGCTCTGTGCTGAGAGCTCAGAGCCTGGAGCCTGCTTCCTATTCTGTGTCTCCCTCTCTCTCTGCCACTTCCCTGCTTGCTTTATGTCTCTCCCCCCCCCCCAATAATAAACAATAAAAAAAATTAAAAATATTAATTACCCTCTACTGCATACCAAATGTTACTCCAGAAAATACAAAGGGAAAAGGCAAACAAAAAATATCTTTATCTTTGTGGAACTACTAGGTTAGTAAGTGATAGATACAACAAATTACCAGAAAAATAAATGCCAAAGTAAACAATGTGCCCAAAAATCTCCACAGAACCATTAATTATTATAGCTGAAGACTACAAACCCGAATGACTGACAGTGGTAGAATGGATGTATAGAACGATACAGAATAAGAAAAATAGAAAATCAACATAGCTTCCTGCAGCAACATAGATGCCTGAGGAAAGGAAGAAAATAGAAGAGAATATGTGCTGGATGATGTCCTGTGAATAAGTATCGCACACATGCAAAACAAAATACGTGAAAAATTAAGATGGTGGATATGTTTGAGGTGAATGATGGAGAAAGGTCCAAAGGGTTTCTGAGGCACTCCCAACATTCTAATATTTAACCTGGGGAGAGGTACTAAACCACTGTGCATACACTTATCTTTTGTATACTCTTGTTAATGTTTGTTATACTACATAATTAAACAAAATGTTTCAGTGCACATGAGAGGATACATCCTTGGCTGGGAAGTCTGTGAGCACTGCACTGAAGAAGTGATTTCTTAACAGATTTAATGAAGTTATGATTGTTGGTAGGCGACATTTGTATGAGCTACCCCATTATCTCAGCTTCTGTTAGTCTCCCCAACCTGAGTACCCACACTGGTTCTCTTGCCATTCCTTAACAAGCTAAGTATGCTTCTGCCTCAGGCTTGGTACAATTGCTTCCTCGGCCTGAAGTGTTCTTCCCCCAGATACACGTATGGATAACTCCTTCTTCTCTTTAAATTTTTGCTCAAATATTTTCTCCTTGAACGGACCTAACTTGATCACCCTATTTAGAATTGTATTCCACCCACCTAGCCCTGCTTTCCCCCCCATAGTCATTATTATGTTATACAACATGACCTATAACTACAATGTATTTATTTCTTATATTTATATGTAATGTCCAATATTTAACATCTAATGTCTGAATTAGATCTGAGACTATCAAAAAACAGAAATTGTGTCTTTTTTGTTTATTGATGTATCACCACCCTGAAATACTATGTGGTACAAGATAAAGATTATATGTATGCATATGTAAAATATGTATTTATATGTAAAATATGTATTTTAAGTCAGTCTATGGAATTAGAATTAGAACCTAGAATTCTAGGTTATATACTATGTGTTTTTCATTTATTCACTCATTGAAATCACACAAGAGTTCCTTGAGGCAAGTACTCTTAGTGATTAGAAAATTGAGGTTCAGAATTTAATTAGCATGTCCAATGTCACGGGCCTAATAAATGACAAAACCAACATTTGAATCCATTCAACTGGCTCCTGATCTAGGAGAAAAAGGTGAAATATTGCAGGCAGAGGAAAAGTATACATTATATAGCACAGAGACAACACTTAAATGTTTATGGAATGAACTAGGATAATGTGGGGGTGAAAAGAGCAAGTCACAGAAGACAACATATAGTAATATACCACTTAGAAAAAAGATTTTAAATTTTTTTTTCTTCAACGTTTTTATTTATTTTTGGGACAGAGAGAGACAGAGCATGAACGGGGGAGGGGCAGAGAGAGAGGGAGACACAGAACCGGAAACAGGCTCCAGGCTCCGAGCCATCAGCCCAGAGCCTGACGCGGGGCTCGAACTCATGGACCACGAGATCGTGACCTGGCTGAAGTCGGACGCTTAACCGACTGCGCCACCCAGGCGCCCCAGAAAAAAGATTTTAAAAAGTAACACCAAACATCTTTTTTGGAGGGGGAGAAACTATTAGAATACATCAAGGGAATGAAGAACAGAAGTCTTCTCTGGTTGGAGGCACAGGAACTAATTCAAAAGAGGTTTCGAGAAGGCAACATATATGGAAAATGTTCAATTTCTGAGTTGGATGTTCACAGGTATTCATTTTATTATGATGCTTCATCATTTAATAGACATTACATACACGGTTTATGTTTCAAATTCATGTGATAAATATAAATATACCTAAAAAGTCAAAACAAATAGAAAACAAATGACAGATTAAAGAAAGGTCAAAGATGAAGGATAATACCTTAGTCCATAGTTTTTATAAACACATAGAAACACAAACCAATTCTATACATATGGTGTGAATATCTGTTTGTGTGATTTGGGTACTACAGAGCTTTTGTAAGTGTTTATTAGCAACATGTAGGTAGGGGGAGCAACAGGTAGAGAGGGCTTTCACTTTTTAGTCTTGCCAGTCAATGCCCCTCCACTACCTACATGGAAGCCACGTGATCTTTGTCATACCTGGATGATCTCC
The DNA here is from genome assembly GCF_027475565.1 of Acinonyx jubatus. Taxonomy (NCBI): domain Eukaryota; kingdom Metazoa; phylum Chordata; class Mammalia; order Carnivora; family Felidae; genus Acinonyx; species Acinonyx jubatus. The sequence goes on from NC_069382.1 coordinate 151,830,264, forward strand.
TGCCACTTCCTGTTCTAAATCATCTCACTGGCTTTCTAAAGTATTCAAAATAAAATCTAAATTTTCGTACTCTTACAAACAATTACTGATCCATGTCTAGCCTTCTCCTTTGACTTATCTCCTATTCACTTTCACCCAATTTAGTCAATGACATTCTTTCCATTCCTGAGTTTGCCTGTCTCCTCTACCTTAAGGGCTTTGCATTAGATGTTCTCTCACCTGGAATTCTCTTCCCCTGAATTTCCTTCCTGTCATTCAGAATCTTGGTGTCAATATCATCCTCCAAAATAGTCTTTTTCCAGCACTTAATCCAAGTAGCCACCTGGAATTTCTGTATCAAATCACCATACTTGGCTCTCTACCAGCTTTTATAATCTGGTATTTTCTGTTGGTTTATTTTTTAATAAGTTTTCTATCTTCCACAATTAGAATGAAAGCTCTAGATCACAGGGGAAGGTATTTGTCTTTTAACCACTGTGACTTGAGAGCTTAGAAGACTGTCCTGCCATTAAATACAGGACATTCAATATTTTTTAGTAAAAAAATAACATATATATATATATATATATATATATATATATATATATATATACACACACATACATACATATAGGGATTGCTATTTTACAAGTTTTCTGACATGGATAAAGCATCCGTAGTCCCAAGATTTTACCTAAATATCCATGAGTAGTTTAGACTATGGAAGGTCACAGTTTATATGAAATACATTTATCATTTTTACTTGAAAAGATGATTTAAATAACTATTACCTTATGTAGGGTTGGATGGTCAGTTAATCAGAATTAGTATTATAGTCAGCATAAGGAAACAATGTAAGGTTTTTTCTTTTGGAGGACTAGAATTGTGATATCAGAAATATAATAGTGAAGAAAAAATATGATACAGCTTTGAAATATATATCTGATATTCTATTCTGTAATAATGACACTAGTAAGGGATAGCTGCTCCGATTTATTGAGTACTCACAATTTAAGTGTTTTGAATACATTACCTCAACCTTCCTAACAACTAACAAATAAGTATTATTACCACCGCTCTATAGATGAAAAACCTGAGGGTCAGTGACATTAGTAACTTGTTTTTGGTCATGGATGATACATGCCAAGGCGAGACTTCTAACCATGGGCTACCACACAGCAAATTTATGGTTATTCTGTTAACCTGCATTGCTCTTTGACCTTAAAAGTATTGCTAAACATTACACAACTCTGTTGTAACATAATACATGAAACTTTCAAGTTGGATTGTTTCATTAGTGACATTTGTCAAATGTCACAAGATGGTGGCTGATGAACTGAGTTATATGAAAAGCATGTAGGAACTAATCAAGCTAGATGGCACACAGGATCTAAGCAATGTCAATTTCAAAGTTGTGGAAAAGATTATTATAAAAAGGGAGGTAAGGATTATTGGTGTGAAAGTAAAGGTGTGGAGAAGAGCCTCATGCTAGAAGCATCATCCACGTGTACCCCTAAAATTATGTGAGACTTCAGATTATTAAACGTTTATTTATTTATTTTGATAGAGACAGAGAGGGAGTGAGTGGGGGAGGGGCAGAGAGAGAGAGAGAGCTAGAGAGAGAGAGAATCCCAAGCAAGCTCCACACTGACAGCACGGATAGAGCCCAATGCAGTGCTTGATTTCACAAACCATGAGATCATGACCTGAACCAAAATAAAGAGTTGGACGCTTAACCGACTGAGCCACCCAAGTGCCTGGAGACTTCAGATTTCTAATTGGCTGATGTATTTGGTAGTCCTACACTCAGAAATCTCAGCCCACCTAAATTGATACATCTGTTTCCCCCAAATTTGCAACTTTGTAACCTCAGTAAGGTATAGAAATAAAAAAAAATTCAAACTGTTAATGATTGTGTATTATATGTAGGGAGAGGCTTCACGATATTACGATAATTTGTGGTTATTAATTTAAGTGTTAATAGTTGGGTAGGTTTGACAGTTACACGTTACTTTTAAATGTTTAGTTACAAATGTTAGATTGATATTAAATATGTGGTTTTACTCATAAAAGAGAACTCCATCAGTTTGAAGAAAGTATTTCTTTATGAAAATATTGTGCATTATCTTTCATTTATAATTAAGAGTCATTCCAGTGCTACTTAGGTGTACATAATTATCCAATCTGACATATGAATCAGACATATTAAATTTGTAAATGATATTTAAAGGTCAATGATACTTAATTTTCTTTATTTTTTAATGTTTATTTCTTTTGAGAGAGGAAGAGAGAAAGCATAAGTGGGAGAGGGGCAGAAAGAGTGGGAGAGAGAATCCCAAGCAGGCTCTGTGCTGTTAGCACAGAGCCCAACATGGGGCTCAATCTCAGGAACTGTGAAATCATGAGCTAGGTTGAAATCAAGATTTGGAAGCTTAACTGACTGAGCCACCCAGGCAGTCCAAGGATATTTAATTTTCTAAGCACAAAAATGGAATTGTTGGTAAATTTAATCTGTTAAGTTTACAAGACAATCAAGCATTAAACAAAGAACACCTAAAGTGATCTTTCTTATTTCATATAAAATTACCAAATTTACAAAAAAATTAAGATCCACAGGTTGAGCTGAAAGGGTTAAGAAAAACTAAGTTCCTGATTTACAACTTTATCAATTTACATTTAAGCCTTCTTTAGAAAAAAAAAAATAGACTACCCTGAAAACATGATTGCTTTTCCCACTGGATCAGGAAATCTCCAAAATATTAGTCTGCTAGTCTGAACTCAAACTCACCCATGGCCCACATAATCTTGGCATTTATTTTATTTTTTTTATTTTTATCATTTTACTTAGTTAGGCTACATGCCCAGTGTGAGACTTGAACTCACAATCCTGTGATCAAGAGTTTCATGCTTTACTGACTGAGCCAGCAAAGCACCCCAATCCGGTCTTATTTGATTGGCTCATTTTAGCATCCTGGAGTTGCTGAAATTTCTATATAATAATCTTTGGACTCAAATTGTGGCATGGGAAAAATGTCAGTCAGGTTACTCAAAAGTTTACAGCTTCCCAGATGACAGTCAATGCAGCTGCTACCTGGAGTGCTGGACGGCCAAGGGCAACAGGTAGACCAGTTAAGCCAATGCTGCTGTTAATGTATCCTTCACAGCTTTGAACTGTATTCAACTTATCACCACATGATAAATACAATATGAATTAGGGCTGTTTTTACTAAACATACCACTTAATAAGTACATATTTTCAGTATGTGATAGAGAATTACTCTCCTGGTTAAAAGAGGTAATTCACTTAAGAATCATATATATAAAATATCCCTTTCTTAGAATTTTGGGGAAAGTGCCAAATTCCTTTCCTCACCATCTGTATTCATTCAACTAGGAATAATCTAAAATCATTAACTATCATGCAAACGGAGACCCTAAGTTTCATAATTTTATTGCAATGTGGCTTCTTAAATTTTTGTCATCATTGTTCTTATGTGAGACACTAAAACAACAGCAACAGCAACAACAACAAACTGGATGTATTAAACACTTGGGATAGAAGATAGTTCTGATCGAGGACAGCAACGCGTAACAGAATATAGGTAAGAGAGATCTCATTTTAATTAACAAATGCTAGTTACCTGTGAGCCCGTGGAGTAGCGTCCAGGAGTTCGAGAACCAGATGTTTTCCCTGAGCCAATGGAACTCTCTGTACTTTTGCCACTACAACAATGCGTCCGCAGGCATTTCCCATACTCTTTTCGTACCTAGCCAATTAAACATTAACTTCTGTTAGCAAGTAATTCATTTCAGCTGGGAACTGTGGTATAAAATGTATGTTTTATTTTTAGATAATTAATATAATTATTTCCTTGCCCTTTCAGATACAAGAAAGTCTGTTCAGCATATATTTTCCAATATAAAATGATACTCAAGTCATCAAGCTTGAAATTTTGCATAACTGGAGCCTTTTAAAACATGCACTCATGCACACGCACATGCCCAATCATGCCATAATGATACTACCTCTTAGTTCGAAGAATAAAAATGTAAGACTTTTTACGACCTTATTTTTAGCTTCATAAATTTGATTTGAAGTAGCCTATTGGTGCAATTGTTCTTTAAAGAGAAACTGAATGAAAAAGCTACAGAGAGAAGAGGGGAGGGACAGAGGGAGAGAGGAAAGGAATGCCTAAACACAGGAGAAAGGAATTTCCTTGTTTCTTTCATTTCTCTTAAAAGAGGTCAAATTTATAAACTTTAGAATATAAAATTCAAAATAATTTAAATTTATGCCCTCATAATAGTTCTCCTGAATAATTACAGTTTGCTCTTCTTTATTAAATTCTTAATCCTGCTTGTAGTATAAAATCATAGGAAAAACAGGAGATAAACATTTTTTAGTGGATGTTTTCCAGCAGGAAGACCTATGAACAGTTTCTGGGAAAACTTTTATCATGTTCAAAATTTTTATTACTGCCTACTTAATTAAACAAGACATACAAAAATAAAACAGTAACTGCCCTAAATCATCCTTCCACTATCTACAACAAAAATACTCCCTTACTCTGTGTTCATCAACTAAAAACACATTCTGGGACATTTTATTGGTTCTACATTCCAAATTTGTGTTCATTATGAAATAATGCTGTATATATAGTTATTCTTAGCTCTTTATCTATTGAATTCACATGAGTTCATCCGTTCCATAATTTATGACAATGTCATATGCCAATGTAATTTTATTTAAAGCGACGTTATACACTTTTCTAAGGGATGTTATTTAGAAGCAAAAGCAAAAAAAAAAAAGGAATGTGGATCATACATTAATATTAGCATTCAAAACTGAAACATTACATCTTAATATTGGAAAGCTCCTTCTATGAAAGATATAGCCGAATCAGAGATAGAATAGATTCAGAATTGTTTGAAGACTTCACATTTATTAAATGTTTATTCTGTGACCAGAACAACAATACGGAGACAGGTGAATCAAAGCATGGAGGAGAAGTGCCTGCTGACAGTAGGTCGGAGCCCCAAGGAAGACTTCTCAGAGAAGAGGACTTTTGAGAGAACCTTCAAAAGACAAGTTGGAATCTGTCAGGTTGGACGAGGTTGAAAGAAAGGACAGACAAGAGAGAGAAAGGCATTCCAGGTGTTGTGAACAGTGTGAGCAACTTTGAGGACTTTCTCTGACCCGGGATGCCAACATTACATTCTTTAATACACTTGAAATTATATTGATATGTTTTTCAATCTCTTCTATGCTACATTTATCATTAATTAGAAATGATTCGTTTTATTCAGTGTTTAAAAGCCAATTCATATTTTGTTACTTTTTAAAAGAAATGTCTGTACCCACTTGTGTGTGTATCCAAGATATATGTGAACTGGGGAGTATGGAATGAAGAAGCTTCTAAATTTTTTAAAATTTTATTTTAGAGAGAGACAGAGAGAGAGAGAGAGTGCATCAGTGGGGCAGAGGGGGAGAGAGAGAGAGAGAGAGAGAGAGAGAGAGAGAGAGAGAGAGAATCTTAAGCAGGCTCCACACTCAGTGCAGAATCACACATGGGGCTTGATCCCAGGTCCATGGGATCATGATCTGAGCTGAAATCAAGAGTTGGAGCACCCAGGTGCCCCAAGAAGCTTCTGATTTTTAATTGCTATTTACTAGAAATTGTGCTAGGTCCCGCCCTCAAAATGACTCTGGGGAATAATTATTACCTACATTGAACAGATAAGAGCACTGAAAAAGTTAAGCAATGAAAATAAACTGAAAGACTGAAAAGATTAAGCAATATGTGCCTTATGTGAAAAAATCCACTTCTCATAGGTGCTTTACGATCAGAAAGTTCCTTCTAAGAGGCCACATTTCTAATATTAGTATATTAACATTATTATTAAAGTAATCTATTAAATTATCCCTTTCTCTGTATCTAGAAAAAATAAGGTCAGATGCTTTAGTTAGAATTTGAGAAACTTAAAATAATCTCCACCCAAAGGTAAGCACTATCAATTATAGTTTAATATGAGTCCTGAGTTAATAAAGTATCTCCAAGAACCTAAATTTTGATCATAACCTACATCCCACTTTGTTTTTCCTAAAGTACTCAACAAGGATATTTTTCTTTTTAGAAAAGAAAGTGTTTTTTTAATGAAGTGATTTAAATCTAAACAAATATTTTAGGAGATAGAGATAGAGAAAGAAAGAGAGAAAGGAACCACTCCCTTTCCTGGTACAAAGGCAGCAATAGTGTATAAGCCATAGGAATTCATCATGAACTATTTATATTTTTCAACAAAGGTTATATGTTCTGAACTGATTATATAAATAACCAGCAAATCAAGATATCTAGTGATGTCAAGTTCCATATTCAGGTATAATACTTACTGAATCTTTACTGACTTGACTTTATTTTTCTGCTATTAGATTAGAAACACTAAGCATGTGTTTTAAAAAGAGAAAAAATAAAATAACATGGGCTGTTTCTATGACAGATTTTCCTTTGGATTAAAATAAAAATTATTTGATTGTTCGATCATATCCGTATTCTAATCCACTAATTCACATGATATTCCTCTTATTCCAATCAATATATCTTATTTTACTAATATTGTTCTAGGATAAAGAAGATGGGAAAGAAACTATATCTTACCAATACACTCTCAGATCAGAAATAATGTAATATGATACCCTCCTAGATTTATCACATAATTGAGTGTATAACAAAAGAAAAAGTAACAACTTTAATGTCTCCAGTATTACTGGTATCAGTAATATCATGCAATCCACACTCAGAATAGGACTGATAACTCAAAGTTTGATTTTTGTTAATGAGTTGAATCAATCAACAAATAACCCTATAAGCCAAAATATTTCAACAATGGAATATTTCATATTTCTCTAATCAAAGCCTATGACAACTACATCAGTATGGGTATATTATTGAATTCAATCAAATGGCTTAAGAGAAACTTAAGAGAATTAAGATTGTTAAAATGTCCATACTGCCCAAAGACCTCTATAGATTCAATGCAATCTCTCCAAATTCCAATGTTTTTTTTCACAGATACAGATAAAAACAATTCTAAAATGTGTACAGAACCACACACTCACACACACACTCACACACACTCACACACACAGAAAGTAATTCTGAGAAAGAACATAGCTGGAGGCATCACACTTCTTGCCTTCAAACTATATTACAAAGCTACAGTAATCAATACAGTATGGTGTTGGTATAAGCCAAGAGACCAGAATTAGCCCTAAAATAAATGCTTCCATTTACTGTCAACTAATATTTTACAATGAAGCCAAGAATATTTGGTGGGGAAAAAGACAAACTCTCCAATATATAGTTTAGGGAAAACTAAACATGCAGAAGAATGAAACTGGGCCCTATCTTACACCACTCACAAAATTTAACTCAAAGTAAATTAAGGACTTAAACATATGACCTGTAACCATAAAATTCCTAAAAGAAAATAGAAAAGTTCCTGGAAATTGGTGCTGGCAATGATTTCTTGGACATGACATCAAAAGAACAAGCAACAGAGCAAAAATAAGTGGGACTACATCAAACTAAAAAGCTTCTGCATAGCAAAAAAAAAAAAAAATCAACAAAATGAAAGGGCACTCTACAGAAAAGAGGAAAATATTTGCAAATCCTATTTCTCTAAGGGGTTCAAATCCAAAATATATCAAGAACTTTTAACACACAATGGCAAAACACCAAACAATCTAATTAAAAATGAACAGAAGAGGAGCACTTGGGTGGCTCAGTCAGTTAAACCTTGACTCTTGATTTCAGCTCAGGTGATCCTTTCACGGTGAGATCGAGCTCTACATTGGTCTTCACACTGACAGTGCAGAGCCTGCGTGGGATTCTCCCTCTCTCTCTGAATCCCCCCTGCTCTCTCTCTCTCTCAATAAATATAAAACATTTAAAAAAATGAAGAGAGTAAATGAATAGACATTTTTCTTAAGAAGACATACAAATGACCCACATGAAAAGATGCTCAACAGCACTGCTCAAGGAAATGCAAATCAAAACCACAATGAAATATCACTTCACACCTGTTAGAATGGCTATCATCAAGAAGACAAGAGAAAAAGAAAAGAAGACAAGAGATAGTAAGTATTGGTGAGGATGTGGACAGAAGAGAGTCCCTGTGCACTGTTGGTGGGATTGTAAATTGGTACAGCCATTATGGGAAACAGTATGGAGTTTCCTTATAAAATTAAAAACAGAACCAGCAATTGATGCAGAAAAAGCATTCGACAAAATTCAGCATCCTTTCTTAATAGAAACCCTCGAGAAAGTTGGGATAGAAGGAACATACTTAAACATCATAAAAGCCATTTATGAAAAGCCCACAGCTAACATCATCCTCAATGGGGAAAAACTGAGAGCTTTTTCCCTAAGATCAGGAACACGACAGGGATGTCCATTCTCACCGCTGTTGTTTAACATAGTGTTGGAAGTTCTAGCATCAGCAATCAGACAACAAAAGGAAATCAAGGCATCAAAATTGGCAAAGATGAAGTTAAGCCTTCACTTTTGGCAGATGACATGGTATTATACATGGAAAATCCGATAGACTCCACCAAAAGTCTGCTAGAACTGATACATGAATTCAGCAAAGTTGCAGGATACAAAATCAATGTACAGAAATCAGTTGCATTCTTATACACTAATAATGAAGCAACAGAAAGACAAATAAAGAAACTGATCCCATTCACAATTGCACCCAGAAGCATAAAATACCTAGGAATAAATCTAACCAAAGATGTAAAAGATCTGTATGCTGAAAACTATAGAAAGCATATGAAGGAAATTGAAGAAGATATAAAGAAATGGAAAAACATTCCGTGCTCATGTATTGGAAGAATAAATATTGTCAAAATGTCAATACTACCCAAAGCTATCTTACACATTCAATGCAATCCCAATCAAAATTGCACCAGCATTCTTCTTGAAGCTAGAACAAGCAATCCTAAAATTCATATGGAACCACAAAAGGCCCCGAATAACCCAAGTAATTCTGAAGAAGTAGACCAAAGCAGGAGGCATCACAATCCCAGACTTTAGCCTCTACTACAAAGCTGTCATCATCAAGACAGCATGGTATTGGCACAAAAACAGACACAAAGACCAATGGAATAGAATAGAAACCCCAGAACTAGACCCACAAACGTATGGCCAACTAACCTTTGACAAAGCAGGAAAGAACATCCAATGGAAAAAAGACAGTCTCTTTAACAAATGGTGCTGGGAGAACTGGACAGCAACATGCAGAAGGTTGAAACTAGACCACTTTCTCACACCATTCACAAAAATAAACTCAAAATGGATAAAGAACCTGAATGTGAGACAGGAAACCGTCAAAACCCTAGAGGAGAAAACAGGAAAAGACCTCTCTGACCTCAGCCGTAGCAATTTCTTACTTGACACATCCCCAAAGGCAAGGGAATTAAAAGCAAAAATGAACTATTGGGACCTCATGAAGATAAAAAGCTTTCCATTGCAAAGGAAACAATCAACAAAAGTAAAAGGCAACCAACGGAATGGGAAAAGATATTTGCAAATGACATATCGGACAAAGGGCTAGTATCCAAAATCTATAAAGAGCTCACCAAACTCCACACCCGAAAAACAAATAATCCAGTGAAGAAATGGGCAGAAAACATGAATAGACACTTCTCTAAAGAAGACATCCGGGGATGCCTGGGTGGCTCAGTCGGTTAAATGTCTGACTTTGGCTCGGGTCATGATCTCACAGTTCGTGGGTTCGAGCCCCACGTCAGGCTCTGTGCTGATAGCTAGGAGCCTGGAGCCTGCTTCAGAGTCTGTGTTTCCCTCTCTCTCTGCCTCTCCCCCATTCATGCTCTTCTACCTTTCTCTCAAAAATAAACATTGGAAAAAAATTAAAAAAAAAAAAAGAAGACATCCGGATGGCCAACAGGCACATGAAAAGATGCTCAACGTCACTCCTCATCAGGGAAATACAAATCAAAACCACACTCAACTATCACCTCATGACAGTCAGAGTTGCCAAAATGAACAAATCAGGAGACTATAGATGCTGGCGAGGATGTGGAGAAACAGGAACCCTCTTGCACTGTTGGTGGGAATGCAAATTGGTGCAGCTACTCTGGAAAACAGTGTGGAGGTTCCTCAAAAAATTAAAAATAGACCTACCCTATGACCCAGCAGTAGCACTGCTAGGAATTTACCCAGGGGATACAGGAGTACTGATGCATAGGGGCACTTGTACCCCAATGTTTATAGCAGCACTCTCAACAATAGCCAAATTGTGGAAAAAGCCTAAATGTCCATCAACTGATGAATGGATAAAGACATTATTGTTTCTATACACAATGGAGTACTAAGTGGCAATGAGAAAGAATGAAATATGGCCCTTTGTAGCAACGTGGATGGAACTGGAGAGTGTGATGCTAAGTGAAATAAGCCATACAGAGAAAGACAGATACCATATGTGTTCAGTCTTAGGTGGATCCTGAGAAACTTAACAGAAACCCATGGGGGAGGGGAAAGGCAAAAAAAAGAGGTTAGAGTGGGAGAGAGCCAAAGCATAAGAGACTCTTAAAAACTGAGAGCAAACTGAGGGCTGATGGGGGGTGGGAGGGAGGGGAGGATGGGTGGTGGGTATTGAGGGGGCACCTGTTGGGATGAGCACTGGGTGTTGTATGGAAACTAATTTGACAATAAATTTCACATATTTAAAAAATAAAAAAAAATAAAAACAGAACCAGCATATGATCCAGCAATCTCACTTCTGGGTATATATCCACAGGAAATAAAATCAGGATCTCAAAGAGATATCTACACTCCCATGTTGATTGTGGCATTATTCACAATAGCCAAGACACGTAAACAACCCAAGTGTTCATCAACGGGTGAATAGATAAAAATGATGTGGTACATACAAACAACGGAATATTGTTCAGCAACCAAAGAAGAAAATCCTGCCATTTGTGACAACATGGATAGATCTTGAGGGCATCGTGTTAAGTGAAATAAGTCAGATGGGGAAAGACAAATATTGTATGATATCACTTATATGTGGAATCTAAAAAAGCTGCACTCATAGAAACAGAGTAGAATCATGGTTACCAAAGGTTGCGGCTGGAGGAAATGGGAAGGTTTTGGTTAGAGTACAAACTTCCAGCTATAAGATGAATAAGTTCTGTGGATCTGATGTACAGGATGATAATTATAGTTAACAAACGTGTATTATATACTTGAAATATCTTAAATGTTCTCACCACAAAATAGAAATGGTAATCCTGTGAGTTGATGGAAGTATTAGATAACACTATAGTGCCAGTCATTTCGCAATATATGTGTATCAAATTAACACACTGTATGCCTTAAACTTGCACAATATTTATATCTCATTAATATGTCAATTTAAATAAAGGAATAGAAGAAAAATCTCCTAAGATATTTCTGCAATTTCGAACAAAATTACCTGTTTTTTGTTTTGTTTTTTGTTTTTGTAGGGAGAAAGGTAAACAATTCCTTTTCTATATTCTGTGATGTTGGGTCATGTTCTTGATACCCAATAAAAATGCCATCAAAATTTAAAATTCAAAACATAAAAATGAATGAAAAAATAATATGCTTATTACTTGTTATTATAAAGCATAAAAGAAAGCTTCTAAGTCAGGGATTGGTAAATTTTTTCATGAAGGGCCAGATAGTCAATATTCAGGCTTTGTCTACAAAGAGGCAAGTAAAGATGCTGCTTATGTACTTATTTTAAATTTTAAATGTAACCATTTAAAAACATAAAAACCATTCTTGGCTAACTGGCTATAAAAATTAAAAGGCAGCTGGACAGTTTAGGCCCATGAGCTGTTTGCTAAACTATGTTCTAATGAATCACAAAATTGAGTTTGATCACATATATTTTTTAAAATTTCACTTATGTTAAATGTACTAAAAATTCTAGACTTGTTTTTGGATTCTGAGGTTTAATATCTCTTCCTGGATACCAAATGCAATTCTTACCTATACCAGTATGTATATTTGTAAGATGAGAGAAATAAAAATAATTATTGGGAAAACCCTAATAGATACTGGCCAATAAAAAATACTCAACATCAAAATAATTAATATATACAGTACAAAAAGTATTCTCTGCTCTAAAGAAAATTTCTATATAACATTCAAACTTTTAATTTTACTAGCCCAAATTCCTAGCTAATACATAAAATAAAAATAATAGGTAAATCTGTTTCACTATATTTGAGGATGTTATAACTGCTTATGATGGCTCAAGGCTCAATATTCCCTTATTTACACAGACAAATGCTACCCTTTCCTTAATCTCCTGATTTTGCTCCCATCTTTTTACATATATTTCTTGTGACAATCAGTTATGACCTTCTTCTATCAAAATGTAGAAATTTTTCCCAAGTGCTTAGTCTCTCTGACTTCTCTGAAATGTTTTATAATACTGGCTGTTGTCTACTTCTAGACATTTTCTCCTATCTTTAATTTAGCGTATCATCTTTATACTCATTCTTCTCATCGGACACTTCCTTTTTTCCATCTCTATTCCTATGCATCATTTACATGTCCTACTCTTTATACTCAAAGAGTAGGTAGACTGCTAGCTGTTTACAATACCTAATTCCTCATCTTCCTGAGGTAAAAAAGCTAGACTATATTTTCCAGTCTTCCTTGTAGTTTAGGTGGTACCATTGACAGGGTGTTATCTGATGGATGGTGAGTACAAGTGAAGTAAGCCTCTTTCAGACCTTTTACACAAGATCACCTCTTACTCAGACTACCTACTTGATGCCAATATTCAAACTGACTGTGGAAATCATATATTAATGTTGGTTGAGATTTCATCAGCCTACATCCCTCCATGAGGGACCACCATCAACTGGGCCATAAGAATAAAAATAAATATTTACTGAATTAAGCAACTGCAATTTTAGGGGTGTGTATACTAAGTATTTGGGAGGATCATCCATTCTAATACAACCTCTTTTCTACATTAATTCTAATCCATTAGGTTAGAATCCATCCACTCCCTGATAACCTCTACTTTTCTGTAAGCTACATTTATAGGTCTGAGTCATCATTACTATTCTCGCAGTATTTATGATCATGTCAACACATTTATGTGTTATTTATAATTATGTCATTATTTATGATTATGTCAACACATTTATGTGTTATTTATAAATATAATTATTTATAATTTATAATTATAATATATAATTTATAATTATACTAATTTATAATTATTTATGATTATGTCAACACATTTTTTGATCCATACCACCACATACAACTGAAACAGAAGACAACTGGACTCATATTGACAAGCAGACACCCTCTCAAGTTTTGTCTAAGATCCCATCAGTCTCTCAAACCAAAATTCATAGACATTGATATATTTACTTTTTATTTATTTTTTTGTTGTTTTCCAAAGAAAAATTTTAGGTGGTGTTATTTCTTCCTTAGAAAATATTTTCACATTTTGACATTTCATTTTCAGAGCCACCTCTCAATATCTCATAATTATTTTTATTACCTTCATGTTATACATGAAGAAACTGGGGCATGAGAAGGTTAATTAACTTGCCCACAGTCACATAAGCTTTTAAGTAGAAAAACTAGGATTTAGACCCAGACAGTCTTGGCTCAGGGGTCTATGTGATTGGAACTATAATGACCACATTTTTAATAGAGTTAAAAAGTATAAGATGAGAAAATCAATCTTGAGATTTCTAAAAAATGCAATGAAAGTATTTAGGGGCTAAAATTAACTTTGAAAATGAATATTTTAAGTCATTGTAAATGTGAAAAATCACAAAAATAGACCAGCATAAAAAATTAAATATTGCATTCTAATCATCCAACTCATAGATTTTATAAAATAGGTTTTAAAGAAAAGAAGTACACAGACATTTACTTAGTACTTCATTATTCATTTAGGAAACAAATATTATTATAAAATGTTAAACATTTATATTTTCCAGTATATGCGAACTGTTTTTTAAATAAAAACAGAAAAAACATATTTCTTATGCCATATACACCATCTCACAGCTCCATAACATCTTAGAAAGCTATTTCCAATACACAAATTCCATGCGTCTGACAATAACAATATTAAAGGCTATAAGGTCAAGCCTACAAGAATACATTTTTATTCATTGTCCAAATCAGAAAATATTTTGATTTTTTTTGCAGTTAAATACATTCACTAACTATTACGCATTTATTTTGTGTCTTTTATTTTTACTATTGTAAAAATAAAATTAATAAAGTAATATATTCATTTCTTAGAGGCCAAAATATCAAGAATGATTTATATTATGGTTGGTTTGTTATGAGATACATATGCCATTTATTCTTGAACAGAGAATTTTTGCTTACCTTCTTTTGTAGGACACAATGGAAAATGAATATAAACATTCCCTGTAGAGAATTGAAAATGGTGAAGAGATACGCCATGATGACTGTGCTTTCATTAATATACATGAGTCCAAAGGCCCAGGTCAATCCTAACAGGCAGAGAAGAGCTATTGCACCTATAACCCATGACCTGTAGAGAGAAAAGAAAATTAAAGGTTATGAAATGATCGGTCGGTAATTAACACAATCATATAATATCAACAATACTGACACTGAAAAAAATGTTACGGTAAGTTTTATTGACAGAAAATGTAAGACAGGTGGTGTAAGTACTTTAAGATTTTAATGGGGACTACAAGTTTTCAAATTTGAGGAGATATACATGAATGAAAATGTTATGAACACAGAAATTCGTTTGAGCAAAAGCAGATTTGTACTATTCAATTATTCATGTATTTGCAGCACATATGCAAATGATATGGAGATGTAATTATGGTGAATGGCAAGGGGGAAAAAGTCTATAAAGCTATGTTAGTTTCCACTGGCCTCATTGTTATGATAACATTTGTTTGATTGGACTCTCTCCATTAGTGCTTCATCCGATACGCTTTTACCCCATTTTTCCAAATTTCCTCTTTTTCCATAAAAATTTTAGTATTACTGACAAAAACAGAGCTCATATTAGCAGGAGCCAGTATATGGAATATATATATGAATTTTAAGAGCTCTATTTGTCTGTTTCTATAGTTATGTAAAACAAATGTGATACAGCGGGTGGGAAAAATCGTTCCACTCTGCATTGCAATCTACTTTGCCTTTGGATTGCTGTCTTCTAGGTTAAGCTGGACTAGACTTAGAAAATCAGGCAACTGGCAGCTTTGTTGAAAAGAATCTTAAAAGCTCAGGGCACCTTCATCTCTTTGAAGGGTCTATAAATTCGAAGGAGAAGATGGAGCTGAGAATGGGATGGAGCGGTATGAACAAAGTAGGCTAGAATGGAAGACAATTCTCACTCTCCATTCCCTTAGTTTCCTCCAGCTGCCATTCGCAATAGTAATCAATGGATGACATAAGTCCATATATTCGTGGCCATGTGTTATGTACTTACTATCAATGTAGAATGAATCTTTCCAATAGATGGGAATTCAATATGTGAAAATGGAATCCTTTTCAACTCCTCTCTAAGTGTATGGGAGAATAGGACCAAACCAGTCTAGATTTCTATATCCTCATGAAACCACCCTTTCCTTTCCCAACACACTTCATTTGAACAGAGTAAACTAATATTTCTTTTCATCAGACTACACTCCTCCACTTGCATTGTCTAAGGAAGAAATGTTTATCGGGATTGAAACTTTGCAACATGAAGGGGTTAAAAAGAAAACACATGTATTTACTATAATCTGAAGCTGGGTTGAGTAAAGTTTTCAGAGAGAACTACATCTTAAGAAAGATATGGTCCCAAAGTAGTCAATTAATATTAAAGTCTTGTTAAAATAATCATGAATATTTACTATTTTCCTTCAACAACCATCAGCTACTATATTCCATATTTAAATATCCACTAAATTTAACATGTTCAATTTAAAACATTAACATTATTGAATAAAGAATCCCTACAGGAGGTTTGCCATTGTATGTGGAATGTTTGCTTATATGAATTAGAAAACATCTTAGATATTAATATTTTATTCTATAACTAGATTAAAAATATGGGAACTTTCAAGGTAAAGACCTCAGCTTCTTCTTACAGACATTGGAAAAAGGAAAAAATGGAAAGAATACCATTAAATCAAGGCAAAATTGCTATTTAAATTTAGAAATACAAGTATAGGATAAAATCCTCAAGTTAGCTAGTATCTACTTGTAAACACATGATGGGCCCAAGAGTTAATAATATAAAACTGCAATGAGCCCAATTTCTAAAGAAAAAAATAAGCAAGAGCATGAAGAAGTAAGTGAAATGTCATTGGAGAAAATGAAAACAAAGGACTCTTCACCAGAAGAACAAACTGAAAGTCTACAGTAAGGTCACTCCTTGGTTGCCAATCAAGTTTATTGTGGCAGGACACGTAATTTTAAAATGTACAAAAGAAAAGAGCCCAAATATCAACATTTATGTTTACTCTTATCAGATTAGTACAGACTTGTAGCTTTGTGTCAGAAATTTAAAAGGTATATTCATAAACAATTAGATCATTAATCCAATGGCATGTGTCAAAATTAAAAGAGGTAAATTTGCATATGTAAAATTGAATTTTTGAAGGAGGCATTTTTTTCCTTTTTGGATATTTAAAAGAGAAATCCAGTAATAACCAATGCAATCGGGTAGTTTCATACTCGTAAGGTCATTTTGAAGGTACCCCGCTAAATCACAAAATAATTTTAGATGAGTGATGTCCAAACAAACAACAGAAATGACGACATATGCAGCACAGAGGAACACGTCACAATGAAAGGAGAAAGCTACGAAAAGCGAAACAAGTCTGTACCACATGAAGTTGCTATTACTGTGGCACTGATTTCAGGTGATATCCAATTAAAAGAGGTGAAGCAGAATTTGTTTTTGGCAATACACCTGCAGCATATTTATTCTGCATACAAGTTGTATGCCTGATTATTTTCCTGCACAGTTTGCTTTTCTGCCTCAATGTGAATGACAGAAGCTCTAATGATTTTTCAGTACTGATCTGACAGCTGGTTCATGGGACCACACTGATAAATGGAATTTATCAGCCATTCAGGTCATTCTTACTTGATGAAGGGTCTGTTATCCTCATAGCTAAAGAATGCATAGACATAAAGACAAGAACACCAACATTAGCATTTTATGACAAAGATTTCATATGAAAAATATTCTCCTGGTCCCCAAAGGCTTCTGTACCCCACCTCCCTACAAGGCATCGTAGCCTTCCCTCTGTATCCAGAAGGTAAATCCTAAAATGACCATGAGAACTTACATAACAAGGAATAAAATCAATTTTACAATACTGCAATAGCCCTTATGAGACTAAAAAATTCCATTTTTTCATCATGTGCTCATATTACTTGTGACTTGACATAGACATTTATTTCTTAGAGATTGCATTTCTCTAGAGAATGAGAAATCTTATGAGCAATCTGGAAAAGGCTTGGGGGCATACTTAGAATGACAGACTCCTTGTCACCTAAAGGTATCCTTATTCTGTAATATTAGTAGGTAAGATTACTTAATTATGGACAGCACATTTCTAAGTAATTTTAACTTGCAGATGATTGATCTGAGATAAAACTGAACACTATAGCCCTTTGAAAATAATCAATCCTGACCACTTTAAAATTCTTTCTGTTAGTGTATTAAGAAAAAATCTGAATAATTTTTTTCTAGTAATAGGAGCAAACATACAGCACCCGTTCATGATCACTTATGTTAACTAATTTGTTTTGTATCATTCTGATAAAGTAAGATCCCAGTGCCAAATTAGTAAAGATTAAGTTAGGGAACATTTCAGATCATCCTTTTGTAAACAGTCTGTTCAGTGAATTGTGACAGAATAGAAAAGAGAAACTCTCTGCTCTTTTCTCATGCTAGGGGCAATCGTTTCCAATATTACGCATACACAAATAAAGCCCTTGGGCCCCAACTGTGATCCATTTTTGATTAAAGAGAACAACTGATGGGAAACCTCGCTTCTCCAAAATGATGACAGAATAAAGAATGGGGTAAGATCCTGGGATTTAAAGCCAGTTTGTTTGGAAATTAATCCTAGATCAGCCACTTAACCAGTTATTTGATCTCAGGCAAAAATTAACTAACCTGTGGTTGTGTCAGTTTATATATCTATGAAATGGTAATAATCATACATAGGTTTCTTGTAATTATGGAATTATATATTATATATAAAGTTCTCAGAATGGTGCCTGGTATGTATTGTGTACAGTAAATATATTGTTACCATTAGACTATTTAAAGCTCGAGTAAAGTCACACTGAAAATATAGAATCTCTCACCCAAAGAATAAAACACCAAATAATAGACGTTGAGTAGTCAAATTCACTTGAGGACATTTCAGGAGCAATATTATGCAGTAAAATAGATGCGGCGGAAATAAGTTTGTAAATGGAGCAGGGAATGACTAACTGTGCGGTCTAATATGGTGACTACTGGCCACATGGGTTTATTTAAATTTAAATTCTTTAAAATGAAATAAAGCTTAAAATTCAATTCCTTAGTCACACTAGTCAGATTATAAGCACTCAAAAGCTTCAGTAGCTGCCATATTGAACAGTGCAGTTTTAGAACATTTCTGTGTTCACAGAAATTTCTATTGGACATTGCTGGACTAAGACATTCTAGAAGGTTTTAAGCCAGAAAATGGAATTCCAAGTGATATTTAAATAATGCCATGGATATGTGAAAGGTAAAGAGTGAAGAATTTCTTAGAATTGATTGTTTTTAATAGTTGTAAACTGTTCCTACAAAGAAAATCTTGTACTTAGGTTAATATTGAAATGTTATAGAACATAATACTATGAGACTTATCCCATTATATGCATTCCCACTGCATTCATATATTCCACCGCTTTCCATCATTTTGTCAGATATTCTGTTGGCTTAGAGGATCTAGTTTAATAGTGTCTTTCTACTAAATTCAAGTTAAATTGATCGTAATGTTGCCACCATTTATGGCGGCAAAACTGTATGCTATTGATTCATCTTTTTATTTATCTACAAAACTAGTCTCTAAAGCTCAATAATTTTCATTCTGATTTACCAATGAAAGTCTATTGAAATAAAGTCTCATTCCATGCTGTATGACGAAAACAATTTCAGTGCGGTTATCTTAAGATTTTATAAAAACATGGACACAAAGGCCTAACATGCTCTTAGCAGATGTTAACAGGAATTTTCAGGTTACCTTATAATTTCTAAGTGGTGACTTTCTGAAAATGAAGTAAAATGTCTTGTACATACAAATTTTAAGAAACAAAAAGAAACCCTCCTTTCTTTAACAAATATATTTTTTTGCCAAACATTTTAGTTTATTATTTTATTCAACTAACATCTAAAATTAAAAGCTTTAAATATTAATGTCATAAAATTATCTTAAACTGTGATCATTAGAATCAATATCAGAATCAAATTTTTATGGGTCTTCGCACAGATTGATATTAATTATGCATATATTTATGTATTCTATAACAATTTCAAAGCCCACAAAAGGGCTATTAAAATCTAGCCCCATGGAAACAACTCAGAATACATCTTCAAGAGGACTGATTTCTTAGCCAAAATATTAACTGATACATACTAATACTGTGATATAAAGATTCATAATACAGAATATCAGTATAGACGGGTAATGAAAGGATAGAAATAATGTGAATGAGTCAAGTTAATTGTAGGATATTTTTTCTCAATTTTAAGAGTTCAAAAGAGAACATTGTTTTGGGAGATATTTTTTGAAGGAAATATCTAAAATTCAAGATATAAGGAAGATAGATTAGTTAAATACTTTAGAACTTTCCCTTCTATTATATTCACATATAGAATTTTTGTTGTTGTTGTTGTTTTAAGTAGTGGGATGGGTAATGTCTGGTGTGAAGGAAGATGGAGTGATGGGAGGTGTATTTGAGAATTTAATCCCCATGCCCAAAGATCTGATCATTAAGTCACAGCAGGTAAAGGAAAATGAATGGCTCAGGCAGAATTGTAGATAGCATCAACATTCATCCCACTCATCCTATCAGGATGAATGCATTCTGGGTTGCTTGGGTGACTCAGTTGGTTAAGCGGCCAACTTCGACTCAGTTCATGATCTCACAGTTCCTGAGTTAGAGCCCCACACAGGGCTCTCTCTTGTCAGCATGGAGCCTGCTTCAGATCCTGCCCCCCACTTCTCTCTTTGTCCCTTCCCTGCTCACACCCTCTCTCCCCAAATAAATAAACATAAAAAAAAAAAAAGATGAATGCATTCTGGGATCCTCTGGAATTGGGTCGTTTGCTAATTGTTGTTGGTAATTGAACTGTGTGTTTAATAGTGAGAAAGAGAGCTATCAAAGTGTAGATAGATATCCTGATTAGTATCTCAATATTTCCACATTCAGTATGCAGCTAAATTTACTTTCTCTGGTGTGAAACTAATTGTATCAAAGGCATAAAGACATTTCCCCTTGAATTTGGTTTAGGTTACCATAGCAATGAGAAAGGTATTGTCAGTGAATTTCTTATATAAATATGTATCTTATATAAAGTGTATTCTTCATTCTTCATTGAAGAAAAAATAAAAAGCTAACAAATACTTCTGTGTCTGTATGATAAGCAGGTTTTCTACTGTTCTTTAATCAGTTCCCAACTGAGGACTAAGAAGGATTCAGTTACCCACATTCTAAAAGGATCTGGCAACAACCCACACTAATGGACTTCAGGTAGAAGTAATCTTTGAGACACTGGTTTGCCAAACTACCAATCCGGGGTTCCCCAGTCTTTACAACTGGAATCATAGAGACAAGGTCTTTTAGGACTATAATGTTCACAGACTACAGGAAGCAGTGGAAAGAAAAAGGAAAGTAACACCTTTACTTGTACTAATTCCCCAGCAACAAATCTTAGCAGACAATGGGAATGTTTTAAATGGGATATATTTTTCGAGTTTTAAATTGATCAGACATTTAAACACCAGAATAGCCTGGTCAAGTAGCCACATCTAAGACAGCATTTAGAGATCTGCTACCCAGTGGTTAAGGAATATTTAAGATAGCATGACTCAAAGAGTAGTGATCAGAGCAAAATCTAAATATGTCATGTTTCTACCTCACTCTGTTAAAAATGCTTAATCAATTAGTAACAGGACAAAATCGTGACTGTTTTATATTTCTTTCAAATGTATTTTATATATCAGGACTATACTATCCGAGAATTATATTCATTTCTCTCTCTTAACCACTACAGGAAAATTAAAGAAAAGTCATTTAGAATATAATTCAACATTTCTGAGTAAAATATGAAAAATGTTTCATTATGGTCATATGTTTAAATCACTAAGTATTAAAGACATTAAAAATTCTTAGAAAAATATGAAAGTCATATAACATCAATGTAGAAATTATCAACGGCAGAGAAGATGATTGTATTTCAACTATGGATTTTATTGCAATGACAGTATTACTATTAAAAGCTATACTGCTACATTTTGTTCATACAAAATTTATTAAGAGGAGAATGAAATGAACCAAATAAATAAAATAAATAGCTTAGAATATATCATGAACACTTTCATTCCCATGAATCAATGTTCCTATAATAAAGCATACACCAATATTAAATTTTTAATCACAGATTTCACACTGCTGATGAATTGGGTAAGTCTGAAATTAAGCAGAATTGAGTATAATAAATCAGGATCAATAAATATTAAATCAATGACTGATAAAACTTTAATTATATTATCTTTACAACTCAATGTTATGCAAATTTTTACAACCCAATATAATATGGTTAAAGAATTAATTTATATATGAAAGAAATTAAGGATATCAATTACGAGAATGAATAATGAGCATATATTGTACATAGCTACAATTTTATTACAATTCAGTGTCTCCATCTACCAGGTTTATAAAAAAGGACTTGGTCATTTATGGTCATTTATGATTCATGCAAATAAGATATCAAATTTTGGAATCTTATGTTGAAAGCAAATAATATCGCCCTATGATAATGTATTAATTTTAATGTATAGAAGATAGTATAGGTAGGTTTTTCCCACTATCCTATGAAACCTGTCATAAACTCAGATGGTCTAAAGCAATGAAGGAGTTACATTAATTTATATGTAAATTTTTTGAGTGTTCCTACACCCCAAAAGTAATCTCTCTTGGACTTGTCTTTTTTTCCCTAAAGTTTACTTATTTTTTTAAGCAATATCTACATCCCGTGTGGGGCTTGAATTCACCATCCCGAGATCAAGAGTTGCATGCTCTTCTGACTGACTTAGCCACGTGTCTCTCTCTTAGGTTTTTCTGATCCCTTACAACACATCTTGCTAACAGATGCACAACATAAACTGAGACAAAGCACAGATGCTCACAGATACAATTCAAAGCTATGGTGACTTGATGCTGAGATGCTGAGCGTAGTTCCCAGGGAAGGAGCTTGGCAGCACCGCTCTTGTTGCTCAGGATGTGCACTGTTTTTATAACAGCTTGCTGCACAACAAACACTGAGCTCTAGTTTTGCTTTTCACCTTTTTTTTTTTCCATAAAACGAATATCCTGTTCAGATTTTTTCAATTAGCAAAAATAGCTACCAATGTAGGCCTTTTGCAAAAACAAAATAGATTAGCAAAAACTTTTGAAAATAGGGGGATACCTGTATATCATAGTAACTGAAAGCTTGGATTTGTGAACCATCTTGGCCTGAGTTTGAAAGCCAGCTGAGACTTTTACTAACTCTGCAAACTTGGGCTAATTATTTAACTTCTCTGATCCTCACATTCCTCATCTGTGAAATATGGATGAATACACAAATTTTTTCCCCATTTTTCCCCCATGTTGTGTATATTAAATAAAAGGGCTTCGTTGGCAGTCTTCAACACACACAAAAATATGCAAATTTACAAAATTTTAATTTACAAAAGTACCATATAAATATTTGCTATTATAATTACTGCTGTATACTGACCTTCTGACTTCAAAAAAGGGGTCAAGGGAAAAATACAAACACAGTGCTGCATTAGGTTTCCTTTTAAGTGTTTTGGAAATTCATATATTAAGTAGAAATCCAAAGGGGAAAAGGGAGTCACTGACTCTTTTTGAAATGATCCTTGGTTTTACCTTTAAAAAGCCTCAGTTTATACAATGTTTCATTGAAAATTTTCTTTGGGCATAGTAAATGCTGTGAATTTTTACATTCTTATTTGAAATGGGGTATATCTGGATTCCTAATGAACATTAAAGTCAAATCCCAGAGTTCTCTGAATTAGATGAGAAAGCTAAATTTAATTCATAAACATGGTGTATCCTCAGTGTCGAAAAGTGCACTGAGGAACCACAATGTCCATTAAATGAAATCATTTGAATATACAGAATAAAAGACATAAAATCACATGTGAAATGTTCATAAAAACTCATTAAGAGATTGTAATTAAAAAATTAAAATGTTTACTGTTCATTGTCTGAGGGCCAGTGTTTTTTAGACTCCCACAGAGTTTTAGAATTTTCTGTTTCTTCACAACATGTGATTACTGGGCTGGTAAAATTTGGTCATTGCAATGCAAGGAGATGAAGTTCTTTAAAGAATATACTACATACTTTCAGGATTTCTTTTTTTCAACTTAGAAGATGCACAAACTTTTAAGTTAAGTAAAATAACTCAGGGAATTAATAACTTTTTTTGTATTCATGCCAAATGTGTTTTGACAAGTTGAATTGCTATTATACTCTTTCTCATGCCATATGGTATCATCACCTCTTGTTGCAACAACTTGTGATAGAAACATTCATCATACCCCTTCTGTGAATAAACACCTTATTATAAACTGCTTGTAAGAACAACTAAAACATAAAAAAAAAGCACAACCGAGTATTTAAAACATGTCTGTACTTACTAAAGATTCCAATAAATGGAACCAAGGGAGGCACTGAAATACAACAGAAAGCAGACAAGTTTTATTTAATTGTGGACAAGTAAGGTAACCTTCATAAGCTTTAGTTTACTCACCACCACAATGAGTAAAATAATCTTGCTAGGATCTTTTCAGGGTTAAATGGAACCAAGGAAAGAATAGCCTATGGCTCTTAGGTTATCAGCTGGTATAAGCTATTGAAAAGCACTCTGAATTCTTGAATTTTTCATTCATAGGAACAGTGAAGGTCTGTTGGTAAAGAATTTGAAGAAGTTGCCCCCACACAGATAGGGCATAAGAACTAATTCCTTGGACAGTGAGTAGGCCTAATTAATGATCCAAGATTTCTACTACATCCTACTTTTAATAAGATGTTGTTATTTACAATTAAATTTGTTACTGGGAATCTAATCTTGAAATTATGTCAATGAAGAAAAAAATTAAGCAATATAATAAGTAAATCCAATTTTGTAGATATATAAAAAGCTCCAAATAGCAAAGTTAACAAATTTTAACTCAATCACATTTCAGGCCAAAGGGCAGCCTCAATAAAGTACTAAGAATCAATATTAATCAGAAGGTATTCTCTGATGATAATGAAATCAAATTAGAAGTCAATTACTAATAAAATATGCATACGTACACATGAGCAATTATCTATCTGTTGCTACTTCCAAAAATTCTTAAAGCCCCCCAAAACATTTTACAAATAAATTCTATCTAATATTCAAGTAATAAATAATTCTTTTCTTGCATAGGTTAGGCCTAAAAAGAAAAGAAGAAAAACTTTATGAGACTACTATAACTTAGCAAGTAAGGAAAGTTTAAGAGAATAAAAAACAAATTATAACAATGTTTTACTTAAGAACTTTACATAAAAATCCTAAATAAGCTATTAAATAGCAACATCTAATGGTACATAAACATCATGATCAATTACGATTTATCTCAGAAGGGTAAGGAATACATTACAAGAATTTAAAAGCTAATTCTGGAAAATATGTGGAAGACTAATAAAAGTCTATGAGTAGCTAAGGCAATTCTGAAAGACACAATCAAAATGGGAAGTCTGACTAGAACAGATATTAAGCAAGTTCTGGTAATAACATGGTGCTAGTAGAGGAACAAAGTGTACTCCATGGAACAGAAGAGAGAGCACAGAAACAAAGCTTTGATACAGGATAGTGTGGCAGCACAAATCTGATGGGAAAAGATGGATTATTTAGCAAATGATGTTGGAAATTTGGCTCACTAGAGAAAGAATTCCAAATGTCCTCCAAAGACTACAAAGGCACACACTGTAGAGGGAAAAGGTAACTGTTTAAAAGTATGTATCTCTTTGTAACAAAGACAAATTAATAAAGACAGGACCCACTGGGCAGAGACATAACAATGGCAAAAGCATTCAAATTGTGTATCAGCAAGTGAAAGAAAAAGTGTACAGGAAAGATAATAGGAAAAATAGGAAAACATTAAAACTTGTTATAACAAAAACAAAAACAAAAAAACAGGGGTGCCTGGGTGGCTCAGTTGGGTCAGCATTCAACTTCAGCTCAGGTCATGATCTCTCGGTTCATGAGTTTGAGCCCCAGCTCAGAGCCTGGAACCTGCTTAGGATTCCATGTCTCCCTCTCTCTGTGCCCCTCCCCCACGCAGGCTTTGTCTCTCTCTCTCTCTGTCTCTGTCTCTCAAAAATAAATAATAAAAACATTAAAAAATAGAAAATTTAGCAGGAACAAATGGGCATAAATATTCTACTAATAGGGTTCCTCTGAGTATTACTAAAGATGTTACATATGTGCTGTTTCATTATATTGTACTAATGAAAGTTACTGAATGGAAGATCTGGCAATTTTAGAAACCTTTGTGCAGCTAATTGAATAGAATGTGGCAAATTCAAAGAAGGCAGAAAAATGCCATTTTTGACTTACATCTTGGTAGAAGTAATATATTACTATCCAATGATGTCAATACTTTTGCTGATAACATTACCTTCTATGCTCAAGGCTTGGTTTTTTTTTGTTTTTGTTTTTTTTTTTTTTTTGATCTCATAATTAAGCAGTTTTAAATTACAACCTTAAACTATCAATCTTCAGTTCTGGAACTGAGAGGACTTTTCTATTAGCACATTGAAGGATCTGATTGAAAATATTAACGTCCACAGAAAACATTCCAGAGTATTCTAAAATGCATGCTCAAATAGCACATTTATAAAAGTCCAGAGACTTTGATGACAGACCTTATTTAAAATACATAATTGTATGTAGTGGAAAAATCCAACAATTGGGACTCAGTCAAGAGAAAATTAGATTAGGAAATTTTCAAGTGCAGACTGAGAAGCTCAAGACACAACATCCTACAATACTGTCTGCACATTTTAATTACACATTCAATGATTTAATACATAATCCTTTATTTAAAGTAACTACAATTTATATGCTTTCACCACTTTTTAAAATGAGGTAAAGAAAAAAATTATCATTTTAAAACACGGTAACACTCCTGTAAGAAAGCACTCCTGGAAATAGGAAAATGAGAAAAGTTGAAGTCTGAAAGAGTTGTTATTATCTTATTCCCTTATTGTTGTTTTTACTTAAATGAGAGGTACACCCCTGCAATTAGGGGAAACTGAAATGCACTCAGACTATGTTGGTAAGACTTTCAGTCCATCTGTGTAGTCTACAAACCCTTGTGATGATTAATTTGCCAATCAGTGATCATTTATTTATTTTCTTTAATCATAGAGCATTTTTGTCTCCTTTTATAATTTGGAATATATTTAAGTAGTTTGAGCTGTGATTCTTAAGACTTATGTATCTCAGTATTTTCTAGAATTTGGGGAGAATATGTATTTATCTAAAGGCAGAGTGTAAGCAGCATTGTCACCCATCCAGGGACTTATCTATCACCAGTTGATACTGGATAGGGACTCTATTGCTCAAGATGTTAACTGCCCGCAAAAAGATAGTAAGTAATGAATTTGGACAACAGAAAATGGTTACAGGCTTATTACTTCCATTTATTTTTTGGGGGGGGGTATATCTGTTAATCCAATCCAGCTTTCCACCATTTCTCTTCCTCTCCCCACATTCTATCCTATCCTTTGGAACTCACAGTCAAATATCAACCAATCCCCCTCTATACTAAACTTCATCTCTAGGTGTTTCTATAACCTTCATGCTTTAAGTGAAATTGTCCCCTGAGGACAGCACTTTCCCTGAAGACCACACAAACTCAAATATTTGTTCTCTCACAACCTTTTGGCAGTAGAAGTGCCATGGTGAGACCATGATTTCTCCTCCAAACTCCCAGCTCCTTTGAGGTTTTTACTATCAGATGTTTATTACCACTTCAGACCTCCCATTTTTCCTACTCTTCACTTTTTCGCTTTAAATCACTCCCTTTGTGTTCATACTTTCCTCCATGGCTAACCTTGATCCTACGACTTCTTACTTTCTTACCTCCTCTTTCACCTTTAATGATTCTAAGAAACCCCAGCTTTGGATAGGCAGGCATGTTGGGGGGAAAAAATAAAAACACAACCAAAAAAAAAAAAACAGGAAGAAACAAAACAAAAAACACACAACCATGATTACTTAAGACATGCTAAGTTCATGACAACACAACAGTGACACTTAACAATGGCTGACATGCCAACTATTCTTTCCTAGCATATATGTTTTTCTACTCTCCATCTTCCTTCAGTGTCAAACTTTCTTGTCATCCTAAGCTCTCAGTTGAATATTGTCACCTATTTGCTTGAAAAAAAAATGAAAGCAACCTGACATTTGCAAACACACTGGTGCACTGTGCAGACTTCACAACCTCTTGTAGAGCTCCTGAATCTATCCTCTAGCTGCTCCATGCTCAGCTGCTAAAGGCTTACCCCTGTGACCTACGGATGACTGTCTTTGGGCATGAGAGCTATTATGCCACAGAGTCAGAAGTACCTGGGAGTTTACATTCCATTCACACCACACAGGGAGCCTGTGATCAATTACTAACAGGTGTGAAATTATACAACACCAGCTCCTTTGCCTCAAGGTTGGAAAGTTGCAAAGTATAATTTACACTCCAGTGCTCCCTTTGGCATCTGGGTCAGTCTGAGACTTCACCCAAAATGACAACCTTGCACGCTTCTCCCTCTTACCTATACTGCTTCCCCTTACTTTCTTACTGATTTCTTCTGAAAGCACTTCCTAAATAAATTGTTTGACTGAATCCTTGATTCAGAGTCTGCTTCTGGGAGAACTCTACCTAGAATACTGACAGAATGTTCCCATCTTCCAACACTAATCAATCAACTGTCTTCAACAGCACCCCCACACACTATCTTTCCTCCTATTATAATGAAAGAAGTGTCTTTGTTCTTATAAAGCCAACATATCTGCTCATCCAGATGCTTCTAAAGAACTGTGCTTCTGGAGTGATTGTGCTCTCTCCTGCTTCATCAATGTCTTCTCTATTGGCTCATTCTCACCAGGAAACATACTCTAATATTCTTTACTTTGAAGAAACAAAAATACCTTCTTCCTAGATCTCAGACACTCTCCAGACTCTCAAAGAATCTTAAGCATTATCTTTTACTGAAAAATTTATCAAGTAATCCATACTTGCTCACTTGTCATTTTCTTAAAAGCTACTCTCTTTAGGCATCTTTCCCCACAAAATTCCACAGTGCCCCTGTCATTGACAGAACCATTGTTAATTTTTTCCATATTATCATATTTGCCCACTCAGAAATATTCTACGGTTGACCACTTCCTTCTATTCTGGGGCTTCCATGACATAATGTTATTACATTTACCTTGTTGACTATACTTTCTGAATCACCTTTCCCAGAACAACATTCTTCTTAGGTGGTTTTATTCAGTAATTCACCCTAAATAACAGTAACTCTGAAATCTCTATTTCTAATCCTGACAGGACTGCTGTGCCATTAAAAATCCTGATAATTGCATTTTCCTTGCATGATTTTACGGTCCATAACTTAAAATACTAATAGAATCACAGGTTTTTAAAGATGGGGCCCTTAGTGATCATGTAATCCAATCACTAGATTTAAAGTTTCATAAGCACATACTCAATATAAAATGATGCTTACTGAAAAGAAAATCATCTCTTTTAAAATTAAACGCAATTTATTTATAGATGTGCAATGTGATCTAACAAGGAATATACAGTAATGGTTAAGGAAATGGACCCTCAGGTCTGACAATCTGTTGAAATCCTAGTTCTGGCACTAACTAGTTATGAGATCCAAAGGTGAGTTAATTACCCTCTTAGAAACTTAGAAGGTTTATTGCAAAGTTTAAATTTACACATGAGAAGGACTTAGAATTGTGCCTAGCACACAGTAAAACTTCAACAAGTTAACTAATTGTCTTATTATTTTGCACAAAATTTCAAATAGAAACAACACATAAAATCTCAAAGTGCTATCTGATCAAGTACAGCAATTACAGTTGATTTAGGGGCAGAACCAGGGAGTAGTGGAATCTATGACTAAATTTTTACTTACAGTATGTGACTGAAAATACACCATAGTATTTAACTTAATATTGCCTACAATATTTTACTTTAAATATCTTCAGGAAGCATTTGAAATGTGTTGATTTGGACTTAGAAGCTAACAGTCTTTCAGCCCAATATTACTTATTCAAAGTTTCCCACGACACATTTTCAAAATCAGTAAATTTTGTTAAATTTTCAGACAAATTTATATATAGTCACCGAACTAAATAAAAATTACAATTTAAAATAATTTGTGTCATTTTAAAGAAAGCTCTGTTAGGAAAAAAAAAAGTATTTCCAGTTAGTTCTGATTACAGTAACCAAAACAAACTTTTAAAAGCCCAAAAATTATGATACAAGTGAGATTTCTTGTGTACTTCATTCAGCCTTTGGAAGTACTCATATCTTCTACATAATACTTTAAAGAACTATCCCTTAAATAACGACTGGGTAAAAATTGGCTTTTGTATTGAAAAACAATGATCTGCTTGGAAGTAATCAAAAGTGATTCAAATGCTTTCATTTACATTTGGAATCTACAATTCCAAATTTACTCATTCCTTATATAATTGTTTATAAGCTGAAACTACATTAAAATAATGTATTAAAAGTAAATGAAATCATGTTTGTGAGTTTTACCCATAGTACATACGAGTTCATTTTACAAAATAGAATTAAACAAAATATCGGGTGCCTGAATGGTTCAGTCAGTGAAGCGTCTGACTCTGGATTTTGGCTCAGGGCATGATTTCACGTCGTGAGTTAGAGCCCAGCATCAGGCTCTGTGCTGACTGCAAAGCCTGCTTGGGATTCTCTCTCTCTCCCTCTCTCTGTCATTCCCCTGCTCATGTACTCTCTCTCTCAAAATAAAGAAATGAACTTAAAAAAAAATTAAACAAGATATTGCTAAATATTTTTAACCTTTATTCAAATGTTTAAAATTCAAGGAAAATAAAGAGCAATTATATTTTTAAATGAACAAAAAATATAGACATAGAGGTTAAAAGTTTTTTATCCCCAGAGGTGCCTGGGTGGCTTAGTCTGACTTTGGCTCAGGTCATGATCTCGCATTTCATGAGTTCAAGCCCTGCATTGGACTCCACACTGACAGAGCGGAGCCTGCTTGCTTTTCTCTCTCTCTCTGCCTCTCCCCTTCTCTGCTCCTCCTCAATTTGAGTGCACTCTCTGTCTCTTAAAACAAATAAACTTAAGAAAAAATTATCCCCAAATTGTAACTAGATTCTTACATTAATTTTTAAATGATATATATAAAGCAATTTAAAACACTATTTGGAGACAAATGAATTTTACAGTAATTAAATGTTCTCATTTTCATAAGATTTGATTAAATTTTCATTATGTAGCTATACACACAGTAGCATATTAATAGAAAATTAGACTTGATTTTTGGAAACTTTTTCAGAAGTTAGAAATATAGGATAACTCAGAAAAATGACATTCTTAGGCTGTTCTATCACTAATATGTTTATGGACATAATGTAGGGCAAGCCATTTTCAAGGAAAATTTTGCATGAGTACTATAATATTCACCATACTAACTTCAAAAAATCAAGATTGCTGTGGTATAACAAAAAAATAAATATTTGGCCTTTGTTCCTGGGGCAGACTTTCTCAAACCCGTGAAATCTCTTGAGTGATAACAGTGTCTTTTGTATGCTAATGAATGATGGAGGTGGGCAGAGAGAATAGGAAAGAGTGGAGGTGAGCAGAAGGGACAGGTCTGGAGAAAAAGCCGTGATTAGAGGCTTGGAACTTTCACCCCCACTCCTACCTACAACTGCACCCCTAGTAAAGGGTGGGGGCCCAGAAATTGAGTTCTATCATTATTGGCCAATGATTTGATCAATCACATCTTTGTAATGAAACCTCCACTAAAACCCCTAACAGATGCTGCAGTTCAAGGAGCTTCTGGGTTGAACACTTTGGAAGGGCTGGAAGGTAGACTCCAGAGAAGCCACGCAAGTTTTACACTGCTGCCAACTCAGTCCCTCCCCCTTATGCGTCTTTTTTTTTTTTAAATGTTTATTTCTTTATGTTAGAGAGAGAGAGAACACAACCAGGGGAAGGAGAGAGAGAAGGAGACACAGAATTTTAAGTTTATAACAAGTATATATATTAATATTCATGTTAATACATAAATAGGGAAGTAGAGGATTAAAATAATCTTAGAATAATGTTATAGTTTTCAATGTTATATAACTTTCTTCCCAGGTAGACGATTACTTCTAGGCATAATGGGTACTTACTACGTATGACTCATGATAGTTTACTACATTACTTTAAAGGAAAACATCTGCTGGCCAGTAAGTTAACAGAACTCAGTCATAATTTTATCATATAAAGGAAGAACTGTTTTGTCTATACTCCTTCTTATATAAGACGAACCTTCACTGTACACATAGATCCCATCCCCCTGCCTACTCAAATTTAGAAACCACACAATTCTCCCCTCTTGCCAACATCAACTACCTGTCCATTCTTACCAGATTAAAAGGAAGAGGCTGTAATCTCTATCATGCTGAAAATTAACCAATGGATAAAACACAAAACTCCCTTGATCTTACATTTTCCTTCAACTACTACATATCTTGGCTCTTATTTACAGAAAAAGATCCAAAAGAGTTGTGTTTACATGTCATTTTTAACTCCTCTCTTCCTTTTCTCCCCTCAATCCACTCTAATAAGGCATTGTCAATCACTTTGCTAAAACAGCTTTTGTCAAATGCACAGGGATCTCCAGGTGGTCCAGTGATAATGGTTAAGTTCCCACCTCAACTGAAAGGCTTGATTCACCTAGCTTCCAGAACCTCTAGTCCTCTTCCTCTTCCACTGGATGCTTTTTCTAAATCTATTTTGTAGGCTCAGAATTTCTAATACGTCTAAAAGTTAGTGACACAGGGTTATTTATAGTCATTGGTGTTCTTATTTTATTTTACCCAATATCCCTTTATTTTATCCAGTATCATATAGATTTTTAAAAAAATCCACCTTGACCAATTTTCCTAAGATTGCAGCCAGTACCCACACTTCTAGGTCTGAGGAGTGGCCACAGGGAAGCTGTTTGTGGGAAGGATAGATGGAGCTTAGTCCTGACTAACATCAATGAGCTACTGAACTGACTCTGGAACCATCTAGTTCTGGATTGTTTGGGCCCATAAATCATCAGTGTCATAATTTAGACCACAATATGGGTCAGCATTTGATACTTACGGCAGGAGCTATCCTAACAGAAACATACGTTCTAGTGACTAGTGAGGGAAACCAGTGTGACTAGAATATCACTATCTTATTAAACCATCACATACCACTTTTATATATATAGAATATTATATGATTTGAAAAAAAATATTATATTAATGATATCAAATTATTATTTAGATTAAATATTACATTAAATGATTTGGAAAAAAGTATATATATATATATATATATATATATATATATATATATATATATATACCACATACTTATCACATACCACTTTTACTATTTTTCTGCTTTTTTTTTTCAAATCATTTCACTCTGCTTAATTTTTAAAGGAGATGTATCGCTGTGACAAACAAAAAAGGATTATTTGGCATTATGGAAAATAATAAATATACAGAAAGTGAAATCAATACTAAACACAATTGGGGGGCCTGGGTGGCTCAGTCGGTTGAGCATCCGACTTCGGCTCAGGTCATGATCTCACAGTTTGTGAGTTCGAACCCCATGTCAGGCTCTGTGCGGACAGCTCGGAGCCTGGAGCCTGCTTCAGATTCTGTCTCCTTCTCTCTCTGCCTCTTCCCCACTTGTGCTCTGTCTCTCTCTGTCTCTCAAAAACAAATGACTGTAAATTTTTTTAAATAAAATAAACACAATAAAATATAAAACCACTGCATGCAAACATAAAATAAAACAGACCTACACAGTGATGAATCCAAACTGAAATCTCCAGGGTTCATTGTCATTGCTCCAACGACCTACTCCACATCGACACTGAGATATTCAGTCTTTCAAAGTTATGTTGTTGAAAAAACCTCTCTTGACTGACACCTCATGTATTTTTCCTACAGTTTTCCACATCTTAGTAATAACAACTCACCCTTCCAGTACCCCAAGCAATAAACTTTGAAATCACAATCCACTCCTTTCTCTTATAGCCTATATAAAATAAATTCACAAATTGTTTGTCTTCAAAATAAATCCAAAATTTTAGTACTTCTGATTTATTAAATAAACTAATGAAAAATTTAAAAATAAAGATCAAATAAAAGTTCCTATATAAAAATTAAATAAAATCTGTGAATAAGATGGAATACTAATGTTATTTACTTATAATTTTCACTCAGACTTCTTCCACTCTTATGAAAATTTGCACTTAACTACTTTTGGGGAAAATGAATCTTATTGACTTCAGAAATGTTGGTTTCATAAAAAAATTCCATTTCCCAAGCTTTTCCAAATTCTGACTGCACACCTCATGTAGGATACAAAGGAAATCTCAGTATAAGTCACATATAAAAAACAAAAAAAACTGCTAATTTTTATGTTTTTTACTACAAAGAAGAACTATTTTTCCCTTAGGTAGGCAGCCTTTCAGGCTTTCTCATCCTTAGACTGTAACTGACTCTCCTAAATTTGATATAAATTTTATGTGATTATTTTAGGGAAAAGTGAAACTATTATTTGATCTTAAGTATAATGCAGAACAGTTCCAGTGTGCCTACGACAGTCATGCTTCAAATTATTTTCCTCAAATGTCAGCTCTCCCAGTGTATAAAACAGTGATGCATAAACCACCTGGCTTCTAGAAAGATCATATGGGGATTTAAATACACTTCAATGAAAAAAAAACTTAAGAAAAAAAAAGAGAGAGAGAAACACTTTTACATTTCAGAAAACTTTAAAATGCATGATTCTATGAGACTGGCAACAACACTTGCAGAATGCATACCTTTGTGAATCTGTGGCTGAAATTCATTTTCCAGATAAGTAATTGTGAAATGCTTTTACTGTGGAAATTAACTTACTCAGTAAAAGACTAATGGCTACTTACTACCTTAGCCTGTTGGAAACAAATCTAGTGGTGTTATATCAATACACAGAACTGCACACAGTGTTTTTTAGACTATTACTCTTCAGAAACACCTGGATCATTTATGATAATGTTATGATGCATTTCCAGGGATCTTTAACCACAGACCAAGGAAGTGGAGGAAGACTGGGAAAAATGAAATAACAGATAGATGATATACCTTTCAGAATTTTCTTGAACATTATTGTATCTTATTATAATCAATAAAATAAATCAATGACTATTTCTACTCTTTCTAGAATGAGTGCTTATGGGATATATGGGAATGAGCAGGTTTACCTGATTAAAAAAAAAAAAAAAGATTTGGTGAAACACATCTTTACTATAGTGTGCTGACCCAGTAATCTTTTTATAAGAGAGGTGACAGTTTTTAAAAACCACATCTCTAAATATTTAAAATACTTAGAAATTGGTAAAATTTTCATTGGAATTTAGCAGCATCCGTGGTGAAAGGTAAACTATGAATAAAATCAATTGCTTGGAGATATAAGCTATTTTTTTAAGTCTTCATGGACTATATGGACTATACTGACCTTCCTTGTAAAAAACTTAATATTTCAACATTTTTATATCACTAGCTAATATTTAGAGAAAAATGAGAAAGTATTGAAAACATTTTCATAAAAACTCATCTGGAAACTTTGAAATGGATCAATATTTTTACTAAACACAACTCAGAACTAGACTTACTACCATCATAAAGGTTCGAACTCTTTTTAGGATATTGCTCTGACCACAGTATAAAGATGATACCTGCTGTTTGAAAAGGCGGCTGGCTCTCTCTCCTTTCTCCTACATACCCTCTCTCTTCTAGCTACATATACATATATAGCCATCTTAATGTATTAACATAAGGAGAAAACTTAAAGCCTTAAAATATTCTGGTGATATTGTTGCATTTTTCAAGATCAAGTCAATTTGCTCTTCTGTCTTCTATTTACAGAACCCTACACCCTAACTCCATAAAGTAATAATGTAATACTAGTAATAAGGTAATAATGTAACATATTACATTCAAGCTGAATGTAATTCTGAGTTAACTGTTTCCAGCAACATCTAGAAACATAGTCCTCAAAGTGAAAGTTACCTTTAAGGAACAGAATAAGTAATTACTGACACTGGTGAGGTATAACTTTTTAAAAATTATTATTCAGCCCTTAAGTTATTTAGAGCCTTCTTAGATTTCTTTATGTATGACAGGTGTCCAAACTCACTGAGCATACTTTTTTTTCTTCAGGACTAACTATAAAATTTACTATTTAATAGTTAAATGAACATTTTACTCCTATAGCCAATTCTTTCATAATAGAATAAGTTTGGGTTTTTTTTTTTTAAAAAGCCATCCTTAACAACATTCTTAATGATACCCCATGGTAAACAAATTCTAGGCAGTCAAATTCTAACAGGATTTTGATATGAAGTTGAGCAGATTTCACCATGGAAAACACAAAGAGCCAAAGGAAGCAGTGTATTTCTACATTATAGTTAAAAATAATCATACCATTATGTATGGGCACAAATTATGTGATGTATGCATTATACATATAATTATATTTAATTATCTCAAAGCTCTACAAAGTAGATACAATTATGCCCAATTCAGAGGAGAGCCATGATGAAACTTACAAGGTAATATAACCGTTACAAGACTGAATAGAGAATCAAACCCAAGTGTGTCTGACACTGAAGTCATCGCTCCCCTCTATTATTGTCTTCCCTTAGCAATTAGAGCACAGGGAAGAAGGAAGAAAAGTGAAAGTATTTCTTTAAACCATGTGACAATATGTTTGCCAACCCACCACTCCTGCTAAACCTAAGGTAAGAGAAGAGACCAGAAATCAGAAAACATGACTAAGCCAAAACTGGAAGTCTCGAAGCCAAATTCTATATATGGGAAAGGGCAAAGGGACAAACACAAGAAAGAGAAGCTTAAGTTGACTCCTTGTCCCTCCATACAGGCACTGATTTTCTTTCTTAGGCCTAAAAGCCTCTACTATGACTTTTTAGTCTTTAAAGTACCTGTGATGTTATTAAACCAATAATAGAAGAAATAGTTGATAACCATGTAAACAATACATTTTTATTTTGAGGGTAATTGTCAAGAGTGCTATAAATGCTCCTCAAGAAGTAAAGTTTTAGGGGGCTCCTGGGTGGCTCAGTCGGTTAAGTGTTCAACTCTTGATATAAGCTCGGGTCATGATCTCACAGTTCCTGAGATGGAGCCCATGTTGGACTCTGTGAGGATGACTGTGCGGAGCCTGCTTGGGATTCTCTCTCCCCTTCTCTCTCTCCACCACCACCCCCCCCACCGCTTGTGCACTCATGCACATGCTCTCTCTCTTTCAAAATAAATAAATAAACATTTTTAAAAATAAAAAAAAATAGTTTTACACATCATTATACTTCAGCAACAGTGGAAGTTGACTTTGTGCTGGTAATAATTCAATAATTATTTTATTCATATTTACACATATGTATGTATTTAAAATTAGATTTTTGCTATGATTACTATAAGCTGCAATTTCAACTTGTCAGAAACTCAACCAGAAACTTATAAAGACTGGAATTACTTTTTTTTTCAAATGATTACCTATTTTGATGAAAAAGAGACAAAAGACAAGTAAGCAAGCAGTAAATAGAAATGTAGTTTTAAATTTTAATTACTTATTTAGAAATCTGAGAATTGGCATACCTCAGTTCCTCAGTAATCCTGTTACCTATAGTAATTCACTCTATTATTTTTTACAGAGTATAACATTAATATAGTAATGAGCCAGCCAAATGAATTCTCTAAACTAACACAAAAATGTGCTTATTTTACTGACGATGAAATAAATTTTGATTTAAAATATAATTAAATTATTTAAAAAAAATTAAATTAATTAAGGTAAATTGGAAGTCAGCCAGGCATAGTGTTAGGGAGAAGAAAGTGTTAGGGAAGGGAAACGGCAGAGTTAAAACCTGAAGCAAAAGAGAGTACATCCAGAGTGCCAGAGGGGCAAATGGCTTAACAAGAGGCCAGGGACACCTTGGTTGCTCAGACAGTTAAGCATCAGACTCTTGATTTTGGCTCAGGTCATGATCTCACCGTTTGTGAGATCAAGGCCCTCATCAGGCTCTGCACTGATAGTTCAGGGCCTGCTTGTGGTTCAGTCCCTCTCTCTCCCTCTCTCTCTGCCCCTCTCCTGCTCAGTCTTTCTCTCTCAAAAATAAATGCATAAGTAATTACAAACAAAACAAAACAAGAGGTTAAAGAAAGAAAGAAGCGACTAGACCAGGAAGGTTTTGTAGGGTGGGGTAGGGAGTCTGGACTTTTGTGTGAGAGTAACAGGAAGCCACTGAAGAGTTTTACCCAAGGGAGTTGCATAGCGGGATTTGCTTTTAAAGAGATCGTTTCAGCTGAAGGTGGCAGCAAGAATCAATACAAGGAGAGATATTACAATACCACTGCAGTGGTTCTGCAGAAATTGATGGTGATTTTTAAAAAATGGTGGCAGGGGTGCCCAGGTGGCTCAGTTAGTTAAGTGGTTCAAGTCATGATCTCATATGAGTTGGAGGCCAGCCTTGGGCTCTCAGTTGAGAGCTCAGAGCCTGGAGCCTGCTTTCAATTCTGTGTCTCTGTCTCTCTCTGCTCCTCCCTTGCTCATGCTTTGTCTCTCTCTGTCTCTCTCTGTCTCTCTCTCTGTCTCTCTCTCTCTCTCTCAGAAATAAATTAAAACTAACTAACTAACTAACTAAATGGTGGCAGTGAATACGGGGAGAAGCAAACACATTTTAGATAAAGGAGAGATCTATGTGTGAAAGAACATGCATAATGAAGGCAGTAAATATTTGATAATTGAATGAATGGTTTTAGAAAGATGTTGACTTTTGAAAGGTCTTATATGTTGGCTTTTTGTCCTCAATAAAGTGAACAATCTTAATAAAGTGGCTCATCTTAATCATTTTACAAAAATACAAAATAACCCAAGAAAACATTATTAAATTTTATACCCTGTCTTATATACTGAAAAAAAGATTATCCAGATAAATTTACAAATTTATAAAATTTATTTACAAATAAATACTCTCATATCACCTGTAATATTTAAAAATACATTATTATACAGATCCTTGTGAATTTTTCAAAATAAAAAGGATGACAGGCTTTGTGCTTTCCCTAGTGATAAAATCATTATTACCTTTTTAAAATTCTTCTTTCCTTACCAATTATGCCCTGTTGATTTTTTTACAAGTACTTCTTAAATAGTTAATATATTTTAAATAAAATGAAATGTCCTTCAGATTCTGGGAAGTTTAAGGAATATTTTCTTGAGATTGCTTTCTTATTTTCCCTCTCCCACATGCCCCTGTGTCCTGCAAATGGCCTTCTTTCCTCCTTGATAGAGGAGAGTGGGCAGAAATTCCTCAGTTTACTGCCCTGCCCTGCTTCTCCACCATATCTACATCATATATATTACTTATTTCATCCAGTCTCAGTGGAAAAGAACACCCTTTCTTCTCTTACCTAGGTAGAAAAGCATCCTTCATGTAATCTAATAGAGTAGAATTGGTTGACCACTATTCTGGATCTCATTCTCTACAATTCCTCAAGTCGCAGCTATAACAATGATTCCCTTTCTTATGTTTCTAACCACTCTATTACTGTTCTTCTCCATCAGCACGTCCATACCCTGTTTTTTCCATCTCAAAACTATCCCTTCTAATAACTACTTAATTTCTCTTCTTGCCTTATTGACTCTTTAGAAAAAATCATCAAAGGCTTGTATATATATTCCTCTGCTCATTTGATGGTTGGCTATGTTTCATTATTATACCCATTTTGTCTTATTTTTATTTTTACAAGTAGGTTATTTATTTATTTATTTATTTATAAGTAAGCTCTGCGTCCAATGTGGGACTTGAAGTCACAACCTTGAGATCAAGAGTCACATGTCTACTGACTGAGCCAGCCAGGTGCCCCATTATTGTACTCATTTTAAAAGGACAGGAAGGGGGCGCCTGGGTGGCGCAGCCGGTTAAGCGTCCGACTTCAGCCAGGTCACGATCTCGCGGTCCGTGAGTTTGAGCCCCGCGTCGGGCTCTGGGCTGATGGCTCAGAGCCTGGAGCCTGTTTCCGATTCTGTGTCTCCCTCTCTCTGACCCTCCCCCATTCATGCTCTGTCTCCCTCTGTCTCAAAAATAAATAAAGGTTAAAAAAAATTAAAAAAAAAAAATAAAAGGACAGGAAGGCTTCACAAGGTTAGATAAATTTTCCAAAGGCTATAAACTATAAAGCAGCTTGGACAGAACTTAAATCAAGATATTCTCATTTAAGGCTTTACTTTGCTTTGTAATATAAAGCTTAATGCCATCAATGTCATTCATGTAATTATTGCCATTTGTGTGTTTGTTTTTTTAAGCAATAACATCATAAAACTTGACCCATATCACCTGAAGAAATATATATG
Source organism: Acinonyx jubatus (assembly GCF_027475565.1). NCBI lineage: Eukaryota > Metazoa > Chordata > Mammalia > Carnivora > Felidae > Acinonyx > Acinonyx jubatus. The sequence continues at coordinate 151,870,318 of NC_069382.1, forward strand.
AATAATTACAGAACAAATTGGTCTTTTAAAATATGTGACTATAATAAGCACAAGACCTTTTTTTGCTGATTTTTTTATGTTGTAAAAGCTGTTACATAGATACCAAAGTATTCACTTTTGATAGTACTTTAAATACAACATAAATGGTAATAAAGTATTACTTGCAGTTTGCTTTATACCATAAAATAAAAGAGACAAAGAAGTTATCATTTACACTAAAGTAATAAAAGTATGATACGGCAAAGAAAACTTATTTTATAAGCCTATTTATTTATTTATTTATTTACTTACTTATTTATCTAAATTCAATTTCATCAGGAACAGACAGTCCAAGGAACGAATACTACAGTTTAGAAGGGCAGTCTAATTGTACATAATTCAAGAAAGTAATGACTATTATCACAACTAAGTAACATTACGAACTACAAAGGTCTACTACTCATTGTAGATAATTCTTATTTTGCTCCATTATATTATTTCTCTAATTTCTTAGCTATCCTTTTCAGTAAATTTAAACAGATGATTCCTTCAACAAAATCAACCACTTAGTGTCAATACACTTTTGTCACTAAAGTCTTTAATGTATTGCTTTATTCTATAACATTCATTAAAGGCCTACTATGGGCAAGAAACTGTGTCAGGCACTAAATGTAGATGAAAAATGGGTGACATAGCTGCTATCTGAGGTAGTTCGAGGAGAATGTTCAAAAGTCACAGGTGACCTCATGAAACGTCTGAAAGTACATTCATTTAAATAAAAACATTTAGCCAGGTTAATACATAGCAGAGGCAAATTATATACAATTACAATTTAATATGTAACATATATTAATGACTAATGTACATCTCCCCATTACAATCTCTCTCAAGTGTCCCAGCCTCTGAAGGGACAACATAAAAATTTTGGTTATACTGAGAAACTATTTTTCTTTTCAGAAAATGTAAATTAGCTTCTTTTGTATATATATAAAGAAGTACTATTAGTGTGGAAAGGAATGTGAATATTTTCATATCTCTGCATGGCAAGGGCTTTCTGAGCATAGAGAAATAGAATTTGGATTAAAGGACAAACCTTGGAAGTTAAAAGATGGCTGAGTAGATAGAGAGACTTCTGGAGTGCTTTGCCTCCCAAGAGGGAAGCGTTAGCATTTCAAAGGGGTTAAAGCCTGGAGCTATATATTTATATACCATAGGAGTTTCCATGGGGAGTTGGGTTTTCTCTTCCTCTCTCAGAAGGAGAGGGGGGCCAGCTTCATAACAGCTCCTCTACAATTGCCCAGATTAATAATCTTGGGATTCTTCTCCTGTGGTGTAAAATCTCCCTTGTGCTGCTCACAGGGTCACCATTCTACTCTCTTCACATTGCTCTGAAGGGGGAGATGGGGTGTTGGTAACTGATGTGGTTACTGCTCCAAGAAATAACAGTCTATCCAGATACAGAAACTTTGTATTGGCTCAGGAAAAAAATAATAAATGTACATTTTAAGAGCTTCTCATGTTGAAAATCAGAGTTTTGGGAAAAAGTTTTTTTGAAGACAAAGCTTCATTATACTTATTTTCAGGCAGATCAGGTCATCTCAGTAGTCAATAAATGATCTTATTCAGCAAAGACAACACATCGATCCTCATCATTCTGTCACAAGATTTCAATAGAATTAAAAGTAGGGATAATTTAGAGTACCAAACTTAGGATGGCTAAAGAAAACAAAAAGAAAAATCACTTACTTGATATTATCAAGGCAGCCTGATTCAGGTTTCAGAATGGCAGTATGATGAAACATTTTATATAAAGCAATCCCAAGGAAGATTACATTAAGCTGTAATGTAAAAGGTACTGTTATGTAGCATAACTGGAATAAAAAAAAAAAGTAAGTCTATTCTCCATAACAGATGAGTTGTTCTGGGAAATTAGCTCTCACTATACTTATAAAGGAATTGGATCATAGATGATTGCCTAGTATTTTAGCAAAGGCAAGAAGCCACTTTAGGGAGTTGGGATACCAATGAGTTACAAAGCACCATTATGCCAAAATACATACAAATAAAAAATCAGCAGCAGTTGGAATGATGCTGTGGAAATTGTAAAACAACTCAAAGCCAGGTATATGTTGGAAAAAAATGGGCATCTGGGTGGCTCAGTTGGTTAAAGTTCCAACTCTTGATTTCTGGTCAGGTCACGATTTCTTGGTTGGTGAGTTCAAGCTCCATGTCAGGCTCTATGCTGACAGCATGGAACCTGCTTGGGATTCCTCTCTCTCCCTTTGTCTCTGCCCCTATCCTGCTTGTGCATGCGCACGTACTCTGTCTTCTGTCTCTCTGTCTCTGTCTCTCTCAAAATAAATAAACATTAAAAAAAATAAAAAACAAAAAAAAATTATTCCAGGTGTGTTATTATTTCTGTCCTCTGAACGTGGCCCCAAATTTACTGTTTGGGGATATATTTTGTGAACACAGCCCCAAATTTACTATTTGGGGATATATTTTGAAATGTTACATTCCAAAAACATAAATACTAAAATCAAAAATATATTTTTGAAGAGCTAGATCAAAAGGATTATAAAATGGTGGTAAATTCTAATGCTACAACAAACTAGGATTAAAGTCCAGAAAACACTCAATGATACCGTTATATCACTAGAATCACCAGAGAGAGGACAGAACTTAAAGCAAAACAAAACAAAAAGTTCCAGTGTAAATTCCACATATTACATATATACAAACTATAGAAAATATATTGAACTGCCCTTTGTGACCTGGTTTGTTTTAATATGTTCCAAAATTTAGGATTGGTGGGGTCGAGGAAAATCCAATTATAAGCCCTACTGAAGTTCTCTCAATAATACAATTCTACAATCCTTTATCAAATCCAAAAAGTCTGAAAAGTGAGAGTATTAAAAAATTAATTGAGTGGCCAAAAAGCCTAACCTTAACTAAATCTATTTGGTGGGAAAACTGAACTTGTACTGACATAGGGTTCTTCTATCTTTATTCCATTTCCTTTTACTTTCCCATTTTTTTTTCTGCTGAATTATTACCGTTTGGTTTTAGAGTCCTGCCTCGTCCCTACTGTTGATATTCATTGATGTGTTTGCTTTGGGCAACTGTTTATTCTCTACTAGGAATTCTATCTAATATGCAGTACATGTACCATATTGTCTTTCTGACGTTTGAAAACTTTCTGAATTCTAAAATATGCCTGCTTCAAAGGATTTCAGATAATGAATTGGAGATCTATATCTTATTCAGAATCAAGAGGCCATTTTATTTGGAGAATGACTTTGTATTATAAAATGATGGGTATATAAATAACGCCAAAAATAGAAACTAAATTACAATAAATAATTCATATTTGAAATCAAGATATTATGCATCTAAAAATACAAAAAGAAGTATGATTCCAAACACTTGTGTAACTTATTTGTGCCATTCTTAAGTGAAATCCTTCTGAATTTTAAAGTTTTTGAGATTTATATAAAAAACGAAACTGGAAGGAATAGTAAGGTATATTGCCATATTTCCAATTTCTGATTTCATTCATAGTTCAAATTATGTAAATGAAAGACAGGAAATATACTGTTGTGAAACGTGAAGTCATTGCTGTTCAAAATCCTACAAAGCCAAATAGATTATGTTGGATCGGGCTCCTAAGGAACTATGGTACTGCATAAATATTTGCAAAGGCATGTTTTCTACTCCAACAGTGTTGATTACATTTTTTACAATATAAAAGTAGACTCTAATGAGTGTCTAATTGCTTGAGTCATATAGGGTCAAAAAGTAGATGCTTTTCCCAAATTCACCTATGTAAATTAAAGATGGCCAGATCATAGAAATTTTATTTTTTGACCTGGGAGACACATAGTTAGTGAGGAGTTCTTACCATAATTATCAAGGTCGCTGGTCCTATAAAGCTCCAAATGAAGTAGGTGTCAAGTCGGAGCCAACATCTGCAATGAAACACAAGGGAGAGAAGGGATTAAGGACTGGGTATGGGACATACATCAAAAGTGAGAGAGTGACAGAGAAGAATGTGAACTGCAAAGCATCCCACTGGGAGACAGGAAATATTACATTGCTTGTTCATTTAAATGCTGAATTATGTGCCCAATTTCTGACAGCACTATTGATGGAGTAAGATAATTACCCCTGGAGGAAGCAGGGAAAAAATGGCACTAGGCCTATTTGCTAAGTCCTTTTGTGTCTGTCATAGGACCCTTAAAAAAAAAAAAAAAAGAAAGAAACGAAAGAGAGAAAAAGCCATACACATAGCCATTAAATCGAGTAGCTTTAAGCTATCCTTTTCTCTCCAATTATGGTGCTACATAACCTGTCTATCAGCTGTCAGGCAAAGTGACATTTTCCTGTCAAGAAGATCTGAGGAAATTCAGTACAAAGAAGAAATAAATTTGGTATCAGAAGATTGAAGTTTAATTAGGTTGGGCAGCCAACCTTTGAGAGTTCTTGAGTCTGAAAAAGTGCATTGTTACTGCCAATGCTTCTGGGGTTGCAAATGATCCTTAGCATCCCGTGAAGTTGATTCATGACCCAAAAGTAAATTATTAATCACTTAATTTCAGTCACATTTAATACTCCCCCAATTCTTAAAGCCTCTGGGAAATTACATTTTCATTCTTCAGGATGACAGGAAGACAAAATGGAAGTGACTAGTTATGAGAAAGATTAATGTAAATTTTGAACAAATTACATTTGATGTTAAAAATCATATCTTGAATTATTTGCCATTTTGCTATATTTGAAGAATAATCAAAAAAGAAAACACCTCCAGTGGAAAATATTCAAGAGTGGTTTGCTAAGTAGTCTAAAACTGCAAGTCCAAAGTAGATAAGTATTTGATTATTATGAAAATGTTACTTAAATCTCAGCAATAATGGGCTACCAGAGAAGGTATGAAGAAAGGAACTTATCAATGTCCATCGGTAGAGGAATGGATCAATCAAATGTTTTCTATTCATATGAGGAAATGTTATAAAACAGGTAAAAGGGAGGAGGTGGATTTTCATATGTCAACAAGAGAGATCATAACAACAAATGCCTTACACCTTTGAACATGCAGTTCACCCTTGAACAACATAGTTTTGAAGTGTGTGGGTCCACTTCCATGTGGATTATTTTTTGATAAATACAGTACAGTCCTGTAAATGTACTTTCTCTTCCTTGGGATTTTCTTAATAACATTTCCTTTCCTCTAGTTTACTTTATTGTAAGAACACAGTGTATCATATATATAACATATAAAATATGTGCTAATTGACTATTGATATTATCGGTACGGCTTCTGTCTGGTCAACAATAAGCTATTAGTAGTTACGTTTGGGGGGGATCAAAAGTTATATGCAGATTTGGACCGCACAGGGGTCAGCACTCAGAGCTCTTCAAGTGTCAAGTGTATAGTTAAAATATTACTTATATTTTTGACAGATATACACACACATATAAGTAATTTTATTTAATTGAAAGGGAAAAAATCAAACTCATATTAGTGTTTGCCTCTAATATGAGAGTAGGAGGACTAAAAGTGGACCAAAGGGCTTAACCATATGTTTTATTTTAATAATTACTGGAAACAACATGCCAAAATACAACAGTCTAACATCTGAGTGATTGAGGCAGTGATGTTTACTGTTTTTCTTTTGACTTTTCCATAACTTAATTTTTTAAAAAAGGTTAAATCCTAAATTTTTAAGCAAATTAAAAATAACCATATACTCTGAAAAGATCAATTTTAAAACAACAAAAATCCAGCTTTCTTCTACTAAGTTAAATATATGTAATTTCAACAGAAGTTTAATATTTGCCCTCCAAAAAGAAACTGACTACAAGTTCATATTTTTTTACATAGATGGATATTTTTTTCTATATTCAAGATAAACATAACAATCCTACTTGAAAAAATGCTATCATGGAAACAATAAACACTTAAACTGCCAGCTCTTAGCTTGCTTAATTAGTTATCTTTTTGTTGGTGTGTTGTCCAAAAACTGTGGTCATGGAAAATAAATGTATGGTGGTGCCAACAAGCAGAATCAAACCAGAAAATTCAGGTTTGAAATATGAATATTATCTTCATGCTGACCACAGGGTAGTTTGCTCTCACCCTAATACAGGTGTGTGTGTGTGGAGGGGGAAGACCAGAACAGAGGAAGTATTCATGAATCTCTCTTGGTTCTCATCAAAGACCATATTTTCCTTCAAGACCTCAAGATAAGAACAATAAAAGACAAAGCATGGACATTTTCCCATATTAGAACACACACACACACACACACACACACACACACACACACACAGAGTCCAAGAATGCTGCTGAAATTATAACATGATACAATACTAATAAATTTTGTAATGACTGTTAATAGTATAGCTCTTGTTGTTTTGTAGGTCAAATGTGTTTTTGAGAGCTAATTTAAGACATAAAACACATCTTCAAATTCTTTTTAAAAGAAAATGTGCTTCAAGAACTTCTGAAAAAATGTTACTCTACAGGTTAAGGATTCTTATAAGGATAATTTAAATTATGTTATTACAGAGTGCTTTGGACTAGGTAGGGAATTTAAAATTTTTAAATCATCTTACCAAATGTGTTGTTAAAATGAAATAATGCCATTAAGTTTTAGCCTTACAAAGCTTTACTTTTTGGAAAACAGTCTCAGCAAATGCTTTATTTGGAAATAAACATGCTTTTGGCATAATGATCTTTAAATGTGGAACTGAAATTACTTTAGAAATTATTATTTTTTTATTTTTTAAGAAAATGCAACAATATCTATTTGGTGTAATAGATTTAAATTCCCTTTGGAGAGGATCAGTGAAAGAGGCAATATGAAACACTTAAAATGTACTGAGTAAATCATCCCTTCTTGAGCACTCTCTGGGCTTGACTATCTTCTGGAAGGCAGTGTGGCAAAAATCCCTTTTCTAATTCGATTGCCATATGGCCACACCTGCTGTTGTTTTTGGCCACATGCTGGTTTTCTCAAAGCTTTCTCTCTTTCCCATTAACTAACTTAAAAGTTTGAATGATTCCTGCCCCGAGTTCCCTGTGCCAATGTTGAAAGAATTCACCTGGCTTTAAGGTAAAGGAGAGTATTATGTCAGGTGTTTATTACATGCATGGACACATATATCCCATGTCATGGTACTCAAGAAGTCTAGGCCATTCAGTGTGATGTGGCTATAGTGAAAATGCTCAGGTTAAGAGGAGACAAATGTGAGAGGAACAACTTACTTCATGAAGCACAATAAAGTCCAGCTTGCAAATGGCTAGACAGACCTGTTATTGAAGAATATGATTTATCTGAAAATTGCCTTCATCCACTAAGCAATATTTAATTTGTGAAGCCATTAATGTTAATAGACCATTCTTGCTAATTTTTAAGATATGTCAATTTCTTTTTCTAATGAAATTCAGTCATATGAATATAATTTATAAAGGATGTTTATACCAGTACAAAAGAGATGGCTTGCAGTTGAAAAAGCAAGTACATTCTGACCTCACTACATGCTTATTTGAAGTCATGTTGAAAAATATTGTGAGATCAGATATATTTTGGAATTCAAAGGAGCGCTTGTCATATATCATAAACCTTGACTTTTTCCCATTTGTCTAATACAAAGAAGTCATAAAAATTATCTTTTTGTAGCATTTTTCAAATTGTAAAACCAGAATATATTTGATGAAGTCTTACTATATTAATACAAGTTTACTGATTAAATATTCAAAAGAACTGGCATATTGCAGAATTATTCTCTTCTAAAATGTTAAGAAATCATATTGCAAATTAAATAATAAAGTGTTGATATCAGAACAGTCTTCCATAAAAATGTCAATTATCAACCCAGCCTTTATCACCTTCATGTATACACAGAAATAATAAAACAAATTAATTTCTCAAAACAAGACAAGAGAAATAGACAAAACATACTTCTAAAGCTTATTTTCTTCTAGTATTAAATTACCATTTTATTATCATTAGTCATTTTAGAAAATGTCTGATTCTGTATTTAGAAAACTGGTAAGTTAATTACCCAACGTATATTAAGTGCCACCTAAAACATTTGTTTTACAGTGCTTTTAGATTTCAGTAACATTATCAGAATCTACTTCCTTATGTCAAGTTAGCATGTTTAATATAGTGTCATTAATATGCTCTGGGACATTATATTTTGTTGCCTATTTAATTTACTCTTATCCAACTAGATATCTGACTATTCTCCAGGGTCTGAAACAACATAAGTTAACAATGGTGTTTTCTTCACTTCTACTCGACTCCAAATTGCAGACTGAACCATCCTTGGTGAGTATTAAATGTAGCCAATAAACAATATTTGGCTACTACTAGACCATAAAACTTACAAGGCTTAATTATATCAGGTTGTTTATGAGAGTTTGTATAATACATAATATTTCTTTTCTCTGTAACATATGCAGATCTCTTTATATTTGTACTACAAATATCTGGCAAGATTGAGAGAGAAAAGAAGGAATAAAGAGAATTGGGGCAAGAAAAAAAGGAAGTGAGGGGGAAAAGGGGCAAATATATACTTCAAGCATAATAACTTTGGTTCTAAACTCAGTGCATAGTATGTCTTTTAAGATTTTTTTTAAGATTATTTATTTTGAGAGAGAGAGAGAGAGAGAGAATCCCAGGCAGGTTTCATACTGTCAGTGCAGAGCCTGATGTGGGGCTCTAATTCATGAACTGTGAGATCATGACCTGAGTTGAAATCAAGAGCCAGATGTTTAACTGACTGAAGCCACCCAGGCGCCCTTGTTAAGACTTTTTTTACCCCTGTTCAGATTTTTTTAACGTTTATTTATTTTTGAGATAGAGAGAGACAGAGCATGAATGGGGGAAGGTCAGAGAGAGAGGGAGACACAGAATCTGAAACAGGCTCCAGGCTCTGAGCTGTCAGCACAGAGCCCAACGTGGGGTTTGAACCCACGAACTGCGAGACCATGACCTGAGCTGAAGTCAGACGCTCAACCGACTGAGCCACCCAGTTGCCCCGCCCTGTTCAGATTTTTTAATGCCATTTTCATCATAGCACACTCATGCATCTAATCTTGAAATACTTTGTGAGCAAGTATATGAACTGGAAAAAATATTGGCAGAGTGATGCAGGAATGGAGTGTGACCATGGTAGTCAAGACTAGCATTTGTGGTTCACCTACAGATTGGGATCGCAGAATTCAGCACTAGATCTCATAGATGAAATGCAGGTTATATTATCTTCATGTCCCCAGTATGTTACTTGAAAGATAAATGTTTCACTACTTCATCAGCAAAATACATCCCACACTTTTAGGGTGGACTACAAAGGTTAGGAAAGCTTTAATTTATTATTACTAACTGTTGGAATATTTCCCATGGTCCCACATTGCTTAAGTTAATTGAGGCAACAACATAAGAATTGTAATTACTACTCTATAAACGGATGCTTTTAATACAATTTATTGTACTAAATTAGAACAATGTTGCTAATCATAAAATCTGTATTTCTTTATTTGTATCAGACAAATAATAGTACCAGTAATAATAATATTTCTAATTCAATAAATGCTTATATATACCAGATACTTTACATATATGCTTACTTATATATAGGGGCGCTAGGTGGCTCAGTTAAGCATCCGACTTTGGCTCGGGTCATGATCTCGCACTTTCTAAGTTCGAGCCCCACATTGGGCTCTCTGCTGTCAGTGAAGAATCCACTTTGGGTCTTCTGTCCCCCTCTCCCTCTCTGCCTCTCCCCTGCTCACACTCTCTCAGAAATAAACATTTATTTATTATAAATTTAAAAAAGATATATATATATATTCATACACATACACATATACATATCTATTTAATCATATATACAAAAACACATATTCTCAAACTTTGTAATAGTTTTGCAAGGTGCTTATTGATTGGAATTATAGATTGGAGAATGAAACTCTGGAAATCTAAGTGACCTGTCCATAGCTACAGCCCCTGAGGTGGGGCTGGAGCTCAAGGCCCTAAGATCTGAGTCACATGCTCTACCCACTGAGCCGGCCAGGAGTCCCCATCCAATTCAATGTTATTTAGCTGGGCTCCTTGTTTAATAATATTATAATCTAGTATTTAAAAAATATCAAGGGGCTCAGTTGGTTAAGCGTCCAACTTCGGCTCAGGTCATGATCTCTCAGTTCATGAGTTCAAGCCCTGAGTCAGGTCTGTGCTGACAGCTCAGAGCCTGCAGCCTGCTTCGGATTCTGTCTCCATCTCTCTGCCCCTCCCCCACTCGTGCTCTGTCTCTCAAAAATAAATATTAAAAAACATTTTTAGGGGTGCCTGGGTGGCTCAGTTGGTTAAGCATCTGACTTCAGCTCAGGTCACGATCTCACAGCTCATGAGTTCAAGCCCAGTGTCAGGTTCTGTGCTGACAGCTTGGAGCCTAGAACCGGCTTCAAATTCTGTGTCTCTGGCTCTCTCTGCCCCTCCCCCACTCATGGTCTGTCTCTCTCAAAAATAAATAAACATTGAAAAACAATTAAAAAAAATCAATACTCACTTTTCTACCCAAATGATTACATGGGTTGACTAATGAAGTGAAAATAAAAAACTGGGGGTGGGGGTTTTTAACCAGCACAGGGGAGACTACCTCTTTTAGAGTTGTTCTTAAACTATTGAGTTAGGAGACAAATATAAGACTTAATAGATGATTTATAATAATTTTCAGATCATAAAATTTGATTTCAATTATTTTTAAGACCTTGGTTATGCTTCTAGTACTCAATGATGTTCTGATTCACTATAAATGTTTATGACCTAATTGACATATTTCGGAAACCCCTTACAAATACTCAAGCCCACGTTTTAAATCTTGGACTATTTTTTGGGCTTTACTCGGTTCCAAGCCCTCCCTCCTCCTGGAACCTGCTCCCAATCCTTTTCCCATCTACCCATCATGTTAACCACTCCTTTCTCTTATATTATTTGATTGTGAGGAAAGTGGTATAAACTATAAATGTGATTTTCTCTTTAAAGAAAATTTAACTGTTAAAATGGTTTGCATTTTTTTGGTAATATTGAGGTAATTAAAATTTACATGAACTAGTTTCAGGTCATAAAATAAAAGTATCTAGCACAAAAATTCCAAATCAGCCCTGTTTAAATTATCGTTAAGTCAATGCCAGCCTTTATTGTCTGACAGTATCATTTATTGGATGACGTCACTGAACGTGCATACGGATAAGAGTATAAGAGAGACTAAGAGAAGAAACAACAACAGAGATAAAATTGAATAAATGCCCATTGTTAACGGTACAATTTAGAATGTAGTCCACCAGCTGAGAGTTACTTATTTTTTTAAATGACTATACTGATCTTCTAAACTCATTTTTTGAATGTCCAATTATTGTGACTAAATGTAATTCTAAGTACATTCTCGAGAATACTGTCAGCACAGATTAAAAAGATTTCACTAAATGATATCAGAAAATAATAATAAAATTATCTTACAAGCATTGTAAATTGATGGCAAACTAAGCAACTTCTCAAAAACAAATTATGTGTGTTTTGTGTGTATGTGTTTAGTAATCAACAACCCTAACAACATTTCATAGAAAAACACATCATAACGCATCAGCCAGATGAAATATGATAGTTACCACTATCTGCATCAAAATAACATTTATTTAACCTATAAAAGTAATTTTATCTCTGATTTTATCTCCCATTGATATGCTTCTCTACTTTTTAGAAATGTAAGCAATTATTACTACTACTATTATTATTATTATTATTATTATTAAAGTTTTCAGAGATAAAATCTCATTGGCAGTATAGTAAAATATAAGTACATTAAGAGGAGAGAAAAGGGAAAAAGGTTTATTATTATTTGGATTACCATAATATATATTCAATGGTTTTATTCTAGATGTACTCTGAGTGGTTGAAACTGAGGAGTAAAAACTTAATAATAATAATAAAGTTCCAATAATAAGTGAAATAGATTTCCTAGACATAAAAATTCAATGTATTGAGCTTAATAAGAATTTACAGAAAGTGGCTGATAATATGTTCTGAATTCTGGCTAATTCCAATTTATTTAAGACTGGATTTGTATTAAAAAAAAAGTCAATGTAGCATATAAGAAGGGGCCGCTGGTAAACAGACAAACAAAAGGAACAGTGCAATTGAGATAGTAGATTTACATGAAAAAAAGAGGAGATGAACAGGGAGTCAGGAATGCCATCCAAAGTCAAATAAAAGCAATGAACAATAGTAACAGAAACTGGAACAACAAAGACAGATTTGATAATAAGGAACAAGATATATAATTCTATACATAGAAATCCTTCGAGTTGTGTAAAAATTCATCGCTTAGATTTTTCTTTGAGAAGATATCTTGATTAAACACCTGATAGAAAACATGATCTGTTCATTTCAGCTTCTCAAGTAAATACAAATGACTGAATAATGTTTCTTTCTCCACACCTGCTTCTTCAATGGGCAAAATAGACACTGGGTTGGATGAATTCCCAATCGGTAGAAGTTAAACATTTTTTTTCCATGTATTCTGAAGGTCTCTCTGTGGACAATGTATTTAAGATGCACAAAAGAGCCACCAAATGCTCTATGCCTGCCTATGATAGAATTTTAAGCAATTTTCCTTATTCTCCTCTCTCCCTCTTTCATCTATCCTTCCTTTTCTCTATATCTGCTTTGTTGCTCTTTGTGTTGGGAAAAATCATAATTGTGGAACCGAACTATTATCAAGGCTTATTTTAAATCAGTGCCTGGGAAGTAAATTAGCCTCTATTCCCACACAGTAATAATGTCAGTAAATGAGAGCTTCCAGTTATGGTGCAGGAAATTAAAGCAATGATGGCCAAAGATTGAACAGTCACAAGAGACTTACATATTATTGATTCTAAGAAAAGATAGATTCCTACTATCCAGAAAATGACATCTGTCTCAAAATAAATGACTAAAACACAAAGCAAGCAAGTCTGAGTCAGTTTAGTAACAGGAAAATTTGGAAATATCTAAAAAGAAAAAAATAAATAAAATAAAAGCAAATCAGGAACTGCAAGAGAGTAAAATGAAATTATTGAGAAGAATATTCGAATGCTATAAGGTCACAAATAATTACATATCATTCAATTTAATATCTGAGAGGGGATGTACATTAATTAAAGTATAAAATCCGATGACCTAAGTGTAGTGACTGCTAGAGAGTTCCTTTTTAAGTTGATGAAAACGTTGTAAAATTAGATGGTGGTGATGGGTGTATAACTGTGAATGTACTAAAATCTACTGAAGCATACACTTTGAAAGAGTGAATTTTATGGTATGTGGATTATATCAATAAAGGTGTTATTAAAAACAACAACAACAACAACAACAAACTTTTGATTTAATCCCCCCACCCCTAAGAGGTCTTTAGAGGCAAACATTTTTAATGTCTTCAATCCTAATTTGTTCTACAGTGGTCACTGGGATCCACAAAATGAACTCAGACTTGACCACAATTCATAAAGGTCAGATTAAGAAATTATTATTGTTGTATTTAGACAAATGGCCTCATATAGCCTTCACCGTACTCCGGGCAGGGGAGGAGGGGGGGACAATCAACAGAAGTGAGACAGTCTTCTTTCAATCACAGTGTTCGTGCCTCGGAACAGACATGTATTCCACTTTAACTGTGCTCCCAGTAACACTTCTGCTTGTCTTCTCTCCTTATGAATTCTCTCTTCTGGGAAGTGAGCTGCTTTATTGCCAGCATATTCAGGCTGCTGATTGCTGGTGGCAAGTCATGAAATTTGGCTTATTAACTTCTGTACAAATTGATGTTATCTAACCTCATCTGAGCCTTCACTACTGCTTGGAAATCTTATTAATGTCTAATTGGCTCCTTAACACATTTTCCATAGTGCTCATTTCAAGGCTTTTCAAATCTCCTGTCCTCTCCAAATGACCTCACCTATTCACTCAGCTGAAGTCAGGTTCTTCTGCTTGATGGAAAAGTTCTTCCACTTCGAAATTTATCTTATCTTTTCTTTCCTTCATACTCATCTCAGAAGAGAGGGGTCATTTTACTCTTCCCAAAACATCCTAGTTTAGTGGAAATAAATCTGACCTGTTTTATCACACACATCTGCCACTAACTAGCTCTAGCATCATGGGCCAGGCAATTAATTAACTGATCTTTGATTTTTTTTTCATCTGTAAAATTAATGTCTTGGACCACATGAATTCCAATGCCACTTTCATTATTAAATAAGGTTTTCCTAATCTTATGTACAATCTTATGCCTTTCTATCCCCCAGGACCTTTCCTTTTCATTCAGCCTCTCTCTATATTAAATACAAATGAAGCATAAGATATTTTCTCTCTAGTAGTCTCCTCCTATCAACTTGATTCTTCCCACCCTAGACATTCTTCGGACTTTATTTTTAAAAATTCTTCTTCACTACTGTTATCATGAGTTAATCCTTTCATTATTTCTCAAACTTTTTCAGGGTGCAGGTAATACTTGAAAACTCTACTATCTTGCTATTGACTTCTCTCTTTGAATCTTCCAATTTGGTTTCTGCTTCCAGCACTAGCAAAATAATTGTTGCAAAGGACAAATCATTTTTCCTCAGTGCTTATCCTACTTGAATTATCTTTGATATAGAACACTACAGATGGTGTTCTGAAACACCATCCTGAAACTGCCTTCTCATTTTCCTCATGATTCTCTTTCAAGGCTCTGGTCACCTCTCGCCTTTCTCTATTTTTATTTTTCCGCCTCAATCTATGTCCTAAATGTGGGTATTCATCAGAGATCTATCTTGGTCTTCTTTCTAATGTTTTACTATTGAAACTTTCATTCATGCTCAGGGTTCCAACTGTTATATTGATGTGGATTACAAAAATATTTTTCACTGAGTTCCTTTCCAGTATGTTGGACATCTCTACATGTATGTCTCACCAATTTGAATGCACACTGAAACCAAAATTCATCTCTATGACCCAATACTCACCTAGGGAAAAAAAAAGGGAAAAATACAAGCTGCCCCTGTTCCTATTGTCTCTCTTTCTGTTAATGATATAAATTTATTTCCGGTAACTAGAACTGACAGGTAAGGAAGAACAGAAGCCATTAATATCAGGGACTACACTGTCCTCTGAATACACAGTTTCTGACATAGCTAGTTCTACATTTGACAAATGTCTCAATGCTCTGAAAGATATTAAAAATCATCTTCTTATAATTACTCAAGTGTATGATGTAGTTGTGGGACAATTAAGTTCTTTTCTAACAGAATCATACTGAATCTCAAGGTTTTTCCTCTTTCTACCTCATAACAAAAGTATACTCATGAATTGAATTACTCCCATTTGCTTCTCCAGTTCAAACATCTATTGCTATGAGGTGATATAAAGACCTTAGCTTCCAAGAAAATACAAGGCATTTATTTCAACTAGATTTCAAAAGAGAAAAGAAAAAGAAAAAGGAAAGAAAACATAAACTCACACTTTATCTGTTCCATAACTCCTGTAGTCTACCGCCGCGGACACAGCCACTATGAGCGCAGGCATCCCATAGCCAACCAGGTAAAAGTATTTCCTCCGTGAATGCTCACTCTCAAAAACCTCCACCAGCATGATATAGAGTTGCACTCCCTCCAGGAACATCCAGGTGAAGGCCGCCAAGAAGAAGAAATGTAGTAGGGCAGCAAAAACTGCACAGGCAATCTAGGAGGAAAGAGAACAAATGATTTGAATGACAACCAAACGAAATATCACCAACTACCATAACATCAAAACAAATATTTATCAGGGCGCCCGGGTGGCTCAGTCAGTTAAACGTCTGATTCTTGATTTCGGCTCAGGTCATGATCTCATGGTTTGTGAGTTTGAGCTCCGCAGTGGGCTCTGTGCTGATGGCATGGAGCCTGCTTGGGATCCTGTCTCTCTCTCTCTCTCTCTCAAAGTGAATAAAAATAAACTTAAAAAAAATTTTATCAAGACTGCGGTAATACAATAGGTCTGTCAAAAAATAACCTAAATAAGATTCTTAAATTTCAGATATTAAAACCTAATTAAGTATAACCTACCTTTCAAAACTATATTTAACATTCTACTAATAATGTCTTACAGATGACAGCATAGTATTATAAGGAAAAATAATAAAATTTAGGAAAAAGTTCTAATAAGAGCCTAGTTATTGATAATTATTTCTGAGATTAAAGTTTTAAAAATATAACTATGAATTATTTTTCTTGGCCTTAATCATGGGTGTTCTAACATATTAAATTCTTCAATTGTAAATGAAAGAGAAACATTAAAACCAAGGAGAATAAAAGCTCTTAAAATTCAAAACGAGGGGCGCCTGGATGGCTCAGTTGGTTGAGCATCTGACTCAGTCTCAGCTCAGGTCACCATCTCCTAGTTCCTAGGTTGCAACCCTGCAGCGGGCTCTGTGCTGATGGCATGGGGCCTGCTTGGGATTCTCTCTCTCCCTCTCTGTCTGCTCCTCCCCTGCTCATGCTTGCTGTCTCTCTCAAAATAAATAACGATTAAAAAATAAAAATAAAATAATTATAGTATTTTGTGATGGGATCACCAATTCATTATTATTATTTGCTTGTTTATTTCTTCCCTGCTTGATTTCAGAAAGGATTTAAGGTGGCATTGGGAAGTTCATACTAAAAAGTATAAAAGTAGGTTTAAAATAAAATAAAATAGAAGGCTCCAGAGTACTTTCTTTCCCTCTATTTCTTCCTTTTTCTTTCTTTCTTTCTTTCTCTTTCTTTCTTTCTTTCCTTATTTTTTTTTTTTTTGTTATAAAAAATGTTGGCCTAGAAGACAGCCAGCCCCTACTTTGGCATATTCTCTAAGGCACTACGAGTTTCAGCTGACCATATATTCATTTTCTTATGTGAGTTCTGGAATTCTCACTCCTTGGGGAAGCAGCAGTCTTTATTTTTAATTTAAGAAATTCTAGTTAAAAATCTATAGCTCCTACTAAAAAAAGGCAACAAATTTATAGAAATCATCAGATTATTACAGATTCAATGATAAGTATGATCCTTGAGACAGAGACAAAGGCCAAGTCAGTTTCACCAAGTAAGAGAGATGGCGATGAGGATGTCTCACGTCACCAGGCTAGAGACAAAGCCGAGCCTACTCACCGTAGAAAAGGCAGGAAGAGGACACTTATCCAGCAACAAGAAGAAAGACAAGTTGGGCTAAGATGCACTCTACTCAACTTTTTCATATCAATCTTTGTTCTCTAGGCTACTTGTCAGAAGTTAGTTTGTGCAGCACACAACGTGTGGTGAAGTTTGTCATACCATATGTACGTTAGGAAACAAAAGTATGAATAAGGTTTCTAAATGAAAAGAAATCACACAGCATTTGAATTGCAGGTTAACAAGAGAATGAAATGATTTCTTCTTGGAAATAGCACAGTTTTCCATTTCTTGCTTTTTAGAGTTAGAACCTCAACTATTAATTTTTGTTATCAGAAGACTTAACTCTTTTGGGAAAGCAATGTGCACTTTGATTGCTTATTCATATGTATGCATTTATGGGAAAAGCTGTCACATTTGTGTATGATAACCAATTAAAAGTAAAATCACCATAATTGTACCCTTTACAGCCATTAATCATGAATGTGTAATCACAAACATGAATCCAACTGCATTTTTATTGTAAAGTACTCCATACTTATGGACACATACCAGAGAACAGCATTAAGGGAATGAATTATTTATTATGCCTACACATCTCTAAAAAAATGGAAGTTTTTTTTCTCAATTGCAGTTTAGTCATGAAGCAAACTTGCGCTATGTGCATGAATCCTAAGTAAATAGAACGGGCCTCACAAAAAGTATAAGCAGGCATAGAGTCTGTTGAATAATTAGATACTATCTGTTATTCACGTTTTCTGTTTGGTTTCACCTCAAACAGTTGGCTGGTGCAGTTCGTTTCCCCCTTTTACTTTTCCTACTTCTTTCCTTCCTCTCTTTCATTTTCTGATGACTGAACATAGTAGTAAAGTACAAAGCTGGCATTAAAGATGTAAAAACAGAACTTGCACAAATGTGTGTCAAACAAAATTTGGGAAGAGCTTATAAATTCTAAAAATGACCTACTGTTTAAACTATTTTCCAAATAGGTCAATTAAAAAAACTCATTTTATACATGAAGTTTTTAATATGATATAAACTGATTTTTTTTTTTAAGTATATGATGGGGGCACCTGGCTGGCTCAGTCAGGAAAGCATACAACTCTTATCAGGGTTGTGGGTTGGAGCCCCACACTGGGTGTAAAGATTACTAAAATAAATAAATAAATAAACTTAAAAAAAAAGAGTATATGATAAACTTTCAAAAATAACAATTGTATCTATCAGGAGAGATATTCTTCAATTCCCCACATGATTTTATTTAACATTCATCAATATTCTGCTCTGATAAAAACAGAATGAAACAAACACCCACACATACAAACTAATGAGGAGATACAGTTCCTTAGAATTGCAAGGTTACGAACAGAATTTCTCAAGAAATGCACATTCATACATCCCTAACATTCACTGCCTCTTTACAACAATGGGGTATGAAAAAGGGAAACTGAGTAAGATCTGAAAATTAACAATTATCTTAGACAACTAGAAGAGAGGATACTTTCAAACAAGAATATTTTGGATATTAGAAAGCTGGAGATGGAGACATTTTTTCCTAACATCAGTGGAAGCTGCTTACTGGTTGGTCCGTTCGGTTGATCCCAATCAGGAAGAGCAGTTCAGCTACAAAAAGGCTGATGCAGAGGTTCTTGTGGATGGTGTTACGGTCACTCTGGAGCCCACGGAAAAAGCAAAATGTGAAGATGCAAATCAGGAGACAAACAAGGGACAGCAAAATTCCAACCCACGTGATCACATCCAGAAGAAGGTCATGGACCGCATCACTGTGCTGGAAATACAACAGAAAAGCCATAAGTTGCACTTATGCATAACAGATTGTGAAGTCTTATGAGGGCCTGGATTCATGAAGCATGATTATCATAATACACTAAATATCCTATGCACACACAATGAATAAGATAACTTAATTGTTCAGGTTTTCTAGTCCACAGGTAGAAGATTTTATATTTTCTGAGGTTTAAATCAGTTTGCTATTCAGGGATGTCAGTAGTGTTTGTACCTTTCTTGATTAAATATGCTTTTAGGATGCAAATGGTTGAAGCAACCTAACTTAATTCTGGCCTAAGATTTCAGGGAAAATTTTATTTTTTCAACTCATATCACTTTTTTAGGTTAATTCTTTGACAACTCCCACTAGGGAATACTCTATTTAAAAAATTAAGCTATATGCTTAAGGAAGTGGTGTCTCAACTGAAATGCTTTTTCAATCACCAAGGGATTTTTTAATAAAAAAATACAATTCCTCTGTTCTGTAGGTTCTTTATTAAAATTTCCAAGGTTGAGTTCATAAAAGTATGTATTTTTATAAAGATTCCCAGTTAATTCTGATGAACAGCCACATATGCGCACCATTTATTTAGTGGAAGATCTAAAAGAGTGAGGATATACACTGGATTTATATTCATATTGAATGGCTTAAGGAGATCAGGAAGCTTGATCCTTGAAGGGTTTGCATGAACAGAGCCTGTTATACATAGATGGAAAATAAGCATTCAGTATTACTATACCCCATAGCAGCATAATACAGATAGAGCTAAGAAAAAGAAAAAGCTCATAAAAGCTTCTGTACTAAAACTGCAATTTTTTTTTTGGTTCTGTTAAAATAATCTTGAGAGTTCCATACCATCCATGTTCCTTGTTCTTTGTACTATCTCATTTCTGTCCTTGTTCCAAGATTCCAGACTCTATTCCTTCCCTATGGTAGATTGACTCTACCCAAAACACTTCTGTGAAGCATTAGAATATATAGTGGCCCAACACAGCAGCATGCCAAGGTATTGGAGCAGAGTTCAGAAATTGTCCATGACTGTCAATGCCTCTTTTCTTCACAGGTTTCTGGAAAAGCCCTGAAGACCTAACTTCCATAAGTAGGACTTCTCAAAAACCTAACATTAGATTTTTTAAAAATGTAAGTGGCAAAGGGATCTGTATGATGCCATTCATACAAAATTTTAAAGGACAAAAAAAACAGTGACTTCGATTTTTATGGATATGTGCATAAGCAGTGCAAGTGTAATATGAGGATGGGAAATTTTTTAGTTAAAAACAAAGAAATGCATTTCTAATTGACATCTTTTTCCACTGTGTAGATCATACACGTTGCTTGTTATTTTAGGATGGAGGTTACTACATTTGGTTGTCTTCCACACTGTTAACTCACTTTCAAAATACATAAATATCCAGGTTTTCCAGTATTACTTGTGTCTATTCAAACTTCATACTTTTAGGTTTTTTACAAACGTCATACAAAGATTACTCTGAATATGAAAACTCTTACAAGTGAGTCCCTATGCTGTAACCTAAATCATAGCTCTTCTCAGATTGCCAGATGAGACTTCACAGTTGTTATTTGATACAGAACTCTGCTAGCACACTGTCAATGAAACCGTTTTGAAATATTCCTGCATAACTCTAGGTATATTTCTCGGAAGGAGCTGAAATCATGAAAAGAAAACTACATGAAATTTTGCTTTAACTGCTTTGTTCTCCAGGGGACACTACTAACATAGTGTTGGGTCTCAGATAGCTTAAATTACTTTTACTATTTGAATGTGGAGAGTGGTTAGTGCTACCCGGTTCCCTGAACAGAGGGCTATTTGCTCTCTTCTTTGACTCAAAGGAAAGATGCTGTGTTTGAGTATCAAGCACCAATGTTCAGCACAGCAGGCTTCTATAATGGGAAAGATGGCAGGTATAATACATTCTCAAATGTATCCTAAAGACCTAAAACACTAACAAGAGAGAGAGAGAGAGAGAGAGAGAGAGAGAGACAGAGAGAGAGAGAGAGAGAGAGAGACAGAGAGAGAGAAAGAAAGAAGGAAAGAAAGAAAGAAAGAAAGAAAGAAAGAAAGAAAGAAAGGAAGGAAGGAAGGAAGGAAGAAAGAAAGAAAGAGAAAGAAACCAAAAAACTCCTGCCTTTGTCTGGGTAGTTGCATTATTAGAAATGTATTTACTTTTCTCAGTGCCTTCATAAGTCCATCAAAAACCCCATGCAGAGTTATTAAGAGAAGAATACCAGATGTCAAAACATCAGTAGAAAAAGTACATTACACTCAAAGACAGAACAAAAAAAGTCTAGTGATTAATTCACCTTTCAGGTATTAGTGTCTAGCTCAGAAATCATCAACACCAACCACCCTGTGCTTACTATACTGTGATAGCAGCGCCCTTCAGGATACAACTCACCACTTGAATTTTATAAATAAGATGAAAGGAAAAGAACAATGGATATTAAATGCCAATAAAAGCTGTAAGTATAGCCTTCTTTATCATAGCATACCATAACAGAACTTTCAGAAGGCCAAGCTATGAAAAAAACCACATCCCCTTCAAGAGGATGGCCAATTGAATAAAACTCTTAGGCATGGTGTAACACTATGATGATCGATCAAGTATTCTTATTTCCAAGGTTTGGTGTTTGTGAGCACTATATAACTCAATCACCTATAACATGTACTATACATAACATTATGTGCCTTGAAATCTTATTAATCTAATATCTTATTAATGTTTTAACCCAACATGTAGTACTACTAGGTTTGACAAATGAAAAATCCTTAATAAATATTTGTTTTTGAATGATGATGATAATCGCACTCTGCTTAGACCAAATGCCTTAGAGCTGAATTACCTATATCAGTATAGGTTTAACATCCCTTTAATCTCCACTGAATGCTTAAAAAGGTTTCAAGTATTACATGTTAAAAACTGAGATCCTCATCATATCCTGTTTCTCCCTCCACCCTGTAAACAAACTTTTCTTCCCTCTGTTTTCCCATTTCAGTAAACAACAACAACAACATTCTATGAGTCACGTTGATTCCTCTCTTTCACATGCCACACTTTATCCACCAGGACATCTTGTGGGCTCTGCCTTCTAAAGCTGGTATATGCCCATCACTTCAACTACACCAAAGTGGTTGGAGCCATCCATTTTTTAGTAGCCCCCTAACTGATCTCCCCACTTTGATCCTCACCCCTCTTCCCTCTATATACAACAGGGAAGAGAGATTATTTTTAAATATAATTCAGATGATATGACTCATTGATGAAGGGCATCCAATGTCTTCTATCTCAATGACAGTAAAAACCAGTCTTTCAAAGGTCTGCAAGGCACTATAACATCAGCATCTCCATGGCACCATTTCCTATTCTCCCCTTCATTCAGTTAATTCCACCGAGTTGTCCTGCTCCATTCTTTGAATATGTCAAAGACATTCCAGGCTCAGAATCTTTGCATTTGCTGTTCCCTTTGCCTGGAATGCTCTTCCAAAAGGCAGCTGCATGGCTTGCTTGATACCTCTTTCAGTCCCTCTTTCAAATGGTACCTTCTCATAGTTTTTCTGAGTCACCATATCTGAAATTGCAACCACATTTTCCCCATTCTGACTCTTTCTCTATTACTTTTCCTGCATTATTTTTCTCATCAGCACTTATCTACAGTATATATTTTGTTAATATTGCTTGTCTACTGTCTGTGTCTCCCTCTAGAAATTATACTCCAAGAGAATAAATTGTTTTATCTTTCTAATCCCAATTGTATCCACAGGTATAACACAAAATTATATACCATAGAGTGGATGCACAATTAATATGTTGATTGAATGACTCTCTAATTATCCCCATCTTCTAGAATGGATTTAAATTATAAACTAAAATTTGTATCATGCTGTCCATTGCACAATCTTTGGAACTCTTTGGTTTTTAAATCACACACTCTAAAATCTTAACTAAAAGATAAAGAAAATTAGAGCTGAAGAATGAGAAGGATGTTACACCATAATATTTTAAGATATGTTGAAACGTCAAAGTGTTACATTAATTACGACAATGGAGGCCAAACTATGCAGCGAAGCAAGAAGACTTCAGAAATAAGTCCTAGGGTCTAAAGGCATGGATTTAACCCTGCCACTCTAATTTCACAATTGTTACCTTGAACAAACTACTTAACCTTTTGAATATCAAAAGCCCCATACACATAGAGATAAAATGACTGAGGCTTTAGTGTCTTGTGATAAGTAATTAAGATAATATATATGAAAGCAAGAAAGTCAATGTTTCTTATTTCCTTTTTTAATTTTTTTTTAATGTTTATTTATTTTTGAGAGAGAGAGACAGAGAGTGAGCCAGGGAGGGGCAGAGAGAAAGGGAGACACAGAATCCAAAGCAGGCTCCAGGCTCCCAGCCATCAGCACAGAGCCTGATGTGGGGCTTGAACTCACAAACTGTGAGATCATGACCTGAGCTGAAGTAGGACACCTAACCGACTGAGCCACCCAAGTGCGTGCCCCTCTTATTTCCTTTTTTAATTTGAAAATAGTCTGGATTATTTTCTTGTTTGACAGCAGCCTTCATTTAAATAATCAAAAGTCTGTATGAATGATAAGAGTTGGATCAGAAAAATAATAACTGTGACAAGAATAAATGTTAATGTTATTTTAACTAACATTAAACATTGGACACAAAACATTATTCCAACCAACTGATGAATTACCTAAGTTCACTTTGTAACATTGCCAGTTTATTTTATGTTAATTATATTTGTGCTATTGATGAATTAAGGTCACAAAGTGCCTGCATTATCTGAAGGAGGCAGATTTTAACTTTAGAATCTGAATTCTACATACACTATTGCACAAATGTGTTTATAACTTTTACATAATATAACACAAAGGTGCTCAATTTCACCTTTATATTCTTCTTTAACCTATAACAAAAAGACAAAGTAGCAATGGGAGATATATACCTAATCCCCACCCCCCCCCCCCCACCCAGAGTCTGACCATACATAGGTTACTATAATCTGTTGGGAAGAATTCTTGAAAAACTCACAAAAAATTTTTTTAAGACAAAAAATCAAAAGATTCAAGGAGATTAACTTCTTAAGAGAAGATGGAGAGGTGTGAAAGGAAATCTTCAAGCAGAATGACAGAATGATTCCCAGAATGATATTCCAGAAAGAAGATACTTTTGGAAAATGAAATGGTTCTATACTCTCTAGAAAGAAATTTTTATTAAAACAATATTTGTTTTTCAGGTTTTCTATGACATTTCTATTCATATTTGAAATGCCAAACATTTCGTCAAATCTACACAAAGTTTGTGATTTTCTGTTTTCTGTTTGTCTCAGTGAATTTGCTTTGCCTATCACCATGGAGAGCTTAGAGAGTAACACAAATGTCACAAAAGGGTGAGTGTCAAATTTGGGGAAAAAAAATGCCCTAAACAATGATGTTTTGTGGAAGACACTCTGTCAATGTAAAATACTCAAAGATACAAACAGGTACATTTAATGAAACTAAATCCAAATTTATGGAAAAGGAAAACATGACTTTCGTCTCATGATTTTAAATTAATTAATCTGAGTACACTAAGACCTTTGGTGGAAGTCTTGATGTTTCTAACTTTATTGTCCAAAAGGCAAGTCAACAAACAAGATGGAGAAATAGATTGTGAAATGTTTTTCATTTTAACTGCATAAGTGTTTCCAGATGGGACATGAACTATGTGAATTAATTTGTAAACCCTCCGGATGGTTTTTCTTTTATCATAATTTCAGAAAGTTATATTTTCTAGACACTACTTGAACAATCATTCCATATAATTATTAATTCTGGGCCAGTAATTATCAAGAACCTGTTTAACTTTCTGCATAATAATGTATCATTTAAATGTTCAGTCAGATTTGTTAAAGCATAATAATATGATTTTTTAAATTGCCTCTTAAACATTATCTCTTTCTGAAATATTTGGAACATACTAAAATAAATTTTCTTTCTTTCTTTTTTGCAAAAATATGAGCACTTGCTTTGCTATTAATGTATCACAAAAGCATAAGGCCAGTAAGGTTACAAAAGGCTATTTTCTGATGAATGTTGTGTAAACTGTGTAAATCAGTTCCTAGCATTGCTCTAACTCTTGGGAGACAGGTCATCAGACACAGTTCACTCTGCAAATGCTTGCAAAAATAAAGGGTTCAATGCACTCAGGAAATTAGGATTTCCTTGTGGAAGAAGATGAAGGTCAAAGTTGAGTAAGTGAGACGAACAACATAACCACATTTAATATTTTCACAGTAAATTAACCAAAAAATCAGCAAAATTTTTCAGATTTGTATTACATTGAAAAAAAAACAATTTAAATATTTTCAGGCGTTTACTGCTAAGAGAGAAATACTGGCACCTAAGAGCACACAAAAACATACATAACCAACTGTCCTTTGGATTCAATGGAACTTATTCAGCAAATCTTGGTTTCAAAAGTGTAGCATAGCAGCCTCAAAGTTATTTGACATTTTCTTGCTTTGAATTAAAAAAAATATTTAATTCACCATATTTGGTGAGCCAAATTTACAACCACCATAAAATAAGGAAACAGAAAAGAAGATAGTAGAAAATGTAGGAACTAAGTAAGTATCTTACTGGCGCTGAGTTAAACACAGTAATAGGTTAAAAAGGGTAGATTAAAGTTGATGAACCAATAATAGGTTAGTGATGAGTTAGAACTTTTCAAAGGCAATGAAATGACTGAGCAGTAAATAAGAAAGAAGATTTTATAAGTATCTGGGATGAGGGTAGGGAATGAAGCTAGGCAGACAGAAAATTCCATCCTTAGTGTTTCTAAGTAAAGTAAGGTGATGATGATAACGATAGCCAAAACATAACTTTTAAAATGTCATACTGTGTTAGAAGTGCATATTTGTTTTATTAGGATATGCAATCACATAAAACATTATGATGTGATATTATTATTATCTCCAAGTTATAGATGAAGGAACTGAAGCACAAAGAACAAGTAATTTACTCCAGATGATTCACCTAGTATGCAACAGAGAAAGGATTAGTGGTAGGGTAAGTAACTGTCGAGGTTTGCTCAGGACTATCCTAGCTTTATGTTTTCGAATGCTGGGAAAGATCCTTCATGAAAGGATCTCAGCCTTTAGAGATGCTTCAGAAGTTTGGGAGAAAATTATAAAATCTGTATGATAGTCTGGCTGAACACAGGCTGGAAGCTATACTATCTGCAGTGTCAAATTCATGTAGCATTGATTACCCATTTTCTTTAGCGACTCCTGCTGTTTTTCACCCTGACTCTTGATGTTGGCATCCGTTATTTGCACTTCCCAGTATCGGATCATCCAATGTTGCATCCCTCTGAGTGATAACAGCTTCACTGCTTGTGATCATGTCTTCCTCTTTGACTTTGGATTGATTTTGGTATGTATCCATTTGTATGTATCCATTGCTTTGTATGGATTGATTTGTATGGTGCTTTGTGCTACTTCAAGTCTTAACACTGTAAATATTGTGACCATGTTTCTAACAATTCATTACTGAAACTGAGAATGACAATAATATAATAAGATGACAATACTAAAACAGGCCAAACAACTGTGCTATTTTAAAGACACATGGAAGAATTCATGAAACCATATTGGAGAAGTAAGCAAAGTAGAGCATTTCGTACAATATGCAGAAATAAATTTGGGACTACACATGAGAGAGAAGGTTGTATGAATGTGGATATGGAGGTTGAATCTCACAAGTTTAGGATGAGGCAGGAAAGTTTTTATAAAACCAAAAGTTTTTTTTTTAATCTCCCCCCAAAAAAGACAGGAATGCTCAGTTGAAATGAACATTCATTGAATGCATTGGAGTATACCATAAGAATAAACATTCATTACTGTTTGTTCCCATTATTGTTTTGTTCCTGACTTGGAGATTGCACATTGCAGTGCTGTGAGAAAACAAAAGGGAAAATTTGGATAGCCAATGTTTTGTCCCTTCATAGTGTAGAGCTGATTCTGTCAGATCTTAACCAATGACCATACTTTCTCTAGTATATCAGGTGATATATTGAATCATGGCAACAAAATATGTTTCCCCTAGCTCTTAGGTATTTTGATTTGAAACATGGGGTTTGAACATTCTTTTTTTTTAATGTTTATTTTTGAGAGAGAGAGAGAGAGAGAGAGAGAGAGAGAGAGAACCTGTGTGAGAGGGGAGGGGCAGAGAGAAAAGAAGAGAGAAAAGTCCAAGAAGGCTCTGTGCTGACAAGCACAATGCAGGGCTTGAACTCCCTAATTGTGAGATCATGACCTGAGCCCAAATCAAGAGCGGGACACTTAACTGACTGAGCCACCCAGGTGTCCTGAAACATGGAGTTTGAAATCATTTCCTTGATTTCTATAAAAGTTTTAATGGAACTTCAGAAGACATAAAACAAAAGATTGTTGACACGTTGTCCAGGCACAAAATAGACTTTGCGCATCTATGTGCATATTCAATAGACAGTACAAATGTAAATTTTGGAAAAGTCAATCCAGCCTATAAACTTCTTACCTACTAAATGTCCTGTATACCTTGTACACAAGGTAGCTATAAGGAGATGTGGTTTGCTTACTATGATAATGAAGTTTCATAATGAAACTTTTTGGTCATTTTTCAGTTCCCTCAAAATGGGCATAGGTGTTTTTTTTTTTCCTTTTCTTCTTTTTTTTAAAATTTTCTAGAAAGGGAAGGAGACAGTCTCCTAAGACATGTACCTACAAGATGGATATCATTGCTGCTGGCCATAGAGAAGACGTGAGAATATTGGCCTTCTATAAAATCATATTTTCAAAGTGTGGGACAAGAAGAATGTCTTTCCCTAATTTCCCTAATGACATTCCCTAAGAATGTCTTATATGACAGATAAGAATGAAGAAAAAGATTATAATAAAACAAATTTTTATGATGTTTCTCCAAAGCTACTGAACTCTGAAAAAGCTATAAGGAACCGAGAAAAAGATAGACTGACTCCATTTGAGTTGCATGAATTTCTGTGTAGGTTAGGACAAAATCCCATACAGAGAAAACATTATTGGGGATTTAAGATTTTCCAAAAAAAAAAAAAAAGTCACCAGAAAGGGCAATCAAGTTAAACAGGACTTTCTCATTCCTTTATTAAAACCTTTATTATTATTTGGAAACCAATCTTGATTTCATAAAGTAAAGTCACCTCACTGCTTTAAAACCATTATCCTTGATAGCGTTTTACATTATTTAACAACCAGTGTGCTTGGAAGTGTTTAAAAATGATGAATATTTTGGACACAGAGATGAATTCACAGATGCAAAAGAACTGATTGACAAACAGCTGGTCTACCAAAAGAAGCTTCTAGATACAAAGTGGAAGGGCATATTTAGAGAGATGAGAACTAATTCCTACAAGTCTGAAAACCTATTAGGTAAAGATATTAAATAAAATCCTTTGTATTCTATGGTCAATATTTTTCTTGAAGGTTTTATTTTTAAGTAATCTCTACACCCAATGTGGGGCTTGAACTCATAACCCCGAGATCAAGAGTTTTATGCTCTATCAACTCAGTCAGGCACCCCTAGGCTCAACATTTCTGTTGAGAAGATATTTAGTTTGATGTCATCACATTGGATAAAACATAATACTAGGAATGTATGTAATATGGGCTTGGTAAGAGCAGAACCATAGGTCAAAGTGAATTTTACTTCTGACTTTATTCAATTTTAATTCTCAAAAAAAAAAAAAGACAGAAAAAGAAAGAAACATGTCAGAGCTATTTCTATTAAATATGAGTAATCTCTCTCTCTCTCAAAAGTAAATATAATTTTTTTAAGGGAGTGCCTGGGTGACTCAGACGGTTAACATCGACTTCAATTCAGGTCATGATCTCACGGTTTGTGGTTCTGAGCCCCGCGTCAGGCTCTGTGCTGTGTCTCCTCCTCTCTCTGCCCATCCCCACTCACACTCTGTATGTGTGTCTTTCTCTCTCAAAAATAAACATAAAAAAATTAAAAAAATATGAGTCATATCTGTTTAATTATGTACTTTTTGAAGTCTCACACTTACATATCTTAAAAATACACAATAACATAGTCCCAAAATTTAAATATCCAATAAAATTCACAGTATCAGAGGACAGAAAGACACATATAAAAATGTTTTATAGTTTTTCACACTTATTAGCCCTACTATTAATTAGTGTTAAAAACTATTAATGTCATTATTCAGTAGCAATAACACAGATGTACATAATTACTCATTAAATATTAAGTATATTTTTGATCTGGTAGTGCTGTTTCCCAACGAGCTCTCCAAAAAGTTGCTCACTCTGGTGGCCAACTACTCTATGCTCTTAACAACTTCACCAACAGTGGAGAGAACCACAGATCCTCTCCCATATTCCTTTTCTGACCAATTTTACTAAGTTCCTTAGAAATGGACAGGGCCAGGCTTTCAAAGGTAAAAACTTCCTTAAAATATCCTTTGAATGCAATGATTAAATCTAACAGTTTTATTAACACGGTTTGCCAGTGATTATTCAGCAAATTTCCTAATTCTCATACAAAATGGGTAATCTCTACTAAGATTGTTTCCATTAACACACACACACACACACACACACACAAACACACACACACACACACAATTTTTGAAACTACATCTTAAAGGGGATAGATGATATGGAATATCATAGAGGAGCTGAAGAACAATGAAAGGAAACAATGGAATAGCCAGACTTGAATTACGCAGATATGTTCATTGTTATATATGTATCATTCTTCTCATCCAGTAATTTCCTTCCGCATGTAAGCAAAGATAAATTCACCACAATAAGAAAGAAAAGTTTTAAAATAGAAACAAATCAACTTAGGTTTAAAAGAGAAAGTAATTTTGCATAACTAGATTATGAAAACCATACAGATAGAAACTACACCAAACCCTAAATTTCTACTAAAATTTTGGTAGATTCAAGCTAAGAATATTCCTTGTATGCCTGCTATACTTCAGGTACTAAATAAAACAGAATGTAGATATAAACACTCAGATACACACACACGTGCACACCTCTTATTTTTACTCCATTATTCCATTTCCATTTGATTTTCTTAACTAAAGCAATTTCAGGAGAAAGAAAAACGGGATAGTAACTAGGCTTTCTTTTTTCCACTCTCATGAATAAATTTATTGCATTTTAAACAGAATAGGGGTCTTCCAGATAATAACCCTGGGGACAATTACCACACAGGCCTATAGACAATAACTTGAGCTAACATTAAATTTTACAAAATTAACATCTTAAAAGTTCTATGAACTGGTAGTTAAATCAGTAAGCAAGCGACCATAGAAAACCTTTAAATAGTAATGCTTACACTATAAGGATACATGTAGTAAACTGGCAATTCTTTGAATTGTCTATAACAAGTTAGGAAAAGTGGTTCAGTTCAGCCATATCTTTGTTCAAATGCTTTTCAAATCTCATTTATACAAGTAGACCTAGTTGCCTACCTTAGAAAGCTATATAAATAACTATTCTGGAAAACCTAGCCTAATTCCTCTGGAGTCCAATAGTTCTCTAGCTTTATCACTTTATTTACTACACACAATGGAATGAAATAGGCTAGGCAAAAAGAAGAACAATCGCTGAATAGTCTCAATGTTAGAAAAGAAAGTAAAATTTTGTGATCTGGAACAAATAGAATACAGTTAGTAAACACATCAACTAGTTCTAATGAAGAACAGTATAAGCAATTGAGGATATTTTTAGGACATTAGAATGGAGAAGGTTTTTATGCTTAGTTTATTTGCTTGGTTGGTTGATTATACCTCCTTAAGCATGGGAAAATTGTGTAAGTAAAGTCATTATATTTAAAATAATTAAAAAAATAATTCTTTCAGTTAGTCAGTGCCAAAAATTGTTGCACGAATGAAGAAGAGACACAATCAATAAAAAAGATTATGTATTGATTGTATTAGTATTGATTTATAATTTCACTTAGGTGGAATTTGGGAGTGCTGATAGTGCAGGAATTGACAATGTCTGTCTAACCAACACTTTGAAGGGCTGGAAAGTTATATGCAGTTATGATAATATCTTGCTGCAGATCTGGTATTGGCTATTTCATTGTAAAAAAAAGAATCTGTCACTTCAAAAATTGATGCAAAGCACTGGCCTACACTCTTCTCTTTTTTAGGGAAAACTTAGCTGTGCAGGGGTCTATAAAAATCATTATAATTTATTAGAAATAAAACTAAATATTTGGGTCTTGACAGCTAAGTATTCCCAGGCTCAAGAGCTCAAGGGTTTGGAGGTCAGGCAAGCATATAGTGAATTAAAAAATATTTTAAGTGGGGCATCTGGGTGTCTCAGTTGGCTAAGCGTCTGACTTTGGCACAGGTCATGGCCTCACAGTTCATGAGTTCAAGCCCCACATCAGACTCTCTGCTAGCTCTCTGCTGGCCCTCTGGCTGTCGGCATGGAGCCCACTTCGGATCCTCTGTCCCCCTCTCTCTCTGCCCTTCCCCTGCTGGTTCTCTCTCTCTCAATAAATAAATAAACTTATGGGGCGCCTGGGTGGCGCAGTTGGTTAAGTGTCCGACTTCAGCCAGGTCACGATCTCGCGGTCCGGGAGTTCGAGCCCCGCGTCGGGCTCTGGGCTGATGGCTCAGAGCCTGGAGCCTGTTTCCGATTCTGTGTCTCCCTCTCTCTCTGCCCCTCCCCCATTCATGCTCTGTCTCTCTCTGTCCCAAAAATAAATAAACGTTGAAAAAAAATTAAAAAAAATAATAAATAAGCTTAAAAAACTTTTCAGTAAAGTTTATAATTCTCAACATGATTTTAATATTTTTTTATTCAATCCCTAAAATAATCCTGAGATAATGTTAGAAAAAATTACTAGTCTTATGTAACTGATTTAATAATAGGAACAGGAAGTTCAAATGATTTGCCTGAGAACAAGAAGCAATTTCCTTTGAACGGGAATCATGACTCTAAGTCTCCTGATTTTTAATTCTCGTTCTAAGTTCTCTTCAGATCATAAAGTGGGCAAATAAATTATGATGATAATACCTATTGTGGTGTTGTGAGCTAAATGAAACAATGCATGTAGACATTAGAGACATGATATCCATCCCTATCATTATAGGATATGGTGCCCTTTCTGAGAGGGGAAGTCCTCACCCAATCTCCAGCTTTGGAATCTCCATAAACTTTATTACTTATCTTTTTTTTATGTTTATTTATCTTTGGGGGGGGGAGGGGCAGAGAGAGAGAGACACAGAATGTGAGGCAGGCTCCAGGCTCTGAACTGTCAACACAGAGCCTGATGTGGGGCTTGAACACACGAACTGTGAGACCATGTGGGACACTTAACAAACTGAGCCACCCAGGCACACCTTCATTACTTATTTCTTATAAAATATTTCTCACTAGAACTGCAGATGAATCTCCAGTTCCTATTCTTCGTCAAGCTTATTTACTAAAGATGATAAAGAACCTAAAAATTGTAAGTATGAGGATCCACTCTGGGTATGAGAAGACCACAGGTCTCTTTTCTACTTAAAAATTCCACTACAACCCAGAACTAAAACAGAGAGAGCGTTATTAGTACTCTTAAAAATACAAATTTTACTGAAAAAATATACTTTAAAACCACAAAAACCTAGGCTCATTTCATGCCACTTCAACCCTGTCTCTCTCATTTTGCTTAAACAGTTATGTGCCTTCATCTAGAACATATTCCTTGACACTTCAAGGACAAGTTAAAGCTTGTTCTGATGTGTTTCCATAGCATTCTGTACCACAATGATAAGACACTTCTCACAAAATTCTGATTTTAGTGATTACTTATCTGTATTACTAATTAGACTATAAGCTTTGCCTCTCACAAAGACAATCATCAACTACTTGAGAAACAAACAAAGGGTACAGTAAACACATTACAATTTTTAAAATGAGATTAATAAAATCAAGTTTTCAAATATATTTCAACAGATTCCTCTTAGTTACAAAAAGTTCAACGTCCTATTCAATGTTCTAATAAGGGGCCTCTTGATGCAAGAGGAAGGATATATAGCATTGCCCACAGGGTTTTCTTGCCAAAAATGTTTAACCCAAATCTAATTATGAGAAAATAATCAGAAAGATTGAAATTGTGGAACATCCTACAGGACAAATGGCCTGGATTCTACGAAATGTTCTTTTCCTGAAAGACAAAAACAGGTAGGAAAACTTCTACATTAAATAAGGCTAAATAGATGTGGCAATTAAAGGCAAAGTGTGATTCTTAATTGGGACCTACATGGAAAATCAAAGGCTATAAAGGACATTATTAGAAGTATTGGAAAAAATTGTAATGGCTTCTGTACTAGAGGGTAGTACTTTATCAATGTTGAATTTCCTGTGTGCATTTATGGCACAGACAGAATGTCTGTGTTCTTAAAACATGTATGCTGGAAGACTTAGGAAGTAAGTATTATAAAGTCAGTAATTTACTTTTGAAAAATTAAACAATACTGCTAAATATATATGCATACATACACATAAAAGTCAGAGTCAAATGTGGCAAAAATTTAAATGTAAATTCAGAAAAATGGTGTATAAATTTATTGTATATTTGTTGTTTATTGTATCATTCTTTCAACTTTTAAAAAACATTTATTTATTTAAGAGAGAGAGAGAGAGAGAGAGAGAATGAGGGAAGGAACAAAGAGAGAGGGAAAGAGAGGAAATCCCAAGCAGGCTTCAGGCTCAGCACAGAGCCTGGTATAGGGCTCCATCCCACAAACCATGAGAAAATGACTGGGCTGAGATCAAGAGTCAGACATTTATCTGACTGAGCCACCCAAGTCCCCTTCACTCTTTAATAAAAGTTCTATAAAAAGACTAGTGAAAAAAGTGATAGAAGAATTTTTAACAAGGGCACCTGAGTGGTTCAGTCTGTTAAGTGTCCAATTCTTGATCTTGGCTCAGGTAATGATCCGGGTTCCTGTGTTAGAGCCCCATGTTGGGCTCTGTGCTGATGGCATTCTCTCTCTCCCTCTCTGTCTGCCCCTCCCCCTCTTGTGTTCTTTCTCTCAAAATAAATAAATAAACTTAAAAAAGACAGAAGAATTTTTAATGGTTTATTTTTCTTCAAATCCATAATTTCAGCTGTTCTCTCTCTATAAATAGCTAATTTTGTTTTTTTTATTTAAAAAAATTTTTTAACGTTTATTTATTTTTGAGAAGAGAGAGACAGAGTATAAGCGGGGGAGGAGAGAGAAAGAGGGAGACACAGAATCCGAAACAGGCTCCAGGCTCCGAGCTGTCAGCACAGAGCCAGATGTGGGGCTGGAACTCACAGACCTTGAGATCATGACCCGAGCGGAAGTCGGATGCTTAACCGACTGAGCCACCCAGGCGCCCCAATAAATAGCTAATTTTGGATGTACCTGCTCCTTTCACAAACTTAAGAAGTTTGACACTGGCCAGTTGCCAATTCCTCTTTTCAAACGCATATGCAAAAAAGCATCCTCCTTGCTATCACCAGATAGGTTACCTTTCTTCTTTTCCTCCCTATCCTGTACAGAGATAGAGGGAAGAATCCATAAAACTTTCCTCTTCTAATAATTTCCCCCTTTTAGAGCAACTTCATCAGAAGTCACACGAAAAAGACTGTAGGCAATTGGTGATCCAGTGTAGATTAGAGGGAAGTGACAGGGAGACAGCACTCTTCATTCCTTATTTATGCAAAGGAGCATTAGAGTTGAGGTCATGTGGTACTCTGGGAGCCATGGTGGTGAGAAGAAAATTCTCCCTTCACACTCACTCATATTTTGAAATATCTCCCTTGCCTACTGATCACAGTGATGTGAAATCGTAAATATTCTCTCTGACCTAGGAAATTAAAGGATGTGTGTTTGCAAGTGTCTGGTACAGAGGGAGGGGTGTAGGTCACTGAGGAAGGTGGTGCTGTCGTTCTTTTATTAACTAAAAGGGATGTGTTGCTTCTTGGACAAATTAACTTAGACAAATTAATGCCTAGACAAAAATGTAATGAGTTCTAGAAAATCACAAATTGGTACAGACTTAGTTCTAGGTAAGTTGGACTTCAGACTAAATATAGTAACTGATTTCAAGGAACTTAAAATTCAGAGGAGCTAAAAGAGACACGGAGATAAGCTATCTTGCAAAGTATATATTTCTCAGTGTAAAAACTAACCCACACTTTAAGGAAGTATATATAACATTTAAGGTCTGGGTATGGCTGAAGTTTCGTATGTATTTCAAACTTGTAGATATAAGCCATTTAATATATTACTTATATAACATATGCTCAAAACTCTCCTGCAGCTTTCCATTGTACTTTGAGTAAAACCTGCACCCAAATTCATTCTGAGGTCCTATAAAACCTTCCATTCTAGACCCTTTGGCTTTTTCCACTAACGCACTTTCTCTCTTACTCTTTCCACTCCCACTACACTGTTCTTCTTGAAGCTCCTCAAACACATCAGAATCACCCTTGGTTCGGGATATTGTTCTTGTCCCATGTACCTGGAACAGTGTTTCCCCAGATGATCTGCATGGCTGACTCTTTCATCTCTCTGCCCTTAATACCACACTAGTGTATAGTGAGACAGGTAGACAATAAAACAGCATACTAGTCAAGAAATAATTTCAAATTTTAATAAACCTATGAAGGAAATACATCATTATAAAATGGTTCACTACGAAAATCCAAGAATAATTCTTGGTTCCAAAAAGGTTGTCAATTTTTTAATATAAAGTTACTATTCAAGATAAGTAATATAACAAAGTCTTACATGTTTGACCATTTTCTTTTTTGTGGAATATCCTGTATTTGGAAGGTATTCAACCTGTCAGCTTCTAGGTTTTTTTTCTTTAAATAAACACATAGTTTAAAGTACTATATGCCAATTATGATTTTTAATCTCTACCGCTCCCTCAGTCCCATCACCCTATATTGAGTGGTAAAATTAAAAAAATAAAAAAATTTATATGGTAAAATTTAACAAATGAGCATAAAAATTTGGTAATAGAAGTATATAACCTTAAATATCATAAACTAAGCATTTTATTTTTCACTAATAAAATCATTGCTTAAATTCAAAATAATTTTTATTTTGGCATTTAAAGAATAAATAAAAATACTCTTTAAAAAAATAAGTACTTTCCTTCAGGAGCAACCGTTGAAACTTGCAACATAAAACTATCTATTTTCTTCGAGCCTAGTAAAAGTTTAACTATAAAATATTTGACACAGAATCTATGATATGACACTAAAGTTTTCTAAATTGTCACTATTTTGAATCACTACCAAATAAAGAAATAAATGCAATGATTTCAAACAGCAAAATCAATGCTTATACTTGGACTGGAGTGAAGCTGGGGTGGGGACAATACACAAAACACAGAAGAAGAAAGAGATGCAAACATCAAACTAAGGAAAGTAAAGACTTTTAAAAATAATAAAAATCAATATTGAGTTGAACTGACAGGAAAAAGTTTTTTTTTTAATTTTTTGTTATTCTTTATTTATTTTCAACATTTATATATTTTTGAGAGAGAGAGCCTCCCCCAAGTGGGGAAGGGGCAGAGAGAGAGGGAGACAGAAGATCCAAAGCAGGCTCTGCACAGACAGCAGCGAGCTCCATGTGAGCTCCAACCATGAGTCTGTGACCTGAGCTGAAGTTGACACTCAATCAACTGAGCCACCCAGGTGCCCCAGAAGGTTTTGTTTTTGGTTTTTTGTTTTTTTTAATCTCTCAAAGAATTACAATGTGAGTTGAGGAAGGAGCTAGAGGTGATATAAATGGTCAACCTTATTTTAAAGCATTTATTACAATCTTATTAAAGAATAGACAATAGATAATAGAAGCAAACTCACAAATAATTAACCAGCAAGATTGCCACCCTATGGTAGAAGCAGCTCCTTCCTTTTTTAACCTGCCTCAATTGACCCAGCTATTGTTGAAGAAACCACAGACCCCCAAATGGCATCACTTAGGCTAAATCACCAAACTGGGGCTTAATACCTAACCCCAATTGCAGTTTCAACCTACCCTAAGAAATGTAACTCTTAGCCAGTCAGGAATTTTCTGGCTAGTACCCATGAGGTAATCTCTCACATAGGCCCTATACCACCCCCACCCCCCACCCCCAAAGGTGAGGTCATTACACCTGAATAGATCCATGCCCTTCCCCCAAGGGAAGGTGACCTTGCCTGAAACAGTCCTTTACTTTATTTTGCTAATAGCTTCCGTGTCCTCTCCTCTCCTATAAAAGCCTTGTATTTTGTACAAATCATCAGATTTCCTCTCTACTTGTTAGATGGGACACTACCTGATTCATGAATCGCTTATTAAGGCCAATTAGATCTTCAGACTTACTCAGTTGACTGTTTCTTCTTTAAAAATACAAAATCGGGGTGCCTGGGTGGCTCAGTCAGTTAAGCGTCCAACTCTTGATTTTGGCTAAGATCATTATCTCACAGCTGTGAGATCTAGCCCCTCGGTGGTGAGATTGAGTCCCCTGTAGGGCTCCAATTTGGGTAAGCTGGGCATGGAGGCTGCTTAACACTCTCTCTCACTCTCTCACTTTGACTCTGCCCCACTCTCTCAAGAAAAAAAATAATATGAAATCTCTCTTACCACCCCATTCAAAAATCAGTGTTAGCCCTTCTTTCCCTTGATAAATTACGACTTGATAAACTACAAAGTGTAGGTCAGTGAACTGTTTTGCCTTATTTATTCCTCAGAGTATTTGGTGGGGGGCGGGTAGGGTAATCTGAAATTTTAAATAGTGTGGACAGGGTGAGCCTCTTTAAAAGGTGACAGTGAAATAGAGACTTAAAGGAGTTGAGGAAGTTGGCTATGTGGCTGTTTGGGGGGTAAGAGGAGGGGGCGGACTTTCAGGTCTAACTAATAATACCTGATGTGTTTGTGGAAGGCAAGGAGGTCTGTGAAGCCAAGTGAGCAAGAGGCACAGTAGTAGGAAAAAAGGTCAAGAGATGCTAAAGAGACCAGAATTTGGGATTTGCTCTTATTGAGATAAGGAGTCATTCAAATTCAACCAAAGATATGAAGTACATGATTTGCATTTTGAAGGGATTACAGAACTGATTTTTGAGAATGAATCAGACAAGAGTGAGGTCTGACTCATTTTAAGAGTACCCCTCTGGCAACTATACTGAGAATAAATTTAAGAGGGGGCATGGAGGGAAGCAGGGAGACCAATGAAGGGTCTGTAACTAGAATCAGAAGGATAGATGACAGTGGCTGGAACCTAGGTGATAGTGATAAAGATGCTGAGAATCTGTCAGATCCTGGATCTTGCAGGGTATGCTCATAGGGTGGGTGTGTGGTATGAACAAAGAAAAGAAACAAATCAAGGATGGTGCATGGCTTAGGGCTTGAACACCAGGAAGGGCAGAACTACACAGAAGTGTAGTTCTAGAATGGAGACACTTATTAGAAGCCTAAGTGGATATAATAAGTCAGCAGCTGAATCTAGGAGTCTGGAGTTAAAAAATGGAGATAGAAGTCTGGGAATCATACGATGTTTAGAGCCATATGAGTATAGGAGATCATCTAGGGACAAAGAACAGATAATGCCTATTCTAGATCTAAGATTCCACTTGGGCCAGAGAAGCAATGAGAGGTCACAGAGATGAGGAGGGACCAGCAAAGGAATCTAAGAAGGACCAGCCACTGAGGAAGGAAAGAAACAAGAGGGAGGGGTATACCCAAGGTAAAGTGAAGAAAGTGTTGCAAGAATGCGGTCAGTGCAAATTCTCCTCACGTTGCCTTACTAAATACATCCTACTCATCCTTCCGAACAGAATCATTTTTTGATAAACCTTTTCTGAGCAGCCCTGCCTTAATAAATGACCTTCCTTTGCATTATGAAATCACAGTGGAAATCTCATTTACAATACTTATCAAAATTATGACTGCACCTTCACTTCTCTTCCCTTGCCTACTTCCCTCTCCCCATCAAAAATGTGAGTTTCTTGACGGCCAGAAGCTTCCGTGGAATGCTGGAGCAAAAATTATCTCTGGCAGATGGGAATGAGGAACTTACAATTACTGGGAGCTTCCTGTGTAGCAGCCAACATGTCAATACCTTTACTTAAGTGTTCAAAATGTTGATTTAAAAAAAAAGTTCCATATAAACAGCAAAGATAACATAAATGATAGGTAAGGGCAGCATGTATGGTGCACATGTGGAGTCTGGAAGGAATCGGGGTACCCATGCATCAGGGTACCACAGCTTAACGGCAACTGCTATGAGATTACTCAATTCCTCTTGCTCTCTTCCCAAGCTCATCAAACAAAACTACCCAATGTAATTTCGTTTCCTTCATATATTTTCCTGTGGAGTTAGAAAGTGACGGACAAGCGAACAACAAATATCTATTCCAACTGGCTGCTGTATTTCTCACTGTGCACAGATAAATTGGTGTTCTATTTTAGAAATTAGTCTAATGTAAGTTTGGTTAGTGTATTTCTTTGGGACTTGTAGTGTTGTTCAAACTGCTTGTTTTCTGTTTTTCAAGTGCCAAAAGCATGCTGTGAGATCAAAATGACGCTGACTGGCAATCATGAGACTATGGTACTGAAAACCAAGACATCTAGGGTGTCTGACTAACAGCTAAGGGAAAATATTTTGCATTTATATTATCTCTTGTTGACCTACAATAATTGTCATCGTCCGAATTCTTGCATAATGGATTGAGGAGATGTTGCTATACAAAGCCTTGAACAAAAAATGATATTTTTTTATTGTTTCAAATAAGATCCATTTTGTGTTTGAACCTATTCCCTAAATGGACAAATAGAATCCCAGAGCCACACTCACACATTTCAGGTTTAAATCTAACATTTGTTGGTATAGCCAGTCTTGCTTAAACTAGATCAATTTGTGACATTCTGACAAAATAGCGCATGTAGTCCTTTAAAGATCAAAATTTCAACTGTGCTGACACAGCTAAGGTAATTTACTTTCAGGATGCTAACAGGGTTTGGATTGGGTCTCCTTCTGGGATATCTATACTATCTCTAAATTCAACAGTGTCAAAGAATATTTTGGATGAAATCATTTGGAAAAATGACATCAAGTAGATAAGACCTTTGCCACAGTTTTTATCTTTGAAAACATGTTGGAGAGTAATCCTTCCTCTCTTTTTATTGACATCAGGGAGATGAGAAGAGAAACTGTAAGTATATACTTTCTTGGTACT
Organism: Acinonyx jubatus; assembly: GCF_027475565.1. Classification (NCBI taxonomy): domain Eukaryota; kingdom Metazoa; phylum Chordata; class Mammalia; order Carnivora; family Felidae; genus Acinonyx; species Acinonyx jubatus. Next base: position 151,910,551 of record NC_069382.1, read on the forward strand.
AACCCATCAATCTCTATAACCAAGCTAATAAACTCTTTGTATTTTTATGTCCTAAGTATATCTGAAATTAAATCCTCTTCATGTTTCCTATGGCAGCCAACATCATGCCGGGAGGAGACTGAGACAGCCAACTTAGCTATGTTTTTGACTTTGGAAACTACCTATCGCCTGGATTTTTCCTTAGAATAGGGTTTTCTCGAATGGACAAAACTCACTGCATTATATTAGAATTTGCTAAGCCCTTTGCATTGCCAGGCATTTTTTATTGTGCTAATGGCTGTTTTCCCAAGAGTCATTTGGCATATTTAATCCTATGCATAGCTTGTTAGTTTCCAACCTATCAGATCCTGGGGGTCCTAGTTTGTTTTGTTCATGAGATCTCATTTATTCATACAAAGTAAGAGCAGATGAGACTAAGGGGAATTTTATAAGCACAATTTTATTTTATAAGTGAACTTCAATTTTATAAACTATGTTGATAATAGAACAAAAAAAGACTTCTTTGAATCATCCAGGAGGATATGGGTTGAACCACAGAGAGTTTCTGAATAGAATTACTAGAAAAGTGGAAAATCTTTGAGTAAGACTGGTCTGTGGAATTAGGGCTTTTTACAATGGTATCCTGACCATATGCTTAGACATCTTTATTTTATGGTATATATCTTACCTTAACTTCCACATGTGCCATCAGTACTGCAAAATTGGTTAAGTGGTTACAAGAGCATGTAGTATGTGTCTTATTTGTTGTTAGGAGCCGACAGCCTTGTGTTGACCAGTAACCTGTCATTGTGCGCTTGGAATAGCTCCAAAATGAACAGTTAGGGTTGAAATTCTCCTCGGACTGCTACAGGGAAAAAAAAATCAATAAAGCCAATAAGTACTTTATGATCACGTAAATTAGATAGGCATTTTTCTTTACATTTAACACAAGTTCATCCTCTGTTCCAACTTTTATGGAGATGTATACCAGTGTTTTTTGGTTTTTTTCTTTTTTTTTAATATATGAAATTTATTGTCAAATTGGTTTCCATACAACACCCAGTGCTCATCCCAAAAGATGCCCTCTTCAATACCCATCACCCACCCTCCCCTTCCTCCCACCCCCCATCAACCCTCAGTTTGTTCTCAGTTTTTAAGAGTCTCTTATGCTTTGGCTCTCTCCCACTCTAACCTCTTTTTATTTTCCTTCCCCTCCCCCAAGGTTTTCTGTTAAGTTTCTCAGGATCCACATAAGAGTGAAAACATATGTATACCAGTGTTTTTAAAGTAAGTGGGCCTCATCAAGCCTAAGCAAATTTGAATATATGTTGTTTATTTCCTCTGAGTAGAGGTAAGTTTACTTTTTAAAAAATTAATATTGATGGAATACTAGTATCAATGTCTCGGAATGCCTTCCACTAATTTCAAAGTAGTGTACATTATAAAGAATTTAAACAATCAACTTCTGAAAACATGGTCTTCAGAAATCTTTGTTCAATTTACAATATAATCTTTCTACATACATAAAAATATACCTATGTACAAAGACATAATTACTTGTAACATCATATATGAAGTCATGCCCAATTCCACTAAATGTATTGCCAGCTCTTTTTAATTATGGAGACACATAAATCCATCTACAAATATTTTTACCAGAAGCATTTACACGTTAAAGAATTACTATCCTCCTTCATTTCTGAAAAAAAAAATCACCACTATCATTTTATACACAATGAATTGCTTACCTGTTGAATAATAAGAAAAAAATTGAGGGAAAATTAATATACTTCATATTCATGCTGTAACAAATACAAATAATGCACACAGCTAAATTTAACATGCCATTTTCTTACCTTAATATGTTTAACAGTGAACACCACAGGATCAGCTAAATAAACTTTATTGCTGAACTCTTTGTTTATTGCTGCTGTAATAACAGGGGAATTGACAATAACAGAATGATTGGTGGACATAGCCTCTGTTCCCAACTTCATGCTGGCATTCTCCGTGGACAAATAAGGACCCAAGTTGTTATACAGGACAAAGGCCACTCTAATTTCTCCTGAAAAAAATGTAAATGTGAATTATAAGTTGGGAAGAAACTCTGATTATTTCGTACATCCCATTTAACTTAGATAGTGCTAATTATGTGATAATCAAATCCACACAGTACTTATTTACAACAAAATTAAACATTCATTTTAACTATAGTGCCAAGTCATTCATGAGAAAAGAAATGTCAAATGATGCTGAAAAAAATTACATTTTGGTATTTCAAAAGATGAATGCCAATCCCTACCTCACTCCATACTCAAAACTTAAAGACAGATCATAGACCTCAACATAAAAACCATGAAGTCTCTGGAACAAAATGTAGGATCTTTGTGATCTTGGAGTAGGCAAGGATGACTTGGATAGACCCAAAAATATTAACCATAGAAGAAAAAAAGTGGTAAACTGTACTTTGTGAAATTTAAAAATGTGTCTATCAAAATATAGTATTAACAATAATATATATGAAACTCATGACTCTCTATAGCATTTCTGCTGATCAACAAAAAAAGAATAAATAACGCATGAAAGTGGCAAAAGACGTAAACATATATGTTAGAAAAATCATGAAACATTATCAACATCATTAATAATTATTGAAATAAAAATGAAGGAGCACATTTAGATACCATTTGATACCCACTGGAATTTTAAAAATCAAAATGACTGATCACACTAATATTTATAAAGATGTAGAACAACTGGAGCTCCTGGCCACTGCTGAGGCAAACGAAAAATGCTTCAACTATTTGGAAAATGGTGATTTCTTACAAAGTCAAACATCTACCCCTTCTAGATAAGTGAAAACATATATCGGCAAAGAAAAAAAAACTTGTATAAGATTGTTAATAGCATTCTTATTCATAATACTCCCCCGGTGGAAATAACACAAAAATATATCAATAGACAAATAAATGATGGAATATTAATATAATGCATTATACTATGCATCAATAAAGAATGGCTGATAGAGCAAAGAACAAACTATTATTAGAGCATGATGACAGAATCCCCGAAATATTACGTTCACTTAAAGAATACAGACAGAAAAGAGTATATTCTGATTCCAGTTGTATGAAGTCTAAGAACAGGCAAAATCTGTCTATAGAGACAAGAGTGAGAAGAGAGTAGTTTAATCAGATGGGGAGAAAGGGTAAGAAGACTGGAAAGGGGTAATAATTTCTAGGTAATAGAAGAGATTTGTATCTTATTTTATATAATATTACAGAAGAAATACAATTATCAAATTCATCAAGCTGCATACTTAAGCTATGTGCATTTTATTGTATGTAAATTTTATTTCAATTGCAATAAAACAAACAAGAATTCAAAATCCTTATCTGTCTTAAAGTTCAATTACCATGTTCTTTCAAGGTCACTTTCTCCATACATCCTTCCACCTCATCTTTTCCCTTATGACTATTTCTTTCCATGCAATCTTCTGTAAAATGAACCTTCTTTTAACATATTTTTTATCGTATCATTTTCTTTTTTGTATGTTTATTTTTGAGAGAGAGCGTGCATGCAAACAAGGGACAAGCATGCAACAGAGAGAGAGGAAGAGAGAGAATTCAGCAGGCTCTGTGCTGTCAGCGCAGGGCCCGATGTGGGGCTTGATATCATGAACACTGAGATCATGATCTGAGCTGAAATCAAGAGTTCAATGCTTAACTGACTGAGCCACCCAGGTAACCCCATATGGATTTGTTTCTTAAAATAAATCAATCCCTACGTCTTCCTTCCAGTATGAATTCATATCAGTTCACCAAGTGCCAGGCACTATCCTGACTACTGTGGTTACTAAGATGAGGGTATCTCCATCCTTATCCCTGAATCTTAGAGTCAAGTGAGAATAAAAACAAATAAATTTTAATATATTTCTTTTGAGGAAGGAGAAGGCTGTGCAACATCTACACTGTGCTCCCATGTTTGGAAACTTCTCTACTATTAGGGATTTATAGACACAAAATGGATGTATATCTATTTTCCCAGCCTGTCTTGCAAAGAGGTTACCCTGGGCAACTCAGCTAGATGCCTTCCATCAGATGCACTAGTCTCTGACTTTGGATGAGGAGCTGGTGACACAAGGAAGCAGGAGTGGAGCAGCACACAGCCTTCACTTGTGCGTCACCTGTGGCAGCAGTGACATCTCACAGCAATGATTCTGTGTGATGATACAGACTGCTGTCAGCCTCCTTGCTCTTGTATGTTTTCTGGGCCTGATTCTCTAGCATTCTCTGATTCCATGAAATACCTATTATCCTTTCAGTAATTCAGCAAAGAGATTATGACAAGAGCTCCATAAAGAAAAGGGGAATTCTTAACTTCCAACCCATATCTGTTAACCCAGTATTTAGCAAACAACAGTAATTCATTAAATACTTCCGGTCTGTCATAACACAGCATTAAATTTTAGTTTTCTCTAGATCCAAAACAAAAATACTAAATTTTGCAAGGCTATACTTAAGAGCATCTATGTATTTTTCTTGTTGACAGTAACAACTTTTATTTTAACTGGTATTTAACTGGCTGATAATTCCTATCAATTTCCACCTGTGGGCCAGTGTCATATGCACATTTGCCTTGTTTTACCAATGCATTTGGTCACATATAATTGTTACAGATTCTCCACTCCAAAATTAGTGCTTAAATGTGACCTAAAACATGCAAACACACACACACACACGCACACACACTCACATGCACACATTACTTTAGTAAATAAATGAGCACAAAACATAATATGACTACTATAGTCATATTTTTAAAAAATTTGTTTAATGTTTATTTATTATTGAGAAACACAGACACAGCATGAGCATGGGAGGAGCAGAGAGAAGGCGAGACACAGAATCTAAAGCAGGCTCCAGGCTCTGAGCTGTCAGCGCAGAGCTGGACACAGGACTTGAACTCACAAATCGCTAGATCATGACCTGACCCGAAGTCAGACACTTAACTGACTGAGCCACCCAGGTATCCCCTGATATAGTCATATTTTAATTGTCATTAGCTTTATATCTGAAAGCTCACACACTTACTTGATAAATTCTTAGAAGTTTATCCATGTGCCAAGCACTAGGGTTACATCAGTGAACAGGTAAGAAAAAGGTCCCTGTTCTCATGGAGCTTACTGTCTAGAGGGCAAGTCAGATGATAGATGGGTAACTTAAAAAGAATAATAATAAAGTTTCATATAATAGTAAGTGAATAACTGCTATGCATAGTAAGTGAATAACTACTATGAATAGTAAGTGAATAACTGCTATGAAGACGTATTGGCATAAAATGGTTAATAGGAAAAGAGCAATTATGAAAAAGTAATGCCAAAATGCCCAAATGATAAGTGGATAAAAAAGATGTGGTATGTATATATGTATGTGTATATTACCCAGCTATAATTTGATGGAATATTACCCAGCCATCAAAAAGAATGAAATCTTGCCATTTGCAATGACATGGATGGAGCTTGAATGTATTATGCCAAGCAAAATAAGTCAGAGAAAGACAAATACCATATGATTTCACTCACATGTGGAAATTAAAAAATAAAACAGGGGAACCTGGGTGGCTCAGTCAGTTAAGCATCCAATGTCAGATCAGGTCATGATCTCTGAGCTCTCGCTCAGGCCTGGAGCCTGAAGCCTGCTACAGATTCTGTGTCTCCCTCTCTCTCTGCCCCTCTCCCACTCACACTCTGTCTCTCTCTCCCTCAAGAATAAATAAACATTAAAAAATAATAAAATAAAAAATAAAAGAAAACAGATAAATATAAGGGAGAGAAAAAAACGAGAGAGAGCGAGCAAGGGAAACAAATCATAAGAGACTCTTAATGATAGAAAACAAACAGGGTTGATGGAGGGAGGTAGGGGGGGGGATGTGATAGGTGGGTGATGGGTTTTAAGGAGGGTGCCACTTGTTATGATGAGCACTGGGTGTTATATGTAAGCAATGCACCACTGAATTCTACTCTTGAAACCAATATTTCACTGTATGCTAACTAACTAGAATTTGAATTAAAATTTGAAAAAAAAATTAAATTTTAAAAAAGGAAAGAGTGGTAGACCCTCAGGGAGACAGAGAAAAACTTCCCTTCCTAAAGAGGCAAGATTTATACTGAGCAGTAAATGATAGAGAAGCTTCTAAGTAAAAAAATGTATAAATTGCATTCTAGGAAGAAAATCAAAATGCAAAAATCATACACAGAAATACTCTTGGTATTCAAAAAACAGAATCACGACTAGACAAGAGAATCCTTGTGCACTGTTGGTGGGGATATAAATTGGTGCAGCCATTATGGAAAACACTATGGAAGCCCCCTCCCCACCCCCCCGCCAATGAAAAATAGATCTACCATATGATCCAGTAATTACACTTCTGGGCTTTTACCTGAAGCAAACAAAAACACTAACTCAAAAAGATCTCTGTACTCCACATTCATTGCAGCATTATTTATAAGAGCTAAGACATGTAAACAACCTAAGTGTCCATTGATGAATGAATGGGTAAAGAAAATGAAATATTATTCAGCCATTAAAAAGAATGAAATCTTGTCATTTGTGATAAAATATGTCAGATAGGGAAAGACAAATACTGTATGATCTCACATATAGGTGGAATCTTAAAAATAACAAAACAAACAAAGTAAATTCATAGAAACAGAGAACAGACTGGTGGTTGCCACAGGCAGGGGGTTGGTGGGTAGGCAAAATGGGTGAAAAGGTCAAAAAGTACAAACTTCAAGCTATAAAATAAATGTCTTCATGGGGATATATAGCATTGTGCCCACGGTGAATAATACTGTATTTTATATTTTGAAAGTAGCTAAGAGGGTAAATCTTAGAAGTTCTCATCACAAGAAAAAATGTAACTATATGTGGTGATAAATATACTTATTAAACTATACTTATTGTTGTGATAGTTTCACACTATATACAAATATCGAATCATTGTATTGTGTACCTGAAACTTATATAAAGTTATATGTCACTTATATCTCAATTAAAAAAAAGAATCAAGAATAGACTGGATCATAGACAGCAGACATAAAATGGGACAGATGAGGCAGGAAAAAGGGGATGAGCCCATGGTGTCCTAGTGAAATTATCTGATTTCATTCTGAGTGTAACTGGAAGAGAACTGGTCAGATTTACATTTCAGGAAGATCCCTTTGTCAACAGGATATCCTATTGGGGGGTGGAAAGAGTGGAGGGAGGGAAACCAGTTAGAAAGCTAATGTAGAAATATGACTTTGCTCCACAGAAAATCTGATTGCTGCCTCAAAATTCACATAGATTAGCAATAGAACAATTTATGTGCTTAGTCTTATAACATTTCCAACACTTAAAAAATAATTGTGTTCAGCTGACAACAGCCATATTTTGTTTTTCTTGGTATTATTCTTTTTTTTTTTTTTAACCCCTCACCCGACACTATGAAACACCAGCTCTGAGTTGGTTGCTACAACCTGAGGCCATCTTCCCATTATCACCTAATAGGTCAGAGGATCTCACTTAGTTTGTAAAAAGAATGGTTTTTAGGGGTGCCTGGGTGGCTCAGTCGGTTAAGCGATGGAGTCTTGGTTTCTGCTCAGGTCATGATCTCAGAGTTTTGTGGGTTCGAGCCCCATGTTGGGCTCTGCACTGACAGTGTGGAGGAGACTGCTTGGGACTCTCTCTCTCCCTCCCTTTCAGCCCTTCGCACACTCACACTGTCTCTGTCTCTCTCAAAATAAATCAATAAACTTAAAAAAAAGAAAATGAATGTTTTTAAAAATTTAATAGTAGTGAAAAGGATGATTTTAAAATTTAATACTAGTGACACTTGAGACATATTTTCTCTGGGTTTATTTTATATTTAAATTTTTTTTCACAGTTTAGTTCTCAATGAGTTTAATTCTAATTACATTCAGTGAATTTACTCTAGTATTAAACTGACCTATATTTACCAATTCCTTTTCTTGAGGTCATTTTTTTTAAGTTTGTTTGTTTGTTTGTTTAGTTAGAGTGAGCGGGGGAGGGGCAGAGAGAGGGAGACAGAAGATCTGAAATAGGCTCTGCGCTGATAGACTGTGAGATCATGAACTGGAGCCGGAGTTGGAGGCTCAACTGACTGAGCCACCCAGGCACCCCCAAAGTCATCTTCTCACAGTTAAATTTTCTGTATGTGTTGCAAAGAAAAATCATAGAAACACTTTCAAAAATAAGTGAATAAGGAAAAAAAGACATATGATTTTAAAATTAGAATTAAAATTTCCATTAAAAATTTTATAAACTAAATCTGTCAACTCGGGGGGAGTTACTCCCTTGAAGAAAAAAGTCAGATATCTGGATTTTGTTGGTCATTAATTCTCCTCAGTTTCAAGTGTCTGACATTTTACTCCAACTGAAAAGGAACAGAACAATTTCCAAATCTGACTGAGAATTTTGTGGATACGTACATTGCAGTGTTGCTGGTGCAGAAGATAAGAGGAGAAAGACAATAGTTGAATGAGAGGAGAGCTTTTGGATAGCAGATATAAACTCCCAAGCCAAGAAACAAGGCATTGATGATAAGTTCAATTTCATCATGCTTAACAAACAAAGGCTAACCTACCGTTTCGACCATTTTGTTTTAGAGTATTTGCGGAAAGCTGGATAGTGCTTCCATGACCCATGTTTTCTGGAAATTTTAGGTCTTCTAAGTTTCCTTCTGTGCTCAGCCTTGCAACTTCCAATTCTGTTAATGGAAAGAGTTATCAGTCTTCACTGAGAAATGCACCAAAGCTAAGATGATTTCCTAAATCACTAAAATATTTCTGAAATCAAAACACTGGAATTAATGTTCTATTAATTTATAGCAGTCAAAATTTATGGTACTTCAATGTTTCATTTAGAAAGTATTTCTTTAGTATTTTAAAGTAAAGCAAACCAAGCTATTAAAATCAGGTAAATAAGAATACAAATGTATCAATTATAAAGCCTAAAATTTAAAATTCAAGCTCAAATCCTTATACTTCGTCATTTACATCAAGTTTATTTTCAAAATGTATCTTTATCTTGTGAATTAAGTAAAAATATTTTTATAATCTAAAGCTGCACTATGATATCAAAATTGATGTGTCTTTAAATCTAATAAGCTTGAAACAGCTTTATCAAATCTTCTGAAATAAAACTGTCAGCTACATCCTTATGCACAATAAAAATAGATTTACACTCCTTATGAGCCAATAACACAATTACAAAAAATGGTTTTATCACCTTCACTTAAATGACTGATTTCTTTATAGTATATAATTCAGAGACATTCTTATTATAACTGAAGTGACACATAAGCACTGTATTAGGAGGATAAAACTTTAAATAGCACAAATACATGCATAGATACATTCAGACATACAAAGCAAAGGACCTCACTGTGATTTATCTCAGGTTAATATATCCAATATTGGAATGTCCTAAGGAGGATAACATACCTGATTATGAGGACCCTTTTAAGCCAATGGCAGGTGATATCCTTCCAATTATAGAAAAGAATCACTGATCTCCACTGAAATAAAAATCACTCATAATATCTGGGCTACCACATAATTTTTTTTCTTTTCTATCTTCTGCTGTACAAGGGTCTCTGGCCCTTCTGTATAACAAAGGCCACTTACGAATATTGTCTGTGTTCTCCCTGACAATGTCAGTCTTCAAAAGGTTATCAGCCAGCACAAAAGCGCTTTCCTCCACAGTGTCAAGCAACATGGTCGCTGCACGTAGTTGATCACTTGTAGTCAGGTCTCTCCATGCATTTGAGGCTTGTGGCTGGAGGAGGTTGTTAACTGTCTCGACCATTGCCTACAAGAGGATGAACAGAATGACAGAGGTCTCTAGTGAACTCACAGAGCTGTCAGAAATCCAGGTGTACATGTTGCTCAGCAAGCAAGGATCAGCGGTGTGCATGAGTTCAGTATTGTCCCAGCCTCCCCTGTGACATGCTGCAGCAGAAGCATTCATTATTTTTTTTTTCTGTTAAAACCCTAGCTGAGACTGCAAGGCAAGAGAAAAATCAGCTTTTGTTTTGAAGGACAACAAATAGATCTGTGCTTGCTTCTTAGAATCAATAGCAAAGGCTTCAATAAGACTATAATCACATAATTAAATTATTTGGCTGGGGAACTGTTGGCATGTAATTGAAACCAACACTTTTATCATATTACCCACAGGAAAAAAAAAAGATTTTTTTTCTATACATCACCATAAAACTACATGCTGAATACAACAGATGAAAGGGATGACTATAGACAGGACAATATAAGAATTAGTTGCCTATAGGTTGAGGACTCACTGAGCAAAGAAATTTTTTTCTTAACCAGCTGGTATAAAATGTCAGAATGGGAAAAAAAATATATCAAAGCATACATACTCCCAGGGGCTTTGGATATGTTATGTGTGAAGAAAAACCTTCTTCATGCTGTTTACTGTTAGGGAGGGGAGTAAACAGTTGGAAATTGCTACCTGTAGCCCTTAGGTGTTTTCCTTTTAAAAATACCAGCAGTAGGTACCCACAGAGATAAAGCACCAGAGTTCTCATTGCTTCATCCAAAAGAATCATCTCCCTAGTTACAATTTATATATTTCCCATGGTTAGCTTTATGCTCTAGGTTACAAAGGAAAAAAAAAAAAGTTCTCCCAATAAGGTCTTCCTAAGGTTTCACTCAAACGGAGAATTGCAAAATAGAAAAATATAAAACCTGCAGTTTTAAAGTGATCATCCCTGATACCGTTGATTATGAAATATGTATCTAATCGTGAAATAAACTTGAATAAACGGCCAACACAGGCACTTTCTACAGAGCGCATGGGTGTTTTAAAACAAGCTCACGTTACTGACACACTGGAAGAAGGATTAGGAGAGATTGAAGAAATATCCATTACACTGCAGTGTTTTCTTCTGGCTGGTGTTTTCATAGTAACCAAGTAACAACTGTTAAAAATTCAGCTTCATAATGAAACACCTTGGCTGCCAATTAACACCAGCTTCAAAAACTAATTTGCCTTTTGATAAGAGTTGTTTTTTCTTGATATTTTTCCCCCGCGATTCCAAGTTCTGGCCAAAAAGCAACATCACTGGACGTTTATTTCAAATAGTCCCACTCACAACTTGAATATTTTGCATCATTTAAAACAAAAAAACTAGCAAAAGAACACCAAAAAAATCTCTCATGAGTTTAATGACTGGGCGTTTTGACATAGTTCTGTCATTTAGTTTTGTCATGTGTTCTGAGTTTAAAGCATGACCTAGAAGTCAGACAAAAGCATTTCCGATCACAACAAAACGATCTGCTTTTCAGGACGTCCTCCATAGGGATAATGCCAACAGGATATGCCAAAAAGGAGGTGCCACATAGGAAATAAATGAACAAAAAAAGTTTAGGTGTCTTCAGAAGCCAGAGAACCTCGATCTCTCAAGTGCAAAGCAGTATTCTTTCTGTGATTAGATGATCCTTTGAACTCATTGGAAATGCTCTGAAAACCCCACATGCAACAGAAAGTATGCCTGCTCTTTAAGGAGCAGCCATTTTAACATTATTTAACAATCTTACACTGATTAATTTAAACCTTACCTCAGGGAAAATTTTACTAAGGATAAATGCAGTATTTCTGCCCCACCCTTTATTGTTTTTATTTTTTTTTAATTTCAAAAAATGCAAAAGGAGGAAAAAAGACAATAAAAACAAGAAAAACAAATAACTGTAGTCAACTCTGAAAATGTTCTAAAGGCTACCCATTTACAACAGACTGCTTTAGGTAAAATACCATGTTTGAATGGGTAACAAACCAAAGGCACCCCTTACTAATTTATCTTCGTTTTGCACCCAAAAAATGTATGTAGTGCAGTGTTTTTTATAGTTACAAATTTTAAGTACCATTGCAACTTCCCAAATAAGTTATAATCTTTAAGGAAGCTTTCTATTACAGCCCAAATGATTTCCAAGTTTACTGTAGAAGTGGGAGACATAACATATAGTCCTAAAACCTGGATGGGTTAAGACACAAATCTAATATTTATTCATTCTTCTTTAAAAAGCATCTATTGTGACTGCTTAAGTGTAAATTTAAGGAAATGGCAACACAAGGATTGGGAGACAGAATCCTGTAGTGGTAAAACTGGAGTATGGGATTTGGAACCACATCTCCTGAGTTTGTACCTGGACTGTGCCACTTACTAGCTGTGTGATGTTGAGCAAGTTACTTAACTTGTCTGTATCTCATCTGTAAATTAGAGATGATGATATAACCATTTTATATTGCTTGGCAATATAAATGCATTTATGTTGCCTGGCTCATAACACGTGCTTAAGGTATAATCTTACATTGACTTTCATTGGATATCCAAATCCAGTTTGGGAGGAGGGGGGTGTTCACTGAATGAAGCACATGTCCTATCTGATAATTACAAAATATCCGTTCTGAAGTGAGATCTGTAGGGAATAACTTCTACAATGCAATCTTCATAAACTGTTTCACTACTTAACTGCTGTAAGACTATGCCACCTTAAGCTGTGAAGAATAGGAGAGTACAGGAACATGTGTATTAAATAATTCATAATGTGTATTTTAGAGGTTTGAAAAAAACTGTCCTGTTTTCTGCTAGTGTAATACAGTGTTTAAACTTTCCAAAGTTTGCTGATATGTCCCTGTTACCAGTTTAATGATGCCAATTAAATAGTCACAACTCTTCAGTGACAAAAGAATATCTATATTTTGTTTTCCTTATACATTTCTGCATTTGTATATTTTATCCACAAATGATGACATGAGGTCAGTGTGTGTGTGTGTGTGTGTGTGTGTGTGTGTGTGTGTGTTTGGTCAAACTAGTTATTTGCATTGCTTTCATCAGTTCAACAACATCTCCTTACAAACATATTGACTTTCATTTTATTTGGTTACAAGGAAATGAGCTTACCTATGCTTAGAACCAAAATTAAATAGGGAATGTACAATAAATTTGATTAAAGTAAGGTACTGGGACATCACTTAATGTCCAACAGCTCTCACCGATTTCTCTTTTTCTGCTATATTTTTCTAATCTAAAATTTATATGATAAGTTTGGAAGAAAATATGCTTGGTCTTGCATTTATCTTAAATTTATATTCTCAAAAATATGATTTGATCTGGGAGGAAAAAAAATCACCTAATGGTTTTGACAGGTACAGACTGAAATAATCTAAAATTCAGAAAAGTAAATTTAATAAAAAATGTACTTGTCAGAAACAAAATGCTAACTCACTTTATTATTTTTTGTAAAACACTAGAAACTGGATAGGCGACAGCACTGGAAATTTACATTCTAATAGTCACTAAATTTCCGTGTGTCTTTGAACATATTTATGTTTTCTAACCAGTCAACAAAGTGAGAACAACACAAGAAAGTAAATCTCATTATGTTCCAACATGAGGGGTAGTCAGGGGCTTTTGACTATTAGATATAACTCTTATTATACAGTTGTATAGTTTATGGATAGACTCTAAAGTGACTTTTGACTGTGTCTAAAAATCAAAAATAAATTAGAAAGTGTAAAAGTCACTTGAACTCACCCCAGGATCATGGGCATCCCATATCCTTCTGGATACACATTTGCATTACACACCATTATTGGACCACCAATCATAAAATTCAGATCTTAAACAAATTCATTTGACTAGTTTTACTCATAGCATATAATTGTAGTATGTTTGCTAAAAAATGTTATGAAGTGTATGATCATACTATTTCAAAAGGAAGCATTTACTTAATTGCTATAACTACTGTGAAAAATTTGGGGGAAAACCAGCTATATATCTCTCTAGTAACAACTTTTGTCATTATTCCAAGAGTTCATGCTTGTGAAATAGTCTAACGTCAGTGATGAGAAACATGTCAATGGCACTTCTTACTCAAGAGTGGGGAGTAAATCTCAAACTAGGAAAGCAAAATCACCTGGAGAACTTAGTGACCCCTCTCTCTTCACTTGAAAACCACCAAAGATCCAAATAGAATGAATGCTTTGTAAAAAGATATATTACTTTACCACCATTGCATTTGTCTGAAGATAGGCTTTTTAATCATAAGCTCTTTTTAGGTTTTAGCTCAAGTACAAAGAGTTCTTCCATTATCAGCATACCTAGGGAGAATCCCCCTACCTGTAAATCTGTTATCTGTTTTGTTTTCTCTGTATCATGTATCATTACCTAAAGTATATAAAATATTTATCTTAGTTACTTATCCACATGACTAATTTAGATCTCTCACTCAAGAAAAGGTACGCCTCATGAAGGCAGCAACTCTATGTCATTTAGAAGTGCCAAAACTGTGTGGCATAGAAGTGTTCAATAACTTTTTGCTGAATGACTGCCATCCAGTGAAGATTCAAACTTAAGTGAGTTTTCTCCATTTTCATGCTAGCAGGAAAAAATAATCTCTGAAGGTATTGGTTTTATAAGAGCAAAAGATACGTAAGTACAAAGGAAAAAAACCCTAGGAACTAGCCAATATTATCTGTATCCTTACCATTTAGAGATTCAATGTCATAATGGGTTCCCATTTTAGTACTTATTCACCTTGACTATAACTATCCATACTTGTGGTCTGGCTTTCTCACTAGATTACAATGTTCATAGCGAGAGACTGTGTTCACTGGTGTTTTCCCAAAGTAAATTTTAGTGCCTTGAGATATTTTAGGTACTCACTAAGTGCTCATTGAGCAAAATCATTAATGACCTTATATATAATAGGAAAATGAAAACATCTAGTTCTATAACTTTTTGCCATGTCTCCCAAGAGGTGTTCTGAGGGTATAAAGTGCTCAGATATCATCACATGATTTGGAAGGAAGACAGGCTGAATTAGAGAGAATTAAGAAGACAATCAGAGTTCAGAGTTCAAAAGGAGAAAAGCAGAACCCCAGGTTATTGTAGTAAATGCAATCCACTATGCATAACAACAATATATTCTACAAAACAGCTTTCCAAAATGTTTTTAAGTATACAAAAGTGCACTTTCAATGTAATGCAATGAGGTCCTATTAAGTATGTATGATATGCAAACAACTAGGGAAGTCACTGTTGGAAGAGGTTAGGAAAGAGAAGAAAAACATAGAGTCAGCCTTCAGTTTGTCTACACTCCAAGGCAGAAGGTAAGCACAAAATAGAGCTAAAAACTCACAGCATATGGGACAAAAAGTAATGAATTCTTACACAGGAAGAACAAGAAAAGATCCCAGAAGGTGTTTGATTTTGAGTTAGAGACTAAAAGATGAATAAACTTTCCTTGATTATGATGAGGAAATTTGAGGCTAAAGAACATAATAAGCAAGTTAATGATTAGAACAAAACTAAAGCGGTAGGGAGGCAGGGAATGTGTTGAGTTTGGGATGAGGAAAGTGTGTGGTGTCTGGAAAGAGAGTGAGACAAGGTGAGTGTGATGGGAGAAATGGCAGGTACAAGTCAGATCTTAGAAGGTCTTCATTCAGTATGATAGAAGTTTGGGCTTTACTGCATAGAAAATATTAAGCCACTAAGTATTTTTAACAAAGGAGCTATATGTTTAGATATCTATTTTTAGAAAATTTTCTCTGAAAACATATCAAAGGATGAATTGGAAGCAGAATTATGAAGATGCCTCCTGCCCCCCCCCAAAAAAAACAGAATAGAAAAGGAATTCTGTATTAAGTTTACTCATTATTTTTAAAAGTTATTTTGTATTACAGTAGAACAAACATTTATAAATATGCAAATTATCATTAGGCAGCCCATTACAAAGTTAAGAGCAATTATTCCCTCTTAGTGCATAAAGTTAAGGTAATAAATTGCTGACAAACTTTTGACAAACTCTCCAGTAATCTGAAATTTTATTTTACTCTTTACTTCCATATCTTTGTTTTTTGATGTGTTCTCCTGAATATAGTATTTCTTTGCCAATATATACTGTAATCATTATGCTGAACATTGCTATTTTATTCTCATGTATTATATATACAGTTATGTTTAAATATTTTTCTTCATGTATAAATCTCAGGATATGCAGACAAAGAGAATTAAATGTGTTCATTGCTCCTATCCCCTGCTAACTATATATATGTATGTATATAATATTATATAATATATGACATATATTATAAAACATACAATATATAATTACATATATAATACATAATATAGTTTATACTGATTTATACTTTTAAAAATTAAACTTTCTTTAATTCTTCATTTTTGACTTGTTGATATGAAAGTTATCAGTTGGGAATAAAATAAAATAGAGCAAAAGTTTAAAATTGTTGCTGAATAGGGCACATTGTATTCTAATCTACCTTTATATATTGATTCAAATCAAATTTTTAAAGGTCAAATGTTAGAGGAGTCTTCAAAAACAGTTTTGAACTTGCTGGATTTTTTTTTTTTTAGAAGTCAAGTTGAGTGACTGATATTTACACATCTGATCAATAAACCTAAGGTTCTTTTTACAATCACTGTCATTTAATATTATTAAGCATATAAAAGTACTATTCTCTGAATTCCCTTTTATATTACAGTGAAGTGTTGGCATTTTCAAGTCTTAATTAAAATTAGATTATATAACACAACTGACCTTAATATAGTAATAAGAGCCCTTAACAGTAGAACAAGATGAAACTAAAATTTCATAGAAAAGACTGCCTCTTTAAGACATCCCTTGTTGCTTAAAAATGTATTGCTTTTAGCAAACTGTAATTTATTGTACTATTTAAAAATCTAATTTAGAATTAAATGATTGAATGCTGTCAAATCTATATTGTGTTATAGGAGGTAAATAGAGCTATAAACTTGATTCAAACGTCTTGCTAATTCAACATTTATTCACCAAATATTAACTAAGTACCTTCATTTGAGATGCTGCAAGAAAGTCAGATGTTCTCCTGTCCTTAAAAGTGATGACAATATAGTGAGGGCAGTTAATTACACAAGTACAAAAAGGCTCCGTGAAGTATCGAAAGGCTCCGTGAAGTACAATTCCAAGTTTAAATTCAACATGGACCAAACAGGCAAAAGGTAGAGCATGTACATATAGGTCTGGAGGTGAAAGAGAACAAGCACCTCCAAGGAACTGAAAAGATGTCCTATGGCAGAGCAAAGAGTGCTGAGAGTTCCATGACAAGATAGTAAGTGAAGGCAAGTTTTCAAAGATGTTTGCAAAGCATGTATGCAATTCTTCCTAAAGACAACAAGAAGTCACTGAAAAATTTCAAGTAGAGGAGTGATGTAAATTATAATGGTTAATATTTATTGAGCATGTTCCAAACTCTGATCTGAATGCTTTATGCATCAGCTCCTTTGACTTTGACAATAACCCAAGGAGGTAAAAGTGATTATTATCCTCATCTTGTGGTGAGAAAACAGACTGAGAGAACTTGAGTAACTTGCTTAAGGTTAATTAGCTAACATAGGGCAGAACCAGGGTTCAAATCCATGCATTCTGGCTATGGGGATGAAGAAAAGTAGAGATTTAAAAGAGAAGCAAAGCTTTGTCTATTAAAATGCAGAGGGCATTGAACATAATGAATTCTTGGTTTCCCTATTTTGAATGCTATGTACTTGAATAGCATCAATTTAAAAGGTCTACAGAGGCCTGGTAAGGGAGGAAAAATCTTTCCTCAACTCCAATCTCTTAGGTTCTGTAATGGGAGCTGACAATTAAGCTGACATAAGATAAACCAAAGACAAGTATACAAATTTTATTTAATATTTTTATGTGCATATAGGAACTTACATAGGAAAAAAGATTTAAAGAAGCAGTTAGGACTGAGAGCTTAGATGATTTTTTATACAAAAGGACAATATATTTGTAAAGAAGTGACAAGATAAAGGAAAAGAGTTTAAGCTTTCAGGAACAGTATATTGTAGGAAACTGACTAGGAAATATATAGGGGAATCTAATGGAAGATAAGGGTTATTTTAGTATGTTTGTTGCTTTCAAATAATCAGTATGCCCAAGTGGCACATCTGGGGCATGTTCTTACCTCCCTCAGCTGCAGCTCACTTAAACATCCATTCTTGACATACAGGTTTAGGCAACATAAATTTAAGTAAGAAACAAGCCATTGGTACATCCGACATTACCCAGATAAACTGAGTAGAGGAAGAATTGATGGCCCAGAAACATTAATGATAGAGAAAATGTAGAAAGAACTGTCAACACCTGAGATGAAGAAAAAGGAGCCAGAAGAGTGTTGTATCACAGAAGGGAGAAGAGTTTCTACTGGTTTCAAAATGAATTCAACCATAAAAACATCCAAAAAGCCCTTCTTCTTGAAATAATAATGACTCTAGATATTTTTATGAGAACTGGTAGAATGGTTATAAAATAAAGAGAAAAAACACCCAGAGAAGCTGTTTTTGAGGGAAAAATCGGTTCAGTTATATGAAATTTCACTTTGAAGTAGGGCATCTAAATATATAAAATAATGTATATTAATAAAAAATTTAAAAGTATACACTTGTAATGTATTTTTTAATACAGAAGTATATAAATTAAAACCTGAAAGATGGTTTATGGGATAACACCACCAACCTCACCAGAAAAAGAAATCACTCTAACTGTCATGGATCCTTCCAGACTTACAAATATTTACATGTATATACCAACAAATGTGATCACTACAAGTATGCTGTTATTTGTTTTTTGCCTCTAATATACCACACCTACCTTTCTAAATCAATGCAAGATCTACCTCATTTCTTCCATAGCTAAAGAGTATTCCATTATTTGGTGTAGCAGTTTATTCAACCCATTTCTTACTGATGAAGGGTTAAGTTGTTTTGTTGACGTAAACCATGATGCAATCTCTACACATTCATTCCTTTCAGTGGAAGAATGCTGCCCCATTGCATGGTTCTGCCACAAGCTAACCCCAAAATCCTTAATGTAGGCAGAGAGAACAACACGGTTTTGTGATTGTATGACAGATTGATAAAAATAAAATTGATCACAAAAACATGGATAAGAATAAAAATAGTCTTCTCTGGTAGGATTTTTAAGAGGCTGATAATAGTGATTGCTATAAAGAGCTGAATGCCTGGGGAGATGATGGGGAGATCTTCCTGTTTAGAGATTAGCATGAAGTGATGACTGGAACCTAAGTAGCCATCGTCTCATTTTTTCTTTTATTTATTTTGAGAGAGAGAAAGTATAAGTAGGGAGGGCCAGAGAGAGAAAGGGGGAGTGAGAGAGAAGCCCGAGCAGGCTCCACACTAACAGCACACAGACCAATGTAGAGCTTGAACTCACGAACTGTGAGATCTTAACCTGAGCCAAAACCAAGAGTCTGATGCTTAACCGACTGAGCCACTTTGGCACCCCTGCCATTGTCTCATTTTGAGGATGGAAGCGCATGTTTTAAAGATAATAGAACAGAAAAACAGATGAAGTCTTGGTCTCTGATGTGGAATTTTCATGCTAACCCTGTTCTGCATTTCTTTTTTATGCATATGAATAAAACCCTGGTTTGTTTAAGTCACCATAGTAAAGTTTGTGATACTACGAGCTGTATAAAATTAATATATTAGATAAGGGAAAATATCAAAATTATAACTCTGTAGGGAGCAGTACTAAAAAATCATTTGTTTGGTTCCAAGCCATCAGGCAACTACTTTACTGCAAATTACACCTTAAAACTTCCATTTCTTTTCTGACCTGCATCAGAAAAGGTAATGATAGCTTCAGAAAGTAGGGTCTTAAATCTGTAATGCTATTTTTAATATCTTTTTCCTTCTGGTTAGCTATGTGATCATAGAGATATTAAAGAAATAACAAAGTAAACTGATGTCTATCCTTTTTTTTTGCACAGAAATAATATTTATATAGCCTATGTATTTAAAACTTTTCTGAAAGTAAACCCTTCAGAATGCAATGATGCATTAGAAAGAACGTTAAATTAACAATTAATTAATGACCCAGGCTTTGGTCAGAAAATTATAAGAGAGAATACAACTTGGTGAAAAGAAGTGGGAAAATGTTTTTGTTTCAGATGAAAATATTTTATTTAAAAACAGAAGGGGTTTTTTGACCCTCATAAGAATTACTTCCTGAAGCATTCATAAACCATGTATATACAAAGAGCAGCTGGAACATTTTGTTTATTTATAGGAATGTGCAAAATGGAAGAGTCGGAAATGACTGTAAAGCAGCCATCACTGCTTGACCTGACACATTCACCACAGGAATTTTGAGAGATTTCCCCAGAATGATGTTCTATGCACGTCAAAGTAGGATCTCCATAATTAACATCTGTCATTTGGAGGTTTTTTAATTATGAGATAGATGAAGTGACCTGTCCATGTTTTAAATGATAACCTGTATAATTTACTCTGCTACATTACATGCTGTTTCACTGTCTTTTGATTCAACGACTGCTTTCTCACAGCATTTAATAACTACAACTTACAGGGGAGAATTCTTACAAGTTCTTTCTCTGAAGAAAACTACTCTGGTTTTGTCGATGGAAGTCACTTTCTTTGATCTCAATGTTTTTCAGCAATAGGTTCAGGGCACCAGAAACACGCAGGGTGCAGATTTATATTTTCTCTCTTACTGACACAAATCAAGTGCAGATTTATCAAGCTGTGAAATATATTAAGTTCACAGGGTTTTAACAAAGGGTTACCAAACCTCAAGAACCTGCTGTGATTCAAACTACTTTCAGATGTCCTTTTAATTATATTAAATGAAAGTTTGGGTTGGCTTTGATGCTTATGGGCAAACATCGAAATCTCTTGAAAGAGCTGCTAAAAGTACTCCCTGTTGCTGTAGTTAATATACTACATTGTATGCACACCACTAGCCAATTTATTCTAGCCACTTTAACAAGGATATCCAGCCTGACAGGCCACACAGAATAGTATCACAAGTCAAGCAAAGCACAAATCATTAGAGGACTCTGAAAGTTGTTTGACATGCACCACGGAGCTCTTTGTCACACAGCCAATTAAGTGACCAAACAAGGAACTTGAAAATACTCATTAATTTCTTCCTAGCAGTATAAATGGAGGTTAGAATCCTTCCTGTCTCATGCACCAAAGGCAGACAAGTAAAACGGGCATAATTCAATTTGCACTTTGTCCAAGACGCAAGTGGCAACTTAGGTTCACAAGAAAGTCTGCATTGGAGACAAAAGAATGAAAGGAATAGGTAAAAAAAAAAAAATCAGAAAGTACACATAATAATATAGATATATGGGCTTTGGAATTTTTTTCAATTAATCAACAGTTGACATTACTTTTATCCTTGAAAACCTGTGTCAGCATTTCTGAGCAGATTCAGACATTGACATTATTACCTCCTCTGTGAAATACGAACTGGAGTGGATTCCTGAATGCCATGCTCTGCAGGTTTCCCTTGTTCCTCAAGGCTGCTCTTCAGCCTCTCTTGTTGGTTTCTTTTCTCCCTGACCTCTTAGAGTATGGCAGTATCCTGGGGCTCTGTCCTAGATTCTTTCCTCTTCTCTCTACACTCATTGTGTTGATGTATTCATCTAGCACGTTGGCTGTAAATGCCACTTGAAGTGAAACATTGCCAAATGATGATTTCTAGCCTGATCTCTCAGCCGAACTGCATGCTTATATAACTAACTGCATATTTAACATCTGCATTGCGCAACTAACGGGAATCTCAAAGTTGACATGCCCCAAAGTGAAGTGCTTTTTGTTCTGGTCCCAAGTTGGTCACAGACAGACTGTCTCAATAAATAGTGACTTCATCCTTCCAGAAGCTCAGGCAAAACTTTTTGTCATTTTGACCCCTTTCTCTGACATGTCACATATGATCCCTTAGCAAATCCTGTTTGGTACACTTAAAAAGAAATCCTGAACCTGAGTAATTATCTCAGCATCTCACACTCAGTGAGTCTCAGTGAGACTCAAATGAGTCTATTTGACCCTATTGTGCTTGGTCACCCTGTTTCAGGCTTTAGTTTTCCTCCAATAATCTATTCTTTACTTTTAAAACCCATTAGGTCACGTCATCACTCTGCTCTGAAACCTACAGTGGTTTACTGTGTCTCTCTGAATAAAAGCCAGCATCCTTATGATGGTCTGTCACATCTGAGCCCTTGCTACCTCTTTTACCCTCTTCTCTTTTACAGTGCACCAGTTACAGTCCATTAAGCATCCCACTTCGGCTCAGGTTTGTGGGTTCAAGCCCCGCCTTGGGCTCTGTGCTGACAGCTCCAAGCCTGGAGCCTGCTTCAGATTCTGTGTCTCCCTCTCTCTCTCTGCCCCTCCCCTGCTTGTACTCTGTCTCACTCTTTCTCTCTCTCAAAAAAATAAACATTAAAAAAAATGTAAAATTACAATGCACCAGTTGCACTGGCCTCCTGGAATACCACAGGCATGTTTCTACCTCAGAAATTTTCTGTCTCTCTACAAGAGTGCTTTTCCCCGTGTATCTGCATAGTTCACTCCCTCACCTCCTTCAGAGTTTTGCTCAAATATCAACTTGGTGATGCATTTCTTTTTCTCCTTAGTATTTATCATCATCTCATAGGCCATATTTTTCACATACTTACTGTATTGTTTATATTCTGCCCCTAGAAATATCACAGCAGGATTTTGCCTGTTATGTGCGTTGCTGTATCCCAGTGCTGATAAGGTTATTGGGCTCATGTGCTCAACTATTAACTCATGAATGTTTTTGTTGTTAATTATTATGTGGTACTTTTCCATAGTCGGAGACAGACATTGTTTTGGCACTGCTGGTGCCTAGCCCAGAGATATCTAGTGGATAATTAAGGCAAAACAAACAAACTAAATTAACAAATCCGTAATGAGCAAATCATAGTCGTGAATTAAAATTAAAAGTGTGTTTCAAATTCTTTGTAAGCTTTAAAGAACACAAACCATCTGCCTTGGAAGAAAAAGAAGGAGAATGGGAAAGAGAAGGAGAAGGAGAAGAGGAAGAGGAAGAAGGAGAAGGAGAAAGGAAGGAAGGTAGGAAGGAAGGAAGAAAACTGTGTGTGTGTTCATTTGCATCTATCTACCAATTTTTTCCAATCAGTTCTCAGCCTGACTGTGCAGGTAATAGCAGCTTCCAAAGGATGACTCAAAAGATTCATATCCATAACTGTATGTTCTTATATTATGCATTAAGCAAGGTCAACTGCAGAATCTACAGGGCATATGTGCTGCCTCTGAGATCTAGAGAACAAAAAGAATGGCTGATAAATTTTTTAAATATATATAATGCTTAGCTAGGAAAATGTCCTGCTTTTAAAACTGTGAAAAATGAATGCCAGTATTTCTTAATATTTCCTTCTAAAGAAGAGAACAATGCTAACAAACATTACTATTTAAAAACTGGGCACAGGATTGACAATTGAGAAAAAAATGAAAATCTAAGTTCTGGTTTCATTTATACAACATGAAAGCAGTTCTTGAGTGGTTTGAGGTCAACCTGTACTCCCAGAGTCTCATGAAAACCACGGATGTGTCTTTGGAGTCATATGACTTTTCACTGGTTCACGTACCACACTCCCACACCCACCCAAGCCCCCATTCCATGACTGGAGTTAAGGACTTTTGCAATCCACCTGTACTAGAATGACTATACTCAAAAAAGACAGAAAATAACAAGTGTTGCCGAGGATGTGAAGGAAGTGAAACCTTCATGTATTGCTGGTTGGAAGTGTAAAAGGGCGCAGTCACTTTGGAAAACAGTTTTACAGTTCCTCCTTTAACACAGCGTTACCGTATTTTCTATTTGCTTTTTCCTTTCTTAATATGATGATTTTTTGATCACAGTGTCCTCTGAAAACAAAAGGACCTCAAAGCAAGTTATGTGTGTATTTGAACTTAGCAGTACAAAATTATTACCAAACAGCCATGTGAACTGAACCTCAAACAAGAAGGAAAATAAAACTATTTTATTCTATATCATCCCTGAGATAAAATAAAATAAATCAGTAAATGTAAACCGGTAGATCTATCATGACTCCTAACACCAAATAATGAAGTCAGTTCTGGAATAGCCATATCTTAGGGATTTGGAACATGAGCTTCAGAATCAGGAAGTACAAGCTTTGAATTCAGGACCCCCTTCATTACTATGGTACGATCTTGTTAAAGTCACTTAATTTTCTCCCTGGGTCTCATTTTCTCTACTCTAAGTTAAAAATAGCAATAATTGGGGTGCCTGTGTGGCTCAGTAGGTTAAACATCTGACTCTCGATTTCAATCCAGGACATGAACTCACAGTGCATGAGTTTGAGCTCCACATCAGGCTCTGCTCTGACAGTGTGGAGCCTGCTTGGGATTCTCTCTCTATTCCTTTTCCTCTATCCCTCTCCTGCTCTCTCTCTCTTATAATTATATCAAAAGATTGTTGTGAATATTAAATAAGAATTTATGCAAACTGCTCCACACAGTGATGGCCACAGAATTAGTGCCTGATAAATGCATTTATTCTCAACAATAAATCACTGTTCATGTTGCAAAAACATTACAGACACGTTAGGACAACAGCATTAGTGCTTTCGGTGCTAGTGGTTGACCTTGGGCCAATCATCTCATCTCTCCAGATCTCAGTGAACTCATTTTCATTTTTAAGGTACCTTTTATTAATATAGGACATCACAGTACGTGTTACAGATGTAACACAAGACTTACTTCTCTTTCTTGGCATAATACTTAACACTCTCTTCTTGAATGAAGGTATCTATTTTGCCCCAGACATGATAATGATTTTTTTTTTTTTACTATGACTTGTATCAGTTTCTATCTCTTGGTAGTGAACAAAGACTTTAGTGTAATCTATATTAAAACTAAATGAAAAAAATACTGGACCCAATTTTTTTGTTTGTTTTTGTTAAATTTTTTGAGGTACAAGCATACTGAGTATTAGGAGATTCGCATATTATTTAAAAAAATCAAAGCAATCACCTTTCAATTATTCACCTACAGAACAGTATTCAGTTATCATGGCTGCCAGATGATAGTTCAGTTTTTACTGTGCTTTTTATGTTTAATAAACAAATGTAGGAAGTATAAAGAAGTAAAAGACTGATCTAGATAAATCATAGAATAGACACAGTACCTCTAAACAATTAAAAGCTAAATGGATTTGATGGTCAAAGTCAAACCTAGAAGAATCATTGTTTACACCGATGTAAAGGCCACATTTTTAAAGAATCTCATGTTTAAACAGCTACATTTTTTTTCAAATTTAATGCATAAAGCACTTCTAGTGTATTTTAAATCTATCGTATACATAGCTCAGAAAGTGCTCCAAACCTAGAAACAATAGGGAACATAAAACAAGTCTTTAAAATTCAAATAAAGTTTAAAGTGTTATTTACCCTAGAATTTCATAGAGTGATCTATCTATGTTAAAATGAATAGAAGTAATGCCATGTCTTAGTGAGCAGAGCATTTCTACTTCACAAATATTCTGTTTGTATTTGGCCTTATCAGATGTTTAGTCAATAACTGAAACATTTATTCATAGCCAGGCAATTATAACACCAGGAAATCAGCAATTGAATAAACTGTGCTATTAATTTTCCATCAGAGATTCATGTTTGAATGACCATGCATTTCACAGATTTAAATACCAAAAGGCTAATTATCTCCAAGGCCCTATTAAAGGGATAGCATAGATTGCAATCAAAAACAATCCTAAAATTGCTAAAAAATGATCTTCAGCTTTCATTGCTGAAGAATACTTCAATTTCTCTACCTATTATACATATTAAGAGGACAGGAGATATATCTTAAGGGAATATATATATATAAGATATATATATATATATCATATATAGAATATATATATATATAAGATATATATATCTTATATATAGAATATATATAAGTATATGTTTATATATATATAAGATACATGTTTATATATATATATATATATGGAAAAAACAAAAAAAACAGCTGAATGTTCCTTACATTCAAAGATTCATAAATTTATACAGTAAAATGCACATTAAAAGCTTATCTTTCTAATATTTTTTTGATGTAAATTATTGTCCCTCTTTTTTAAAGCCTCAGGTCCTTATCCCATTCCTTAGTTTAGAATAACATTCAATTGCCTGACTGCCTTCCAGTTCATGTCTTTGGGGGTTCCTGTGCATCTGGAATTAAAGTTGTTTTTTTTTCTCCTGTTAATCTGTCTTATGTCAATTTAATTATTAGACCAGCCAAAGAACCTAGAGGGGAAAAAGGAAAAAAAAAAATTTTCAAACCTCTACACTGCCTTCCTGTCTTGTAAAAATAACTATAAAGTTGTTTCTGCCATTCTTTTCACACAGACCCCATAAACAAAGTAATGGTTTCTACCCTGCTTAGAAACAAATTGCAACATGTTAGCTGGAGAAAAATTATATTTATATCAGGACTAAAATGTTCATAATGGGTGGGAAGGTAAGACAGTCACCATGTGGGTGGAATATTTTGGTACAGAAGCACGATGTTCCAAGTATTCTGGACTATTCGTTGTCTTATATGGTTGATTAAATGTAATTTCTGAATGATTTACTACTCAAATATTAGCTGGCCCAGTGTATTAATGAAATGCTTTCACACACACACACACCTCTATGAAGAAATTAGAGATTTACGTATTGCACCCAACTCACCTTTCAGTTATGATCAAAATTCTCACATTCCAAGTTACACCTCCTTGTTGGTCTGTGTTCATCTTGGATGAAAGAGCATGGGCACTGCCAGATTTCTTTTCAGCACATACCCTTTCATATGTCTTTCTGTCCCCACCCTTCATGCCCTCCCTTTAAATCCCTTTAGCTCAATAGGGTACGTTATCGTTTTGCTATCAGATGCCCATCAATGCTATCACCAACAGAGACAATTCAACAACTTAACACATTTATAAAAACGCAGAAAGTACCTGGACATAGGCTCTGCAAGAGCGCTCTCTTTTCTGAAGCTGAATCCATTAAGACAGCAGATTAAACACAGAATAGAAAAAACAAGTTAGTGATAGAAGAAAACAAGAAAAATAAAAGAACGCATCTACACAAAACACCTTATTCTGTTGTGCACTACTTTCTAGAGGAGAATGAAAGCTAAGCAGCAGCAAAATGTAAGCCATGGCTTGAAAGACAGTCGCCAACGCCCTTTCAGAATAAGCCAGGTGGAAACTGTATGGTATAAAGTTGTTAATGATGGGAGGAAATCTGGGAATAAATGTAGTAGAAATTAGTAATCATTACACTTCAGTTATTTGAAATGATTCATTTCACATCAGGTTAGCGGTTAATTCACGGGCCACAAATGAAGACATGAAGTTAAGGAAGTTATATCAAAACTTTGGAACCCACATTGTTTGTGGTTTAGAGATTATAGAGATGGTTAATATGCACCACAAACCGTATGTTCAAACACAAAAAATTCTGTTTATCGGAAAAATAGAAATGTCCATTCATTATGGTTATTTGATTCCAAGGGAAAGATACCAACAGATAAGTAACTTCTGATTAGAAGAATGTGATTCATCTTCTGACTTATCACTGCTTTTATTTCTTGAATAATTTCTTTTCACAGTTTTGACCAAAAAAAATTATACATTTTAGAAACTTCTGTGGGATAAGAAGCCTGTTTTTATTTGTTTGCATACTGAGTGATGTTTTTCTGGGCAAAAGGTTAACAACAACTCATATTCAATCCCAAACATTTTTTTTTCTGATGATGGAATGAATAATTAATAAGTTTAATTGCCCTGTTTAAATAAATGACACAAAATTTTATAAATTCGATTATGATTTTCTTCCACTTCCCTATTTTTTTTTTCCCTTCAGTAGCCTTGATTGTTGAAGGAGAAAATTACCCAGGTTTAAGAAGCAGTTACTCTGATGCCTTTTGTGTGGCTAATACTGTCCCAACTTTAATTCATGCATTCTTCAAAGAGCACACTGCAGTTACTCCTCTACAGAATTAAGTGAGGAATGAGTGCAAGTAAATTGCCAGCGCTGTCATTTGGATCACTGACTCGCATCTTGGTGTTGCAGGACTCTAAACCCTTCAGAATTTCAATGTGGAGTTCAATTGATTTGTACCAAGTTGACTTTGCAAATCTGATGGGTTATAACTGCTTCGGGGAACAGTGGGAACCACAGGATATGAGAGCAAGCCAGCAAGCATGTGAATAACCTTTGCCCTCCCATCTCCTTACCCCATCATGCAAATTAACATATGACAAACCACATTATATAAACAACTGAAAAGAGCCAAATGGGAAACAAAAGAAAGCATTAAAAAGCTTCACAAATGGAAATTTGCCCATTATGTAGTTATTTGATATTCAGAGTAGGCAAGCTGATTAGCTGTAGCCAGTTAGAATGTGACATTAATTGCCAGCTTTACCTGATATTGTCAGACATCAACATCATTTTTAAATAAAGATACAAAGTATTGCTATAACAAGTAATGTTATGGATCTGTAACATTAATAGAAATTACTACCTCCAGTACATTAGGATAACAATAGCTGGCGGCAATATTCATTAATAGCATCCAGTCAGCCTGGGTAATAACACATTAAAATCACAGCATGCCCAGATTACATAGGCCGCTGTGGATTACATTTTATCAGGGACTTGGTTGTGATTCTGTCAGGGGTATAAGTGACAAAAATAACTCCTTTATATTCAGCATGAACAAAAAAAAACAAACCTCTAATAATAATTTATATCTACTAGATAAAACAGAATCTGTTTTCTGAGGATGAAACTGCAGGAAAAACTGTATTTGCCAGATGAAATAGTAGGCTTTCCTATATCCAACCATCATTATTGGAAAAATTTCTTCCATCTTTATCAGTGAGACTTTAGTCTAATAAGACACAAAAGAACTTAACATATTAAAAAACCACTCAGAAGTCATTTGTCATGCTAAAGGGGAATGTTCATTTAGTGAATTCCATTGAGGACTTTAGTCTGTTACTGCCAAATTCTTGCTTTATACAGTAGTAGGACTATCAGACATTCAAGGCCTTAAAATCCAGTTTCCATAATTGATCACTTCTCCTGCACAAATATCTTTTAGGGAACTTATGTCATTTGATGGTAGCAATTCTAGTTTGTTTTTGATCATGGAGTTATTTCACCATGTGATTTTATAAGTAATAAATTATATTCCTTATAAATATGTAAAATATATTTTACATAGTTATGTAAGTTAAGTGCTTATATGGTGTATAGGTTATATGCAATAAACATAAAATGCTTGTATATGTTTATATAATGTATATAAATATATTGTATATTTATAAGTATCAATAAGAATATATAAAATGTATCTTCTCTGAAATTTAAAAATATATTATTTTCATTATTCAGATTTGCTGAAATACAATTAAACCTTCTAAGTGTTAACATAGTGAAGTAAAATCTGGGTAATTTAAATATCAAAAGGAAATACAAATTAAAACCTAATTACTTGCCTCATGAGTTTTTAAGTATAATATTAATTAGATTAAGTCATTTCATTTTTAAAACATCTTTAATGAATTGCTAATATCCTTTCTCATTGTTGTTATTTTCTAAATTTATACTTATTAGACTTTTGTTTATAGCAATTAGACATTTGTTTTATTGTAATTATTTTAAAATAAAAGTTTAAAAGGAAGAAAAGAAGCAAATAAATCACATTTACTCGTATTGACCTTGCCAGAATTTAGCATTCAAAACAGTAAACACTAAAGAAAATAGAATTGTAAATTCAAAAAATTTACATTTTTTGTAAAGAGAGAGATTATCATTTATTGTGTCTTTAGAGGCCAAATAGGGTGGGCCATCATTAATAATCAAATAGTGAAGCAGACTGAATGTAACTAGTGATGCTCTTTAGAACGAACGAATTTTATAGAGAGAAATTAACCAAGGAAGGCTCACTGATCCTACTACAGCTTTAAAAATATATAACTGAAGTCCTTACCTTGTTCAAACTCCGTGCAGCACTATCTTTTCCACCTGGGGTCAAGTTCCGGAGTTGTACATCTAGGAGCCCTACCAGCTGGTCCATGGCACGGACTGAGTAGGTGATGTCTCCAGCATTCAAATGATTTCTTGTTTGTTCAGCCAGCTCTCTAGCTATGTTGGCAGCTGTCTCTCCAGATTTCAACTGCGGTTTTTTGAAAACAGAATAAAAAGGAAAGAGATCTTAAGTAAGGGATTTTATTGGTCTCTGTGAACAATTGTTTTTGCATGGGAATTATAATCATCAAGCCAAGACATAGTTATTTAACTCCGGCTTCACCTGAAAGATAGTCTCAGGTTTTCCTACTAATCCATCTTTTCCCACAATACCTAACTTGAAATTCATATCTTTAGGAAAGTCCCCTTTGAGGAGTCTTCTAAAAATTGTTCTCACCCTAATTATCCATTTGAGTGGTCACATCTAAGGTTTGCCCTATGATTTTCTCTGTGAGTTTCTAAATTGGATGCTGATGAGTTGTGATGATGCAGTTGTGAATCCCCAACCATATTCTAAGTTCTAAGAGACAAGCACAAAGTTTCCATTGTGCCTAATTTAGCGCTTAATACACAATGTATACGGACTGATGCTAAACTCTAAAAATTTGTCCCAAATACAATCCCTGTTTTTCAAAGGGTCTTCATTTTCTTCTTAACTAAATATGAGATTTTGTTCCCACTGCACTAGGTGGCAAATTACTGCTGTTCCTAGCATCTTCCTTTTCTGAAGCTACATGCTTATTTTTCAACTATATTCTATAAACATATATCAAACTGTCAATACCCCAAAGATGTTATTTAAAAAGACAGATACTAATAACCCATGTTCACATGAACAAATTTGATAGCTTTGGGTAATAAGAAGATAGGGATATCTTACAGTATTACAAGTTAAATGTATAATAGTGTCATGTTTAGGAAACTTTTTTTTTTATAAATTTTTTTTACGTTTATTTATTATTGAGAAGCAGAGAGACACAGAGCATGAGTGGGGGAGAGGCAGAGAGAGAGAGAGGGACACAGAATCCGAAGCAGGCTCCAGGCTCCCAGCTGTCAGCACAGAGCCCGACCCGGGGCTAGAACTCACAAACTGCGAGGTCATGACCTGAGCCAAAGTCGGTCGCCCAACCGATGGAGCCACCCAGGCGCCCCGGAAACTTTTTTTTTTTTTTAGCACAGTCCTATATAAAACTTAGGGTCACACAGAGAAAAGTCCTTTCTGTAAGGTCATCTTCTAGCAGGTATTCAGGCTATAAGGAGCAAGACTAAGACTCTTAGTCATGTAAGTTAACACTATCTCCTCAGGGATGCTCAATAAATATTTATAGCAGGATTGACTATTAAGAAACAAATAAGTTAGGGTTATCGGAACATCTATATCATTAATAATCATATCCTCAAGTATATTTAAAGATCCAAATTGAAACGAAGCAAGTATAGTAACACAATGTTGGGAAGGATTTGTGGAAATGTCTCTCACCCTCGGAAACAGCTCCTGGGCATATATATTTGTATAGGCCCCACGTAGAATTAATTACCAATGTCCATTAAATTTTGTAATGCAAAGACTATATAACTGAGGGATTTCTCTTATCACTATCAACCATAACAAATAATCCCACAGATGTAAAAGAGAAATATTCAAAGATGTTTATTCTAGCTTGTTTAAAATACAAAACAAAATGGATTATGACCTGCAGAAAACTGCTCATGTATATAAATATCACGGAATATTGTACTATGGTTTAAAAGTTTAAAGGAGATCAATATCATTAACATCAAATTTCAACATGCAATGCTGAGTTAAAATAAATGCAAGTATAAAAAAGTATTTATTTATGCTAATATCTATTAGCATGCTACTTGAAATAAAAATACAAAATGTAAGTAGCATATAAACATGCTATCTATGAAGAAGAAATACAATACATAAAACATGATATTTTTATGTGTTTATTTTACATATATTTAAGCACGAAGTCTGAAAGATGGGAATCAAAGGAAAAATCCTTTTCTGTAATGTTTAAATTTTACAAGAAGAATGGTTAAAGTAGTTATTATATATAACCAGTGTTTTTTAGAAATCCTTACAATTGTAAACACCCGCACTAACTTTAATAAATTTGTAAAATATGGTCAAGACCTACATAGCTAGATACCTGTAACCAAATGGAGCATATTACAGGGTTCAAGGATAAGTACATAACAAATTCAATGTGGATCAAAGTAGCATTCATGGCCCACTGACTGTCATGAAAGTATTTTCAAGTGGTCTCAGAGTGAAATAAATGTGGTTGTAATTCATACATTTTAATTTTATATACAATGTAAGGCTGTTTACTGGTAATCTAATAATCAATAGGTGATTTACAAAATTTAGTATTCGTTAATTTAAATCAGTGAGAAGCTAGGTATTCGCAAAGATTTCAAATTCAGTATTCCATTCAGACTTATTGAATGGTGCACATGATACAAGTGCTTGGTAACTTTGAAAAACTCTTAGTGTGCCTATGAACATCCAGTGGTTGGAATTCCCATAATTTTCCAAGAGGATGTTCTTTTAATCAACACATGATACAGAGTGGGCTGGCATTTGTTGTAGTTTCTATCTATGCTATTCCTCTAATAATGAATATATTTGTAGAATTCTATGGTTTTACTTTGTTAATCACTGTTGTACAGTTGTTCTTTTTAAATTTTTTTTTAAATTTATTTTGAGAGAGAGAGAGAGAGAGAGAGAGAGAGAGACAGTGTGAATGGGGGAGGGACAGAGAGAGAGGAAGAGAGAGAGAATCCCAAGCAGGCTCTGCACTGTCAGCACAGAGCCCAGTGCGGGGCTTGAAGTCACAAAATTGAGATTATGACCTGGGCAGAAACCGAGAGTTGGACACTGAGCCACTCAAGCACCCCTGTACAATTGTTCTGTACCTTTGTTGGTTGTTATATTGTTTTCTTCTATTTCTTTATTGACATGTATTAGTTTTTCTATGAGAATGGTCAGGGCAGATGGACCTCTAGAGTCTTTTGATTTACTTAAATGGTCTGTGTTGAACAAAGTTTGAGAGGCATCTGGGGTTAGAGGCATACAAGTAAATAACATTAATGCAATGATGCAATTTTATTTTATTTCTTATGTTTATTTATTTATTTGTGAGAGAGAGAGAGAGAGAGCACGAGCAAGGGAGGGGCAGAGAGAAATAGGGAGACACAGAATCCGAAGCAGGCTCCAGGCTCTGAGCTGTCAGCACAGAGCCCAATGCAGGGCTCAAATCCACAAACCGTGAGAACATGACCTGAGCCGAAGTTGGATGCTAAACAGACTGAGCCACCCAGGTGCCCCAACGAGACAATTTTAATAACAGGATTGTATATGAGGTATTATGGGAATATTAGTAGAGGGGTAGAAAACATCTGGAAATGGGGTGGGAAGGCATCCAAAGTAAACAACTATAACAACCATGGTTTGGGAAGACAGGATACTGTAGGTACAACAGAAAGGAAAAGCACACTTTTCCACCTTCAGAACTCAATATTGATACCTACGCAGTATAAATTGTATTGTCTATGAGGTAAATATGTACTGTATCTTGCTTTAAAAATAGGATGAATATCTCTATAATTTCAACAGTTATTCACTCTACATGTTCACTTGCTTTTTTAACTAAAATTTGAATTTCTAATGGCATTATGCTAAAGTCTGAGGCTACAATACTAAATAAAATGGTTCCCAATAAAAAGGAGCTTACCTACTAGCAGTGGAAAGAACTCTTTATAAATTAGCTACAAAATTGTTTAATTTTAATTTTGTGGAGTGCAATACAGAATCCAAGTTTAAGGGCCTTTTAATCGACTGTATGAAGTTAGGGAATAATTTAGGAAATGCTTTTCTAAGGAAAAATGTTTCGTGTGACGTGGAGGAATGTTTCGTGTGAGGAAAAGAAAGGATTGGGTTAGGATATAGGTGAGGGCCTCTAGGCAGAGACGACGCTTTCAGGAGGGAGGGATATGGGGTCCTAGGGGAACTGCACAAGGGGTGCTATAACTGGAATTTAGGTGGCCAGAGAAGTGAGCAAGGGGCAGATTAAGTTGTCCCCTTCATAAGTCATGATGAAGATTTTGTGGATCATGCTAAGATCAAGGGAAGGTACTAATAATTCTAAACAGGAGTGATCTAATCAGAGTTGTGTTTGAAATCAAACGCAGGGGAATGTATTAGAGGGTTCAGGAGTGAATGAATGAATGACAGGGTACTTGCCAAGAGGCTACAGCAGCAGAAGCTGTTGTGGGTTAGGGTAGCAGCAGTGGAGAACAGTGGAAAGTGGCCTGATTTGGGAGAGACTTATAAGTACACTGACAGGCCTACTCTCTGAGGGGAGGAGAAGGGAAGAGAGGCACTCCATGGTAATGCCATTAACTGGATTCTCCAACAGCCATTATGACCTCAACATTCACCACTCAGTTCAAAAGTTGCCTTTCCAGATAAGGCTTTCACCATATTCTTGGAATATGGAAATTCCAAGAATTTGGAATATGGAAAGACCATATTCCATATGGAATATGGAATATGGAAAGACCATATTCTTTCCAGTGGCAGCCAGAGGTTACTCCCCTGTCCTGATGGCCCTATTTACTTCTCTCACCCCAGTAGTCACGGACCACAAGTATCTCATTTCTATACAACAAATACATGCATATCTTGAATCTGCCTCAAGCTTCTGCACAGAGGCAGGGTTGAAATAATGTTATTCTGTATATCCTAGCTTACAGACCTAATGAAAATGTCTGTCTCTAACATTTCTTTCACTAAATTCTACTGAAGTTATTTCTCAGCAATAAGCACATACACTGAGAAATCTTACGAGTTCTGTGAGGATTAGTAAATTAATACCTGTATTGAAATGGTGGGATTATATTCAGGACTTGAATAAGGGAAGGCAAACCCTGCAGCTTTAGTTGAGGATAATTATGACAGAGATGGATACTATTTACATGTCAAATTTTGACACATGTAAAAACAATTTGCTTTGAAATAAGCTTTGACGTTTTATGAGATTTATTACATCAAACATTAATCGGGTGCCAAACCAATTCATGAAGGAGTTTCTCATAGTGTTTAAGTATATAGCTATCATTTCTTTGAAAGATCTACTTATGCTATTTTGCTGTAAATCAGAGTCAAGTAGGTATAGAGACAATTAAATGCTTCTATCTTACAATTGAAAGTAGGTTAAATAAGCCTGAAGTCCTAGAAACCCTACCAATCTCTGATAAAATTAAGAAGCAATTTACAGAATCTCTATGGAGATTAAAAGAATGGAGAAATTAAAATCTGGGTGACAGGATTCGACTTTTTCTTCCAAGGCAGGCAACTGGCTTATCTTATACAATTAAATAGCAAAAATTCTAGGTATTCACATCCTTCATTAGAAAACGCAGGGAGAACTCTACTTATCTCAAAATCTGTCAGTAGCTTGTGAACAAACAAAAGACAAGACTCTTCAGTTTGTTAGAAACAGAAAGACTATTTTCCAGTGACAATTCAGTCATTTCTTTTCCATATAATAGTTGAACTAGGCAATGAAGGAGGAAGCTTACTTCACTTCACATGCAAAGAAACATGAAAGCTATTCAAAACTGTAATTTCAAAGAATTTTAAATTGACTGGAGGGAGTGTAAAGTGCAATCAGCTCTTTAAAGGTATGCAACACAGAAAATATAAACTCCTTTTGGAGAATCTGAGTCTAACCTAGAGATCAAGCTGAAGTGAGAAACTGTATTTTAGTAAGCAGTCATTATGGCGAGAAAATACGATACTTTGCTACATATGTGTGAAGAGGCTGAGCTCTGAACCAATCTGCTTGCTGTCAAGAAAAGCTTGAAAATATTAAAAAAAATTAATTTGAAGACTAATCTATTTTTCTATCCACTCATCTATTTATCTTTGAACCTGCCTTTCCTTCTGTCCATCCATCCATCCATCCATCCATCCATCCATCCATCCATCCACCCGCCCACCCATCTGACCATTGACTCATCTATCTATCCACCTACCTACCAATTTTTCTCTCTCCCTCTCTCTCCCACCTCCCTCTCTATTGCTGCTGGAGTAAAGGCCACGTTGTGCACAAATTTTTGCCTTGCTCTTTCTGTACATATTATGCTTTTATTAAACCTCATCATTATGAAAGTATTCTTGCTCATTTGTAACAAATTTCTTCATGAAATTCTGACTTCAAAGGCTTACATTTTCGCTAATAAAATATAAGCTACACTTTATCACCACACAAAATTTAATCTATAATTTCACCAGTATGGAAGTGGCCTGAATTCATTCATGGATCAGAAGCCATCAAAATTATTTGCCTGTTTTCTCCCTTCTGGCCTGACTGCAGGGGTGGGGGGGGGCAGAGGTGTGTGTGCATAACTCATTTCTTAGCAAACATGAAAATATAGTTTGCATTTTCAAACTAAAGTAAGCATCCTGATGCATGTACTTGTGTATACTTGCTGTCTACAGGGGTGCCGGACACACAGTGGGTGGATAGTGTTAGTGATAATGAAAAGAATAGTCCTCCCTGTGGTATAGATGATGAGACTGTGATCCAGAAGTGTTCTTTCCTTGAAAGCCCTCAGGAATTCCCTGAGAAGCACTGTACAGTCATAAGGGAGGTGCCTCACAGGCTACGATGCATTCACTCAGGAGCTCACGAAGATGGGGACATTGAATACACTGTTTATACTGAATCACTCCCTCCTTTCTTTTCTCATCTGTGCTGTCATTGGGGGTCAAAAATGTTCCTTTATTTTAAAAGTTTGAAGTTCACAAGACTACAAAAGGGGGAAGAGAGAAGGAATGAACCATGAAAGATAACTCTTTCACTTTCATTTTTCAACATGACATAAAAAAATCCACTAGAAAAAGGGGAAAAGGCCACTTCCTGGGTCAAGGCCACTTTCCATCCTCCTCCATCTTCCTCTCTGCCCTAGAGGGTGAACTCAGAAGGATGTTATTCAGAGTGCCTCTCTTCTCTGGCTTCCACTGGGCTTGTCCAATGGGGAGGGTGGGCAAGGGAATGGAAGGAGGAGGGAGAGTGAGGTCAGTGTATTTATTTCCCTTTGGTCTTCTTCTGAAAAGTTGCCTGGGGCTAGGCTGAGTCTCTTGTCTGTAGGCCATCTTTCTTCTCAAAGACATCCGCTTCCAATTTTTTGTCACTCCTTTTATCCAGCAACAGTGGGCCTGGGGTTGGGAATAGCTCCACCTCTGTTACTAGCACTGGGTTCTTGCTCAATCCCTCGCAGTTCACCTTTGCTCCCCCAATACTGCTAGAAACAAATCCTTTTCCCATGTTCTATCTGTTGTTGGGACTCAGGTACTGAGGGAGGAAATGAGCAGAAGTATGAATTCTGTGAAAGATGCTTTGGAGAGTTAGGGAGATAATACGGACAAATCGCTCAGTGAACACTGCACACAAATTCTCTCTTGGAGGTTTACAATGTTAATATTTAAAAGTGTTGGAGTTTTATGGTAAAGAAACCTGTTCAACTACCCTTTATATTCAACGGATAGCATAAATATTTGGAGGTATGAGGGGCACACCAGGTAAAAGGGTGGACAAAAGTGAAGAGAGACTAGGGAAGTAAGTGTGATGTAAAGGCAGGAATTCTGTGCAGTTTAGTTTAACCAGTGTTGTGGCTATGTGTGATATCTTAATAAAAGTAGACCCAGCTAAAACCCCAGCTCCAACACTGACATTGGGCTACTTATATAATCTGATTCAGACTACTCCAAAGCCTCCTGTTATACTTTTGAAGATTTTATAAACTTATGAAAACTGCAGTGAAGGTATTATTATAAATTCTCATTGCCTAAATTCTATAATCTTACTATAATTATAATCTTACACAATTTTACAGACTCTACAGGATTAAACAGAATTGCTCCAGAATAATGGAACATATTTGTTATATTAAAAAAAAAAAACCACCCATCCATAAATCAAATGGGCAACAGCTGTCTGGTCTTTGCAAAGAATTATCTCTTTTGTCATAAGATTAGGAGGTCTGCAGAGGAAAGAAAAGAATTAAGCATCATTATCAGTTAAAGTCACCCAGTAATTCCTGCAATGAAATAGTCTAACCATATTCAGGAATTATCATGAAAACACTCAGCTTTCTAGATGAATTATTACTGAATTAATATCAACCCCTGGGCTAAGTATGTAGGGAGTATTTTTTAAAAGTTGCTAATGTAAGGAGATATGCTACTGATCTCTTAATCTGATCACATCCAGCAAGAGTTATTTGCCCTGGGGTCTGAGCTACACTGTAATAAAATCAAAGGACATAAAAACTGTGGCAGGAACAGTGCTGAAATTGGAGAAGCATCATTATGAATAGCAACAAGTGTGGAGATGCATATGTAAGAGGGTAACTAGAGTCAATATAACCACTGTTCTCCATGATTTAGGGTAAATAGATAGTTATGGCTCATCTGCTAAATAATCTACTGGGTAGATATTTATGGATTATTATTCAGTATATTACTGAGGATCAGCCTGGTTAAAAACAAATAGAGAAAAGGGCAAATGGCACAGACAGGCTTTTAGAAAAGCCATCATTCGTAATATTTCTCAGGAAAAAATCTCTTTCAGAAATTCCTCAGCATAGCTAATGTGCCATAGAAGGACTCTTCATTTTAGGAGTGCATAAATCCACACAAATTGCTATAATAAGGATTCATCCCATAGCCCTTTTGGCATAAATGCACATCTGGTCTCTGTTTGTAATGAAATCAATTCAAAGCCCCACAGTGCATTAATAATAAAAATGTTCAACATATTGCAACCAAATAAGCCCTGAAAATTTGAGTCTGCAAGATTTTGTCACACGTACATATACTTTTAACACTGATAAATGATTAGGTTACAGAACATTTATCAAATAGCTTAAGATTCCAAAGGTAGACTTTTTTTGGTAATTGTTATTTTCACAGGAAAATCCATATGCATGTATGCTAGATGTTTTGCTTGCTTGATTTATAACACCTCTTGGACTTTTATACCTATAGTTCAAAATACCATAAAAATTTTATTATTAATAAAATTATCATAAGCAATACTGCCTGCTTTAGAGGAAGTTCATGGATTTGCCCTTTAAGAACAACAAAATTCTAGATTAGCTCATCGCATATCAAAGGGTGTCATTAAATCTTAAATAAAAATATAATGGAAGAATATTTCCACATTAATTAAAAAAAGATCTTAACCAGTTTGTCTGCACCAGCTAGAGTCAACAGCAGAGGATCTAAGTTTGGGAAAACCTTCCTTGTCAGTCACGTGATTTACCTTTTGTGTTATTTGGTTGACCCAAGGAGAAGAACAGTTGCTAAGATCTGGTCCTTGGGGATCCCAGATTCCATCAGGAGCCAGGCATAGATATGTTGACACTCCTAGAACAATAAGAGAAAAACGTCTGCTTTAAATACTCAAACCATGTTTCTTACAATGACTTTATATCCATGTTATGTTTAAATATGAACACAGGCAAAATGGAGATCATTAAGCTAAGCTAATGTTTATTGAAACACCACATCCAGAGCCTGGCAGACAACGGACACTGGAGAAATGCAACCAACCAAACAAAAACGTTCAATATTTTTAAAGCACTTGCTGGCAACTACACCAGTTACAGAGGACAATTTCATAAGTGAGATAGATGCGGTGCCTGCCACCATGGGGCTTATCGTGTGGGTTTTCACACAAGGCAAGGTAGCAGTTGAGTCTTAAAGGAATCAGTTTGCAGGTTTTTCAGGAAGACTAGGTAGGAAAGGGCACTCCAGGTGCAGAGAAGATATGTTGTCCTTGGGAAATCTCAAATGTTTTAAATTGAGGTCTACTGTACAGGAGAGTTATATGTAATGGGCTTGGAAAGGCAGGCATAGTGAGATCATAAACTGCCTGGTCTGCCACCTGTGGGTGCTGGAAAATCAATGAACATTAAGCAGAGGAGAGAAATGAGCTGATTAAGGTTTTAGTAAGATAACTGTGGCAGCAGCAGAAAGGATGAATTTGAGGGGGAGATGTGAAGGTTTGGGGGACACTATCGCAAAAATTCAAGTGACAGCATGTGTGGGTCTAAACAGCAAAGGAGACAAAGAAAAGGTTAAAAATAAGATTTCAGCATAGGGACATTCACCTGGGAGGGCTCTAGAAGGCTTCCTTTAAATCTCTCTCCCAATTTTCACAGAACAATGGTGACATATTTCTGTCGTGCTTTCAAACTGCTTTCAAATAAAGTACTTCACTAACCTTCACAACAAACATTTGACGGGGTGGTGGTGGGGGGGGCTGTTATTATTTCTCGTTTAGAAATGAAGGAAATGAGGCCCAGAACGAAGGGGACAGTGCTAAGAGGCAAGGTTTCAAACTGTTGGAATCACACTGATTTCAGTAACACAACTGAATTGCACCCTTTCCTAAAGGGAAAAAATATTTCAGAATATTTTTAAACACTTTGCTGAAAAAAAATTAAATGTGCACTTGTGTAAAAGTCAATATTCTTTTTGGTCTTTCTACCACTTCATATACTATAGAATTCAGAATGCTATATCCCCACTGGAACAGTTCTAAGAGAAACCTGTTTGAAGCAACCAGATCAATAACACCCAAAGGCGTAGTCACTATTGTTAGTACAGTGACATCTATTGTATATTTGCTTTCTTTACATATTTTATGGAATAGGGCACATTTTATTTAGTGTATCAAGTATTAGCTTTATGAAGATCAATGTATGTGACAGCCAGGCATTTTCTGGCTTAACGATTGTAAATAATAATATGGTTACCATTGGGGGATGTTATGAATCGCAACAGTAAAAAAAAGGGGGGGAAGTAGAGTAGAACTATTTAGCTCTTAACTGTCTCTCAGAGGAAACAATGAAGCTTGCTCTTTCTAGTGGATATTGAGTAGTGGGAGTCTGACTCCTGTCTATGTGAAGAGCCCTTGACTGTTAAGGGATGGCTATGATGACTTATGAAAAGGAGAGTCAAACTTCCTCTTCTGTTAAATTTTAGGTAGTTTCAATGATCATCTTCTAATGTAAAAGTCCTTGACCCCATTTTCTGCAATCAACAGTTGATGGTCGGTGCCAAGGACGAGAACTAACTCCCTTCCAATCCATTGATTCGCTCCGGGCTGCTGCACAGAAGGGCTGGCCTTCAGGAGTAGCCAGGACATGCACAGCCTAACT
Source organism: Acinonyx jubatus (assembly GCF_027475565.1). Classification (NCBI taxonomy): domain Eukaryota; kingdom Metazoa; phylum Chordata; class Mammalia; order Carnivora; family Felidae; genus Acinonyx; species Acinonyx jubatus. Next base: position 151,951,797 of record NC_069382.1, read on the forward strand.
GCAACTCCACCCAGGGACCTCCCCCCGTGGGCGAAAATACTGACCTCACGTGTATCCCCACCAAATCCTCACCAGTGACTTCTTCAGAATGTATTTTCAAACTCTGAAAATACACTGCTTGAAATCGTCATTCAGCTGAGTTCAGAATTCAAGTGAACTAACAAAAATATGTAGTGACAAACAAACAAAAACACTAAAGAAACAATTGGGAGAAAAGCAAGCTAAAGTAACAGAATACCTTTCTTTAGCTTGGCTCTAGGACACACTTACCTATAGTTCCTGCAGGGCACGGCTGCTTTGCCATCTGTCCTTGACGGGTCTTAAACCACATGATTTCTCGGGCTTCCACGGCTTCACAGCTCTCTTCCAGGGCTGGGATTTGGGACGCTGCTGATGGCAGATGTGTGGTAATGTCGTCAAGCACCTCCACAACTGGAGATGGGGTGCTGGTACTCCGGTTTCTTCTTCCTGACACTGAGGGGGTAGTACTCCTGCCTGGGCTCCAAGTTGTGGTCCGCAGGGTGGTACTGGTGGTGGTACTTCCCATACCAAGAGGTCCTGTGGTAGAGATTTCTGAAATAAAATTCAAAAGAAAAGACCTACATTGCTTGCTCATCACCTCAAGGTGTCCTCATACTTCAGAAACCATTTTCATTTGAAAATTCCAAGAGCCCTCCACATGGGAAAAATAAGCCAGTGCCAAGGTATCGAAGTGGCACTTCAGGATGATGACGGCCAGCTGACCAGTGACAAATGAAGGCTTGCTCATGGTTCTACTCAGCTCGAATCACAGAAAAAAAAGTTAACAGCATAATTCAACTCTTTAGTAAGCTTCTTAATGTTTCAAGCCTTTGTAACAATTAGAGGATTAATACTTAAAGCCCTCACCTTAGAATATTCAAACCTGGTACATAGAATGGGAGAAAGCTACCTAAACTAGACTTTTCACATTAAGTATAACATGAGTTTCTAAAGATGAAGCAATTAGGGGGAAAGGATTGGAAAAAAAGGGCCTCAAAAATTAAAGTGCTCTCAAGCTAAAAGAGAAAAGACAATTCTGAGTAGAGTCTCTTTAACTTGACGATCTACCAATGCTCTTAGAACTGACCCATCTTAACAAAACTGTGTGAAGTATAAGTGGTTTCCAATCAGTTGTGCCATTAATTATTGTCTAACTAGATTTTTTAAAGTCTAGTATGTATGCCAAATTCCAAATAAAACTAATAAGGCTCCTTGACCAGATGTTAATAGGTTATTAAGCCTATGAAGTACTCAAAGGAATGTTCTAACAATACTATGGAAATAATCACTGCAGAGAGTCACCTTTCTGGGAAAATATATTCACATTTCCATCATAGGAATGCAAGAGTATGCCAGTCCTCCACGTACATACATTGCATTCCTAACTGTAAGGTTAGAAACTATGCTTAACCTCACTTACTTGCAATAAACCTAGGGACACCGGCTCTAACCAGATTCAAAGTAGCTCAGAGTTATGGAACTCAGGGAGTCCTGTGCTAAGCCTCCAGATGTTTGTCATTCATTGTCTGCCGTCTTTAACATGTCATCAACTTGACTCTGCTATCCCAGAAGAGAAGCCACATCCATCACAGTGCATTTAGTACGTATAAAGCTTCCCCAAACAAAGCAGAGATGGCGGTGGGAAGGGGGTATGGATTTCCTGAACATTTAATCACTGAAATTGTAGCATTTTCTGACGTGATGCTATTTTTCTAGCTGTCCTGCCTGTTCTGTTCCTCTTTGCAGCTTTCTTTCTTTCTCTTGTGTTTTCTCTCTATGTGAATGTAATGTTCATAAATTCATTGACTCAAAATTCATAAAGGAAGAGAGGGTATCTTTTTTCCTCTTCTTTCATTTATACCATATTCCCCAAACTGCCAAGTCTTGTTGATTCTGTCTCATTTTTTTACTTTTCTCTCTCCCCAATCACCACTATCTGCATTCACCCCACCATCATCAGTGGATGAATACAATAGCCTTTTAACCTTTTTGCCAGTGAAAGCAATACTAGAACAGAATGGCAATACTGGTATTTCAGTATCTATTTTTGCAAAAGCAAAATTCAGAACTCATAAAATAAAATTGACACAATTTAACACAACTCAAATATAAAATTTAGCAACATAACTAAAGTTGAATTCTTAAAATTATAAATAGTAGAAATGTGATTCTAATGTATGTTGTTTGCATTTAAATTTATTGAAATACTCAAAAAGAAAAATAAAACTAAGAAATATTAATAACTTGAAATTAAATATTATTTAACATTATATTATTAAAATAAATTAATATTAAAATTAAATAATATTGTTCTTAATAATATTAAGTATTAGTCTTAAAAATAACATGTCAGTGGTGTCATGGCTGGGATACAAGAAACTTTTTGTGCAAATTTTTCTGGCTGATGGAAAAATTCTTCTTAACTTTATATTACTTGATAAAATAGTAAGGCAATAGTTAAAAGTTAACTCCAAGTATTTTTTCTGGCTCCTTCAACTTAAAAAATGCCATGTCTCATTTGTAGTTTCTTGAGAATTACATAGATACTCCAGAATGCTTTCTAAATGAGTGAATTTCTTTTCATTTAGATATTTTAATTAGCATACAATGCTCTATGAGGGAGGAGATTCGTTTTGCAAACATTTTTGTCCTGATAAAACTGCACAATACCCCATGTAGTGAAAACATGGACCAGCCTATTGTCTCAATCACACAAATCATAGGAGAGGAATGATGACACATTATCACAAGATGCTTGTCTGCTGTGACTCTGGACTTGCCAATTTTGAATAGATTTGTCTTTTAGCATAGATTTAATATATATATCCTACTTAAAGCATTGGGATTTCAGATTTTTAAAGACTACAGTATCACACCAAAAGGTAGTTAACAATAGCACAGCATAATGGAAACCAATGTTCATCATTTTTCTCTAAAATTATCCCATTGAAATAATTTTCTACCTTTTGCCAGAGGCATCTTGTAGGGTATAAATTGAAATGTGTTACTCCCCAGATTAAAATCCCTTAAATCATTTCTGTCTGCCCTCTAAACACAGATTGGACTCCTTTTCTTCGTGCCTTAAGCCCTTCATGAGTTTATTTCTCTAGCTCATTTGTAATGCTTCTTCATCTTTCAGCTCTACTATTAACCCATACAAAATTACCAGTAATTCCCCAACTGCACCCTGTTCTTTCTGCCTCAGGGCTTTTGCACATGCTGCAGGTGTTCCTGCTCCCATTTCCACCTGGCTAATTTCTGTTTAGCCTTTGGGGATTGCTTGGATGCCATCTCCACCAAAGGACCTTTTCAAAGAACCAAGATGAGGTTATATACTAATATGTTTTATACACGATTACTTCCTCAGCTTTTAGCTTTTTGTCTGACTTACAATAAATTAGGTCTTAGTCAAAATAGATGGCTATCAGGGATAGGTCAAAGAGGCAGGGGAGAGTCCAGTTCTGCAATGTCACACAAAAAAGGAAAAAAAGATAAATAGAGGGAAATAACAAATGGGGTCATTAAGAGTCCTTATAGTTGATAGGCTAAAAAAGTTATTTTATAAATGCATTTTAATGCTATCATTAAAAAAATTACCAGATAACTCAAATGAAAAGGAGCAAGAACTCTTCTTCCCCAAATTGACTCTATCTCACAACATTCATATTTAAATTGAATACACTCTTGTGAAGCAATGATACCGATAAAAGAGATTTTTTAAAACTTTGATTTGTTATGCAGTACATCGCAAGGACTCAGTTTAATACAGACATACTAATATTCGGAATCGATATAGAACTTATTTCCTTGGAACTGTGCTGCAGAGAGATGTATACAAGCAGGGCCATTTCATATCATTTGACTTTTAGCAGAATAAAAGTCAGATTTAAAAGCTGTTCCTGATTCCCCAACCCTTCTATTCCATTTACTGCCATGTAAGACTCTCAAGAGTTTTGTTCAATGCCATCCTTCGGCAGAATAAGTATTAGTGATATACATGTCATCACCAGTGCCCAAGAAAGAACCTGTCTTATTGCTAGATACTGTAAAAAAAAAAAAAAAAAAAAAAGATGTAGAATCACTGAAGAGTCATAGCAGCACACTTTGGCCAAGTTCCAGCCCATACCGTAAGCCACAGGAGTTTGTATTTTTCTATCTTCCAGTAAGGAAGAAATGATATGACGCTTTTTCACTAGATTCTGTTATCGAGTCTTACCTGATAATGTAGCTACTTTAATAAAATTATGTTAAGTGCCTCGTGTGGTTGTGTATCAGGGAAAGTTTAAAAGAATATAAAAGAAAATAAGTGCGAGTGACTATCTGCATGTAACACTTTATCAAGCTTGGGTAATTTTCGTTACTGTTTTGTCATTGCTATTGTGTTTATTGTACTTATGCAGCTTAGCATTTTCATAAAAGTAACTAAACTCCACATTAATAATTTCCCTCATACTTAACCTATTTCCAGAGGAAAATTTCAATTCTCCTGTTTACTGAAATATATTGCCCATGGTCTATTTCATGCTTACATTTTGGTTTCTTTTGTTTAATTTATGTCTCCTTCAATTTCCTTGAAAGGAATAAATATTATTTTGAATATTACTACAGGTTATAGTTTGTGGAGTACACTCATGGAAAACAGTGAAAATAACCAATATTTGTACGGTGCTTTACATTTTTCAATGTCCTTCTTTATCTCTATTATCTGATTGAATTCATTGCAGAATAATTATAACTATGAATTCCTTGTATTACAAATGAGAAAACATAGGCTCAAATGGTAAGTGAATCATAATTATACATATAGAAAGTAAATCAGTTTCCTCTAATTCCTCCATGTTTTTATAATAAGCTATCAAAATGACATTCTGAATTGTTTCATGCATTCCACAACCATCAGTCTATCATATGCTTTAAGAAGGGACTTAAGTAAATACAATGATTCTAAAAAAGACATTACTACTCTTAATCACAAACCATATTTATTATTTGGGATGGACATTGTTAATTTTTCCCCCCAAAGTCGTACATTGAAGCCCTAACTCACTTATAACTACATTTGGAGACAGAGCCTTTAAAAAAGATAATTAAGGTTCAATGAGGTCATAAGTGTGTGGCCCTAATCCAATAGCACCGTTGTCCTTAAATGTGGAGGAAGAGATACTACTAAATGTGGAGGAAGGAGATACTCCTCCTGTGGAGGAGGAGACATGCTCACAGAATGCTCATTTTGATAGCTTATTATAAAAACATGGAGGAATTAGAGGAAACTGATTTACTTTCTATAAAGGCCATGTGAGAAGGTAGCCATCTCCAAGTGAAGGAGTAAGACCTCAGGAGAAACCAACTTACCAGTACCTTGATCCTGGACTTTCAGTTGCCAGAACAGTGAGGAAATGAATGTCTGTTGTTTAAGTCACCTAGTCTGTGATATTTTGTTATGGTAGCCCTAGCAGAGTAATACAGGCATCTTCTAAAAAACTATAAAATTTAAAACAGAAGATTAAACTTCACAGTAGAAGAAATGTTTACCTTCTACTCATAAAGTGCATGAACTTTCTTTCTGATTCGCCTTTATTTTTTCCTTTCTTCTCTAAGATATGTATCCCCCTTCATGGTTTTCCCTTTTCTAATCTGTGTTAACTTCATTCCAACATATAACATTTGGCTAACTACAGAAACATTTCCTTCTCCCCACCCTCCAAGTATTTATTTAAATCCAAGGTCAGTTATTGAAGAAATCTTCCCAAGGGTTTGATATAGGAAATAAGAAAACTAAAACTATAACAATACTCCAAGAGGCTTTTGGTTATTTGTGTAGTGCTCTGGGTAGAAAGAAATTCTGCCTGGTCTCCATGGATATCAGTTGGTGGCAGCTGATTTGATTATACCTAGTTTTTAAAGAGAAACATCAGTTTTATCTGTCATGAAATTATCCAATTCTCTTCAGAATCCATTCATTATATTTGGCTCAATGGCCTCTTAAGATAGTGAAATTCCACAAATTATCAGCCATGTGAAGGAATATTTATTTTTGTAATTTAATCTACTTACATTTTCTGATTTTTTCATAGCCTATCATTCTTATTGCAAATAGAGGAAAATATCTGTTCTAATTAAACATGAATTTGTAATATACTTATTATGTAAAATAGTGAGCTAAAATATGGGATTTAGAGCAACCTATTAAAATTATCTGCTACATATTGAGCCCTACTATGCCAGGAACTATGTGGAATACTTTATATGTGTTCTGATTTAGTGCTCCTAACAATCTTTGGGTAGATATATTTACCTTCATTTCAGAGATGAAAGAAGTCAAATTAAGTAATTCTCCCAAGCTTATAGACTGTCCAGTGACAGAACCAGGAGTCAGTCCATCAAAGTCCAAGCCAAGTCCATCAAAATCCTTCCCTTTTCATTAGGATGGTGGTGGTGTTAACCACGCAGACAAAATTTAATAACAGAAACACATATGTAAAAATTCTTAATGAATGTGGAAATTAATTTGTCCCAAACACCACTCACATGTACTTTTAATGGTATTACTATGGTTCAGACCTCTTGGGTACTTAATGAACTCTTATTATTGGATCAGGCACTATTCTGAGCACTTTACAGGAATTGGCCCATTTAATTCTGACAACAAATCTGTGAGGAGGTACAATTAATTACCTTCATTGTACAGATGGTGAAACTGAAGCACCAACAGATTCAGTAATTTCTCAAAGGTTAAAAGTTCATAAGTAGAAGAATAGAAAAACAACTGAGGCATGGTTAGAGAGACCTCACTCTTAACCATACTAACCTGGAGGGAACATTGAGAGCCTAAACTTGATCCACAAGAAAGCAGCCTGCCCTCTGCTGTTAAGAATAGAGGAAGTAATCATCTTTGAGCTAATTTCTGTTTATCATTTCTAATTCTCCTAAAGATTCAGGACTGGCTGAGAAAAAAACTGTAGAATCCACAAAATTTAATACATTGCTCAGCATTCAAGTAGATAATAAACAAGCAGCAAATAATAATGTGAAATAATAGTTGGCTTTCTTTGAGCATATATTATATACCAGGCAGTGTGCTAACGCTTTACATGCAAAATGGAAGTACAGAGAGGTTTTGTGAATTTCCTAGCTTCACATAGTCCATAAGTGATAAAGCCAGCATTTAAATACAAATAGTTTCACTCCCAAACCTTTGTGTATCTATGTTATCTGACAGAGGTTTAAAGTCCTTTTTTTTTTAAGTATTATATATGGCATACATTATGTGCCTATAAGAGAGTTCAGTTCTAGGAATTACAAGATAAATTCATTCCATCCATATTTATTAATCAACTATCATGTGACAGGAGTTGTATTGGGAATACAATGTTGAATACAGTTATCATGTTCCTTGCTCTCATGATGCCCCCTCTAAGAGGCTTTTACAGAAAACGCTACTGAAAATGATAGGAAATAGAAGAGAAATACACCAACTATATTTTTCATTTGGTATACATTTGGTAGTGTTTGTCTCATATTACACATTGTGCTGGGCACCAAAGATTCAGAGGCAAAGCAAAGAGTACCACCCTCAAGAAGATTTTAATATACTGCATTTTGTGGAATGTACAACATCATCAATTATTCTTTGTGCCACTTATAAAAAAATCTCTAATTAAACTCTGACATGTCTTCAATTGTTAGGTGCACTCTAGCTTATGAAATATTAAAAGGTGAAATCATGAGAATCTTAAAGTTGGTAAAACACTATAATAACAGAAATGTCTTCTTTTAACACACTTAAATACTCAATCATTTAAGAGAGATGTGACTTTGAACAAATTATAATACTCTCTGTGCCTTAGTTTTTTTTTCACTTAGATGGAGGTAATATATATACTTATTTGAGAAAAAAATATACTTATTTGAGAAAAAAATGGCAGTATGGATTTAAAGTACATAGCAAACTAAATGACAGTGAATAATACATTAATAAATATTTACTATCAGTAATAATATTTTTACTTATTCCTTGCTTCAACCAAAAATTACTGATTGCTTACTATGTGCCAAGTGCTATTCTAAATGCTGGGGACATAGAAGTGAACAATAAAAACAAAAAAAGTAAAAATCTCTGTCCTCATGAAGCTTACATCTTACTGGGAGAGATAAACAGGACAAAAAATTCAAATATACAGTATATTATATTAAAAAGTACTAAGGATAAAAATAACAGACAAAGCAGGGGAAAATAACAGAAAGTGCTGGGAGAGGGCAATTACAAGTTTTAATTGGGTGTCAGGCATGGACTTGTTGTTAAGGTGACAAGTGGCGGACTGAGAATCAGGAATAACAGGGGGCCTGCCAGTTAGAGGAGTCAGCCTCTCTAAAGGCCTAGGCACAGTGAGGTGGCCAGTGTGGCTGGAGGAATGTGTGTGAGGGAAAACAACTATGAAATGAGACCAGAAAGGTGGTGGGGACTGTAGCACATAGGAATTTATAGGTATGGTGAGGACTTTGGTATTTATCTGGTGTGGAAATTCACTGGAAGGTTCCGAGCAGAGCAGTGACACGATCTGACTTAGGTTTGCTTACACTGCCGTGGTTAAGAGTAACTGAATGGGCGAAGAGCAGGAGTAGGAAGAACAAGTGTTTATGTGGCCATACATCTGAGGCGCTGGTGACGATGATAACGACCAGCATGCTGTGGGGATCCATTATATACCCACGAGAGCACGGGGTCTAATAGAGGAGGTGATGGCTTTTGGGTCTGGATACGATGATCCTCATTGACACATAGTAGGCCTTCAATAATTGTTGACTGAATTGAACTGATTTAACAAAAGGAGAGTTAGTCCTTCTCATGTGAATTCTTCTCCAGCTCCATTCAATTATTATCATTTATTTAAACTTAAAACAACCACATAAACATATTGATCTCATACTGTATAAAAATATTCCTGAGGGCTCCTGAGTTATAATCAACAGAGGCATCTCAGTGCGCTCTTTACTGTAAACCTTCTAGAAGTTTTAATTTATGAGAATATTAAGTAAACTCTGGTGGTGACAAAACCATGCAAACAAACTGGGGAAATCAGTTCAAGTGGGTTTGAGTTTGCTGATTTCTCAACGACCAGTAAAACATTCAAGAAGGGGAAGTAGTTGAATTGCTGTTAGGATTTAGAATAATTCCTTACTTCTAGCCTCAGTATTGTTTTATTCCCCCAGATTTGACATCATTATTATCCAGTTACTGGAGTTATTGCCTGAGATTTGCAGTGACATATGTTTTATTATTAACTTGTGAATTGTAGTTTACCTACAAAGATAAAGTGATACCGAAATTCAAGAAGGGTTATGCATGATTTATTTATAAGCATAAAGTTAAAATAAATTCAAGAAAAACAAAATTATCCTCTGTATTTGGAAATGAAATATTCAAGTGAACAGGGAAGAAGCATTCATCATTTACGCGTCAAGATTTTTTTTTAAGGAATGCAATTTTAGTAATTTTGATCTATTGCAGATGTTTGAAAAATATATACATCCTTGTCCTTGTTACCTTTGCACAAGTTTCTAAGAAACTGATAAAACGTAAGCCTCTACTATGGGATAGCTACTGTTCTTGGTTATTTGTTTTTGTTTATGTTTACGGTCTGGAAAAATAAAGGATATTACATTGCTATTTAAGTACCTTGAAATATTTCTTAACCCACCCCCCCTCCAAAAAACTCTAGCATTGATTTTTCATCTAACCTGAGAGTGCCATGAATAGGAGTTCCAACTAGCTGCTAGAATGGGCATATGAGTTTGCATAAAACATGGTCCCTCTCTTCAAGGAGTTTACAGGTTGGGCAATCTAATTTTATCATCAATTGTAGAAAATCAAAGGGTGGCTCTTCACCATGCCCATCATTTCTCTCATACTGGTGAGTCCAGGAAACAGTCCATTTTTTCACATAATTTAAATAATAAAAAGGAAGGCCGCTGTGTAATTGGCATATAAATGATTAATTTCAAATGCAACCACAACCATATTGGATAGCCTTCTAAATGACTTACTAATCAACATATAGATTAGAGACTTGATATATGAATTAAGTCTATCTGCCAAAATCACAATTAAACTCTACAATTCTTCCTGAGTACAGGGAAATTTGACATTCTATTTTGTTTCCATGCAAATATACTACTTGGGATATATTGAGTACTCACTCATGCATGTTAGGTGAGTGGGAATAAATATCTATGCTTTATTTTGAAAAGAATTTTCTGAAGATCTATGTATATATACTACTATATCTGAATTACATTGACATTTTGAAAAAGTTGGATTAAATAATTTAATCTGCTACTCCAGATTACATTTTGTAAGATTTGATATACAACAGTTTCAAATTTTTACACACACAATATTCAAACGCCAAACTACAACTGTCAGAAACTATATAGACTCAAGAAACTTAAATATTTAAATAGATGCTATTAATTTATAATTACTTCTCTTGAAAATAAATGTCTTAAACAAAAAGGCAATATACTCAAAATGGAGTCCATTGTGCTAAGTCCCAAGTCAGCAAACCAAGACTTAAAACTTAACCTAACTGCAGTTATAGCCGCTCCCAGGAATGTAACCTTTAACCAGTTAGTCTGGAAATACATGGTCAGCGCTAATGACTAACCTGCCCTGATAGACTCTTTCTGTTCCCCATAGGAAGGTCACCTTGCTTAAAATATTCCACTTTTTGCCAGAAATTTCCTTTTCCTGTTCCATTCTGTCTACAAAAACCTTCCACTTTGTATAGCCCCTTCCTAGACGGTGTGCTGCCCAACTCATGAAATCACTGAATAAAACCAATTAGATCTTTTACCTCAGTTAAATTTTGCTTTTTAACAAAGGAAAGGGTAAAAATAGCCCTGTTGAACTGAGAATTAGGCAACTGAATGATTAGGCCAAGGTATTTTCTGTTATAGACTGAGGAACAGAATTCAGGGCATCTAAAGCAAATGTTTCAACTAGTCCTCACGTTGAGAATTTAGCAGCTTCTCCTCACTCATTTATGCACCAAACTATTTTTCATTCAACCATCATGCCAACCATGCCTACCCATCACCTTCCAAATTAATAGAGTAATAAAACCTCCCGATTTTGCTTTCTCCTGGTTATTATCATTATTTAAGAGGATGGAGTCGTGCACTCCATAGGTAGTGATAAGTAGGTCAGAGAAGCAAATTGCTTAGGGGGAACCTGCCCACAGGATGATGATTCTCAGGTTTTTCTATTAAAACAGAGAAAGAAAATATACATGTATCTGCACAAATACATGCACATCATACATATATTCCAAACTGCTAGGGAAAAAAGGTAAATAAAATGGATACTTTTCTTCTTGAAAAGAATTATGTTCATTTTCAGAGATCTATGAAGAAACCTCAAAAACTTCATAAAACAGTGCATTTACTGTATTAATAATACAGTAAAAGGCAGTGGTATCCTGGAAAAAGCATTGATTTTAGGTTCAAATATTAGATCATCATCACTAGTTATTTGGCTTTGGGCAAATTAATCCTCCAGAAAGTCAAAACTTCCTTATCTTTAACAATGTGGATCTCTATGTTTACTTTGATAATACTGACACAGGATAGACCTTCAGTAATAATATAACATTATTATAATCAAATTCAGGTTATCCCAAGATGCCATCAACTTTCTTTCAGGAGAATTATCAACAGCCATCTAACTTATGAAGGTGAAATACTTTTTGCATGTCTATAACAGAGAAGATAGGCCAGCTTGAAATAAAATCATAAAGCTTATCTTTTTCACCTCAGTCCCTGAATGACATTTAAAACCCCCGTAGTAATTTACCACCCACTTTATCCAACCCAGCTTTGGAAAAGACAACTGAGATAGTTAGTTGTGCTCCAATGGGAAATTATTTTTTAAGACAAAAAATAATATAAATAAAGAAAAAATTACTTCAAAATCATGTGCCTGCTCTGTGGTATTTCAAATTTTAAGATGATCAGATTTGGGAGCATAAAAGATATTTCAAAACATTTAAAAAAATTAGTATTTAGCTTTGAAAGTAAAATGGGGGGCTTGAAAGAAAAGAACCATTTTAAGTCAATATTGAAATATATAATATGAACAAAATCACGCTATTTTGGAATCAAAATTGTAGACGGTCCATATAATTTAGGAGTCCACAAGTGATAAAATTCTGCCTGGAGTCTGATCTCTTGGAAATACAACCTGATCTTAACATAGAAGAGTGTCAGAATTTGTGTAACACTCTCTGCAGGCCAAGTAGCCCAAAGGCCCCATGAAGACAGACTGTTGCTGTTTTGCTTGACCACCATCCTCAGCGACTTGACACAGAGGAGAGGCTCAATTAGTATTTGTCCAATAAATGTACTTTATCATCAACTCCCTTGATTCACTGCAAAATATTCGTAACAGGACTTGCAAATTTGATCACTGATGTGCTGAGAACATTGCTTTACTTATTCTTCATCACTGTTCCCGTTCTTTAAAAAGTCTGTTCTAATAGTCTTAAAAATGAAACTTTTTATTTTGAAATAAGTATAGACTCATAGGAAGTAGCAAAAATAGTAAGAACAACCCCTTCCTTCAGCTTCCCTCAATGACACGATTTTATATAGCTACAGTATAATATCAAAGCCAGGAAATGGCATTGGTACATGGCTGTACCGGTCTGACTACAGACAGGCTTTATATAGAGAGTTTTACCTGCATTCATTTATGTGTGCATGCTTATGTTCTATGAGATTTTATCTCAGGTATAGATTTGTATAACCACTGTCACATTCAAGAAGCAGAACTGTTCCATCACACAAAAGAGTTGCCTTGTGCCAACTCCTTGTATTCAAATCCGCCCCCACCCTCCCCATAGCTATCTCCTGGCAACCACTTATCTATTCTCCATCTCTATAGTTTCATTCTTTCAAGAATGTTACATAAATAGAATTATAAGCATGACACCTTTTGAGATTGACTTTTTCCACTAAGGATAATGTTCTTGAGGGCCACCCAGGTAGTTGCAGCTATCAGTAGTGAAGTCATCTCCCGACATCATCAAATGAATACCTATAATCTATCTTTCACCTTGTACCTGGAGTGATCTTTGAAAAATGCAAATCTGATGCTGTTGCTCTTTAAAAGCTCCCAACTGATCATACTATAAAGTCAAAATCTTTAAACATGACCTAAAAAGCCCACTAATCCTCAGCTCGCCTACCTCTCCAGTCACCACTTAAGCCTCCCTGCCTTTGCTCTCTCTCTCTCTTCTAACCATCCTGGATTTATTTCCTGTGTCCCCAGAAAGGCCCCTTCTCATCTTCAATGATGCGAATGTCTTTCTGGAACACTCTATGCTCAGTTTTAGAATGTATTCTTCCATCCCGTGTCCCACTCCCTTTACTTAGTTAAATCACTAATCCTTTTGGTAACTGATTTAAAGTAATTGTAAGCAGAAACGGGAAAAAAATAATGAAGTTGTTATTTTAGACTACTCATACTTGTATTCAACATATGTTTATTATTTTTAGGATACAAATTCACAACAAGAATTTAAGATTGCATTCTTTCTGAGAGTGATCATTAATCACACCACTAGCTACATAGAGCCACATGAAGAGACATCTGCCTATAGGTGCTAGCTCCTATACATTCTAGCTATGACACTTTGGGCAAATCTCTAAACCAAGATGGCATTGGTACATGGCTGTACCGGTCTGACTACAGACAGGCTTTATATAGAGAGTTTTAGTTCTCTTTGAAGCATTAGTTTGAAAAATCTGGCAAAGTAGACTTATGAATGATAATGCAATATTCTACATCCAGTAGAGTTCCTGGCACATAATAGGTGCTTAATAAATGTTTTGTGTACTTGCGAATATCCATTGAAGATAAGCAAATGGTGCGAACATAAAAGGAAATCATATGAAGGAAACAAAAAAATCTATTTGTATAATTTCCACATCCCCTAAAATTATGCATTATAAACACAAATGATATAAACTGGAAATTCTGAATTCTCCTATGAAAGTGAAAAGCACACTTGGTACCTATGATAATACAACTTTATTGGTCATCACATATATATTAAATATCCCAGAATATGTCTTATAGCATATTTAGTACATCAAATGGTATCTGAAAAGAACAATACTTATTTACACATCTTAAGAGGACACAAATGGATAAAAGATTCAATGTAATCATAAAATTCTTATTCATTAATATTTGCACCTCACTGCTTAACAATGAATCTCTATAATACTACAACCTTTGTAGTATTACATTCTCATCACTAGCATTAATTTCCAACAATGTAGAAATAAATATGGCTTAAAGACAAAAGGAGACATAGCTGCATACAAAGAATAAAGATGCAGCACACATTTAAAGTAAAAGCAAACAGGTAACGTTCCCCAGCAAGTGTCCAGTAAACAAAATTCATTACAACATATTTATTATAACAAGCTAAATTTAATTTATGGAAATTTATGGAAATATTTTTTTATTTTTACTTTTTTACAGTTATGTATTTTAAACACAGAACGATCTTCATGACTCACTAGCAGTAATGGACCCAAGACGGCCTTTCTGCTCCCCAAAACCCCCACCACCAACCACCAAATGATGTGAAGATTCTTAATACAGAGAAAGAAAATGAAACCAACAGAGAAGTAGGCAAGGTAAAAGTGACAAAATATAGATCTACAGAAAGAGAGGAACAAATAAACTAGGCGATTTTGTGAGTTGATTATAGAAAGAGCACTTTGATTATTTCAAATATTCTACACATGTGAAAAAAGTAGCAGTGATAGTCACCATGTGACAGTCATCTGTGATCTCCCTTTTAGTTCCCTGAATGACAATATGTGTATTTTACCGTCAAGTATCTTACATTTAGCCAATTAACTTTTAATGGATAGCAACTTTTTTTTTTTCAATTGTCAAGTTAGTTTAACATACAGTGTAGTCTTGGCTTCAGGGGTAGATTCCCGTGATTCATCACTTACGCACAACACCCAGTGCTCATCCCAACAAGTGCCTTCCTCAATGTCCATCACCCATTTTCCCCACCCCCCTCAATCCCCTACCCCCCATCAATCCTCAGTTTGTTCTCTGTATTTAAGAGTCTCTTATAGTTTGCTTCCCTATTTGTATCTTATTTTTCCTTCCCATCCCTTATGGTCATCTGTTAAGTTTTTCAAATTACACATATGAGTGAAATCACATGATATCTGTCTTCCTTTGACTGACTTACTCCACTTAGCATAATACCTTACAGTTCCATCCACAGCGTTGCAAGTGGCAAGATTTCATTTTTTTTCATTGCCGAGTAGTATTCCATTATGTATACATACTACATCTTCTTTATCCATTCATCAGTTGATGGATATTTGGGCTCTCTCCATACTTTGACTATTGTTGACAGTGCTGCTATAAACATTGGGGTGCATATGCTCCTTTGAATCGGCACTCCTGTCCCCTTTGGATAAATTCCTAGAAGTGCTATTGCTGGGTTGCAGGGTAATTCCATTTTTCATTTTTTTGATGAACCTCCACACTGTTTTCCAGAGTGGCTGTACCAGTTTGCATTCCCACCAACACTGCAAGAGGGTTCCCCTTTCTGCACATGCTCACCAACATCTGTTGTTTCCTAAGTTGTTAATTAAAGCCACTCTGACTGATCTGAGGTGTTATCTCAATGTGGTTTTGATTTGTATTTCCCTGATGATGAGTGATGTTGAGCATCTTTTTATGTGTCTGATTGCCATCTGCATGCCTTCTTTGGAAAAGTGTCTATTCATGCCCTCTGCCCATTTGTTCACTGGATTATTTGTTTTTCGGGTGTGGAGTTTGGTGAGCTCTTTATAGATTTTGGATACTACCCCTTTATCCAACATGTCATTTGCATATATCTTCTCCCATCCTGTCAGTTGCCTTTTAGTTTTGTTGACTTTTTCCTTTGCTGTGCCGAAACTTTTTATCTTGATGAGGTCCCAATAGTTCATTTTTGCTTTTATTTCCCTTGCCTATGTCAAGTAAAAAGTTGTTGTGGATCAAGGCCAAAGAGGTTGCTGTCTGTTTTCTCCTGTAGGATTTTGATAGTTTCCTATCTTACATTTAGGTCTTTCACTCATTTTGATTTTATTTTTGTGTATGGTATTTGAAAATGTCCAGTTTCATTCTCCTGCATGTTGCTGTCCAGTTCTCCCATCACCATTTGCTAAAGAGACTGTCTTTTTTCCATTGGATATTCTTTCCTGCTTTGTCGAAGATTATTTGGCCATATATCTGTGGATCCATTTCTAGGTTCTCTATTCTATACCATTGGTCCATGTGTCTCTTTTTGTGCCAATACCATACTGTCTTGATGACTAGAGCTTTGTAATACAGAAATAGCAACATTTTTAAAATGCAAAAACAAACAGAATATATAGATTCCCTATGATAAACTGTTAAGTGGCCCCATGATCAGTACCTACTGGTGTTCATACTTTGGTGTAATTCCTTACTCTTGAGTGTGCGTGAGATCTGTACTTGCTGCTACCCCATAGAATATGGCAAAGTTGGTGAAATGTATGTGATCATGTACATCATTTACATTATATATTGCCTGCCTTATGAAAAAAACTTATCATTTTGGCTTTGAAAAAGTAAGCTGCCATGTTGTGAGCTGCCTTTAGAGAGAGTCAGAGGACAAGGAGCTGAGGATAGCAAGAAACTGAGGTCCCAGAGTATATAATACTGCCCATGACCACATGCTCTTGGGAATAGATTATTTCACAGTCCAGTATTCAAATGAGAACTCATCCCTGGGTGGCACTATTATTGCAGACTTATAGAAGACTCACCAAAGCTGGGTCTGGACTCTTGACCACAGAATATCTGAGATAATACATAAGCATGTTTTAGGCCACTACATTTGTAGCAGCATTGTTATAGACCAGTAGATAATACAAGCCCTAACTCTTTTCCCAGTTTTTATGAATTAGGATGTGATTTGGCTTCATATCTTTATTTACAGCAAGAATTCCCAACCTTGGTACTATTGACATTTTAGGATATACAATTCCTTGTTATGTGAGTGTGTATATGGCGTGTTTTCCTGTGCATTGTAGAATGTGTAGCAACATCCCTGGCCTTTATGCACTAGATACTGGTAGTGCTCATTATACCTCCAGTTGTGACAATCAAGAATATCTCTAGAAATTGCCAAATGTCCTTTTGGGATAAAATTAGCTCTGTTTGAGAACTACTGATATACAGGAATTTCTTCATTTACCTCTAATCTGTATTTGTTCAATGAGAGGGCTACTGCATGCTGATAATGGTTTTAGGATATTTTAAATACAAATTAATCTACACATGAAATGGCTCCATGGTTGCTTCTCAACCTGAGAAATGGCTCCAAGGCTGTAAATAAAAGGAAGTTGAATGGGTTTCAAAAACACCAATTCTGCCTTTTCAATTTCAGTAATTCAATGTGCCTAAGACACGCTTCCACAAATCACACATTAATATTTAAAAATTGATTTCATTTTGCTGTTTTACTTAATGAGGACATACATAACAACATAACGGGAAACCAACAAAAACCACAAAATACGAAGCATCCCAATTGCATGCCTGAATGCACTCAAGAATGGGGGTGGGGAAGGAGTTAATGAGAGAGAAATTAGGACTGCTTCATGTTTTCTGATTTCAGAGATTACACTACACAGAATGAACTCTGCCCGCCTCTTGTTTGTTACAGTGTGTCTGCCTTCCAAAGATGTTCAAATGCCTCTCGTGTCCAGTTGCTTTCTGAGTGAGATATCTGAGGATGACACTTGTTGCTTCATTGCCGCTCCATTCAACGATCACAAATTATTACCTTTCACATAAACATACCTCGTAGATGTGTTCTCAAGTTAAACATTTAAGGAAGAAATCATGAAAAACACACAAACCAGCTCTCTGAAACTATTTTATATCTTCCCCTTCCCATTTATTATACAGTCGGCTTCACATCATTAACATGCAAATCATACTGCACTACAGTGCATTTTAAACAAAGAACTGAAAGCAGAGCTTGTAATTTCCTTATGGGTTGATAAACAGATTTTGCTCTAAGAGCATAAAATAAACTCTGATCACTTTGTGTGCATTCTTTGGACGATGTAATAATTTCAAGACGAAACAAAGAAAATTACTACTTTTCTCACCTTGCCCATGGTCACTGGTTAAGTTGCCCCAATTTTAGTGGGAAAATCTAAGTAGTGTGGTAAACAAAGTTAAATTGGAAAAATACTCTCTTTGTTGTTGTTTGTTTTTTTCTGGAAGATAAAATGTTTTCTCTTGCCTGAATTTCTATTTCTTTTTTAATAAAGTTAACATTGAGACTAGAAACTGACTTGTGAATAGATTTAAATAAAAGTCTGATTGAGGCCATGGGAAAAAAGTCCAAATGAAAATAGTAAATAAACATATGTAAATCATGCTACCCATCATATATCTTCAGTGTCACCTTTCCTTCTAAGTACATGATCATATAAACTATTACGGATAGGGTAGGAAAATAAAAAATAGTTTCAGAGACACTCTCTTACTTGAAAGAAAGACAGAGATTGAGTGAAAGAGAAAGGGGGGAGAGAAAGAGAGAGACATACAGAGAGAGAAAAAATTTTAAAAGACACACAGTTGCCTGCCTTCAAGAAGGCAACACAAGGAACAATGATCACCTCATTCCCTTGC
Organism: Acinonyx jubatus; assembly: GCF_027475565.1. Lineage (NCBI taxonomy): Eukaryota > Metazoa > Chordata > Mammalia > Carnivora > Felidae > Acinonyx > Acinonyx jubatus. The sequence continues at coordinate 151,970,575 of NC_069382.1, forward strand.
TCCCCTCCCTTCCATGGTTCTCTCTTATTTATAGCGTCTAAGATTGAACTCCTTCGTGTGTCTGTAACAGATCCTCAGTCTCAGGGCTTCTTCCCTCCACAGCCTTATTTATCACTACACCCGTCTGATCCAGCTATTTGAGAACCATTGGTAATGCCCAAACATACCAGGTTGCTTGAGATTTGGGTGTATCTGTCACTTTTTTTATGTGAACAAATATGTACTGAATATGCACTACATGCCAGGCATTTTCTAGAGACTAGAGATAAAACAATAAAATCAACAAGCAAAAGTTCTTCCCTTTTGCTTGGAAAATAATAAATAAGATAAGTAAAACAGCTGCATATTAGACAGTAATACATGCAAAGGAGAACATTTTGAAATTTATTGGTGACCAAAGCAGGCCTAACTGAAAGGAGACATTTGAAGGCGATGAAGCAGTGAGCCACACAGATAACAAGGAAAGCTCATTGCATACAGAGGGGATGGCAGGTAAAAGGAACATGACTCTCTGCATCCTTCTTGCTTTAACTTTTAAAAAGTAACAGCTTTCTTGAGATGTAATTCATATACCCTATAACTACGCCATTTGAAGTATACAATACAATGGTTTTTAGAATATTCATTGAAGTGTGTATCTATCACCACGATCTATTTTAGAACAATTTCAGCCTGAAAAGGAAAGCCCATACCCATTAGAAGTCACTCTCCATTTTCCCCTACCCCATACATAGCTCTAGGAAACAACTTGTCTGCCTTCTACCTCTACAGATGTGCCTATTCCTGACACTTCATAGAAACAGAATTGTGACTGGTTTACCTCATGTAGCATAATGTTTTCAAGGTCTGTCCATGTTATATCAGAAATCAGTACTTCATTGTTTTTAGTGGTGAATAATATTCTATTTATGAATATACCACATTTTATTTACCATGCATCTGTTGACGGACATTTGGCTTGTTTCTACTTTTTGTTTGAGTACACTTTTCAACGTGGACAAATGTTTTAATTTTTCTTGGTTTTATACCTAAAGATCAGTTGCTGGGTCATATATAGCTCTATGTTTAATCACTTAAGGATCTTTCAGACTCTTTTCCAAGGTGGCTGCACCATTTTATAATCCCACCAGCAGTGCAAGAGTGCTCCAACTTCTCCATATCCTTTTCAACACTTAGAGTTATCTGTCTTTTGAATACAGCCTATCCAATGGTTACCAAGTGGTATCCCATTATAGTTTTGATTTCTATTTCCTTGACGGTTGATAATGTTGACAATCTTTTTGTGCTTACCAGACATTTGTATATTGTTTTAAGAGAACTACGCCCGATTTTTAATTGAGCTATTGGTATTTTCTTATAGAGTGGTAAGAATCCTTTATATATTCTGAAGACACATTTCTTATCAGTCATATAATCTGCAAATAATTTCTCCAGCTCTGTGAGTTGTCTTTTCACTTTCTCGACAGTACCTTTTGCAGCACAATTGTTTTACATTTTGGTGAAGTCCGATATACCTATTTTTTCTGTATTACTTGTGCTTTTGTTGCCATAGCTAAGAAACTACTGCCTTACCCAAGTTTATGAAGATTTATTACTGTTTTCTTACAACAGTTTCACAGTTTTAGCTTAAAAAAATATTCTGGGGGCACCTGGGTGGCGCAGTCGGTTAAGCGTCCGACTTCAGCCAGGTCACGATCTCGCGGTTCGGGAGTTCGAGCCTCGCATCGGGCTCTGGGCTGATGGCTCGGAGCCTGGAGCCTGTTTCCGATTCTGTGTCTCCCTTTCTCTCTGCCCCTCCCCCGTTCATGCTCTGTCTCTCTCTGTCCCCAAAAAAATAAATTAAAAAAAAAATTAAAAAAAAAATTAAAAAAAATATTCTGCCAAATTCTGTTCTTTACATTTGGTTCTGTATTACATACACTTTGCTACAGGTGACCCAGTTTGTGGTTGTCATACAGGTTTTATCTAGACAGGTTTTAATGAGATTATTTGGTTTATGTTTACTGTATTTAAACTGCCATTTATGGGGTGCCTGGGTGGTTTAGTCGTTTAAGCCTCTGACTTCGGCTCAGGTCATGATCTTGCAGTTCACGAGTTCAGGCCTTGTGTTGGGCTCTGTGCTGATAGCTCAGAGCCTGGAGCCTACTTCAGATTCTGTGTCTCCCACTCTCTCTGCCCCTCCCCTACTTGCGCTCTCTCTCTCTCTCTTAAAAATTAATAAATAAATAAATAAATAAATAAATAAATAAAAACATTAAAAAAATATAAAAAATAAACTGTCACGTAGGTCCCAGAAATTATTCCTAAATTATTTTAGTTGTAATTAAGAGTGATCTCACCTCGTAATTTCTTTACAGAGGAAGTTAATTATTTAAAAAAATGTATGAATTTTACTAGCTAGTTCAAATTGGTCAGTTTATTTCATTTACCTGCATGTTCTTCAGGAAATTTCACTGTTGTTCCCACATATTCTCAACTGAATTGTTGTAAGGATTAAATATCATTGTAGATATGAGAATCTAGCATTTCAACTGACATGACTGCCCTGCATACAGTAGGCACTCAATAAATGTGAGATATAGGGTACCTGGGTGTCCCAGTTAAGTCGGTTAAACATCTGACTCTTGATTTAGGCTCAGGTCATGATCGAACAGTTAGTGAGTTTGAGCCCTGTGTTGGGCTCTGTGCTGACAGTGTGGAGCCTGCTTAGGATTCGGTCTCCCTCTCTCTCTCTGTCCCTCCCCCCCCTCCTAAAAAATAAATAAATATTTAAAAAAATTAATGTGGGGGTACCTGCGTGGCTCAGTTGTTAAAGCTTCTGACTTCAGCTAAGGTCATGATCTCACAGTTCCTGAGTTCGAGCCCTGCACTGGGCTCTGATGCTAAAAGTGCAGATCCTAACTGGGATTCTCTCCCTTTCTCTCTCTCTCTTTCTCTCTGCCCCTCCCACCCTCTCTCTCTCTTTCTCAAAAATAAATAAACATTTAAAAAATAGTGAGATACTATTATTTTTTTTCCTGGAAAATAATAATCACAATACCTACTACCTCTTAGTGTTATTATATAAATTAAAACGTGGGTCCTTTCCCTCCTTCCTTCCTTCCTTCCTTTCTTCCTTCCTTCCTTCCTTCCGTCCTTCCTTTCTCCTTCCCTCTCTCCCTCTCTTCCGTTCTTTTTTTTCTTTTGAGACAGGAGAGCAACACAGAGATGCCCCAGTCATGAAGACAGTGTGCTGTGGCAGGAGGCAGAGGTGACTGAACTGGTGTGGACGAAAGCACAGGTGCCACAAACACACAAGATACAACATCCCTGTGCCTGATAGAGCAAGAAAATAGCTTGCTCCTATCACCAGCTGGGCTGAAGCTTCTGATTTGCTCTCTGCCCATTCCTCCTTCAGATCAAGTATCATCTCAGTGAGGGCCTTTCTGGACACATTCTCTAGAATTGCCACACACCTCTCTCTTCCTTGCTGGCATTTCCCTTTAGCTGTTATCATTACTTAACATGTTTTAGCTCTTATGTTTAAGATCAATTTTGAGTTCATTTTTGTGTATGGTAAGGTATGGGTCCAACTCCATTCATTGGCATATGGATATCCAATTGTGTTTGCGCTATTTGTTGAGAAGACTACTATCCTTTTCCCATTGAATTGCTTCGTCCTTAAATTCTTGTGTCTGACTCATCATTCAAAGCAACTCAACTTCCATTCATGCTGTCAACAGTTATAGAATTGTGTGACTTTGTTTTTTAAGTGTTTATTTATTTTTGAGAGAGAGAGAGGAGAGAGAGAAAGAGAGAGCATACACAGTTGTGCACAAGTAGGGGAGTGGCAGAGAGAGGGAAGGATAGAGGATCCAAAGCGGGCTTTGCACGGACAGCAGAGAGCCCCACACGGGGCTTGAACTCATGAGCTGGGAGATCATGACCTGAGCCAAAGTCAGTTATTCACTGGCTGAGACACCCATAGAATTGCATAATTTTAAATCTCACATGAGTGCAAAGAGTTTCCCAAGAACAGGAGGTATGTTTTTGTTTGTTTGCCTTTCTTTCATTTTGAATCTCTCAGTGCCTGCTATATAATTGGCTCTTAGTAATGCTGGATAAGTTAAAGAAGGACATTTCGAATGGATCTCAAATTATTGGTAGTACTCTGATGATTAATGGTACCAGTGAAAGGATTTAAATTTAGGTTGCGAAGTTATGAAAGTGGGTTGAAGGGATACTTTCCAGTATCTTGAATGTCTTGCTAGGGATTTTAATTGCCAACTAAATTAGAAGTGAAAGATTCTGTGGAGGCTTAGGAAAAGAGAAGGAAGTTCTGTTTTAGGAAAATTAATTTCGCTACAAAATGTGGAATATAAGGGGAAAAAAGGAAGAAGAGGTAGAAAGAAGAGTGTAAAGGTGATTATAATAAACAGTAGAGTTAAAAGAAAATAAGGTCACAACAGCACTAGTAATGGAAAAGATAGTGTACATTTTAAAATGCATTCCTATTATTAGTTTGTTATTGAAACAGAGATGTCAAATGCTGAATTGGAAATTCACAACCAGAGCTCAGAATAGGTTTGGGTTAGATGTGTAGATCTGGTAATTATCTGTTCAAATGTGCTAGCAATACATGTGAGGACAGATGAAGTTAATGAGGAGAGAAGGAGGCAGGAAAAGAGAGAAATCTCTTGGTGTTTAAAAGAATCAGAACTGGAATTTAAGATTTCCTGAAGCCTAAAGGGAAAGAAAAGGATGGAAAATATGTGAAGAGCTAGAGAATCTTGATGAAAGTCTTAATCACTGAATTGCCTTCATATTTCTAGGACATTTATAAATGGAAGACATATTTTATTCATTTGTAAACAAAAGCAAACACATTCCCTTGTACCTGGGAACATATATGTCTCAATTCACATTTTTTTGTTATGTGTGCAAATCTAAAACATTAGCTAAGCTGAATTTTCTATAAGTAAATAGGATTAAAATAGGATATTATAAATTTTCAAGCTAGATAATAAACGATAACATACACAGAATGGAAAAAAAAACACAATACAATCCTTTCTCTTTATGGTGCCACTTAAGGAAATATATTACAAGAGAATTTTATGAAAGAAATCCATATATTTATACAAAGTGATGCATATTCCTACTGCATATTAGAGAAGAGATGAAAAAATGCAAACACGGTGTGAGAAAGTGGCCTCCTGATTATTGCCACTTTGAAAAGTGCAAAGGATATAGTGATAAATATATAACCTACACAGATATACCTAAGAGTTTATACAAAATCTAAGAAGAAAAAAAGAAAAAAAAAGTACAAGACCCAACAATACGTGCCTAATTATTATAAACATCTAAATACATGCTAAAAGGTATAGTTTACATTTCTGGATTGAATTATGTAGATATGGTAAGTAGTCAATGGAGAAAAAATCTCTGCTGTTCATATTATTCTCTATGGGCTATCTTATATTCTTTGATTTTATCCCAAACTCTTTCACTGGGAATTAAATACATGAGTATATTTATAGGTATGACTTTATATAGCAATGTTATCAAGAATATTACATTTGTCATACCAATACTGTAACTTATTTAAATCATGTGTATATCACTTATTACCCTAATACTGAATGAGAAAACTCTACAGCAACAACAATATCATTCTTACTTTTATATATTTAACTAACCTAAATAAAAGATTGTCCTTTTCTGTAAACCTGCATAATATGACACTTAGGAATTAAAAATAATGTACAATGGCAACATTTCAGTTAAGTGATATTTCCCCTAAATAAGAAAAGATATAAATTCACCTTTATCATGAAGGCAAAAATCCATTATCTCTCATCAAGTACTCCACATGTATTTAGTAAAACTCTAAGATAAAAGTTATTTAAGGAACTTCAAAAAAAATTAGCAAGCAATACTGTTTTTTCCCACTAGAACAACTTCAAAGAGCAAACCCAAACTCTTTTCACATTTTATTATAAACATTGGACAAATTTAGCAGTTTAATGTGCTGCTTAAAAGACGCCATACCATGAATGCATGAATCAAGCTGCATTTTATAACACCTACTTTATTTATTTATTTATTTATTTATTTATTTATTTATTTATTTATTTTTAAAATTTTTTTTTAACATTTATTTATTTTTGAGACAGAGAGCATGAACAGGGGAGGGTCAGAGAAAGAGGGAGACACAGAAGCCAAAGCAGGCTCCAGGCTCTGAGCTGTCAGCACAGAGCCCGATGCGGGGCTCAAACCCACAGACCACGAGATCATGACCTGGGCCGAAGTCAGACGCTTCACCGACTGAGCCACCCAGGCGCCCCAAGCACCTCCTTTAAAGAATGTATACATTATTTGATGTTAGACGCCATTAGCTCCTCCTTAAAATCAACTTCATTTAAATTCATTTGTTTGGTAATGTTTTGGGGGAAAAAATATGGCAACCTTTTGGAAAGGCAATGTCAGTAACTATCAAAAACAACTACTTAGAGGGGTTCTTGGGTGGCTCAGACAGTTAAGTGACCCACTCTTGGTTTTGGCTCAGGTCATGATCTCACAGTTTCGTGGGTTTGAGCCCCGCGTCGGGCTCTGCACTGGTAGCACAGACTCTGCTTGGGATTCTCTCTCCCTCCCTCGTTCTCTGTCCCTCTCCAACTCGTACTCTCTCGAAATAAAAAAAAAAAAAAAAAAAAAAAAAAAAAACTACCTTAGAAATATTGCAGGGAATCAAAACAAGGTCTGTCTGACTCCTAAGGTGGGTGTTCTCTACTTAACTGGGTGAAATTTGCTCCTTTCACCCCTTACTACCTTGCTAAGTTCCTGATCACATTTTACCTGCCTTAAAACCCTCTCACAGGCTTCCCTTCTCCACCTCCTGTCTCTCCACCCTTCACGATAGTCTTCCTCCTCTTTTCCTCTTAAGTTTAATTCCTTAACTTACTACTGGGTGTTAATATGAATATCTCAAAAAATATTTCCATTTAGATGCAGGTTTCTGTTTGGTTTAATCTAACCCGTAATAATGCAAATATTCCTTAGCATATCTGTTAAAGAAAACAGATATGGGCTAATATAATCCCTTTTCTGTTTTTTTGTTTTTTTTAACATTAAAAAAGACAGAATTTGAAGGCCAAGTGTTAAAGAATTTTCTGTGTTGTAACCAAGAGAAGCTGGCAACACAGTCAGTATGATACTTACACCGTCTGTACATAATCTCTGCTGTGCCTATAGTTGACTCTCACAGTACAGCTAAATGCCTTAAGCTTCACATGAGCAGAGGAGTTTTTCTTTTATTTGGTTTTGTTATTTAACAAGCACTTGGGAGGACTTGTGACACTACCTTTAATCCCTAAAATAGAACTACACCAGAAGTGAGAAAATAATCTTCCCTCCAAGAGGGCTTGAGGGCATGCTCAGGGGAGATATGCAGTTTAGTTAATGCCAGAAAGGGGAGAGTCTTCAGTGAAAAGAGTCGAGTATAGGGAGTTCCTTAATTATGAAGCTTCCGAAGGCATAGTTGAAAGCTTGGAGACATTTTGAAATCTGAGTGTTTTCCTGACTCACTGTTGACAAGAAGAAGAGAATAGAGTAGCTTTGAGCCAATATCAATAGCATCTGACTTTCTCCTCACATGGAGAACATCCATGTTCAGTCACCAGCTCCAGAGAAGACCAATCTGATGTCATTAAAGACTGCAGACAATCCTAAGTAATGAACATGAAGAACATACTACAGCAAGCATGGTGAGATACTCCACCATCAAGACTAACTTATTTGTTTTCCCTTTGATTAAACCTAATGAGAAAGGATATATGGGAGCTCAGTATGTGTGCTCCAGAGTCTGGGGACAAAGAGGAGAAAGAAAGACCAGGATGCACAAGGAATTAGCTATAATTCTACTCTAAAGATGAAAACAAGGCTACATGAGTTTATCAGGGACCAAGAAGGGATGGGGGCTGTCCTTGAAGCACAAGGTGACTTTTTGGAGGTGAAAAGTGGTATCTAGATTCCCAGGGGCAAAAGGAGGAAATGTAAGTGGTCAACAGCTGAAAATCATTCATTTTCACATGAAGCACAGTCAAGTATTTTTCAATGGGGCCATTTGGCTATCAAAAATCTGCCCAAGCCAGAGATTCATCTTTATGCATCTTCCTAAGAGAAAGCTATTTTGACAAGACTTTTCCTGTGCCTTAGCCCCTCTCCCCTTCTCCCCTCCCACACTTAACCATCCAGGCGCCAACAGGAGAGAAGTGGAAGCATTAAGTGAACAAAATGGAGAGAAAGCCTCTAAGCACCCATTTTGCATGGCAAGCATCCCACCTACATCACTGAGGAGAGGGGTAAGTTTTGAAGAAATTTTATTGCAAATGAAGTTCAGAAATTTTGCTACATATGGAACTATACATTGAAATTTTAAAATTGGATTGTTCTTAGAACTAAAAATTATGATCATGAAGCAAAGGTGGCTATAAGGGCAGGGGAAGCATATGGTAGAATTAGAATAAATGTGTTTTACGATTGGACTCAGAATCTTTATTTAATGTGCTGATTGCAGTCAGTTGATTATTTTGGTAGATTGAAATGCTGAACCACAGCCTTTCAGACATCCATGCTGTTTTAAAAATCTTGTCCCAGGTACTACCAACTCCAAGTTGATAGGAGGCAAAAGCCTAATAATATTTTGAAGCTACTATGACCTGATATTTAGGGGCTCTTTGTTGTTGTGTATTTGTGTTTTTTTAAGTAGCTCTGATTGTAGAATGGGGATAGGAGGCAATTGCTAACTTCTTTTAGTTACTAGACAACCAACATATCTCAGATACTCTGGTCTAAAGAAAATAGACTATTAAAATAATCATTCATAATACCAATGATATGTCAAAAAGCAAATCAAAACAAAAACCACACCAAGAAATAACCATTATAAAAATAAATGTTGCTATTTATGCCTTGACCAACCTTCCTCTGTGTGAAAGTTATTTTAAATAGCTAAAATATATTAGCAAATTTATTATTTATTTTCATTAGGGAAAAAAAGAGATTATCCTCAAATATAGTCTAGGAGATCAGCAGGTCTCCATAGGGACAATGGCAATATTTAGAGATATTTTTGATTATAAGAACTGGGAGGGATGACATCCAGTGAATAGAGGCCAAGGATCTCCCACAATGTTCAAGACAGCCCATTAGAACAAAGAAATATCCCACCCCAGGTGTCAAAATGAAAAATAGGCATATGCCCAAAGTGTTGAGGTTGACAAAAGGGAGTTGAGAAGTAGGCCAGAGGGAGAAAAAAGGGGCATAATCTATCTTATTGGACTAATTTTTGCCATTAAATAAAATGTGTGTGTGTGTGTGTGTGTGTGTGTGTGTGTGTGTGTGTGTGTTGTTTCAGGGATACTTGACAAATTTACCTGTTAATCTGAAGTGGAAAAGTGTCAGATGAGTAAAAAATTATCCTACATTAGTATGATTAATAAAAACAAAGTCCTGCTTTGCTTTCTGTGTTGAATATTTGTTGACTTTGCTTCCCTCTTCTTGGGTAAGCACTCTATTTTGCTTTGACAAACTGTCCATCCAGCCTATGTGCCTACAAACTTCTAAAATGCCACTGAAGATGCCCTCCCCTTCCCTGGACCAGAAGTGGGTCTGTGAATCAAGCTAGACCCAAATAGATATACTGGGAATCTGCATCCTGGGTGAAGTGATATCAGGGTACGAAGGAGTTAAACTAAAGCCCTGAAGAAACAAATTCATTCAATTCTATTTTGTTTTGTTTTCCCTTGGATGGTTTCAAGTTTCTTACCTGAAATATTCATTTTGTTTTTAAGATCAAAAAAAATTTTTTCATAGTTTATGCCGAGTTTAAATCAAACTCATTCGGTGAGATATAGGTAAAATATTTAGCAAATTACATTTATATATAAGTAATATCTTCTATATTCCTTTAAAAAATATCTTTTCTATTCTAACCTAACAGCCTAAAAATAGGCTTATAATGCTTTCTGCATTATCATTTAGATATTTAGGCCATTCTGGATCAAAGTAGTAAACATGTGACAGTGTATGTCTGCTAAACAAAACCACAAAGTACAATTAAATGAAACAATAATAGTATATAAATACTATGTTTCTGATTATTGCATTTTAGTTCAACAGATTCACAATTTTATGTTTTTCCAACCTGTTCCTTTTATGTCTCTCTGTGACACTATTCACAGAAGCCTCTCAGTTCAATAAATGTAACATTTTTTTTTCAGTCAGCTCAATACAAGATTCAAAAGAATCTTGTTTAAAGATTCCATTTTTTGCTCCAGTTTCTGCTGGTGACTTTAGCTTTATTTGGTGCCTCACCCGTATAAAGTTATTCTAACTGCAAATAAAAGGAAATAGAAGATCAAAATTCTGCCCTTCTAAAGCCAGAATTACTAGTTTCTGCATGTGTTTTAGGCAGTAAGTGATGGTCACAATAACATCTAAAAGCTTGGCTTTCTGGTGAATGAGCTTGATTTAACATAAGTATCTAATACTCTGGGGCTTTGAAAATGTCCAAATCAAATGTGAGATACAGAACCAAGATTTTACGTCAGACATGCCAATATTTACTGAGACTCAAGAAAGGCCTTTTGCACTGAAGAGAAAACTAGTTAGCTTGCCTTCTTGCTCTGATAGCTTGAATTTAGTGGGGAAATTGTTATTGGATTAGAGAAGTTATCTGTCTAGATCAATTTCCAATATCACTTGCCAATTTACTGATAAATTAGAATACATGACAATCATTCATGAGTAAATTGATTTGAAATGGATTTTTTAAAAGTTTTTACACTGAAGACTTTAATTCAGTAACTGAACTTGTTTTTAATGTTTATGTATTTATTTTGAGGGAGAGAGAGTGTGTGTGTGTGCATCTGGAGGGGCAGAGAGAGACAGAGAAAGAGAGAGGGATAGAGAGAATCCCAAGCAGGTTCCCTGCTCAGCACAGAGCCCAACTCAGAGTTTGATCTCATGACCATGAGATCATGACCTCGGCAGAAGTCAAGAGTCAGACGCTTAACTGACTGAGCCACCCAGCCACCCCTCAGTAACTGAATTTTCAAGGATGAGATACGTAGATACAGCTCCTTCCTGTACCAGCTAAGTGTTCACCATCTTTCACTTAAATATGTTGATACTATTTTCAAGGTTTTGATGAGAGCCTAACTACTAGTCATATACAATGTACTTTATAATAAATTTTGTCAACACAACAACACTTTCCTTGCAGAGCTAAGTGTTCAGAATAATCGATGCTGACCAAAGCTTCACATGGATAACTGCATTTCATTGCAAACACCTGTTAGAGTGTAATTAAAATAATTTATAGGTAAAAATCAGTCTTTTCTACAACTATGCCACATAAAAACAGATGTTTATGAAGTGATGCTTGTATGTTTTCAATTGTTTAAACTGTGTCCTCATGCTGGCAGTGAGGTTTTGTGTCTTTATTGAAAATAATGAATTACTGCCCTGAAGTTAACAAAATATCTTAATTCCTCCTACAACTAATGTGATATATTTGTAAGACTTGGGTTAAATAATGCTTGAAAATAAAGTAATTACATGTGTACGTAAGTGTGTGCTTGTGTGTGTACTGCTATCAACATAAAATATCCACTTTACCTCGCTTGCCTAAAAGACGTCTATGCCACTATATCCCCAATCTACTGAGACAGGATAATTTTGGTGACGAAACCTAGGAAGCCGAATTCAGGGTGATTTAAAACCTCCTCCCACCTCCTACTCATCCTGGGATGAGTAACACTACCCCAGTACTTGTGTTGGAGCAAACTTTCTCAAACTTCAGCAAACACAAGAATTGCCTAGAGAGCTGTCTAAACACAGCGTCCTGGGTCACCTCCCAGTGCTTCTGATTTAGTCAGTCTGGGATATAGTATGTGAATTTGCAGTTCTAACAGGCTCCGAGGGGAGGCTGATGCTACTGGTCCAGGGACCGTACTCTGGATTGCGCTGGCTGTGAAGAACAAGAGGATCAGTACATGCAAAGACTTGGAGCAGTGGTTTCCCCAGGGTAGTGTTGGCAGTGGGGCTACCCGTAACACCAAGGCCATGTGTGAGCAGACAAGAGTAGGCTTTGTTCTCACCCAGGGCCAGATTACTCAGTATCTTATCATCATAGGCCGGTCTCCTCTTTTAACCCACATTTGACAATGCCAACAAACAACTCTAGTAAAAAGTGGGTCAGGCTAGCTGAAACAAGCCAATGCCATTGGTTGGCTGATCCAGACCCTGGCTTGACATAGTTACGGCTCTACTCCATAGTTTCCATCTTTGGTGCAGACGTATTTTGAGCAACAATATCTTCCTCCCAAGCTCTTTTGAATGTGATCTTGCCACAGAGAAATCAAACTGTACTGGTTTTCTGGGACTTTCCTTTTTTAAAACTGAAAGAATTATGTCATGGTAACTCCTTCTCAGACCTGGGGAAACGTAGAGGGTTGGCCACTTCCTTGCCATTTCCCCATCAAAAAAAGAGTCTAATTCACCTTCCTTGAGTCTCAGCTATCTGTCCCTAATAACTGCCTTGCACCAAGAAAATGTTCCTGAAGTGATTTTATATGACTTGCAGGTCAAGGTCAGAAAAGCTTATGAGGTTTCTACCGTTCTTTTGGGACACGTGTTGAGTGCCTTAATTGGGACACTTTCTTTCAGAAAGCAAAACCCATGCTGAGAGAAGTCACTTCCACATGGAAACACCATATGTAGATGGATGCTCCAGTTGTCAGCTTCCAATAGTGTGTTTGGCCTTCAAGTAAGCAAGCCCCAGCAGTAGCCATGTGAATGGAGAAGTTTCTAGATTATTCCACCTCAGTCATTCAAGTCACCTCTACTGTTCAGGTCTTCTCAGCTGGGACCACAAATATCATGGGGCAAAAGCAAATCAACTCGACCATGCTCTGGGTGAAGTGCTGACCTCAGAATTCATGGGCAGAATAAAATGAAAGCTTATGCTACTCTATTTGGGGTGGTCTGTTATGCACCAATAAGTAACCACAATCCCATCTACTCAAAAAGGTAGCGTCCTTGTTTCTGTTTAGACTTGGTTCTGTGAAGACTTTGCTCAAGCATGCTGCTTCGCTATTGCATTTAATCTTCCCACCCTTTGAAGCTTTGATTTAATGGAATCCAGCACTCTACTCTATCAGAATACTTCTTTAAACATTAAAAGCACTGGCTATTCACTAGGCATTACCCTAAATCAATAACCTATACTATTTTATGTGCTCTTCCCAACACCCTGTGATGCTATTATCCCCATTTCACACTCAAGGGGACATCTTCTTGGCACCGGATTCTGAATTCAAATATGTGCTTCATTCCCAAATCTTGCTTTTAACAATCATCTTTCCCCAGTCCTTACCTGGTAATCCTGAAACCAGTTTTCTTAACTGGACTTATTTTTTTGAATATTTATTTTTGAGAGAGAAAGTGCACAGGGGAGGGACAGAGAGCAAGGGGTACAGAGGATCTGAAGCAGGCTCTGTGCTGACAGTGGGCAGCTCAATGTGGGGCTCAATCTCATGAACTGTGAGGTCATGACCTGAACTGAGCCACCCAGGCACTCCTGGACCTGTGTTTTTTTGAAAAAAACAGGACATAACTGGGGTGCCTGGGAGGCTCAGTCAGTTGTGTGTCTGACTTCAGCTCAGGTCATGATCTCACGGTTCGTGGGTTTGAGCCCCCGCGTCGGGCTCTGTGCTGGCAGCTCAGAGCCTGGATCCTGCTTTGCATTCTCTGATTCCCTCTCTCTCTGCTCCTCCCCTGTTCACAGAGTCTCTCTCTCAAAAATAAATAAAGATTTTTAAAAAATTAAAAAAAAAAAAGCAAGAGCACATAACTGCCTTTCTATACCTCTCCTATTCCAAAATTGTGTCTTCTGGCACAAAGCAGCACCCTCCCTACATGCTCACTACACTAGGAAATAGATTTTAATATTTCATATGTAGACATGCTGTCCAATTCGATACAATGTGATGAGTGATTTAACAGAGTAATATTTGGCAGCTTGGCTCAGGGAAGAAAGCAAAGAACTAAGGATTAGACCAAATATAGTTCTTATCTTGGCTCTATCGCTTTCTATTGCTGTGTAAGTTACTTTCCACTTGCTGACACTTAGTTTTCTTACTTGTAATAGAAGGATGATGATGATGGTGATAGTGATGATAACAACTACCTTGTAATATTGCGGTGATCACTAAACGAGAAAATATAAAGTTCCCAAAAGAGTAGTTGCCACATGACAGGCACTCTCCTGGTGGCTATTAATAACATGAAGGAGCTCTGAGAGACGATTGCCCTGCAGTGGAGCATTTCAGTGGCAACTCTGAGCGTAGCACCCAGGGGAGGTTCCGCAGATGGAGTGGAGCGGATGAGAAGATTGGCATGATGCTGGCATCAACAAAGGGGCCCAGGTATTGGCATCAGAGCACTGTGTCAATGCCAGCATCGTAAAAGTCTCTGCTCCACCCAGATTCAGAGAGATAAAAAGATTAGCTGGCAGCTGCTGTTATCCTATCTCTGCTTGTGGGCAAATTTGTTCGTTTTCTGATCAGTAACGCAAATAATTCCACATTTCATCCCAACCCTGATAATATGATTTTGGACAATGCGAGGAAGTAAAAGGGCTTAAGTTTATCTCCATATTGTTATGGAAAAAGACAAAAGAAAGGAGAGAATGGGTTAGTTGTCCCACCGCAGACACGGAGAAGGAATACAGAAGTGCATGTACACACACACACACAATACACAGCATCCTAAAAACACATCACACACACATACACACACATCATAACAACACACACACACATGCACAAATACGACAACATACCCAGCACACCCACCACACCCCCTATACCCCACGATTGTGTTTCTTAACTTTAAGCTGCATGGTTAGAAGGCCCCTAGGGAGCAGTCAGAGAAAAGACAAATACCACATGATTTCACTCATATGTGGAATTTAAGAAACAAAACAGATGAACATAGGGAGAGGGAAGCAAAAAATAAGATAAAAACAGAGAGGGAGGCAATCCATAAGAGACTCTTTTTTATTATTTATTATTTTTTTAACTTAAACCCAAGTGAGTTAGTTAACATATAGTATAATAATGATTTCAGAATAGAATTTAGTGATTCGTCACTTACATATAACACCCAGTGCTCATCCCAAGTGCCCTCTTTAATGTCCCTCGCCCCTTTAGCCCGTCCTCCTTACCCAACACCCCGCCGGCAACCCTCAGTTTGTTGTCTGTATTTAAGAGGCTCTTATGGTTTGTCTCCCTCTCTGTTTTTATATTATTTTTGCTTCCCTTCCCTTATGTTCATCTGTTTTATATCTTCAATTCCACATATGAGTGAAGTCATATGATGTTTGTCTTTCTCTGACCGACTGATTTTAAAATGCAGCATTGATATTTGATATGCATTGTTTCATGATATTTGCAATTTACATTATAAAATCCTTCTGTATCAAAAAAAAAAGAAATTAAATGCCCTGCTGACTCAATCCTACTGAATCAAAACTCTCTGCAAGTAATTCTGAAGTATATCCAGTAGTTAGAAGATTTGTTTCAAAACCACAAACATAGATATGCACCTTAAATTTCTATTTTTCAAGGTAATTATAAAGATTTCCACTTTGAAAGATATCCATTTTCTTTTAGTATGCTGTTATTTTATTAACATAAAAGCAAATGAGACCATATTTTTCCAACTGAGACAAGCATCAGAAAAAGATAATGTTACTTTTTTAACATAAATGATCAGGCACTAACTTGCCTCCCTTAAAATTGGTTTCACTGATGAGATAACTGGCCGTGTTTAGTGGTTCCCTCTTGACTGCAAATAATGGCACTGTCATGCTACATACTGTAGAAATAGATGATTATCACAGATCCCTAATCACAGCTATGTCCCAGAACTTAATCAGAACAAAATTATAAATACATGTTTAAAAAAATTAAAAAAAATTAATGTTGATTTGTTTTTGAGAGAGAGACAGAACATGAGCAGGGAAGGGGCAGAGAGAGGGAGACGCAGAATCTGAAGCAGGCTCCAGGCTGCAGGCTGTCAGCACAGAGCCCAATGCGGGGCTAGAACTCATGAACTGCCAGATCATGACCTGAGCCGAAGTCAGATGCTTAACCAACTGACCACCCAGGCACCCCAATATTTTCTAAGAATGTTTTAAAATTTAAAAATTTTTTTTAACGTTTCATTTATTTTTGAGACAGGGAGAGACACAGCACGAACAGGGGAGGGTCAGAGAGAGGGAGACACAGAGCCTGAAACAGGCTCCAGGCTCTGAGCTGTCAGCACAGAGCCCAACGCGGGGCTCGAACTCACGGACCGCGAGATCATGACCTGAGCCGAAGTCGGCCGCTTAACCAACTGAGCCACCCAGGCGCCCCTGTTTTAAAATTTTTTGACCTTTGAATTTCCTCTACTTTTACGAAACTGCACTAAGTTTTTGTTTCATGCTTTTCAACAACTTAAAAACTAGAAAGAGGAAAATAGTGTTGAGAAAATATAGAGTTTGGTTTACTAAAACTTACTTCATGATTAGGGACTTAATCACTTTTAAACACCACAAAATTACAAAAAATGAACAAAAACATTTAACACAGTACTAATTTGATCTGAAAATTATTTCAAAGATGACAAGAATTTTAGTTTCTTTTGTGCTTCTGTAGGTAGGCAGGGGAAAAACAAAAAACAAAAAAAAAAAAACAGCGCCCAACTTCAGGTGTTAAACAATTCTAAATAAGGCATCACAATCTAACCATCCATGCCATAGACGTTTTTTAAATACCTCTATTGCAGGTGGTGCATTAAGCACTGAAAAATACACAAAAGGGTGAGGCAAGAAATGCTGATGGAATAGTAAATATTTTATATAGTTAATATATTTATAAAATAATTACGGGATTATCCATTACAAAACAGGATTTGTTTTACTTCCCAAATCTCTTTTATTGACTCATCTCTTAAATTCTGGTGGTTCCTTAGCCATGTCTCAGCCATACTCTTTCCTCCATCAGTTCCTAGGTGAGCTGGTATTCACAACCATCACTTGAGATGTTTCCTTCTATGCTGATAACAAAACCATTCCTATCCCTACAAACACATTTCTTTGTAGGTCAGGGGTCAGCCAATTAAGGACCTTGGGTCAAATCTGTCCACTGGCTGTTTTTGTACAGTCTGTAAATAATTTTCCCGTTTTTTAATAGTTGGAAAAAAATAATATTTCAAGACATGTGAAAACAATATAAAATTTAGATTTTAGCATTCATAAAGTTATAGTAGAATGCAGCCACACTCCTCTGTTTACATATTTCCATTGCTGCTTCCCACCTATTAAAACAGCACTCAGTAGCTGTGACAGAGACCTTATACATCCTTTAATGATGAAAATATTTAACACCTGCTTCTTTATAGTAGAAGTTTGCCCAGCAGCAGCTCTAGATCATTTTATTTACTGCCCTTTGGGCATGGTATCTCTGCATCCCATAGATAGCTCAGACTCACTATGTTAAAACTGAATTATCTTTCCTCACAAGTCAAAGTCTGTCCCTTTCAATAATGAAGTCATTTGAGACATCTTTACTCTTAGCATTTATCATGGATCAAGTTCCAAGAGATTCTGCCTCATTGAAGTTTCTTGCATTTCTCTTCCTCTCTATCATTATTGCTAAAGCCTTAATTCAGACCTCTCACATGGGCTATTAAAAGTCATTCAACACTTTCTCAGTTGTCTACAATCTCATCTCCCTCTAAAGTTGTTCTCAACTTCCTATCCCATCACACTTAAGGGTTGTTGTAACAATACTCTGAGGTGTATTATTTCATCATAGTGGAGGAAATTAGTAGTGTTTGGGTGGAAGTGAGATAAAATATAGTTCCAAGACACTCCAATAGGCAAGGCACCCTCATTGTCCTTGATGAACAGCTGCTAGAATGACTTGATCACATTATTACCTTATTTAAAACTCTAGCTAGGCTTATAAGCTCCATTATAACTGGAGTATGCATGCATTTCCAGGATTTTCTTTTCTAGAACCTTTCTCTTATACAAATTCTGCTTCCAGAATGACTGAGGAATTCTCAAACACTAACGTTGCCTAAGTGTGACCTACTGCTTCTGGATTATGTCTATGCCTCTGGTTTCCCAGATCTATTGGCATGGTGAAATATACCTACGCATTGGGACCATCTCTTCTGCAAAGCCTTTTCAGCTATCCCTGATCTCTAGAATTGAGGACTCCTTCAATGCTTTCAATGCACCCAGACAACTAACTTACTTAATTGCTCTTATTGACTATATGCTCATTGTCCTTTACTACATTATAACCTCCTTGACATTAGGGACTAAGTTTGTATCCCAAGACATAGCAATTAGTAGGCATTAGAGAAATGTTGGCTGAAAAAATGAAGGGAACTGCATCTATCACCTTTCAGATGACAATTCGGTAAGTATTCTTTTCTTCATTGATAGCTCATAATCCTCACAGAGCTACCTCAGATTACTTAAAATGGATTATTAAGTCCCAATGTGGGCCATTTGTCTATGTTATTGGTAACAAGTTGCTGATATGTAAATCTGTCATGGTATTTTCAATAGTCCCAGGAAATTTCTTGAAAGTAAAAAATAATCTTTATTAATATTCCCTATTGCTATTTCTACATTCTTTATTGATAGTTCACTCACTAAACAAGGTCTTTTATATCAGAACTCTTATCTGTTGAAAGCAAGCAAATACCATACACTTTTCAGTTTTTTTTTCTTCTGGATTTGAATGCTTCCGGAAAGTATTGAATCATACAAAAACTTAGTCAATTCTCGAAATGTGAAACTTTGGTCCTGTAATTTTACTTATTTTCTCTTTAATTACCTTTTTATTATACAATAAGAAGAACCAGGTTTTCGCACCGGATTCCTATATACGTAGCACTCAGTTTCCCCTATTTTTAACGTCTTACACCACAATTGTAAACTCGTCACAAGCAGTAACGCATACAAACTGAAGATGTTAAGTAGATTATGCTATCAGTAGTATACAAGTATTCAACAATTCTGTTGTACACCTGAAAGTCATATGATGTTATATGTCAACTATGCTTTAAAAACTCCCACCAGTATTAATAAATTATTATTAAATATAAACTCCATAGTTCATTTGAATTTCATTAGTTTTTCTCTAATGTCTTTTTTCTGTTCTAGGATCCCATCCAGGAAATCACATTACATTACTTGTCATATCTCCTTGGCTTCTTCTGGACTGTGACACTTTTCCACCCTTTCCTTGTTCTTACAGATGTTAACAATGATCAGTGCTAACATCATCATTGATAATTACATCATATCAAGTGTCTATACTATTAACATGTTTTATCGATGATGGTGTTAGCTTTGATCATCTGAGTGAGGTAGTGTTACCCAAGTTTCTCCCCCTTTAAACTTACTTCCTGTTTGTTGTTGTTGTTTTTCTTTCATATTGTATTTTTTGGTAGCAAGTTATTAGGTGTGACTCACACTAAAACTGTGACAATTAAGCTCCATCTCATTGAGGAGGGAGTATCTACATAAATTGGAATTTGAAATTCTTTTCCACAGGAGATTTGTTTCTCCTGTCCATTTCTTTATTTATTCAGTGGTTCACTTGTATCAGTATGGACTCATAGATATTTATTTTATACTCTGTGATGTAATCCAATGCTATGTTATTTAATCTGTTGCACAAATTGTTTCCGTTTTGGCTATGAAAACTGTTTTGGGTTGGCTGCTTTCTTCTCTTTGGCATATTCCCATCATTTTATTTGTTGAGCACTTCCTTACTCTCTAGTACTACAAGATTCTCCAGGCTCATTTTCATATTTTCTGCCCAGCCCCAGACTCAGACATATTTCCAAGGAGCCTAGTTCCCCCTTTTTTTTAAATATGAAATTTATTGTCAAATTGGCTTCCGTACAACACCCATCCTAGTTCCTTTTATTGGAGAATTCTGTTAGAAACCAAGACGTGGGTGCTGGATGGTTTCTTTTATTTTTTACTTTGACTTCAATTTTGTGAGGAAGGTATGGACCAGTAAAATCTCTGGATGTCCTCCATTACAAAGCAATCACTCCTTCTAATGAATATGAATACAATATTCACATACATACATACTTCTACAAATAAAGAGGCAATAAATTCCCAGATATAATGGCTTAAATATGCAAAGATAGAAGATTTCTTAGAAAATATACCAAACCATATCTGAAAATGATAATTATAATGCATCAACACCCATCACTACCCAAAAAGTTAGATATATTTTCAATGTCAAGCAATAGATCTACTAAATACAGGCCTCAGAAGGGTCTATAAATAAAAACAACTGTGTTCATTATAGGTCATACTTCCCACATCTGGCTCTTTCTTGTTGAGTTTTATAAACGAACCTATCCCTTGAGACTATGATTGAGGATACTGGAAAATAAGAATAAATCTCAAATACATATAAATATCAGTGTAGGAACGCAAATCATGTAAAGAGAAACTGCTTCAGTAGGTGGGTCAGAGGCAGAGGACAAAACGTGCTTCTGTAGTGTCTGTAGGAGAAAAATGCATTTTAACATAATTAAAGTAATGATAATACTTTATAGACAGAGAGTGTATTTAAATTCTTCCAAGTATTTTCATAGTCATTATGCTGAAGCCAAAACTGAAATTGTGTAGTAAAATATAAGAAAATTAGCAAATGACGGGGCAGTAGTTCAGTCTGGTTTATTGCTTTTGTTTGCTTCACACTGTGAAAGATTACTGATGGTTTGGGAGATAAAAATAGAGTAATAATATTCCACTCTCCTCAGAAATCAAATGGTGGCATGAAAAAAAAAATTGGTCTTGTCCTCAGTAACTGGCACAGAGCTCTGAAAACCCTTGGAATTTTTCAAGCGGATAGAGTGTCTTTTATTATGCATTAAAAATCTTTCTAGCATACCTGAGTTTGTGCTAATGAGGTGACTCAGGGTGGATACCCAAGATAGCTTCAGGAGGAAGCTGGTTAACAGAAAGACCGAATACATGATTAGAGTGGATGTTTTAGTCTCATCCACCAACCTCCTGGGAGGGGAGCAGGGTCTGGAAACTGGGTTGTAAAAACTCTTGAACAACAGGATTCGAGAGCTTCTGGGTTAGTAAACACAGTGATATGCCAGGAGAGTTGTACACTCAGAGAGGGAGGAACCCCACCCCCTCCCCATACACTGCCTTATAAAATACTTCCATTTGGCTGTTCTTGAGGTGTGCCCTTATATTAAAGCTGTGGTCATAACTGGAGAATTTTCTTGAGTTCAAAGCTGTATGAGCTTAGTTTTACCTAACTACTGAAACTGAACTTGTAGTCAGCTGGGCAGAAGTAGCCTGGGCACCCACTTGTGCCTGGCGTCAGAGGCGTGGACAGTGTGCATGGCCTGAGTCTCAAACCTGTGTGGTCTGCTCTTATTCTGGGAGTTAGTATCAGAACTGAATTGAATTGCTGTAAACCCAGTTAGTATCAGAAAACACCACATACAAACAATATGTAAACAGACCTTAAATAAATGACAATATTTATTAAGGATACAGCATTCAGTCCCATTAAGTTCCATTAAGACTTTCTTTTTTTAGTGCCTTCAATTCAGTAATAAGAAAAACAAAAACAAACCAAAGAACTACAAACTATTGTTATTATTTTCAAATTACAACTGAGAACTTTTTTTAAACATAATATTAGGCACTGGTAGCATTCTAAATATATTTTTAGTTAAAAGAAGGAAGTAGCAAACTGAGAGAGAAATACTAGGGATACTTTTTTTCACAGAAATTAAAAAGGAAAAAGCACGATCATGGGATATGGATCGTTAGCCACTTAGGAGATTGGGCAGTTATGATGCAGTTATGATGCTACAAAAACTTTAAATGGAATGTTAAAATACTGCATGCTTCCAAACTCTGAGAATTTGAAGGAGGCCATTTTATAAATAAATATAAAAGCAGGGAGTAAATCCTAAGGAAGCTTTTGAAAAGACCGCATAGCTAACTGCCTAGAACAGTGGTTCCCAAATGCCAGCCCAGGAACACATACCAATCCATTTCAATTTTTACCAGAACTCAAAACAACATCCTTATTCTGAGATTGTGACCTTTATTCTCCCTTTCCCCAGTAAGAAAAGGTCCAGTACAGGTTCTAATATATTCTTTATATATATATATATATATATATATATATATATATATATATATACACACACACACACACACACATATATATATAACACATGTATATATATATACACATATATACAAATGTATACATATGTAAGTATATATACATACATATGTACATATATATACACTTGCATACTTATATATACATACTCACATATATAAGAATATATATAATTATTATCCTTACTTGGCAAAAGTAAAAACTGGTCAATCTTGTGTTTCTTATCCCTTTTTTGTGTATACATATATTTACTTGGTTAAGTTTTACGGGTACAAGAAGTCTCCTTTAGGGACTTTAGGGCCTGTAATTGATAGCATTATTTGGGTGAGTTGTGCCAAGCATAGTAACAGATTAAGAAACAAGGCTGGAGCACAGAGGTGGATTTAAAACAATCCGCAGTGCATTTCTTAAAGTTACTTAAGAACAGGCAAAAGTCTGTGAGGACTGTTGGTGGCTGTGGTCATCACTGACTGTAGAAAAGGGGTTATTACCATGAAGGTGCAATCTTGACTTAGACCATTTTCCTAAGGGGAAAAGTGCGAGGGTGATTAAGAGGATGTTTGTTCCAAGCTTGCATTAAAAATCACTGCCATTCTAGTGAGAGACATTAACTCATTGTTCAGTAGATATTAGACTGCACATGTATTACGACTATGTTAGTTCGGTCTGGTTTATTGCTTTTGTTTGCTTCACTCATTTTGTGAAAACCACTTGAGGGCATTAATACTTGTTAAATAAATATTGAAAACTTTAAGGCAAGGGATTTCCATAAATTCACTTATTAGCTTTGCAATTTGGGACAAGTTATATTCTCTGGGCTTCAGTTATGCTTTGCCTGCAAAACGGAGACAAATAGTGCCTACTGAATAAAGTTGCTCTAACAATGTAAAAAAAGGGTACTTAAAAAAAAGTGCACACAGTGCTACCTGGCACATGCCCCATAGTTAATAAATATTAGTAACATGAGTCGGCAATAGCAGTAGTAGTGTTAGGGTCAGGATCAGAGGAATAAATGGGCTTTGATTATAAAAAAAAAAATTCCTAAAATGTTTGTTAACAAAGCAAATTCTCTTTCACCATCACAAACCTAAAGAATCAGAACCTCTGAGATGGGTACTGGAATCTCCATACCAGATAATTCTTATGCATATTAAAATGTGAAAACCATCTTAAATAGATACTGGTTTACATTTATTCTACAGGTTTACATTTCTTTTAAAAACATATTAATTGCTTGAGGCAATCAGTGAGAACCAGAGTATTAAATTTTGCCCCCAAGAGTCCAGACTATAGATATTGTGCTAACCAAGGAGCGCAGAGAAGGATAAGGTGCAGATGGGGACACACTTCTAGGGCACAAAAGAAGTTTCTTCCATAGCCAATAGCTGGTGATGATCAAAAGAAGGGAGTTAAATGCATTTTTAAAAAGCAGGAAGTTGAATTCTAAAACTGGATTCTTTTGTGGAAAAATATACCTTCCCAGCAGTTCCAAACATTTTGAGACTTGATTCAAAGATTTTCCATATTTAATTGTACACATTCTAACTAAATGTACTAAGCAGACTAAATAAACTATGACATCTGTACTCCAAAAACAGGTTTTTTATGATACTAAACGATGCATCAATGTAATATCTATGCTAACTAGGCAGAGTTTAGAAAGACAAACTTCCAGTTTTTTAATCTTAAAAAAAAATCTGTTCTAACAAGGAAATGAAAACAATAATATGACCACCCTCAAATTTGTTATTTTTCATCCTGGAAGCTTCCCAACATGTAAACTTTAAGACCTAAACTTTAAATTGTTTCAGAAAAACTTAAACACTAACAATATATATTTTAACTATGACCTTTTTTTCTCCATAAATACATACGTAACTACATAATCAGTTCTGGACGAACTGAAAGTTATGCTGATCTTTTTTTCTAGGTGTATGGCAAAACAAGTCTTCACTATGTTGTATGGTGACAATGTCATTTAGATCTAAAAGGTAAATCTATTGCATCCATTATTTTCTACCCAAAACACATAAATTATTTCACATATCATTGAAGAAGTTGATTCTATATAATATCTCAAAAAGGAAAACAATCTTCAAAATATAATTTCAGGGAACACCAGTTTAGAGTGATATCCTTTTTCCCCCCCTAAGTTTATTTATTTTGAGAGAAAGAGAGTACACGTGAGTGGGGGAGGGGCAGAGAGAGAGAATCCCAAACAGGCTCTGTTCTGTCAACGCAGAGTCCAACATGGGGCTGGATCCCACAAACCATGAGATCATGACCTGAGCAGAAATGCACAGTTGGACACTTAACCGACTGAGCCACCCAGGTGCCCCATAGTGATATTCTTAACAAAATCTCTACCAGAGTTACTCTGTATAACTGTCCCCTACAAATGACACTCAAATGTGTGAAACCAAGAACCTTAATTTGTTATTCACACTATAGGTACTTAATAAATGCTCCTGAAATGAATACATATCTCTTTCTGAGCTATACATACCTACTCACTTAAGTGACTACTAGGGATTTTCATAATTTTTCTGCATAATATGAGTTTTATATAAATCACTGTATTTAAAAATAAATAAAACTTGGATATTAAAACAATATATGTGATAAAAATAGTAGATACACAAGATAGAATTACATCTTTTAGAGTAATAGATATGAACTATTTAATTCAAATTTCCTTTTTTACGCTGAATGATTAAAAATGCCATTGACTCACTTTTTAGTTCACTTGCATTATTAAGAAACGTGGTTTGTTTGGGTTTTTTTTTCCAGTAAGGTAATGCCTTGGGGGAGATGATTCCATTTGGGGATAGAATTTCCTTTTTAAGTGTTTGTTTGTTTGTTTGTTTGTTTATTTATAGAATGCATGCATAAGCAGGGGGAGGGACAGAGAGAGAGGAGAGATTCCCAAGCAGTCTCTGAGGTGTAGGCACAGAGCCAGATGCTGGGACTCAATCCCAGGAATGAACCCTGAGATCATGACCTGAGCAGAAACCAAGAGTCTGTTGTTTAACTGACTGAACCACCCAGGTGCCCGAGGACAGAATTTTCAGTAGTAGTATATCTTCATAGTAAGTGATTTATAAATTTGCTTTATCTAAAGTTATTTTTTTGTCTTTTCCCCTTTGTTGCACTATATTTTTCACTTAATTACAATCTTTTGTGACATGGAAGATATTTAATGCTGCTATAAAGAAGTCACAGACCTAACCCAAATAGATTATCCACTTTAAGGGTAAAATGCTGAGGGAAAACAAACAAACAAAACGTGTCTAGAGAGATTCCAGAGAACCAGTGCTGTTATGCTGACATTTTATCTGTCGTTAGCAATATGCTTTTTTCTGTCACAGTCTGAAAAT
Organism: Acinonyx jubatus; assembly: GCF_027475565.1. NCBI lineage: Eukaryota > Metazoa > Chordata > Mammalia > Carnivora > Felidae > Acinonyx > Acinonyx jubatus. The sequence goes on from NC_069382.1 coordinate 151,996,262, forward strand.
CTTTGGCCTAGAACAAAATTAGGCAAAGGATCTAAAATGGATGTGGAGTATTTAGTTAGTCAAGTTAACTTTGTCATCTCACTAAGGATGGTACGAGAAGCTAAAGTCATAGCAGAACCCATTCTAGTGTTTTTATTTCACTGCTGATAAGTTTGTGTTAAATGGAATAATAGCATTTAAAACTAGAACAAGACATTTGATTACTTAATTCTTCTAGGATTTAGTGTCTATACATATAAAATGGAAGAAAAAATAGCTCAGAACTATTATGAGTATAAAAGGAGAAACAAACACGAGGTGCTTAGCAGAGTGCATAAGGCCCATGGTGTGTCCTCAACAAATATTAGCGAATGTGAACTGACCATCACAATGTTCTGAATTAAGGAGTTCCTCTGCTCACCATTTTCATCCAGACCTGTATCAGATGACAGTACATATCTATCAGGAGTTCAGATTCTGATGTCCACAAAAGGAGAAAGTAGGAAAATACAATAATGCTGAAAATCTGCCTGAATATGCTATATTATGCCATACAACTCAAGTGGATATTTTTAAGTCAGTCTGCTTTGCAAAAGCATTGTTTACATGTAATGTGTTTATACTTAAAATACCCAAGGCAATGTTTACTGGAATATGAAAATATTTTAAGCAGTCCTCAAATTAAGAATAAACTAAATGTGTTTAGTTATGTTGATTGCATTTTCTCTTTGTTTGTAAGAAATGAAGTCACAGCTGGCATTTAGATATTAAACGAATATAATATCTATGAGAAAGAATTGGAAATTTAACCCAAAGAGAATTAAAATCAGAGACAAGGAACAGAAGATACAGAACTATCTCTAAAGGCTACATATAACTTCTATGTAAAATGGATAAGAAAACCTTCCAAAAGTGCTGCACAGAGACTGTTTATTGGGGTTACATAGCAGCTGACATGCCAGCTTTTGCTCATTGAATGAAGGGGGATCCAGTGTTTGAACCGCATCTCACAAAAATTATATAAAACATCACTGTCATCACAGAAAAGTAGAAAACACATTGGAATCTATCTTAATGATACAGAGAGCTTCAGCACTAAGCGAAGCTTGGTAATAAAGAGAGCAGTCAGCATTTAGAAGTTTGTGCCCTAAGGAAGCAATACTTCATTGGTAATGCAATCTTAAAAAAAATATTGAATTTAAAGTGAAATTTGAGCATTTCTATGGGCAGAATGGGATTTTCACAAATTGTAGTAAGGGCCTTAATAAAGAAAGTGACATACATTTTCATCTTTTTGTGAGAAATGAAAAAAAATAATAAAAACAAAACAAAATAATCAATAGAACTTACAGCAGAAACAAGGAATCCAGACCAATTTAAAATGAATAATATTTTTAAAACAGTGGCTAAGATTTCACTAGAAGAAAACTGGTTATTACCATCATAAACTTCACTGTGTATTGCTAAGAGCTTAACTTACTAGAATGTTTATACTATACTTCCTCTTTATCCAAGCCGATTCAGTAATTATGAACTATTTAGACAGTTACATAAAGCAGACCTTTAGTGATATGGACAGAAATATGAATACACTGGAGCTCTCTTCACCACCTTCTGCCATGATCTAGATGCCTGTGACATCAGTAGCATGTCTCAGAAAATCCTCAATGTATTTTGATTTTTCTCTTATTTGTATGCAGGAGAATTGTTGAAACAGTAGTCATAGGATGCTAAATTAAGCTTTTAAAAAGTATTATCATTTAATTAGTTTCTCCTTGCATGAGGTAATACTATTAAAATTATCAACATAGGAGTAAAAACTATTATCTCATTCCCAAAACTAGTTATAATATATCGAAAAAAAAATTGGATACATGGTATTATGGTTTGAAATGTGTCTTCCAAAAAGAGCTTGGTTAAAGTCTTAAAGTTGGTACCTATAAGTGTACAAAATAGCATCCTGTCAGATACAATCAAGTTAAGATATGGTCAAACTGAAGTTGGGTGGGCCATAAACCCATATCCTGGTGTGCAAAGACAGACAGAGGAAAGGTAGCCATGTGAAGATGGAGGCAGAAATGGGAACTACACTGATACAAGCCAAGGAACTCTTGAGGCTACCAGAAGCTTGAAGAAGCAAGGAAGGATCTCTTCCTAAAGACTTTGGAAAGATCATGGTCCAGCTGTTACTTTGACTTTGAACTTCTAGCCTTCAAAATTATGGAGAGAATAAATTTCTATTGTTTGAAGCCATTAAAATATAGAGTGCTTTGTTACGGCAGCCCTAGGAAACTAATACACATGGTTTCAGAATTAAAAATAAGAACTACTATAACTCAGTACCAAAAATAGGACTGGTTTTATAAGATAAAATTTTAGATATAGGACTTAATTAAAACATTAGAACATTCTGCCTTTCTTCTATCACTGTTTAAATATATATGTGTATGTATATATATATATATATATATACATACACATATATATTTACTTATATTTATTTATTTTCATTTAATATAAATTCCTACTTGGGACTTTTCTTTTAAGATTTTATTTTTAGTAAGCACTATACCCAATGTGGGGCTGGAACCTACAACTCCAAGATCAAGAGGTGCATGCATGCTCCACTGACTGAGCCACCCAGGCAACCCCTTGACTTGGGACTTTTAAGCAACAGAATTCTATGATAAAAATGTAACAAATCTTCACAAAAAAAGTGTAATATCAACTTTCATACCATACACACACACACACACACACACACACACACACACACACACACACAGTACCTCCCCCTTGAGTTGGCAAACTTTTTTTTTTTTTAATGGTTCTACAGAGTTGGTAAGATTCTGGGTAAAGCTCTGTCTGCTTCCCCATACAGAGCTGCTTAGATTATAAATTGGTATTATATTTCTGCAAAACAATTATCAATGAACATTTAAAAAGGTATTATGCCATTTTGCTATTGTTTAATTTAGACATTTCATTACTTAAAAATTTTGTCTAAGGACACAATCATGGATATTTACAAAAAATATAATCATGCAGTTTGCAATAATATTTATGGCAGTGCTATTTATAACATGAACTAATTGGAATTATCCTGTGTCCCATAATATTAGATTGGTTGAATACATTATATTATACCCCTACAAATAAAATATTATAACAACATGAATAATTTTGTAGAAAAACATTTATTGATGTGGACAGTTTTTCCATGACCTATTTTGAAGTTGACAAAATAGGTTGCAAAGCAGAATGTACAAATAGTGTTCCCTGTATAAATAGAACAGAAGGCTAGGTAGCTATAAAATAAGATAATAATATCAGTAACTTCTGGGAAATGGGTATACAAGTAATTTTGAATTTTATTCTTTTTTTTAATATGCTTTACATGAGTATGTGTATTGTTTTTTTAATTGTTTAATGTTTGTTTACTTGAGAGAGAGAGAGAGAGAGAGAGAGAGAGAGAGAGAGAGCAGGGAAGGGCAGAAGAGAGGGAGACACAGAATCTGAAGCAGGCTCCAGGCTCTGAGGTGTCAGCAGAGAGCCTGACGCGGGGCTCAAACTCATGAACCATGAAATCATGACCTGAGCTCAAGTCGGATGCTTAACTGACTGAGTCCCCCAGGTGCCCTGAAGCATGTATATGTTTTTAATTAAAAAGTAAGACTTTATGTAAATATAAAATTTCACAAAGAATAAAGGATAAAAAAATGTTATGCCAATAAATGCTGTGAAAGCATACTTAAGACTACACATCAATAGAATAGTACTGGTGGAGACAATTGCTGACAAGAGTTGGTTTACCTGCCATCATGTAAATATCTACATTGTCTCAGTTTAAATATGTTACTAGATCCCTCTAATCTCTTCCGATTTTCCCCCAAATTGCCATATTTCCCAGGAAGCTACTGATTTTTATCATTAAAGGTTCATAATACTACTGAGCCAATTCTGGGTTACTAAACAGTGCACAGCGGAGTGATAATTGTTAATAAAAGAGAAGAGAGAAAGATAATGAGAGACCTGACCACTTTTCACGAATAGGCTCTTGATTGTCCAAAAAGGAAGAGGTAAGGTGGTGTTCCAAGAGATTTTATGCCTCAAAGAAAATTAAAATGCAAAGAAAATACCAAAACACAAAATTATAATAAAGCTGTTTGTCATACATATTAGAATGTATTCGATGACTGCGCTTATCCACATAAAAATTTTAAAATAAATATAAAGTGGAAAGCTGGCTTTCTTAAAGAAAAATCTCTTCCTTCTTTCCTACTGTCTGTCATTCCTTTTTCTCTCCTAATTTTTAATGGGCTGCTACTGTGTGACCATTAGTCTAGACACACAAATCCCCTGCAGGAACAAACAGTTCAGTTGTCTTTGGCTGACATGTCAACAATAATTGCACAGTGTGTGGTTAAGTGTTAAAGAGAGATAAATACATGGTAGCATGAGAGAAAGAGGAAGCTGGTCAGAGAAGGGAAAGAAAACAGTCCAAAAGCAGTGAGTGCGGTTTGAGTCTGTTGGAATAACACGAACTGAAGAGAGTTTGCAAAAAGGCAAAGGTAGTTGGAATAGATATGAAGGCTACATTAATGGCAGTATTTAAAGCAGTTCAAACCACACAACAGTGAGTTTAATGCCAGCACTCACTTTTAGACAGTCTTTTCCTAATTTAGAGAGGAAAAAAAAAGTAAATATATATAGTTAATTTTTATTCTCAAACCTCTTTTGACTGCTACTTTTGTTTTACTGACAGCGACTGCTATCAGTAAAACTAGCACAAGAATAAAGGAAACAAAGATGAAATAGAAAACACAAAAATATATACAGTTTTCACATTTGTTATGCATTTTTGAGAGGCAGAGATCCTCGTAAACATGATATAGGCACAGTCTACTCGTGAAACTGTTATTGGATCTTATGCTACAGTATAAAAGATGAAGTTTCTCTGTTAGTGACAGAAAATCCAACATAACAAATGGCTAATGCGAGGGATCATTTTATTTCTCTCTCTTAAAACAGGTTTCTGAGCTGGTATGGGCGCAGGCATCTTCTATCATGTTCTTTACTTTTCCTTAATACATAAGGGTCTATTTTGTGATCCATAATGGCTGCTGTAGCATACTGCAACCAGCCCATAGGACGAATAAAAAAGGGAGGGAGAATGACACCTTTATTCAAGAACAGTTCCAGAAAGTTGCACATATCATTTCCATTTATGTGTTATTGGTTAAGACATACCTTAGCTGCAAGACAAAATCTCTTTACTCCCAGTAGTCAGGAGTCCGGCTAAAAATGAAGTCTCCGTTATCATAGAAGAAAGGGCAAACAGATACTAGTGGGCATCTAGCTAGGTGTCTGTGCTACATGGATTTTGCATCTCTATAAGTTTGTATCTACAAATTAAGAAACAACATTGACTTTGACCCACTTTCTAAAAGTGAAAGAAATTAAACCATTTTATAGCATGAAAGGTAAATCTGTTTCTCTGTCTCTGTTCTATTACACCCTTCCCACCTAGACCCACATTTTGAAAGATTTACTCCCCTGGTTCTCTTTATTCCCCTTGTCCATTTAAATCACTCAATACTTGTACAGAGGGGGTCATTATTATAAGAATTGTAAGTTGCTCTTTTTCTTTTCTTGCACATATTTCCTCATAGCCTACTACTGAAAGCAATTTATAATAGCCCTTTTAGGATCAGCACTGGAACACCTGTTTCCAATCTCCAATGTATAAACTACATCTTCAGTGCAGACCACATGCAATCCTGATGAGAAGCATCTATTTAACTGATCTATTTAAGAAAATGATACCAAAGTCATCAGCTACTGAAAACAGCAAATGATGCATCCTCATACAAAACCCAAGCTGCTTTTGAGTAGAGTTTATATAGACTCATCCTCTAGTCTTAGGATTATGATAAAATTGATGGATTTCATTCATCTGAAATCAATACATTAATAAGGTTTTGGTTTTCTAAATGATATGGTAGGTTTTTTTTTTTTGAACCGCATATACCTGAGAAGATGGCTCTTTGGCCAGATGCTTTTTTTCTCCTGCAGGAGAAAGTCCACAAGTGTCTTTGTGCCTGCGTAACCAAGTGTAAAAGAAACCCAGCTCACTGGCCTTTTCAATCAACCAGTCACTTAAATCTAACCTTTGAACGTACCAAAGCAGAATGATGAAGACTTACAGCTTTTAGAGATATCCCTTTAGTTGTTTAAAAAGTAGATATCTTGTAGATCAAAAAATCCATTAGACAATAACAGAATATAAACTTGATTATATACTTAACTAGGTAGAAAAATTCACAGGAAACAAAAACAGGGTGGGGGAGAATGGAGGGAATTTTAAAAAACGCTCCTAGCCAAAATACGATTTTCTTAGCCATCTGTAAACCTTTACCTTAGTTCTCTCATATGAATAATATTTTAACTTATGTAATTTATTTTCACATTTCTCTGTAAGATACTGCTTTTGGTATTTAAAGGTCTCAACTATACAGTGCTTTTCACTAGTACCTTTTTTACATCTCTGTGTTATGAAATTCTGCACACATAGAAATACAGATTTAAATTTGGCTTTGGGAGTTTGCCATTTCATAAAATTTTCCCTTAGGAGTTTCAGCTAATTAAACAAATGATTGCAAAATACCCACAGCGTCAACTTTCCTGGCTCTTACAACTGACTCAAGCCCAATTTCAGTCATCTATCTCTATGTATGCCTGCTTCTCCCCATGCCCCACACCCTCCCACTACAAGTACTTACTACAATAACAACGTGTGCCAAGGTAAGAGTGAAGTTTAGGCAGCAAGGAATTAAAAACTTTTAAGAAAACATCAGGCACCTACACTTAACTTCAGTATTCATACAGGCATGCAGCAATGGAAATCATTTCTCCTCATGGTAATTTATTTTACTCTATGCGACAAAAATTTTTCTTCCATTCTACAATTTTGAAATTATCTCATGGGTTGAATTATTTCATGGCTGTGTTCCTTCTCCTCAAAAACACTGTGTCCTTCTTGTGTGACATATTCTTTGAAACAAATCTGTCTTGCCCTTACAGGGAGGCAGAATTTGCCACCCCAAAATGTGCCACTTTGGCACGTGGATTATTTCCAGTTTAAGTCAGTCAAGACCTAGCAGACTCAAGAAAACCTTGCACCTCTCCTTTGAGTACCTAATAGAATTTAGATAGGGGGCCTGTCCAGAAAGAAGGCTAATACCAGAGGTAATTTTTTATACGAAAGACCTTTCTGTTTGGCAAGACAAACATCTAATTAATAAACACAGACTCTTCTCATCACCTTGTGAATTACCCTCTCCCCATTGAAGTCGCAGGCCTCCAGCTCAATCCTTAGTTCAGGAGGTATATAAGCCTCAACTGACTGATTTGCCCTTGAGTTTCATATCTTTGGGGTTCCCGTACAAGTAAGATTGAATTTGCTTTTCTCTTGTTAATCTGTCTTATATCAAACTATTGATGAAATCAGCCAATAAATCCAGAAGGGGAGAAGGGAAAGTTTTTCTGCCCTTATACCTTCTTTAACTTCTTGTTCTCATTTCCATTTTCAAAATCTCTTCAACTATGTGGTGCTGATGTAAAGTTTTAGGTCAATTACAATGAGCAGTTAGCCGAAAAGGTATGGAAAATAGACACTTCAAAACGAATTTCTTTAATGGCACAAGCTACTGTGATTTTGACTTGAAAATCACCTGAGAATATTTGTAAGGCCTAAGGATGTATATGGAAATTTAAGAAACTACATAATTTATATGCAAATATATAAGTGAGCCTCCAGCTTACTGGAAAGTCCTGGTGGGAACCAGTAATTTTTAGTTATGCCTAAGGAATTTCATACTTTGAATTTTCAAATATTCAAGGTTTAAACTAGGATTTTTAGTGTTGTCATGGTTGTTTTTGATTAGGCAAAATGAGAGACAGAAAAAGGAGAAAGACCTAGAATATAGAAAGTAAGAGGTGAAGAAAGACAAGGGGCAGGGCCAGGGCTGGCAGGCCAGCTAATGGCTTGTCTTTCAGAAGAATGTCAGATATTTGACTTTAAAAACCTATCCAATGTAAATTTTTAGTTTACACTGGTAACAGACACCTGGAATTTAGTTATTACTGTCCCTAGAGATTAGAGGAAGTTCAAGGAGGAAGTCTTCATTAGACTTGGAATAGAAAAAGAGGACAGAGGGAAGGAAACAATTCTAAAAGATAAAATTTAAACCCAAACAAACAAACAAACAAACAAACCGCAAACAACTTCTGGTCCTATCAATGAAGAGGGAAACTTTGTCTTAAGTATCATATTTAGCAGTAATTCTTTTAACCCTTTCCTTCTTCCAAATTCAGATGCAAACTCATGAACTTGGGCTATTTCCCAAATTATCTGACTCATTCTTTTAGGGGAAAATTCTCATTTCAAGAGGGGACAGTGGGAAAACTAACAAATAACAGCAAACACCTTTATCATAACCTCCCAAAGGCCCCAGCACAGTAACTAGTAAAATAAACACTGAAAAAGAGAAAAGTGAAAATAGAGAAGTTCATTCATGTTTGGCCAGTTAAAGGCCCTATGTGGAGATGCTGAATGATTTAGAAGAGTGAGCTCACACTTAGACTCCCAAAAGGGTATACTCCAGATGTGTTATTACCACTCACGAACTGTTAGACCTTCCCTTTCCCTAATCTGTTAAAACGCAAGACAACAGGCCCCAAATTGAGTCGTTTTGCTAAGCCTCATATTACCAAACCAAGACTTAATTACAGTTTTGGCTCTCCCAGAAATGGAACCTTGAACTGGTGAAACAGGAAGTGGCTTGGTCAGCACTAGTTAGGTATGTGGTCTGATAGGTCTGATAGGCCCCTACCATCCCCTGTAAGGAAAGTAACCTTGCAGTATCCAACCTGTTTTTTCTTCCCCCTAGAATAGCAGTCCCCTCCCCTTACCTGCATTTTCTCTTTGTGCAGTTTCAGTTATTCATAGTCAACTGTGGGTCAGAAGCAGATGATCCTCTTTCAGAACCACTATCTGAAAGTCAGTAGTAGCCTAATACCACATCACAATGCCTACCTCATTCACCTCACTTTCTGTCATCAGGTAGCCATTTTATCATCTCACACCATCATAAGCAGGGTGAGTAAAGTACAATAAGATATTTTGAAAGACAGACCACATTTATATAACTTTTATTACAGTATGTTATACATGTTCTATATTTTTAAAGTTTTTTTATTTTGTGAGAAACAGAGAGAGAGAGTGAGAGAGATAGAGAGAGAAAGAGAAAGAGAGAGAATCAAGTGGGGGAGGGGCAGAGAGAGGAAGAGAGAGAATCCCCAGCAGACTCTGCACTGTCAGTGAGGAGCCTGATGTGGGGCTCCAACCCATGAACGGTGCAATCATGACCTGAGCCAAAATCGGATGCTTAACCAACTGAGCTACCCAGGTGCCCTTGTTCTATTTTATTATTAGTTGCTGTTAATCTTTTACTGTGTCTAATTTATACATTAACCTTTACCACAGGTATGTATAGGAAAAATATAGTACACATAGTGTTTCCTACTACCCATGGTTTTAAGCATCTGCTGGGGGAACTACTGTGTAATTTTCTTGTTCCTTTTCCCTTCCGCTCATAAAAATCTGTCATTTTGTATAGCTCCTTGGTGTTCCTTTCGATCTGCTCGATTAGATGCTGCCTGATTCGAACTGAGTGTTGCTTAAGTAAACTCTTATTTTTTTAAAAAAATAATGCCTCAGTTTATCTTTTCACCTATGTAAATAGAAATTTATATCATTTCATGTGTGTTTGTGAAAACTAAATGACACCACTAGTTAAAAGTTAATTCCTTTAAATAAAAAAGGTAACATCATTCTATGATATTACATGAGAACCTAGATTTGCCTTTTTTTTTTTTGGCAGACTATAATCTTTCATGTTTTATCTCCAGAGCCTATAACTGAATCAAAAGCAACCAACTAACTAAAAGAACCAGATACACTATGGCAATGAAAAAGTTACCATGAGAATAATTTTTCTCATTAGTTAATTCAAGTACCACAGTATAACTACGAACTTTAGTCATATAAAAACCAAGAATACCGTGGGTAGCAGCACACATTTTAAAACTACCACAAAAGTATGAGAGTTTTCAATACTGTAGCACACACCTTCTTCCTGCTCCACTCCCCCACCACACCCTACTTACCACGTTTCTTTAAAGAAAATCCCTCTCTCAACACAACTCTTCATATTAAGTGATGGTGAAGATCACTTTTGTGTTAGTCTCACTAGGATTCAACTCAGATTTTTAAAAAGATTGTTTCCATCTGCTTTAGGCACTTAGACATAGAAATGAATGAGAGTTAATAGACAGAGCCATTTAGTTCTCATTAGATTGAACGAATCCTTTTATCTCTTCTACAATAAAATATAACAAAAGGAAGTAATCAAATGAATCAGCATCTTCAGTCTTACTCTTAAAGATAAAGGACACAGACCTTTTTCACTTTCAACCAGAGAAGTCATAGTTTTTCTTGTGATAAGATTTCAGTCATTAACATAATACAGCTGATGATTTTTCAATTTTTCTACTTAAGATGTGATTGATATACATATTTATATATTGGATATCTTTATCTATAGTTAACCAAATTAACTCAATTTTACATGTTCCTATGCAGTTTTAGTTTACTGCATGTAAATAAAATTTGAAGTTTCAACAAATAGGAGAATGGTCTTGAGTTTTACCTGCTTGACAATCTTATATTAAACAGAATCCTCAATAACACAAATGCTTCACCACCATGAAAAATTCTATAAAAATTTCCTGTTTATTTCTAAGTTTCCTTTTTTATAGAGCTAGGTTTACATTGCTTCGGGTAAGTCATTTCAAACCACTGTAAACACACTCTTAAAATAGCTCTGCATTTTCAGAACTACTCACGAGGTTTCTTCATTTTAAATTTGATATTTATCTTTATATATAATGAGATGGTCAAATTGGTTCATGAACACTTCTTTCCCCCTGTGATGAAATCCAGAAAGTGTAATTATTATTAAAAATCATCACAATGTGGTTTATATTTAGTTTCAGCTTGGGGTCTGGGTAATGTGACCCATTGTAATGAGAATCTGATGAGAAACAAACTTTATCAACAACCACAACAAACAACACAGTTCTAAACCTTACTCCTGACTGCATATAAGTATCTGACAAATGGAATTCAACTCACTTCTTTTAACTCTGAAATAACAATGCAAGGCCATCCCCCTGAAATCCTGTCTCTGGGAAATAAGGCATAATTACTGATAACAGTGTGTGTGATCTTGGCTGTTTAGAGGCTATCTTAATTTTAATTTTTAGGTTGTTTCCTAAGACATACTAGTATTTTGCTACTTTTGTCATATCTTTTACTCACTACAAAAACAGTATTACTGTTTACAATCTTTTCCAGAGTCGTGGCTCTAACACTTAATAGTTCTGGATAAGCGACCTCATCTTCTCTAAGCCTCAGTTTCTTATTTGTATAATGAAGATGATGATACCTACTTTCCCAAGTTTCCATGAGAATTAGATATAACCAAATGAAGCACCAAACACTGTACCAGGCTTAAAATTGCCATTCAGCCAGTGGTGACCTTTCTGGTTCTTATTTTATTTGCTAATGACATTTCTAATGATGTTTCCTAAGTCTTGGATTTCAATTTTTCTTCTATTATTCAGTGTTACTCCTATAGTTACAGTTGGACAGAAGCTGAGTGAAAGTCATATTTTAAATTACATGTTTATAAAGGCAAAGATTTCACATGACCGAATAAATGGAAATCATTACCTTTTTTTTCTAATTGAGAATGTATTAGAAAAGTTCCACAGAAGTGAATTTGTTTCATAATAAATACTGTTGTTTCAAAGCAAAATGTTAATAAGTGCTATAATAAGCATTCATGAATAACATTGTTATTCAAGGAAAAATATTAGCATACGGAAGACATTTGGGTTTTACATTTCTCTTGACTTTAAATTATGGTACTTCAGATTCATATAGTTTTAGAAATGAACAATGTCCTGAATATCACACATTCAGGATCTGATTGGTAAAAGGAACAAAAGACTATAAAGTTTCATTTAATCATGTAACACTAATGATTTAAACATGTAGCACTACTCCAAATCATACAAGAAAAAGAAAAACTCCAGTGGATTTTATAAAGGAAACGATGCACTTAAATGGTTTCCACTTGGCTCTATGACTTTAATGATGCCAAGGTCCAAATTTTTGTGTAGCAGATACGATTTGAACAGCACATACAACAATGAGTTTATATAGTTTGATAGAACCTTGTTATAAAACATTTTTCTCAGGGATCACAGGATTTTGAAACTTTAATGTATGAATAGTTTTTCTACTCTAGAAAATAAACAGATCAAGTCACTTAACCTATATGAAACATAAAAAAGAATAAATCAATAGTAAAAGTATAAATTCTCAATTATGGCATTTTTCTTTAGATATTATTTAATCAATTTCTGCAAAGAAATCCATTATTCCCAAATCCCAGCAGTTTAATGGATATGATTACAATAATGGTCCTAATTATACCCAAGAGGGAAAAGAAAGCTGCTTACATTTTGGAATTACTCCATTTCTTACTGAACTGAAGGTAATTTACATTTAGTTGCTCTATAGGTTAAAAGAGATGCTATATCTCAAAGTTTGCTATTAAATTCATCAAAAATTTATTGGATGACTAGTGTTCAAGGTAAGATATGTAAATATCATTATTTATAGTCTTTTCATTGTGACCATACACACCCTAAAAAAATTATAGTTGACCCTTGAACAATGGATTTGAACTACATAGCTCTAGTGATATACAGATTTTTTTTGATACAGTACTGTAAATGTATTTTCCTTATGACTTTCTTAGTCACATTTTCTTTTCTCTAACTTACTTTAAGAATATACTATATAATACATACACAAAATATGAGTTAATTTTTTACATTATTGGTAAGGTTTCTAGTCAATAGTAGATGATTAGTAGTTCAATTTTGGGGAAGTCAAAAGTTACATGTGGATACTTGACTGGGGGGGTGGGGGAGGGTTGGTGGCCCTAACCCCTGTGTTGTTCGAGGGTCAACTGTATAATTGGACCACAGGTTTCTTCCATGTTGCTGATTGCAAATGACTGCTATGGTATTTTCCACTCTGTGCTGTTTCATTAAAGAAAAAAAAATTAAAAAGATTTTCACCTTTAATAATAACATCTTCTCTTATTAAACACTTAAAATATTTTAAAGTACATTTTCTTGCATTTGCTTTATCACTTAGCAGGGGTTAAGCCCAATATCAGGGTCTATGATAACTGAAACTACTCACATCGTTTTCAAATACCATAAACATAGGTAGAACAAAAAGGCAGTATTTACCACTGCACAATTTTAGTATGAACCAAGTGCCCTTGCAAGAATTATGCTAGTTTCCAAACAAAATCTCAGTGGAACCCATATTTTTCCTACCACTTATATAACATGATATATGCTTCTATTCCCAATTCAGTCTTGGCAAAACCAGTAACAAATAAAATGAATTTGAGGGTATGTTTACAAATAAATGTGTATTTTTTCTTTTATTTTCTAGATGGTAATATCCCTTAATGGTTTTCACTTTACACAGAAGAACAATCAAGGTCTTGCCTGCAGACACCGCAGAAACTATATGTGCCTCTACATAAAGCTGATGCTCAGAAAGGTAAGAAAAACAATGATTCTAAACCAGTCAAGTGATTATAAAAAAACAAGTTTTCCAATAAGGTTCCAGATGAACAAGCTAGATATCTGATGTGGCAGATCCAATAAAGCCGTGAGAAAAAATAGATGTAAGATAATGGGAGAAAGGACAGTAATTCACCAGAGGTCCCTGCCAAGTACCAGACTGGTGGTTTAGAACAGGCACTGAGGTCTAGTCAGTGTCTAGTGCTTGAACTGGCTCAGAGCTCTTCTATGTGAAGCTTACTCTGCAGGGTTTGGAATATTTTGCTAGCCAAATGCGACTGGCTGCCAGCTCCCCCCTGATTCTGCTTACACTTGCCCAAGAGTTCAGATCTGTAAATGAGTGCCGTCTTGATCCATTCATCTGGGGAGTTTGCATCCCTAAAGAGTCTCAGCTAGAGTAACTTTAAGTCACCTTAGTGTGATTTTTCACCAAATAAATCTGAACAATATTTTCTGGGTTGGTCATTAAAAGATCATCTCCTGTAACCTGAGTATCTTACTGAGCTTTACACTTTACAGTCATTCAAGTCAATGGGATAGTCTATAGACTCATGGGTCTCTTGACCACTGGCATCTACAGAGTAGAAATCAGAGGCAGTTAGGTCAATGCCAAATACAAATTTATTAGTGCAATTTCATTCTTTCACAGTACCAGAGCTTTGAAATTCCTTAGGATATTAGAAATGAATTCAGTGTTATATACCACCTATAGCATTTTCCCCTTATTTCTTCTTGATGACATCTTTCAGTTGTGTAAGACAAACATTCTAAATACATGATTCCTTTAAGCTTCTGACTCCATGGAAGAAGTCAGTCTTCAGCCACAAGCTTCCAGTGCAAGTGGTACCATTCATCACCCTGAAAGCCAGAACTGAGTGGAAGACAGCCAGGTCCATAATATTATGACATAGGCAGAAGCTTCTTTTTGGCAGATCTGGCTGAAGTTCATATAGTAAAAAAAATAATCCTGGTATGGTGTTGGTAGTAAATGTAGATTCATTCTCACACCATCCAACTCTATTATCAGTCTGTTAATATTTTCCTATCTGTAACACTGTTTCCTTCTAATCTGGTAGGTCCAATAGTATTACTGATTGTTAAATAGTTCTTGAGATTTTCCCCCCAAATAGTGGGTCTTACCACCACCCCAGTGCTAATATCATTATACAGGAGTTGAGAAATCTCTAAAGGGAACTTTTTCATAGATAATAATTCATCAGGAATCTTAACAAGAACTGAAGTTCTAAGAGTGATCTTGAAAATAGACACATACACATAGACTGTATGTTCTCACATTCAAAGAAAAGGACCAGAAGATTCTGAAGATGATAGTACAGAACACTGATTTTGCTTTTATTTTTATTTTATAGAGAGCGAGTGTGAGCAGGGGAAAGGAGCAGAGAGAGAGAGAGAGAGAGAGAGAGAGAGAGAGAATCACAACCAGGCTCCATGCTCAGCACAGAGTCTGACACGGGGCTCAATCCCACAGCTCTAGGATCATGACCTGAGCCAAAATCAAGAGTCAACTGCTCAACCAACTGAGCCAGCCAGGTGCCCCGGGAGCACTGATGTTAAAATCCTACAAAGTAGTTCCTTTGCTCTTTCTCTCAGCTTCCCTCTCATAAACCTATGCTTCTCTTTTCTTTTCACTATCTGTCCTGTATATATCAGCCTGTTTGATGACAGTACCACCTGTGAACATATACTTGTTTACGCTGTCCAGCGGAAAAGTTTTTTAATTGTGTTAAAGAGCACATATAAAAATTGACTCTTAACCAAATTTTAAACGTATACTACAAAATTGTTAACTATATGCACATCGTTGCACAACAGATCTCTAGGGAGAAGTTTGTTTGTTTGTTTCTTCCCTAAAGCACTGTCACTTTACCAAAATCAAACTAAAGTTCCTTAGTAAAGAAAACTGAAAAACTGCACTATTATTTTGGACAGATTGGTACATTCACATACGGAATTTTATATCATATGTGATTCACATTTGCTCTTTTCTCAAATTTGCTAAATATAAACAAATAGTTTTGTATTCTAAAACCCCAAAAGGGTATCGAATTATTTAAATGTGTTTGCAAAAGGGGCCAGCATTAGGAGAAGGAAATTTACAGTGAAAGTGACATGAATGGACCATTCATTTGTATGGCCACTAATTCCATAGGGCAACTGATCATAAATTAAGTGCCTGACATTCAGTAATAGATGATTATATCTGACATAATGAAGTTATAATGGAAGGTGTTCGCACACTGCTTGACTATTAAGTGCCCATTTATTGTCCCTGCACCAGGTGTGATAGTGATAGGCTATACAAATCATCCAGAAGAAATGTCAAAATAGGCTCCTTTGCTGATAAAGCACCACACATGTTTATTAATACAGCAGCTTGTCTTAGAACTGGCCCATCTGCTCATTTAAAACGAATCTTTTTCCTATAAATATTTCAAAGTTAAGAGCATGACCACTCATAATAGTCTTAGAGAAGTAGGAATGGAAAGAGGAGAAAGGCAAACTCAAATAAAATATTCTGCTCTTCCTTTTACCTGAGGTACGTTTAACAGAAGGGGCAGGGAGGTAGTTTTTAATGTGGCATTTGCTTTAGATTAGTGCTGCATGAGTGTAGGCCATTGAACACGGTCCAGGCTCCAGCTGTTGCTGGTGCCAGGTGGGAAATGGCAAATTTCACCAATGTTTTCAAAGTACACATTTCAATAAAGTCCAAAATGAAGTACTCAATTAAGAAATTCTCCAGAGCAGTAGTTCATATGCATTTAAGCTCATCAGAAAATATTTTAGCTGGGTAGATTTTACAAAGAAAAATAATACTACAAATCTTTCTTAGGGGAGGTGATTTTAAAACTCTGAGGGTTTGCTTCTAAGTCCATTTTTTTCTAACATTTCAACGTCACATTTTTATGTAACAGAAAAAAAAAAAAACAACAGAAGCAAAATGTGAATGTTTACCTCTCTTCTTTTTAAGAAATCACAAGTACAAAGCTAAGACATTTTCCATCTGGTGTTCTGAGTTTTATACTCTTGCTGTGCAGCCTGTATGTTCTTTGTTCTATCTTCAAGAATGGTTTTATCTAACCAACAAACAAGTGTGCCCTGAGGCACCCCTCTCAAATGAACACACACATTTGAAATGAAGAAGTAAAATCCTTCAAAATAGTGAAACAAAGGAAAGGCATGGACCATTTGGTAACCAGAGGTGGTTTTCGCTCTATAGCCTTGGCTTCATTTATTCATTCATTAAAACCTAAATAAAGTCTGGCAGGCATGCCTTTCAGGTTCCAGGAAAGAACTTTATCAGACTCAGTATCACATAAATCCACTAGTCATACTTTTCTAAATAAATTACATCTTGTGATAACTAACCACCTGGTGACCAAAGGGCCAATTCAATTACTTGTAAAAGGCTAAAGGTCTCAGATACCCTTGAAATTATGTTTTTTACATCTCCCATACACTGAAAGGAAACAATTTCCAATCATATTTTATGTTACATGTATTTCCAAAAATTGATAATGGGTGATCTTTAGTTTGGATATGAATTACCTCTGTCTTCCAGGACACCATCAATATCCACCCAAATTATCCAAACTGGAAATCAAATAATTATCTCTTATTTCTCTCTCGTATCCAATCACCAAGTCTTATTATGCTTTAACTACAATGTCTAGGAATCTGTTGTGTATTCTTCCTATTGCTACTGTTTTTTATTTCGCACTTTCAAGAAACCTTTCTTGAAATAACTTACTAATCTCTCTGCTCCCAATCCATCCTACGCATTTTAATCAACATTTCTATGCAAATTATGCCTTCTATGCTTATGTCCTTTGTAGTTTCCCAATGTCTATAGGACACTTAGAAATGCTAGGCTTAGTACACATAAAAATCTACTACAATCTGAGCTATAAGCCCTTTTGCCAGTTTCGTTCTTCGCAGTTCATACCACATCAATTGTGGACACAATTGTGTCTAGTTCCAGAGGCAATTCAGACTAACCTGACCAACAGATTAACAGCCTCCCAATCACCAGCCAAGAGTCTCAAATGATGCTTGTTTTAACAGAATCAGTATTCTGTGTGTAGCATGAGAATATGATCCTTATGGGTCTAGCAAATGTAGTCTTTTCATTGCTTATGTATTAGTAAGTGCTCTTCTTCCCTGCAGGGACTATAACCCCTCGCTTGGGCATTTATTGGAATCCAGGCAAGTGTTCTATCAGGTCCTGCTTCCAAAGGGCTCAGCACATGGTCCCACAGCAATGTGAATTTGCCTGTTTCCAAATCCTTCTGCTATTTCTTAATCACAGAAGAGAAGTCACACATTATCTTAGGCTAGTAATGTGGAAAATGGAAGGGACAGAAGGGAAGAGAATCTTCAGAGAATTTAAGTGGCAAGAGGGAATTCTGTAAATGAAATTTTAAGGAAAAGCCATACCAATATGATTGGATTTATCTCTCTTTAAGCTACTTTCCACCTAGAATCATCTTTTAAAAATTGAAATCAGATTATGTAGTACTCTGTGTAAAAAACCTTCAGAGGTTTTTAAACCCCTCAGCAATCTTAAAACCCTAGCTCTTGGGGCAACTGGGTGACTCAGTCAGTTAAGCATCCAATTCTTGATTTTGGCTCATGTCATGATCTCATGGTTCCTGATGAAGGTGCAGGTGTAGCCTGCTTGGGGTTCTCTCTCTCCTTCTCTCTCTGCCCCTCCACCCCCCATGAAAAAAAAAACAAAACAGAAAAACAACAACAACAACAACTCAGCTCCTTTCAAGACCTACTAGGCTGACAAAAATTCTCTGCTTGACCAAACTTTAATTAGACACCTGAACCTTCTCTTATGACCCTCTGTGCACTTCCTTGTAAAATCCAGTTACAGCAAGAACCCTACTAAGTCATGTCAGCTACAACCCCCCATTCTCTCCATATCTGATCACCCTCTGTATCTGATCATGTTCCTCATCCTCTACCAACCCCTTGGTGATGTCTGATCACTCTGGCCTGTCTTTAGCACGAATCCTATCAAGTTGCTTCCAGAGTCCCTCTGGCCCCTGACATTTCCTCTTAACAATTTTCTATACAGGGATTTTCTACCCTGTTCCTTGGCTATGCATGCCCACTTGTCCATGCTGTATTTGAAGTTGATGCCCACTATATACCTAGGTTTCTTTTCTCCCATTGCAATAGTTCTGGGGAAAAAATGTGTTTTTATACTGTTTTAACTACTGTCCATCTTTGTTTTTATCTTTGGAAACAAAAAAAAGTGCCTGATCTGAACCCTATGTAAGTACTCTGTCTATATCTCCAGTTGCTCATCTCGCTATGTTCCAGAAGTATCATGTGCATTTATCTGTTTAATTTTTGTTCATTTTAACTTCTCTCCCCTGTCTAGAGTGTATGCTTAATGAAAAGCCAAGTCTTGACAGATTTGTAAACTGCACAATTCCATCAAAGCCTGGCATATATGAGGCCCTAATCAGTATTTGCTTAGCGAACAAATGAATTAACATACCATGACTATTCCAGTTCAGGGCCCTGATCATACCATCCTTCAACTTCAGGTGTGGCCGACTCATGTTCTTTTGTTTGTTTGTTTGTTTGTTTGTTTTAAATCATGTTATATTTTTATTTTCTTTCTTTCATCATGGTAAGTGTACTCTTTCATCTCCATCCCATAGTTCCCCATCCCTCCAGCCACCTTCCTTCTGGTAACTATCATTTTGTTCTCTATATTGAAGAATCTGTTTCTTGGTTTGCCTCTCTCTCTTTCTCTCTCTCTTTTGTCCTTTGCTTGCTTGTTTTGTTTCTTAAATTCCACAAATGAATGAGATCATAAGGTATTTCTCTCTCTGACTTATTTCACTTAGCATTATACTCTCTAGCTCTATCCATGTTATTGCAAATGGCACTATTTTATTTTTTTCAATGGCTGAATAATATCCCATTATACACACACAAACACACAGACACACACACCACCACCACCACATCTTTATCCATGTATTGATAGACATTTGGGATACTTTCATAGCTTGGCTATTGTAAACAGTGCTGCAATAAACAGGAATGTGTGTATGTCTTTGAATTTGTGTTTTTGTATTTTTTGGATATTCAACCATGCAATTACTGGATCATAGAGAATTCCATTTTTAATTTTTTGAAGAACCTCCATACTGTTTTTTACATTGGTTGCACCAGTTTGCATTCCCACCAACATTATAAGAGGGTTTTTTCTCCACGTTTTTGACAACACTTGTTTCTTGTGTTTTTGGTTTTAGCCAATCTGACAGGTGTGAGTTACTATCTCATTGCAGTTTTTATTTGCATTTCCCTAATGTTGAGGGACACTGAGCATCTTTTCATATGTCTGTTGGACATCTGTATGTCTTCTTTGGAGAAATGTCTGTCCATGTCTTCTGCCTACTTTTAATTGAATTATTTGGAAAGAGAGAGGACCCAAATAAACAAAATCACTAATGAAAGTGGAGAAATAACAACAAACACCACAGAAATAGAAACAATTGTAACAGAATACTATGAAAACCTCCATGCCAACAAACTGGACAACTTAGTAGAAATGATTAAATTCCTAGAGATATATAACACCAAAACTAAAGCAGGAAGAAATAGTAAATTTGAACAGACTGATTACTAGTAATGAAATTGAATAAGTAATCAAGAAACTCTCCAAAAACAAAAGTCCAGGACCAGATCGCTTCACAGACAAATTCTACCAAACATTTAACTTTTTAAAAAAATTTTAGAGAGAGAAAGAACACACATGAGTGGGGGATAGGGACAGAGGGAGAGAGAGAGAATGTTAAGCAGGCCCCATGCTCAGCACAGAACCTGATGCAGGGCTGTATCCCACGACTCTGGGATCATGACCTAAGCTGAAATTAAGAGTTGGACACTCGACTGACTAAGCCACCCAGGTGCCCCTCTACCAAACATCTGAAGAAGAGTTAATACCTATTCTTCTCAAACTATTCATATATCTATATCTATATATATATCTATATCTATCTATCTATCTATCTATCTATCTATCTATCTATCTTCTAAATTCATTCTATGAAACCAGTATCGCACTGATACCAAAGTCAGATAAAGACACATGATACCAAAGCCTAATAAAGACACTACAAAAAAAGAGAACTATGGGCAAACATATTTTATGAATATAGATGCAAAAGTCCTCAACAAAATATTAGCAAGCTGAATCCAATAATATATTTAAAAAAATCATACACCACCATCAAGTGGGATTTTTTCCCAGGATGCAAGCGTGGTTTAAAATTCACAAAACAATCAACATGATATGTCACATCAATAAGAAAAAAAGATAAAAACCATTAAATCCTTTCAATAGATGCAGAAAAAACACTTGACAAAGTACAACATCCTTCATGATAAAAACCCTCTGCAAAGAAGGTCTAAAGGGTACATACCTCAACATAATAAAGGTCTCATATGAAAAACCCACATCCAACATCATAGTCAATGGTGAAAAAATGAAAGCTTTTCCCTTAATGTCAGGAGCAAGACAAGGATGCCCTCTCTCATCACATTTACTCAACATCGCACTGGAAGTCCCAGGCACAGCAATTAGACAACATAAAGAAATATAAAAGGCACCCAAATTAACAAAGAAGGAATAAAAGTCTATTTGCAGATGACATGATGCTATATATATGAAAATCCTAAAGACTTTATCAAAAACCTAGAACTGATAAATAAATTTGGTAAAGTTGCAGGATACAAAATCAATGTACAGAAATCTGCTACATTCCTATACACTGAAGCAGCAGAAATTGAAATTAAGAAAATCCAATTTATACTTGCACCAAAAACAAACAACCAAACAAAATCTAGGAATGAACTTAACCAAAAAAGTGAAACACCTGTACTCTGAAAACTATATAACATTGATGAAAAAATTCAAGACAATGCAAAGAAATGGAAAGTCATTCCATGATCATGGGTTAGAAGAACAAATACTGTTAAAATGTCTATACACTCAAAGTGATCTATGGATTTAATGCAATCCCTATGAAAATACCAACAACATTTTTCACAGAACTAGATCAAACAATCCTAAAATTTGTATGGAACCACAAAAGATCTCAAACAGCCAAAGTAATCTTGAAAAAAAAAAAAACCGGAGGTATCACCATTCCAGATATTAAGTTTTACTACAAAGTGGTAGTAATTAAAACAGCATGGTATTGGCAAAAACCAGATAACATAGATCAATGGAATAGACCAGAAAACCCAGAAATACACCAACGATTATATGGTCACTTAATCTTCAACAAAGGAGGAATAAATGCATAACGGGGAAAAGATCGTCTCTTCAACAAATGGTGTTGGGAAAACTGGACAGCAACATAGGAAAGAATGAAACTGGACCACTTCTTTCACTTTTTACACTTATACAAATATAAAGTCAAAATGGATAAACGACCTAAATGTGAGACCTAAAACCATAAAAATCCCTGAAGAGAGCATAGAAAGCAATCCGACATAGCCTGCAGCAACATTTTTCTAGATTATGTCTCCTGAGGCAAGGGAAACAAAAGCAAAAATAAATCATTGGAACTACATCAAAATAAAAAGCAGCACAGCGAAGAAAACAATCACCAAAATTAAATGGCAACCTACTGAATGGGAGAAGGTATTTTCAAATGACATCTCTGATAAAGAGTTAGTATCCAAAATATATAAAGAACTGATACAACTCAATACACAATCACTTTCATTCTTCACAGTTCAGCTGAGTGGTTTTTCTTTTCTTTTTTTCTTCTTCTGATTTTTTTAATGTTTATTTTACTTTTGAGAGCGAGGCCGAGCACGAGTGGGGGAGGGCAGAGAGAGGGAGACACACAATCTGAAGCAGGCTCCTGGCTCTGAGCTGTCAGCACAGAGCCTGACATGGGGCTCGAAACCATGAACCATGAGATCATTACCTGAGATGAAGTCGGATGCTTAACCGACTGAGCCACCCATACACCCCTTGATTATGTCATTACATAATTGATCTATTGTTGACTTTCTCCGATACACGGTAAAGCCCATGTGGGCTGTATTGCCAGTCCCCTGTAAAATGCATGGCAAATAGTTGGCAGTCAGTATAGTACTGTCACATCAAAATTCATCTGACTTAAATTCAACGATATGCATTCAGAAAGAATTTGGGGGAAAATCCACTTAGCATTTTAATCAATGACAGCATGGTCCAGAGTGACAGGAGGATAGGGACAGTGTTCCCTCAGTTCTCTGTCTCCCCACACTGTTCACCACGCATCGCCACAGCCAAAGGAGGTTTTAGGTATTTCTATTTTCACATTTCCTGATATCGAGGAATAACTCACTGTTGGATATATTGTATTTTATGGATAATTTAGAGGATGTTTGAAGGTGGGTTATATTTTTGTTTTTGTTTTGACCTTGCTCACTAACTTCAGAATCTAACCCATGCATAAGATGCAACCACATAGAAAATATTTGGTCAGTACTGAAGGAAAGTTAGTCTTTCAGAGGGGCACAGAGAAAAGCTAACATATAGTTTTCTTGTCTGATACGTGTTTGAAATTAAAGGCATAGATATTTACAGAAAAAAAATATGGTTATTTTTAATGTAAAACTACATCATAATTAAGCCAGTAGGATTTGAGGAGGATAAGAACATTGCAAACCATCTTGAGGACTTATTTTCTTGATCTCACCATGTCTGAGCCATACTGAGTCTTAGACTGGAACGATAAAGATTGCTTCTAAATTATATTAAGCAATATTTACATAGCATTTTATAGGGTATGGGTCAGTTTCACATATAATATCATATTTGTTATTTGATACTTAAACAATCTTGGGAAACAGGTTGTTGCTGTGGCTATACAAGTTTTTCTGTGATCATATAGTTAGCAACCGGGGTGGATTTATCAGATTAACAAGCATTAATATTTAAGCTGTATACTTCCATGTAATTCCATCTAGGAGAATGTGATGCCAAACTTAACAGGAGCATCTGCTCCAGTGAGGGAAATTGTCTTTTTTTTTTTTTTTCCCCCTGAACTCAAGGACTGAAAATAATTGCTGGACGCAGAGATACAACTAACAGAGAAAAGTACTTCTTAGTACACACTGGGGGAGATAAGTGCCTCTTCGTGTGAAGGTAATACTCTTTGGGGTGTTACAGGATGAATAATAGCCAAAGTCAACGCTTTCAATAGAGAAGAATGTGCCTTTTAGCAGCGGAAGAAACAAGATCCTCATTTGCTGACTAGTGATATGTAAGTGGATGTTGCGTCCTTAACAGTCCCAACGCTTACTGTCCTTACTGTCTAGGGATCCAGATGTATCTAGAGAAAAGAGATCTTACCTAATCTTAGGCAACTGACTCAGAGTAAAAGGTATTTTAAAATTTAAGGACTTATCATATATAAATTTTATCATGTTGTCTTTTACATCTATTGTAAAGTAAGAATTGTTATATTAAAGAAGATACTCCGGAAGGGCAGGATCATGTGCATGAGTACACCAAAAAATTGGAAACCCTGCAGCCGTGAACATTCAGTAGGTGGCAATAAGGGTGACTCTTCCATCTGGAAGTCAAAACCTCCTCCTTGTCCCACGCCGGGCTTTGGTAGTAGCAGTCAACACAACTGTCAGCTAGCTGTCTCCTCCAGGCAATAAGACAATTATTTTTAGTATACTGGTATAAAATTATTTTCATAAATAATAAGAAGCATTTGTGGGAGAGAATATTTAAAACTACAAAAATAACATTTTATCACAATGTCTGATTTCTTGTTTTATGGTATGATTTCAAATATTTCTTTTGAGAGAAACAGAAAGATATTTTATGAAAAGAGCAAAAAGGAACAGTGTAACATTAGAACAAAGATATTCTACTTTATTGAAGAAGACAACAGACACACAAACAACTTTTGTGCCATATTCTGATCTTAAGATGACTAATAGAGTTGGGTGAGGATTTTTCTTTAAAATACCATACTGTGGATAGTTAGACCCCCCCCCCCACCCCATCCTTTGTGGTAATATGTTTCATTACTAATTACTGGCTAAAGTATGTTGTTTTGGAAATTAAGTCATAGTTCCTTTTGTATAAATGAAAAACTGACAGAGCAGAATTTTTATAGATGCCTGGGCTTGAACCTGGTTCCAATGTGTAATACTTAATCTGACCTTTATGAAGTTAAAAAAAAAATCTCTCTACGGCTCAGTTTTTTCATTCACAAAATTACAACAAGAATACTACCTGCTTCACGAGATTCAGGAAATTAATGAAATAATGATCCATATCATTTGCTTCAAATACAGCCAGGCACAAATGTTATGTGTAAATATTAAATGTTCTAACCATGTCCACTCAAAAAAGATGGTATCTACTGGAATATTCAGAAAAATATTATGATTGGTTTTCTATGGGAATTGGGAGAGAGGAGGACATATGGATAATTTTCAGTTTGTATGATTTTTAAAAGTTAATTTGAATAATAAATGTTTATTATTATTATTATTACCATCATTATTACTGACTAGCAATAAGAAGTTGTGACACTCAGAAAACGCTAAATATTTTCTCTCTGAACAAGATAAAGCAGCTACACTCTCATCTTTTTGAATGAGAATAAAAGCCAAATAAAACAAAGATAGGTCAGTCCTGGAATCCATAGGAGCGATCATAGGAGGGCTGGGCTAGTGAGCAATCTTAGGAGGGAAAACAGGGAGCTGGGGAGGGGCGTCAGGTAGGGAAGTATGAAATTCAAGGAACTGAACCCTGGTCACAGCTGCTTAGACACACATCCTAGTTCCAGAGACTTTCCATTCCCTGAGCAACAGGCTCCATGGAGGAAACATCACATTCGAGTCAAGGATCATTACCACTGGATCTGCCACCAGCCACACTGAACCTGAAGGAGGATGTTCAGATCACAACGATATCAAGCCTCTATTTAATACCTTTTGAGTACTAAGAATATCATTCCATGAGCCAGTGTGGAAGTAGAATCCAAACAATCTCTATCTCCCTTCTCATGCAGGCTTATTGAGAAACTACCAGAACAAGATGACCAAGAACCTACTGCAAAAATCTACCAGGTCACACTACTCCCTGGAATAATTATTCTCAATATATGAATTATGTACCACAAGGGCCTGCAGGATTGTGCTAAGTTGTTTCAAATGATAAATGTTGGCTTTTAAATAATAACTTATATTTGCAAAGTATGTTATAATTTATAAAACACACACTTATCCCTAACAATATTGAATAAAAAGTATATTTTACTATTTAGAATTTAATTTCAATTAAATCCAACCCAATTCAATTATTACCATAAAGTGTTACGGGAGTATACATGACTCTAGAAATACGATGATGATGACGAGTAAGTCTGAATGAAAAAGCGATAGTGTCCTTGTAAGACTTAAATGAGAAAACGCAAGTAAAATACTTTTTCCTGTGTCTGACACAAGACACATACTTCATAAATGGGAATGATGTTTACCATTCACAAGCTCTATATTGTAGGTATTCGCAGTGTACTTTAACACACAGTACAAAAAAACGTTTGGCATTTACAAGTGAGGGAAAAGCACGTTATTTAACGTGGTCAAAGCAATCTGTTATATGCAAGTTTCATGTTTATTCCCTTGGGTTAAGGGTGGATAAAACTAGGAAATTATGTTCTACTATATAATGTCTGCTAACAAGATAAGTTAGAAAAAAAACACCACACGAAGAATACTAAAAAATAGGCCTGGAGTCTCCTCAATAAGAATGCCAGATGTCTTGTTCTTATTTTATTTTAATCAATCTCAAATGTTTTTACATTCCACTAGACAATATCGTGCGCTAATGTCTCTAATGTGTGATGCTAAATCTTTGGCTATAGCCTAATTTTAATATAGATGCACCAGGCAGGACCATCTGTTTATTTTGAACTTTAAAAAATATTTTCAACGTGGATTTGCTGAATGTAATTCCATTTGCACATGAAACTTAATGCCTGGCATTATTCTAGTTCATTGATTATGTGCCAATTGAACCATATTTATATTACTCTATTATAGCAAATTAAAAAAAAATAGATGTAATCTCCCAATTACCCAAATATTTTAGCTTATTTGACATTAGGCTTCTAATTAAATATAAGATCTTACCTAAAGAAAGATTATACAAACTAAACATACTGGTTTCACCAGTTTTATTACTAGTTGTTCACTGTATTGGAAGGTGGAGAGTACCAGTAACTGTCAAACTTTCTATACAGTAGAACATTAAAAGTATCACTCAGACTTTTTCAGAAAAGAATGTCTTTTCTTAGTTCATGACAGGAATTTATCTAACTTGAACTGCTAGTGATGTTATGAAGAATTCCTAGGTTGGGTTCTATAATTGCTAAGGCTCTCACACAATTATACAGGAAAACAATGAAGCAAAACAACATCAAAAACAAAACAATAAAGTCTCAACTCCAGGGCATGCCTCAACTGGTGTATCTGAATCTCAAATAATAGACACCTCTGCTGATAGGATTCTGATTCAGCTTCCAAACAAACTCCCACCCAAGCACTTCATTGAGTCATTCTGCCCGTAATACAGACACACTCTGGGGTAAGAGGTTTTGCATTATGAGTACTAGGGATGTAAACAAAAGGTCAGGGACAAAGCACAGTTGGAGAGGACACATGACCTTCAGAACTGCAACTTGGTTTGTTTTTGTTTTTTTTTTCCAGAACTGCAACTCTTAATGAATCTTGCTAAGAACTCCAATGCGTTTATTCACAAATCTGCTACAAACCACTGAAGTAGTTTTTCATTCCCAATTATAGTATAAAAAATGGGGAAACATGTCTCAAAAGCATGTAGAACATATTTGCATTCAGAAACATATAATCAATCCCATTAAATTTACTAGAAATTATAACAAACTTGTTTTAATAATGAAAGGTTTAAAAATAATAGTGCTTCTAGATGAGCCTATTTTTTTTAAGTCCTGATTAATGAGACATATGGCAAGAAAAATTACTACAGTGGTGAATGCTGATTCAGGATCTTATTTTTATTAAGTAGTTTATAGTGAGGGCTGTGACAATTTTTCTATTTATAGTGGCAGCTCTGGTTAATTACCTTGTAATATATTGTGACATTAATGCACTAGTAAACTATTGGAATTTACACCCCTATTCAGTAATAAAATCTGTAAATTGAAGAATGCAGATAAAGCCATCACAGGCATAAATTATGTAACCAAATGCCACGTATGATCACATTAGACTTAAAGAACAGAATCTCTCAAATTTGCTAATCTGTGGGTAAATTCCACAGAATTTATAAACTCCTGCTATTTTGAAATGTAGATTACATTTTATTCAAGGCTATTTAGTAACTTGCTAGTACATTTTCCTATGGTTACTAAGAGCATGTTGGTCAGAATTAAAATGCACAATACTAAAAAAGAAACATATTACGACAAACAAATGCATGAATGTCATATTTTTTTCCTAAAAAATGATAGAAAGCTGAAAGAAATCAAGACAACCGAAAGGAGGGAAAATAGTGACACGTGGATTAAAATCAAAATGATTCACAGGTGATAAAGAACTTGAGGGAATAAAAAAAGAAAATATGATAAAAATGTGATTTTTGACATATAATAATTATTATTATTGGTTTATTTTTATTTTTTTAAGTTTATTTATTTATTTTGAGAGAGGCAGAAAGAGTGCGAGCTGGGGATGGGCAGAGAGAGAGAATCTCAAGCAGGCTCTGCACTGTCAGTGACATGGGATTCAAACTCACAAAACTGTGAGATCATGACATGGGACAAAATCAAGAGTCGGATGCTCAACTGACTGAGACCCCTAGGTATCCCATTATTACTTTTTTAAATGTTCATCTATTTTCAGAGAGAGGGGAGGAGGAGCAGAGAGAGAGAGAGAGAGAATCCCAAGCTCTGATGTGGGGGTCGATCTCACTAACTGTGAGATCATGATCTGAGCTGAAATCAAGAGTTGGATGCATAGCCGACTGAGCCACCCAGGCACCCCTGAGATATAATTATTTAATTATTTTTCAGAATATTATTTACAACACAATTCCAAAGTTACCAATTATTAGCTCACTATCTCAAATACTCAGAGCACAATCACTATATATACATAAAAAAGTACCAACTAATTCAAAATATTTCAGATGAGAACAGAATAAAATGACAAGATATCTGAAGCAATCTGATGTGTTTCTGAGTGTTAGGTAGTTAACATTTTCTATTGAAGAGTCCCTTGTGTTAATATTGGTAACCATAGTAATAACATTTTAAACATTGCTGTTTTATTTTATTTTTTTTTAAATTTTTGTTAAAGTTTATTTATTTTTGAGACAGAGAGAGACAGAGCATGAACGGGGGAGGGTCAGAGACACAGAATCTGAAACAGGCTCCAGGCTCTGAGCGGTCAGCACAGAGCCCAATGTGGGGCTTGAACCCACGGACCGCGAGATCATGATCTGAGCCGAAGTCAGATGCTTAACCGACTGAGCCACCCAGGCGCCCTGAGACATTGCTGTTTTATATGGCTACTTTAATGAATGTCAGAAAATTAAATATGAGTTCCTTATAAAAACATAAGCCTACAAAATACATAAAGAATTAATATATAAAGCAATAAGTCCTAAGACATCAACATGCAGGTAGACTAGTGGAAATTGGTATAGGAAGGGAAAATAAGATAATATAGAGACACAGAATATAGAGAGACTTAGAAATATCAACACAAATGTCTTATATTCTCAATACATATATAATTATAGTAGTAGAAAAATAGAAAAAGGAAAGCAGGTTAGGTAATGTCAGTTTTTAGATACTTCAAAGGATATTTTTATATATCTCACATAAAAAAATCCAAGTATTGGAGCTAGAATTCCATATTATTTAAAGAACCTGATATCTTATTGTATAAATTCTTATAAAAACCTAGAATATACCTGAGAAATTCTCTCTGTATTAGATATAGACAGTAATAGACATATCTAGAGTTCATTTATATAATTTGACTGCATACAAAGTACAAATAACAGTATATAGTTAATTAAAAATAACAAATGAAGGGGGGTGATGGCTGAAAGTTGAAGGGAAATATGTTGTGGCTCCAAAGTAATGGCGTTACTATGGCAACTCGATCCCATTATTAATATTTGTTTTTAAATGAATTACGAGATAGTTTTTTTTAAAAGGCCAAGATTTTTTTCAGTGTTATGGTGATTTATTCAAATCTCTTTATTTACCTATTGAAGTGTCCTCTTTTGAATACTGCAGTATTGTGGCACATGAGCTAATAACTCTTAACTGTAATTGTATTAATCACAGAACAGTCTAGGAATGGCTCTGGGTCAATGCATGGAAAGGAACGCTAAGAGAACTAGAAGTTACCAAGACAGTCATTCTAAGAGTGCGATTTGAGGGAGAGAGCAGCAGAGATGAGTGTTGGATTCTAGTAATTCATTCTTTACCAGGTCAATACCATCACTATTTTGACCAAGATGATGTCATTTTATTTTATTTATTTTTTTTAAAAAGTTTATTTAGTTTATGTTGAGAGAGAGAGGCAGAGAGAGAGGGAGAAAGGGAATCCCAAGCTGTCAGCACAGAGCCCAATGTAGGGTTTGAACGCACGAACCGTGAGATAAGACCTGAGCTGAAATCAAGAGCCAGACACAGGCACCCCAAGACCATGCCATTTTAAGGGGTAACTTTTAATAATGCCTACCTACCTTCTAACCCTTCAGGGTCTAGTTTATGTCAAGTATTTGCCAGGAACTTGATACTTATTATTTTATGTAATTACCCTAATGAACTTGGCTCAGGTGACATTATTATCCTTGTTTTACAGATGACAGACAGAAGCTGCCTAAGGTCTTACAGGTTTGCCTGGCTTCAAACTCCAACTTCCTCCCATATGCTATAGAAGTGACCACAAAAGTACATAGTAAAAGCCACATTTTTTATCTAGGGCCTACCACATGACAAATTCTATTCTATATTATCCCTAATCCTCACAAAGACACTGTAAAGTTGTTATTTCTGATCTTCTGCCTAGTAGTTGAGGAAACTAATGATAAAATGTCTGGAACTCCCATGTTTAAGTTAATTGCCTCTAAATCCCTTCATTTTACCAATGTTTGTCTTATTTCATTCTAAACTCATTTTACCCTTTTCAGCTTTGCTATGGTAGTCTGAAATGATCCCAGTTCCCCTCTTGTCTATATCCATGGTCCTTTGGATTGTGGCTTCCCAATCAAAATATAGAGTCTTTTTCTCCCTTTTTATGTCTGGGATTGGCTATGTGACTTACTTTGGCCAATGAGACATAACAAACATGATACAAGCAGAGTCTTGAAAAATACTTGATCTTTGGGACTTGTCTGCCTATTGTTGGGAATCCTGTCATAATGAGAATGAGCCTGTGCTAGACTGCTTCCTGATGACAGCCATACGGCCATCATCCCAGATGACATTAAGGTGACTATCAAGCATGTGACTGAGTTCCTTCCCCTATAAAACCAACCAACTTGCTAGCTCCTAAACATCTAACTTCTAACATCTAACAGCCAAGTTAGCACACACACAACTCAAGTAAGTGTGCGAACTATAATAAATGTTTCCTGTTTTAAACTACTACATTTTGGAGTGTACTGTTATACTACCCTACGCCTGATTTTACCATACTCTTCCCAAATCAGACTGGGATGTCAGAAGAAATGAATTATATTAAAGTCAACAACTTGCATAAATGGACCTCCATCTTTGGTAGGGACAATATTCTACTAAGGATTAACATGTCTAAAACAATGCACCAATTTAAAATTCATCTATTCCTCATGATGAAGGATTATGTCTTAAGCATCCAAGCAGTTAATCCATATTAATTTAGAGGCATTTCTGCTCCTTTTCCCTAAGTCTGTTCACTCAAATGCTATGTCTCTTCAGTATAAAATATGCATGCTGAAAAATAAGACACGGATGTCTTAAATGTAATAACTGAGGCAAGCACAGGGGACATTCAGAGAACAGATACACTCCCTTCTCCCTAGTGCATAGCCAAGGAAGCCCTGACAGAGGAACTGAAGACCTTGCCATAGTAGCAGACACGTTTCTAATTTCCCAGTAATCTTTTACCCGGATGACTGAAACTCCCTCCCCTCTGTTAATCTCTTCTTATCTACACTGGCTTCAGAGATCTTTTTCTTATACCAAGAACGTAGTGTCATAACGCAAAACCTCACTAATTTAGAAAAACAATTTTTATTTTCATTTTGTTTTAGAAAAAAATTTTTAAAAATTAAAAGTATTGCAGGGGTGCCTGGGTGGCTCATTCAGTTAAGCATTTGACTCTTGGTTTTGGCTATGGTCATGATCTCATGGTTCGTCGATTTGAGCCCCCCTTTGGGCTCTGCACTGAGAGCATGGAGCCTGCTTGGATTCTCTCTCTCCCTCTCCCCTGCTCACTCTCTCTGTCTCCCTCAAAATAAATAAATAAACTTAAAAAAAAGTATTCCGTAACCTTTTTTTTCCAGGATAAAATATAACCTTGCCATGTGATACAGAATGCTTCCCAATCTGCCTTCCCACATCTTTTCAGTTTCTTCCTTGAGAACTGCTCTCATTTTACTGTGCACCAAGCACATTTCTTTAAAATGTCACAACTTTCACAATTTTGTGTTTTGTTTCATTCTGCTTCCATTTCATGGAACTCCATTATCATCCCTTCTTCCTTTTCTTCTTGAAAAAGGAGGATGCATCCTTCAGAACCTAGGTTGTCACCTTCACTTTCAGTTACTTAAAAATCAGTGTATAAGTTCCTCCTATGTCCAAAGCATAGAGCAGTGGCTGGAGAAGAAATAATAATTATGACACGTTCTGTCCTTGAGGACCTTACAGAAGAGAAAGGGAAATATGCATGCTGAAAAATAAGACACGGATGTCTTAAATGTAATAACTGAGGCAAGCACAGGGGATATTCAGAGAACAGATACACTCCCTTCTCCCTAGTGCACAGCCAAGGAAGCCTTTACAGAGGAACTGAAGATAAAGCAGAGCCTTCAAACACTGGCAGAAACTAACTGGGCAGAAAAGAAAAGGTAAGAGATTCCTGGCAGAGGAAAAAACATGTATAGAAAACTTGCTCATAAAAGGCAGACCTAATGACTTTTATTGTATCAAGTGATTGATACTGTTGAAGGTATAAGAAAATATCCTGAATCACTTAAATCTGAAAAACCAAATTAACCTCAGAATATTTGGTATTTATAAAAAAAAAAAGTCTATATCAATTTCATCAACTTTGAACATTATAATACATGTTGAAAATAATAATATTTATTTAAAAGTATAAAAATTCTGTATTTAGATATGGGAAAACAAATGTTATTTTTAATTTTTATTTTGTATGGCTGGTCATTTTTAAAAATCTTTAAACTGATGGTATCAATTTAAAAAATGTAATTTTAACATACATTTTAAAAACTAAATGATCATATTAATGCCATAATGATTTTTTAAAACATAATAAAATATAAAATATTATGTTGCAAGGAAATAAATGTCAATATGACTTAGTTTAAAGCATCTTAATTTCTTTTAAAACAAGTAGAAGAAAGTTTTAGTAAAAAAAAAAGTAATGGTTATCTGGTGATCTCTAAATCTAGGTTAGTTTTCAACTAGTCCTCCACTAGTTGAATCACAATATAGCTCTATTTCTTATTTTGTTTTATGAATATTTCTCAGAACGGTATTTCATACTTTACGAATAAGATTTGCTCTTTCTGTTCTCAAATTCTTTATATACAATCCCCTCCCCCCGCTTTTTAAACAGGTACTGTATTGCAAAATACATATTTATAACTATCTATAATTTAATTAATTGTCTCCGTCAAAATAACAAATAGTTTCTTTTTCTTTAAATAATAATAACCATAGTAATAGTAATAATAATAATAAACAACTCACCTCTCACAGGGGGTCTTTCTAGCTCAGAGTCCAGGTGAATTGGAGGAGAGATGTATGACACCTGCCCATGATGTGCCTGCCCTGTTGACCCAAAAATAAATATTAAGAAGACATTGAAGTTACGCCTTTATACATATATATATTTGATTTGTGTGATATCACATTATCTTTCTTCACACTGAATTAACTGTCATCAAACTGTGTCGACAGATCTATTCAAACACAGGAGCATTATGCATCATCCAAACACCAACCAATCACATCAGTCCTTTTTTTTTTTTAAACGTTTATTTTTGAGACAGAGAGAGACAAAGCATGAACAGGGTAGGGTCAGAGAGAGAGGGAGACACAGAATCCGAAACAGGCTCCAGGCTCTGAGCGGTCAGCACAGAGCCTGACGCGGGGCTCGAACTCACAGACGGGGAGATCATGACCTGAGCCGAAGTTGGCCGCCCAACCGACTGAGCCACCCAGGCGCCCCATATCAGTCCTTCTTAAACTACCATTTGTTTCCTATTATTGGATTACAGACCCATTGTGGAATGACACTTTTAAAAATACAACATAAATGATTTACAAAAAAATAATAAAATGGAAGGAAAAAAGACATGAAAAAACAAGTCCACATTTTTTATTGTTATTAAACAGACAATACGTAATCTGTCAATCTGCCCTGTTTCTAAAGACTTATTCTCAATTTACGCACTTATTTCATTGCAGACCAGTAATATACAGTCTTCAGACTGGCATCGATGTCAAATAACACTCTGATAGCACTTACTTAGATAACTTTATAACTAGTTCATTTGTATTTTATTTTTTTATAATTTACTTCTGTTATTTGAAGAAAAGTACCCCTTCGTGCTATGTGTATTTTTGGGAAAAAACAATACTTAGCCATGATATAAAAAGTAGGCAGATTGTGGCACCTGGGTTATTCAGTCGGTTGAGCGTCCAACTTCAGGTCATGATCTCACATTTTGTGGGTTCGAGCCCCATGTCCAGCTCTGTTGTTGACAACTCAGACCCTGGAGCCTACTGCTGTATCTTCCTGTCTCTCTGCCCCACCTCTCCTTGTGCTCTGTCTCTTTCTATCTCTCAAAAGTAATAAATAAATGTTTAAAAAAAAACTAGGCAGATGAATTCATTTTCTATTCCTTGTAAAACATTCTGCCAGCTCACAAACATATTTGTAATATACTTTCTGTCTTACGAGTTAAGGTGTTGATTTGAAGGCCAAGATGCTGATTGAAAAAATTGCTAGCTTAAAAACTAAAAATTTTTCTAATGTTCAAAGTAGCTACTCGTTGCATACTGATGATTCTGTAAGCAATTAGAATCGTGAGGTAAGAAAGCACGATCACAGAGTCAGTCCAATTGCTAAAGCTACTTTTTAAAGCTATTTCTAAAAAAGGTTTGGGTATGAGTGGAAGACCCACCACTTTCCTTCTACAATGGGAATATGCAGTTATATTTTACACATTTACTATAGCCATTTACGGGGTTGTTAATCTCTTTTCCTAAACAAGGAAAGTTAATGATACATAGATTATGATAACAGTTAGAGTAACCTTCCCGTTTCAAGTAATATTCGACTTGTAATAAACTCTGCTGATTCCTCTTATGAGGCACATTTCAAATAATTAATATGGCTCCCTGTTGATAGAAGCTGCTGTTCCTCCCAGCATTTTTCTAGCTAACGGCAGACACAGTGGAGACGTAATATACAGAGCCCCTCATAATAGTAACTAAGAATATTGTACATTCACTGGCCACGTTTCAGTGGAATACTAAAGGCACTGTTATAAAAGAAGTAAGACAGTGACTGTGCACTGGTAGCAGTCCATGTGTAATACAGCTTATTAAAAACTTCACATTATCTTAATTATAAAAATGCCTAATGTTTACCTTATTTGCACACTTGATTGCAAAATCACTTTTTATTTTTAAGGTCCTGTGTCATTACAAATGAACTGGTTTGAAACTTTATTGATCATGTAAATAAAAATAAGCATCTTTTACATTATGTTGATTCAAGATAATCTCAGCATATAAAATAATATTGATTTCATGTCTAAGCAAGGAACATGACTTTCACCACGTATAATAAGTATCATGTATTCACACAGACATCATCTCCATTTATGCAACCATGTCACTATGGGAATTAAAGGTAGGTATTATGTCAATATATTCATATTTTAAAATCAAAGGAACAAGCAGAGGAAATGGAGTAACTTGCTCAAGCACACACAGCTAGTAAATTGCAAGGCCAGTAGTATTTTGACTCTAAATCTGAAGTGTTTTGAAGTAAATCAGAATATTTTTCTCAAAGAAGGTCTCAGTATACTAAACCTGGGGAGAAAGTCTATAGATTTTAGTGATTAAACTCTGACAAGTAACTGCTTGTGCAACTGTCACCCCTACATTCAATTTGAAGTAAAAAGTCCCTTTAAATGTCACATTTGCCTCTGTTTTTGGGATAAGCATGTAACTTCAAGAGTGCTCAACAGGGATACTTCAGGTAGCACGAGATCTCACTGTGTATATCCCTAAGGGGGTTGGAATATCAAAGAGGCAGCAGAGTGGAATGAGGATATTGACAGTCAACTCCTGAACTTGGTTTGCCGTAATTTCCATTCTCTCTCCAATGAGAACTCTAGCAATCTGTGGCTGAGTTGTGGCGGGAAGAGCCACAGTGGCAGGAATTGACAGGGGCTCTCAGCCTTAGAGGAATGGCAGAAAGGCAGCAATAGACTTCAATTTGGTGATTGAGATTTCTGATCCATAGAACAAAATCCAGAAATTTTGGAGGTTGCTGTTGATTAACTACATAAACCAAATACTGAAAGAAAGATTTCTGCTTCACTTTAGATCAATGATACTCATGCATTTGTCTCCACAAATATACATAAAAAGTTATAAAACCTATTCTAATCTGTGCTTAACTAAGGCAATGACTCTCAGGGAGGTAATTACTTCTCATCAGGGACAGCATTGCACAACATGAGAAGTTACAGTTTGTAAAAAACAAACAACCCAATGACTACCAAAGATCTATCCCCTCATTAAGAATTACTGTAAAATAATAATAATAATAATAATAATAATAATAAACAACTGTGGTTAAAACAATAAGTAACTTCCATGTATCTTCCTCCTAGATATTATGGCAAAGAATATTCAACCAAAAATGTGAAAACCAAAAATCTCATAAAAAACAAGAATCCAGAGCTGGACAGCTTTCCAGAGGAATGCTATCAAACATTTAAAGAAGAGTTAACACCTATTCTTTTGAAGCTGTTCCAAAAAAATAGAAATAGAAGGAAAACTTCCAAGCTCATTTTATGAGGCCAGCATTACCTTGATTCCAAAACCAGACAAAGACCCCACTAAAAAGGAAAACTGCAGGCAGACCAGTTTCCCTGATGAACACAGATGCAAAAATTCTCAACTAGCCAACTGGATCCAACAATACACAAAATAATTACTCACCACGATCAAGTGGGATTTATACCTGGAATGCAGAACTGGTTAAATATCTGCAAATCAATCAACATGATACATCACTTTAATAAAATAAAGGACAAGAACCACATGGTCCTCTCAATAGATGCAGAGAAAGCATTTGAAAAATACAGCATCCTTTATTGATAAAAACAAAAACAAAAAACTCAAGAAAGTAGAGATAAAAGGATCATAAAAGCCTTACATGAAAGACCTACCGCTAATATCATCCTCAATGGGGAAAAACTGAGAGATTTTCCCCTAAGGTCAGGAACACAACAGGGATGTCCACTTTCACTACGGTTATCCAACATGGTATCGGAAGTCCTAGCCTCAGCAATTAGACAACAAAATGAAATAAAAGGCATCCAAATCAGCAAGGAGAAAGTCAAACTTTCACTCCTTGCAGACAACATGATACTCTACATGGAAAGCCCAAAAGATTCCACCAAAAAAAAAAAAGCAAAAAAACCCAAAAAACTGCTAGAACTGTTCCATGAATTCAACTAAGTTGTAGGACATAAAATCAAAGCACAGAAATCGGTTGCATTTCTATACACCAATAATGAAGCAGCAGAAAGAGAAATCAAGGAATAGATCCCATTTACAATTATACCAAAAAGCATAAAATACCTAGGAATAAATCTAACCAAAGAGGTGAAAAATCTATACACTGAAAACTATAGAAAGCTTATGAAAGAAACTGAAAAAGATATAAAAAGTGAAAAAAATACTCCATGTTCATGGATTGGAAGAAGAAATTTTGTTAAAATGTCAATACTACCCAAAGCAATCTACATATCAAAATAACATCAGCATTCTTCAAAGAGCTAGAACAAACAATGATAAAATTTTTATGGAACCAGAAAAAAACCCAAATAGTCAAAGCAATCCTGAAAAAGAAAACCAAAGCTGGAGGCATCACAATTCCAGACTTCAGGATGTATTACAAAGCTGTAATCATTAAGACAATATGATACTGGCACAAAAACAGATACTTAGATCAATGGAACAGAATAGAGAACTCAGAAATGGACCCAAAATGTATGGCCAACTAATCTTTGACAAAGCAGGAAAGAATATCCAATGGAACAAAGACAGTCTCTTCAGCAAATGGTGTTGGGAAAACTAGACTGTGATATACAAAAGATTGAACCTGGACCACTTACTTACACTATTCACAAAAATAAACTGAAAACGGACGAAGAGCCTAAACAGAAGACAGGGAGTCATCAAAATCCTAGAGGAGAAAGCAGGTAAAAACCTCTTTGACCTCAGTCGCAGCAACTTCTTACTCAACATGTCTCCAGAGGCAAGGGAAACAAAAGGAAAAAATGAACTATTGGGACCTCATCAAATAAAAACTTCTGCAAGGTGAAGGAAACAATCAGCAAAACTAAAAGGCAACTTAATGAATGGGAGAAGATATTTGCAAATGACATATCAGATAAAGGGTTAGTATCCAAAATCTATAAAGAACTTCTCAAACTCAACACCCAAAAAACAAATAATCCAGCGAAGAAATGGGCAAAAGACACGAATAGGCGCTTTGCCAAAGAAGACATCCAGATGGCCAACTGCACACGAAAAAATGCTCAACATCACTCATCATCAGGGAAATACAAATCAAAACCACAATGAGATACCACCTCCCCCCTGTCAGAATGGCTAACATTACCAACTCAGGCAACAACAGATGTTGGTGAGGACGCAGAGAAAGAGGATCACTTTTGCACTGCTGGTGGGAATGCAAACTGGTGCAGCCACTCTGCTAAAAAGTGTGGAGGTTCTTCAAAAAATTAAAAATAGAACTACCCTACGACCCAGAAATTGAACTACTAGGTATTTATCCAAGGGATACAGGTGTGCTGTTTTGAAGGGGCACATGTACCCCAGTGTTTATAGCAGCACTGTCAACAATAGCCAAAGTATGCAAAGAGCCTAAACATCCATTACAGATGAATGGATAAAGACACACACACACACACACACACACACACACACACACAATGGAGTATTACTCGGCGATCAAAAAAGAATGAAATCTTGCCATTTGCAACTACATGGATGGAACTAGAAGGTATTATGCTAAGCAAAATTAGTCAGTCAGAGAAAGACAAATATCATATGACTTCACTAATATGTGGATTTTAGGATACAAAACAGATGAACATAATGGAAGGGAAGCAAAAATAATATAAAAACAGGGAGGGGACAAAACATTAGAGACTCTTCAGTATAGAGAACAAATTGAGGGTTGTTGGAGGGGTTGTGGATGGGGGATGGGCTAAATGGGCAATGGGGCATTAAGGAAGACACTTGTTGGGATGAGCACTGGGTGTTGTATATGGGGGATGAATCACTGAATCTACTCCTGAAATCATTATTGCACTATATGCTAACTTGGATATAAATTTAAAAAATAGTAATACTAAAATAAAATAAAAATGTGATCAATTCAAAAGAGCATAGGAAGATAAAAAGCAAGGCAAATGAATACTGGTTTTAAAGATTTGACTAAAATATTTTAGACAGGGAACAAACCTGCCTTCTCATTTATCACTTTCTTTACCATGCTCTACTATCTTACACTAGACTGGTCTTGTTCTTGTAACAGAAGCTTTATATATCCAAGTGTGAAACCACTGCTCCAATTTTTCCCTTACTTTTCCAAATTAAAAAGATATAGATTTATTTACTTTTTTCTCCTGAATTTTATTTTATTTTATTTTTTTTGGATTTTAAACTCAAAGAATCATATTGAGATTTTGATCAGAATTGCACTAATTCTCTAATTTGGAGGATAAACTTTTAAAATATTTTGTCTTCACTTTCTTTTAAATGGATCTCCATTTGTTTGAATTGTCTTTAAGTAAGTTGGAATAAGATAATTTTTGAAAATGTTTGTATTTTGGTTATAATATTTCATTGTTTAATCATTCTATTTTCCCCACATAAATGAAATTTTAAAATTTTCTTAATAACTTTCATTGAACTTTTTTGATGGCTATTGTTGGATTTATTAGTTATTGACTTTGACCTTCTAGTTCCTTCAAGGTAGATACACTGATAACCAAGCTTAGTTATTTTCTGTGATCTTTGTTTCTTATATGTAATATATTCCCAGGTTAAGATTTATCTATATACCCTTTTACTTAATTATTTTGTGCCATGGGATTTAAATTTCACACATTTATATTATAGGATTAATGCAATTTAGAGGAGTTTCCTGGTGCTGCTATTCACCTGTCATTTTACCGTAAGTTCCTACAAAGTATTTACCAAGGGAATAAACAATACTGAATGATAGGTTTCATAAAAGAATTAAAAGGGAGAGAGAAAAAAAAGCTTCATGATTTATTGCTAAGGAGTCAAGGAAAACAATGGCAATAGGGAAATTGTTGGGTAGCTTATGGATTCTGGAAAAGCCATTAATGTTTTATTTTCCATCTCTTTTTCAGCTTTCATCTAATTTCTATTTTATTGAGGAATCCTGTTCAATTTCTACCAATTTCAAATATAGGAAAGGCTTGACTAGCATTAGGAAGAGAAAAGCTTTTTTTTTTCTACTGGTCAATACTTTACTTGTACATCAGAGCACAGAAATACATTTTTAGAACCACAGAATTTGGAGGGAGAAAGATATTTGATAGCTTATAGCCCCAACCCACATTTTAGAATGAGGAAACTGACACCTTGAGAAGTTGGGGACTTTCAAAAGTCAAATCAAGGTGGTAGTTGTCAAGAGGATGGTAAGAAAGGGATGCTTTACAGCTAGCCTGAAGAAAAAAATAAACATACCCTCACTGTCTTTTAACTCTGAAGCTTTATTTAGTAAGCCATTATTTTCAAGGCATGTGGGGCATGATCTTTCAGATGTGTTAAGACATTAATTATTTATTTATTATGAAACTACATACATTTTTCCCCTGTAAGGCCATATCTAAAAACCAAAGGCTGTTTAGTATAAAAATAAGATCATGTCCTGGGAACAGAACTACCTATGTTGGTATCTGGACTCTGCCACTTTTTAACCATTTAACCATTAGCCATATAACTAATCAGCCAGGAACTATCAAGTTGTTTAACTTCTATGTGCTTCTCATGTGTATAATGGGGATTATAATAGCACTTACTTATAGGGGTGTTTTGAAGGTTAAATGAACTTATGCATATGTAGTAATTAGAACAGTGCTTGGTACATAGTACTTAAAATTTTTAGCTATTATTATTATTACAAATTCATTATATAATTAATTTATCAGCCAATATTAGTTGAGTACCTGATATGTGACAAATGCCTTTCTAGATACTTGGCATACGTTATACAACAAATTAAGGGCTAATGCATATTCTTATGTAAGGGGAGACAGAGAGTAAGCAATTAATACAATCAGTAATACATCAATGATACTTTATGTACAAGATGGGGCAATGGAAACAGAACACACTAAAGGGGATCTAGAGCAGCAGAGGCAAGCTGCAATTTTAAAC
Organism: Acinonyx jubatus; assembly: GCF_027475565.1. Taxonomy (NCBI): domain Eukaryota; kingdom Metazoa; phylum Chordata; class Mammalia; order Carnivora; family Felidae; genus Acinonyx; species Acinonyx jubatus. Next base: position 152,038,099 of record NC_069382.1, read on the forward strand.
AGATGATCAAGGAAGGCCTGATGTGATTTCCACGAATAGCATTTGAAGAGTTCAAGAGAAAAGTTACAATATCTAACTCTGATAGGAAACTGTTAAAAGATAAAAGTACAGATAAGGGCCCAAATCTAATATTAATAATGAAGAATAAAATAACACAATGCACTGTATCAGATGCTTTTTCCCCATGCTTTTGTATTTCAAATTGTACACATATTGATAAACATATTAATACTATCACCAATGACTGAAGAAGAAAAGAAGACATAAATAAAATATGGGTATAATTTGGAAATGAACACAACTTTCTTCCTAAAGCAAAAACACACTTACCACCATAAAGTCCCCATTGGTTTCTCTAGTTACATCATCTTTCAATTCAAATTTTTCTCATTTTCCATATAGTAGTGTAAACAAGTTTAGTAGTATATGGCCCTCTAGGCAGATTTCATGTCTTTTGTTTGTTTGCTTTAAATTTTCAACTGCTAAACTTGATTATTTCCTCTAGAGGCATGACATTCCCCCTCCTTAAAAAACAATAAAATAGATCTCACATTTTTTGCTCTTGAAGTTTGAAATAATATTATCATTTTCCTTTTACAACCTTTAGGATGATAGCAGGTTACATCTCTGAATCTCTCTGTCCTATGATAATAATGATTTCATGCGGAATGTGGGAATCTACTTACTAAACTCCAGTTAAGAATGGCATATGGACTTTTTCTAAGTTTTTCAAATCCTCTGAAAGTAGCTAAGTCTTCTCAATGGTAAAAAAAAAAAAAAAAAAAAAAAAAGTTTAGTTTCTTGTTGAAAATAATCTCAGCTACTGATAAAAAATATCAGAGGTCAATATGTTGTTTGTGCTGATGGAAAATTGGGTGTGCCTAGCATTATAACAGCTTGCTCTTTTTTGTCTTCAAATCCCAGTCTGACTGTAACCATCTGGCATTTATAAAGTCAGCTTTAAGGTAAAGACGTAAACACCAATCAAAAGTAATCATCAAAGAAAAGAGCTGTAAAGTCGCCAATTTGATACTTATCTTTTTATACTGACTTCCCTTTCCCCCTTTATCTTATTATTCATACTTATTCTCAGTGAATTTAGTAAAATATGAGGTAGCAAAGAAATCACAACATGCTTGACTTATTGAAGATATAAAGTCATTGATGGAGGCACAAAGGTCACTGATGGCCTTCTCCTCAGTGGATATTACTTGCACACAGAAAACAGATGGAGTAATCTGAAGCAAAAGTAACTTTCTTGTTTGTGTGTACATGTGTGCATTTCATTCAGCAAATGATTTTTCAGGACTCACTTCCTGTAGTGGCCAATCTTAACCATACCATATAAGCAAGATAATACCCCTCCACGAAAGAAATTTAAGTTTAGATGTGGATTAAACAACAATAGTGAAGCAAGATACATACTTAGATAGAGATCCGAGAGAAGCATCTAACTGAGGTAACTGAAGTAACAAAAAACAGTACCTGGAGGACACAATGTCAGGCGTTGAAGAAGGAGAAGTAACATTACGCGTGGATGCTTACAGATCATGTGACTTAGAGGGATAGGGGACAGGGAAAAAAGGTGGAAGCAGGCAAAAAAAAAGATGATTTTAAAATAATAAACATTTTCAGAAATGTACCCCCCAAAAAGAATAAATAATATATCCCTATTACCCAGTTTTAACAATGGTCAATTCAGGGCCTATATGATTTCCTCTCTGTCCCTCAATGCCCCCTTCCTCATTCCAGAATGTTTTGAAGCAAATCCCAAACATCATATAATTTCACTTGTACATTATTTGAGTATGTATCTATAAACATAAGGCCTTTTTAGAAACAACCATAAGATCATTATGATACCTAAATTAAGAAGTTATATTATGAAAAATCAATTTAATGTCAAATTCAGGAAAGCAACTGTCTGGAAGAAATCAACAATCTGAAAGTAACAAATTCTGCTGGCCTGCAAAATATCTCATTGGTCCTAGTGTTGAAATTGTGTTGGCCTGAGGAATGCTTTATATTAATGATGAATTTCAGGAGCTCACAAATATAAAGGGAAATGTATTTGACAAAACCACACACATATATTTCTCTCTTTCACAAGCATGAAAAATAGATTTGGTAGTTAAATGACAAACATCGAATTCTGGAAGCACCACTTCAAAAATTATTCCATGAAACCTCAAAAACCTATTGTCGCAAGCATTATAACAATAAACCAAAAAAATCGGGGCATTTATCTTCCCTGAATTTCTAGTTTTTTATAATCCTCCAAAAATAAATGGGAATGAATACATTAAAACTGAAGGTCGTGTTAATAAAAATGGTTATTTTCTAAGAGCCTAATACTAAGAAGCACCCGGCGAGCCAAATATTGTTTCCTATTTTAAAAACGTGAAATCTAAAGCTCAGTAAGGTTAAGTGTATTTTCAAAGGTTACACAATAGTGTGTGTGGGAATCAGGTTTCAAATCCAGAGACCATGTTCTTACTCTATAACTCACTGCCTTCACATCCTATAAATATACCAACGGGGGTGGAGAGAGAAGACAAATATACTATAATTTATGAAACATTAGAAATTTTTAGTTCTCTATTTCTAGACTACCTAAATTTAAGTGTTGATATTACTAAAAGACTAAATCACAGAATAATCAGGATTATAAAATTACTTTTCTTAGACGATGAGCAAAACATCAAATTCTCCTCAACAGGAATGTAGGTATATTAGCCCTCTCCTGGCTCTTTTTTTTTTCTTTTAAATGGACGCCTTCAACAGGGCTAGGGTTCAGTAATGCAGATCTCTTTGAATCATTCTGATTTCCAAAAACTGGAAAAAAAAGACTTCAAGTGGACTTCAATCCCCTCCTCTCCAAATTATACCCACACTCACATCTTTGCTGTTTTTTTTTTTTTTTGTCATCATTGTACTGAGTTCATGTTTGGATATGGTAAAGTAAGAAGAAAATGTTTTACTATCCAAGAGGTTAATATTCAGGTCTATAGAATTGAGGGTATGTGTGTTCAGGGTGGGCAGCTATGATAAACTAGATTAGAAAAGATTTTGAGTAACGTAGGCAAACCTAATCAGGAGAACTGTGATGTTAGCAAGAACTTAGGGATCAATAATTCCAGTTGGTTAATTAACAAAGGACATAAAAAAGGTGTTCCTAAGCCTCCTTCACTGCCAGAGCAACTCTGATTTAATTCTGAGTGTCTGAATTACAGTCACTTCAGATACTTTGCTTATAGCTTATGTGGGGTAGAATAATGGTCCCCCTAAAGATGCCCACTTCTTAATCCTCAGAATCTGTGTCTGTGTTATCTTAAGTGCCATAATGATTTTGCAGACATGATTAAGGTTGAAATGGGAGATTATCCTACCTAACGATGTGAGTGCTTGAAAGTGGAAAAGGGAGGCAGAGGAATAAGAGGGATATATTGCAAGAGAGACAAGGCAAGTCATTGATGGCTTAGAAGACAGAGGATGTGGACCAGAACCAAAGAATGATGGTTATTTCTAGAACCTTAAACAGACAAGGATCCTTCCCAGAGTCTACAGAGAGAACTGATTTTAGCCTGGTGAGACTCGTATTGAACTTTTGTTCTAGAAAAATATAAGATGATAAATTTGCATTGTTAAAGCTTCAAAGTATGTGGTGATTTGTTCCAATATAGAACTTAAGAACTGGCATTTATTTTAATTCTAAAAACTCCTGTTATTCAATGTACTAGTTATTTGAATAGATATTATATGTACATGATACATATTCAACTGGGACAAAATGATAGCATCTAACCCACCTGCTGACTTCCCACAGGCAATATCTCTTTCCAGTATTTTGTATATCTTTGTGGAGTTATTCAATATCTTTATAACACATACCTGCACATACACACATATGCTCACATGATCATATATATATATATGTGTGTGTGTGTGTGTGTGTGTATACATATACATATATATATATTTGAATTGTTGCCTATTAAAGCACACTGATATTCTGCATTTTGTTAAGCCTGTTCTAAAAGGTAGTTTAGAGCTTCAATTGTTTAACCATAATTTTTTTAATGTATATCGATCCCTACATTGCATTTTAAGAATGCACCATGATCTAAAATGTCACCAATGGCACAGATTTCATGATATCTTTTAAATTTTTTTTTCAACGTTTATTTATTTTTGGGACAGAGAGAGACAGAGCATGAACAGGGGAGGGGCAGAGAGAGAGGGAGACACAGAATCGGAAACAGGCTCCAGGCTCTGAGCCATCAGCCCAGAGCCCGACACGGGGCTCGAACTCACGGACCACGAGATGGTGACCTGGCTGAAGTCGGACGCTTAACCGACCGCGCCACCCAGGCGCCCCTTCATGATATCTTTTAATCAGAAGTAGAACATTTCAGAAGTCAATGTAATAACTTAATGATTGCAAATAAATGGCTGGCAGAGGAATGATCACAAAAACGATGCAAGAACTCTGTAAGACTAAAGTTATTTGTTATGTTAACTCTCCTAATTCTCTTCTAATATTTGGGAATATGATTGGCCATATTACAAAGTGCTTTTGAAGTGAGAGAGAGAAAAAAAAAGATGAGGTGGTTTTTTGATATTTTACCTATGGTTAAATACTACATAAAGGGCATAGTCCATGAATTTCTCGAATCTATATTTTTACTTATAATTCAATTCACCTATCAAAACAATGTCAAAAGAAGATACCAATTATTTAACTTTTTTTAATATGCAGCCTAGGTATCAAATTCCAAAAAAACAAAAAGAGTGAAATAAGCTTTATACTTATTTTTCTATTATGATGGTTAAAAATGTGTGCTCTCCAGAAATTGTGTACCACATGAACAACTGTAAATGGAATGTATGTGTCTACATTTATAATTATATTTATGTTCACATATATGCGCACAAACATCTAGGCTACTTTCACATTATTCTAGGATTTCTTAAACCTATTTTAACATTTGCTATAGTTTTATAAGCAACAAAAAGGCAACAGCCTTTCACTTTTCTAATCACTCTTAATTGGAACAGCAGTCTAAATGTACACATCTTTTAAAACTTTTATTATTTTAATCTTATTTATTTTGAGAGCGAGAGAGAGCGTGAGTGGGGGGGGGGCAGAAAGGAGAGAGAGAGAGAGAGAGAGAGAATCCCAGGCAGGCTCCACACTGCCAGCACAGGGACTGACATGGGGCTTAAGCCCATGAACCGGAAGATCATGATCTGAGCCAAAAAAAAGAGTCGATGCTTAACTGACTGAGCCACCTAGGAGCTCCTAAATGTACACATTTAGTAAAGACTTTACAGAGGACAATTCAGATATAAAACTCTATGAAGGTTGGAAGCATAGGAACTACAGTTTCCATGCCTTCTCTGTCATCCTAGGACCCACTTGGATGTTTCAGACACTATAAGAACTCAATTCATTTCTGGAGAAACTTCATATTAATGACCTAAAAGAAATTAAGACAACTATTAACTTTGTTATACTTCTAATCATAAATAAGGCAAAGGGTAAAGCTCCAGGAAAATTTCTTTCAAAACTGGAGACAAATTCGCAGTGCAACTAACTTTGCTTCCTTGAGAAATGTTACAAATTTGATAACTCCATTAACTTTCTCAGCCTGCTCATTTCTCACAGAAAACATTCAAGGGGTTTCTGAAAAGATCTTTACCAAAGGACACACATACTAATTCCCCAAATATAGACTTTAATTTAGTGTATTTATGTAAAGTAGATCCTTTAAAAAATAGTCTTTTACCAAACATCTAAAGAAGAGTTAATATCTATTCTACCAAACATCTACTGATGTACTTTTATTGATCTTATTTTCCCCAGTAAAATAATTATTATGTAAATGGCAATTACATCATTATGAAAAACTGTGAAAAGCCTGGATAAAGTGACACCATATTTCTATTATTTATCTGTATGTAATGGAACTGAAAATAGTTGATGCCATTAAAGGAAAGACTGAATTTCTCTTTTCAGGAGAAAGGGCTATGGTGCCTGAAAAGTGATATTAAAATTACTTCAAAGGAAAACTAGCAGGTGAAAATTTGCTTCTAGAGCCACAGAAGCAAGTGGCAAGAGGAAAAGTATAGACCAGGGTATTTACAACAAAGAGGTTTGTTCTCCAGAGTACAGAGCCAGGAAGCTGGCCTGCTGTGCTTATGTTTTTAAAGTTCTGCTTCAAAGACTAACCCAGCATGCTAAGAAAAACATAAAATGTTAAATTTTCCTGTCCTCCCTGCTGATAGATCAGAAAACATCAAGTAATACTAACTCAAAAAGAAGAATGGTAAAGCATGTTAAAGGTACCTGAAACAAGGTTCATAAATGGAGAGCAACAAAACGGTAACACCTCCTCTATAACCACCTCCCCTCCCAAGGAAGGGTCCAAAATATGAAAAGTAGCAGCCTGGATTGGAGTGAATAAATGCTACCAGTGCAGGAGTATGATGAAACAGATCTCAAAGTAAAAGCTACTCATCATGTGTTACTCTCAAATGATGCCCATCAGGCATTTTTCCTGTCAGCTTCCAAGTAAGTAAAACTTAGAGAAGGGAAATTTATGGGAAGATTAGAATGAGACCTTTGGATACCAGTCAAGGTAAATTAAATGTACCTCAACTTACTTCAGAGAAGAGTAAAAAAAAATTCAAATATATTTATTACAGGAACAGTGTTCAAATTTCTTTATATGTATAATGATAGAATGAGGCAAGATAATGAAGAACCAGAGGAGGTTTTTACAAGAATATATATAAGATTTGTGAAATTAACTGGTGTTTTTAAGAAAAGAGACAGGGAGACACTCATTTCCGCCACAATTAAGTCAAAATCTCTCCTTTCTTTTTATCTATCCATGTGGCCTGGGGGAAAATCTCTCAAGAAGATAGCCCAGCAGGAGCTGCCAGCATGGTCAGTTAGTTGAATGAGATCAACATATGCCCCAAGTTACCTTGTTTCAGAAAATTCCACACAAAAGTATTATATGCATAGCCTTACAAAAGGGAGATAAGAATGACCCAAGCATAATAAGACCAGATTCGCACATCAAGAAATAAAAGGATATGGGTATTCTCTTAGGATGATGAGAGCAAAATTTACCACCTAATTCTTTTCAATAAACTCTAAAATATATCATTCTATAGAATGAAACTGCCTGTAGTGAAATTTTGACAACTCCCCTCTGTGTGCTAAAATGCTGTCAGCTGAAAAATTTGAACTCTTTGTGAAAATTGTTCATTTTTGACAGATTTATCCTACTTTTATGTTTGCAGTCTTAATCAAAGGAATTTGAAAAAGTTAGAATTTAGCTTTACACTCAAAGTCTTGGAAGCACTATTAGCATAATTTAGAGGCAGTAGGGCATTTACAGTTATCTATAAAAACTGTAATTATCATAGAAATGAAAATATTTAAAAAGTAACAATACCAAGTTCAAGATTACACACACACATTCTCACACACACACACACACACACACACACACACACAGAGCCTGTTTCTGTTTTATTCCTTTGCTCATTGTTACTAAATTGTTAAGAAGCTTAGTCTTGGCTGGACCTTACAAGGCTGAGCTGAGATAGGTTTCACAAACCCGAATCAAAGTCACATATTCTAGAACACATAAGCTTCCATGGTGAAGCAGTGTCATGTCATGGTTAAGAACACAGGACTTTAGAGACACACGGCCTGCATGTTTTCATGTAGTTACATCACTTACAGACTCAGTGGCCTTAGTCATACTCATCTTTTAGTGTCAGTTTCTTCATCCGTAAAAATCAAACAATAATAATCCTGTTTCACAGTATTGTGGTAAGGTGTTTTTTTTGTTTTTTTTTTTAAGACATATATACTAAGCAGTGTGCCTTCTACAGAAGCACCTAAATGTTGAACGACTGTCATTATCCTTGTTTATATCATCATTATCTCACACATGTTTCCTCTGAGACAAACAATACCAACACAGCTAATCAAATCCCTTTGAGCACAGGTTGTTTTGTTGTTGTTGTTTTGTTTTGTTTTCTTAAGTTGGTGATTAGGAGATGGTATTTGGAGTTGATATTCTTAGCTGAGGATCAAAGCACTGTCTTTAAGTGAGGAACACCGAGCAGATTGGTTAGCCTCTGAAAGGTTCCACGTCTCCATCTGTAACACGGTAGAATAGTGATGGATATTTCATAGACGAGGGGACAGCCAACTATAGTCCACGGGCCAAATTTGGCCCATGCCAGATTTCGCATGATCTGTGTTCTAAAATTGTTTCTCAATTTTTAAAGGGTTAGATGAAGAAAAATAAGTAGAAGGAGAAGGGGACGATGGAGGAAGAGGGCCACCAACAGTACCAGCAGCACTAGAGACCAGGTATAATCTGCAAAATCTAAAATATTAACTATCTGGGCCTTTATAGAAAAAGTTTGCTAATCCCTGTCTTTGAATTACTGTGAATACTCAAGAAGCCAATATAGGAAATATGCTAAGCAGAGGACTTGATATAATTGTAGCTATGTTCTTGCTACTGACATTCTAAGCATTCACATTAACAGTAAAGGAAGCAGTAATTCTTCTTGGGCCACCTGTAACTGCTAATGCGGAAATCTCTGATATTCTAAACTCGTTAGAAACTTTCAACAGTGTTCCTTCTCTGGTTAAAGAAATATGCTAAATAAGGCAGAGGCAAATATACAATATCATTTTTGCCAGGAATCATTTGGCAAAAACAGTTTGGATCATTTTGTTTCATGCAGCTTCACTTAATGGAGTCCTACATCAAAGATCTCCATCAAAGCATAAGAGACTCTTAAAAACTGAGAACAAACTGAGGATTGATGGGGGGGTGGGAGGGAGGGGAGGGTGGGTGATGAGTATTGAGGAGGGGACCTTTTGGGATGAGCACTGGGTGTTGTATGGAAACCAATTTAACAATAAATTTCATATATTGAAAAAAAAAGATCTCCATTCAGAGACATATATACACATAAACTCACACACACATACAAAGTATTGTGGGTGCTGCATTGTGTGTACCTACAGTTTGTTCAATTTTGTCATAATGGACTATCACAAACTATGGGAGTCAGAAATGATAAAAAATTTCCAATGTTATTTGGCATGATTTTAGCTCTGAGAAAATTTTAAAACTAGTAACTGTTGACTGTCTCTCTTGCTATTTTATTGCTAATCAGTACAACAGAAGACAAGAGAGTGGGGGTTAGTTGCTTCATAAAATGTATGCTCCAAATTTTGTCCAAAAGGTACAAAGGTGAAAATGAAACAGTGTGAATAATAAAGACTGAGATACATTTTCTAGGCATTCTTTGATCTTCCTAACCCTTCTACTTGCCAAATGTAATAGAAGACTATGCTTTCCTATGTTAATACATAGGAGTGATCTAGTGACTACTCTAAAGTCACAAAGAGGGCCACAAGAGGTAGGTATAAAAATAAAATAGCTAACAAGAATGACAATACATTAATTATTTAACATTAATAATGATATGGCCCCTGATGTGCAAGTTGAACATGAAAGAGAAAATTAATCCATCTATTAAGAATTGGGAATTCATGTACATGATAGTCAAATTTAAACTAAAAAGGAATATGTATTTATGGTTTTTCCCCCCAACAGCATGAACATTTGGTTAAACGTGGAGACTTTTTCTTGGTTTATCAATTGGTTTGTATAAAGACAAACTGTTACAGGGGTGCCTGAGTGGCTCAGTTGGTTGGGCATCTGACTCTTGATATCGGCTCCTGTCATGATTACATGGTTTGTGAGTTTGAGCCCATATGGGGCTCTGTGCTGACAGCAGGAAGCTTACTTGGGATTTTCCTCTGTCTCTCTCCCTCTCTCTCTGTCCCTCCCCTGCTCACGTACTCTCTCTCTCTCGCAAAATAAATAAATAAAAATAAAGACAAACTGTTATAAAGGTAATATGAAAATGAGGATAATGAAAAAACAATGAGGATAATGATAACATTGATGATATTTGTTGAATATATAACTCTGCTAAATTCTGTTAAGTATTTTATAATCTCATGTTTATCCTAATAATAAATTTGAGTTGGTTGCTATTGTTATCCATGCTTAACCAATGAGGACACTAAGTCTCAGTTTAAATTATATTTGTTTGTTCTTTTCCCCCACATATTCTACCTCAAATCTGTGGCAATTTCAGAGAAAACAGAACCTCCCAAATAAATACTAAGGACTTTGATTTAGAATACCCTTTTGAAGGTTACTTAATGTCCATATTCATCTAAAATTAAGTAATTATTTTGAAACATTAGTCATCATGTGTCATAAAGTCTGAATATCCAATTTGGATACGAGAGTTTAACCAAACCTCTGATTTTCTTACATTATAAATTTACCTTCCTTAACTTCTCTGTGGATGCAAAGCCACCAGAGAGCTGAAAGAAGGAAAGTATCACCAAATTTTATTTGAATTAGTCACGTAAAGAAAAAAAGGCAAAGCCTTTTGAGAAATCTCTTTAATTCTTTGAAGAAGCAAAGGGGTGCTGTGTTTGAGAAGCAAAGGGAAAGCCAGTTTAAGAGAAGAAAAAACAAAAGCAAAGGCTATAAATGCTGACCTTCAAAAAAGGGGAAAACAGCTCGACCATGAAATCACATTGTTTAATTATAAAACCTGAAATATAGAAGGGTCAAAAACTGCTCTTTTTTTCCTGTTTTTGTTTTAGAAATCTGTTTCTATTTGTTAGAATGAGACCCATCAATTTTTAAACTATTCTAAGGAAAAATTTAAAATTGTATGTGGCACATAACTACACAATAAACCTAAACCACAACAAAATGAAACTAACACAGCTAACTAAAACAACAAAACTAAATACAACTACAAACACAAAAATGGGGGGTAGCGTTTAGATTTAGCATGAAAAAAAAATGAGGTAAAAGTGAAAGTAGTAAACCTTTTTCTGTCATAATAAATTTAATTTAATTTTTGGAATAGGTACCTCTTTTATTAATTCATCAACAAACATTTATTAATTCCATATAATTTGTTAAGCCAATGATTATCTAGCCACATCTCCTTCAGAATCACCTTCAAGGCATTTTCAAATTTCATAAGACCTCTGACTTCAGTTTCTTTCCTTTATTTTAAAGTTTACTTATTTTGAGAGAGAGAGAAAGAGAGAGAGAGGGTGCACACATGAGTGAGTGGAGTAGGAGGCAGAGACAGAGGGAGAAAGAGAGAGACTCCCAAACAGGCTCTGTGCTGTCAGCTCAGAGCCTGATGGGGGGGCTTGAATTCACAAACCATGAGATCATGATCTGAGTAGAAATCAAGAGTCGGGCGCTTAAGTGACTGAGCCACCCAGGCACCCTGAGACTTCAGTTTCTGATGTGATCCCTTCATCTTTAATTCAGGGAGAGACACCTCCCCATCTCCACCAAGAATTATTCTGGTAATGAGGCACAGACACTGATGACAGGAGGAAGTCCCTTAAATATTTTGGGGTGGAAAAAAACTGTGAAGAAAGTATGACGAAGATTCAGAATGATTATGGCATAAGAACCTTTCCTAAAAGATCCCTTCTAGTGGGAGAGACAGGCATGTATCCAGACAGTAAATTTACAATGTGTTAATTGCCATAAGAGGTACAACAGCAACAAAAATAGGAAACAAGCATCCCTGTTTTGGGTGAAACCACCACAGAAGAGATAAGGCTCCAGATGGCTTTCAAGTAACGTGACCATAAGATCCTACTGACACCCACATTCAGACTTCCTGTTTGGTTGGCTCCCCTTTTTTTTTCTCAAATGTTCCAATGTGGGTGATAAATGGTAAGATCATCACAATCTTAAAAAGTCCTGAGGAGCTTGCCTCTTGAATGAGGAAAGCAGCATCAAGGTAACACCCTGTGGAAAGATTCATTTGCACGCAATAGCACAGGGAACACAACAGTCCATTGTGTTGGGGTGCAAACTACTAGGAGTTATGAGATAAGAGCCATAAGCAGGATCAGATGATGGCAGTCTTTTCCAAAATGGTTGCAGAATAACTGTTTGGGGGAGTGAAATTAAAAAATAATAATAATCCTTTTTCAAAAAGTAAGTTTCTTTGGGTTTCTCTCTGAATTCAGTACACCTCTAAGAAACAATGGAACCCCCAGGAATAGCTGAAAAGTATTCCTTTGAAGAGAGTAGTTGGTACACTGGCAAGTAACTAATTTTCATTATATATTTTATTTTCAAAGTTTGCATAATATATATACCTTTTAGCCATAGTTCATAGTTCATTCCTTCAGTTCATACGTGACCCTGAAGAAATCATTTGAACTCCTAGAGAACTCCTCAAATGATTTCTTCAGGGTCACGTATGAACTGAAGGAATGCACCTCAAGAATTCTAGTCAGTAGTCACTCACTAATCATTCTTGATCTGTTCTTTTTTCAATCTAGGGTGAGCTCAAACTGATTCTTTTCATTTTTTAGAAACTAGTTATTACTGTCCCTATTTGATATACAGAAAAATCCAATGAATAGCTCTTCAATTTCTCAACAGTGGCCTGACAAAATTATTCACGTAGATGCATTTATTGCTCAGGAATTTTTCTGAGCTGCTTAGGCATGAAAAGAGGTTAAGAGATATTAAGTTATTTATGTGGAAGTAACTGTGAAAGCAATAGCAATAAGTGACTTTCCTAGAATAATTTGCAGTTAAGATCTATGCCGAAAATGGTCATTAGTTCACAAGCAAACATGACAGAAAATTGAAGGAGCCATCACCTAACAGTTTACTTCATTTGAGCTCTGTGACTTACAAATGAGCAAGTGCTTCTTATAACTCTGCTACTCTATTCTTCGAGGCAGTCAATCATTGCCAAGTATATTTGAGTTCCTCTTCACTAAGAATATCTCCACGGGCAATAGTGAACAATCACTCGTCTTTCCTTTCCAGGAAACTCAATAACAGGAAGTTTTTATTTGTTTCAAATTGTGAGAAACAGATAACCAGAAATGAATCACGGCTATTCAGATTATCATCATCTTTTAAACCTAATTCACAGGAAAACATCACACTCATTATTTAAGAAGAGACAGGTGTTCTTTTTTAGAATAATTGGCTTAAACCAACCGATTTGGTCTTTTCAGAAAGTATTATAAGCAGAATTTCCTTCCTGTTTTGAATATGTTAGTAAAGTACAGTTCCACTGCACAAGCTCCTACAGTGGAAAAAATACTAAGGACACCATGGTGCAATAATTCATCCACTTACGTGCTTACTTTGTGAGGACAAAATTATCCCCTGACTAATGTTTGGGTAACAAGTGATCCCCTTTCCCACAAACAAGTTTATAAGTAGAGGAAATAGCAAAATGACATTTTGTGTGAGTATTGTCAATGAAACTAGGTCCCAAGTTTAAGACTCTTTTAACCACATAAAAGAAATATGATCTGGGTGGTTCTCTTAAGGCAATATAATGTTATCAACTATGACTGTGTCTGTAAAGTAAGTTATGGCATCATGAAGATGGCACCTAGCATCCTTTTGTGTAAAACAGATTACCTATGATTGAATATGCTGATCGTTATATATACTATTAGGAATTTATTCTACCTTCTCAAGCTCTTTAATGTATTCAAAATCTATTTTTTAAGTTTAAACTTAAATTATTAGTTTTCTTTTTTAAACATCAAGTATACAGAATGCATTCTCATTTATAATATGAAATTAGATGACATTATGACTGCACATTGTTTTTGGTATAGACTGAATTGAGGTCATATTTCTTATGATAGACTTCATAGGGTTTTTCATAGAACAATAGGGAGTCAAGAAAATAAACTACAGGATTTAAATTATTGTTTTGAGTTTAGGAAATATTTGGTAGTGGTAACACAGGACAATCTGAGAGTGGAAAGTAAGGTGGAGAGGAGTGTTGGAGACTAGAAACTGGGACGTTAATTAGTTGTTGTCAAGAGGATAGGCAAGTGAGGCTGGGAGCCTGGGATAGTTTCACTTTTCACCCTTCAAATACTTAAAGGAGACACACTTCCATCAGAAACAGTGACACATAATAGCAGCCATTGTCAACAGGTACAACTCTGAAGGATGAAGGGGTTTCAGACTCTTGATGTGTATTGAGGTGATTATAATACACTAATCCCTCCCACCTCCCACCTGAATAGAGAACCAGTCGTTGAACTAATACAATGGGAGTAGAAAGGGGGATTCCAAGAATATGTGATTAAAAGTAAATAAATAAATAAATCTAGTTTTCTAAAATTTGAAGAGAATGGATGCAAGTGAAGTGTTTTTCCTGTGTCAACACTATTCTACCTTCTGTTTTTGATGATTTTAAATAATATGGCAAATGCATTTCAGTGTAATCCAAATAATATGATTACATAAATAGATGTAGAGCCCAGCTATTGTCAGAAGAGCTGTGTGATATTCCCAGAGTTTAATTTAGAATTATAAATGTTTATAATGAATATTCGTTTTAAGTTATGAGTAAACAATGTCACAGTAAAGAAAATAACCTATTTATTTTTAAATGAGAAATTTAAATATGAAATATACAGGACAGGTCAAAACCTACAAGCACAATGATCTGGAGTGACCAAGAAAAAGTTAAAAGTTAAACTGAGTTAACTTTGCTAAGGAAAAAAAAAAGTGTCATGTAAAGATTTTAGAAAGGATCATTCCAAAATGATTAAAATGTATCTTAAATGTTGTAGTGCTTAAAATTCTCATTTAGATGGAAAACTTATCTATTCAGGATGACTCATTTTCTGAGGGATTCAAATAGGAAAACTTTCATTCTATTTTTAATGATAGGTGCTGAGAAAAGGGCATGGCTCATTTATGCATTTGCAATTTACATTGTATATTCCAGTTTTAATTATGCAACACTTTTTCAGTACCTTCAAAACCTTCAGCAGTTGAGTTACATAATGTATGTTCTAGTGTATGAACATACTTTGGAAAAAATGAAAATAATTAAAAATTAATTACATCTTGCTGGTAATGAAGACTTATTTCACCCCTTAGAGAATTCTTTGAAAGTGGACTATCAGTCATTTTTATTATGAAGGACCAATTAAATACTTAAAATTCAAACTTGTCAATTAAAAAGAAGCTTAGTATTGCTATTATGTAGCAATAATATCCCATGCATAATTAGAAAAACTAAACAAACAGTAATACATTTTAAACTATGAAGAAATAAACTTTTAAATGTTATATAATTGCCAACATTTTTGATAAAATCAGGAACGAATCTGAGATCTTCCTTTATCAAACCATAAAGCAATTGTTTTCCTCAGCAAATTCGATAATTAATTGGTCTGTTTTTAAGGGTGTCATATAAAACGCACACAGGACATTTCTGCTTTCTGAGAGTTTCTTCTTTTATTAATAAAGACTTGATAAAGACCTTATATCCATATTTTTTACTTGAATCATTTTGTGAAAACTATGCCCAGAAAATATAAATTCAGAAAATATATACTTTTTATTACAATAATAGGTCTGTTCTAAAATCTAAGGTATATTTATTTTAAGAAAAATATCCTGAAAATAAAAAGTGAACAGTATAAATAGCACCATTTTAATGCATGTGTTTATGCCATAAATGGATACATTTCTAAGCTTCTATATTAAAATTCATTAAATGATTCCTATTCTCTGCTTAAACTTTAAAAGTGAAGAACTGACTTCATATAAGGTCCCATAATTTGACTGAAGTTTTAAAATATGTAATATACATATATACACATATACATATATATATACATATACATATATATATACATATACATATCTGGAGGAAACATAGTTTGATATTTCATAGAAAGAAATCATATTTTGGAAAGTTGTAGTTGGTTTTCTTAACCATAAACTCATCATGAATCAACAAAAGGATGCAAATGTTTAACTTTAATATACCTTTTTTTCTATGTTAAAATGGTTTAGTATTCTGAACAAAGTCAGATGTAGATTAAAATCTTGGCTACTAGACTTACTAGCTATGTGATCATGGAGATAGAGTTAAATCTTATAATTCCCAGTTTCTTTATTTGTAAAATGGGAAAAATAAAACGTCACAGTTAATTGAAAAGCTCAAGAAATTTTAGTGGTTACTGTTGATTGTCAAACAACCTCTACAATGATCACATTATAGGTCTATGTTGGGCCTAGTTTGAGAATGGAGATTAAAAAAAAGAGAGAGAGATAAGAAGTCTTGGGAACCATGTCATAAAGATACATGGTGGAATACTAAGGATGTTCAGACTGGAGAAGAAAAGAGGAGACAGGGGCAATTATTAAGTTTGTGATGGGCCATTCTATATTTTTAAAATGCTGATTTATTGCATCCAGCTCCAAAGGGAAGTGGGAAGAACTTACTATGCTGGAACAATGAAGTCAGTTCTCTACAGTGGAATCCAATCTTAAAAGTGGAACCCACATCACACAAGGCAGAAAAAGGATAACCATGGACATTTACAGCAGGTATTTCAGTATAGGGAAAGAAGATGGATATAATAATAGCTCATTGTTTTGTCAACTCTAGTATTTCATAATTATGTATAAACACACATACATGCAGTTACATATATAATTATATATACATTTTATTTAGAAACTTATTTATAAATTTTAAATTTATATATATATTTAAATATATACATTTATATCATTTTATAAATATGTTATATATTTATATATTATAAATATGTTATATATTTATTAAAATATTATATTTATATTATACTATATATATACTTAAATGTATATATATTTAAAAGCTCATATTCTCATTTCTAGAAATGGATCCTTATTGTCACAATTGTGGCCAGATATCAGGTTATGTAGTATGCATTTTTAGCATCATTACTTCTTTACATTATTTTCTTTATTTTTCTTAGTCTTTTTCAGTTTTAATTTATGTGCTCTCATTCTGTTTTAAGTACCAATGTAAGCCATCTTAACTTTTTCTGGATTTGGGGGAAACTATTCTATATCTTCATTCTGGTAGATATAGAAACTATTCTATATCTTCATCTGAATTCATGACTGTATTTTCCAAAATTGTCAGAAACCTACACCAAAATGGGTGACTTTTGTTTACTATGTATAATTTATTCTGTCATTAAAAAAAAAGGAAAAGACATTTTTAAAAGAAGGTAGAGTCTAAATAAAATAAAGAAAATAACATATCTCATAAGAAATTCTGGCAATTTACAATTTTACAATTCTTGTAGACTGTAAGAAAAACAGATTTTTTTAATAAAATGTGCATCTGTTTATTTTGAGTGGGAGAGAGGAGAGAGGGTAAGTGGGGGAGGGGCAGAAAGAGAGGGAGAAAGAATCCCAAGCAGGCTCCACACTCAGCACGGAGCCCGGTGCAGATCTTGATCTCACAACTATAAGATCATGACCTGAGCCAAAATCAAGAGTCAGATGCTTAACTGACTGAGCCACCCAGGCACCCCTAGAATTATTTGTAATGGGTTTGCTTTAGATATTAAATTCCATTGGATTGTTATTTCTCTTCACAGGTATAAACTAATACTGAAATCCCTCAAAACGCTATTTAAGGTATTAGTTCATAATATTATAAAGAACATAACAATAAGATTTTCAAAGAACACAGTGCTAGATATGATCTGACAAAATATTATTTAATTCAAATTCACTGCCAGATTCTCTTTTTTAACATGAGTATATATCAATATTTACTAAATATTGATATTCAGTAAAATATTTGCTTTTATCAATAATGATCAAAAATTATCCTATTAATTTATAAGGTTGTCTGTGGGAAAACAAAAAAAATCATTTTTTTAAAAATTCAATGTTCCCACTCTCCAACATGATGATGTCCTTTTCAGGTAGGTGATATGTTAAAAGGTAAAAACAAACAAGTATATATATATATATATATATATATATATATATACATATATATATATATATATATGGAATATAATACTTGGTTGGCTAAAGGCAATAGTAACCAAAGTAAGGGTGCCTTATCAAATATCTTTTTTTTTCCCTCTCCTTGCTCTCTCACACCTTTTACTTTTTTCAGTACTATTTCATCATTTTATAAATACTTCTCCTATCCTTTCTCCATTTGGTTATTCATTTAAAGTCTGTGTCCTGAACTGGACTGCATTCATTTTTGGCAAGAATCGTACTTTTATATATGTTAAATCCAGACACGATGCCCACCAAATAACCTCACTCAAAACAGAATGAATGAATCCATGAATGGATGCTTGAACTTTAGGAAGAAGAATAAAAGAACTATATACTAAATGCTAAAAACTGCTTACCAATCACATTCCAAACCTTACACATTCTAATAAGAAGAAATGGGTGCTTTTGAAAACAACAATGAATGAATTTCTATTAGCATTAATGTAGATACATATCAGTGGAGACACAAAATTAACAATTCTACAGATGAAGCTGTAAAAATTGTTCAGCAAGTAAATATAAGAATATATCACTATCTTAGATATGTAGCCTTCAAGTTTCTAAGGGAAATCTTCCATTGTCCAATTATATAACACTACACATCTAATATCACCGAGCCAGTGTCACTAGATGTGGCAACACTCTTATTTTTCTGGATTACTTATGGATCGCCTAAAAATATCGTAGACTTAGCATACCAGGAGAAAAAAGCAATTCCCTTTTAAATACAAATCAAAACCACACTCAGATATCACCTCACGCCAGTCAGAGTGGCCAAAATGAACAAGTCAGGAGACTATGGATGCTGGAGAGGATGTGGAGAAATGGGAACCCTCTTGCACTGTTGGTGGGAATGCAAATTGGTGCAGCCACTCTGGAAAACAGTGTGGAGGTTCCTCAAAAAATTAAAAATAGACCTACCCTATGACCCAGCAATAGCACTGCTAGGAATTTACCCAAGGGATACAGGACTGCTGATGCATAGGGACACTTGTACCCCAATGTTTATAGCAGCAATCTCAACAATAGCCAAATTGTGGAAAGAGCCTAAATGTCCATCAACTGATGAATGGATAAAGAAATTGTGGTTTATATACACAATGCAGTACTACGTGGCAATGAGAAAGAATGAAATATGGCCCTTTGTAGCAATGTGGATAGAACTGGAGAGTGTGATGCTAAGTGAAATAAGCCATACAGAGAAAGACAGATACCATATGTTTTCACTCTTATGTGGATCCTGAGAAACTTAACAGAAACCCCTGGGGGAGGGGAAGAAAAAAAAGAGGTTAGAGTGGGAGAGAGCCAAAGCATAAGAGACTCTTAAAAACTGAGAACAAACTGAGGGCTGATGGGGGGGTGGGAGGGAGGGGAGGGTGGGTGATGGGTATTGAGGAGGGCACCTTTTGGGATGCGCACTGGGTGTTGTATGGAAACCAAGTTGACAATAAATTTCATATATTAAAAAAAAAGCAATTCCCTTTTAAGGAAGTAATTTTTTTAAAATATCATTTTAAAAGCTCCACTGTTTCTTCATGACCAGGGTTTTACTTTGAAAATGTTAGCATTTTCATTAAATTAATGTTAACAAGAGAGGTTACACTTAAGCCATTAAGAATAATCAAGCAGTATGAGAAGGATGAAGTCACTGCAGTATGACCAGTTACCATAAGAAATCTCTGATAATGTTAGTAGGAGCACTGCATTGATGAGATTTTATTTGGTTGAAGAAAAAGAAAAAGAGAGACCAAGAATATTATTTGAATTTATTCTGAGAATCTCTGGCAGAAAAGCTCCTGGAACAGATTCTATGGCTTCTGGTAACCTCTCTAAGTCAGTTCTGTTATCAGTTAATGGGAAGTCATGACTCAACATGGCTAATACTCAGTTAGATTCCAAAACATTATTAAGAATATATTTTGTTTCCATGTTAGGAGTTAATAATATTTCTGAAGTTGGGGCACCTGGGTGGCTCAGTTGGTTAAGCATCTGACTTCGGCTCAGGTCATGATCTCACAGTCCGTGAGTTTGAGCCCCGCGTCAGGCTCTGTGCCGACAGCTCAGAGCCTGGAGCCTGCTTCGGATTCTGGGTCTCCCTCTCTCTCTGCTCATGCTCTGTCTCTCTCTGTCTCAAAAATAAATAAAAACATTTTAAAAAAACTAAAAAATATAATATTTCTGAAGTTTGTTCAGACCCTAAAAACACTGTCACCTACTTCGTGTGAAGGTCTCATGTTGCAGACTTGTTGAAGCTAATTTTGCAGATTCTGCATCATTTTGGAAGTGACCAACATTTAGGAAGGAGGAGAGCATTGTAGAGTTAAAATTGGCTGAATTATCTTTTTAATTAAATTATGTTTTAGAGAAGAATATTAATCCTCACCCTATGGTTTTGAACCACTTGCTAATGCTGCCTGTAAAAAGAATGGAGTATAAATACTTTCACATCCACAGAGTTCTCTTCAGATATTTGAAGACACCTTTTTCTTTCCCTCCTAAGCCCCCTTATTTATTTATCAATAATTTCACTCTCCATCCACGTATCTATCTAGCCATTTATGCAGTTAACCCTTGTATGTCACCATGTTATATTCATTATAACTCACATACATATATATATTAACTCACTTCTCCTCAACAAAGCTGAGAGGTAAGTACTATTACAATTCCCATTTTATATAAGAGGGTACTGAGGCAAGAGAGACCAAGTAAATTGTCCAAAGTCACACAACTAGTAAGTGAAGGAGCCATTTTCAAACCCAGGCAATCAGATTTCATAGACTTTAGCTAAATATTCCAATCATTCAAACTTTCATCAAATGTATCATAGTTCCCAGAATATAAAATAATGGAGATGTCTTCCATTAGATGGCATTGAGCTTAAAATCTGGTGCCCAAAAGTTCTGAACCAAGTTCTTAGGAACCATATCTTAGGAAATGGTCTGACCAAATGGGGAAAACATAAAATTTTATCCATTATTCTAAGTGCTTTATCTTCGTTGTCATTGTCGTCATCCATATCAACACTGTTGAAGACTGATTTCATCTTTACCATGTCATAGCACAAAATACTGATACAAATTTAATCTGTGGTTCTTCAAATCCTGTAAGCTGGTTACTGACTGACTGTTGCGAGGACTGTTCAAGGCCTTGCATCCCCAGTATATTATGCAATGACTGGCAAAGAGTTAAGTCAACTATTTGTTGGCTGAAAATGACTGAAGTTCCCCTCCTCACTCCCCTTCCCCTATTGAACAACTGTCTAGCAAAATCTTCTCATTTTGGAATTATATAGCAAACAAACCTCAACAGAGGACTTTACGTTTATCTGTGTTAGATTTTAACTTTTTCGTTCTAGGTCCTTGATAAAGTCTGTCCATACCCATTTGATTCCTGATTTTATTATCTGGTCTGTTAGAATATTCTTTCCCTATAATCTGCCATCCAGCATTGCAAATTGTCACATCTTCTATATCTTCATCAAAGCTATTGATTTAAAATATTGACCAATGACAAAGCTTGTCAACATGCCCGGAAGACCACAGTCTAGGCAGACTCTGATCAATCTTGCAAGATGTATTATTTTACCAAGATTTATTATATTAATTTGGTAGGCTTTATTAAAAAAATAATACAAAATTTGGTTACTTGCCATGCCTAGACTTTATTCAAGTGTGCTATCTCCCTAACTAAATTATAAGTTTCTCATCTATGGGGCCCACGCTCTTATGTCACCTCCCACGACATTCAGGGATGCATTTCGCACACAACAGATATTCACTAAATGATGAACAAATGAAATCAAATATTTTTGAGTATGGTCATGACTCATCTAACAAAGATTCTTCATTGGCAGGCTTTATATACAATTTCCTGGAACTATCTATTTTTAAAATATCTCCTATCACCAATCTAACTTCCCTTCGATTTAATAACTTTTGGCACTTCTTATTCATATGAAGTCCATATATAGGACATTTATAAATAAGAAAAGAAATCCCTTTTCTGATTAAAAGTAACCTCTCCAGTCTATGGGAATACTTAATCACCCATTCAGCATGGCCTGGAGAGG
This sequence comes from Acinonyx jubatus, assembly GCF_027475565.1. NCBI lineage: Eukaryota > Metazoa > Chordata > Mammalia > Carnivora > Felidae > Acinonyx > Acinonyx jubatus. The sequence continues at coordinate 152,060,164 of NC_069382.1, forward strand.
AGACACTGCTGATGGTGGCACGAAAAAAGAATAAAGTAAAGCAACATCACCTGCCGTAATCATAATGCATTCACAAAATCAGTCATAGTATCTGCTTAGTTATTAATGCCAAGAAATATAAGTTTAACCTCTGTTTGGCCCTTAGGCAAAATTGATGCTGTATCAACATACTCCAGTATGAGCATTTTCATATCATTATATCAAATACTACATGACACTCTAATGCATAGCCAACAAAAAATGAATTTCTGATAACACCAGGTCTAGTCAATGGAGCCTGGGAATAGTTCTCTTATCAAAATCCAGAGTTCTTAAGTGGGCTTATGATGCATCAAAGTCACTTATAATTAGAGGAAAATATCAGCAGTAACTATGGGATTCTTTCCAGTTATGGATTTCCTGGTGTTTGAATTAAGATTTCTTTGGCTCTAACATGAAGCAGACTAACACACTCAGACTATGTCTATCAATATTTCTGGGCTGGAGAGCTCACAGAATTCCAGGATTCTTGGTAAGCTGTCTGACTTCTTTACTGGCAGAGTCTTCTTCTATCGGAGTGAATTCGTTATTAAAAGATAACTGCTTATTTTTTGTTAAAGTAATCTTCCCTTTTCTACCCATGTAGTAGCTTTATGTTACGGAAAAACAAACAGAACAGGGGAATGGCAGTCACTGTCTTCAGACATGAATGAGTATGTGTTTATCTGTACTATTCTTTTGAAACTGAAAGCAAAGGATTCTAACCTAATTTTTCTTGTAATCTGACTGTTTTCCTCATTTGTCTGAGGCTTATTATGTGTATCTGTGGATGACTACTGTAATATTTTTAGCACTACTTATTAAAACTCATCTCTTGAAGTCTTGCTCAATATTGCTAATTAACTTCTTCATTACCATAAGCAGGCTGCCCCGCCACACTACTGTCATAAAATGTTTTAAATGAATAAACAAAATCATGGAATATAAACAATGATACAGCTGCTCGTTGTTTATACAGCTCAGCAAATAATAGCCAAGTGCTGCAGACTGAATCAGGGAATATTATTCCTTCTCATTAATGGAAAGAAGAAAGGAATTTAGTACCAGCATGTCAAAATAAGAGAGTGCTCACAAATTCAGGATGCATCAGCATCGCATCTCTGCCTCTGGCACTCATCGATACTCTGCCACATGATAACTATGCCCTGCTCATCCCATTTCAAAGAAAATATAATCAGTCCACTTGGAGGCTCAAAAGAATAGCTTCAGAATTTAAAAGAATCAATTCCATCACATATTCATTCTTATTCATTTAAGATCTTGAGTACAGAGCTAGACACAAAATTAAGAATTCAGCAAGTATTTGTGAATAGCACAGTATATAAAAAAATTTTAGCTTTATTATGTAAATTAAGGAAATCTAAAAGCCCTCCAAATTATCTCAGAGCAAATATATTTAGTATCTAAAATAAGTAATCACGATGACTAATAGTGAAACAAGAAACTGATCCACCTTTTAGATTTTCCTTTCTCCTACAGTTTAGAAAAAAACCTACATTTATGTGAGGCTTTAACATCATTTTATTGCTTTTACTATTTCACATTCTTTTATTTTTTTTAATGTTTATTTACTTTTGAGAGAAAGAGAGACAGAGCATGAGCAGGGGAGGGGCAGAGAGAGAGGGAGACCCAGAATCCGAAGCAGGCTCCAGGCTCTGAGCTGTCAGCACAGAGCCCGACATGGGACTTGAACTCGTGAACCATGAGTTCATGACCTAAGCTGACGTCAGATGCTTAACAGACTGAGCCACCCAAGCACCCCTATTTCACATTCCTTTAATTAGGGATAATAGCAGAATTACCTTACATCCTAATCAGAATACAGTCTAAACAAATAAATCAAACTTCACACAATGAGAACGAATGACTGCATTTTTAGCTTTAAATTGGGGGGAGAGTTGGCATAAAATTAATAGAATTAAAGGAAACTAAACAAAAGATCTTTAGAACAAAGAACTCCTACTCACCCTAGCCACTAAGCCAAATATTTCCAGGGATAATTCTGATGATATGTATAAAAATAGGTGACAGGAAAATCTAACATAAAGAAAAGCTTCTCTTAAAAATAGTTGCTTCATTAAGTGAGATAGCACCCCCTTGCACAATTTTAATTGAAAAATGAAAAAGAGATACAAAATTTTGAGTATCCTTTAGCATATCAGAATATTTTTAAAGAATTTTTTTTTTCAACGTTTATTTATTTTTGGGACAGAGAGAGACAGAGCATGAACGGGGGAGGGGCAGAGAGAGAGGGAGACACAGAATCGGAAACAGGCTCCAGGCTCCGAGCCATCAGCCCAGAGCCTGACGCGGGGCTCGAACTCCCGGACCGCGAGATCGTGACCTGGCTGAAGTCGGACGCTTAACCGACTGCGCCACCCAGGCGCCCCAACATATCAGAATATTTAATTCAACAGATTCACGTCTAAAAATGGCTTTTAAAGTTTAGAATCTTACTGGGTCAAAGCCACCAGATATTTCTGTCTTAAAGGAAAAAAGTCAGAGCAGCATGGGCTGGCCCAAAGTTTACACATCAGCCTGATTCAGGATGGGCACATTCTCTGCACTTACTCAGATCTCAGCTGGCAAAGCTGAGGGCCATTCACGGCAGCCCTGAACAGCCAGAATAAATGACCACAGTCAGAAAGAGTGATTAGAGTCAGGCAGCAGCACAGCATTTCCAAACCCCTCACACCTCTTCCTCTGTCCATGTTTAGGAAAGTCAGTGGAAATGGACAGAAGAAGAAACCATCATGTGCCACAGACTATGTGTTAGTACATGTGGAAAATTACAAACATAAATGAAAGGTTCGGAATTCTACCAACTCCTACTTTTGAATATGAAAGAAACCTTTGCCTTAAATTAAAATATAGAAGTGTGAGGTTCTGTTCATGGTGAGGATAGGATTCTACTGCTTACTACATTCCTTCAACTATAGTGACAGGACTAATTTATTTTGCTGCTCATTTTTCACTTGTTTTGTTTTGTTTTGCTTTCCCAACCCACAAACAGACCATGAGTGGTTGCAAAGCACTGCCTGATTGCCTAGAGTCTTACTGTTGTTCTCACCATGTTAATTTATTCCATCTATTCAAGGTGAAGATGAATGGCACCTTGCTTTTGCCAGGACAAGCTTGAGAGGGGACGTGTCCAGCCTGTGTCAGGCTGCTGTTCTTTTCTGTCAACCACACAGGTAGTAATTCTATGAGGACACAAAAGAGGCTCATTTAATAAAGCAAAGTGATACATTTTACTTCCAGAGTAGCCTTAGCCCAGAGAGGGGGTAGTTAGTATATATTTGCTCTACAGGTTCTTAATGCATTAAGACAATATTTGTGCGAAGATATAAATTCTGTTTAACCATTAGGGAATCTAGAGGAGTGATTCTTTTCCAAACCTGGAACCACCTCTAAAAAACCCTATCCCTGGGCCTCATTTCATATACTGAATCAATGATGGGGTGGGAAACAGACAGGAAACCTGCATTTTAACATGTTTCCCTCAGCAGTGAGTTATATGGCCTCTTTCCAGTAGTCATTAGATAAGAGATGGGGAAACACTAATTTAAAGGTAATCAACAAAACAGTCACATAAATTCTAAAAAACAAAACAAAGCACCTGTTTAATATGTTTATTACACTCTATAGTATATACTAACCTTGTAGGGGTTATGGCACACGCAGTAATTCTCAAATTTAGCAGGTTGTTAAAAATAGATTACTGGGATTCATCTCCAGAGTTAACCTGGGATGCAATCTGACAATCTGCATCTGTAACAAGTTCCTTAGACCACACTTTGAGATCTATTACCCCATATAACTTAGGTATCAGTTACTTATAACTGATTTGCAGAGTGAAGTTTTATCATACAAAGAAATATAAAGAAGCTTCCAGTAAACCAAAATATTTAAACCCACTGATTACTAGAACAAAATTACTTGCCTCCCAAAATAATTACACAAAATTGTGATATAACATTCTAACACTTTCTCTACAATAATTTTTAATATCATTATACCATGAAAATAACTATTAGTGCTTTTCTCTCATCAAAAATATTCATTGAATAATCTTGTTTTGAAAGCTAAAAGTCAATGTTCAAAGAACATACTTAAGTACCCTTTCCTAGGAAATATGAGGATGGGCATAAAAAGGGCATAGTTGTATACATAAAACAAATAATATTGACTCTTCCTGGTGGGTGAATTTACCTGTTTCACTGTCAAAGCTAAAAGAAAAAAGACTTGTCAATTCTGATTAGAATAGCTGACTCTCCTTTCATTCATATTCAATGTTGGCATAGTTAAGCTATTAAAAAGAAATGACAGACTCAAAATGGAGTCACTTGTGCTAAACCCACATCACTAAACCAGGGTTTAATACTTAACCCAATTCCAATTTCAACTTTCTGTGGGCATGTAGTCTTAACCAGTTAGTCTAGAAGTTTCTAATTAGCACCAATAAAATAATCTGCCACATGGACCCTCTCTATCCCCCAAACGAAGATGAGGTAAACTGTTCTTTCCTTAATCCTTCCCCTTCTAGCCTATAAAGCCTTCCATTTTGTACAGCTCCTAGTGCTCCTTTCTACTTCCTAGATGGCTTGCTGCCCAATTCATAAATTGTTCAATAAAACCAAGTAGATCTTAAAATATCACTTGAATGAATTTTTGTTGTTTAACAAAGCTTAGTTTTCTTTTTCTGTTTTTTTTTTCCTTTTTCAGTGTTTATTCTTATAAGCAACTGGTGAAAGCTGCTGGTTTTAACTGTTTAAAAGTCAAAATCACTAGACCAAATAATGTGATGAAACATTGGAACTATTTCTAAGGTCTCTGGAGAGATCAACCTACTCTGTTATTCCATATTTCTGTACGAGACTAGATTCAATCTGGGTTACATAGTTTTGTAGGGCTCTGTAACCAAGGGGGAGAGGCAAAGTTTCTAGGAATGTCCAAGAATAACTACACGTTTTTCTTCTTTAGCAAAGAAAAAAAAAAGAAAATACCAAAAAAACTAACAATAGATTAGGTCTTCTCTCTTTTAGTTTTGCTCTGTCGGTACGACTTTGGCATTTTCTTATTTGTGTCCTAGTCACCAGGGGGTGCTAATTAGTTGAGTAACTATCCTGACACAATTAGAAGGCCTTCTTACATTCCCTCATAGAATTCTAAATAGATTATTGGTATTCTATTCATGTGGATCAGTTTTCAGAAATGTATTTCACTACTTGAAAGACTGAACATATTCACTAAAGAAATTTGGTAAAACCCAAAAAAGCTCAAACCTGAATAATTTAGAGCTTAACCACCACTAAAATTCTGAATTATATGCTTATTAAAATACATACTACTACTAGGACTACTAAAAGGCTTGTCCTCATAAATCATTTTTAAAGCTTTTTATAGAAATTTTCAAATATAAACAGAAGTAGAAAAAAGTATACTGATCTAAATTCCAAATCATTTAAACCTGCTTAAAACAACAACATCAACAACTTTAGAAGTACATAATGAACATTTCTCATATTAAATATCCTTATACCATATAACCTCCTTAGTTGCCTTGTTAAGATATTTTAATAAATGATACGATAATTATATGGAAGCTTAATTGGAAAGTAAAAGTCAATATATTCAAGAAGAATAGATGTATTGTTTAGGGGGAAAGTTCTCAGAGAAAAAAATTACACAGAAATAACTATGGGACTCTGTTAATATAGAAGAGTTGCATCACAGATACATTTAACTGACATTAATTCAAGAAGTTATGTTAGGCAATTAAAATACTATAAAATATACTTTGTAAATGTACTTTTTAGTATGTAGAATATACACTGCATAATAATATGTCATATTATATCTGTACTCTATAGGGATATGTATGTTAAAGATTCACTGTATTTTATAAACTATAAAGGAGTTTCAAAAATCAATTGCTTCTCTTTAATTTTTACTTTCATACTTTAATGTATAATGCAACTTCACTAGATTAATAGTTTTATATTCTTTATGTGAATTTTGTCTTGAAGTTCAACATTTTATGGCACATCTCTTTTGATTGGTTTATCTTTTTCATTAAACCAGAGAGCTAAAACCCTCATCTTCATTCATATATAAATCTTCCTGTTCACTGTTTGGGTTAGACAATTTTAGCTTTTCATGCTTACAAAAATGGGTACTTGAACCTGCGTTGTGGTATTTTAAATTCTTAACTCTGGAACATGTTCAGGAGTCCTGTTCATCCACTGACATACTCCGCCATGTTCCTAAAAACTTAAAAAGTATGGTCATACTAAAAGCTATCATGGGAATCCAGAATGCATGGCAAGTTAACACATTCATATTTAGGAAAAAAAATTCACTGAAGGTGATATAAAAATAATTTTGAAGAAATTAAATTCTCAAGAATTGCTCAATACATTCAATAGTTGCAACACATGATAGCTACTATGGGTCATGCATGATTAAAATTCCAGAGTGAAAATTTACTTTTCTGACAAGAGAGGGCTTCTTTTACTAAAAGTGTAATGATTTCAAAGAAGGAGGTAAAGGATTTTGGTGCTCTGGGGAAATTATAATCCTGGCTTCTTTGAGTTATTAAAGCGACATGGGGCTATATGACTAGAAAGGGGAAATGCCACTTGAAGATTTTTTCTGACTTACCATTTCATAGGTACCAACAGTTGATTTGATGTATCAGGTTCTAAGGGAGGAGTGATCACATTACCTGGTCAGTGTGGATGGTAGTGGGACTCTGCCATCCACACTGACCAGGGCTTTTAAAGTCTCTGGTGCCAGCCAGATAGCTGTCACATTCATGCCTTCTGTTCCAGTTGCTTATTATACACCTGTGCAACTGCACGCAAGCCTCTCTGTCATCCTTTCCTACCATGCCCTGTACCCTTACACGGAATGAGGGATGGTCTGGTATAATTCACTTTTATGTTATTTTATATGGCGCTATAACGAGCACCTTTGTACAAGCCTGTCTTCATATAAGTATGAAAGTTTCTCTAGGGAGGAAACCTAGAAATAGATATGCTAACATACAAAATAAGCCTATCATTTAAATAAGGGCTTTACCAGATATTGCCAAGATGCTCTCCAAAATGGTTATGACAATTTACATTCCAACCATAGAGGTATAAGCATTCCATACTTGGTCCTTTATTTTATCTTTAACCACTTAAGGTAATTAAATCAATCTTGGAAATAGCTTTTTAACATTTTTAAAGGCATGTTCTTTCATCACCTTCCCTTTGAGAAAAGGGAACTCATTCATTTCCTGCCCATTTAGAAAAATTTTCATGTTTATTTTATTTTTGAGAGAAAGAGAGAGAGACAGAGAGACAGAGCATGAACAAGGGAGGGGCAGAGAGACAGAGGGATAATCTGAAGCAGGCTCCCGGCTCTGAGATGTCAGCACAGAGCCCTATGCGGGACTAGAACTCATGAACCATGAGATCATAACCTGACCTGAAGCCACCCAGAAGCCCCTCTTGTACATTCATTTTTAGGAAACAAAAAATATTTATTTCCCTTTTATTTCTCTCTTCCCTGACTTCTTTCTTCCTTCATTTTGCTTTTCACCATTTTGCCAATCTTACTTATAGAAAACATAAAAGTTGTGCTAGCCATACATCTAAATGATAAAAATTGAAATAATAATATATGTTAACTAGAATTAAATCTAATAAAAAATAAATCTAATAAAATAAAAATAAATCTAATAAAAATCTAATAAAAAATCTAATTAAATCTAATAAAAGCCCAAATCTCCATGTGGACCTTCTAATTGCTCAGAATTTCTGCAAAAATTTCTAATTCTTCCAATATTCCAATAATTACATCTGTTTCCTCAAGCATTTCCAAGAACACACATACATATCTCCCACACCATATCCATGCACCATTATATCACATTTTATTGGATACTTGTGTGCATTATAATTTTTTCCATTGTAAATATAAGATGTTGTGGCTCCATGATTCAGTCAAATAAACCTGAGCTTCTTTGAAATCTACATTACAGGATTCCCTGGCCAGGTGACTATGTTTCTGAGACTTAGTTTCCTCACCTGTACCTCAGACCATTTTTTTAAGGGCGAAAGTGTGTGTGTGAAACCTAGTGCAATTTGGTGGGGATGACAGTCCCCTACGGTACCAGTTGCTGTCTCTTGTCCTTACTCTAACTGAAGGTCAGTGCGTCCTTGCTGCCTTGCATTTCTACTTCAGCTTAGCTGCTTTACTTACCTTCTAGTACATGTATATTGCCTCCCTGCCTTCTGCCTTGCTCCTATGCCTCCCTGCCTTCTGCCTTGCTCCTATGCCTCCCTGCCTTCTGCCTTGCTCCTTAGCTGTGGTACCTGTATTCCTTTCAATCACTGCCAGATGCTAAAGGACATAGCAGAAAGTCAGACAGACTAGGATTCTAACCGCAACCCTGGACCATGTATGTGATGTTCGTGTTATTGCCCTTCTCTGACCCTCAATCTCTTCATCTGGAAACGAAGATGGTGCTTTCTTTGCATGATTTTTGTTTGGGTTACATTTGATAATTTAAGTAAATGGCAAGAAAGGAGAACATTCAGTAAATAGTAGGTGATGCTACTATTTTTTGACACCCCCTTTTCTATTTCTTTTAATTTGTTTTTAATATTCTGTAGTCTCTGTGAGGATAGGGTCATAGTTCATAGTTGTAGCCACAGAGCATAGCACAATGCCTGGCCTCAACTATACTTAAAGACCTGTTTCCTGAGAGAGAGGCTGGGAGGGAAGGAAGGAAGGAAGGAAGGAAGGAAGGAAGGAAGGAAGGAAGGAAGGAAGGAAGGAAGGGAGGAAGGGAGGGAGGGAGGGAGGGAGGGAAGGAGGGAGGGAGGAAGGAAGGGAGGAAAGAAGGGCCAATCAATTATTGGTCTTCTGACTTAAACCCAGTTTTGACCTCCTGCTTCTGCTTTCTACAGCAGGTCAGATTTTGTGGATGAATTTCATCTCTGGCTTTTTCTTAGTATTTCCAATTCCACTTTCAAGCTTCCTTTCCCCAAACGATTACCACTTATGTCTCTTGGTGGGCTTCTCTATAAAATATAAAACCCTAAATATTTTGTTTAATATGTAAACATGTCTGCTATATGGCAATCTTATTATAGATTTTGAAAAGTTTACTGTTTTAAAAATCAGTCCGTTTTATATTTCTATTAAATACAGGTTTCCAAATAAAAGTGCCATTTTCTTTTTTTCTTAAAGGAAATAGTTTCTTCAAAGACATTTCTTATTTTTTCAAAAAAACAGCATAAAAGATCATTTTAAGTCATGAAATCAACCAATACCTAACACTTCATTCATGCTTGTGTATTTTTGGTAGAATTGTTTTTTCTAACATTATTTCTATAAATCTAAATTTTAAGGCTAAAATATTTCCATCACAAGACACTTTGGAGAGAAAGGACTGGATAATTTTAATTTGTATCTTACCTGAGATATGTGGATGCAAAAAGTTTGCCCATGAATTTGTACTACTGAAGAGAATAACGAGAAACAGGCAGAGTTCTTATTAAGCAAATAAAAGGGAAATGTTCTCCACTTGTTTTCAGGAAAATCTGACATGTTTCTTCCCAAAAATTATACAGCATATATTTTACCTATCATTTATGTATCTTAAATTATTTGGTCATTAATCACTATAATTTGAGAATTAGGCTTCCTGATGGAAAAGCCATTAAGAAGGAAATACCTTGGTCCTTATATTCGTACTTTTGATTGTCACTCTATTCTCAAGTACTTGAACATTATCTAAAATTTGAAAACAAAACAAAACAAAACACAAAGAAATAAAGCAAATGTCAGACTTCGCTTTATAACAAAATCAATTCTCATGTATCCGTGGCACTGTGGACGGAAGCAGAGCATTCTGAAGCGGAACCTTTGGATAATCAGAAATCTCATTTTAGTCACTATCACCAACCCTGAGGAGATGTGCTAATAACGAAACTATTTCACTTCCACCTGTCTGCCCTCTGCTGGACGTGCTAACGAGCAGTGAAATGGCTACAGAAGGGACAGCTGGTGTGAGTGGGAAGCTTATTCACAAGTCATCTTTTTATGACTGTGTGTTACATGGAGAAATGATTTTGATTACACTTCTAATAATGCTACATTTATCAGGGACATCACTCTGTAGGGAAAAAAATATAATAAGTTAGTATCATCTGTGAACCTTTTTATCCTCGGCATCTTATCTTCTACACATCAGACTAATGGCTAACACTGGACTCATCGGCTGTAGAAAGGCAGGTCAAGTTTTGCTTTGTACAGGACTGTGATTTGATATTCAGAGCCTGAGAAGCAAAAGGTGTCATTCTGAAAGGGTTTAACCTTCAATTATGAAGACAGAAAAATACAAGAAAAGTAAAAACAAACACAAGAGAATTCGGCTGGTGTGAAACGGCAGCAGAATAGCTCTTGCAGATTTTGCAAGTTTTGGCTGTGCTCCCTGAAAAATCACCAGCAGCAACGCCCTTCAGGCAGCAGCTGTCACTACAGGCAATGAAGCAGCATTGAGAGGAAGAAGGGGGGCTCCTCTGCAGACAGGGAAACAGCTGATGCATAAAAATACAGACTGGGATGAAATTAGCAACAAGTAGCTGACTATTTTTTCTTTTTGTAAAGTTCACTCAGTTACTAAGATAGATGTAAATTAAACTTTAGAGACAATGTGGCATCTCAAGTGGAACTGTGAAGTAATCATAACCCAGAGGCTCAGGACAAGTTTGATTTAAGATCACACTACTTTCAGGCTCTGTTTTGTGATTAGGGTGCATCATATTTAACTAAACCGTTCAGGAAGCGAATTCAGCTACCTATTAAACACGTGACAGTTTCAAAATGCTCAAGATTCTCTGCCCAGCACTCACATTACTCAGCTGTCAAAGTAAAGGGCTCAGATATATGATGTGAAAATTACATTTTAACGAGGTGTCATGTGTGTTTAAAGTTCTTATTCATCACTACATAGTCACAGCTTTTACTGGAGACACAAATGCACCTAATTAGCATATTATAAGGACAGAAGGTTCACCTTATCTGCATTGTTAAACTGTTATGTGTAGGCTTTTTGTTGCTGTTTTAGATTCTATTATCCTCAGCATATATAAGAATGGATACATTTACATAATCTGAAATGGCTTTCAAGAAAATATGGATTGTGTTAGGGAAGCAGAAGAACAGGCATAAGACAGTAACTACATGTCTTTATTATTCTGTCGTTCATACTGATTGTTTGATGTATTTCACTAAATCTCAACCAGTAGACTTTGAGATGTGTTAGGCATGCTGATTTTAGGAAATTTTTGGAAGTGAGCTTCTCTGCCTATTCTTACTGTCAACCTAAATCTACTCCCTCCTTCTTTAGTAGAAAATACTGGAAAACATCTGTATATTTGACAAGGGAAGTATAGATGTTCTGTGGACAGTTTAGAAGCAAACTGGAAAAGCCAACAAAAAGGTCCCACGTTCCACTGCCAGTCATTAATGAATAATGGACTAGCACAAGGCGGTTTGTGACAAAGAACTAAAGAGTTAAAGTCAGTCTATATGTCACTTATAACAGCTAAAGGGAAGTGATGCCACTGATTCCCCCACACTGCATGTATCAGGATTCAGGTAGTTCTAGAATTATTTATAATGCCAACCTGAGAATCATTCAAATAACCTGTGAAACAGCTTAGTATTGTTTGGAGGGTTTTAACGTCTATCTTACAAAACAGCTAACTGAAAGCAGTGAGGAATGTATAGTTCATATTGAATTTTATAAGATAGGAAGGATAAAGGCTTAGTTAAAAGTGCATCTGAAGAAATTTCTAGATCTGATAGCTCTAGGTTTGGTTTTCTGCTCAGAAAAGAACAGAGAAAGCACTTTTGCATTCACTTGTGCATTTCCTTTATACTCAGGTGCTAATGCTTACAAGCATTTCTGATACAGGTGCCCCGAACTGATTCAGCTGTTCAGACAAAATGTATTTTGAACAGAGCATGATTATTACTCATTTCTGAATATGCCACACGTTCCATTTTCTCTGAGTTGAAGAAAATCCTGGAACTCGTCAACTGAAAAATTTGAGAATACGTTCTGAATGTGAAAGTCATTGAACAGTTGCTCACTTTCTTCCCTCTTCTAAGACTAGTGACTTTAATTTCTTCTAATTACTTCTGAAAGAAAGCGCATTAGGTGTTAATGTGCTTTGGCACTTCTCCTTAACACCTGCTCAACTTCCTTTAGGTTACCAAAGCTCAATATAATCTTCGTGAAGAAGGGAAGAAGCTGGGTGCAGGTGGGGGTGGGGAATAACTGGGATGACTCATAAAACTTCTAGATTATAGGAGAGTGCAGCAAAGAGTGAAGATGACAACCTGAGAGGCATATGTGCAATTTTTCCTTTTTAAGTCTATTTAGAGAGAGACAGAGAGAGAGAGTCTGTGCGAAGGGCACAGAAAAAGGGAGAGAGAGAATCCCAAGTGGGCGCTGAGCGGTCAGTGCAGAACCAGGGCTCGAACCTACCAACCGGTGATCATGACCTGAGCTGAAATCAAGAGCCAGACACTTCACTGAGCCAGCCAAGCGCCCCTGCATACATGTAATCTTTTTTTTTTAATGTTTTAATGTTTATATTTGAGGGACAGAGAGTGCACGAATGGGAGAGGGCAGAGAGAGAGGGAGACACAGAATCTGAAGCAGGCTCCAGGCTCTGAGCTGTCAGCACAGAGCCCGACGCGGGGCTCGAACTTGCAGACCATGAGATCATGACCTGAGCCAAAGTCGGGGGCTTAACTGAGTGAGCCACCCAGACACCCCATGCATACATGTAATCTAATTTAACAAATTTTAGGACTAATATTCTTATTTTCATAATATTCTGAATATTAATATGTATTTTAATGCATTCTTGTATTTCCTAAATCATTCAACAAATCTTGGCAGAGCACCTCCTATTTATTTACCAGGCACTCTATAAAGACCTGTAAACCAAAGTGACTGAAGCTATATCAGCAAGATTATTTCAATGTGAATCAAAATCTCATTAGTTCTGGAACAAAAGCTTTTTATAAGCTGGAAATTCTTTGCATTTGTATGTTCTTTACCATTTGAGGCAGAACTCTATTATTAAAAATTGTTTTTACAAAATGTGCAGGTATAAATTATGTGAATAGCAATATGAATAAATACGGACTCATTTTCCACTACATTCATGCTGGAAAACTACAGAAAATGCTGGCAAACTTGCATTAATATAATGCAGAATAAATGATGACAGTTTTGAAAATGTTTTTAGGCAGAAAGGAGAACAAGTTTGAAGCATTTTAAAACTTTGTCCAGAAGAATAGGCCCATTAAAGCACTTTTCAGGGAGAAACTTCACTTAAAATTAACAACTGGGCATTTGAAAGACAAGTTTAAAAAATAAAATTAATTAATTTAAATGGCTATGGTTGAAAACAACCTGTTTCACCTACCACCATTCCCAAGATGGTTTCATTTGAAAAAGAATACAAACAAATGTCCCTAATGAAAGGCAGCAGGATTAGCCCTTTGAGAATGGGTGCTGGGAAAAGTAAGGGAGCAAAGTGAAATGACTTCTGAAGCTACTTTTTAGGATATTTCTGAGACACCATTTTCCTTGATATTCTTCCTTAAAGTTTACCATTTCAAAATTTTAAAAAGGACTCTTGTTAAAAAAGAAAATGCATCTGATTTCATGGTTGAAGAACAGATACAACTTTTTAGAGCACACATCTACAGCAATCTTACAGTGAGAATGACAGATTAGATTTGCATCTAGAGAGTGCCTGGCCTGTGGGGATACTGAGGTCGCTTCCACCAGAGGAACAAATCTGGCGACACAGCCTCAGGAAACATACTTTCCACGACAAGTGTCACAGGAGGGAGCATGAATCTGGAGTTGAGCTGCCCTTCAATCACTGGGCAGGTTTTGAGTAATATGAGTTATAGTGACTTAGTTTCCTCATTTAGAAAATGTGGCTGGAAATGATTTTTGTAGGGTTGGTGTGCAGCTGTTTGATGGTCATTGCATAGATCGTCTCATTAAAATCTAACAATAATTTCCAGAGGTAGGTGTTATTTTTTCCATGTTATAGTTGAGAAAACCCAGACCAAGAGGCTGAGCAATGTGTCCACAGTCAACACCACAGGCAGAATTCAAGCCCAAGTCCTTCAGACTCCCAGGCTTGTACAGAGCTGCATGCTACTTGTGTGGACGTTTCACCCAAGGATTGCTATATATACAAGAGGAACATGTTTGCCCCTTAACTTCTAATACCCAGATCTTTCAATGTATAGAAAAGTGATATTTAGTAGAAGTAGAGCACAGATACCCCTTTGCATAAAAGCTTCAGAAGTGTGAATTTTCATTGATTTAGAGCAAAAATAGTCTGCTTCCAACAGATGGCAACAGCAAACACGCTTCAGATTACAAACTCAGAATTAGACTTCTTGACCCTAACATATTCATGGGAAGTTGGCTTCTGTACATAAACATGTAAGAAGATCCATAGTAAGAATTTACTACAGGCAATTTCTTTGAAAAATGTCAGCCTAATTTACTAAAGAAAAACACCCACCTGAAACTGTCTGTGAGGAGTGAGACAAACAGCCTCTATCAATGCTAATTGAAATTCTCACATCCACACCGACGATGCATAAAATTTACTTCTAACAGTTATTCTTTCACCTTTAAACTGCAGTAAGTCCACACCAAAATACTAGCTTTTCAATTTCAGCATTCATGCATGGAAATTGATAATATTTCTTGCGATTATATTTACAAATTTAATACAGATGAAATCGTACTCGTTGCAAAACAGACAAGGTCTTCATAGATGGAATCTTACTCACTGCAAATCAGACAAGGCCTTTATTGTCTTATAAAAAGAGAGAAAACTGAATCTCCTGGCATAAGTTAGGAATTTGTTTCAAAAGCTGAACTTTATCATTTCTCAATGTTTACCACTTTAATATCATCCTTTTAACAAACCTGAATACTAGTACGTTTGGGCAAAATAGTTCATATTTTAACTCCCATAAAGAGACAGACACATAACATCAAATGAAATAGTGTACTTTTCCTTATGTCGACAATTACAAAGACTTATCCTATATATGTATACACACATATGAGTTTATTACTGTACATTAGAAAAATCTTTGTGTCATGCATCTAAAATGAGACTCTGGTATCACCTTGCTCTTTAAGGATAAGTTAGAAAGCTAAGAAATTGATTCAATTCATCAAATCTAAATCTAGAATGCTAATTAAATATAACCTATTCATTATTCTATATAAAAATAATGTATAATCTTTGCTATAAATAAAATTTGAAGTACGTTACCATCCCTTCTTCACTGATTAACCACAAAATATGAATTATTATTTCTTTGGAGGCAATTAGAAATTACGTCCTAATGTAATTTAAACGTCAGAAAAGGCTAAGAACCATACAGAGCGTTTTCACTAACAAGATATAAATTTTAATTTAAGAATATCACAGCTATGAAAAAAATATTTTCTCAGAGTACTGCAGATGGTTGATTCTTGCTTAGGTTTTCAACTGAAGGGTGTCTTGAATTGAAAAAAAACTTACCTATACAGTGGTGAGCCAGGTACTGTACTAGGTCTAGGAGATTTTTTGAGGATTTAGTAAGGAGAAGTTGCTTTTGTTGCTATTGCATATTTAGGCTTCTCCTTCCATAAGAGGTAGTTCAATATAATACCAGCATTGCTGGCTATGGAAAGAATTGCTGTCACTCTGACCAAGGCCTTTCAGATTAGAGAAAAGGCCAACTAATTTCTCATTCTATCAGAATAAGAAGTGGAAAGCTATTCATTCATTCATTCATTCATTCATTCATCCACTTATTCAACAAAGAGTTACTAACCCTTTATTTTATATATGCCACATATATACTAGTGCCACATATATACTAGTGTAATATATATATATATATATATATATATATATATATATATATATATAAAGGATGGGTAAAGGTCACTGGCCATATGGAACTTAGAATCTATTTGTGTAAGAAGATATGTATATAATGAAATAGTTAGGAAGCAGAATGGCATGCTAGTAAAAGCATGGTAAAAGCAATGCAGAAAATAAGTAATATTAACATGTAAGCACTGAAAGAATATAATCTATGAACTGCTATATTACTATCAAAATTCAGATACCTGTACCTTAGTTTTCCAGTACACTTTATCATGAAGAAGAGCATTATTGGTAGTTAAAATAATTGAATCTCTAAACTAAGATAATTCTTTTCAGTTATATACATAAAAGTTTAAGATAATAGAGCAATTTGTCACTATCTTTAGACAATATTAAAAGGAAACAGTATGTCCTAGAGAGGAAAAAGACAGTTTCAAATAATTGAAATTAAAAACTATTTGTGGTTTGTTCAAAATAGTGTTTTGCATTGTTGTTTCTTACAAAATTGAGGTCTGTTTTTCCTCTATTTACCAGTTATAAACATTTTTCTGTATACGTCCAATTAGGTACACTCAGACATATCTACACTCGAACTGACAATGTTCCCAATAGGAGTGGTCATATACAAAGCTGTCTGCAAAGTGAATATATTGGCGTAGGGCTCCCGAAGCATCATATCAAGGCAGCCCTTGACATTTTTCCAAGTGGAGAGGGCATGTCACAATTAATTAGACAGGATGGCATTCTATTTTAGCAAAGTTTTTGTGCACTTCCCTACACAAAGAGCTGACCAGCTGATAATAAAAATGTCCTTCAAAGAAGGGCTTAAGATTGGAGACTAAGCTACACAAAGAAGAGAAAGTTTCTTATACCTTTTTTTAACAGCTGAAAGTGATTAATGACAACATTTTTAGACGAAAAGACAATGAACAATTTGCAGGTACATAGGCCAGAAGGCAGACAATAAAGGTAGTCTAATCATATGTACAAGAAACTTATTGAAAACAAACTATAAATATTTCCCCCTTGAGTATCATCAAAAGTCAAACTTACCTGATCGACTATCCAGAGGTCCAAAATCCAAAGAATATTTCACGACGTGATAGTTGTTCCAAACATAAAGAAGGTTGTCCCTGGGGTTGTAATCCACAGCCGCTATGTACTGGTATGAATTGGGAAATGGTACATCCACCAAACTATCCTTACTTTGGTCAGTGTTATAAATGTAGTCAATCTTATTCCCTGTGGCCTCATTGTCATCATCCTCATATACAGATTTGACCACATACAGAATCCCGCAAATCATAAATGCGTTGGAAGCTGATCTTTTATCATATGCAGTATCCCATGTCCCTTCAATCCGTAGAGTATAAGGGTTCAATTGACTAATGACAATTTTACCATTGTTTTGTTCTGTTGCATAGATCACCCAGAGCCCATTTTCATCCACTGCCAGGTCTATGTCAGATTTGCCTCCCCATCGGTAAGGAGAGGTATCATGGTAATTGGCATTTGCTATGATAGCCTCTCCACTCTTTATCCTAGTCCGCAAATCAAACTTTACTATGTTCCTGGTGCGTTCTTTGTTGAAAAACAAAGCTCCATCATACACTACAAATCCTGTGCCATCCACCCTGTGAGGGAGCTTGTAGGTTGTAGTTGGCCTTCCAGCAATGAAGTCATCCTTGGATGAGTACTCAGTCAGGGTATCAGTTCTGTAGGGAGTCCAGGGCATATAATAAATCTTGTCAGAAGCCTGCAGAGGGTCTTTGCACCATGCCCCAGACTGGTGGTCAGATTCAAACAAATGTTCACTCTGGTATACTCCTTTTAGTAGTCCAGGGCAAAGAAAAACTGTTGGAAGGGAAAGAATTAAAATAATAAATATATTAATTTTAATATTGTCACATATTCTTAGTTTTTACCAAATGGACTGTACTTCTAACAAGAGATACCCACCACCACTTAATTATTTTGCTGCATTCTTCTGAGTATGCAAACCGTCTTACATATTGATTTTGACTTTTGTTCAAAATCATTTTGATTTCATCTGCTGAAAAATGTGGCCTCTCCATGAGTAGTTGTGTTTTCCTTTGATTTTTACCTTTGTAAACATGTTATACAATATTTTTGGATAGACATATATAGATGTGATGTACGTCTATGTATTTTACAAATACAAAGGTGTATATAGAATATTTTTACTTATCTTATTTGGAATTTAAATATATGTATATTGATTTCACTCTGATATTAGCCATTCAATAATTTATCATTAAGAAATAAATATAAATCCAATAGTAAATAAGTATAATAATAAAGGAAAAGCAAAGCCCTGTAGTACAGGCCACTGAATCTTCTAGCAAAAAAACTCTTAAAGCTTCTATAGCACACACAGAGCATGCAACCCATACAATTAAAAATGAATGATGGATGGATACTGGGAGGAAAAAGAGAAAGGAAGAAAAAGAAAGGAAAGAAGGAATAAGAAGAAAAGATGAAAGGTTACAGAGAAGAACCCAAGATCTAGATTTTAATCAGTTAAAAATGTCCTGTTAAATACAGTAGTATTGGAACTTAAAAACATGTACCTTTTACTGTTACATGAGAAGAACATTAAAAAACAAGATTACTTGCTACAATATTTTGCTGCTCATACTTCAGATCGAAAATGGGCAGGAATTATCTGATTCATTTGATTTTTAGTATGATTCAGTAGCGCATTCTGTGAATAGTGGTAAGAAGTTTTGGCTGGCTTGTAATGAAGGGACCATAAAGCAATGTTTCCCAGAGAGTGGTCCTTGAAGCACCTGTTTCAAGTGGATATTACACAGAAAGAAAACAGGGATCCTTAGCCATATGTTTAAGAAATATCATATTAAATAGAATTGTGGCAGAGACTTGAATAACTTTAGTGCATTAGCGAATCTCCAAGGCAGAAGTGAGCGGGGGGGGGGGGGGGTGAGCAAATTTCACAAACTAATTTGATCGTGGAGCCCCCTTCCACAGAACCTGTTTAAAGTGTAGTGTTCTGTTGAACCTGCTATGGGAAACACTGCTCTAGTATTTTTTGCAAAGAAAACACACTGAAAAATAATCATGCAGTCCACTGTTCTGTTTGAAGTGATTAGAACTGTATTGGATAGAGCAATTAAGAAAGCATAAGGAATTTGGATGTTGACCCATATTTTAATGATTAAAGTATTATTCTCTTGTTATTAGTGATTAGGTGTTCAACAGCAACTATAAGCCTGGATCCAATGGAAAACAATCTAAGATAAAACTCAGCTAGGATGTGCAGGTTATTAAAAAGGAAAGTATATTATTAAAGTGCCCAAAGTTTTACTTTTGTAGAAATGAAAAGTTTCAGGGCAAAGTTGGCTACCAAAATCTTCCATAGCAAAGATAGAGGGCCATCATCAATTTA
This sequence comes from Acinonyx jubatus, assembly GCF_027475565.1. Lineage (NCBI taxonomy): Eukaryota > Metazoa > Chordata > Mammalia > Carnivora > Felidae > Acinonyx > Acinonyx jubatus. The sequence continues at coordinate 152,079,637 of NC_069382.1, forward strand.
TACTCAATAATAAAGTTGATGATTAGAAGAATTTCACAGGATTCTAATATGATGGCTATAATTATAAAGAATTGGATAGGCATTGTGTCACCATTGCATATAAACTTTAGGTTTGTTAATAATCAGCCCATGGTAACTAAATTAATTTATTATAAGGCATTTCAGAAAACTATCTCCCCTTTTCCCCAAGTAGTTAAAAATTAAAGGAATGGGGAAAATCACACCAGAGCTATGGAAAATTATCTAGTAGAGAAATAAAAACAGATCTAAAGTATTCACTATCCATCACCATCTACCGGATTTCTAACTACTTATTTAAAAGTAAAGAGGAAGAAAATGCACGGTTGAAATTTTTACATGATTAAACTGTTTTAGGATAAAAGGATCAAACCAGCACTGGTCATCACAACAGATTAAAGTGAAGTTGAGCAGCAGAAGTAGTAAATAAATTTTCATAAAATCGATAAGAATTAATACAAAATTATTTTAACTAAATGTTAAACTGTTAAATAACTTAGCCTATAAATAGTATATAATTTATGAAAGGTATTTAATTACCTTTTTGTTCCACTTCTATTGGAGAGAGAGAAGTACAGAGAGAAAGGAGAAAAGAGAATAGATTAATGGTACGGTATTGGCCAAGCACTTTTTATTCACCTCTTCCAAACTGAAAGTTAATAATTTATTTCATTCACACTTGCTTTTTGAACATAATGTTTTTTTAAAAAAACATTTCCCTAGTAAAATTATTTGTTAAAAAAGCAACCATATTATAAACTTAAAAAAAATATAGTACAGACTTGGAAAATGTAAGGCAAAAGTTAATCAAGCTAAGATTGAAAAAAACAAAAAACAAAAAACAAAAAAACACAACATACAATTCCAAACTATAGACATAGGAAATTAAGATTCATAATAAGAACACCAATATTTCCCTTTTAAAGTTAGGAAGGTAATTATACATATAAAGCTTTCAAATAGTTTGACTTGCCTCATTTATAAAATATTATAGTTTATATCACCATTTAACATAATAGTCTTGCTTTTTACCCATCTCAAGGATTGATCTCTTCAGAAGAAACTACTCTGTAACTTGTTTCATAAGGCCTAAGATTTTCCATGTCAGTTTTATGAGAAATAAACCTCATGTGGTACACATTAACACGGAATTCCCTCACACTAAATAATGGATTCAGAATCTTTATTGAAGAAACTTTCTCTCCCTCCCACTCATCAATATTTGATATTATGGAAAAATATCTTTCAGAAAAATCTGTTATCAGAGGGTTGACATAAATCATGAGCCACCTGTTCTGGCCTTTTCTGAAATTCTTAACTGAATCAACATACTCTTGTAAGAATAAATTCAGATCCTCAACCGTGTTATGGCTATGCATCTTTCAAATTAGATCCCATTATTATTTTTAAGGTACTGACCAATTCAGGTCAGGGAAAATTCTGAGAAATTGTAGCATTCATGTAACTGATCAAGCAGCATCTTGTTTATCTTATGAACATTTCTCTCATTAGAGACAATTTGCCCAAATCACAAAAAGAAGAAAAAAGGACCAACAAAAAACAAGAGGAAGAGTTGGAGGGGGGATGGGTTCATAACACAAACTTAAAAATCACAGATTGCAAATGATAGATGTCTAAAAAACTTTCAACAGAATGGATAAACCAAAATAGTATTGCACAATAAATAAAACTCTAAGGAAGTTTCAAAACACAGGAGAAATACTGTTTGGGTAATTGCATTTAGGTGAGATTTTGTGCTTTGACCTAAGCTGTTGTCTTCTGTTGTCAAAATCACATTCATTTCTCCCCATTCACTTTTTTGAAAGCTCAATGTTAACATGTGTTAGAACGCAAAGCTAGTATATGCCAAAAGTTATGCTTAAGAAGTTGCAAATGTAGTTTTTTAAAAAGATTCCTTATCTCATTAATATACAAATCTTATTTTAATAGTATTTCTAGGACTCTTTTAGCAATTCTATACTCTTACAATTTATCATTATGTTCAAACTTTATTGAATGACTGCAGTGTTCATTGGACTATATGCCTCACTACATATCAGTTAAACTCTTAAGACATGCACTTCATGCTCTGACTAGAATACTAACAAATTTGGGTTCAGACTGACAACTAGAAGAAGCATAACTAAGCACCTTAAGAAATTATTCAATCAATAGTCTCAAAAGTTTGGACTCAAGGCACATTACAATGAAAATGGAGGTTGGAAGTGGGAAGTCACACTAAAGTTGACATTTTTTTCAACAACTAGGTTACAAAAGAATTTCTAGAACTAATTTTGTTCCTTGAAATACATCTAAATATATATCCTTTGAGAACTGTATATAGAAGGTTTATATTCTGAAACATCAAATGTATACTCATACAACTTGAGTTTTATTTTACATAAAACTCTTCATATTATTCTAAAGCACAGTTACCCTAACTTCTTGGCAACTAGTATTTCTCTTTTCAACAACTACTAAATGAGGAAGGTGGGATATGTGATCAAAAGTATTGATATTTGTTATTCTCATCGCTTCTCTGCCTTTTGGTTAAGATCAAGTGATATTTGTTATCCTGTAAATACTATCTTACAATTTAATGGATATTGTTATTATTTTTAAAAATTTTAATGGTTATTTATTTCTGAGAGAGAGACAGAGTATGAGCGAGGGAGAAGGCAGAGAGAGATGGAGACACAGAATCTAAAGCAGGCTCCAGGCTCTGAGCTGTCAGCATAGAGCCTGATGCAGGGCTCGAAACCACAAGCTGTTAGATCATGACCTGAGCCAACGTCAGATGCTCAGCCAACTGAGCCACCCAGGCATCCCTGGATATTGTTATTTTTAAAGACCTTTTACTTCTATCTTCTCAATTGTCATTAGGTAAAATTTTAATGCTCTGGTCTCAGTCTAAGAATTGGTATAAGCTGCAGCTTAAGTAAAGCGTGCTTCTGTTACTTGCTGGTTACTCAAAATTAAGATTTATTAGGCAGTTTCATTTTGGAGAAAATTATTGTGTTCTTGCCTATGTCATGACTGGCTGTAGCTCATTTATCATTTATTTGCTATTTTCAAGACTCTAGTAAAACAATCCTATAATTTAAGTAGAAACAAGCATACACAAATCATATTCCCTTTAACAAAAATTGGCAAGGCAAACATAATTTGTCACTGAAAAGCTTAGTAAGATTGAGGATTAGCCAGTCACTGTCCATCATGTGGTTCTGACTCTAGAAGCTTCTTTCCCCTGGGGAAACAAACAAACAAACAAACAAACTGTATGGACACAAGTTAACACCCTTGACACTATATCCTTCATAATGCCTGGTGCATAAGTACTCAGTGAATAGCTGCTGAATTAATATATAATCCAAATAGAGGTGATTAATTCTGCTTCTTAACGTTTTAAGCATGTAGTAAAAAGAAAAAAATGGTGAAAAGAATCCAGATTTGCTATATATAATCATATGTGCAATGTATTATGTGTACAATGCCTTTGTATTTTAATGGATGTGGAGGAAGGTGCAATTCATGTGCAATATGTATCTCCAACTAATTAAGTGTAAAACTGGAGGGAAAAAAAGGGAAATAAGAAAAACTATACGAATAGTCTTGAGAATTATATCGGAGAGAACAAAGTGTTGCTATAAAACAGCCTGTAATGATCTAAAAACACAGACCAAAAATACTCCCTTCTCTCCTCTCTGTAATGAGATCATAAATAAATGAATCGTACGGTGAGATCTGTGTTCAGCCTTCTTCAGTACCTCCTGTCTTTTGGTCTGGTCCAATATCCTGAATTCTGGCATTATAGTGTCACTGTTCATTTCCAATCCTCTGTGGAACTAGTTACTCTCTTTTTTTCTCTCTTCACTTTTAATCCCCAAACTATTTTTATTGTCCATTCAGCCTCTGCAAATATGTTTATATATTTCCTCAAAGTGATTTCATTGTTGTCCTTTGTCAAACTTAATGTTGTAAGCTATATCCTGTGGTTAGAGTAAATGACAAATTCAAACTAAGGGTAATTTTATTCTGTATAAAAGGCAGAAACAGGAAAGAAAAAAAGACTAGTAAATTTTCTCTTTATTTCCCAACAGTTCATAAAAGAGAAATAATATATAGCCAATAGCCATGTTATTGTTTAGAAAAAATAAGATGTTATTAGTTCTATCCATATCTATACCATATGCAGTACTTTTGAATTGCATTTTTTAATTAGAAAAGGTATGGATGAGAGAGCATATGCACGCATTGCCAGTCTTTTCCAAATTGCATTGCAAATTACAGAGAAATAAAATTGTTGCGTGCTAAAAATTGTTAGAACTAAATTGTCATAACTAAGAACTATGAAATTGTATCTAATTCTAATATAGGTTAAATTTTCTTTTATTTTAAACTGTAAGTCGTACTAGATATTTTCCATCCATGTTATATAATCCAATGATGCCTCTATATTTCTGTAACATACAAATAAAAATGTTTATGGGGAACAAGAGATAGTTATACAACATTAAAAATTATAAGTACCTTTTTTATCATTTAAATTTATTATTATTTTAAACAGCATTATTTTCTTGGTTACATTTGGCTTGGACTATTAAAATACCCTTATCACTGGCCAGCTGGGCAGTGAAGGAGACAGCAATAAAGGAAACTAAGTGAGTAATAAAAAATCAGTCTTGGATGAAAATTTGCTGGTGTATCATCTATAAAAAAGGCCATCTATAAGTGAATAATCAGAAGTTTACAATAATACTTTCACTTCTATACCACTCTATACTTTAACAAAATGTTTTCATACGAATCACTTGATTTAGTTCTTCAAACAACACTGTGATGTGGTATTTGTTATTCCTACATCAAAGATGATTCAACAAAAACTCAAGGGTTAAAGGAGTTGACTAAGAACAACCTTGACAGATGGAAGAGTCTGTCATTTGTGTAATAAACACTGGCTCTCACTACCTGTAAACTCAATGAAAGTGTTTGTTGCATTCTTGCTCTCCATTTCCTTTCTGTCAAGAAATTCATGTGAGAGTGCACTTTGGAGGATATATTTAACACAAATGGAATCTTCCTGAGGGTAAGCACTCTGTTACAAGAACATTCGCTAAGCATGTACCATGTGCCATATATTGCCCTGAAGTTTTTCATACAGTACTCATTCAATCATCTCTGAGAAACCTTATGAAGTAGATATTCTCTTTATCTTAACTTTTTAAATGAAGAAACAGGTCCCTTCCATCTGTCTCAAAGAGGCACTGCTCTCTGATTAGTGAGTGGTAGAGTTGAAATTCAAATACAAGTGATCTTATCCATTGTTGCATCTCCAATATGCAGCACGTAAGAAAAGCTCAATTAGTGTTTCTTAAGCCTCCATGCAATGATGAGTTGTACTGTAGTATTTTCAGGGAATGAGACTGCATGTCATATTTTTCAGGGCTTTTAACCCTGAGACTACTGATGCAAAGCCTCTCCAAAGAAGACAAAATAATAATAATTTTCTAAAAAAAAAAGTTTCCTCATTTCTTGCCCAAGGAAACAAGATGTTTCTTATCACCAGAAACAAAAATGCGCTGAATACCTCATGTCCTGTTAATTCTCATTATTCTGAAACAGAGAAAATTCTCTTTTTCTATTTCACATACACCAATAAAATACAGAAGCACTTCAGTAAATAGAAATAAAAAAGACCTGTAAAGTTCATTAATTTTGGTATACTTCATATCAAAAATTCTGACAGACATCTGTCTCTTTCAATAAACAAGGTGCTAATCCTTTATTTAATGAAAAGACATGGGTAATCTCTGCAGCTCAGCTTCTAAATTATGTTTTTCAAGTAATAGCCGTGCACTGGTGAATAAAAGTGCTGCCCAAGCACCTCTGTATTACAATGGCTTTATATAATGTGTTTCCAAAATTATTACCTTCTAATGAATTTCATCTTGGAGTATGTAGATTGAAAATGTCAATAATTTACAAGATGCTTTCAGTAGCCACATTCTAATTCAAACACTTAAATACAATATCAATAGAGGGTGCAGAAACTGAAACTACTTTTTATTTTGTATTAACTTGCCATCCTTTTGATGGATCTGTAAAATCTTCCTGCTAATTTAGCCTTTTAAAAGAAAACGGAGCTATTAGTAGGCTCTTTGGAGAATATATCAGAAAAAGCTTCTAGTAAAAATAATAATTTTTCTAAAATATTATTGGTAGTAAAGACAACATTACATTTGGTTCATCAATGATGTACCCCCATCATAATGACCTGTTACCAGTGTGTAACAACAGCATGGCATTTAAAGTTGCTGAACAAGAAACAAAGGCAGAGTACCCTCAGAGTGTGTAAGACTATAATGTATATTTATATTAGGTCCACTGAATGTACTTGTTATTTGCAAGACCTTTAGAGCTTCGAATACAGAGACATGTAATTATAATCATAACACCTAACTTACTGAGTGTGTAACTATGTGAATAGTTTTCCTGAGGATCTTCTTATTTAATCCTCAGAGAAACTTTGTGGATTTGGTGGTTCTTTTACGAACATGTTACAGACAAGGAACTGATCTCTGCCTCAGGAAAAATTGCAGTCTAACAATTGGTGATTTTCAGTGTACTTATTTACCAACAATAAGCTATTTTTAAATGCTTGCAGAGGAACTTGTGTAAAGAGATAAAAAACATACAAAAATAGGAGTAGCAGAGAGAGGGCATCGTTAAGAGAAGTTGTAGTTAAAAATAAAACAACAGTTTGACTACAAACTGTTCTAACTTCTTGTGTAAAATGTCATCCATTTGTTCCTGAGAAATATATTTTTGACTGATTCCTGTTACTAGGTTCTATGCATCCAGCTCTGGAGATGCAATAAATGAGATCTTTAAAATTCATCTAATCTAATCCTACATACTTAGTAAATATGTTGTAATTACTGTGGTTTGGGGGCTGAATTCTTTTAGATGTCATTTATTCTCAGCCAATATGTTACAAATAAAAAAACAAATGAAGCCAGAGAATTAGATATTAGCCCCAAATCACAATTTACTTTTAAACTCTTAATAGTATTAAAAACAAATTAATACATAATGTAATTTTTTTTATTTGTTTCACAATTTTATGTATTGTGAGGGCAGGAATGACTGCTCTAATTTTACTGATGAGAAAGATCAGAAACTGAAAGAAATCAAGTTACTTTACTTTTTTTTTTTACTTTATTTTATTTATTAATTTTTTGAGAGAGAGCACACACAGGATTTTTCCATTTCTATGTCTTATTAATCCTATAGCCTAATCATATTCTTTATAATGGTTTATTCATTCTTATTTCATATACTCCACACTTCCATATATTTTTCAACTTTCTCTCACTCTGTTGCCCTTGTTCAGAATGCCTCACATCTTCTCCTATTTCTAGTTAAGCCAAATTCTACAGTAGGTTCGAAGCTCTTCCTTCATGATTACTGCTTTATTTAGCAGTCCCATGTTGAATAAATGTGTGATTTCAGCTTAGTTTGTGGGGAGGGAGGTGTCAATAATGTTCTAGTCTGAGGATTGGCAAACCTTTTCTGCAAAGGGCCAGATAGTATGTGACACTTTGAGAGACACATACAGGCTGCACTGCATAGCTGCTGTCATCACCATTGTCGTCGTCTTTTTTTTTTTTTTTAACATCTCTTAATTAAAAAGTGTAAAAGGTATACTTAGCTCATGGGCTAGTAGAAAGACAATCCAATGGATGTTTATCCCATGGACACTGCTTGCCAATATCTATTCTAGTTCATTTCAATTATGCTGTCTCATTTACCATTCTCTTGGCACCCGATATTTTTGCCTTCTCCTGGAAGCATTTGGAGGTTCTTGAAGGCAGAATAGTCTATATCATACACCAGGCATTACTGGGTTAGATTTCACTGTCCTGTTATAAGTGGTGGTAAATAAATGTTGGCACTGACATGCTTTTAAAACCACAGGCAAATGGCTCCAAATATAAACTTTGTATGGTTTTTTCAATGATATCAACAAAAGAGAAGAAGACAAATCTTACAGATAGCAAAGCGTGTCTTTCATTTCTGCTAAGAAGGCACAAAAATTCTCCATAGGTAGAACATCTTATCCCTCTACAGTGGAGTCCATTATGTCTTTAGCTACCTATATAACTGCACATTGCAAAATATTTATTCTACAATCAATTGCTAGGATGATTTTGTAATCTCTGTGAAGTTTCTCCTTAATATTAAAACAATAAGTTTTAATATTAGTAAAATAGTAAATAATGCTATTTACTTAGCATTTATACTATAGCAGCCTATTTGCCAAATATATTATCTATATCATCTTATGCAATCTTCACAACAACTCTGTTGAGATTATAGTCACCATTATACAGATGGGGAGACTGAGTACAGAGGCCATTAACTAGCAATTGGTAGAGGTGGTATTTGAACTTCTAAGCCTACACGCTTAACCTCTATGCTTTGCTCTTTGGCTAATAAGAAAGGGATTAGGGCAAAAATAATGAGGATAACTAATATTAATTGAGTGCTTACTGTTTACTAGCTTATGGTTTTAAATAATTTACACGTATTATCCACTTAACAATTACATTGCTGCCATAAAGTAGACAGTATTACTACTTCAATATTGGAAAAAAAGAAACCATGATACAGATAAATTAACATGACAGACCAGGATCCAATGCCAGGCCTCTGATATCAGAAACCAAGTGCTAAACCACTATCTTACAAGTACATGGTACTTGCATTATTTGTTATCGTTGAATAATTTCATTAACTGAGCGAGGGAATAGAGTTCTCACCTACCTCTATTACTTTCTAAGTGCCAGCCCTGCTCTACCCATTAAGTTATATTTAATGGGTATAGAAAATACCGTTTTTGATGTCCTGCTGTCAGTGACAATATCTGATTGTGATTTCAACAAAGAAACAAAAAGTTTTTTAAAGTTAGTATTAATAACTAGCAATAATGCATATTGAAAAAAATTATTATACTGATTTTTTGCTAAAGAACTTCTCAGAACCATCTAGTTAAGATCTGTTTTCAGACGAGGCTTTCTTTGGATATCTTTTAGGGCAGAGTCAGATTCCAGACTCACAAGGCACAGTTGGTCACTGTAAAGTGAGGGGCCAGTGTTTGACTTAAATCAATAATGTCTGCAGAGGTGAAACAAACGCAGGGGTAGAAGGATTAAATGTGCCAAAAAGGAAAGTGGCATACATAAAATCGTTTGCTACTTTTTTTCCTAATTGAAGGGAAAAAAACATGTTTTATTAATTTTGGAGCTTAGAAAACTGTAGAAGTAGCAGTTTCCTCATAGGAGTTTCCTGTTTCTTTAATTCTTCAGGGTCCATCATAGTGTATCTGTGACAATTCTGTGTCAAGATGCCCCTGGCCCAGCCAAACATAGTAAATTGTGTAGTAAACAATTTCTACTTATTTCATACTTGCAGTGGAAAACATTCACAATGGGGTCTAGCTCAACAATGTTATAATATTTGACCCAGGAACTGTGTGCTCCTGAGAAAGAGGGCAGATTCTTCACAATCTGGTTTCCTTATGGACTTACGTCCTTCCTTTGAAAGACAGTGACAGAAGGAATGAAGATTCCTTAAACAAGAGTTGTGCATTAGCTAGGTCAAAGTGAGGTAGCAAAATGAGCAGACAGCCCCCAAATGTATGTAATGCAGTACAATACCCAAAGCTAAGATATTAAATCTAAAATTAAATTAAACAGACAACAAAGTGTGTTTTCCCTCCCATTCTTTATAACACTCAAACAACATCTGTTCAGTAATTCACTGAATGCACTTTTTGTTTATTTTACTGAAATGTGTCAGTTGAGAGGAAAAACAGAGTTTTAGGGAATGAAACAAGTCATTACGTATTTATTTTCCTATTGGACTGGTGGCAACATACTTCACTGTCTGTTTAAACTAACTAGCCTCCAACTGTTTGTAGAAGCAGCTCCCTGTAAAGGATCGTAAGAATGAATTTGCTGGTTAGAGCACCACGTAAGGCACTATCAGTGGTATAATATTATTAGTGTCTATTGTTGTTGTTTACTTTTTAGTGAAATAACCTTCCTTGGAGACAAAATTAAATAAGAAAGCAATTGATATCTAGTCAACTGCAGTTGGTATTTAGTAAAATTTTAATTTCTTATGTGTAGGCGCAACATGAAGTATATACAATGATTATGAAGTATTTATGTAAGTACTATTATTATGTCTACTGTATTAGGTCATTATTTTAAAAAGTACAACATTAAATACAAACACATTTCAGATAGAAAATATATCTCCTTAGAAACCCTCACACTGTGACATACTCTGTTTATCTACTAGAAAGTTAGTTGTACATATTCAAGGACTCTCTCCATTTTCTTCACTGCTGTGTCCCACCATCCAGAATAGTACCTGGAATGTGGAAGCTATTCAGTAAATAGTTTGAATTCGTTGAATCAGTACATCTCTTACCTTTGATGCTTTTGAATAAGTGGTATAACTTTACTCATATTACCAAAGGCAAAATAAAGGGAAACGAAATTTTAAAATAAAATGTAGATGTGGATTGTGTAACTGCTATGCTGAAGTGAATATTTTCTAAATATGAGGATTAATAAATCCATGTGATTTTTAGCTTAATATCTAATTACTAAAACAAAACAAAACAAAAAAACTACTATACTCTGTTCCATTGTGCTACATTTTACAATAATGAATACTGAAAATAAAATAGCTTGCAATTTTGGGCATTTTTAAATATGAATGAATAAATGCATAATTTGAAACAAGCATTTACGACAATAGCTAACAGTTGTTGAATGTTTACTGTGTGAAAACACTATTAACTCATTTAATTATCAAAACAGCTCTTTAAGGTAAGTATATATTGTCACCATTTTATAGATGAAAAAAGTATGGGATAGAGAAATTAATTAACAAATCTTAAGGTCACAAATCTAGTAAGAAACAGAACTAGGATTTGAAAAAAGATAATCTTGGCTGTAAGATTTATGCTCATTGGATGGTCTGCATAGTCTCCCAAGAAGATTACTGGTCATTTTATATTGACTAATTTTTCTCACCCAGAAAATGAAGTAACACAATGGTGCGATACACTATTTCAAACTTAACAAAGTTTGAAAAGTAGATTCAAAGTATGATATTTTGCATGAAATCTCAAGTTGTGAATTTTGGCTGATTTGCCACTTATCGAAAAACTACGTGACCTCCGAATCTGGTATCTACTTTTATTCTACTTTGCTTTTACTTTATTTTATTTTATTATCATTCTTTTAAGAGAGAAAGAGCATGTCAGTGGGAGAGAGGGGCAGAGGGAGAGGGAGGGAGAATCTTAAGCAGGCTCCATGCTCAACAAACAGCCTGACATGGGGCTCCATCTCACCACAGACCATGAGGTCATGACCTCAGCCAAAATCAAGAGTCAGAAGTTTCACTGACTGAGCCACCCAGGAGCCCCTGGTATCTACTTTTAAGCAAATGACATATACATTTGGAAATAGAGTATGGAGGTAAGTTTTACGTTTCTTAGATTTCTCACATGGTATTTTTTCATCCCAAACAATGGTGTCTTAACTCACAAGTCTTCCCTGAATATCAGCTCACTTGTTACATGTGTAACATGGGTTCATCAGATCATGGTGAGGTTCTATGCTCTATTGTGTCTACCAGTTTTAGAGAGGAGAGATGTGAGATGGGAAATAATAAATCCTTCACAACAACAGTAAGAATCAAGAGCTTATACCATCAAAGGAAAAAGAGAATATAAAATTCTGGTGTGCAGCAGCCTATGAGAATGGGTTTTCCTTCTTTTTGAAATCAAATGTAGTTTCTACAACTACTGAAGAACTGATGTCTGCACATCATGTCTAAGTTAAATTTATGCATTTGGAGAAGCCAGCAGGTCTAATGAATCTTCTCCCTCAGCTTAGTCAACTATATATTGTCTATTTGAATTCAGGACCATTAAATACTTGCAAAGTGTTTACTGCTCTATACATATTATTGGTCCTGTCACTGAACGGTGCCCTCTCTCTGTTTTATAGCTAATGTAGCATTTCTCCATGGCATCAATAGATTAAAACATTTACTACCAGAAAAAGTATGTGAAAACGGAACAAGCTCATTTTGCTACAAGCTAACTCAATAAATCTGTCTAGTTTACTGATGTTCACTTTCATTTAAATTGGTACATATTTATCTTGCACACTTCAAGAAGGCAGAGAGATAAATTGTTTTTCTGCTTTTGCTTCTGGCAGCAATGCTGCTTTGTTAATATTAATAAATGGCAGTTTAATAGGACCAGATCTATATTTCTGATATGTACTTGGGAATATTCAGAAAGGGCCAATGAAGGGTATATTAAGACTTTAAAAGATTTTATTTATCGTTTCTAGAGCCATATGACTGCTTCACTAGAGAAAGAAGCAAGACAGTTGAAGCTAATTGGTTTAATTTTATGACGTTTGATGCCTTTCTTAACGCTACCACCAGAAAAAAACGGGTCATTAACAAACTTAGTTTATTTGCATTTGGACAAATAAAATTTAAAGCAAATTCAGTCCATAGTCTTAAACTCATAATGGAAGGGTAAACAAAATGTTTGAAATAGTCAGCACTTCTCTTGACAGTATTGTAGAGGGAGAGGGTTTTTTTTTTTTTTTGGTCTTTTTGTTTGTTTGTTTTGTTTTGTTTTGTTTACTCTGAAGACAAACAAATTCTTGCTTTTTCCGGTCCCTTTTCTCCCACAGAAGATGGTTGTAGACATGGTTTATGTAATTGATCGTCCACCACCATTCTGACCAGGTAGTCAAACATGCAAAAGTTAGAATAGGTGCATGGGATAATACAACCTGTTTTCTCCCAGTTCTGTGATAATTACTTTATCCTTGGTTGTGATAATACAATGGAAGAAAAATATTGATATTCATCAAGCCAGATCATGTACACAAATGTAAAATAGCTATACTACATCTTTTACACACCTACAAGTCCAAGATATCTAAGTAAATATATGCCAGCATTTTTGTTATGACACATTTTATTTTCCCTCTGAAAAGCTGTGTGTGAATGGATGCCTTGCTTTCATTTTTATATACTATTTTTTTTGCACATAAACTTCCATTTTTACACAAGAAAAAGCAAGTTGGTTATAGGACTACTTTCTCCCTAACATCTCTTTTGGATGAAACATAATGATTCTCCTACATCTGTGCCCTTGCACATACCGCTAATTTGATACTGACTTTCACAGTCTCCAACACAGTTACCTAAAATTGGGTAAAATCCCTCCTCTTCTACAAAGTTTTTCACAACTTCCTATGTGAACCATACCTTTCAAGAGAGCCTGCTTTTGAAAGATAAGCTTTAGGTAGAAAGTTCTGCTGCAATTGATCACCTTGAGACTTCTGGAGTAAGACATCACTCCAATTAGTGTGCTACCAAGAAATTCAGTAATCAGTAAAATGGCAGAAAGGCACAGATTCTCATAGTATCGGCCAACTGTTTCAAACATGTAAGTGTTACTTCACCAACAAGATGACAGTTGCTTTCCAAGAAGGTAGACAGTATGTTAAATGTTAAAAGAGGTGGTAATAAGATTAACGTTTTGCCAAACCAGATTCACAAAAGGCTGTGTGATATTTTCCTAACAACACTAAATAACTAAATGGTTGGCAAATACTTATGGATTGATTATGCCTACAAATGTTTGGAGTTATTCAAACATAATCAATTCAAATGTTCCTATATGGCATAATACTCTCATTTGGAATCCCCAGAAAGTAGAGGACAAGGTAAGGACCTTGATGCAGGTAGGCAGGTAGTTTATTTGGGAGGTGATCCCAGGAACTAAGTGTTAAGCAACAGGGAGAGAGAGATGAAAAAAGAAGAAAAGCTACAATATGTGTTATTATTGAAGTTGCCACTGTTGGCAAGGAGGACCCAATTCTGCCCAGATCTCTGAAAAATATAAAACTGGGGTAATGATGCACAGGCCTTTTCTGCCAGTGACTGAAAACAATCTTCACTGGCATGAACTTCCCTGCACATAAGCAGATGGGTGCTAGCTGAGCAAACTACTGGTCCTCAGGAAGTCTTATGGCAGAATGCTGAAAGACAAGTAGGAGGCATTTGAGTTGACAATTAGGTAACTGGGATAGGCCTGAGTGCCAACAAAATAGTTCACTTTGGGTCTGGGTGAAAACAGAGTTGAGCCAAGGGAATACTATGTATGCCAGAGGCATCTGCTAAGAGTATCAATGTAGTTCCTACGACTACTGAAGAACTGATATCTGCACATCATGTCTAAGTTAAATTTATGCATTTGGAGGAGCCAGCAGGTCTAATGAATCTTCTCCCTTAGCTTAGTCAACTATATATTGTCTATGTGAATTCAGGGCCATTAAATACTTGCAAAATATGTGTGTGTGTGTGTGTGTGTGTGTGTGTGTGCACACATATGCACATATGTAAGCAAAACAGTACCTACCTTAATCTTGAACTTTTTTTCATAATGCCCATTTTACATTAATTAGTATCATTTCGATTTTGGATACCACAAAAATTTGTTTTAACATAGCAGTTTTTCTTCACTTTTTCTCTAGGTTAAAAAAAAAATACTACTGCAATATTTCTAGCTCATTTTTGTAACAGCCTTTCCAGTTACATACAGTTAAGAGTGCAAGTTCAGAAAAAGATTGTAGCTAACGGTCGAAATCATACACATTCCACAGAGCTACTGCTACAGGCACAGAAAGAGGAAAAACAGAACTTGTAGCTGATTCTGTCTATTCTCATGTCAATGTTGGGAATGGAGAAAGAAGATAAATCACTTAGATCATGACTCTTGAGTTCACAAGCAGCTAAAGCTCAACTGACAAGTGGAACTTCAGCAGAAATAATAATTATTTTCTATTACTTTTATGCTATAATAATGTTCAGTTAAATGAAGCCCTTAGATTGCCCTTCCTATTCTGGTAAGAGAAAATGTGTTTAGATAGGCCTCCATCATAAGAAATTATTGAAATACTTACCACATAAAAACCATAGCTCTTTTTCTAGAGCCTTACTTCTTTGGCCTTTTAAAATACAACATAGACCAGCTAGTTAACACACAGTGCAACACTAGCAGGATTCTTGAATAGAGAGTATGAAAGAGATAGGCATGCTTGCAATTTTAACTTATATACTTTCATTTACTAACTTATGTCTGGAAAAGTGAGCCCTTGAAACTTTTAAGATTCCAGGAGAACATAATTTAAATCTATAACTAGATCAAGGTCAATTAATCTACACAGTGAATTAGCAAGTAACTGAGATATTTATAAGCAATTTAAAGACAACAAAATGCTGCTTTGGTGAACACTGGGTACACAATAAATACTTGCTGATTTATTGATGTAACGAACATAATGATGAGTTAATAAAAATTAATTTCTAGACTAAGGGAGAACATACCAAAAAAAGGGGGGGGGCATACTCAGTCCTCATCACAGAAGCATAATTGGCTCCAAAATATTTTCTCATTGGAGGGAAGAAGCAAAAACAATGATTAACTACTGATATAATTAATATAAAACAACGCTAGGTGCATGAATGTAAAAATAGACTCCAGAATCAAGTTAGTGATATGGTAATAGGCATTCATATTTGCATACTTAAATAATAATAAAGTCTTATCATTATATGTATATATCAGTACTTTTTAATAAGGAAGATACTTAGAAATAGTTGCAACATCAGTCCCCATAATTTTCCAAGTATCTGGGTGTTATGCAACTCAGATATCTGAGTTTAACTGATAGACAATCTTGAAAGCATATGACAGTCATTTCTGTCACAAAGGATAATCTTAATTTTAAAACAACACATTTCAATGCAGAAATGCAGAACTTAAGTGTACACATAGTGCTATATCAAGAGACAAAAGGAACTAAAATCACAGAAAAGAAAAAGGCTTCATTTGTCTCTATGCAGATGGCAGTCAGCTCTTGAATTTAAATAGGTGACAAGTACGCTCATATGACATCAGCCATGTAACAGTAAGGACCATGAATGGGATGAGAATATCCTTCCTTAAATATGGCACCTTGACATATTAAAGATTTTAAGCTGAAAGCTTGTGTGAAACAACAGGTGCAAGAAGGACTCTCTAACCTTCCCCTTATTACCTGAAGCAGGTCATAAGGCCCTCTTATAAGAGGTGCCCTCTCTGTAACCAGAAAAAAGGAGCATCCTTATCTCTGAAGACAGAAGGATGTCAAGAGGAATCCAAAAGAACAGGCCTAAATTTCCTCCAGTTTATTACCCTTCACTCATACCCTTTTAGTTTATCCTGTTTTCCCACAACTTTCTGCTCTTTGTCAAACCTAGTATAAAAACTCAGGTTTAACATTTCATAAGGTCATCATTTCCTTATAAAGATTCTATTGCCATATAGAACTTATATTAAATTTGTGTGTTTTTCTCTTTTTAATCTGTCTTATCAATCCACCATATAGGTCCCCACCCAGAGAAACTAAACGAGTAGTAGGAAAAATAATTTTTTTCCTCCCCCTAGATAACTGTAAATAAAAACTTGCAAGAATTGAGATACACTGTAGTAAATTACACACATTAATTTTTTAAATTCCATTGAGTTGAGTGATTGATTACTATATACTTGGCACTGGGTTAAATATTTTACATATAAGTTCTCATTTATTTGTTTTGTAGTTATAACTTCATATTGGGGTTGAGGGATCTGGGGCTCATGAGCAGAATGGTCCAAGGACACATAGCTCCCAGTTGACAGGCTTGGGATTTCAACCCAGATCTGTATGATTTCAAAACCTATACTCTAACTAAAATGATATGCTGCTATTTATGGATATAACACAGGATAGAATCAAATGCAAACATTTAATGTAATTTTATGTGCAAGGATTCCTAAAACTGTCAAAAATGTTTTTCCCTGATACTGTTCCAAGCCAGGAGTATTCTAATTGACTTACTGAAACAGTGACATCTATTAGTTTTATAATTACAGCAAAATATCTGAGGCATATGTTTTGAGACAGCACTGTTAGGTTTGCAGCATACCCTATTGCCAAATGGATCCTAACTTTAATAATGCACAGAAAGAACTGAAGGAAGCACCAGCGAATATTGTCTACTCTTTATGTAGAAGGAACTCGACATTGCAGATGAAACATCATCTATAAATGGTGCCGTGAAATACATTCTTCTAATAAAATACCAAATAATATTTGATCACATTGTGATTACTGACAATCATGCTACACTAGGTGTGTTATGAAAAAGCAATCTCTGATATAAGAGGAGCTGTATTAAGAAAATTATGTCTAGGGGGGCTTGGGTGGCTCAGTCGGTTAAGCGTCCAACTTCGGCTCAGGTCATTATCTCGCGGTCCGTGAGTTTGAGCCCCACGTTGGGCTCTGTGCTGACAGCTCAGAGCCTGGAGACTGCTTCAAATTCTGTGTCTTCCTCTCTCTCTCTTTGCCCCTCCCCTGCTCGCAATCTGTCTCTCTCTCTCTCTCTCTCTCTCAAAAATAATGAACATTTAAAAAATTAAAAAAAAAGAAAATTATGTGTCTAATAGGTCATTGAAATAATGGGATTGGTCTTTACCTAGGACAATATCAACCTTTTGGTAACTTTCCTACACAGTTGACAGAAGTCTATATAACTCATTATATATCACAACTCCTTCACATACTGTGCTGTCACATTTTGATCAATGTGCAGAATATATCATTAATACATTAATAAGAAGTATTATATCTGTTGCATGGGGTGTTAAATTGAGTGGAATCATGTGGTAACATGTGGGGCACAACTTATTCAAAGTATAGCCAACACCAAAATAAAACAAAATAAACAAAAACCCAAATCAGTAATATTTACTTGAAATGTACGAAACTTGCTTCACAATTATGTAAGTGTAATAGGTCAGCAAATAGTTATGTTGACAGGCCAGCACACTAAATGAATATACAGTGCTATATTTGTGAATGAAATTTAATGCACTCAAGAGAACCACCAAGATTCTGGTATTTGGATGTGTTTTAAATATACACAAGTTCACAACCACTGAGGTATACTCTAAGCATAATCTATAATACCCTTACTCAATATAATTCTTTTGGAATTAGACCTGTTGGCCTGCTACCTGGGCAGACAAATTAATGGATCAGCCATCCAGGATAAAGGCAATGGCTCCTGTGGGCAGATACCTGGAATACTGCAGGCTAGGGCCTCCAGAAGAGTAAAGGGACATTACGAAGACAGGCCATAGAAGGCCAGGGCCTCCCCATCAATAAATTTAAGGCTATTTTAAAGTTTAAGACTGGATCAATGGCTGTTCCTCACCACTGACCCCATTGGCTTTTCTTTGTGTAAATATCACACAATATCACACTATTGTTTCTGAATAAAGTTATTAAAAATATTTCTTTTATAAATACAGAAATATAGAATTTCACAGAGCCTTTAACTCCAAAGGCTAGGGCAAATGTACCACGTAGCCACTGAATTCAGAACTGCTTTTTTTTTTTCTTAATGTTTATTTATTTTTGAAAGATAGATTGTGAGTGGGGGAGGGACAGAGAAAGAAGGAGACACAGAATCTGAAGCAGGCTCCAGGCACTGAGCTGCCAGCACAGAGCCTGACGTGGGGCGGGGCTCGAACCCAGGAACTGTGAGATCATGACCTGAAGTCAGACACTTAACCAACTGAGTCACCCGGGTGTCCCCAGAACTGCTTTTAATGCCATTGTTTAGATATGTGGATAAGATGAAATACCCATCTCATGTTTAAACATCTGTAAGAGTAGCTTCCATTAACCAAATTCAGTTTAAGAAATAATAAGCTTGTTTTCTGTTAATTATTTCAAAGCTTCAACCATAGCAAAACCAACTTGGCTATAGCAAAACCTTATGCTTCTTCAAGTAACTGTTGCCTAGGGAATAGCATGCCCACATCCTGACAAAGGTCACTGGGACTCACAAGTCACTCTAGGAAATTAGAAGTATTTGCCTACCTAAATCCTATACAATTATGTGTAGCTCCATATGCCCAAGTATTAACACCTTGAATAAGGCAGTCATTTGATTTGCAATCATTAACAATGGTTATACTAATCATTACTGGCAGAATTCAGACTGATCTATGAAAAAATAATTTACTCAACAAATAATTCATTGGATGGTTTATTTTCTTTGGCAGGGTAGTGCAGTAGTTGAGAGAATAGGCTTTGAGTCACATAGTTTCAAATGAGGTCAAATCCTGCCACTACCACTGCATAGCTGTGTATCATTGGAGGAGTTACGTAATGTTTCTGTGCTTCAGTTTCCTGGATAAAAAAAAAAAAGTATAATAAAATTCTCTACCTCTCCAGCTATTTATGAAGCTTAAACAGAGCCTGGCATAGAGTAAACACCTGGTAACTACCAGGTAT
Organism: Acinonyx jubatus; assembly: GCF_027475565.1. Lineage (NCBI taxonomy): Eukaryota > Metazoa > Chordata > Mammalia > Carnivora > Felidae > Acinonyx > Acinonyx jubatus. The sequence continues at coordinate 152,099,160 of NC_069382.1, forward strand.
TATTATTACTATTGTTGTTTGTTTGAAAAAGACATGATTCCTCCTCGTTGAATAAGTAGAACATTAAATACATGGGACAAATCAATAACATTTAAATAGGAAATAAAGTACCATGTAAAGTATAAACTGGGCTAAGATAATAGGCTAAATTTATGAATGTGATACAAATGGTCAGAAGGGTGTAATATCAAGATCAATTATGACTCTATGAAATGTCTATGGGTAAAGTAGGGCTTAAACAAAATTCAAGAATTGTTAAGAATGGAATAGATAGAAAATCTTTTAAAAATCTCATCAATTTTCATTTATAACTGAAAAAAATATAAGTAAAAAACATCATCATGTATTTCTCTGAATTTTTCTTGAATTTTCCTATTTCTACTTAAAAAAATACATCTGAGAAAGTCTGGATTTTCAACTTGGAAATTTTGCATTAAAAGGAAATCTGAGGCCTGAAGAATGTAAACAACCAATAACTTAGGGGAAAAAAAAAGTACCTGTAGAAACATGTTTTAATCCTCCCTTTAAAATATTAAGAATACTCAAGTTTTTTTTGGTAGTGATAGAGAAAAAAAAAAAAAGCACCCAGCAACTGCAATTAAAGAAATGCATTTGAAAGGTAAGATTTATGACTGTGATACATTTTACTGTACGTAGAATGAGACAATTTATTATAGCTCTGAATCCCTCTACATCCCAAATGACACTTATTGTTGGCACAGACGCTACCTTCTCCCAGTGCCAGTGTAAATTCACATGATATTTTTTATGAATAAACATGAAAATGTCAGCAATACTAAACAAAAGGGAGATGGCAAGCTTGGAAATAAGCCAATAACTGTGCCAAATGACCCATGAAACTTGAATTTCAGAAGGGAGTATCTGAAATTTGGGTAAGTGGAAAGCAGCATTCTGAAGAAAACTTAAATCGCACACTATAGCCACAAAAGAAGGGAAAGAGTAAAAATAAAACAGGGTGACCCACACTGAGTTTGAAACAAAGCAATGCGAGCAGTGACATGGTGAGGTAAGCCCTCCATGGTGCCTGTTAACGGGGTCCTGTTAGGCTTACCTCAGGTATGTGCGCACATATGGGCCTATCATCAGGGGGTCTCAGAACAGTGGATGATCTTACATACCACAGAGTACGTGCTGGGATACACATAAAGAGAGAGAAGCACATGAAACTCTGGGTTTTCATTTCTTACCCATAATTAGTTTTCATTTGCTTAAAAAGATTCTCAGTACACTTATTTGTACGTGCTTCAAAGAATTTCTAAGCTCTGATTAGGCACCTAAAGATGTCCACATGCTTGAACAGGGTTAAAGCAACGTAGCCTTAAGAAAATCAAGGTCAAGCACACGCCTTTAAAATCCGTTGAAAAGACAATAATATCAATACCTTAAAAAGAAATTTAAAAACTGCCATTTATTTTTTTTAAATCAAAACTGTCAGTCTGTATTTCACTTGTCTTTGCAAGTATTAGTACTCACAGAAAGGTACGTCATGTGAAAATGTTTACCGATTGGCAAGTGGAGAGACTGGTACATTTTTTTCAATCAATCATCGATTTGCCGTGATATCAAATAACAGAGCCTGGGCCAACCTGACCTTCTTCAGCAATTATAATTTTTATGGTCCCATTAAAATCCTTCAGCCAGTAATGGTGTTGCCCCATGAAGCACCGGTAATTAGATTTCAAAACTGTTACACATTAGGTCTTCTACAGAGCACTGGAGCTGCCCCAAAGAAAGAGTACCCCGCTCAGCACTTTTGGAGCAGGTGATTCTGGGTCCTCAATGGCAATTGACTCCTCCCTCCTCCTAGGGCACCGATACTATTCCTCATCTTTCGTCCATCCTGGCTTCCAAACAAACCTTTCTTTGTCAAAAGGAAAATGGCTAAAATAAACATCAAAGCAAACAAGAGAAGAGACATATCATAAAGGAGCATCATATAGTCTGGTGGAGGAAGGGGATATAGATTCTCTGGTGACAGGGTTTGGTCTTTTTTTAGCACCCATTTCGTCTGTCTCTCTGACTCTTGCCCAGCAAGACCGTCCTAATTTGCTCTCCCTAACAATAGAAATAACAGTCTTGATGTCTACCACTTTTATAAATTGATCCATTTTTCCCAATACCAGATCCTGTCTTTCTAATAATACCTGGCATTTTAACTTCAAACTCAGAATGTTTGTGTTTTCAGATGTTGGATGGATAAGCAAAACCCTGCATCATTACATATTTTAAACTGGATAGATGTATCCCACATGCTGTGTGTGTAAAAATAATTAAATACTAGGTTCCCAGAAAAACCCTTACACTCCTCAGACTTAGTAACTGAAGGGAACTTTTGTATTTATTAAACCATTTACAGTTCCCCAAAGCATTTTCACACTAGGGTCGGAAATGGGTCATGTTTCTTAGTCAAGATTAGTGTACCGAAAAAATTAAAAGCAATATTTGTTGAGCATTTACTTTGTGTAAGGTACATTCTAAGCATTTCAATTAATCTAGTTCTCCCAACAATTTTATACCATAGATAGTATCATTATCCCCATACTACTGATGAGGAAACTGGGGCACAAAAAATTTGGGCAAATTACTCAAGAATCCAAAGCCACTATGATAAAACTACTTCACAAATGAAGTAATAAAACACAAAGTCAAGTTGTGGGGAAACAAGACAGACAGGTGCCTTTCGTACAAAGAAGGAAATGTATGTTTAGAGAAACATATTAGTGATATTGAGTTAAGGCAAATCAAGATTCTAGCATGAATGAGGAAATGGCTCCTAAATACCTAAACATGAAAATGGAATCACTTACAAACTGTATCAAATCAGTACAACTTTCTTTATAGATAGAAAATCAGAAAACTCAGGTATAAATATTTTACTGGACTCTAAACAGTTTTGACAAAGTTCACTCTGATACATAAGTGGCTAGAACATAGACATAAAACAAAACAAACAAACAAGAACCAAACAACAACAGCAACAAAAACAATAGGAATGACTGATTTAAGAGGATTCAAAGGGACACCCAAGGGGTTGGGCACAATAATTGTAGCCAAAGAGATTCCTGGGTAAGTTAAAGTTGCACAATTATTTCTTGTGGCTTTCAGCAAACCTCTGTCCTTCATACTGATCATTTTAATATTAATATTCATTTGATGAAATCAAAGACATAAAAGTAAAATCTGTTCACACAAAGCTAGGAGCTCTAATAAAAAGGAATTCAGAATGAATATTTGAAAAAGTCCTTTAAATGCCAGGCAAGAATAAAGGGCTGATAGTAATAAAATGTAAATGCAAATTCTAAAGTAAAGTTATAAAATAACCTTAAAAAGGTGTTTCATTCATGTATAAAAGTTGTATAATTACTAGAAGAATTTTTAAAATTCATATAAATTGAATACAATTGACTGAAATTCAAAGGGAACAAGCCCTCTGATCATGTTGTCAAAGGAGATAAAACACACAGTGCCTTAGAAAAGACAACTGCAGTACTGTTTTCAGTTCTGAGCAACATATTTTGAGAGCAACATCCATCAAGTGGACAAGACCAAAGAATGAAACTGGAAAGGAATGGGATCCAGAAACCATGAAAAAAGAAACCGGAACGATTAGCAGGAGGAAGTCTGTCAGGGCTGGTATTACTACCACTCTTTCCACATCCCAAGTCCCCTCCAGTAAGTGGGCTTTGTAACTGACCCGGCTCCAGGGAGATTTTAACACTCAATCACCAGACTACTGGCTTTACCCTTTTGTTCTAATTCCACAATTCCTGTTTTGTGAGTTTTCTTCATTTGTTTATCCCTAATCCTCATGCTCAGATTTAAACTATTCTTTTATCTCATATCACCCCAGCCCCTTTGAACATTCCTCGTATCTTAATAACTAAAGAGCTTCTCTCTATTGGAATCCTTGTTCTATCACCAAACATGATCCTTTTATAAAAATATTTTCAAATATGTATTCTCTAGGTTAATTTGTTTTCAATTTTATTTAATTTTAGAGAGAGAAACAGACAGCACAAGCCGGGGAGAGGGGTAGGGGGAAAGGGAGAGAGAGAGAATCTTAAGCAGGATCTATGCCCAGTGCAGAGCCCAACGCAAGGGGCTTTCACAACCTCGAGACCTCGATCTAAGCAGAAATCAAGAGTCAGATGCTCAACTGACTGAGCCATCCAGACACCCTTAAAATTTTTTTTAAAAGGAAGATGCCTCTAAGCTACCATTGGGTTAATAACTTCCTTTAATTATTTCCCCTTGCCTTTAATGTCCTAATTTGCATTTGTGGTTCTAGAAGATGAAGGGAAAGAGGGTAGTGAGAGCTTATTATTTTGCGTCCTATAAACTTATTTAAGGATGGGTAGAATCCTGTCTCCCTCCAATGTCCAGCATGGTTTATGTTCCATAGAATGTACTTTGAGAAATGCTGCTCTACAGAATTCTATAAAGTAATGTACTTCTTTCTCTTTAAACTTCTTTCTCCTGGTTTTTGTGACATTAGGTTCTTTCCTAGATTTTGGATTAACTGGTTTCAACTTTGACATACCTCCTCCATATACATCTTCAGTTTGTTTTTGTTCTCCAGCTCATTAAATTTTCCATATTTTGTTGTCTACCTTTTTTTTTTTTGGTTATTTTCAGACAGTCCCATCACCCTCGAAATTTCACTTGTACGTTTATACCAATGATTCTAGGATGTTTAGTCCTTCCTGAGCAGCAGCACAGAGGTGTGGTTCAGTGTATTGACTCTGAAGGAATTCAAATCTCAAGTCTATGTAGTAGCTGTATGACCTTGGATTTCAGTACTATTTGCTCAACAAGTTTTGAGAATTAAATTAGGTTTCAGGCAAAAACATCTCAAATACTTATTATTAGCTATTATTTTTCTTTCCTAAGCCAAGCTCTATTCTGACCCTTCAGGCTGTCATCACTGTGAAACACTGTAGACGTCACTGGCACCTCAAACTTAATGTATTTAAGACTTCCTTTAAACCCCAAATCACTGAACTCTACAAATCAACATTTCTTGATTTCCTATTGTAAATATTGGTATTAGCACTTGCACGATCACTACAGCTCAAAACTCAGTTCTTTACTTTTTTACCACATTCAAGACTTTGTTAGTTTCTGGGGCACCTGGGTGGCTCAGTCGGTTAGGCGTTGGGACTTCAGCTCAGGTCACAATCTCATGGTCCGTGAGTTCGAGCCCCGCGTCGGGCTCTGGGCTGATGGCTCAGAGCCTGGAGCCTGTTTCTGATTCTGTGTCTCCCTCTCTCTCTGCCCCTCCCCCGTTCATGCTCTCTCTGTCTCAAAAATAAATAAACGTTAAAAAAAATTTAAAAAAAGAAGACTTAGTTTCTGTCAAATTTTCTTTCCACCTCACCCCAGTCTCATTCCTTTTCGTGACTGTCATTGGTGCCTTGGCTCAGGTGGAATTACTCAGCATTTAGATTGTGGCACTCATTTACTGATTCATTCACCTACCCATTCTTTCCAAAATCTAAGGTGTGTGAATGTAACTGACGTAGTATTTCCTAAAAGTGTTCTGGCAATACTTTTGTCTCTTTTAAATTGATATTTAAAAGGAAGATTTGTCCTCTCTTCAGTCAAAACTTGGTATTTTATATTCTATTATTCTCTAATATAAATTTTCCTTGGGTTCTCTAGTCCTGTTAAATTTCTTCTTTAATATTGCCATTTGGTGGCACTCAGGGCATTATGTCTACTAATTCAAGTGTTTTATGAAATTACTTACTTATTTTGATAGACCATAAGCACTCTGAATATAGAAACATTGTCTTATTCACATTTATATGTTCCTTTTCCCCTTTAATTCCAGTGTAGTTAACATACATTGTTATATTAGTTTTGGGTGTACAATGTAGTAATTTGATAGCTCCATATACTACTCAGTGCTCATCAAGATAATTGTACTCTTACTCCCCGTCACCTATTTCCTCTTAAATCGCTTTCCATAGTGTCTGGAAAGTAACTGACACAGTATGTGAATTTATTTATGTATGTTTCATGAATTGATTCATATATAACCTCTTCCTCTCTCAATGGTAGAGAGAGTCACTTCTCACTAAAGTAATGGTTTTATTTTCAGAACTCCTACAATACCATATCTAGCCCACATGACAGGTATCTGAGCACTTTCCTATCAGACTGTAACTTCTTGTAAACATGATTTATCCATAATACTTTCTTTTAAATTAAGCAATTTTCAAGTAGCTCCTGAATGAATGCAATAGCATATTTTATTAGAAAATTCAATACATTTCACATTACTTATTCCTATATAATTGAATAGATTTCTAGAAGTGACTATTATCTGTTTAGGAATCATTTAGCATGTGGTTAAGTGATAAAAGCAACAACAACCAGTATACAATGTTAGAAATTAAAGTCCTAATGGGTTTTCTATGTTCGTACTCTTAAATACTCTATATCACAATTTGACTGAGAATGAATTTTTAAATCCCAAGCCTGCTTTAAGCCCTTCAATAAACTTAAATCAAGTCTAAAACCTGTTCTCTAGCTCACAGCACCTATAGGATCTGAATCAATCCTATGTCCTCCTCTCTAACCTCTCCTGATTATATTTTGTTTCCTGCTGCACTTTGTGCATAATACCACAGGACACAGAGTAGCCAGCTAATAAATTATTACTTAAAAAATGATAAAAAAATTAAATGTTAGAATTGATTAGAAAAAAAAATTTCTCAAAACATCATACACTCTTTTGCAGTACATCTGATATTCAGCTTACTCCTTCCAGTTTTTTTCCTCATTTTTAAATGTTCATTACATTATAATCAGAATGCTGTCTTAAAATCGCTTTTGGAAAACTGAGCTTTTCTCCTTCATCTCCTTTTTCCCTCTGTAAATCTGAAAGACTCCTTCTCAGCTTGTGGCTATGTCTCACGGATGTAACATTGCAAACATGAACAAGGTCATATTGGAAGTGCTCAAGACTTATTTGGATGAAAGATGTTACCAAGTAGAAAGTATTATTACCATTTATGATAGGATTACATTCTGATTGGGAAAGTATAAATGGCAGTCCCTGGAGGAAGAAGCACACTAATGGTTTAAGTGAGATGCTGAAGCCTCAAGATAAACTAATTTAAGTCAAAGCTCCAGAGTTAAAAAAGAAAGTAATTTTAACTGGATTAAATAATGCCACCCATCGCGTAAGAATACTCTGCCATTTACATAAGATATAATTTTAAAGTGGATTTTCTGGAAGTCTATGTAATATGCAATTATCTCAGTTTATAAGCAGGGGCTGGAATCAAAGATCAAAATACACTGTGACTGGATGAAGACGCACTCTCCAAAATGATTCTCGAACACACTTCATCACACATTTTTCCTAAGAAAAACTCACATTCTACTAAAACTTATGCATATAATGTATTTAATGTGTAATTAAGAACATTTTCAAAATAAGTATTTGAGAATGTCAAAAGAACTTGAATGAGTATAATCTCTTTTCCACTCTGCAAGGCCAGAGACCAACTGTTTTTCACTTTGGGGCTCAGCTTTTCGCCCAATGTCTAGCATATAGCACTCAAGCTCAGTAAGTGATTTTTTTAATGAATCATAAATTTTACAATCATTAAAACTGTATAACTACATATAACAAGTCTGTTTGGGTACTAGCATATCAAAGGAAGAATCAGAAACCCAACAGACAAAACTAACATGAGTAATGCTCTCTTCTACAAATCCTAATTTTCAATTGTGGGAAGCACCTTGAACAGCATTTACTTATTCTAAACATCCCTCCATACCTGAGAGATGATGATATAGATCACACTGCTCTGCTACAGTCGAGTGATCTCTCCTGGGCTGCATGTGGCAGAAATGTCTCTGTGGTCAAACAGCAAATGTAACAAGCTACTTTCAGAATAGGTAAGTGAGGCTCCATGTAATAGCACAGGCCCTCTGAAGACGACTTGGAGCAGAAGCTTTGTACCTGCCTTATGGGTTTCCAAAGAGGGCACTGGCTCAAGTTCAAAGACACAGCAAAGTCTCTTAAGTAGAACCAAACTATGGTACAATTCTTAGGCCAGCTCTTGGAGAATTTAGAAATGGACAGAAATCCAGGTGATACAGTTTTCTTGAAAACACCTCTGCTTCTTGTACAGGGTGCTGTGATGGTTCACTGAAATTTTCCATGCCCCCTCACGGACAAGAAATATATAGTTCCTGACCACGTGGGACTTGAGGGACATATCACTTATTATTCATACCAAAGGCATTTAATAAATATTTATAGAAGGTATATGAGAAAACTTTTCTTCTGTATTAGGTGTAATTTAAAAATATAGCATGTGTTACAAGTACAATTAAAACAGAACCTCGTTGGACAAGTTCCCTAAATAATTACATTAATGAATTATCACTTAAATCCATGATAACAGTGGTTAAAAAGAAAGAAAGTAGATAATTAAAATCACAGTTGGCCTACTATTTCTTATGGAAGGAAAATGACCATGAAGGTTAAGTATCACCTGCAGGTAATTGGTAAAATTCAGATGGCTAAAATCTTGTCCTAGGAGGCCAACTGCTTCTTGGAATAGGATATGTCCCCTGACTTTGTGGATTCAAAGTCAGATGTTGATTTGGAAATAAATTTAATTAAGAAATTTAACCCTCAAAAATGTACCACCAAACATTTTGCTAGAGCCTTCCTTTGTAATATGTATTACAAATGTAGTTACTGACTATATTTAATGACCATTTGCTACCCTACAAAGACAACATCTTAAGGGCAAGAATCTCTTCCATTGTATTCATTGTTCTATGATGATTCCTTAGCGTGATGCCTATATTAATTGCATACAAGATTAAACTATTGTGCAAATTTTGTAACTTTTTGAGTAAACCAAAAACATAACCTTATTGAGTAAACAGAATATTCACACCTCAAATGTGACCAAGTTTTTCATAAATTAAATTTCTAATTGTTTCTTCTTTAGACATATAGTCAGAATATTAAGAAAGTGACTATAAATTTTTCGATAAGGCACGGCAAAAAAATGAGATCATTATATGATAGGTGCTGGATTACAAGTAAAATGTGGAAGACATGCTGTTTTGAAATCATTTTCAGTTGCTTGCTTCAGAAATAATTTTGAGAATTACATAATATATACACACATATACAAAAATGCCCAATATTTGAAGAAACAGAGTATACGGATTATCATAAACCAGTTAGACAATAAATATAATATGTAAGACCTGCAGATATATTTCAAACTTTCAGCACTGGGAGACTATTAGAAATCATTAACCACCTTGACGAAGAATTTGGACTTTTTAATGTTCTCTTAAATAGACTCACAGTATATCTGTTCCATATTACTGTATATAGTCTTTACTAAATTTCACAAGATGCTATTTAATATCAAGCTGAAGAAAGCTGACACGACCAGTCTTTTCTTGCCAAATATTGGAAAATTTAATTAAATAGACATTTGACTTCAAGAAGGCAATGTTGAAAACTAAATAAACTTTATCCTTTTAACCTTATTGACTGACCAAAGTAACATGAAAACATCAATACCTCATCCACAATGAGAACTCATATTGGATGAACTTTGTCTCTGTCAGGGATGTGATTACTAATGGAGGTGGTGGAACCAGACTTAAAATCAAATTACTCTGATGTGACAGCTTAATGTCAGACTTTACATAATCTTGATTCTACCACTTTGAAACTTCTTGGTGATTTAATAATACTGAGTTTAAGGGTCTAACATTACAAGCTTTAGGCACGCCAGTTACAATTCTAGTGTGCTAAATCTTCAGTTTGTCTAAAACACATATGAAAACACAGAATAAATTTTGGTGGGACTAAAGTTACCCACTTGCTTCGAAGCTTTAGAAGAGTGAACATGACAGTTAAAAGTATAATCTGGTTATTTTATGTAGGAAACTTAAATAAACAGTGTTAACAGTGAGTGAAAGCATGATAATACAATGGTGTGAAACAAAAGGACATCCTTTGTGTTATTTTTCCAATTATTGCTTTTCTTTTCATAAAAGCAAAGAGCATTAAGCCCTACAAAGCTAAGAAGAAAACAACAACAAAAACTGCCCTTAACGTTAAGTACTTCTGGTCATGGATTTTGGCATTTTCCCCCCGAGTACTAAATTACTTCCACATGGGGAAGCTTTACAGAAAATGACATTATACAATAGTTTAGGGACATAAAGGGATTATTACAAAGCAATAGTAATATTCGTGGTAAAAATTCAAACGTTTCCATGCCAGTCAGGAACACACTGAAGCTACCCACCACACGTTTATTGAAGGAGCAGAACCATTGAATTCTTCAGAGTATAAAAATCCAACTAAGTACAATAATTGTAATATGAGATTGAACAGGAGAGGGGTTCTTCAAAATTTAAAGACATACTGACACTATCAATGAGAGAGTTAGAAAGACTGAATGACCAATGGTCAGGTAGAACATATATAAAACTCCAACAACCAGTACTGTGATTTTATAGTTTTTTATATGGAGTCTGAGAAATAGAAGGGAAAGAAAGAAAGTACAGAGAAGAGGGAAAGAAAGAAATGCCAAAAAGAACTAAGAAAGAGAAATGAGAGAATGCAACTAGATATTATGTAGAAGATATTTTCACGTAAGTCCGAGGAAGAATTTAGTAAAGGAGGAGGCAATACATGGTCACAACCACTGCAGAGATAAAGATGACTTCTGTGAAAAATGAAGTCTGACCCAAAAGAAAGTTTCAAATGATTTTTTGATAAAACATTATCAGTAAATTCAGGGAGGCAAAAGACTGCAAGGAGGTGACTACTAAATGCTTAAAGTGTGTCATTGAGGTAAAAAATAAAAACAAAATGTCCAGCTTTGCTGCCACTACGGAAATTAGTTCATATGTGTCACAGTCCCTCCTTTTTTTGAGTAGTTCAAAGTTATTTTGCTTCTCCTTTGGTACATGTTTTCATTAAGCGATCTGTACTACCTGTGACAGATGTTATGAGGCACTCCCACAGTTTATGTAATGACAATTCTCCAAATCAAATGACTGTACAGGTACATAAAACACATGCCTCAAACATCAGCAAAGGCTAGAAACTGTCAGTAGTATTGGGTCAGTCACTTTGCTGGAGAAGTTAAGGTCATGGTTTCAATCCCGCTCGGCTTTACTCTATAGCTTGAACCATTAACTCTGGTCAGCAGACAAGTTCTCTTGTGTCAAATGGCAAATATCTCAATACTGTTTGAAAAGTAAGATAAAACACATGATTCTAGCACATCAAGATAACCTTACTAGTAAAGATTTTAACATCACCCTATGATATAAAGAAGCAATAATAATAATAATAATAATAATAATAATAATTTCCACCAATAGGGGAATGCCTAAATACACTCTCTACATCAAACCATGAACTGTCCTAAAGACCTTAAAAAGAATTAAATAAAATTATTCCAGCTGACTTAGGGGGAACTTCATAACGCATCATATAGTGAGACATATATAGTGAGAAAAGCAAGATGTATATAACATGATCTGTTTTTGTAAATATACACACACAGACCTACTTAAATCAGTATTCATGCAAAAGTCTCCAAAGGACATCTGAGTATATAGAGAACTATTAAGAATATACACTAGGTGTGTGTATACATGTATATACACATACATACACATGGGTGTACGTATAAATATTTATCCTTCCTTGAAACGCATTGTGTGTATGTATGCATGAAGTGATGCCTAAAAGAATGGTTATTACAAGATTAGTTGAATTTATGTCCAGTGGTCGAAACTCAAGTAAACTTTACTTTCTTCTTCATACGTGGTTATTGTAGCATTTTCATTATTTGCTTATTTATTATTCAGGTAACCAGAAAGACAAAAAGGCATTATATTGTAGGATCAAAAGGCAAGTGGCTTGGCTTCAATTTTATCCACCAGTCTGAAATCAGTATGGACTGCACAAGTCCACTTCCTCCTAGATATTATATGAGTAGTCTGTGATCACAGATACTTGATAATCAGGTATACTTGATTATTGAGAAACAGAAAACAGACATTTCTCCAAGAATGGCATGCAGATGGCCAACAGACACATGAAAAGATTTTCATCATCACTTACCATCAGGGAAATGCAAACAAAAACCACAATGAGGTATCACCTCACATTTGTCAGAATGGCTAAAATCAACAACACAAAAAACAGCAAGTGTTGATGAGGATGTGGAGAAAAAGGAACTCTTGTGCATCATTGGTGAGAATGCAAACTGGTGCAGCCACTATGGGACACAGTATGGAGGTTCCTCAAAAAGCTAAAAATAGAACTACCCTGTGATCCAGCAATTGCACTACTGGATATTTACCCAACCAATACAAAAACACTAATTCAAAAGGATACATGCACCCCTATGTTTATAGGAGGATAATTTTATTCTTTCTTTATTTTTTTTTTTTATTTTAGGGAGGGAAAGAGAGTCCACAAGCAAGGGGGAGGGGCAGAGGGAGAGAGAGAGAGACAGAATCTCTCAAGCAGGCTCCATCCTCAGCACAGAGTCTGAGGCAGAGGTGGGTGGGGTTTTATCCCATGACCCTGGTATCATGACCTGAGCCAAAATCAAGAGTTGGATGCTCAATTGAGTCACCCACCTGCCCCCATAGCAGCATTATTTTACAATAGGCAAGATATGGAAGTAGCCCAAGTGTCCATCTATCGATGAATGGATGGATAAAGAAGTAATATCTATATATCTATATATGTATATAGGTACCTATATTGATATATATAGAATATTATTCAGCCATAAAAAAGAATAAAAATTTGCCATTTGCAACAAAATGGATGGCTCTAGAGAGTATAATGCTAAGTAAACCAATCAGAGAAAGACAAAGACCGTATGATTTCACTCACGTGTGGAATTTAAGAAAAAAAAAACAAATGAGCAAAGGGAAAAAATAGAGAGAGAAACCAAGAAACAGACTCTTAACTATAGAGAACAAACTGATGGTTACCAGAGGGAAGGGAGAAGTGGGAGTATGGGTGAGATAGGTAATAGCGATTAAGGAGTGCACTTGTGAAGAGCACCAGGTGTTGTATGGAATGGCTGCATCACTGTATTGTACACCTGGAATTAATACAACACTGTAGGTCAAAAAGAGTTTCACATGTGTTCTGTACTGAATTAAAGTTTTAAAAATAAACATCTGTACTTAACTAAAACAAACTTGTGGTGGTCTGAATTAATGTTCTCCCCACCCGATGTCCACACCCTAATCCTCAGAACCTGTGAATGTTTAACTTTCGAGGCAGAAACATGGTTTGGTCTTTTTCAAATGTGATTAATTTAAAGATTTGAGATGAGAGGATCCTGAATCACTCAGGCGGGCCCAATCTAATCACAAGGGTCCTTATGCGAGGGAGGCAAGAGAGTCGATGTCAAAGAGATGTGAGGACAGAAGTACAGGTTGGAGCGATGTGCTCTGAAGATGGAAGAAGAGGCCACGTGTCATCAAATGCCAGTAGGTTTTGGAAGATGGAAAAGACAAGGCAACAGGTTTTCCCCTGCCACCTCCAGAAGAAAAGCAGCCCTGTCAGTACCCTGATTTTAGACTTCTGACCTCTGTACCTGTAAGAGAATAAACCTGTGTTGTTTTAAGCCACCATGTTTGTGGTACTTCAATATAGTAACACTAGAAAACTAGTGCAAAATCTCAACTATTAACAGCAACAGAATGCTATAAATAATATCCAATTCAGGACAAGAGTTACAGACTAAGCGATAACGACCATTCCACTCACCAACTGCAGTTTTTCTCCCAACTTGTTCTAACGCTAGGTTCCAAACAGTGATTCTTACTTCTTGATGAAAAGTCATTTAAAGTCAAGCACAAGCCTACTTTTTAGGCACCAGAATAGAGGGAAGTAAAATACTTAACGCTTAACCGGCTGAGCCACTGAGGTACCACCCTTATTTTTATTTTTTTAAAATTATTTTTAAATGTTTATTTTTGAGACAGAGAGAGAGACAGACAGACAGACAGACAGAGAGCATGTGTGAGTGAACAGGGTAGGGACAGAGAGAGAGGGAGACAGAGGATCCAAAGTGGGCTCCACACTGACAGCAGAGAGCTTCATGAACTGTGAGATCATGACCTGAATCAAAGTGGGATGCTCAACCAACTGACCCATACAGGCAACTCACCCCACACTCTTATTTTTAAATGGGAATTGTACCACCTAAATAAACAAATTGCTGTGAGAAAAAAATGATATTTTACACAAAGTATTTAATGTAATATTGACACTTGGTACTAGCTCAGTGAACCGTATCTACTATCAGAAAAAAAGCTCTTATTTTTCTTTCGAAATTTTTCTTTCCTTTTTGATTATGACAAAGAGGAAGAAATTAAGTTGAGGAGTTATAGTCTGTTTTTATTAAACACCTCAATATATTCTTTTTTCAATCAGTTGTTTCCTGGGTTGTCAGCCTCTAAGTCATTCCTGTTTCCACTCCAATCAGGAATGAGCTGCTAAATGTTTAATGATTAATTTGCATCAGAGAGTTACCTAGCAACCACCACTAATATAAAATTAGATCAGAGTCTCTGTACAAGTCTATAATCTACTAAAAGGATTCAAAGATAGATGAATACTAGTCAATGTCAGAATTTTAACTCTTAAAAACACACCCAGATAATCTCAAAAGCTCATATTGGGAGGGTACAATATTTTTTATATCTTGGTATTCAGAGTTTTATGGCACAGTGTTTTCAACAATAAGCTAAATATCTATATGGTAGGGAAGACATTAAAATAACAATAGCAAACTCCTATTAAGTGCTAATTGTGTGCTGGAAACTACAGTGAAACATTAGTTGGCAAGAATAATTCATTCCAGAAACATGCTTGTAATCCAAAGCACTTGTATACCAAAACAAATTTCAATAACCATTGGCTCAGTTGTGATCATGTGACATTCTGCATCACGCACTACTCGTATTGCAAGACATCGCTCGTTTATCAAGTTAAAATTTATTAGAAATGTCATCTCGCGGAACACTTGTAGACCAAGTTACTCACAATCCAACGTTTTACTCTACTTTAATTCTACCGTGTATATCACTTATTTTAAGTAAAAGTAACCTTGAAGTGTTTGGACTGAAGATATAAATCACATTTCAAAAGCATTAGATTCATTTGGAGATGTCTAGTAAATAATTAGACTCTTCACCCTAATATCCAACATAGAATTAAAAATAAGTCCTGGCCTTCCACTATGTAAGTTAAATAAAATGACAATCATGGTCTTCCCATGTTAGTTCCTATCAACTCTGGATTTTCAACAGTTAGAACCTATGATAAGTAGGATTTTTAGTGAACAGCTCCTACTGGTGTTCAAGATACTGCCTAGGGATAAAGATAAGGTATTTCATCATTTTAGAAAATATCATCTTATTCTCACGAGGAGCAGCAGCTGGTATCCAATCAACTAATATAACTCATCACAAACTCTTGGATTTTATATTAGAATCAGGGCTCCTCACAAATTGAGGGGCAAATATTGATAAATGAGGATTGCTGAGTCCTAAAGACAGAATAACATACGTTTCTTGCTTCACAGAATAACATATGTTTCTTGCTTTACACTTATCACTCATTCTTAAAAAGAGTAAAACAAGTCATCTGCTGCAGGCCAGTTATTCATAATTTAGGAGATTCAAGCTTGGTATTTGAACCCATTTAATATGAGTGTTAGAGAGTTCATGATAAAGAAGGGATGGGGAATTCTTAGAGCTCTGCCTCGTAAATATACCCAATAATATTCTTTTACCTGGAAGTTTTTTTTTAAATTATGCTTTATTAGGTATCTCTTGGTAAATAAAAGATTAGAATAAGACCAAAATACTGCCATAAAAAAAAAAACCGCCTTCTATTAGACTTTGATACAGACAAGTAGGCAGTTACCAGTTCTACTGCCACTTGGGCAATCAGAATGAATCCAGAAGAAATAAAATGGATTCATTGTTGTAGGAATAAATGCATTTTGTTTCCAACAAAGTTGAATATGATCTCCCTCCTGAGACTTTCCTGTTATCTTGATGAACTTAACTCAATGAGTTCTCTAAGAGGTCAGGAGAACAGGAAAGGGAACAATAAGTCAAGGAAAATAATAGTAAAGGAAACCTTATGTTCTGGTTTTTGGGGAGAGATTAATTCTTCTATAATCCCATTAGCTGTGTGTGTGCGTGTGTGTGTGTGTGTGTGTGTGTGTGTGTGCGCACGCATTTAACTGTATAGTTTTTGACATCTATGAAATTTCACTATTACTGAGCACTGAACTTATTTCAAACTGTTCTAAAAACTAAGACAAGAAAACATTTGTCACACAACTTTGGATGCCTATTTGAAGGCTTTCAAAAAGCAAATGGTTAGTGTGTAGTTATTTGGTATATAGCAAACATTAAAGCAAACTGGAAAGCCAACCTTCTCTAAAAATGTTTACTCAGGGGCTTTCTGGAGGTGATTTTGAAATAAATTTATGAGGAATGCCATGCAGCTTCAAATCTAGCTCCTTCCGCAGAAAAGACTATCCTTTTATAATATGGAGAAAGTTGGATTTTTTGATATCTCAGCATGCCATTATTAATTGTGTTAGTTATGGGCTATATTGAAGGCAAACAAAAACCAAATAATCAAGCAGTCACATTAGGACCATTGTGAATTCTAAAAATTTTCTGGAAGAATTTGAATTAAAATGAAGAACTGGGTTAGACTGCCAAATTTCATTTAAAAATGATATATTTAGATCATTTATATTTTTGAAGGTAAGCTTACTCACTCCTTCCATCTCTAAGCTACAGAAAGACTACCTGAAATAAAAAAAAAATAGAGTAGCATGATGGAAAAAGAACTTGACTGACAATCAAGAGCCAGTAAATTCTAACTACATAAACATTGATTATTTTACTTATTCTGAGTCTCAGTTTCTTCACCCATAAAAAAAAAAAATTAAAGATGGGTTTAGATTGCTTTAAAATTGAATTCCACTGTTATTACCTAGAGACAGTATGTGAAGACTCATATAATAGAGGCTCAACCAATATTTGTTGAATGAAATAAATGAATGTAGTCAGGATCCATCTGGACACATTTGAGTACATTGATACATCCTTACCTCTTGCTGTCTATGAGAAGAAATAGGGCTGGAGATAAATTAATTGGTAGTAAAAGCTAACACCAATGATAAAAGTATGAAAATAAAAGATACTATGCCCAAACTCCACGGCAAGCTTGGTGTGATTTATGCAATTGCCAGTACCAGCAGTCAAATCCAAAGAGGTGCAGAGCCTGAAATTTAGGTGATAAAAGAACTCACAGAAACCCAGTGGGCTGAATGTGGATTCAGAAAAGTTGCTTGGCAGGTCTTAGTTATCACTTTGGGATTAAAAAGAATATCCCCATAAGAAAGAACTGGTTTAAAATCTAAATCATATGCCAGATGCCCTGATCGAGCTCTGAGAAGGACTCAAAATCCAGAGGTGATCTGAAACGAAAAATGGAGAATTAAGACAGAAGTCTGGGAAAATTATACCAGTAGTCCAAAGAACTAGAGAAAGATGTAACTCTACAATGCCTGGGGCTCCCCAAATCCTGGGATAAGTTAACAGCATTAAATAATTTCAAGCCGCAGTGCATGATGGTACTGATTGTCAAAAGACTTTGAAAATGGCTGAGAGGCAACAGGCATATTAAACTGAATAGCTACGATATACTGGGCATTTCTAATGTGGCTGTCACTGTACAAAGCTTTTAACATATATTTCATTTTAATTTTAAGTTTCACAGAAACTCTGTAAGTTGATTATCATCCCTATTTTCTCTGTGAAGGGTTTTGTTCACAGAGCAGTAAAACAACGTCATTAGGACATAGCTAGTAATTGACAAAATCAGAACGTAAATTCTAAGGCTCTCATTCTTAACCACTATGTTATATTCTCCAATGCTTCAGAGAACTTGGTAATGCGAAGACAGGGAAAATGTGGTAGGAACTGATAAAGAGTAGAGGTAATATGTCTTTGCCATAGAGATGCACTTAGAAACAGCCACTTCTTTTTCTTCCGTATCACTTACTATTCTATTCTGCCCTGGTTTCTGTTCTAATTGAAGCTGAAAAGCAATAAGCATAGAAAGAAGATAATATGTTTATAATACATATTAATAAAAACTAAATGGTATTGAGTTTCCTTCCCAGTCTTTGATTCTACATTGATGTGATTACTTGAAGGAGGACAGAATGATGAGGAGATTATGGGTTCTTGGAAGTTAGGAACCACTCATATTTGAAGGCATTATTATTGGAGGCATTTGAACACTGTGCAATATTTTGAAGATAACTAGGTTTTCATTAAATGTTGGTAAAACTAAATTATATTAATACATACAGAACAGACTTGGAAGGCCATATATATGGGTTTAATTCAAGTATTATAAGTCAGTTATTGCGAGAAATTCCTCTTTAAAGATACAAGAAAATTTACATGGAAACTCACTACATTTATTCATACTATTTATGTAGTTCATATATTCACAATCAACTCCTTATTTACTGAATTCATTTTTTTGCTGCCTCACATAAATAGTAGATATGTGTAACATAGCAAAATTAATTATACTAAATACCAACTTGACTTGGGATTGCCTAGCGTTTGATACATTTATAAAAAGAAGTAACATGATTTCTGTCTATAATGATGTGCTGCATATCCTACATCTAGCAAGTCTATTACAGAAAGTTTAAATGGTTTTCTTTAAAAGTATCATGAGAGGGGCACCTGGGTGACTCAGTTAAGCATTCAACTTTGGCTTAGGTCATGATGTCATGATTTGTGAGTTTGAGCCCTGCATTGGGCTCTCTGCTGTTAGTGTAGAGTCTGCTTCAGATCCTCTGTCTCTCTCTCTCTCTCTCTCTCTCTCTCTCTCTCCCCCCTCACCCACTCTCTCTCTCTCTCTCTCTCTCTCTCTCTGTCAAAAATAAACATTAAAAAATAAAAAATAAAAATATGAGAAAAATACGATAATCTTTACTTAGAAAGAAAAACTATGTCTTTGTTAGTCCACATCCTAAGTAAACAACAATTAAAAAAACAATTTAATAATTTTAGGGAAAAGATAATATTATAATAAGTTTTATTGGTATTCTACTGCTGTTGTAACAAATTACCACAAATGTAGTAGTTTCAAACACTTACGTCAGAAGTCCGGTGTGGGTCTTAAGGGCTACAATTAAGAGGGTGGCAGAGGGGCACTTGGGTGGCTCAGCTAGTTAAAGCATCTGACTCTTGGTTTCTACTCTGGTCACGATCTCACAGTTCGTGAGTTTGAGCACCACCTCGGACTCTGCACTGACAGCATGGAGCCTGCTTCAGATTCTCTCTCTCTCTCTCTCTCTCTCTCTCTCTCTCTGCCCCTCCCCACCTCATGCTCTCTGTCTCTCTCAAAATTAATAAATAAACTTTAAAAAAAAGAGGGTAGCAGAATTACGTTCATCCTGGAGGCTCTAGGGGAAAAATTATTTCCTTGTTCTCTCCAGCTTCACAGAGGCCACCTGCATTACTTGACTAGTGACCCCTTTCTGTATCTTCATGTACTTCACTCTGCTTCTGTTGTCATATATCCCTGCTTCTAACATTGCCTCCTTCTTATAAGGACATTTGTGATTACAGTCAATCTACTTGGGATAATCTAATATAATCTCCCTAACTCAAGATTGTTAATCTAATCACCTCTACAATGCCCCTTTTGTCATTTAAGGTAAATATTCACAGGTTCTAGGGATGAGGATATAGATTTTTGGGGTGGCATCATTATTGAGTCTGCCATATAAGAATTTAATTGTTAAAAAGTCTTTGGGCTTACAGAAGGGTTTTATAAAATTATTAAGCAATTAAAAATGTTTACAGCATTCATAGGAACTGTGATATCCTACCATTTGAGAAGTTTCTCAAAAGTAAAACTATTAAAATTTACATATATTTTCCCTTTATCACTTTATTATTTTTGTTTTAATTTAAGTGGGCTCCAGGCCAAGCACGAAGCCCAGTGTGGGACTTGACCTCATGACCCTAACATCAAGACCCAAGCTGAGATCAAGAGTCAGAGACTTAACAGACTGAGCCACCCAGGAGCATCAACACTTTAACATTTTAATGAGATATTGTGTTGAAATTTTAATATTTGAATGAAATACTTTCAAACCAATTGATTCAATTTTTCTAGCTTCATAAAATTAATGATTAAAATACAAAAAAAAAATAACTAGGAGCTTTTATAGTATTTTTGATTTTACATGTATTTAGAAAAAAAATACCTGGACAACTAACTCCACAGGTAAAATACATCATGATGTTTGCTACAAACCCTTTTTTAGCAATAAACACTTTGGAAAATAGCCTTACCTTCACATGTTTTCACTAGTTTTCTCCCCATATGCAGTATATTTTAAAAACAAAATGTTATATTCCGTGTCTTTTTTAATCCTACATGTTTATGCAATTCAATTAGAGCACCTTATAAAAATTTATTTGAATTAAGTTTAAGTGCACAAACTCTATAATTTTACTATTTCAAATAAAGCAAATGAACATACTTAAGCTAACCTCTCAAAGTTTATTTATGTCTATATAACATTGTACTTCCTAAACCAAATCTTTTCCTAATTCTGGCATTGCAATTAATTCTTTAATACCCTCAATTTATCTTGGTCCCTTATAATCAGCATCTAAGCATACATTTACATATTATTAATCTACTATAACTATATACAAAGCTTACCTCAGTATTGATGCCATGTGACCTTTGGCTTATTTGATGAAAGTTTACCTTTATGTTACTGTAGAATCATGCAATATGTTTCACAATATATCCTTTAAAGAGAATGCCAGTTTATTTAATTTCACTCAGCATACTTTGATTCTTAATAAATCCTAGAATCTTCAAAGAAATTTCTGTTTCACTAGCAATGTTATTAACAATATTAATTGCAGGCTTGTAGCTCTCCAAGTCACTGGCCTCCATCTTGACTGGACTGTTGTCACACCGACTTTCTATCAGGTATGAGAGCTGCCTGACCTCTTCCCCACCTGGCAGTCTTCATTGCTGCTGCTCTCCCTGCATTGGAAGTTCTTTCCCAGGCTCTTTGTCTGATTGTCCTATCCCCATTCTTCAGGTCTTTCAGAGAAGTCTGTTACCACACCTTACATAATAAGCTGATCCTTTCACTGCTCTCTATCATACAGTCATGTTTATTTTCTTCTTGCATTTTATTGCTATCTTTGATGATTGTATGTACTGGTTCATGTGTTATTTATTTGCCTTATCCCCCAAGCCTGCCAGCTTCACAGGGACGAAATCTATTTTTCCCCAGCACCTAACATAAGGACGGACCCATATTGAGCACCAAAAACCTTCTGTTGGTAGAATTATTCTTGGTATAAGAACTTACTATCTTTTGAAAATTAAGAAATATAGTAACAATTTAGAGTGCTTTTACATGTATTAGCACTGATTATATCCAAACTCTAGAATAAGAATTGCAAAATTTAAGTATCTTCAGAAATATCCAAACTCTAGAACAAGAGTTACAAAATTTAAGTATCTTCAGAAGCCAGGAGACATTTTAAGTGATTATAGTGAACCACGTAAAATACAATAAATGCTGGATAATACAACAAATAGAGAAGAACAGACCCTATTTATGTTTAAAAAATTTTTAGCATTTATTATTTTTGAGAGACAGAGCATGGCAGGGAGAGAGAGGGAGGCACAGAATCGGAAGCAAACTTCAGGCTCTGAGCTGTTGGCACAGAGCCCGACATGGGGCTCGAACTCATAGACCATGAGATCGTGACCTGAGCCAAAGTCCGACACTTAATCAACTGAGCCACCCAGCTGCCCCTTATTTAAGAGGGAGCAGCCAGCTTCAGTCTATCATTGCCCAAGGAAATGCAGGTCCAGTATTGCTGCAGACTTTATGTTAAATCTGTCTTTCCGGGGTTTGAGAGGCTTATGGAATCCCTCTGCAGGCTGAAGCTGGCCCAGAGCCACTACAGGACAGGTTTGCACCCGATTCTACGGAGGGATCTGGTCCTCCTGATCACATTTAGGCTCTTTTCCAGCCCCACTGTCTTTGTATGAAAACACCACCTTGATACTAGATGTCATGCAGTCTTAATGTCCCAACCTAGATCACTACAGGAATTACACCAGATGAAACATTTTTGGAACTTATTCATCTGAACATAATAGAGCCCTTAAGAGACTCTCCACCAGTTCTTGTTCTGTGGCTCATGGGATCTTATTTTTCTGGACCTGGTTGTTACCTGATTCTGGAACTGCTACTTTGTATCCCCCACCACCCCCCCCCCAAAATTTTTTAACTTAAACCAGTCAAAACTGTTTTTTTAAAGATTTGCAAGCATGTCTTATTAACATATCAGTTAATTGCCTTCAGAAATAGTTTTACTGTCTTTTCTGTGATCCACACTGCAATAAGTATTAGGTCTCACAGGGATCACAGCATACACAGAGGTCATGATTCCCACCTGCCAATTGACAGGTTCATCTCCTGTCACTGTTATGTTCTGTATTTTATGAAAACACCAAACACTTTTGGTTTTACATTCACCATACAGTTTCTTATCTTACATTGTCCCATCTGTTAAAAACGACTGTCGGGGCGCCTGGGTGGCTCAGTCGGTTGAACGTCCGACTTCGGCTCAGGTCATGATCTCACAGTCTGTGAGTTTGAGCCCCGCGTCAGGCTCTGTGCTGACAGCTCAGGGCCTGGAGCCCGCTTCGGATTCTGTGTCTCCTTCTCTCTCTGCCCCTACCCCGCTCATGCCCTGTCTCTCTGGGTCAAAAATAAATAAATGTTAAAAAAAAATTAAAACAAAGAAACAAACGACTGTCCTTCTCACTGGAGTCTACTCATTCTTTAAGACTCAGATCAAGGGTCATCTCCTCTAGAAAACCTTCCCGGAAAATACCCATCCCCATCCCATACTAGCCGCCATGGGAAGGGCGTGCCTTCTCTGTACACTGCTAATGTGAAATGCTCCTTTGCTTTGCTGAACTAATGACATTGTAACTTTGGGGACCTTGAGCCCCACCGGAC
The DNA here is from genome assembly GCF_027475565.1 of Acinonyx jubatus. NCBI lineage: Eukaryota > Metazoa > Chordata > Mammalia > Carnivora > Felidae > Acinonyx > Acinonyx jubatus. Next base: position 152,122,373 of record NC_069382.1, read on the forward strand.
TAAATTCTTTGAGCGCAGAATCTTTTTTCAGAGCTTTCTATGCTAATATGCAGCAATGCCAGGTATATCACAGATGTTGAGTGACGACAGATAAGTGGGAGGTCTTCAAAGCAAATGACATCATTTAGTTGAGAATAATTTCCATAAACATATGAGCAGATAGACAGAGGTATGAGAGAGTTTAGGATTAGGACCTCCAAGAAAGTACAGTCCATCTAAGTTTCTTGTTTTGTACCAACGAGGGCAATTTTTATAGGTATATAATACTTTAGGCATATAAGCAGAACTTAAATTAACTATCAGCACACAATTTATGGATTATCTGTTAGGTACAAGATATTGTGAAATAAAGAAAAACTATTTGAAAGAGAAAGAAATAAACTGGGGGGGGGAGCAAAAGGAGAAAAACAAAGAAAGGAAGAATTTGGTTGCTTTTGTTACAAATATCATTCTAAAAAAGAGAATTTAGATAACTGCTCTTACAGATGGAATAATATTTACGGGACAATACTTGCTATGTTGCATGGAGGCATAGAGAAGAATAATGTGAAAAACAAATGGGTTGCTATTAGCATTCTTGAGGAATACAATCACCAATTTGGAAGAACTAAAATTCATATAATCTATATTTTTGCCATAGATCTTCCCTCTGAACTAATAAGGTATTTTCTGTAGATAAGAGCTTCTTGAATTTATCATTAGAGCAATAAATAGAAGGAGCCATTTTGACTAAATTTTCTTTTTTCTTCAATCATTTAATACATATTTCTTGAATGTCTCCTATAGGTCAGAAACTCAAAAAGGTGGTGAAACATTGTTATTCAAATTATATCTTGACATTTCTGTGATATCTTAAAAATTAAACATATGGGTTAATTTCAGCACATGAGTTTTAAAATTTTTTTAAAACTTTATTCATTTTTGAGCGCAGGAGAGAGAACATGCAAGTAAGAAAGGGGCAGAGAAAGAGAGAGAGAGGGAGAGAGAGAAAATCCTAATTAGGCTCCATGCTTTCAGCCTCAGAGCCCAATGTGGTGCAAGAACCCACAAATTTTGAGATATGACCTGAGCTGAAATCATGAGTCAGGTGCTTAACTGACTGAGCCACCTAGGTGCCCCTCCGCACATGATCTTTAAAATCTGTATTTTTTACATAATAAGAATCAAAGAATGCATATATTAAAAAGGAACTGATTAGACCATTAGTTGCAAAAATATATTTAGTTATTTATAATTAAAGAATTGGTCTGTTTCAAATGCTGAAGAAAAGTACAGCACTTTTTCTTACAGTAAAAGAGATGAAACTAACAGATTATGAAATTATTTGTAAATACTGATTTTCCAACAAGATACATTTTGCTTGTCTTTCCATAGACGATCACAAATAACTCTTCAGATGGCTAATGTGTATGGTGAGAAAGCCTGCAAGTGCTATAACATGATTGGTTTAATCAAACACTCATTTCTAATAGCTCTCCAAATCGTGTGCTTCCTCCTCCCCCCATTTCCTAAGAAAATCCACCATGAGAGAAGATTGCTAGAATAACTAATAAGTGCTTTGTATTCCTAAAAGGAAGAGACAAAGAACTGAAGAGAAAAGCTGGCTTGTGAGAGAAGACAAGCACTTTGTGAGTGTAATGTGCGTGAAATTGTATGCCTTGGAAGAAAGACAAATTGTCAGCAGGATACAAAGTAAAGATTCTTTGTTCAGAAAAAATACTCTACGTAGGTGGTTAGTTGTTTTATTGTTTTCTCCCTAACACAAATCTTCCCTGTAAACCTGCTAAACAAGGGTAACTCTACTGGAAGATGCCACAATTTCCATCCCCAATCAGGCCAAAAGGGATGGAAGTGAGGCAAGAAGGGGGCTGGAGAGCAAAAGTGTGGCCCCGGTAAATGCAGAGGTTTAACCTCTGGAATATCTGGGTCATCTCCCGGGAGAAGAAAAAAAAATCACTAAGGAAGAAAAACCTCAAAAGAAAAGTCACACTGGAACTAAGGTGTGACAAGAACAGAGAAAAGTATTGATTTCATCTGTCCCAAATTTGGTGACAAACAGGGTATTTGTGAGCCGAAATAAGAAAATACAGACTGGAGGGAGAAATTGAGATTTAGAAAAAATTAAATATAACTTTAGTGATTCAGAAAAGTTGACAAGACACTCTAAGAAAGTGGTCTCACAAAATTGTTTATAATCACTATTTTTTTCTCATTTTCTTTCCCATCAGCATCTAAAAAAGAAAGAAAGAAAGAAAGAAAGAAAGAAAGAAAGAAAGAAAGAAAGAAAAGAAAAAAAGTCATACCATTTGATTCAGGTTAAGGCTCTTCTAGAACTGTCATTGTTTAACCATATACCTATTTACTGACTCCTAAAACTCTATGCAAAATTTATTGCAAGCTCACTTTAGATATTTTAACTCCACATTCCTTGTGTGATACAAAGAATTTTGCTGAATTTTTATCTATATTACCTGTAATATGCTTATATATCATTAATATTTATACGCTTTCCCACATAATTTTTCCTATATTCCTTTCTATTGAAAGGGCGGGCCTACGCCAGCCGACTCCATCTTGTTCTGTGTCCTTCACCTTGACCACACCTCCTCCCCTTGAGTAACCCCCCCTCACCTGCCTAACAGGACTCGGACCCTTCCCCAGGACCCTTCCCCAGCCAATCGGCTGAGGCCACAGCCATTACCTCACCAACTGCCCCTAGGCCCCAATAAAACCTTTGTCCTTTTGAAACTCGCTCTCTTTCCCTGGTATCTCACCGCTGCGTCGTCGGTGCAGGTAGGGGATTGAGCTCGAGCTAGCTCGAATAAAGGCTCTTTGCTTTTGCATCGGACTCGGCTCCCTAGTGGTCTTTGGGGATCACGAATTCTGGGCATAACACTATATTTTCATTCTTTCTATGTTTTTCCATGGGGAAATATCATCTTAAAAATCAATATTACCATGGGAACACACACACAGGACATATATAAAAAAAGAAAATACCAATACTAACATTTTTTCCATGGGTTAATATTAAGAAGAAAACATTCATAAATACCAAACGCATCGCTTATATACAGTGAAGTTTTTTGTCTTAAATTAAAAATGAAAATGGATATTACTGAATTGTATAACAAATAGAACCTACCATAATTTGTTTATTCAGTTGTTCAAGTAGAAAGTTTTAAAATACTAATAATGAATCCTACATCTGAAGTTTACCTTCTAATCATACATTAGGGATATTTCAATAAGCATATTAAGTACTAGGATTTCTCTTATCATACAAGTGGTTTAAATAACTTCTTCTTAAGGTACTACTTAGATAAGAGCCTCATTCCAAATTGTGGGTGACATTTTAACAGCACAAACTAGTTTTTGCCATTATGCTTTGTTAGGTGTTTGAGGAAATGGAAGTTTGCAGTGATTCAGCGGCTTGAAGAAAGGCATTAAAACCTCTTAAAAGTAAGTAGCAAAAGAACTAACAAAAAAATTCTAGGCTCTTGAAGCATTTGTTTTCATCGTGTGCCATTGCTGTACTGGTAACAATTATAATGGTTAAATACTGAATGAGATTAAATAACTCATGAAACTATCAATGGGAAACTCTATGGGGAGAACCAAAGCTGAGTCCTTAAGAACAGGTACTTGAGACAGGCTCCACTCTTGGCTCAGTTATTATCCAGCTATTCTTTGTTTTACATGAAATGTTAGCTTATCCTATTGTGCTTCAGTTTCTTCTTCAGAATAGCAATACTCATACCAAACAGGGAGGAGGATATTGTGAGAACTTAATAAAATAATGTATGTAAACATTTAACCCATGTAGTAAATGAGATGTAGTAAGTGCCAAAAAATGGTAGCTATTTTAAGTAAGTGATTTTTTTTTTACATTGAAAAAGTCTGTGTATTTTATGCTACAGATAAGAAAAAAGAGCTTAGGGTTGGTCTAAATCACAACTTACTACAGATCAGGGAATAGATCTACAAGGTGAGATCCAGAAAATTTTAATAGCTTCTCAGCTGAAGGACTAATGCTTTTCGTTAAGTAACCAGACCATACTCTGAACCCACGCTCCCTGATCTCTGGTCGTTTTTCTACTAAATAAACCTCCCTTTCAAATAAGTCACTACACTTTATTTCACGGTTTATATATTCTTTTGCATTTTTTCCTATAAAATCACTTTAAATTTACTAAGTGAATTCCCATTTGTACATTGCACTTTTAACTGAAGATAATTTAAACAAACACAATCATGCTACACCGTATAAATCAAGCCAGTATATAAACTGGCGAGTGGCTGCACCTAAGTTTATAATTCTTATTTAATGAAACAATCAGAAAAATATCTTAATATAATGCACATCCTTACTAGACAACCAGTAAATTTTTAGGATTATCAGAAACCTGTATAGATAGGATATTCAGGAATCAAATTGTTTATCTCTGAAGATTTGTAAGAGAGAAGGGAAATGTGTAGTAAACCACACTCCTTCTATGCAAAAGCATATGAACAAATTCTTATTTATATTGAAATGATTTAAGTAATGATTTTTCAAGATACGTTTGGCAGAGGATTTTGGAGGAACTATCCTCAAAGAAATTCTGAAGAAATACAGAAAATTGAAGAGACAGCTGTGAAATTCTTTAATATTTAAAAATTGTGAAAAAATCTAGCTTGACAGTTTCTACTTCAGCTTTCACGTTTCAAAAATATGATTGAAAGTTTCCTCAAACTGTCTTTAAAAATGAGGTATTCCTTATGGTATATTTTTATAAAATGCCTTTGGAAACAGCTATTCTATATAATTCACAAAGATCTTACTATATAATCCAAATATAATTGTCAAAGTTCCAAAAAGGACTACAAATGTTCTTTTTTAAAATTTCCCTAATGAACAATAACTGGTCAGGAAGAGCTTTATACTTTCATAGAAGGGTCCCTAGAGATAACAATATATACAAAGCATAAATTCAGTTGAGATTTCAACAAAACCTATGCACTCATGCTGTTTTCATAACAAGGAAAATTAGCTTATAAAACATCACTAGATAAACTTTCTCTAATCAATCACACTGAAAATAAAGCAAAAATGAAATTCTCTCTTGATTGCTTTCATTATTTTAAAATTTCAATTCATTTCTTGCTGGCCAATTTGCTCTCTATTATTGGATTATGCACACTTACAGCTTAGGAGTAATGTGTTGCTTCTTAAATGAGCAGAAATGCGGCAAGCTGACAACTATCTCTTAGCACAACAAACTTGTTGATCCTCAGGTACTTTCCTTCTGAGATGTCAAAGGAAGTTGGAACCTGGGATTTACTTGTGATCCCAGGTGTTTTGAACTTTGTGGATGAACTGATTATCTAATATGAGAATGTAGGATTTCCTAGGCAATCTTTACTAAAGAATCCCATGAACAATTAACTGCCAGATCAAAAATATTTTTATGAAATGGTGATTCTTCCTTTGGGTGGAAAGTCAGAAAAAAATGTTCCAGTTTTGATTGTTTGATCCTTCATTACTCCTGAAGAAAAAAAATGATGTTGGCATATACCATATCTGACTTAAAAGCTGCAAAGACAAACTTCTTGAGGCTGCAAAAGATAAATTCTGAAGAGTGCTTTAGCTCATGTAACTTTTGTAATATCTTTTCAGTTTATTCCTTCTGGATGAATATATTTCTAGTCCACCAAATGTTGACAGCACTTATAGATTAGATAATACAACTTCTACAAAGTTCAAAATTTATCAATTTCTATACCACTAATGTAAGTATAATAATATATATTATATCATATAGACAGCCATATATTATATTATATATATAATACTTATATAATATAATATGCAAGATATTATTCATATTCATTGCTTGTTTGCTTAGACCTAGAGGGAGGCAGTCTCCTTTTTTTTCTCTTAACACTTTTCTAAACGTTTTATATTCTTGCATTAAGAAAAGGTTTAGAATAAGTATGGATATACAGAAATGTATAGTCAAAATGAATACTTCAGGATCATTCAGGCAACATCTAATTCTTCCAATGGTGGGAGGATTTATGATCCTGAAAACTTAAGTCTTTAAAAAAAATGTATGTAATACTTCTTACACTTTCATAGAGAATATTTGGTCAATGCACGCAAAACAATGCTTAATGTCTTTTCACAAGAAAAGTACAGGAATATACATACTGTAAGGGACACATTCATACTGCACTTCAAGGTATTTATAGGTTCCTGGACACGGGTCTGGAAAAACATCAGGACCTGCCACCACTGCGCACTGTGTTCTGTTATTGCACCTGAAATCAAAAAAATAAAAAAGAAGAAATAATAAACTTATGGGAAGTGAAATCATGATTAATACCAGTGCTGAATTTATTTTGCTTCTTGTTATAAAAATTTAAGTATGGTTTTGCTCAATTTAGAGTTTTAGACTTTGGAAGGAAATATCTGTAGTATACTCAAGAAAAAAAAACAAACCTAGAAATAAAAATCAACTCATTCAGTTTACTCATACTAACGAATTTGATCTTTCAGTGAACACAGTGCAACATTGAGTTAGAAATTAAATACTGCTTAAGCAACACTAACTGGTTCTTAGGACGGCACCAACGTGAATACAAATAACTGTTTGGTAGGAATCACTCACTGTCGTTAAAAAAAAATTGAAAAAATATAACCACAGAGTTTTATCAGAAATTTGTAAAATACATTCAATGATTATCATGACATCCATTTTAAAGGCAGTCAAAATATAATGTGGAAATGCTTTGGCCAAAGCTAAATCAATAAAAATTTAATATTTGAGAATTAAAATCTCTTAAAATTTAATTTATATCAATTAATATATTACTAACACCATAAGTAAAGCCATTTCTATGAACTGATTCTCATGTTCCTTGTGTTTGGCCAAATAATTACACTAACCTCACAGATGGCTGTTCACAAATATCAATATCCTATAAGTTAAAATAACTTTGAATCCCCAAAGAGAATAATCAAAAACCACTACTAAAATAGAAATATACACTAGGCATCCTTTGTGGCAACTCGGCTAAACAAATCTGGGCTACCCAGATTTAATCATGGGTACGTATACATATAATGAAATTGATTCTTTGATTTGGAGTGGCTTTGCTAAGGTAAATTTTACTCAGAAATTGTCTACGTTCGGTAATTTATTGATAGGTACATTTTTCTATAGAAAAATAATGTTTTCCAACTATTATATTGTCACTAAGTGTACAGGATGAGGCATTCTACAGTTATCCTGTCTTATGTTCTTGTTTATTCATCTCAGAAATATACTACCTCACGGCTAGAATTTTCTGTTATATCTACTTGAAGATATGCTTTATTCTATGAAATGACCAATAGTGCTGAATCATTGTTTGCATACTGGCGGAATAAGGGAGCACCGAAGGAACAACTCATTCTGATTTACTGTGAAAATACCTTGGGTTTGCTTGAGGCTACCATTTGTTGGCCTTAATGAGGATTTTTCTTAGTACCTAAATTAAAATTGATTCATTAGTGAATGTTGTAAGGTGAAAAATATATTCTGTGCTTTCAGTGGAAGATTAATAAAAGCCAATATTCTATACTTTTTATGCAATTTAGCATGATAGTTAATCCTGAGGAACAACATGTCCCTAATGTTCTCTTGTGTAGATTTAATGTCTAAGGATGATTACCAGAGAACCTGTAATAACGGTAATGTAAATGTGGCTGGCCTCACACATAAGAGGCAAGGAGACACCTTGCCATTTTAGTGTACTCAGACTTTAAAAAATTGGAGTACTTCCCTTTTACAAAGAAAATGTTTTCGAAGGAGATGTCTCAAGGTCAAAATACATGTTTCTTTGCAGTTAAGGCATACAATTTTCATATCACACCTGGAAAAAAACTCATAAATCTATCTCAGATGTTTATAAAAGGAGCAGCTATATAAACTTAGTTATTTATGTAATTTGTTAAAGAAAGTTATCATCGAGATTGCATTTGAAGTAGTAATAGTTAACAATGAAAGAAGTATACATCATAAAATTCAATGAGATGTAAATATTTTGTAAATGTAGTATTTCTGATCTGCAGTTATTAAATCATCGGCTTTCTTGGTCTACTCTTGTTTTACATCCTATTATCAATCTTTCATTCTGATTTCTACACCTGATATAATAAAATTCATTTAGAAGTTGTGTCTGTTCTTCTAATTCTCAGATACAGAAGGGCAACTACATATGTTTTATTATTTAATCAATGTTTTATATCAAAAGACAGATTACTACTCTATTCCCTACTACTTTATGTCCTATTTATGAGTAGGGCATAAAAGTTAAAATTTATAACTATGGAAGTGTTTGTTGCACAGAAAGTGGTCTTGAATAAGAGATTTCACATGGTTATGTTTGAAGAGTCTCAATTAAAAAATATAATATGAACACTATTCTAATCCACCTATCCACTTATCTATCTAGACATGCACACCAAACAGTATTCAAACTACTTATTATTTAAGTTATAAAAATATAATTTATGTATGCATATTTAAGAAAATTAAAATAAGTGACCATTTGCTGTAAAAATAAGCCAAGTAAGCCTTCTAATTAATGAGATAGTATATTGAGGAGGTATATAAATAAAAACATGCTATAGCAATAATATATTTGCAGTCATTATCATCATTGTTCTGGATCAAACAACAAGGCTTTACAACATTAACTTTTCAAAATAATTACATACTTTATTAGTATTTATTAGTATATTATATTGCATTATATTAAATGTTCTTTATAAGATTCTTAAAAATCAGGGAGACAGGTAGACAATCTCCAGAATATTATTTTTGTATAACATTGATTGCTTGAAGACCAACTACACTTCAAAAACAGAAATTTAATGGTTCTGTCTTCTGTTTTAAATTTTTTTTAATGTTTATTTATTTATGAGAGAGAGAAAGGCGCACACACACACACATACACACACACACACACACACACACAGAGTGCAGATGGGGGAGGGGCAGAGAGAGAGAGGGAGACACAGAATCTGAGGCAGGCTCCAGGGTCAGAGCTGTCAGCTCAGAGCCTGACATGGGGCTCAAACCCACAAACCATGAGATCGTGACCTAAGCTGAAGTCGGAGCCTTAACCAGCTGAGCCATCCAGGTGCCCCCCGTCCTCTCTTTTTGTATGACATCAGTTACTATAAATTAAAATGAAATTAATTATACCTTTGATTAAAGATTATTGAACAATGAACAGTTTACACCAGTGAGAGTACTTTTATAGTTATAAAAAATAAAGTAAATTCATTCTAAAATATTAAAGATGATAAATGTGAAATAATCAAATGTTCTCATGTGCTTTAAACTCAGATTTTTTCATTGTTTACTTTTAATATAAATATAAATTAAAAAATGATTTTCACTATTCCTGATATTAAAGATACTTCTATAACCCACAATAAAGGATGAGAAAAGACTGCCATAATATGGTTAAAGCATCCTAATCCACTAATATTCACAGAGAAAACATCATAATCTTAGAAAGTATTAAGGCTTATTTACAGTGATAAAAGTTTCAATATTTTTTCATCAGAAAGTCTATGCGGTTAAAAAAAAAAATCCACTCCAAAAATAGTTTTGAGGATAAATGGCTGGAGGGGGTCAAAAGTTATACACTTCCAGTCATAAAATAATTAAGTCATGGGATACAGGGTACAGTTCTGGGACTCTAGTTAATAATCCTATACTGTACACTTGAAAGTTGCTAAGAGAAGACAGTAAAGTATAAGCAGATGGCACTGACAGAATTCTCAGAATCCCTCGGTGTTTCACTTTTCACATACATAACATGGAGCCAGTTATTTAATTGCTGCACAAAGTTGCTATGCTTATAAAAATTCATTAGGAAAAAGTGTGAAGTACCATATATATGCACAAAGTATACTTTTGGTTGTCATAGCACAACTATTATCATGACTAACATTAGCCATTTGTTTCAGGATAGGTTAATAATACTTCATTCCAAAACACTGGGTCTTTTGAGAGGAACTTAGAGTACAAGTGAGATAGCACACAAAAAAGCAGATAAACTATTTGGGTTTAGAGTAGAAACAGGAGAAAAGTAGATTCCCATTTAAAAAAAATCAAAACTGTAAGCCAGATCATTAGTTACACATAAATTACTTTACCTAGGACATACTAAGTCCAAAATGTAGAGTAACAACGCCCTATATCTGTGTAACCTTTCAAACTTGGAAAGCATAGTCACACAAATCCTACTTGTCACTTCTTTTATCAGATGAATATTATTACCTCCAATTTCACAGAGGAGGGAATAGGTTTGAAAATGTTAAATGACTTTTCAGATTCTCAGAATTCAAATCATGGTCACTGAACAGTGACCCGAAGACCATGGGACTGCTGTCTTCTGAGACTGTGAGTCATGCATTTCATGGTCACTTTGGGAAACTGACTTAATTCACTGATAGGTTCTCAGGAGTACTTGTGATGATCCGATGAGGTACAGACCAGGCGTAAAATATCTAAGTGGGCCAGGATTCCTTTGGTCGTGATGTGCATCAGGCATTCCAAGGAGATCCCGAATTCAAATTAACATTACACAACCAGGCCCCTGCAATCCAAATTGGTATGTAGCGACTGGAAAGATCAATCTCTGAGCATAGGAGGAACAAAGGATGAATGAATATTTATTCAGACGTTTCCAAAAGAAAAGAACAACATCACGTCCTTTTAATTCAACCCACATATAAACCTTCAAGGTGCCATCTACTGATCAGGTTTATTTAGTAAATGTTATTTAATATGTTGGATGCTGTTATTAGCAGTAATCTTAAAGCAATATTGTTTAATTTAAAATAGTATGTTATGATGACTGCCAGGGAAGACATACATAATTCCAGGGCTAGCAACAGGATACAAAATCATCACAGTTTACTAATTCATTCAGATCATTCACAGTTTACTGATTCATTCAGATATGGTTAAGAATAGTACAGGAACAAAATTAGTTAAGTGTGATATGAAGAAGTCATCTCTGGGGAAAAAAAATTCCTCTATTTGCTACAACCTAGGGCAGCATATAGTGAAAATGATATTGCTGAGTTTATGTGCATATCACCTATTCAGATAAGGTCTTATCATATATAAAATAAATTAATTAGCCTATTTTCTGTTAAATACAATAAATTTATCTTTGTTTTAACTTCAATACCCCAGATAAAAATTAGCAGCTATTGGGGTGCCTGGGTGGCTCAGTTGGTTAAGCAACCAACTTCGGCTCAGGTCATGATTTTACGGGTTGGTGAGTTCGAGCCCCGCATCAGGCTCTGTACTGACAGCTCAAAACCTGGAGCCTGCTTTGGATTCTGTGTCTTCCTCTCTCTCTCTCTGCCCCTTCCCCACTTTCTCTCTCTCTCTCTCTGTTCGTCTCTCTCTCTGTCTCTCTTTCTCTCTCTCAAAAATAAATAAACATTAAAAAAATTTTTTTAATAAAAAAAATCAGTGGCTATTGTCTCGTGTTTGGTTACAACATATTTATAGGTTAAGCATATAAACATGATCCTTAACTATATTTCTTAAAACTCCTAATATAACAGATACAAGGATGGTATTAGTTGCTTCTACAGCTCTAGTAATTGACGTAAAATTTTGTATTTATGTACTGGGGGTTTAATCCACTGGTGTTCTCCATTAATAATCACTTCAACCACATATTCTTATTACACTCTAAAATCAGTGTGTACAGGGGTGCCTTGGTGGCTCAGTCGGTTGAGCGGCCAACTTCGGCTTAGGTCATGATCTCATGGTCTGTGAGTTCAAGCCCCATGTCCTCGGGCTCTGTGCTGACAGCTCAGAGCCTGGAGCCTGCTTCGGATTCTGTGTCTCCCTCTCTCTCTGCCCCTCCCCTGCTCATGCTCTGTCTCTCTCTGTCTCAAAAATAAATAAAAACACTAAAAAAAAAATTTAAACCAGTGTGTGCAAACAAGCCATTCCCGGGAATGTTAAGAAACTTTTCACATGATGCCTCACCCATGTAAGTGTTAAATGTGTAAAACTCCACTGAAAATCACTGCAATGATAAGCTATGATAGTGGAAAACTAAGTGCTTTGTGTCTTTTTGTTAGCAAAATTAGTCATTTGAATTTACATTATCGCTTTTCAAACGGCATTTATATAAAAGCATGTATGTGAAGAAACACACATACACTTAGTAGACCCAAGTATTTCTCAGTATCTAAAATATGGCAGATCAGTGTTTGAATCATATAAGACACTATTCTCTAAGAGGAAAATATTTTAGAGATAGGTTTATGCCAAAAACAAAACAAAACACCACCATCATAATACTTTAATGTTTAACATCTGAAAACAGTTTAGGTAATCAACTAACTCAATTTTTTAAATGCTCATGATAGAATGTACCAATATAAAAATGCACAGATTAATGTGTGAGCATCAACAATATTTTGCTCAATGTCAATCAACAGAACAACTCTTACACATTCTTTATTTTCCACTGCCTGTCACTCAGGGACCTGCTGATCTGGCATTCATTTTGAACTTAGAGGCCTGGAAATGAGAAGGCAACTATTTCATGGCAGAATATGAATATATACATGTCATAAAGAAATCATCTAGATCTCAAATGGTAAGAGAACTAAGTAGTCTGAGAGAAAGAAATCAATCATTATCATTAAAAAAAAAAAAGAATTAATTCTGGGGTGCCTGGATGGCTCAGTTGGTTAAGCATCATCCAACTCTTGATTTAGGATCAGGTCATGGTCTCACTGTTTGTGGGTTCAAGCCCCACATCAGGCCATGCACTAGCAGTGTGGAGCCTGCTTGGGATCCTCTCTCTCTCCCTCTCTTTCTCTGCCTCTGTCTCTTTTCTCTCTCTCTCTCAAAATAAATAAAAAAATTAATTCTTACATTGTAGCCATACACTTAAGCATTTACAAAACAGTTTGGCAATGCTGTCTACTTTTTTTTTATATGTTACAATTTCTTTAAAAAAAAAAAATTAATGTTTACTTAATGTTGAGAGAGATAGAGGTAGAGACAGAGCGTGAACAGGAGTGGGCGGAGATAGGCAGACACAGAATCCCAAGCAGGCTCCAGGCTCTGAGCTGTCAGCACAGAGCTGGATGCCAGGCTCAAACCCAAGAAATGAGAGATCATGACCTGAGTCGAAGTTGGATACTTAACCGACTGAGCCACCCAGGCACCCCTTATGTATTACAATTTCATTTAATTTTTATATATTTAAATATTATATGTATCTCATGTTGCCTATTTTGTATTTTATTTATATTTTTATAATAATTTGAATCAGTTATTTTTCACCCCATTTTTCACATGAGAAAACTGAAGCCCAGCAGGCTTAGATAACTTATCTAAAATCCTGCAACTAGGAAGTGACAAACAGAAGGCAAATGCACCTCTTCCCACAACAAGGAATTGTGCCTTTGAACTTCTATGTCAGTTCTTTGGGTTGGTCTCATTCTCACAACTAGGGTGTGACCAGAGGCTGAGTTAAGTGGCAATTTAAGAAGTAAGGAAAGTGATAAGGCCCCTAATTTGGTGTTTTCATTTTTGAGGAATTTATTCTAAATTATAAACTAAAAATAATGCAAGATCTCATAGAACACAAGTTGACATTGTATGCACTTCGCAAGGTAACTGCCTAACCTCAAGTCTCTCATTTTCTACATTCCTTTACATCGAATTTCACAAACATTCCTTTATATTAGAAAAAGGTAATCTGACACAAGCAAGTGAAAACAAGATCAAAGTGATTAGTGAGGAGCATAGAAACTAGGATACTGTATTAGTCTTCTTGTTGCTTCTGGGACAATCTATAACAAATTTAGTGACTTAAAAACAATGCAAATCTATTCTCTTGTAGGTCTGCAGATCAGAAGTCCAAAATGAGTCTTATATGTTTAAAATCAAGCTGTTGGCAAGGTTGGTGCCCTATGGAGGTTCTGAAGAGAATCCGTTTCCTTGTTTTTTTTCCAGTTTCTAGAAAGAACCTGTTTCCTTGGTTTTTTTTTCTAGTTTCTAGAGGCTGTCCCCTCATTCTTTGGCTTGGGCCCCACATCACATTACCTTTTCTCACTTTGACATGACATGATCTTCCTCCCTCTTTGACCTTTTGGCTTCCTATAAAGACCCTTGTGATTACATTTAAGATAATCTGCCTATCTCAAGAGCCTGAATATCATCACTTATGGAAAGTTCCTTTATCCACATAAAGAAATATTCTTAAATTATAAGGATTAGAATGCCAGTTCAGCATATTGCCTGCCAGCACTTAAGTAAAAAGACATATTGAAAACTCTCTCCTGAGGTGATCACCTTCAAGAAGTCTTACATAAGATGCATGTCACTGCAGTAGAGCATAGCTAAGTTAGTGTTCATTGTCTCCATAAGGAACAGTTTTATTTATTAAAAGAATGAATAGGCCTCCACTTACATATATTTTCTCCCAGTACAAATAAATGTTTTTAGTATAATTTGGCTAAAAGATATCATATTATACGTTTGTTTTCTTTGATCACCAAGAAATTCTCAGTGCATAAATCCTGTTGCAATAGATGTGGGAAACTAAACTATATTACTTGACAAAGGCAAACTTTTAAAGTATTTTACAGAAATTGGAATGTAGTTTGACTTTGGACCTATATAAAACCTTATAAAATATGAAGTATCAAAAAACACTAAGAAATTATTAATGAAGCCCATTGGTTCATATTAAACTGTATTTATGTTTCTGTGTTACTATGCCATTCTATCAACAAATTAAAAACTGACTATTTCATGTTTATGGACTGAAATAATTTTATTTTGACAAAACCCAATTTAAAATAATAATTTTCTACTACACGAAAAGATATTGCTTTCTTATGTTCTAAACTTTACCAGTAGCAATTTAAAAAATAGAAGCCTTTTCAGATTCTCTTCCTACAATACAAATTTACAAACTTATGAACCTTAAGGGCTTATTCCTGGGAATTTTTCAAATTGATTTAATAATACTCTAAAAATATAGAAATACATTTGAAAATGTGGTAATCTTATAAGGAAGTCCAATTTCCCAATGTTCTACATATTTCTGGGTAATATTTGAAAGAACAAATTACCATAATCATCAGTCAACATCCATAGAATATTTATGGAGCCCATTCCAAAAATAAAATGATTAGCTATGTCAGACACATGAGTACAATTCATAGAGGCATACATCCATAATAAATGGAAGTAATGCTTTTAAAATTAACATATTCACAAACATTGCTTGGAAAAACATTTGAGTCCCGTTCTGTACCAATGACTTCTAAGCTATAATCTTCTTGTAGCTGAATGTTATAACAATGGGAATGCTATAACAATATAAAATTATAAAGGGCCTTTTCAGTTAAAAATAAGTAGCATTGCATGTGTATTAGTGTATTACCACCTATGTAGGACAGCATTTCAGAGCTGAACATTCTTTACCTGAATGTATGGTTACCAAATAAATCAGTGTGTGTCTGCATTCATTATCTGAACGTACACCAAATAGTGGTATTGCTCATTTTCTCCTAACTAAAAAGGAACAATACTTTATATGCCTATATATTATACGCATGTTTCTCTTAAGTGAAGACAATGTCCACTTTACTGAGAGCTAGTTAGGATACTTCTATATATTTTTTCCAAGACTACTTATGTTATTGTACTTTCTCTTTTTTTTTTCTTTTTAAGTCAGAGACAGACTTACTTCATTATACTTCCTCAAACTTTTGCAAGGCATTCTTTTCCTCCATGAGCCACAAAAAGGTCTTGTCTGCATGACTGGGCTAAGACAAGGAATGTTATCCTGAGACATATAGTTAAATCTTTTTTTTTTTTCTTTTCAATATGTGGCATTTCTAAATCAAACTGTTTATACATGAGAAAAATAAAAATATATAAAATAAAACTTCAGAAAGAGAATTGCAAAGAAAAAAGGAATTTTAGTAACATTGGATACTGAAGTGAGTTAACCTGAAAGCCTATAAAAGGAACAAGATGAGCTGAGAACAATGCCTTTGGCTTCCTCACATTTGCTTTTAATAAAGTGCTAAATGAAAGCAAATGAAAACCTGTGTGTGTGAATGTGTGCATATGTATGCATGCCAATAGTATACACAACATTTATATATTAAAAACAAGACTTCCAAAGCAGGAATACACAGCAGAGAGAAATGATGTTTTCTGTTTAACTCTGTCCTTATATATAAATTTTTGAAGAGTTCAATAGTGGTTTTTTTTATATTACATAAAAATAATTTTAGTTGTCTTCATAATTTGTAAAGATAGTGTAACAGACATGGTACACAGTAACTAAGAAAGAAAGCCCACACCTGCCAGTGATTGAAGACCAATAATTTTCATGAGTTCCTCTCCCCTTAGATGTTTCATCTCTCATTCTGGCAGCAGGGCTTCTTAGGCTTACTTTATTAATTCCACTCGTGACCTCAGATAGACATACATGTCAAGCATAGATAGAGATACATGTCAAGCATATCTCTTTCTTACCTGCTTTGACTTATGGTATCACCAGAAAGCTATAAATACAAGAGAAATGCTATGACATTTCTTTGTATCAGAATGCTTTAGGCTGAAAAAAAAATAGCAAACATAAATAAAAGTGGCTTCAAAATAAGGCTTGTGACATCTAACGTATTAAAAATTAGAATATGGTTTGTTACAACTTGGTTAATTCGGAGATTTAACAGGCATCACCGTGGCTTGAATTCTATGACATTCTGTTGGATTTTGTCTTACGGTCCTAAGATGACCACTTGCATCTGCAGGTGTTACACAGAGATGATACAATCTTGAAAAAAGTAAGTCCTATCTTCTGTTTTATTTTAAAAGTAAGGATGTTCTATACATAAACCACTCAGCACCATCCTTACAGAACATTAGCCAAAAGTAACCAATGCCTATGCGTATGTCAGCATGCCTGTGCTTAAAAGGGTCACACAAGAGAAATGAAATCCACATGACTGGTTTGCCCAGTGAAGAAGGTTCATCATCACAGGGCCAGAGGGGCACACAGGATTCTCTGAAGGACTGCACTCTTTACAGGAAAATGAACAAATCAACATTTTGCTAGTGAGGAAGAAGGGGGGAGTGGTTAGAGAATGGATTTTTGGAAAGCAAACAACAGCATCCATTCTCTCAGTTTCTTTCTCTAGTGAAAACACCCCATATTTAAGATATTATAAAGTTTATAGCACAATTACTAAAAAGAAGAGACATATAAGAAAGTATTTTTCAAATTTAAACACAGCATTTTACTTTGAAGGAATATGGATAAATACTGTGATGTATAGAGTCTGGATAAATACATTAAAATGCATCTCTATTATTGGATGATAGACAGCCATGAAAAATGATGAGGCCAGCATTACCCTAATATCAAAACTAGATAAAGACACAACAAAAATAGAGAACTACAGGCCAATATCTCTGATGAACATAAATGAAATATCCTCAACATAATATTAGCAAACCAAATTCAACAATATATTTAAAAAAATATTCACTACAATTAAGTGGGATTTATTCCTAGGTTGCAGAGGTGGTTCGTTATTTGCAAATCAATCAATGGATACATCACATTAGTTTACAGTGAACATACCTCAACAAATAAAGACCATCTATGAAGAACCCATAGCTAATATCATCCTTAATGGGGAAAACCTGAGAGTTTTTCCTCTACGATCAGAAACAAGACAGGGATGTCCACTCTCACCACTTTTATTCAACATAGTAGTGGAAGTCTTAGTTACAGCAATCAGAGAACAAAAAGAAATAGAAGGCATCCAAATAGACAAGGAACTAGTAAAACTTTCACTATTTGCAGATTACACGATACTATATATAGAAAACCTAACAGACTCCACCAAAAAACTGCTAGGAATGATAAACAGACTCAGTAAAGTCACAGGACATAAAATCAGTGTACAGAAATCTGTTGTGTTTCTATATACCAATAATGAAGCAGCAGAAAGAGAAACTGAGGAATGGAAATGGAATCTTGCCATTTTTAGTAACATGGATGGAGCTAGAATAAGTCAATCAGAGAAACACAAATACCATATGATTTCACTCATACATGGAATGTAAGTAGCAAAACAAATGAGCAAAGTGAGGGGAGGAGAGGAAGAGAGAGAGAGAAGCAAATCAAGAAACAGACACTTATCTATAGAGAACAAACTGATGGTTAGCAGAAGGGAGGAGGGTCGGGAGATGGGTTAAATAGGTGGTGGGGATTAAGGAGGGCACTTGTAATGAGCATTGGGTGATGTATGGGACTGTTGAATCACTGTATTGTTCACCTGAAGCTAACAGTACTCTGTATATTATTACCTAACTGGAATTTAAATAAAAGCTTAAAAAAAAGAAAGAAATGATGAAGTAACTCTTCCTTTACTAACCTGAAAAAAATCTTCTACGTTAAAATTTAAAATGAAAACATTAAAAAATAGTTTTATAGGTGTATGTATGTGTAAATGTAGAGAATAACTCTGAAGGACTTGTAGCAACAGTGATTATCACTGACATGTAGGATAATTGTTATTTCTTGGTCCATAGTACTTTTTCTCCCTTTTAAAACAAGATGAACATTTGTTATTTCATGATCACTTCAAAGCATATTTAAAATTTAAAGGCAATGATAACTCTTTCAGGATTATCCATATTAACTACTTCACATTCTTAGATAACTTTCAACTCTTAAAATTTTACGTAATAACACCTATAACAATGCAGCTTTCATATAAGTTATTTTTTTGCAAATTTCCCCAAAAGTTTCTCTGAGACTTACTGCACATCTATCTCTAAAGCATTACAATTATTTTTTTTTATATTGAGATGAGATATAGCCTTTTTCTAGAGAAAATTAAAAGATGTAAGTCACCTAGGAACTCTGGCACAATGGAAATCAACGCTGCCAAATACCCAGCAAGCTAGTACATATCATTTACATCTCTGTGATGGTTGCTAAAGGCTTTAAGAGAACAATGTTAATCTACCTTAGAATGAGTGACGACAATTATGACATCTTATCATGAGAACAGACAATGTCTTCAGGAGTGTTTCATATGTGTTTTTTTCAGACTTGTGGACCTGTTCCATAACTTAGAGAATTATATCCAAGTGGAGTTGTGATACTTACTCAACACAACACAATGAATTATCTGAGACACATGCTGCATAATATATGCATGATTGAGAAAGCCACCAACAATTTAAGGTTTGCGGTGAAAGAGAAAAAGGGGAAATCTAGTATCACAAGCTATTTTTTAAAGAGAATAAGCAACCGTTAGGTAAATATAATGTATTTATTTTCTTGGTTGCCATTTTCAATGCTTGACATTCTTCCTATATTTGGAAGAGATAGGTAGATAGAAAGATAGATAATTTACTGAATATCTCAAATATACAATTTGAGCTTCAAGTGAAAGAACTTTGCATTACTGAACAAAAACAAAATTAAACACTTTTATATTTCATTAGTTTCCTTTGTGATTATGAAATCACAAATATGAAATATAAATATGTAATAGAATGCCTAATG
This sequence comes from Acinonyx jubatus, assembly GCF_027475565.1. Lineage (NCBI taxonomy): Eukaryota > Metazoa > Chordata > Mammalia > Carnivora > Felidae > Acinonyx > Acinonyx jubatus. The sequence continues at coordinate 152,142,017 of NC_069382.1, forward strand.
CACCATTGTAGAAAAACTTATAATGAAATGCACACAATCATTACCCTCTACCCTAAAACAGAGCTAAAATACCAATCAATATCTATATTTTTTCAATGAATATTGATATTATTCAATAGTCATTACATTATTCTTTCAAGATTGTTTCCTTTAGAGAAACAAAGTTTCATAAGTACTCTTGGCAACTAGCAAACACACAATAAAAACTAAGGTTTTTTATGAATACTTACTATGTGCCTCTCATGCACTAGATTCGTTATTCACATATATTCTAACACATAAATTAGGAGAATGCTCTAATGTAAAGAAATCTTTTCAAGAAAGAGTCCTTTTCTATTTTTATTTATTTTTAATGTTTTTAATGTTTTTATTTATTTTTGAGAGACAGAGCACCAGTGGGGGAGGGGCAGAGAGAGAGGGAGACACAGAATCAGAAGCAGACTCCCGTCTGAGATGTCAGCACAGAGCCCGACGAGGGGCTAGAACTCACGAACCCTAAGATCATGACCTGGGCCGAAGTTGGACACTTCACCAAGTGAGCCACCCAGGTACCCCAAGAGTCCTTTTTTAAAAAAAGAAAATATAGTCCCTCCTTTTCTAAGAAAAATATGATTCTAGTACAGAATAGTAGCTGCAGTTTGATTGATTGATTGATTTTTGATTGAAAAAGTCTGTAATCAAAGTGATTGTTTTATCTTTGCTATTGTTAAATGGATTTATATTGTATAATTCACAATGGATTATATACATATTTGGAAAATATGCAAAATATACCAAGTATTGAGGTTATTGACAATGCTTGAATGCGAAATAATACTAAGATACTTAAAATGGTTACATACCCCTCGTGATATAGAAAGTGCCCTAGAATTAAACTCAGAACCTACATTTGAACTTACACTATTGCAAAAATCAAGACAAGATACATAGCCTCTCAGGGCCTCAATTTCTGCTTATTTGTAATTACAATCTATGATTATTTTGAGCTTCAGAGCAATAATGTATAGGAAAACACAGCACAGAACCTGAGATGGTGTAGGCACTCAACAAAGGTTGGGTTACTGAATTGAGGATGGATGACAGTTAATTACAGAGAATTAATAACATAATAACTCTAAACATAGAGTTAAACAATTAAAAAGGCAAAAAATAAAATAACCTTTTCTAAAAAAAGAGAGAAAAACAGAGAAAAAGCCTCTCGTAAGTATTTCATTTGGAATTCCAAGTAAAATAAAACCACCTCAAGCCTCGTGGTCTCACTTTTGATCACCTGGGTTCAATTTAGAAATGTTAGTAGAAAGAAGCCACTTAGTACTATGTGCCTCAGTTTTCTTCCTTCACACCGGATTGCCATGAACTAAAATTAATACATGGTGACCTTTACATCACTATGCCATCAGATTTTATTCATGAACAGCTTCATTAAAATGCTCTTGATTAACAGAGACAAAAATAGAAAACCATTTAGTTTGGGACAATTGTGCTCCACTTTAAAACCATGTTCATCTCCAAATACATATAGTATTTTTTGACTTTACGGGACGGTAGCTCTATCCCCGAAGATACATAATGATTAAGAAATATCTGTCGAGTTTTAGTAGTTAGTAAAATGGGATATATGTATATAGTAAAAAAAAAAAAAAAAAGTAAGGTTAAAATTACATATATGCTTTACTTTAAGAAAGATTCTGAAAAGACCGGTTTTAATAAATATAGAAGCAAATCATTTATCCTTCTGAGTTTTACTCTACTCATGTGTAAAACAAATGTAGCACAGCTTTACTTCCCTACATCAAAGGTACTAAAAGTGGGGAACAGTGAGGGAAATGTAAATATTTTATAATTACAAGGTATAGTCACTTCAATAGAGGCCTCACTGATACACACTTAACACACAGAAAGACATGTAAAGCCTCTTGTGTTGATCAAAAAATATCATTCTACTGAAGTCTGGAAAGTTTAGGTTCCAGTATCTATAGCATAATACCTGGCATTTGATAAGGTTTTCAACAGATTCAGCCAACAATACTTCCTGAATCCCTTTCTCCTCCCTACCTCCTAATATCCAATCAGCCTTGAACCCTGTGTGTGTTTCCCTCATCTCCAGGATCCCCTCCTAACCAGCTTCAATACTGCTTCTTCACCTTTTCTCAAAATCTTCACTTGATAGTGATGACCCTTTATTCATTTCCTCCAGGTGAAAATTCAAACATGACATATATAGGACCCTGGGAAAATAACTAAATTCTCTTTGTTCCTGATCCAAGGTATTCCTACTTCCTTTCTCTTTGCAACAACAGGAATATAGAAATCAGGTTGTTAAGCATTATGTGACATTATCAATCCTTGTAATCTTTTGTATTACAAGACCTGTTTTTTAAATGGTGAATGATGTTTTGTTCATTTAATTGACATGTATTGAAAGCCTACTATGTGCCTGTGCTAAAAGATAAAGATAGATTGGATATGGCTCATGCTCTAAAGACCTTGAAATCTACCAGAAGAGATACACACCTCAACAGGTTATTAACATACAATGAATTAAGTGCAATGATAGATATATGTATGTACAAGTATATCACAGTGACACTGGGTGACATACAGTCACTATTCTAGGTTGAAATGTGTCCCCCCAAAAGATATGTTTAATTGCTAACCCCCAGTCTCTCACAACATGACCTTATTTGGAATTAGCCTTGCTGCAGACATAATCAGGTAAGAGGAAGTCAGATGGGGTGGGGCGGGGTGGGTCCTTAATCCAATGTGATAGTGTCCTTCTAGGAGGGGGAAATGTGTACACAAATAGAGACACCTTGGGAGAACAAAAACTTATGACAGAGGCACAGATTAGACTGATGTAGCTGCAAACCAAGGAGCACCAAGGCCTGACAACCACCAGCAGAAGCTAGGAAGAGGCAAAGAATAATTCTTTTTTTCTCTTTTTGATGTTTATTTATTTATTTTGAGAGAGAGCGAGAAAGCAGGGGAGGGGCAGAGAGAGAGACAGAGAGAGAGAGAGAGAGAGAGAGAGAGAGAGAGAGAATCCCAAGTAGAATCTGTGCTGTCAATGCACAGCCCCATGCAAGGCTTGAGCTCTCGAGATCATGACCTGAGCTGAAATCAAGAGTCAGAGGCTTACTCTACTGAGCCACCCAGGCACCCCAAGGAAAAGAATAATTCTATCCAGAGTCTCAGAGGCAGCATCCCCTGCTGATTTCTCAGCATCTCTGTCTTGCAGAACTGTGAGAGAATACATGTCATTGTTTTAAGCCACCTGGTGTGTGGTATTTTGTTATGGCAGCCCTAGAAAACTCATAACAGATAGTTAACATGGACAGAATAAAGGGGATTAGGGCAGGTTACCTGGAGAAGGTGACACCAGAACTGAGTGCTAAGAGCGCTCACCTCGGTTAAATTAATGAGACTAGAAAAAGAATTTCAGGCAAATAAAAACAGAAAGGGAATTGAAACAGCATGGTAATGTAGAGATCTAGAAGCCATTTGGTGCTCTTGGAATAGAAAAAAGGCTGACAAGAGAAAGGTTAGAAAGGTGACCAGAGGTTCAGATATAGCGATTTTGTATAACATGTTCATGACAGTAGCTAACATGTATTGATTGCTTCTCTGTGTTCAGCACTGTGCAAAGTGCTTTAGGTATAATATTGCATGCAATCTTTACAATGACCCTAATGGAGATGTGTACATGCATTAAGTGAGAAACCCAGGCTTTGAGAATCCATGTGATTTATGTAAATGTTGTCCAGGTGCTTATTAAATGAGTCTAGACTTGATTTATTTGGTTAAGTGGAATCATTTAACCATGTGTTTATAACACGGAATGTTATAAACAAGGAATTAATAAACTCTTATTGCTTTTGATATAGGTTAATCTGTGATTTCTGTAGACAATGAATCTGTGGAGGATAGGCCTACACACATAGGGATCTCATAACAGAAATGGAGAAAATGGGTGAACTGAAGAAGTATTCAAGAGAGTAAAATTAGAAGGTGTTCCTAATCGTTAGGAATGCCAGGAATTAAAAGGAGGCAGGAACCAAGGAATATTCTAGGCTTTGGAAACAGAAAGGCTGGTGGTGCAACACACTAAGACAGAGAATACATGTGGGGGCATAAGTTACAGTAGATCTACATTAGAAAGTGACAGAGTACTGGTTCTGTGTTGATACGTACACAATAGGAGCTCTGAATGGCTGCTGATAAACTTCCTGTAGCCCTCAGCAAGAAATCACTCCTCGGCTATATTGTACTATAATGTGGCAGAGTGGCAAATGACAGCACTCTGTTAAACAGACTCCTGTCCCTTGCTCTTCGATGTTTATTGTCCCCAAAGAGATTAAGATATAAACCTAAATCTCAGATGTCAAAATCAAGAACTTAGGTATTCATCCTTTGGTTTTTTAATAGATAGTCTGATTTCCAATTTCCAATAAACCACACACACATTTATGTAATCACATTTTGCTGTTGTCTGTGCTTTCTCCAAAGAAAGAACCATTTCCAAATTAGCCAGAAAGACTCGAATTTCTCAGAAAAGCAATTACAAGACATGGTTTAAGTAGTCTGCTACAGAATGAAAAGGAGAACCTGGTTTCTTCAGTCTTGTGTTAAATGGGATTTTTTACACTACGTTTTAAAGAAATGAGTCTCTAGAGAGAACAATACCTATGTGAATAAAATTCTCCTATCATCAGATATTGATTTGAGTTACCATTGGTTAGCAATATATTTTTGGACATATGCAATTATGAACCAACTTTTATTTACCTAAGGCATATATAAATATCTGTAGATTTAGCTCTTGAGGGTTATGATGTTTGAGTGCATTGCGGAGATGACAGACAGTCCCTAAAGGCAAGGAATAGGTGGTTGTTTCTTTCTGCAGCAATCCCTATGGTCTAATTATAGAGCAATAGGATACTTGCGTCAGCTTGAGTGAAAGCCGCTCTCTTGGCTTCTCGGCTGGAAGCAAGTTACATAAAAATGATGGAAAGAAAATGGAGAAGCCTAAAAGCAAAGTACAAGAATGGACAGGAGCAAAGGAGAAAAAAAACACATATGTTTTTTATTGGTTACCACATTTCAAGCATTTTAACCCACTTGATAAGTAAACACATTTTACAAATAAAAAGTATCAAAAGGACAGACTTTTGGCAAGTGTATGCAAACTAACCGATTTGTTTGCTGCTTTTGCTAAGGGAAAATAATACTGGGAGACTGCCATTAATAGCACTCCAACTTAGAAACCCAGTAGAAGTTTAGCAAAGATAGAAAACAGAAGGGAATAAAAATTAAGTAGCTGCAATGGCTAACTGGACCTGAAATGTCTGAATGGACGTGGACAAACAGTCAACTAGCAAGTACGACAGTACACGCTGGGTGAGAAGGTGGATAAACCTAGGAAATGTACTGTTTCAACTCTCCATTTAGAGAGTACAATGACTTTTCTTGACATTAGTGTGGGACTACTCTAGGAAAGTGGCATGCAACTACCACATCTCAACTTGCCAAAATTTACAAAATGGTAAGACGAAATGTTAAAAAATAAAAAACTTTTTCTTGACTTGTGTTTCACCAAGGAACCAAATAACTCATTTATACAGTCATTCATAACATGCAGTTCACAGATTTAGATTCCAAAATTATGGTATATACGTTTCAGTGAATACTTATTCTAATCCGCAAGGTCTTGCTGAGTTGATGCATGCAGCAAATGAAATAAAGTGTACCTGAGTACATTTTTTGTATGTTTCAACCAATTCATATAACTTTATTGAAAGTTTTTTTCCCCCCGCTGGCAAATGGTCACATATAAGTTTAATTCGTAAAGAAAAACTAACTTAATGATTCATATTAATCTTTTAAAAACATTTTAAGATATTGTCTTACAGTTATACATGTAAGCGATGGCATCAAAAGAAAGGTGGTGAAAGACGGAAAGTCTGCCTCACTAAAATAATGAATGCCCCTTTGGCAATAAAGTGAACATTTAATGCTTTATTTCAACAACAAAAACATACGATTGCAAAAGTGCATCCAAAGCCACTGGAGAAAATCAAACAGATGGGACTAAGTCAGTCACCAATCCTGAATTTCAACTTTGACAAGGAAGCAGGGTTTTTTTCATATCAATGAGTAAAATATATTCCAAATATATCTAGAATCACAGTAATCCAAAGGAAATACATGTTTTTGCTCAAAATGTAAAATTATAACACTGTATTTGTTTTAATTGAATTAAAGTTAACTGAATATTTAGCATTCCATAAGAAGAAAAGTAAAATAAGTCTTATTTGAGAATTTGTCTCATTCAGAGGTCTTAGTTTCCATTTTATACCACAATTTACTTCAATAGTCAGCGTACAGAAATCGCTGATTGGAAAAGGTTTTGAATGAATCCATAAAACTAAAGAAAAGTGAAGGTGTCAGTTGCTAATAACCACCACCTCAGTCTTGAGCCAAAAATGCTAAATAGGAAAGACAGGTATTTGCATAAAAGCAACACAAAGTTGAGGCTAATTTTTTCCTCATGTAAAGGTATATTTTAAAGATGTTTCCCTGTTTTTTATTTTAGTTTATCTTGGTTAATACTGACTCAATTGTAAGCATGAGGAAATACTATTACATGCAATCATAAAATATTTGCTAGCAAAGATTTTATATGTGTATAAGTGCTTTTATTATATTGATTTTTAAGTTACATAACAGAGGTAAGAAGCCATCCTTGCATAAGTTAAAAACACTTGCTTAAAATTAGTCATAGTTGAAAAAGAATCTTGGGTCCATCAATATCAGCTATTATTATATTATAATTTACATAAGTTACTTAATGTCTCTAAGCCTCAAATTCCTCATTTGTGTAATACAGATTGCACCCACACCTCAGGGGGTTCCCATGTCAATTAAAAGAGGCAAGTCATATAGTATGTGTAAGTACATTCCTGCTCACAAAAAAGACACTTTCTTTTAGGTATCAATGGTACTGATGATAAGAGCCATACAACAAATAATAGTAAAAGCCAGCTGACTTAGAAAGAACATGACTCTTGGGGGCGGGCGCCTGGGGGGCTTAGCCGGTTAAGCATCCAACTTTGGCTCAGGTCATGATCTATCAGTTTGTGGGTCCAAGCCCTGCATCACACTCTGTGCTGACAGCTCAGAGCCTGGAGCCTGCTTCAGATTGTGTCTCTCTTTTTCTCTGCCCCTCCCCTGCTTGCTCTCTCTCTCTCTCAAAAATAAACATTAAAAAAATAAAAAGAAAAATCATGTTTCTTGGAGAACTACATCCTTAAAACATTGTTTCCTTCCCATCTCTCTCTGTATACTCACATATGCAACAATTAAAGAATAAAGTTTTCTTTAAAGTAGACTCAGGTCTTATTACTATACAATACAAATTATAGAATCATTTCTATTTCAGGAAATAAGAGAACATGACATGGAATAGAATTCTACGTACAAAGGTGTAAAAATCATTTTACTATTTAATTTGCAAGTCAATGATTTATCCTACAGTGTATTAAAATTGTATATATTCATCTGAAAATACTTAAAACTCAGCACATAGGTAATAGTAAGAGAATTGAACTTAATATAAAAATCACATCATATTTTTATTTACATTTTATAATGATTTTCAGAAATTTTATAGTGATTTTGGGAAATTTTGGTACTAAGAAAAAGTTCAGATATAAATTTTTTCTTAATAAAAAAAGTCACATAGATTACAAAAATTTTCATTATCAAGGACATAAAAAACAAAAATTTATTGAAAGTTTCAATTTTGAAAACTAACTACCAGGATGTACATAATCTGAGAAATGCACAATTTTACCATTACTGTAGAAAATCCTAAGTATATGGATTTAGTGCATTATTGAAATTTCTCTAGAACAACTTTTCATGTTAATTGAATGTCGCTGACATCTATTTGCTCACCTAGCACCTATCCCTATAAGAGCATCTGGATTTTGTTCTGTATGTTCTGTAGAATCATTTGCCCATATTCTCAACCCATTTGGGCATGTCTACCATGCCCACCTAATTCATCTCCCTGGTTACAATGATTAGGCAATAATGTCCAAACTTGGAATTTTTGCTGAAAACCCTGGAAAAAAAAAGAGTATTAAATTAAATACTCTTTAAGATTATTAAAAAAAAAGTATTAAATATTTGAGAATTTTTCAAAGTTTAATTTTGATCTAAAACTGAAATTAAAAGATCAAGCACATAAGCCTGGCACTGCTGTGTGCCAATGTGCTGATACCTTTAAAAGGATGCCCAACACAAAGGATAAGAGAAGTGGAGAAAGACAGACTTCTGATGTATCCTAAGAGCTCCCGGATGAAGACAGACCTAAAGTCAATTAAACCAGGGGTTTTTCAGTTAAAGGAGTAATTTCTTTGTGAGTCATTTTAAGTTAGGCTTGATTGAGCTCCTTGCAATGGAATCTTCAATAGTTGACTTTCCTTCAAGCCAGATGACATGTTACCATTGCAGAAAGAAAGGCTTCACAGAGACACAAATAAGTAAGTTGTGTTACGACAGGCCTATTTGGAAGGAGGGCCTTTTGCCTGCTGTCCCTTGCTTTGTTTAATCAGTCATTTTTTATTTCAATAATAATAGTGATCTTTAACTTTTAGACCAGGTAAAAATTAAGGTGAAAAAGTTATTAAAATCTTATGCATTCTATCATTAAATAACACACAAAAAATTACCCCACTTTAATTATATAGCTACGCATTCCATTCATACATTGGCATCTAAAAGAAAAAAAAAACTTCAGTATTTTGCAATATTCTGATGAAATTATCTATACTATGGGCCATCCCATGGATACGTGATAAAACATAGAAAACAAATTGTTTTCTCTTATAAATTTTCCAGTTTCGTTATAGGGCATTAAAGACATTCTTTATTAATATGCATATACAAACTCTGTCAGAAAGATTGGCTAAAATACATACATATATACATATATACTTAATCTAATTACCTCTTCTTTGAGTTAATAAGCATTTAAAAAAATTAAATAAATTTTTATTTTTTTAAATTATTTAAAAACTTATCTTAAAAAGTAATTTATTTTGAAAAATATTACTCCAATAAATGTTTTAGCCCTCCCCACAAGAAATACTAGTCTCTCTGAAGAGTTCTCATTCCAAATCCTAAAAGCATTATCACTTGAAATGTGTTTTCAAAAATGCCTTTGTTGGATAAGGCTTTTGTATATAAGAAGTGCTCTCATGTAGCAGTTAAAGACACAGAAATTTAAGCAATTTAGTGATTTTTAACTTATTTAAAACACAGTTATAAATATATTTAGTGATATTTTAGTAATTTTGGAAACAGTGTAAATATCAAGGATTTATTTTCATTGTGCACACTTACCCATTTTCATCACTCCACTTGCATTGTTTGGGGACTGTAATTACCCTTGCAATATGATCCAAAAAGGATCTGTTTTCTAATGGACCATTAATGATTTGCTAAGATTTCTAACCTCATTCTCATATGGAAAGTGCCTCCATAAACTAAAACCTTTCCTCCCAACATTTTAAAACTATCAAATTAGCAGAAAAAAAATAATTCATTTTGTCCAAGGAACACAACGATGAGGTGATCATATTATTTAAATAAATGTCTTTGTCCCTCCACTGATCCTTGGCTGTATTTTTCTATTACTCCTTTTTGTTTTACTTAAGTAGGCAATCAAAAAGATATTCAAAAATTAAGTTTCTAAAATTATTTATCACTCACTGTCCAAAATAAGCATGGATTTTGCCAACTCACTCTTACTTCACATATAAATATAGGAACCATATTAACTTTCATTATTTTAATATTGTATTTTATTTAAATTACTTTATGTACTATGGTTAAGGTGAAGGATGATCTCTATCATGACCTTGTAGCAGATAGTCAAGCTATTCCTCTCCAATTCATGATGATCTAGGTCATAGTATTAAAAAAATATGTAAAAAAAAACCCTAGAAAACATATTAAAAAGACAATATAAAAATATAAAAATACATTTTTATATATAAAAAATAAAAATATAAAAATATATAAACAATATAAAAAAAAATAATAAAACATGAAAGCTAGTATTCAGCTTTTTAAATAAAACTTGTGACAAAAACAATAAAATTGAAATTTACTATTTAAGTTTTAGTAATATATCATCACAAAAAATATACAATGGAAAAACTTTAGCCAATATAAGAGTACTAATAATAATGATTGAATATTGAACCAGATAAAGTCTTTGGAAGCTTTATCTATGTTTCTATTCGATACATTTTTTTCTAATGTTACTAAGTATGTATTGACAACAATTACAATCTACTTTTTAAAAAGTATTAAATATTTGAGAATTGTTCAAAGTTTAATTTTGATTATAGTTTATAAAATGGTATTTTATTTTAGTGATTGTCCTGCTTAATGAATTTGCATGGTACATCCTGATAACATAAGAAGATATATGACAACATTTACTATTGTTCAAGCCACATACTAAAAGCTGATATTTTGGGGCTCCTGGACAGCTCAGTCAGTTAAGCGGCCAACTCTTGATTTTGGTTCAGGTCATGATCTCATGGGTCATGAGTCTGAGCTCTGCATAGAGCTCTGTGCTCACTGCACTGAGCCTGCTCAGATCCTCTGTCTCCCTCTTTCTGGCCCTCTCCTGCTCATGCACATGAGCTCTCTCTCTCTCTCTCTCAAAATAAATAAACATTAAAAAAAAATTTTTTAAAGCTGATATTTTCCTAGGTAGATTCAGTTGCCCTAAACTGCTTCTCTACTTCCACACTGCCAGATGCTTACTTTATATATATAGATATGTAGAGATATAGATAGATACATATAGATGTATAGATATCTCTGTTACCTGGGTCACAAGACTCTTCCATTCACACAGTGGATTATAGTTCTAACTCCAATTGTCCATCCTGAAAATGGTCACAGTGAAGGCTAGACAAGACTAGATCAGTAAATTTTTGTCACTTCTAGTGTAACAAGAATCACAATTCCCTCCTAAAATATGAAGGATCACTATAACAGGAAAGAAAACTGAGATGCGCGCTCGTATGCATAAAGACACACACATACACTAGGTGAGTATTTTGTAGAGCTAATAATTTACATAGAAACTGCACCAAAGGTGCTTTGTTCTCATCCTGACTTTGCTCCTCATAGGTTGAGGAACAATCAGTGCGACAGATACATGAAAATCTTCTCATCTATAAGGGGATTGGACTCTCTCTAAAATTTTCACCTTAAACAACCAAGGATGTAAAATCATAAGACAATCAATCTTTAGGATTAGCCTCGAAAAGACTCTATGTCTTCTTAAGTGCTAAATAAATTTTTACAAAAAGTATAGATCTTTAAAATGAAACAATGTGACAGAACGCTAAACCCTTCGACAAAGTACATAAATAAACTATAAATCTAGCATAAGAAATAAAAGACCTCTAGAAAACAAAGGATAGTATAAAAAGGCAAAGCAAAGTTCAACCTATAAATTCACTGAGGACTGAAGGCATAAAAGATAAACATATTCTGAGAATAAAGAGAAAACTACAGCCCTAAATTTTTTATTTGGCAAATTTAGATGTTGCTGCTACTAGGGATGAATTAATTATAGATCTGCATATTATTAATAAAATACTGAATACTACAGGGATGCATATCTTGTTATCATAGTATAAAAACTTATGAACTTGATTTTTTCATTAATAAATAAGTGATTGCACATCCACAGATAACAAGATAGCACAATATTTATTAACATGCACTTCCAAAATGTATTTTTAATTTCAAATACCTAATTGCAGAGCAATATACATAGCAAGATCCCTTTATATGTAGAAGGGGATATGTGTAGTATGAAATAAACATGTGTAGTATGAAAATATGACTGCTAAAGTGGTTCCTTTTAAGGATTAGGATTTGGTGTTGGGGAATATTATTTCTATGATTTAAAGAACTTAAAAGAGGGAAAGATAGCATATGGAATACTAGAAAGGGAAGAATGAAGTCATAGGAAACTGTTCTTATGATGTACCTAGTACTTTTAAAGGTGTAAGACCATTTTTAAAAATTACCAGTTCCATTAGCCCTCAATTTCCTTGTCAATAAAATTGGAACAATATCTAAATGACCAGATTAGATGAGAAGTAATTGAAATGATATATGTAAGGTGCCTAACAACGTCTGGCACGTAGCAGCGACTACATGAATGCCAATTTGCTATTTTTCTTCCCTGTTCATTAGTGAAAGGCAATAATGTTTCATATTGTAGACTGTTCTTTCTCCTCTAATTAGAGAATAGAAACGTAGCTTATTAGACATTTAGCTTCACAGACTAGAAAGAAGATTGTTAAGCACTGGGAAAGACTTTTTTAAAACCTAAAACAAAAACCAAAAAAAAATTTCTAATACAAAACTTGCTACCTGTTACTGATAAAAATGACAATGGAGACGAATCCTTAACTTGACTGTTTTAGTCACTTAAGAAAGGAATGTGTGTCATTCCAACATAGCTGAACAGAAACGCACTCTGTAAGATTGTTATCAATTGAAGAACTATATGCAGATTTCATTCCTCAACTATTAAAAGGTACTCACTAAAACCCTAGATTAAATATAAAAGATTTAAAACTTCTGCTCTGCAAAAGATAATGTAAAGATAATGAGAAGACAGTCTAGAGACTAGAAGAAAATTTGCAAAAGATATATCTCATAAGAACTATCATTCAATGGGCTCCTGGGTGGCTCAGTAAGTTAAGCATCCGACTTTGGCTCAGGTCATGATCTCACGGTTTGAGCCCCACATCAGGCTCTGTGCTGACAGCTCAGGGCCTGGAGCCTGCTTCAGATTCTGTATCTCTCTCTCTGTCTCTCTGTCTCTCTCTCTCTCTCTCTCTGTCTCTCTCTGCTCCTCCCCTGCTCACGCTCTGTATGTGTCTCTCTCTCAACAATAAATATTAAAAAAAAAGTATCCAAAGTATACAAAGAACTTCTAAAATACAACAATGAGAAAACAACACAATTAAAAAAAGGGTCAAAGATCTTAACAGACGTTTTGCCAAAGAAGATATACAGATGGCAAATTAGCACATGAAAAGATGTCCTGCCCTATATGTTATGTGGAATGCAAATTAAAACAAGATACTATTACACAGCTATTAGAACGTCCAAAACGTAGAACTCTGACAGCGCTAAGTGCAAACAAGGATGCAGAGCAACAGAAACTCTCCTGCATTGCCGGTGGGAATGTAAAATGGTACAATCACTTTGGAAGACAGTTTGGTGGCTTCTTATAAAACTAAACATACTCTTACCATAAAATTCAGCAATTACACTTGGTATTTATGCAAAGGAGCTGAAACTCATGTCTACAAATGTTTATAGGAGCTGTATTCATAATTGCCAAGATGGTCTTCAATAGGTGAATGGATAAATAAGCCATGTATATCCAGACAACAGATATTAATTATTCAGATCTTAAAAAAAAAAGGGTGGGGGGAGAGAGAGAGAGAGAGAGAGAGAGAGAGAGAGAGAGAGAGAGAAAGCTATCAAGCCATGAAAAGACATGGAGGGAACTTAAATGTGAAAGAAGACAATCTAATAGATTATACACTAGGATTCTAACTATATAACATTTGGGGAAAGGTACAACTATGGACATAAAAAAAAAAGATCAATAATTGTGAAGGTCAGTGGCAGGGGTGAACAGGCAGAACACAGAGCGTTTTTAGGGAAGTGAAAATATTCTGTATAGTATTATAATGATGGATGTTTCCTTATATTTTTTTCCAGATCCACAGATCTGGTATGCAACAGCAAAAGTGAATGCTTAAGTATACTATGGATTAAGTATTAATATGATGTGTCAATGTAAGTTCTTTGGTAAAAAAATATATGATTCTGATGAAGAACTGGAGTGGCTATGCATATGTAGAGGAAGGGGTTTAAGGGAAATCTAACTTCTTCTCACCTTTGTTGTAACCCTAAAACTGTTTTAACAAAATAATAAAGTCAACAAATTTTGAAAGATGTATCATTTAATCCAGAATACGGAGTATTTGGAGAAAATTAAACAGAATCTCATTCTCTCAAACTCTATTTAATTCACAAAGGAAAATAAATTTAACATAGAAACACAAAGCATTTTTGTTTAAAAGAATATAAAGAGCCCATCCAAGTGTAGCTCAGGAATAACAATTTGACCCACTGATCAATATGTATAAAGAATACTAAAAATAGGTCTCTTTCTAAGTATGAAGTCGTAGAAGTCAACAATATTTCTTTTTTTTAAGTTTATTTATTTTGAGGGAGAAAGAAAGAGACAGAGAGAGGGAGAGAGAGAATCCCAAGCAAGCTCCGTACAATCAGTGTGGAACCTGATGTAGGGTTTGAACTCACAAACCATGAGATCATGACCTGAGCCGAAATTAAGAGTTAGATGCTTAAATGACTGAGCCACCCAGTCGCCCCCAGATTTCCTTAAAAAAAAGTGTTATACACAAATACCTGAGTGTTAAATATGTGGCAAGTCCTGAGCCAGGGATCACCATGATAGATAGATAGATAGATAGATAGATAGATAGATAGATAGATAGACAGACACTCATAGGATTAATTCTATGGAGAAAAGATGGATATTGACAAATCAAAAATGATGATGGAAATGTGTCACAAATATGGACATGGAGAATACACATGGAGAATACACAATATTTTGCTCACAAAATCCCAGATAATGACCTAAAAAGGCAATTATGCCTAACCATGTATGTATATAGGAATCTTCTGCAAGGCAACATTAAGTTTCTCACTTCAGTTCACAGAAGGCAAAGATGGTCTCCAATGGATGTTGTCGGTGTCAGAATGATCTGTTCTGTACCTTATTCTCAAAAGATGACACCTGCTAAAAACATAGTATTAGTATTTAATTACTTTTGTCTTGCTTTGTTCTATTCAAAATAAAGGTATATTCAATTAATTCCTCTTGCCATATTCTGTTTTAATAGCTTTGGCTGGCAGCAGCATGATCTAATCTGATTATTTGGCCACAGCAGTTTAAATGATTCTGAGTAGTTAGTCTGCTCAAAGTAGCAAGAGGTGTTAACTATTCTGAACACTCCTTGCTTAGGGAGATAAGGATATTATACTCTGAACTGCTCCCCAGATCCCAGCTGTCGCAGGAAAGTCAGAAGTCATTTATTCAGACAATTCCGTTCTCCTTTAATGAGTGTGAGTATTGGTTAGCCTTTTTGAAATATAGACGGTCTCAACTGTTTTTCCACGTAATCTGTAATATGAAGGACTCAGTAGAAATCTAGATGGATACTAAAATGATTTGAAAAGATGGTCAATATTAATTAGGATTTAATATGGGGTATGTAACTGAAGTTTAAAAATTAGGGTTATGAACACATAATTCTGAATGAGAAATATGTGAGGGCTCATTCTCTTTAATTTTACCCACTACTGAGACTACGATTTTAAAATCCTTTTTAATGAGATTTTATGACCTCTCTGCTACTTCAGTTTAGACTTGCTTCAGTAGAGTCTTCAGGAGGAGATTATAATATGTTTTATTAATTGAGTAAAATAAATTCCCCTAATGAATCAGTCCTATTTTAGATGACAAACCTACTTTCCAGAGAGATTTTAATTTATATTCACCCTTTTCTATGTTGAGTTGCGAATGTAACTCTTGAATGTCCTTTTTGAAATCTCATCAGGATGTAAGTTTTGATAACCAATTACAGAACGCAGCAGTAATGTTTAATTCTATTTTTGGAGAGAGTTCTTCTAATTAAAAAAAAATTGTGCACGATCATTTTATTATTAAGGGAGTAAATTATTCACATAATACATTAAACTTCATTCCCAAGTCTTATCCTCCTCTTAAGAATGTTGTAAAGACCTAATGTCTTTTAATAATCATCATAACACACATTAACAGCCTTGGGGAAGTAGGGCAAAGGAGATGGCAGAAAAATACAGTTTAAAAAATGGGTTTTCTACTTTAGAGCATAAAGATAACTTCGAGTTGGCGTATTGTCTACTTCGGGACCTAGGGCATATACATAGGAAATAGGCCCAGTCTTGTCTCTGGTGTCCTGGTTGCTTTCAATAAGTAGGTTTTCATTGAGGGACATGTAGGTGCCATGTAACCAGCTTAGGGCAGATGGTCAGTTCAAAAAGTCACCAAGCCTTTTGCCCCTGGAAGCTCAAAGAGAGCTCCTGTACGTAAATTAGACAGAAGAACAAGCAAGTTAAGTGAGGAAGCAGGGGCGGGGGGGGGACTAAATTTACATACTACTGAGCTTTTAGTGGACGAAATTTACTGAAGTGAGTCAGAGTCAAAATACCATTATTTAAGAATCTTGGCCACTGATTGCCTCAATGATTCTGAGTAAATAAACATGAGTGGCATTATTCCCTCTATAAAGAAAAGAAAATCATACTGAGCCTTTCCTGTTTAACTCAGAGTAGTTTTGAAGCCTGAATAAAATACTATGTATGTAAAATACTTTGTAAACTAAAACTCAGAGTATAAACAGTAATATAATTTATAGCAGTAAAATACTACTAGATTAAAACATAGTGTACATTAGCCCACTAATGATAAACTCCAAAACAACAACAAAACCCCAAAAACTATATGCCAGAATAAGGAAATGTGAGGGTGTTCTTTATTCCAATTTCTTTCCTTTTTTTTTTTAGTTTATTTATTTTGAGAGAGAGGGAGAGGGAGAGAGAGAAGCAGAGAGAGGGAATCCCAAGCAGGCTCCGCACTGTCAGCACAGAGCCCAATGAGGGACTCAAACTCATGAACCATGGTATGATGACCTAAGGTGAAGTTGGATGTTTCACCAACTGAGCCACCCAGGCAGCCCTCCCATTTATTTTCCGAGTTACATAAATACAATGAAGAGATCTTAAATGTATTTCAATCACTTTTGACAAACGCCTAGATTCATCTAACCCAAACCACTGTGAAGCATAGGATATTCCCTTTATACCAGTTCCCTCACATGCCTTCCTACTGGATCCCCACTTGGCTGGCACACAAAAAAACCTGATTTCTATTACCAAGAAATCTTACAGTATATACTTTGTGGTGTCTGGCTTATTTCACTCAACTATGTTTTGGAGAGTTATTAATTTTGTGGCATGTATCAGTAATTTCTTTTATATTGGTGAGTAATCTCATATTGTAGGGATATGCAACAGTTTATCCAATCTCCAATGGATGAACTATTACAGGCCATTTCCTGTTTGGGGCCACTATCAGTAAAACTAGCATGAACATCTTCTATTTTTTTGGATATCTGTTTTCCCAGATAAATACTTAGGATTGGATTTACTGGGTCATTAAGTTGATGCATGTTAATTTTTATGAGAAAATGGCAACCAGTTATCCAGTCTGACAATTTCTGCCTTTTAATCGGACTATTTAATCAGACTATATTCTATGCATTCATTATAATATTTGGATTTAATTCTACTATCCAGGTGTTTGAGTTCATTTCATCCAATATGTGTTTTGTCTCTCTGTCCTCTTTTCTGCCTTGTCTTGGGCATGGGTAAATCCAGTCTTTTCAGTATTTATTCCCTCTTATCTTTACTGACTTTTCATTTGTGCCTGCATTCGTTTGCTAGGGCTGCTGTAACAAAGTACTACAAACTGGTGGCTTAACCAATAGAAACTAATTGTCTCACAGTTCTGGGGGCTAGAAGTCCGAGACCAAGGTGTCAGTAAAACTGTTTTCTTCTGAATGTTGTGAAAAATCTGTTCTATGCCTTCCTCGTGGCTTCTGGTGATTTGCGGACAATCACTGGTGTTTCCTGGCTTATTGAAACATCATTCTGATCTCTGTCTTCATCTCTGCTTGGCATTCTTCCTGTGTTTGTGTTCAAATTTCTCCTTTATATAAGGATACCAGTCACACTGAATTAGGGTTCCATGATCCTCCAGCATGACCTCATCTTAACTAATTACATCTGCAATAATGCTATGTCCCAACAAAGTCACCTTGTGGGGTACTGGGTTAAGACTTAAACACATGAATTTGAGAGGAGGGGACAGAATTCAACTTAGAACAATGCCTCTCTGCGTTGACTTCAGTTGTTGCTTAAAACATTACTACACATATGCTGAACTCATCCCAGTGTACTTGCAAAAAATATTCAATTAGTTCATAAGAAATATAAGAAACCTACAATAGTATATTTCCAATAATCACCCTCCCATCATTTGTGTTATTTTATTTACTTATATTTTACTTACTTTGTATTTTACTTCTATATATGCTATAAACTTATTAGGTTGCTTTTCTTTTTTGTTAATCAGAGAATGTCTTTAACAAGATTAATAATATGTGTATATATTTTATTGTATAAAAATATGCATGCATATATATGTAGAGATATTCCTGTATGTGCCTCTCTCTATATCCATATATAATAATAAGTTCCTTTTTATATTTATTGACATATGAATCTTTGAGGTGTTCTTCACCTAGAAGATTACAGATACATAACTGGTATCGTTCCCTGAACTGAACAATCTTTTTTTTTTTTTTTAAGCATATCTTGTAGTGGACTA
This sequence comes from Acinonyx jubatus, assembly GCF_027475565.1. Lineage (NCBI taxonomy): Eukaryota > Metazoa > Chordata > Mammalia > Carnivora > Felidae > Acinonyx > Acinonyx jubatus. Next base: position 152,160,666 of record NC_069382.1, read on the forward strand.
CTCTTAGAGAAAAATTTACCTTTTTTTTTTTTAATTTAGAAAAATTTCTTCATGTCATGTCACCTTATTTTTTGAAAAATATTGTTTGTGGAATATTAATTCTAGGTTAACAGATAGGTCTATTCTATTATTTCATGGCTTCCACTGCATTGGATGAGTAACAAAAGATCATTCATATCACTTGCCTTATATTTGATGTGTCCTTTTTCTGTGGTTGCATTCACAAGTTTTCTTTATCTTTGATTTTCAGAGTTTCTTTAAGTCATGCCTAGATATGTCTTTCTTTGTGTTTACCCTGCTTGAAGTTACCTGACTTCTTGATCTGTGGGTCAATGTTTTTCATGAATTTTGGAAAAGTACTAGTTACTACTCAAGTATTTTTTTTCCATTCTTTTTCTCTTTTCCTCTTAGGATTCCAATTTAAAGATAATCGTACAGAAATCAGTTACTCTGTAATAGTTCTCCCTGTGTTTCAAGTTAGAAAATTTTTATTGTCTTGTGTTTGGCTATGTTCACTGATATTATCCTTCAGGTGTCAGATTACTGTTAAGTCCATGAAAAGAATTATTCATCTCCAATGTAGTAGTTTTCATTTCTGGCATTTACATTTGATTCTTTTTCAGTGTCTATATCTCTGCTGAAATTCCCCATCTGTTCATATATGTGGTCTATCTTTTTAAATAAGTTCCTCAATACATTTATCATAGGTATTTTTTTATTTTCTTTAAAAATGTTTTTAATGTTTATTCATTTTTGAGAGAGAGAGAGAGAGAGAGAGAGAGGGAGAAAGCGCGCGCAGGAGAGGGGCAGAGAGAGGGAGACACAACACAGAATCTGAAGCAGGCTCCAGACTCCAAGCTGTCAGCACAAAGCCTGACGCGGGACTCGAACCCATGAGCTGCTAGATCATGACCTGAGCGGAAGTCAGCCGCCCAACTGAGCCACCCAGGCGCCCCTCTTATAGGTATTTCAAAATCCCATCTAATAACTGCAATATCTTGACCATGTCTGGATCTGGTCCTGCCAAAGACTGCTCTGTTGGCAGGGCAGCACATTTTCTTGCTTTTTTGTGTATTGTGATTTTCTGATTGTAACCTTGTGTGCAAAAGAACAATAAAGACTGAGGTGAATAATATTTAGACAGGAAGTGTATATCTCTTGTTTGGGCTGGTTGTTAGTATAGCTGGTTGAGTCAAGCTAGTGTATAGCGTAGATAGATTATTATGACTTCAACTGTGTCACCTCAAAATTCCTAGGTTGAGGTAATCCCCACTACCACTCAGAGTGGTTGAACATAGGGTCTTTAAAGAGGTAACCAAGGTCATATGGTGTCATTAAGGTGGGCCCTAATCCAATATGACTGGTGTCCTTACAGGCAAAGGAAATCTATACACATCAACACACAAAAGGAAGACCACGTGAAGACAGAGGGGGAAGACAGCCATCTACAAGGCAAGGCAGAAGGCTTCAGAAGAAACCAACTCTGCTGACACCTTGATCTAGGACTTATAGTTTCCAAAATCATGAGAAAATACATTTCTGTTCTTTAAGCCACTCAGTTTCTAGCTGTCTGTTCTGGCATAGCTCAAACTAATAAAATGGGTTTGGACCCTTTTGTCCTTTCAATTAAATTCAGTTCACCACTGGCTTAAATTATGAGAGCAAAATACAAAACTTTTCTTTATCAGGACTTGGAGTCTAAGTATCTTTTTCCGTTGCTGTTGTACTTTGTCTTTGGATGCCTCAGAGGTGTATTTCAATTCTCCTTTCCCTACCCCTGGGAGACATGGCCCCTTTCTGGTACTTGTGCTAAGGCCCAGAGTGCCTATGGGGTTTCTCTCAGTTCCTACCTCTGCCTTCAGGGTACTGGCAGCCACCTCTGCCCCATCTTCATTTAACTGGCTCTGTGCCATGTGTGACTGAGAAGACTTCTCTCTCAACTCTCCGCTCCCTCCCCTAATGGAAGACACACACTGACTCACCCAGGGGAGACCCCTGTGGGTCCTTTGTTTTCCCCTTGCCCTCAACCACTAGCAGGCTGCATGGGAAATCTCAGCTCTCCTAGCCCTTTCCCAACAGCACTCAGTTTAAGGTCCAGCCTTGTGTGTATGCATCTCAGATGGGGGCAATCTCTCTGTCACTTGTTCAACGGAAGGCCCAGACTGCAAAGCGTTATATTAGTTCTCATTCTCCGCACTCTGCCACTTAGCGTGCCTGCAACTCATCCGGTGCCCTTTCAGTTCCCTTGCTCTTGCCCCAATGTCTTTCATGAGCTCCCAGTGATGACTGATGGAAAAGAGAAAGGGAGTAAGTAAACATTCTCCTTGTATCTTTGACTCCTAGGAATTCTAAACTCCTAGACCTGCCTACACTTGGCATTTAAAAATTTCAAAGTTCAGCTGTGCTATTTTTTTTTTAACTGCATCTATAGTGACTTCTTCCTCCCACATCTCAAAATTGAAAGCAGCCATGGGTACTATACATCCTAGGAGGGGTTTGTCAAATCTTGGATTTTAATTTATTCAACTGCTTTGGGCCTGGCTCTTTGATGGGCTAAAATAACTGATCTTGTTGTTTACTTGGCTTATTTTTATGGTTAGGTTGGGAAGGATGTTCTCTTGCAAAATTCTACATCCTAAATAGAAACAGCAGCCTCACCACAGTTATATTTAATTATCCTTTCTCATTTCCCTGTTCCCCTCACTTTTCTCTTTTCTTCCTGGCTGTGTGTTTTCATGTTCCAGGGGTCACTATATTGTTTGAAGTTTTCATTCTATTTTTTTTTTCATAGCTAACATTACCAAGTGTTCACTAAGTAAACACACTGTATTGACAGCATTACAGATATTATGCCATTTAATTTTCAGAACCACTCTATAGGGAAAATACTTACTGCTGCCCCCTTTACAGGCAAGAAAGATGAGTCTTAAGTAACTTGGGCAAGGTTACAGAGCTTAAAAGGGGTGAATTTAAACCCGGATGGTCTGACTCCATAAGGAATTCCGGACTGATAGACTTTTAACTTCCCAGAACACTAGAACTTGTTTCTTTTCTGTGCTGTTAGAAGATGGGAAATCATATGCTTACAGAGTATTGCAACTGAGAAGTGATTTGCAATCAATATTAGTATTGAGATTCCATTCATTTTATTTTTTTTTCCATTTTATTCACTAGAAAGAGGAACATAAAAGATAAACTTAGAACTGTATATGAAATAGCTGTTAAGCCTAAGTGTGTATGCCAAGTAATTTCCCATCCTATAAAACCCAAAACTGCAGTATGAATCCGGTTTAATCAAGTTACTAAATCAGGAATAAAGGACTAAGAAAACTAGCTTTGGAGTCCCACTCCAAAAGTTACTATGTGTGTGAGTACACAATGTAATTGATTCTCCAATATGCAATTTCTTCCTCAGTTATATGTAATAATAATAATATCTATAATCTTCACAGGGTTACTGCAAGGACCAAATAAAATAATACATGTGCAGGCACACCTGAAAACCTGTAAGAGGTGAACATCACTGTTATTACTGGGAAGCTCCAAACTTTAAAAGTTATCACTGTTATTTTCTAAAAACAAAAACAAAAACAAAAACAAAACCCCAAAAAACGTAATGAGCCTTTTAAAATGTCAATAACATAAACTCGTATATAGTACATCAATGTCACCCATAAATGGTAGATCAACTAAGGTGAAAAACATTCTGGAAAACCAGAGAGGTCATTTACCTCAGCCAATAGTAACAATGTACTGATAATTTATATTTACACTTTTAAGGAAAGTAATAAGAACTATGTGCAATTATCCTTGGCAAGAGAAATAAAATAAGCATGAGAACAGAGAAGTTGTTTGGGGGTAATGAGGCTCTGAAAAGGGAGACAATAATTAGCTTCCTGATATAAAACATCAAGGACCAGTATCTAGATCATTTTTATCATGGACTTAACAGGCATGACACCAGACTCTACATCTAAAGGCTGAACAAAGACTCTTTCTAAGCTTCTAGGCAGAGGGGGAAAAAAATTGAAAGTAGAAAGAGCAACACAGAGGGCAGTTCTCTCATTGATTTTTAAACAATATATGCTTTGATGATGACTATTGCTTCCTTTCATTAACTTAAAAGAACAAGCTAATCCTCATGGAGATTTAAAGACTCAATAACATATTCTCACTCTTAATGTGACTTTCATAATATTTATATAGACATTTTCTTGAACTTATAAAAATTATTTATGGCCTTAAAATTTCTAGTACACAAAGTGAAATATTTTGGGGGACAGCAATTTAAAAATGGAAAACATTTCCTGGTATTGTCATTTTAAATAAAAATCATATATGAAGATATAGGCAAATAAAAATTAAGGAATGAATGATCAAAATTAATATGGTTTGACTTATCCTAACTATCAGCAATTATTCCCTTGGAATTGATGTGTGTTATAAAAGCTGTATAGATATTTTGTTTCATAGTTCTCTCATAGACACCTTCCTGATATACGTATGTATATAATAGTTTTTACGCTTTTTGAAATTAACTTGTTTATTTTAAAAGTAACTAACATATGTTATATTTTAGCAAATGATTTGATTTTAATTAAACTCGTGTTCTTCCTCTAGGTAGTCTAGTGCACAGAGGTTTAGTAACCATTTTCTATATGCCTAATACATAGTGCTATTTCATGATTATTTTAATGCAACGTGTAGAATGCAGAGGCTCAGAAAGATAATAAACAAAGAGAAAGCAGTTAAGAATCCCTTCTAATGGTCGACCTCAGCGTTTTCCAAACATTGATCTACAGAACATGAGTCTCATGAGATAACAATAGATATTCCATGATAAAAGGATTCATTGGTCAAACGCTTTAAAGCAATGCTGGGATAATCAACATTAAACAGGTTTCTTTATTGTAGAACTTCTCAGAGCACTAATGTACACTGTGAATCTCCAAGGAGTGATAGAATATGCAGCTTGACCAAATTAATTTGACCTTAGAAATGTTTTCTTTTCTTTTTTTTTTTTTTTTTTTTTTTGCTCAACACTCATTAATATCTTGGTGGATATGACAATTCCACCAAACTGAATTTAGAAAGTGCTGAGATAGATGAAATCAGAATTAGGGAGATATCATTGGAAATGCCTAGAAAAGTGTAAATTCATTAAGTTTGGTAAAGAAATGACAATAACTACAAGAAAAACCTCTAAGAGTGTTATAAAAGAGCATTAGAGAGAAGGACTAGTCAAAGATAACTGCCACGGTGTTTAGCTTAGGAGATGGAAAAAAATGGAATTATTGATGTAAATTGAGATTCTGATGGTTGTGTCTGACTTCTATTAGTTCAATTATTTAATCATGCAGTAAATATTTATGTAGCACTCAGAATTATGGAGACTAGGAAGAGGGCCTGTGAAGGAAAAATTATCCTTTTTTCAGTAAGCTATAGCTTACTGACCAAACTACAATCTCATCTAACTGATACAATCTCGTCTAAGCGATAGGCAGTGTGTCTGCCTACTTCATCTTTCAGAACTACTGTCAACATCCCCGTCCATAAAAAGGCTCCATATCTATATATGCACTTTGCATGTATTCATATATCTACTTTCTGGCTGAGATTTATAATCTAACCTAGGTAGGTTTGTTCCTAGGTATTTGGCTAGCCAGCCTTGTTTGGTCTTTTAAACTGCATGACTTCTATGGGACTTTTTAGCCATGCACATATATTAGCTGTAAAAAAAAAAAAACAAAAACAAAAACAACCCCCCCCCCAAAAAAAAACCAAACTTTTAACAATGAGAAAAATAGAGTGGAAAAAGAAAGACAGAGAAAGTAAGGGGGAGAAAGAGAGTGGGGAGAATATGGAAAGAAATGTAACTCTTGGGTTCCTGATGTCTTTATAATTCCTTGTTTTCTTAATTTTGTTAATGTTTATTTATTTTCATTTTTGAGAGAGAGAAAGAGAGACAGAGCATGAGTGGGAGAGAGGCACAGAGAGAGAGACACAGAATCCAAAGCAGGTTCTAGGCTCCAAGCTATTAGCACAGAGCCCAATGCGGGGCTCAAACTCACAAACCATGATATAGTGGCATGAGCCAAAGTCAGACACTCAACTGACTAAGCCACTCAGGTACCCCTTTATAATTCTTTATTATAGTACAATGTGAAGTCAGTTGACAGCACAGTATTTTTCCAAAAAAAAAATTCCTTTTTAACCAATAGATTGTTTACTCAGATCCCATTGTCTGCAGTTAAAAGACCTATGATTAAAACAGAAATGTCATGTATAACAGGACATATATGAAATTCTAATAATGTCATTAGTGAAAAAAAATTACTTCACCTTTAAGTCACATTATATTAGTTAGGAGAGTTAACATATGCCTGAAATATAACATGTGTATAAACATATTACAATAATTTAATAGCCAATTCAGTTCAGAAAACTGTTCAAATCTATACAACACCCTGAAAGCCATGCAAAGTACAACATCCTTTAAGTACTGATTTCACAGGATTAATATTTCACGTTTAAACAAGGTGGGTGTGCAAAATACACAGATGAAGAAATCTGTCACGTTGCTCTCACTCCGGGGTGTTAAAATGGCAGTACTGGGAGGCATATGCCCACAGATTGGCAGGAATTCTGTCAACAACTTAGCATAGTAATTGATGGGAAATACAGAATGTTTAGACAGAATTGATTAGAATTAGTCTCTACAGACTATCATGCCAACACATGGATACAATTAGGACACATGTTCAGTGAAAATGACTCTGATTCTGGAAGTCTGTATTGTGATTTTTTTGATAAATCCAAATTATTTAGATTTTCTTAGAAATAGAAGAAAAACATCTAATAGAGCTTCAGTGCTAATAACTGATGGCTCTGAATAAAGTTAAAACACGTATGTGTTAAAATTCAAATATAAGCTCATAAATAAGGGAGGGGGCAGAAATAACTAACCTTATCAGGTTGACATGGAGATATACATTTATCCCCACAAGCTATCATTATTTATCATTTGTAGGGATAAGCTATCATTTATGCCTATAACTATCATTATTATTCGTTGCTAGTGACTTACAAGTTGTCCCTTCAGAAAATGAAAAATGAATCTTTTTTTTTTCCTCCAAAGCAGTTTTAAGGCAAAAAGGTTCCTAAAGTGAGTCTCCACTGCATAAGGTAAGTTGCACTCATTCACACCTTACTGATCTGCAAGTCATATCATTCTCACCAAAGTCTCACTGGTCTTCTCAGCATTGATTTGTTAGTGGAGTGAGGTCACAAGATCTCACATTCCAGAGACTTAGAGGCTCTCATGCAGGCAAAGCTGTATTTGCTTTGTAGGAAAGAGGTGCCATGTAAACAGAAAGTATCACTACCATGTCCTGGCAGCACCTACTCTCTGGGGGTTTTATATACTGTCAAAAAGAACAACATCTAATTTTATTTACTTTGATACTAAGATTCTTAAACAGGCCTGTCCCTCAACTTTATTTTGAAGTAAGAAAAGTTGAGTTTCGGCAAAGCAGTTCCTTAACTTTACAGACATCTCTTTGAGAAATAAATACTGCCTTCAAAACCTCAACAACAAGAAGAACAACAACAAGAAAATGGAAAGGACAGTCTGTAAAAAAAAAAAAAAAAAAAAAAAAAAAAAAAAGAATCAACTGTCTTTAAGCCTGTGGAACCACATCCAAACTTTCTCATTAGGCAGGTAAAGCTGTCAAACTGTGATTTAAACTCTTACCCTTCATTTATAATTAAAGTTATCATCAGTGAGATGTACAATGTTAAATGCAATTGCTTTCATTGTGAGTAAGCCACATTATAAATACTCAATATTCCCCAAGAACTCCTTTACTTTGTCCAAGAATCTGAAACATGTATTATTTTCATCCTACTGATTACTAAGTCACCACATTATTAGCAGTAGGTTGGGGCAGTCTCATCAGATTGGCAGTGTGGGGTCATGGTTATGAGCAGAGAGACTATGGGACCACACCTGCTTAGCTTGGTATCCAGGTTTCAGCACTTGATGGCTGTGTGATAACTGTCCAAGTGAGTTAACCTCTCTGTGCTAGTTTTCTCATAAAGTAGTATCACACAGTAATTGTACTCATATTTAAGGGTTGTTACAGAATTAATTAAATTGATAGCAAGCCTCACAATAGCCATGTTATGTGGGTATTAGCTACTATTATTGCCATTATTAGTATACTGTATACATCTTTCTACCATATAATTAATTCCAAGAAGGGCTTCCATGTAATATGCACCAGTTTGGTCCAAAAGTCGCTGTTATTCAGCCTTGCTCCCAGCATTATGCCCTTGTTTCCTCATTTCCTTTCTTCTCTTTAATCCCTATCATACCCAATCACAAAAGATATGACAATGACTCAAAGATAATCATTAAAGTAATGTGTTCCTATTAAAAAAATAATGCAAAAAAGGTATAAATGATTGGAAAATTAAGGCACTATACACAGGCAGGGTGGGCTGAGGGAACTGCCCCTTTTGAAGCATGACTCATTCTACTTTGTAAAATGCAGTCTGCTATTGTAATCCAATATACTGAGGTAATATCTGTTGTTAATAGTGATCAATGCACCAGCTCTGAAGGAAAATATGTGAACATTTCAGAAAAGAGGGGTTTTATTTGTCATAAGCTATAAGTAGAAAATAAGGCAAAATGAATAGAGATCGAGATGCAAAATTCTGCAGCACAGCAGAATTGCAATACCTCCTGATATGTGAGGGAAACGATACTAAAAATTATGAAAATTAATCAGAAGCAACCCAGAGTAGAAGGTTTTTCTAATTTATCTGGAAAAGAGCAATATCTAGATTAAAATCATGAACTGATGCAGCATATGATTGTTTTAGGTGGTCAAATATAATGGCGCCCAATGAATTTAAGAAAGGAGGACAAGAAGTCAAAAGGAAATATAATTGTACGCTATCTTTTATGACAGATACATTGCAGGGTGACTAGTATATGATATTTCACTAAATTTTTTAAAAAGCTATATATTTGATATTATTTCCATTTTAGAGATGAGGAGAGTAAAAACCAGGAAGATTAAAATAAGGCAATTTTACTGATAAAGAAAAATTGTTAGGCAACTTAGGCACATACACCTTTAAAGCCTGTGTTCTTCCATCAGACCAAACTACTTCTAGTGTTTTTGTTCATAAAGGTAACAGAAAGTGCAATTTAAAAAGGAGGTGATTTGTAAGCATAAATAAGAAAACATATCATTAGAGCTAAAATATAATTTTTAATTAATGATTAATTATACTGTTGTTGCTCTTGATCCCTCTTGAGGAAGAAAAAATTTTACTACTTCAACCTTGCCAGAAGGTAGAAAATACTAGCAGGATAATATAAGAGAGGTCCAAAGGGGAAAAAAAAATAGCCTTTTTAAGAAGTTTGAAGAGAATGTAAATAGCATATAGTCAATAACTCCTGTCTGTTTTTTACCTAGCTTTTATGTTTGAAGAAATATGCTGAATTATGAATTATATGAGAATATAAACCAAAGTGGTTGATAAGTGGCTTCATCCAAATATATGGGCATTGAAAGAAAAGGAAATAGAGCTCAAGACACAAAGAGAAAAAGTTATTCTGCGTAACACATTCATTTAATCACTATCAAAGTAAGATTTCTGAATAAATCATTAAATTGTATAAAAATAAACCCTGAGAAATTATTTAATATCTCTATCTATAGTTTTCTTACTAGATATGAAGACCAAATAAAAGACCATGCCAGCATATTCTAAGCTGTAAAATGCTGAGAAAATATAAGTCAATGGCATTTAACTACAAATACTTAGATTTCTACTTAATAAATAGTTAACACACTTGCAGAACTGCTTGATCCTTGTTCAATGGTACACAGCCAAAGAATAAAGCATGGAGCAAAAGAAAATACTGTCAATCAATGCAGCATCTTTCCTTTATGTATTTACTGTTAAAAAAACACCAGTTTTAACGATATGCATAGCATGCCCACAGCCACGCCTTTATTTGGCTTTATTTTGCCTTCAAGTAGCTGATATCTTCTCTGTGAAGTGTTCTTCACCACACTGTGTTGAATCACATGCTTCACCAGTGTGATCTCCTATCACTCTGTGTTAATCCTATCCACGTTCTTAGCCTTGTATTACACATCTTGTTCTGCCTGACTTCTCGTTAAGACTACAAGGTCTGAGAGGAAACAACTGATCTATTTTCTAATTCAAAAATATTCAAATTAAAGAGTAGAAAACATCTGGGTTTGGGTTGATATATACACATAGCATTTTTGTACCATTTTAAATCAACAGTGTAATATGTAGGAATCTATAAAGCAATTAATATATACATAGGCTTTATTCCATTTAGCACTCAAAATTACTATCCAAAAAGAACAAAACATTATCACGAAATTACTTGAAGTTTATAAATTAAGTTGATGTACTTTTTGTGACAAATACGATCTTGCTTATGATTTTTTAAGAAGGGCTTTTCTGGGGGTGCCTGGGTGGCTCGGTCGGTTAAACGGCCGACTTCAGCTCAGGTCATGATCTTGCGGTCTGTGAGTTCGAGCCCCGCGTCGGGCTCTGTGCTGACAGCTCAGAGCCTGGAGCCTGTTTCAGATTCTGTGTCTCCCTCTCTCTGACCCTCCCCCGTTCATGCTCTGTCTCTCTCTGTCTCAAAAAGATAAAATAAACGTAAAAAAAAAAAAAAAAAAAAAGAAGGGCTTTTCTGAACACCTTATATGTAGAACAACTTGGCCTATACCATCCCCAAAACATATTTTATCTGGTTTGTTCATTGATTTCTCCCAGTGCCATGAACACTGCTTGGCATATACCACACACTAAATAAATATTAAACAGATGAAAAACAATACTTTATACCTTAATGTAATTACACCTAGGGTCAAAGTCAGGTGGCACTGTTTCACTTCCTACATCTCATTTTCTACATTTAAGGCTCTCTTGGGATCTTTATCACCATCTAAGAAATTTTCCAAAAACTTTCTAGTTTTGTACTTCAAAAATAATAAGCTATGCATACTTCAAAAAGAATTGCAAGTGTATCACATTTGCATTTTTTAGTAGAAGACAAAAATTTAGCTCTAAAGTATCTGACAAAGGGTACATTAATGATACATAGCTACTACTATAGTGTAATTTTTAAAAGATGTTTTATAAGTTTTTAAAATGTATTTCTTAACTGCCTATAATAAAATATGTAAGCTGCTTGGGAGGTATCCTAACTATTAGATAAAATTAAGTTGCTGTAGTTAATCTTGTCATGGGAATGATTTTTCTTCATATCAAATGCTTAACGACATCTCTGATTCATTATGTTCAGAACATAGGTAGAATGCTATGCAGCATGGAACAACTCAGTCTTTCTCAGCTGAAGTTCTGCAAGATAATTAAACCTTATGTAGTGATACCTGGGTGGCTCAGTCAGTTAAGCATCCGACTTCGGCTCATGTCATGATCTCACCATTTGTGGTTCGAGCCCCGTGTCTGGCTCTGTGTTGACAGCTCAGAGCCTGGAGCCTGCTTTGGATTCTGTGTGTGTGGGTCTCTCTCTGCACCTCCCTCACTTGCACTCTGTCTCTGTCTCTCTGTTTCTCTCAAAAATAAACATTGGAAAAAAAAAAAAAGAACTTATGCAAAATGACTTGATTGGCTATCTTCTCAACTTCTTCCAAGGAAGGTACAAGATTAGTTTTACTCTAGATATACAGAAAAATAGTAATTCATTATATACAACAAATGCTTTATGAGGCATTTAGCGTTTAATTTTTTCAAGAAACTCAGGATGGGTAGAGCTTGAGTAAGCACTCAATAAATATTTGCTGAATCAATCTTCTGCCCAAACCCTGTCTTCTAATTTTTCCTCTTTACTATTATCTACTGAGCAATATAAGCCAAAATAAACAAACAAGCAAACAACAACAACAAACAGAAGTCATCCTGAACATTTCTCAAAGCCTCATATCCTATATCCTCTCCATTACTATTTGTCCAACTGCTTATTGCCCTTCCTTTAGACTCTAATCAGTAAGAGCTGTCTTCTTCTTAAGTTTTTTATATTGTGACAAAGAGACAGAGAGAGAGAGAGAGAGAGAGAGAGAGAAGGATGGGCAGAGAGGGGTTGGGGGAGAGACAGAATGCCAAGCAGGTTCTGTGCTGTCAGTGCAGAGCCTGATGCAGGGCTCAATTCCATGATCCATGAGATAATGACCTGAGCTGAAATCAAGAAACTGATGCCCAACTGATTGAGCCACCCAGGCACCCTAATAAGAGCTGTTTTCTGACTTCAACCTGGATAGCCTCCCATCAAACTCCACTCTGAAGCGAGATCCTTCCAAAATGCAAACCTAACAGATTCATTTGCACCACTGCTTAGATCCATTCAACAAATCTTTAATGTTTTTAGGTTTATACCAAAATGCTATAATGTGGCCAGTAAGACCTTGCGTGATATGACACATTCTTGCATCTCTAATATCACTGTGTACTCATTCACCACCTTGCACTCTGAGCCCCAGTCACACACTGGAAAGTAGTCTTTAAGTTCCTTAAAAGAGCCTTTAGCCATACTATTTCCTCTTCTTTAAATGCTATTCCTATGTGAACACCACACACCAATGACTCTTCTCCTGTATTTCAGTTCATTTCTCTTTAAGGGTGATTTCCCATACATGCCCTTACTCCCTAAACTAGCTTAGATTCCTTTGTTAAACACTTACAGAATAGTGCTCCTATCTTTCAGAGCACTTACATCAGACTAATAATATACTTGTTGGAGTTATTATTTGATTGTCTTCTTTAATAGAGACTATGTTCTCCCTATCACTTAGAACAGTGCCTAACACATACCAGGAACACAGTAAATATTTGCTGCAAGAATTAAGATCAGGGACAAGATGAATACTCATTAATGGTGAGCACAGGGAATGATGAAAGAGACTGTATCAGTACCTGAAAGATAAATGTGTATTATCTTTGGAGAAATCTAGGAGTATTTCTTAAATTCAAACCTCATAAAAGAAGATAATACAGTATTTTGTGTTGCTGATTCACTCATATTAAAGTCTTTTCAAATTATAGGGTTGTGACCACACGGACCTGCTTGAACATAATCCCTCTTCTTTTTTCTTTATTTCAAGTTACTTTTTGCCTTTGTTTTATCCACTTTTGAAAGGACCAAGGCATATTGATCGGAATAGTCTCTTGGAAAATGAGGACATGGCTGTGTAAGGACTAAATTTATCAGAAAGGTGTGAATGGATACCACTGCATCAGGGAAGAACAACTCAGGATCTTAAGTTTGGAGAGGAAGACAGGTGGCAAAGACAAAATGGAACAGCAGAGTAAGGTTTGAAGAACAGGAGACTGGGTCATTTCCTCAAATTTCAGATGCTACTCCAGGCTCCTGTGTGGGAAGGAGCATTAATTTGTTAAGCAGGCAACAATTCCATGTTAGCTTTCCAAATCCTTACCTATTTACTAGCCTACTAACATGACCATGGTAAGATACTAATTTTTTTTTTCATTTTTATTTTTCCTTCTGAGATGAAAAAACTGCAGACTAACCAGCTGGTTTTCTCCACTTTTGCTTGAGTCTTCCTCAGAAGAATGGCATCATAGGTACTTTAGGTGACCAAACTTGTCACTGTGGAGGAGGAAAAGGGGAAAAAGACTACCACAGATAGAGTGGGTTCCAGTAAAGGACTAGCTTGACTGCACTGCACTGCTTACTAGCTGTGTGACTCTAGGGAACATTTTAAACTCTCTCTGGTCCAGTTTTTTTGTTTTGTTTTTTTTTTAATGGAAGCAAAATTTTATCTAATCCTTGTGAGGATTGAATGAGATAATAATAACGTAACGTGCATACCAGAATGTCAGGCACAGCAAACGATAAATGTTAACTATCCTTCTCCATGATCACCCTACCACCATCACCACCACCATCATCATCATTTTATCATTATTAGTGTTACTTTCATTACCATTATCCCACCACATGTATAAAAAGATACCTTGGGCTCCTGGGAGGCTCAGTCGGTTAAGCGTCCGACTCTTCATTTTCGGCTCTCATGGTCATGAGACCATGATCTCATGGTTTGTGAGTTTGAGCCGCACATCAGGCTCCATGCTGGTAGTACAGAGCCTGCTTGGGATTCATTCTCTGCCTCTTTCTGTGCCCTTCCTGCATGCTCTCTCTCTCTCTCTCTCTCAATATAGATAAATAAACAAACTTTTAAAATAAAATAAGATGATACCTTAACAGATCAGACTGATTTGCGAGAAAACCTTTGGGGAAATGGAAGCTAATGGTGAGAAGATAGGAGTCCTTTGTAACATCCAGGGAGGAAATTACATGGACTTTTTTTTTTTTTTCTTAAATCTGACGGCCATAATACTAATATCAATTTTGGTTTGGATTAATATTATCTTCGTTTAACGGAATATCCCCAATCTGAATATGGAAGGTTTAACACAAAGTTTTAAATTAAAATCAAGAGATCTGGCTCACTGATGTCAGGTCAATGGTTGTACATAATTTTTGTTAAAAAGACTATCTTCTTATTTTGCAACGTTTAAAAGACATGCAGTCCCAAAGTCTTCTTTGTTTTGTACACATGCCTCAAACTTGGCTCTGTAAACTCTCAGAAAACACTGAAAGCGACATCATTTTAAGATAAATATACCAACAGCAGCCACACACATGTAAGGACCTCTTGATGAATTAGCACTGTGGTCTAACTGTCTGACTGAAATTTTGCTTATAAATACAGACATAGATGAAAACAGCAATTTTTTCCACCCTTAGTCTTCACTTAATAAATTCTAGAGGTAGAGAGTAATTGGCTTTTTCCCCTTTTAAGGCAGGAAAGGGGAGGTATAATTCTTTTTATTTAATTTTAAATTTCACAGCAAAAATTAGAAATACTTTTTTTTTAATTTTTTATTTATTTTTGATAAAAGAGACAGAGCACAAGTGGGGGAGGGGCAGAGAGAGAGGGAGACACAGAGTCCTGAAGCAGGCTCCAGGCTCTGAGCTGTCAGCACAGAGCCCGATGTGGGGCTCAAACTCGGGAACCTTGAGATCATGACCTGAGCTGAAGTCAGACACTCAACTGACTGAGCCACGCAGAGACTCCTCACAGCAAAAATTAAAACCACAAACAAAACCCTAAAAATTGCCTCGTTGTACTCAGATTAATTAATCTTGGTGACAGTAAGTGAAAGGAAAATTAGCTGCTTGGAAGAACTAAGCAACTATTAAGTAAAAAGAGTAATGTTGGTTATACTGGGAATGATTAATACACGTACAAAGATTTTATTAATGTTGAGTGTAATATTTTTTTTAAAAGTTGAGGGAAGAGGAAAGGAACACAAATGATAAAATCCCAACATTAAAAAAAATGAAATGAAAAAAAATGAAAATTAGCAATTTTTTTCCCATTAAGTGTTACTAACATCATGAAACGTACTTTCAAAACTACAAATGCTAACATTTCTGGGGAGCTCACTACATCGTGAGGTGAGGTCCACTGGGGAAAAAGCAGGGGGTACAACATCTTTCTTAGAAATGATCAGTTATTACTATGCGTTTATCATCATTGCTATTGTTCAACTCCAGACAAGAACTTAATCTGTGATAATTTCATTATAATCTTCAGGCTTCAATCGATCCATGTTGTTAAAATAAATTATATAATACAGAAGGAATATAGGTAAAGAAGCAGCTAGGAAAAAGTAAGACAATATGTGGGAAAAGGTTAAAAAAGCATTAGTCAAAATTAAATCAAACCAGAAGAGTATTCAGTATAAATGTACAACTCTTGGGATAAGGGAACTTCTCCAGAGTCCTAAGGAGACTTTCTTGTTTAAAACAAAAAGAAAGCAAAAAGGAAGAGAAACACAGAAACAAAAACAAAAACAATAAACCCAAAAAATCACAAGAGTTACTAAATTGAATTATTTTAAAGCACGTCATAATTTACATGACATACACAATGCACCAGAGTTGGGAATCAGTCAACTCAACTGTTTCTTTGTCTACTACTGCAAAAGAGATGAGGGAAAGCGAACAAAAGGCATCTAAGAGACACTTGTGTGGATTCAAGTACCCGGACTTCTCTGAGAGTCTGGCTTATTAAGTAACTTTATTTTAATTTTATTGTCCATCGCCAGAAGGACCTGGTACTATCAATCCCTGCAGATGCAGTTAGTTTTAGGTTCCCCACAATGTCATTTTGAAAGGGTGGGCCTACGCCGGCCGACTCCATCTTGTTCTGTGTCCTTCACCTAGACCACGCCTCCTCCCCTTGAGTAACCTCCCGCTCACCCGTTCAAACTTCCTGATCAAAACACGCCCAGCGACCTGCTTAACAGGACTCCGACCCTTCCCCAGCCAATCAGCTGAGGCCACAGCCATTACCTCACCAACTGCCCCTAGACCCCTATAAAACCTTTGTGCTTTTGAAACTCGCTCTCTCTCCCTGGTATCTCACCCCTGCATCGGTGCAGGTAGGGGATTGAGCTCGAGCTAGCTCGAATAAAGGCTCTTTGCTTTTGCATCGGACTTGGCTCCCTGGTGGTCTTTGGGGATCACGAATTCTGGGCATAACAATTTTAGAACTGAAACTTCTCAGGTATGCTCACCCATCTACTTTCAAGCTTCCCAAATCCTCTAGCTATTGTTTCCTTTATCATCCTTCCCATTGTTGTAGAATTTATGTCTTAAAAAAACCCTTTACTCTCAGTTTAGTATGGGTTTCAGAAGGTAGAGACATTAGTTTTCTGAGTTAAACAGGCTACATTTACTGGGAAGTGTTTTTCTTCATGCTCTGTATTAAGAAAAATCCTAAAGCTGCCCTTATTTAATTTACATATATTTAAATTTGTTATTTACTAAATTAAATGTATAAATACAAACTTTTATATAAATATGTGCATATACTTCTTAAAATATGAAAAGAAGAATCCTGAATTATTTAAGAAAGCTTTTAAGTACTTTTCAGTTATAATTTTACTCTGCTCTGTTCTTTCTATTTCTTTTCACTGCTCTATTCTTCCTAACCCTAACCCTGGTTTCAAGTTCATCAGAAACTTAATGCAGACAAAATTTTAACTATTTGTTCTTACTAAGATGAGTACCAGTGAATTTTTGCTTAGTCAGCAGTTCCCTTCAGAAATTAAATTTGCCTTCCCCCAAATGTAAATTATGTGTTTCTCTTGAAACAGTTGGTATATTTTGAGTAAAGAAAGAAAGAAAAATATGAGCTAAGTTCAGCCCCTTGAATTTCTAAGTGTGAACTGCTCTGAATGGCACCCTGGTGGCCCAAAAGCAGCAGTGAGCATCCTCGGAAGTTTCAGTTACTAACCAGGAGTACCTTGGACCCTAAGGAAAAACTGGATCAAAAATATTATAAAAGTTGCTATCAATCCAAAAGCATGACAGAAAAATAAATCTGTAACACCTTCTACAAAAGCCTAGTGATCAAGCTGTTGAAACCAGAATATTTCAAATATGGATCTGAGTAGCACAGAAATGTCGTTTAAAAAATAATTTCAATATCTCCTTTCAAAGAAAATAATTATTTTCTTGCCTTTGATTTTTTAGAGAAAAAAGGTATTTTGGGTAATTTGTTTATGGAAGATTACAATAAAGAGGCTAAGTAGAAAGGACAGAGGAGATGTACTAGGACGTAACATGTATTCAGTTATTAGTAACAAAAGCAAACAGACTGGCCCTTCTTGTTCTAATTTATAACTAATTATTGGCCCCAAGGCAAGTTGGAATGTGCTTCTCAATGTGAAAGCAATACAATGAAAGAAAGAAAAAGATCATAAAACTTTATAAAGCCTACAGTGTGACTGGTAGATTGCAAAGCCAGCCAGAGAGTTTTCCTCTCCTTGTATAAATTATCTTTTTGTAAACTGAACTGTAACTACTCCCTTAAAAAGGTAGAGTTCCTTTCTCCACAAATTGTCTCTGGAATTGGCCATAAGACTGCTTTGCCTAATGGTTCATTAAAAAAAAAAAAAAAAAATGACTAGGGCAAGGATTTGAGACATGCTTGTGCATTGGGCTTTTCTCTGGCTTGCAGCTCTTTGGAACTTTAAAACAATCACTGTATAAAGAAGCCTGGAAATCGGGGGCACCTGGGTGCTTCAATCAGTTGAGCATGCAACTTCAGCTCAGGTCATGATCTCACAGTTCTTCAGTTCAAGCCCCACGTCAGGCTCTGTGCTGACAACTCAGAGCCTGCTTCAGATCTGGGGCAGCCCTCTATCTGCCCCTTTCCGTCTTGCACTCTTCCAAAAATAAAAAAAAATAAAAAGAAACTCTGGAAATCAGAGACTAAGGAAAGCTCAGACAAGCAGCCCTATTTGATCCCTCCAGTAACCAAACAAATCACTCTGCCAACCACTAGATATATGGGGAGAGCCATCCTGGGCCATCAAGCCCCAGCCTAGCAGGCCCAGATCATCTCAGAAGACCTACACAGCTAACAAACAGAACTGTAGATTTGATAAATGCTTATTGTTTTAAGATCCCAAGTTTGGGGGCAAATTGTTAAATAGGAACAGCTGATAGAATAATTTTAGGCACTATCTTAGTTTGCCTAAAATTCAACAGGATAAAAAATATTTTGCAACAATTATTAAAAATATACAACTGTGGGTGCCTGGGTGGTTTAGTCAGTTAAGCAACCGACTTTGGCTCAGGTCATGATCTCACAGTTCATGGGTTTGAGCTCGTCCGAGCTCTGTGCTGACAGCTCAGAGCATGGAGCCTTCTTTGGATTCTATGTCTCCTTCCCTCCCTGCACCCCCCAGCCAACCCCATGCAATTTGTCTCTCAAAAATAAATAAAAAATGTTAAAAAAAAATTTTAAAAAACAACTGTTTTTATTTAAAAAATGTAAACCACAGTTTTTTCTCATATTCATTCTGTTTCACATCTCTGGGCTTCTGCTATTAGAAATACCTTCCTATTTTGCTTATTTTTCCAAGATAGAATTTTTCTCAGGAAGATATCTTTCAATTTCAAGATTGGTCCAATAATTTCTTACTGGATTCCAATAGAACCCGATCACACCTCAATTCCAGGGCTTACAATATTGAAATTATCCAGTAATGAACCTTTTTTCCCCTCACTAGATTTTAGTCTTCAAAAGCAGGAAGAGGTCTCATTGTCACTGAAACTCTAATATTCAGTCAGGCATTCAATATTTTTAAATAGTAGATATTGAATCTATGTTACTGAGCTGAATTTACTAGCCTGAGATCTCAGATTTGGCTGATACAGAGCAGTCAGAGAGACCCTAGGTAGGTCATAGATGTAGGCAGATGATTCAATTAGAATTTATTAAAAACAAAAATACTGAGCAGGTTGAGGTCTCTTCTGTGATAAGGAGATTCCAAGCGTGTCTTCAGAGTTCCAGCTATGTTGCTGTGCAGTGTTGGTGGTATAGTGGTGAGCATAGCTGCCTTCCAGAATTCAAGCTATGTCAATAAGATTCCCAGTTCAAGAAATACAAAGTAGAGCTGTTATTAAGAAGCACTGACGAGGGGCGCCTGGGTGGCGCAGTCGGTTAAGCGTCCGACTTCAGCCAGGTCACGATCTCGCGGTCCGTGAGTTCGAGCCCCGCGTCAGGCTTTGGGCTGATGGCTCAGAGCCTGGAGCCTGTTTCCGATTCTGTGTCTCCCTCTCTCTCTGCCCCTCCCCCGTTCATGCTCTGTCTCTCTCTGTCCCAAAAATAAATAAACATTGAAAAAAAAATTTTAAAGAAGCACTGACGTGACTTGAGTTGAGGCCGATGTTGAAGTATTTGCTGCCTCTTACTTGCCTGTTCTAAACATGGAGCCGCTTTGTAGGAGAAAGCTCTTTCTTATTGAGGAGCGGAGGTGCTGGCCTTAAAGGAAGCCCTCACAGTAATTGCAGAAAAAAGTGAGAGGTGGAAGAACCGGTCAGTGATCATCAAGAATAATGGGAGAAATTAAAGATCTTGAAAGAAAGTGCTCACGAAATGGCTTAGTGAAAGTAAGTGCTTTGGGTTTTGAAATTTAAAAAAATGTATATGGTGTAACAGGTTAAAATGAAGAGAGAAGGGGAAAAAAATGAAAATATGAATATATTCAATCAATCTCCAAAAATTCTGAAGGCCTACATTTGTCATGAGTTACATACACATCAAAACTGATAAACATATTAAATAAAAATGCTATGCTGTTTAAGTGTAAGGTTATATTTTCACATATTCAAAATATTTAAAATATCCCATTCTGGGGCTCCTGGGTGGCTCAGTTGGTTGAGCCTCTGACTCTTGATTTTGGCTCAGGTCATGATCTCACAGGTTTGTGAGATCGAGCCCATGTCAGGCCCTGGGCTGTCAGTATGGACCCTGCTCAGGATTCTCTCTCCCTCTCGCTCTCTGCACCTCCCCTGCTCATGTGTGCACGTATGTCTGCATCCACTCCCTCTCCGTCTCTCTTCCTCAGAATAAATAAAATAAAAAGAAATCTCATTCTAATGAACAACACAGACTATCTGCATTTTGTAACCAAATCCCTTAGGATTCAAAATCAATTAATACTATGTCTATGAAAGTACTTGTGCAACTCCAGAGTTTCCTGAAATGTAGTAAACATAAGAAATATCTGATGTATCTTTTTTTTTTAATTTTTTCTTCAGCGTTTTTATTTATTTTTGGGACAGAGGGAGACAGAGCATGAACGGGGGAGGGGCAGAGAGAGAGGGAGACACAGAATCGGAAACAGGCTCCAGGCTCTGAGCCATCCGCCCAGAGCCCGACGCGGGGCTCTAACTCACGGACCTCGAGATCGTGACCTGGCTGAAGACGGACGCTTAACCGACTGCGCCACCCAGGCGCCCCCAATGAAAATAATATCTGATGTATCTTAAAGATTTTATTTTCCGAAGGAATCAGAAAGTATAGAATCATGTTTAAATAGTAAAAATCCATCCAAATTAATATTTTTTAAAAAATTTTGGACACCAACATGAGTGAATATAACTTATTTATCACATAAAAGCTTAGTCATTATCATTAGTCACATGGTA
This sequence comes from Acinonyx jubatus, assembly GCF_027475565.1. Taxonomy (NCBI): domain Eukaryota; kingdom Metazoa; phylum Chordata; class Mammalia; order Carnivora; family Felidae; genus Acinonyx; species Acinonyx jubatus. Next base: position 152,181,787 of record NC_069382.1, read on the forward strand.
TAGTATGGAGAACAGAAGTGAAAGTCACAAATTGGTATGAGAAATACAGCCTTTCCTATTCCAGGAATCAATCAAAATTATAAACGAAATCCTTGTCAATGTGGGAGGTTGTAGTCAATAGTTGGATAGAGACAATTTATCCAACTGGTAAAATAGCACTGCTTCAAAAAAAAAAAAAGAAAGAAATCTGCTGTTTGTGAAAAACAAGCCTTCTCTTCATATTGCTTATAATTCTATACGACATCTATTCAGGACAGCAAAATTTAAATTCTTTTCTCTTGATTACTGAAGTAAAAATCAATCTCCAGTAGTGATGAAATTGTTTTGCCCACTGAACTATTCAATAGCTTTCATTCTCAAAATAAAAATAAAAATGTCCTTAAATTATACTTTAAAATGTTAACTGGGTGAGTTTTAGGCATCCACCATGCACATTTTCATATTTTTAATAACACACTGCTTTTAAAAACTTTTATTTCTAATAACGTTTTGGTTTCCAATGTATCCCTAAGTTGCAGTAATTATGTAACTACTAATCATTCTGATTAAATAACTTATTCAAGTCCACCTTTTCCTTCCTATCACCAACCTCTTAAAATAATTATCTTTTGAAGCATTTTATTCGTGTCTAATTCCCTCGTAATTCTCAGTGTGATCTTTACTGTATTTCCAATGTCCTTCCTGTGATTAAATAAAATAGCCAGTTTTATTGAAATGTGTATTTTCAGACTCTGAGTTATAAACTCTCTCCACATATTTTCTATAGAATAAATTTGTTCTTTATATCAAGGTGTCTTCAAAAAATTTTGAACAAATTCTGCCTTGATGGCATATAATTATGAAGAAAAATATCAGACTGATAAATTCAAATATATATATATATGTGTGTTTGAGGTTCTTTTTAGTGTATTTATGTATTTTCAATAAAGAAAATCTATGAAAACAGCTTTCAACAGAAGTCATAAATTCACAACAACAAAATGAGTCACTAAATTGTATCAGACAATCACTTTATTGACACTACTATTGCTCTTAGCTCAAGCCCTCATAATTTATTATCTCCCATCGTTTCTCTGATGTCCAGGGACATTCAGTGTATGTAAGCAAATAGCTTCTCTCTTATGCATCTAAGAATGGTATTACCCATGGATCACGCTTCGAAGAATTTCCAAGACTCACTCAAATAAATTTCTACAGGACTTAATTTTCTCACAAAAGCCTAGCTGAGAAATTCAGCTTAAATGGTAGCCCTAGGGAAAATTCAAAAGAATGTCATAGAAAATTTGGCAGGTGGCAGTTGACAAGAGGAGGGACTGTAGATGATCTGTGGTCATGATGTTTGGAAAATACCATACAACACGTCCCCCATCTTAGAGATGCATGATAGACATAAACATACTGAATTTTCTCACAAGTTCTATAATAATAATAGAACAGCACTAACAATAATACAAATAATAAACCTGTTTATCTTTGCTTGACTTAATATTTCTAAAACATGGCACATTGTGCAATCCTTTTTCACAAACTCTCCATGGACACCACCTAAAACCAGTGTTTGATTGAAACTTTGGGACATACTGGAGAGCTGAAATATCCATCTCCTACCTTGTCATATTGTCTCTCTCCACATTCTGGCCATAGAAACAATTTTTTAAAAACCCAAGCCTGTTCAAGTTATAGTCCTCAGCTTAAAATTCTTTGCCAGCTTCCTATCACCTAGAGAACAAAACAAAAATGCATTCTCTAATCTGGTATTCAAAACCATAATTCTCTCCCTTTCTCTTTTTCCATCAGAGTCTTCTGCTATTTTGTCGCATAACACATACATGATTCCGACCAGAATACACAAATTCTTTCTCACATCTTTGCTCCTTTTTGTCTTTCTGTCTAACCAACCAACACAACCCTATTCATATTTCAACATTCAATTGAAATAGTACCTCTTGCTCAAAGTTTTCCCTTTACATTACAAGGCTATTCCTACTTTGTTCCCAGAGAGTCTTGTACTAGCTTCCATTTTAGCACACACAGTATTAAATATTTTTTTACTTGTTTTCAACCCTCTCTAGACTGTATACCTGAAGGGCAAGACATGTGTTCTACTAATCTTTTTATGCCTAATGTCTAATGCAATGTCAGGCACATTAAAGATAATTTAATAATTATTACAAACAAGTTTTAGCAGTCATAATTCAAGATAACAGATTTCATAATATCTTCATCCTTATACATGCCTCATGTTAGTTTTTATTCCCTTTCAAACTGCACCTTTTTCCCCTTATCATTCTCCTATAAATGAATAGCTTCCTTTTCATTATAAAAGTTTACTTATAAAACATTTTCTATATTATTACATTGCTTATAGAAATTTCCTTACTTTGGTTCCAGTGAGAAAGAAGAACAATACTGTACATTCCTTCTTATCCACACCATTCAAAAAAAAACATTTATTTTTAAATGTCTTTGGGGCACCTGGGTGGCTCAGTCAGTTAAGCATCCAACTCTTGATTTCAGCTCAGGTCATGATCTCATGATTCATGGGATTGAGCCTGGCATGGAGTTGTGTGCTGACAGCATGGAGCCTGCTCAGCAGTCTGTCTCTCTCCCCCTCTCTCTCTGCCCCTCCCCTACTTGCACATGTATGCACACACGTGTTTTCTCTCTCAAATAAAATTTTTTTAAATGTCTCTTATATTCCAATATTTTAAACACTGGTATCTCACCGTGAGCAAAAAAACAAAGTCCCTATCCTTACAGAGCTGATATTCTGAAGAAAAAAACTGAAGAAAAAAAAATTAAATAGATTACATTGACTGGTAGTCATGTCTAAATTAAATCAGGAGAAGGAGACAGAATGAGAAGTGTGTCTGATGATGTGTGTGGGGTAGAGGAATTGCTATTTTAGGGAAGTTAAGGAAGAATTCTTTTATGAGGTGAGTTTAAGCAGAGACTAAATTAAGTGAGCATCATGCCATGTGCAATATGTCCTTTCTTGGCACCCTGGATTTTTTTTCTCTATTAGACTTGACAAATTTACCTTAATTCTGTTAGCAATAGGGTGATTACTATGCTAAAAGGTGCTTCAAATCCAGTGTGGCTTGTTGAAACTATCAGAGACTCGCCTTTATATTTTAGTCATCAGGATCCCGACTGATTGCTCACACCCTGCAGTGAAAGTTTTCGCAGTAGGGATGAATGGCACACAGAATAAGCAGTGACCTTAAGCATCAGCTGCCTCATAGCAGACAACAGCAGTTGTTTAACAAGATCAATCACTTTCTTAACTGCATGCTACAAAGTTTGGAAAGAGATCCTTCTGAAGTTCGCCACTTGGGATAAATTCAATTTTTTTGAGATCATTCTCAATGTAAGCATGCATAATGCTATTAGTGAAAGGAGTGTATTGAGTAGTATGCTGGCAGCCTTTGAGGGTTTTTTAGTGACAACTTTCAACTTCTGTGCTGGTTGGTGACTGTGAATATCGCAAATACAACGAGCAGCAGTACCTTTTTACTTTGTAGTATTTTCTTGAGCTCTACGTATTTTATTTTCTTTGTTATAAAATACTTCTTTTTTCAAGTCTATTAAAAGTTGATCATTATCCATAAGGCATTCTTGTTACTAACTTTTGGACAAATTCACACGGATGATTCTGATACATACCGTTTAGGAATTTGACACGTCTTTCTTTACAGCTGGAATCTTGCACTCAACTGTATCTAGCTGTGATGTGGCTGTCACAGGGTTCATTTTTGTACACGGTAACTTCCTACATTTGCATCTCAGTTTATCTAATTCATTTAACATTGTACTACCGTTGTTACCATTAAATCTACTACTGCAACATGGAAGTAGGACACACTCCTGGCCGGTTTTTTAAATATATAACAGTTCTTAGAAACATCAGTGAAAATTTCCAGATGAACCCGGAATTGTACACCTAGACCTGAAATATATCATCCTTCATAATAAAATATTCAAAACAAGACACATAAAAATTATGTTCTCATTTACATTGTCTTCAAAGCTTCCTCCACCTAATATAAAGAACAAATAATGAAGGAACATATCCAGGACCCTAAATGTGTGGGCAGAATTTGGTGAAAATGGGGGAATATGGTGGGAGATGAAGTCAGACAGGAGTTGAGGGTTCACATCATATTAAGTCTTCAAGGCCATGCAAGGCACAAAATATGATTATTTAATTTTAAGAGGCAATCTATTCCTTTAACATGTTTAAGTTACTCCAGCTCCATGATGATAGGGACTATCATATCATATCACATCATATCATTTCATATCAATATGAAATGGGATGATTGAGTGAATTGGAATGATTGAAAAAAAAAGAAGAGAAAAATGAATACACCCTAATATATAAAGAAGCTTAAGAATGTCTTTTTCCCTTTCTCCCTTGAAGTAGACAGCAGCTCCCAGTCATGCCCTGGGGTCTACATGTCTTAAAACCTCATGTGGGGCTACCAATCTTATGCTCAAACTGGCTAAAGTGGCGAGCACGCTATTTCACATTTCAGACATCCATGTATTTAACAATGAATGATTCAGCAGTGCTCAGGGAGGTGAAATCTATAAATGGCTTGTTACTTTGCCTACTAGGTTGCAAAAGCCAAAATCTGTAACCTTTTTGTAGACAGCAACGTAATCCATTTTCCCATTAATAAAAAAAGAAACTGATGCTTGTATTTAGGGGCTTTTTATTTTTATTATTCTTTTTTAAGTTTATTTTTGAGAGAGACTGAGACAGAGAGCAAACGAGAGCAGCAGAGGAGTAGAGAGAGAGAGAAAGAGCAGGGGAGCAGAGGGAGAGACAGAATCCCAAGCAGGTCTCAAACTCACAAACCATGATTTCATGATCTGAGCCGAGACAGACACTTAATCAACTGAACCACCCAGGCTCCCCTTTAAGGGCTTTGTAAAAGTACCTTTACATTGTCTTTCAAGGTGTGTTACAATATCTACCAGAGGTCATTGAAAGCAAGGAGAAGATTATTGCCATAGGTGAACTCTTTAGAAACTACTTTAAAAAACTTCATATTTTTGGTTGATCCAACAAATAAGTAAGGGTATATATTTTCAGGACAAAACACAGGAATGGACCATCACTCTTCACTACTACAGTCTGGGGTGCCTTTGGCTATTGTTTCTGATTTCTAATGAGTCTTTTTAGCAGGCTGTATCACCTGGAAAGTTTTCAAAGGTGAAGAGAGCAAGCTTCCCACCAGTAAATGCTTTATTTGATACAATTCACAATAACTTTATGGCAGAAAGACAAAATGATATCAAAATCATGCCATGTATTATGCAATATTTGCTTTTGTTTCTAAAGTTCTTGTATTCATCATATGCTTAAAATGGTTGCATTTCAATCTGATGAGAATAAAGGGTTTTTTTTTTCTTTCAGCTTGTAAATTAGTATGAACTTTTTCCAACAGGCAAATTAAGCAAACCCTTTCTCATGTTTTCAACTTTTATTCTCTTTAAATGATCAAATTTCCATCTTGTAATGTGCTAAGTGAATAGGAAATGTACATGGTTTATGCTAAAACAGCAGGGTAGATGAGTTATCAATTACTAAGATTCCTTTCCATTAAATTTACACTTACAAATTTAAAAATACAGTCAAAATCTTGGGGCGCCTGGGTGGCTCAGTCGATTAAGCGTCTAACTTTGGCTCGGGTCATGATCTCACCTTTTGTGAGTTCAAGCCCTGCATTGGGCTCTGTGATGACGGTGTGGAGCCTGCTTGGGATTTTCTCTTTCTGCCCTTTCCCCACTCGTGCTCTCTTTTTCTCTCTCAAAATAAATAAATAAATATTTTAAAAATATGTATATGGTATTAATTCCAAATGTAAAAAGGGTATTCACCGAAGGTATTTTTTTCCCTTCAGAGGCCCAGCTCACCTCCGTAGAAGTACTACTCTGAGGGCTTGTTAATACTCATCTTTCAAATGGACTTTCACTATCAAATTAAATTTACCACAGTTACTATGGTAGAGACAGCTGGTTACTAAAAAAAAATAAATAAAAAATAAATAAAGAAAGAAAGAAAAATTGTGTTGTTTATTCCAAAATGTGGGGAGTGGCCGCTCAAAGAAACCATAGAACTGAACACGTTTATCAGGAGTGGCTATGTGACTAGTTCTTGCCAGAGGATTGTGATTGGAAGCGAATGGGTGACCTTTCCAAGGCCAGGGTTTCCGGGAGCTGTTAAGGGACCCTCAGCATCTAGCCCATGTCTGCCCTGCCAACAGGCAGGGGACTCCCAGGCCATTGGGAACAAGGAAATCACAAGTTAAAGGAATCCAGGTTCTTTGATAACCATATGAAAGAAAATTACCTGCCAAAGCATCAACTGTGAAGTCTTACATGGACAAGAAATACACTTCTGTGAGTTTAGCCACTAAAATTCCAGGGTTTACCTATGAAAGTGTCTTGAACCTCCCTGATACAGAATGGTTCTACGTATATTGGCATTTTAACATAACAGACTTGAAGTGAACAACAATAACAACAACAAGAATATTTTACCTATGCCTAAGAATATGAAAAGATTTTGATAAGTAGTTGTCACTTTTTAGTCAAATTACTAATGCTAATTATATGCAAATACTCTTTACCTCACTATCCCTTCAGTATTTATTTACATTTTTTTCTTATTGAAGTATGATTAATATGCAGTGTTATTTTAGTTGTAGGTATACAATACGATTCAAGAATTCTATATATTACTCTATACATTAGTCATTATTTGTCTTTTTGACCTCTAGGAAATGAATTTCTAACTTAAGAGAAATAAAAAAAGACTGTCACTTTCAATGTATTAATGTAATGTTCTGCTCCCCTGATTAAAACATTTTTTTTTCCTTTTTTCTTACCACTAACAAGCAGATAACATGCTAGAAGAATAAACTGAACATGTGAACGTTTGCCTATATCCTTACTAAAAATCAGCAAAAAATTTGATCTGTTGACCATCTCACTATAATCTCTGTGAAGTTATTTCTAAAGGACTTCCCTTAAATATTTAGACTATGATTATTCTTTTAATCTGCTAGATCATTTATGCTACCAAAAGATTAGGCTGTATGTACCTTAAGTTGGAAGTAATTTTTCTCTGTCCATCACATCCTTTAAGGATCAGTCCTGCTGTAAGAAGGTGACCTATCATGTCTAAATTTGAAATTACACATCTTCTAAACTGTAGCTTGCTGACTTGCCCCTGGGCAATCTTTGGAAATAGAACCCATGAGAGATGAAGAAACAATGCATTACTCATGTAAGGTTAGAATTAAGAATGGCTTTCAGGAATGTGGCAACTATCTCAAAGAAGAGTACTAAATTAGTCAATAAGCCTATATATTAAATGTTTGCATCATAGATTCCTTTACATTAAAAATGAAATAGTTTCCATTTATGAAAGAGGCATAGGTATCACTTCCCTTATTTTAACATGAAGTGCTCATAAAGATATAATTAATTCTGGTGGCTAGAATTCACATGCCATTTAGGCCAGGTCTCTCCTGTACACATCTATAATCTTGACGTAATTACGAACACCACCCACCTTCGCTTTCAAAAGTGTCTCTGTTTAGATAAAAATACATATCATCCTACATGTGACACACCTTTGGTAACTATTATATATTTGTTTCATTTCAATTTATTTTTTGGAGGGAGTTTATTGAAAGCAGCAAAAGAAATCATGGATAATTTATGCCCATTTTATTCTGTATATGAAAACCAACTACTCATGGGCCATTTTTTAAATTCAGATCAGAAGCTGGAGGGTCCTAATTTGATAAATTTGTTATCACAATGTTACACATTTGAAAATAACACGGGGCATACCCCAGGGAAGAAAGGATTAAGACATAACAATATTAGGTGCAGCTGAATTGCATAATCAGGACTGCACATATAAATACAGGAAAGGAAATGCAGGAAGAAGAATTCTAAACTATTGAAATACAGAGAAGCTGAACTAAATAATATCAATTAAGGCATGAAACAATTCTTCAAAAATGAATCCTAAATATTTTGGGTCTTTCTACCATGAACCATGTTTATGTCTTCAATTTTAAGAGCTAAACTATTAAATATTAATAGCCATGAAAATTAATCAGACACATTCTTACTCATAAATGACTTTATGAAACCTAATAAAGGTTTTAAAATAGTCTTTAGGGTGTAGTCCAAAATAGTATATACAGCATATTGTACTTTGCTTATTAATTATATATTCGCACATGTCTGCACAGATAGAATTTATTATTTCAGAAGGTGAAGGGTAACACATGGGCCTATATTTCTCTGGGAATACTGATGAGTAAATTTTAATTAATCTCAACATCAAACAGTTTGGAACTCAGATATCTTTTTCCATGTAAAATTGGCAAATGGACTAACCAATAAGAAATTGTTGGCAATGATTTCCCTGCCTTATTCCTGCTGTGACTTCCTCTATGCAGTTAATAGCTTCACAGTTGATAAGGCTTATCTACATAAACACAAACAAATAAGCATTATCATACATTCTAACAGAATGCTAAACTGTAAAAAAAACAAAAGAAACAATTTTAGCGCGCACGCGCGCGCGCGCGAGTGCACACACACACACACACACACACACACACAATTATTACCTATCAACTTAATCTTAAGAAATTCCAAATAATTCACAGTCAGTGAAATATTAATTTTCCCAAAAACATAATAACCTTGTTTCAAAAACACTCTCACATGATTGAGCTGATTGGATGCTACTAGCAATACCCTCAGGTGCATTTCTAATCTCATACCTTTATGCTGTCGTATACATCAATCATATAGAACATTCCCAATTAATAGTATAAATAAAAGGCACGATAAATTCCATATACCTATGACCTTGTAGTGTTTCCCATAAAAGACTATGCCCATAAAAATAAAACAGGCACATGTTTAAAAGATGAAACTAATGGATGAAAAGTTCACCTCTTTCTCACTCATACAATCTCCTTGTTCGCATGAGGTAAAGTATGTGAAAAGGCCAGCAAGAGCATGAAATAAATAAAAGAATAGCTAAGTAACAAATCTCGGATGTCTGGTGCCTGAATAAGTCATATTTTGAAAGTCACGGTTATATTTCTATATTTTTCAACTAAGAAAAATCAAAGATCATTTGCCCCGGTTCATTTGATTTACTTAAGCAACATCTTCTCAAATTACAAATAAGTGAAAGCATACCATTTCTAATGACATCATGTCTGAGGGAAAACAATTTCTAATATGGCTATAATAATTTATTACTTTAGTATCTGGCTCTGACCAAATGCAATTATGAGGACCTAGTTTTGACAGGACTCCAGTATGTGCTGCAAAGTTATACCCCGATGGTCTCCACCTCCTCCTTCCACCACCACTATCCAAAATAACCCTGGAGTATAACTGCATACTATGATTTTCAAAGTAAACTGAAACAAATTCTGAGATTGTCTGTTGAACTTGAGAGATTGCTTATACTAATTAAGACCCCCGAATGGCTGAACTGCACTTTAAGTTAAAAAATTAAATGGAGCCCTATTCATTGACTTCTTAAAGTAACAATCATTCATAATAATTCATATTTTTATCCTCAGATTCAGTAAATTACAGTAATATTAGCAGTAAAATACAAGTTGAATCTCTCCTTCAAATTTAACTTGTTTGAACTACAATGCATTCTTTAAATGTGCAAATGTAAGAATTTAGGAGATTTTCATAAAAATCCAATTTCTGGCTTCTCGTTAATAATAATTAAAAAAAAAATCTAACTGCACATGGGTAGCACTCCAACATAGCAAACTTTCTAAACAGTGCACATATCTTCAGTTTCACACAATTCTTATCATTAGTCCCCCTAAAGCCATCAGAATTTATCTTTATACTTCAATATATAAATAAATAAACACAAGTTGAATGAGTTTGCAAAATGTTATGTTTTCCCTTCTACATTTCTAATATTTGCCTCAGTTTTTGTGTGATTGTTTTAGAATTTTTGTGTTTTCTTTCTCAGTTTATTTTATAATGCTGGCTGTACTTACATGTTTTTCTATTTCTCTGTATATACGTCTGAAATTGTCTACAGCATTTCACATTAAGTTAATGGGAACAATGTGTTGTTAACTTGATCAATGAAAGAACGAATAGCATCATTAAGGGGTTTGTGTCTGTCATGTTCAAGGACACCATCATGGTGGGATCCGAAGGAGCAAAGGGACAAGATCAAAAAGGCAAAGCTGTGTGTACATTGAGGGATCCAGTTGTATAGGCTATATGGGTACTTAATCCCTTTTCTTGTAGGCCTGTTCTCCTGTGGTAGTACCACCATCTATTTTCCTAAGACAGAAGCTTGAGATTTATCTTTTCATTTATTCCTTCTCTCACACTCCGCTTCCAATTAATGATGGATTTCTCTGGACTCAGTCTTTCTCCATTCATTCCACAATTGCCAAGAACAGTCTCATATCTGGACAACTTGTTACATGTTTCTAACTGGTCCTCAGGCCTGCATTCTTTTTCCCCTTCAAATCTATCCTCATTATGCACCTAGACACAAATTTTTCTAACGCAGGATTTTATTTCACTTCTTCACTTAAAATCTTTCAGTGGTGCCTCTTCAAGCTTGTTATGGACAGACCTGTATCCCTACCAATTCATGTGCAGGCGCCAATCTCCAATGTATATGGATTTGGATTTTAAAGAAGTAATTAAGATTAAATGATGTCAGAGGGGACAGCCCTAATCCAATAGAACAAGTGTCCTTATAAGAAGAGGAAGAGACCCCTGGGATGCACGTGCACGGTGGTAAGGCCATGTGAGGACGCACAGAAGCCATCTGAAAGCCAAGGACAGAGGCCTCAGGAGAAAGCCAACCTCCCAACACTTGGATCTTGGACTTCTCACTTCCAGAACTACGAGAAAATAAATTTCTGTCGTCTAAGTCGCCCAGTCTGTGGCATTTTGTTATGGCAGCCCTAGCAAGTGATTAAAGTCATTATAAAATCTAATACTCTGAAAATAATGGTCAAGGCCATTATTTGCCTCTATATGCCTCATCTTTTACTACACTCTGATTTATACTTTAACTTCCAGTGTCACTGAACAGCATCTATGCAATTCCATACTTCTCCCCATGTCCATGCTAGCCCCTTAGTCTCCAATGTCCTTCTGATGCCTGTCTCCTATACACCCTAAGACTTAGCTCAGATTTCATCCTCTGTGTTTCCCAGTCCACCTCAGGCTACCCTAGGACCCCTGATTTTAGTCCTTAAGTTATCCACATCACTCTCACTGCATGGGCCACATTGAGTTGATGTAATTGTTTATGCAACCCTCCCCCCAACCCCCATTAAGCACCCTTATAGTGAGGAACTCTTTTTGTCATGTTAAAGTTCCTGGCATTTAGCATGATTCCTGACCCAGCAGCTTATGTGGAAGCATCTTTAGTAACAGCTTATCTCTATTGTTAATTTGAGTCAATTTGTGCTATCAAGCCTGGACTTGCTCAGCATCAGTTTTCAATACTCATCTCACATACATAAGCTCTTAATAAATGTCTATGCAATACAAAAACTCTGGATATTTGCCAGATGTTTGAAAAGTGAAACTTGAACTTTTTAAAGCAAAGTGATTTTATTGACAAAACAAAACAATAGCCTTTAGGTTTTTCTTACTTTCAGTTTGAAATCAAGGATCCTAAACTATTCATAATTTAACTGTATCTCCAGACTACAAGTAGCACTACATGTCCATCACAGTGTTAATATAGAATATGTAATTACTAAAGAGAGTGCACATTCTTGCATTTATGATGACCTATTCAAGTGGAGTAGCTTGATGCTTCTAAGACGTAGCACCACATTACCTATTCAGTATTGTTGCAGATACTCAGTTGCTACTGTTATTTCTGAGTAAAGGTCAAGTTCTCTCTCACAAAACATAATAGTCTTCTTCACCCAATACATACACATAAAAGGTGAAAAAAGATTACTTTTTGAAGATCGAAATTCTGCAAAATGTACTTCCTTCTTTTCTTTTCTCTCTTTTATTTTTTCCTCCACTTTGGTGGATACTTTGTCCTTTATGTTTTACAAGCAAAGCACGTTGCCATAACAGATCACAGTTAAGGCAAAAGAATAAGGAAAATCTAGACAAAATCCTATTCAGGTGGTAGGAGGAAGTGAAATGCCTTCAATAAACTAGTCTTTTGACCCAATCTTTTGTGAACATCTGGTTACCCAAGTAACAGATAATCCAAGTAACTGTACTTTGGTTTGGTAGGTATCATTTTACCTTTATGATAAATGTAAACCCTGCAGGTTGTTTACTTCAGCCTGACATCAAAGTGATTTAAAATCCCTTAGAGGGGAAATGGCAAATGGTGAAGGATGACAAGCAGAAGACTGGCTCTTGTGGACACTAGTCCCAGGCCAGACACACACAGCAAACTGAAGCTGCCTCTCTGGTCCTGCCCTATATATAGCACTCTTTTCTATCCTCTCCTTAGTGTGAAGAAACCCACATGACCTTTCTCCCTTTCTGGCTTAGAACCTTGGCCAGATACCAAGGCTGACACCTTGGAGGTCGATACTCAGTAACATTCTTTTAGGACCAGAGCTTTGGATAGAAACATGTTTTTCTTTCCTCTAATATCTGACTCTCTACTTTCGTGTCTTTTCATGATGAGACAAGTTTAAAGGCTTCCAAAAAATGGAATAATTGGGGCATCTGGGTGGCTCAATCGGTTAAGCACCCAACTCTTGCTATTGGGTCAGGTCACGATCTCACAGTAAGTTTGAGACTTGCATCGGGCTCTGTGCTGATGGCATAGAGCCTGCTTGAGATTCTCTCTCTCCCTCTTTCTCTCTGTCCCTCCCCTGTGCTCTTTCTCTCAAACTAAATAAACTTAAAAAAATGGAATTAACTTTTAATTTCCATTTTAGTGCATGGTGGTTTGTTCCTATAATGAAAATGTTCTATTTTTTTGTAGATTAATAGACCTCATGTGTCTATAATATTAACTTACAATTTTTTAATTCATAGTTAAATAGAAAATAATTTTAATGTGATAATTACTGTTAATAGCAATATATGTATATATGTGTGTATATAGGTGTATGTATATGTTAGATATATACATATACATATACTTTTTCTGTTAGAAATGAATCATACCATGTGCTGTGGGATATCTAACAATGGTTCATTTACTAGGTGTAAACAAAAGATGTTAGGACTCCGTAAAACTGCAGTAATTACTTCTATAGTAGAACATATGGAATTGTTTTATCGAGTTTCCAAGTGCAATTTGAACTAGAGGAAGGGGAAGAAAGGATCATTTGAGATTTTACATTGTTTTAAGACTTTTTTTGTGCTGTCACATAATATGCAATTTAAACATCTGAAAAAATTCAGAATAGAATTCATGGTTATTTCATTCCGATGAGCAAACTATGATGATATTTCTCTTTTTAACTTTTTGGACACTTTATTTCAGAGGGAAAATGCCATTCACTAAAACATTAAGTGATTTTAAAAGCTGTGTTGTTATAAAGTCTGGTCCATGATCCCACACCCAGTTTCTTTCATTAGCTTGACCTCCACAACCTGAAGTGGAGGGCAGGTGCAACACAGACACGTGTCCAGGTCTCAGCTCAGAAGCACTGGCTCATGTTCAGGGGAGAGTCCCAGCCCAAAGCTTCCATGTTAGTCTCCACAGACCAGTGATGGAAAGAGAGGGAGAATTTGCAAAAGACTGAGATTCCACCTTGTAACAAAACTAAACTTGAAATTTAAATTTAATTAGTACCAAACATTTCTTCTTTCCTGCAGAATCTCTGTCAGATGGTGGAGCATCCAATGCTCTAATTGCTGCAAGACTAAAACTAAGGCAGTGGTTTTCTTTCTTTCAACGCTGAAATACTAACGTGGGGAAAATGTTTGCCTTCTTTTATTAGTTTGGTTTGGTTTTTGTGGGGGGAACTGGTACTGAAGAGACCTTAAACACTCTGAGGGTCTGAGGCTTCCATTGGCATTGTTATTTGTAGTAAAAGGTAAACCATTTTGTGATATTCTGTTTAAAACACTGACTTGCCTTTGGAGTACAGGATGGAGAATTTTCATGATCTCTCCAGCATCTATTTATCTCATTTTCTGTCAAGAACATACAGATTTACTTTTGGTAACCATTCTTCCTTTATTTTTAGGAATGTGCTTTGACTGGGATTAGAATCATGCTTAGCCATGGTGCCATTACACTGAATGACAGAAGGAAAAAGGGCGGGGGGGGGAGGGTAACTAAGAGGAAAGGGAGTAAGTTTGGGTTTTCAAAGAACTTCTGTTTCTTGTTAATTTTTTCTTTCTGAAAAGATTCTGAATGCTGAGAGATGGGTACACTATTCCCAGATCCATGAGCTTATGTAAAAGAGCCTACTTAAATATTTTTTTCTCTAGTCTTATGGAGGAGGGTCTTCACAAGGAGAATTCTGATCCTATTTAGGCTTTGTGGCTTGTTAGCCTACACATTGTCCAGCTGTACTAGAAAATGTGTGGTAATATATATTTCGAGAGAACCCTAAAGTTTTCTAAACTCCTAGACTGGGTTGTCCAAGAAGCATCTCCTTGCAAGAGTACTTCTTATCATTTTTACTAGTAGCACACTTTGTATTCAAACCCTTGTAACACTTAATAGTTTCTGTTCCACAATTTGACCTGCTGGGTTTAAAAATGCAGTTGGCTTCCCACTGTGCCTGTTATTTCATTAAGAGGAAAATGTTGGAGTGGTGACAATGCCTATAATCTCTCCTAAAATTCTCTGTTAATTACTAATGTAAACAGTATGTGGGTGACTGTTCCTTATGTGGTCTATCAAGATGTTTTCAACAACACTGGCAGAATGGCATGATACTGGTGAGACAAAATTCACAAGGATAAGACCTCCTTTTCTCTAAAAATCTATGAAGATTATTGTTTGGGACCTATCTTACTTAAAGAAAACAGAGAAAATTTATAAAACTTGATTATTCAATCTCGAACCTAAAGGAATGATCTGTGGAGACACTTCCAAGCCACATTCCTACCAATCTAGTGACATTTTCACAGCTCCAAACACAGCCTCTTGCTGCTGTGTAGATGAACTCCTAAGTGTAAGGCAAACACTCTGGAGAGATGCTAATAGCACTGGTTATGTGTGTAATCTACAGGATGATGCCTAGCATTGTTATTTCTACTAAAGGGTGAACGCTGTTGCGATGTTTCAAATACAATAACAAATTATCTTTGGATGAGGGAATGGGGAGTTTTGATTATCTCCCCAACAACCATTTCTCTCATTTTCTGGCAAGAACATAACAGATGTACCTTGGATGAGCATTCTTTCCTCATTTTTAGGCATGTGTTTTGCCTGAGACTGGAATCATTCATAGGTCCAAAGACAACTTTAAAGTAAGACGGTGATGACATTCTTACTTAGGACTACGAAGCCGAAGAAGTGGGGTGGAAAAGACAGATTGTACAGACGAGAGACATGAGACCTGAGGTCCCAGGAGTTAAAGAAATGAGAGCGCCCCAATAAAAACTTGTTTGACTTTCAAAGGTAAACTTAATGTGCTTTATGGATTTTCCCAGAATCAGAACTTTTTACCCATAAGTCATAAAATAAAAGAATTAAAAATAAGTAGACCAAGAAAAATATTTACACATGTAAATACATCATGACATCCATCTTTATAATATAAAACTGATGTATTGTTGAAGTCATACTGGGGAGATTTTTTCTGAGACAGGAATTCTTTCAACACTTCTCTTTCGAAAACAAACATCAAAATCCAGAATGGCACCTCTTATTCAACAATAGAGAATAATGTAAAGCCACGTATCTCCAGGAATAGTAAATAAAAACCACATTAGCACAGTGCTGCTACACATGTGGAAAAACATAGATTTTACTGTCTTCATTATGAGTCTTCCAGGTAAGTAGTTTACTTCTAAACTGCTCAGTGAGACAACATGTAGTAAGACGCAGGGCTTGGGTTTCAAACCAAAGTCTACTGCAAAGATTTTAAAGTGCATGCGCCAAACAGATAAGATGAGGCATAAATATCTGAAGAATAGGGGGTAGTTACTAAACATCCTCGCAAAACCAGAACAATTTTGGAGCTCCAAGAGACATTGTTTTTCTTAAATAGCCTCTAGACAATTGTTGAATATTCCCTTTCCAATGTGTTTCCTGTTATAATTAGAAAAACATATTTTTAAATTGTGAAGTCTAATGATTTCAGCTAAGTTTTCTATATTGCCAACAAATAAGAATATTTTATAATATCAAATACCAATTATTCTGCTTTCCAAAGAAACTAATTCTGAAAACATATTTATATAATTAAAATAAAAGCACAGGGTCACATTTAACCTTGGACCACTTTGCCTGTGTGAGCATCAATACTGTCAATAGTAAAATAATTGTGTATGCTCTTCCTAACAAAAATATAAATATTTTCAAACATAAGAATAAAATAAATGGATCAGAAACCTATTCCTTTACTTCTTAATAAATGAGAGAAAAAGTAAACCTGATATCTTAAACCATGAGATAATAATTTAAATATTTGATTCCAGGGTAAATATATGGTATTTTTCTTGAAATTCATCCGCATCTTAGCAATACACATCATAAATACCCTATACATTTATATCTCATTAGTTGTGTCGTGTGTGTGTGTGTGTGTGTGTGTGTGTGTGTGTGTGTGTACACGTGCGCGTGCGCATGCGCGCATAGGCACAAGCATGTCGGCAGGCTCGGCCTACTACTTTCAGAGTTGCGCCTCTTAAGGATACACTGAGCTCATGCCATCCCCATCAAAACAACATTTTCTTCAATTATTTTCTGCAAGAAATTGTGACACAACAGAGTAAAAGAATCTAGGAGATAAGATTTTATGCTGCAGCTTCGTTATCATTTTCTGCTGACATGCTTTCGTAATACATTTACAGCGATCCCATATGCATCCAACCACATCGCAGGAAGGATTACCTTTTCCTTTGTGTGCACTAACGTGTAACACTTTTGATATGTGTTTGCACCTCACAACGTTCACTGAGACACATTTTTGGTTAGTTTGCAGAAGGAGGCTCATATCTCATTCCAATATCCATGTGAGCTTGTCCTGCTCTTATTAATTTATTCCTTTCCACTTCCATGACTTTCATTGAAATATTATACCACACATAATGTTTGTTGTTATAGTTGCAGATTTTTTTTTTTATGTCACAGCAGGGAAATGCTATTGGAGGAAATAATTAAATGTAAAGTCATTTGAAGGACTCTACATTTTCTTTAGAAATGAAGTTGGAAAGTAATTCAGAAGCCTATCTCCTCAGGCAAGGATGATATACTTGAATTCCTTGGAAAGGTGAAAGGCCTTTTATTAGGACAAATTTTGCAGAGACTAATCTGTGAAAAAGGAGTACAGTTTTCTGACCCTAATTTCTAAAATACCTACAGAGAAATAATTCCCACATTCTAGAAGGTCGTAAGTGATGAAACTGGTCATAGATATTTTTCTACCATAATGAAAAGAAAAATATTTGTGGTCTGGGTAGAGAAATATAATAGAGTTTAGTATATAAGTTAAAAATACATAGATATAAACATATATCAAAAGTACACAGGTAACATGCCTGAAGGATGTGTTGCCTGAGGCCAGGCTTTGGTGGGTTTCACAAGTATAATTCTAAAAAGAAAATAAAAATTCCTATTATTATGAAACAAGTCAATGCTACCAAAAGAGGAAATAATATTAGAATACTATGTTTGATAAGATGCTCATATTGATAGAGGCCTGTCATGAATCTTTTGCAAAGCATTAATATACTATATTTGATAAGTAAATTCAAATCTTCAGAAGTAGATTAATTAAATGTAAAATATCCAGACTTGTTCAGATGATCAGTGGTAAAGGTTGGGAACCTCAAAGTGTATCTGAATCAATTAACAATATCAATAATTTTAACTGAAAAGGTTCTCCTCATTTCAATTATCTACTCACCTTCAAACCCATAGCCATCTAGTTTCCTCCTTGTGTAACACCCATTGCTTCTTGCCTTTTTTATTACTTCTGAAGTATGTTTTCCTCTTTTTATTGCAATCTTCCTGTAGACTTCTATTCGTTTTGAAACATTTACTTCCTCAATACACTAATAAGTCTAAGAAATAGCTCCAAATGTTTATTTTCATAAGGTTGATGGTACTAACAGTTATGGGTAACGGCATTTTGGAAAGACTTCAAGTCTTTTCATGCCAAAACACACACACATATATTTGTCTATCGAAATTACTCCATACACATGAAAAACATATTTTGCTTTTGCCATTTGGTAAACAATCACAAATAAATATATTTCTGATATACACGTGATAAGGTAAATATCTAGTTTTATGGAAACCATCAATTAATGCAATTTTCACATTAACAAATATTAGGGATTTAGTTATTATGCAACAACTTGGGAAATAACATTTCTTTCGGAGTTAAAGTACTCTCACATCAGCACATAACAGGAAGATTCACAATGTATTACCAAGAATGATTTACTAACTATATTTTTTGTAGTTTTTTTCACATTTAGCTGTATTTGATAATATTCTTAACAGTAAAGAAACAATGAATCAACTAAAGCTTATGGCCAGAATATTCGTGGAGTCAAATTTAGCAATATTTTTAGCATAACTGAATTTTTAGAGGATATGAAAAATAAAACAGAAATATTAAACAGGCATAAACTGATTATATAACAAGACAAAGTAACTATAGTGTAGTAAAAATAAAGATCCGATTTCGTCTTTATGACTTATTAGCAAAAGCTTTGTAAACATTTATGCCATCTAAAATCTCATTATACAAAACATTGGAAATTTTAAAGCATTCTGTTCCTTATATTCAAGTTTAATTAAGAAAGGCTGGCATGATACATTTTCTCATTTGCAAGTATTTCAAAGTACTCATGTAATGTATTTAGTTTTCTAACTCATGAGCCTGCCCTCTTCCATAGTTTATATATGAAGTGACATTCATTTTCCTTTATTTTCATGAACCATACAAATTTCTATTTAATACCCATTATAAACAATATGTACATTTTTAGTGAAGTATTGCTATAGATAATTGTGTCACCATGAAATCAAAAATGTTAAAAACAAAATCTTATCTCACAGATTTTTTTTAACTGAACATTTTCATTACAAGTACTTAAGTGTTTTTGCCTGAAAATTTATCCTAAGGCAGAAAATAAATAAATGCCACATGATTTAATAAGTTCCATGCCATGTTTTCATTATTTGGATGTGTAAAAGATAACCAACCTCTAATAGCATATGTGTGTGTGTGGGATGAACATGCACGTGTGTGTGCGCACACACACACACACAAACATGCACACACATGTATATTTTCTTTTCAGTTCTAGCGACTGGTTCACAACTGTTTTTTCATTTAGTCTATTTTATTAAAAATAGTACACATTTTATTTATTTAACTTTTTTATGTTTATTTATATTGTGAGAGAGTGGTATGAGTGGGAGGGGGCGGGGGGGAGAGAAGTGGGGGGAGAAATCTCAAGCAGTCTCCACACTCAGCAATAGCCCAACTCAGTACTTGATCTCACAAACCATGAGATCATGACCCTAAGCCAACATCAAAAAATGGATACTTAACCCACTGAGCCACCAAGGCACCCAAAAATAGTGCACATTTTAGACAAAGCACAGAAGGTGATGGATTGCAATATTTATCCTGAATTTTGGAGCTGGATTGCCTAGGTTAAAAAAGACAGCTTTATAGGAAACTATGTACCTTTTGGATGTTAATTAAACTCTCTATGCCTTAGTTCTTCCATCAGTGAAGAAGCCAACAGTATCCATTTCACAGGAGAAGAATTAAATTGGTTAATTCACACACAGTGCTTAGAACATTGTCTGGCTTATAGGAACTTCTCAAAAAATCTCGCTTTATATTTTTATAGCTAGAAATATTTAGCATTGGTAATACAATCAGCTCTGTTCTATCAATGCTTGTTTTCCCAAGAAGCACTACATTACCTAAAACACTTTATAAGCACAATTGATTCAAATAAAAAAGAGGTTTAGAGTCTGGAGGATTTCAGATTCACAATTATTAAATTATTTCTACCCAAGACTTTAATAATAAAAAATGTGTGTACAGCTGTAATTGGATATTAATAAAACCAGAGCCAAACCAATTCCAAAGTTTGATTGAATGTTTGCATGAGAGAAAATGAGTTTCTTTTCTTATCATCATGATCATGATCAGGAGCACAGTTCTTAACTTTTTTTGATACTTTATCATTTTATCACCCTTGCGACAATAAACAAAGCCTCAAATCTCTCAAGCAAGACAGTACATTGGCTTAAAATAAATTCGTCATCAAGAAAATTTCTATGTGCTTTAAGTACCTCACTGGTACAATAGGAATGATAATAATGGTTATCTCTTAGTGTTACGGGGAAATATTAATGAACTAATGAAAGGTGAATTCTTTACCAGAGTTCATGGCAAATACAAAGCACACAATAAAAGTAAATAAGTATCATTATCACCAGTAACAAGTGAATGTATTTCCTATTTATACAAGCACATCATACCCTGAATATTAAAACTACAGCTAAAGGTAAAATTCCTGAATAATCAGCAGGCAAGGAAAGGATATTTTCCTAAAAATCTAACTCAATGGCTATATCGATCAATTTTGTAAGGTTGGCTTCTTATTAAAACTTTACTCTTCTTTAACCAACAGATTAATTGAGTTTATAAATTGTGGATGGATTTGAAACTTTCACTGGCTTCTTCTGATGTCCTGAGAAATGAAAAGAATTTTTCTGATAACAAAAATTATTTTTAGAATCTTCGAAGAAGAAAAAAAACAGTAAAAAAAAAAAATCATGGGCTACATACCCAAAGAGAGCAGCCATGCTTACGCCATTATATAGTAAATAATTTTAGGTGACTTTTTAAACTCCATGTTCCTCAGTCTCCTCAGGAAAATGAAACCTAAAAGGTAGTCAAAATACTTGGAGACTCACTCCCTCAGTAGCCTCAGCAATCTTTAAAATTACTAATGACAGAGCAACTGAAGTATCATATTGAATGGCTGCTAAATATCACTACCACTTAGTTTTCTCCAGAGTCCTGCGGTATCCAATAAATCAGTGACAGAATTTATGTTCATAATCTGCTTCGTTCTTTCCCTTATAAACTTAAGCTATACTAAAGATAATTACTAGAGTGTTTATACCCTATATACTCTCCTTTTCAGAAACTTTTTATCCTTTTTTCCATGGTGATATCGTCTAAATATTTTCCACAAGATGTCAAGTTCTTCAGACTGACCACAAAGTGTAAAAATATCTAAAGAGCTGGAGGTGGGGAAACAATTAAGGTGCTCATTCAGTATATATATTTAAAAAATATTATACTTTATAAATCAAATATGCAACAGAAATATAGTCAATAATATTGTAATGACTTTGGTAGCAGATGGTTCGTCCACTTAGTGTGGTGAGCATTTCATAATGTATAGGATGATTGAATAACGATGTGGTACACCTGGGAACTAACATAATATTATATGTCAACTATACTTCAATATAAATAATAATTAGCTCATGAGGGGTGCCTGGGTGGCTTAGTAGGTTAAGTATCTGGCTCTTGATTTTTGCTCAGGTCACGATCTCACGGTTTGTGAGTTTGAGCCCTGTGTCAGGCTCTGTGTTGACAGTGTGGATCCTGTTTGGGATTCTCTCTCTCCTTCTCTCTCTCTGTCCTTGCGACACTCGCTCTCACTCTCTTTCTCTCTCTCTCTCATAAATAAAGATTTAAAAAATAATAATTCGTTCATGAAAAAAACTCTAGATGATTTTAAAACAAATACATTGAGTATTATGCAATGTAAAAATAATGAAGACAAAATATAACTAATTTTCAGCCATAAGTGGAAGTGAAAAAAATACTTGCTGAGTATCAATTCTCCTACCCTTTGTCACTCTTTAAATCATAGAATTATTAAGATTCTCAAAGACTATTGGTTTATATGAGTTATATTATTATGTGTCATATTAGCAATTAAAACTGAGAAATTTTTAAAAGCACGTTACCGCTACTGTCTTTATCCCTGCTAAGATGGCATCGGTTTTACCTAGCACTGCTTTGGCATGAGGTCTAATACAATAAAAAAGGCAAATAATAAGTCAGTCTTGTTATAAAAATAGTTTTGGCCCTCCAGAAATCCCTGCAAAGAGCTCAGGAATTCCAGATTGCCATGAACCACACTTTGGGAATGACTGCACAAGGGGTTAACATTCCCCATGGCCAGTAACAGACAGACAACATAACTCCCTTTAGCTTTTATCTTAACCAATCCTGAAATATTTTCATCATTTACTAAACTCTTAAATTTCAAACATAATTCATTCAAATTTCATAACATAATTTCATTCAAAATTAAATGTGAATAGCAAGAAGTACTAGAAAGCATTTTAGTAGGACATTCCCAAAATATATTCTCAGAATTGAAATAGGCTGAAATATTAAAAAGGAGGTAAATGGCTTCCAGAAAGGAATTTCCCAACTTCTCCATATTCTCTACATTTGGGATTTGATAATTACCTTTCTTCCTTCCTTCATTTACTTTTTTTTTTTTTACTAAACATGCACACAAAAAGTAATCCTTAAGGCAATGAGTTATATATTATAGTTTCTATACTCAACAGTTCTTTTTACTGCATTGAATGTGCATTCAATGGAAAAGTCCCTGATATGAGGGATTATTTTTGATCTGTTATAATTCAGAAGAAAAATGCAAGATATAATGTAATAATTTGGTGAAAGGAGCAAAGGAGAATACTCAATTGAAAAACTCATGTATGTATACACAGTTATTGCAGAACATTTACTCAGTTACGTACACATAAAAACTGCCACTGACATTTCTTCTTTGACTGCTATTGAAAGAGTTCTTAACTTCACCAGGATAGAATACAACAAAAGCCAAGATCTTTTTGTAAGCTGTAAAATCCCCTGCAGTGGTACTGATATAAACTGAAATATAACTTTTTCAGAAAGGTGAGAAACAGCTTTCTCCCTCTCCCTTCTTCCCTTCCTCACTCCTTCCCTGACTTTTTTTTTTCATGTTCCTGATGTGACTATGACATGTGAAAATGTAATCTTGCTAAAATGCTGGTAGAAGATGAAAAGTAAAACCTAGATCACTCATTGAAATAGAAAAAAAAATCATCCTACTGTATATATTTAACATTTCTACTTGGTAGAAAACTCTAGAGGGTATTTGTTAAATGGCTAGATTATGATCTTTGATTCCAAGAGAATGCAGAATACAAGCAACATATTTATATCCATGCCTCCAAAAATAACTGCTATTTCTTTGATTTGTCCCCACTGAAATGCCCACTAAGTCTCACTTGATTTCAAATATTCACTTTTTAGATTGAAACATAATGCATTAAGAATAGACATATATAGAGACACCAGGATGGCTCAGCTGCTTAAGCGTCTGATTTCGACTCAGGTCATGATCTCACTGTTGGTGAGTTCAAGCCCCACGTCAGGCTCTGTGCTGACAGCCTGGAGCCTGTTTCAGGTCTGTGTCCCCCTCTCTCTGCCCCTCCCTTACTCACACTCTGTCTCTCTCTTTCTCTCTCTTTCAAAAATAAGTAAACATTAATTTTTTTTAAGAATACACACACACACACACACACACACACACACACACACACACAAAAGAACAGACATACAGACAGAATATACCTTAGTCATTGCATGGGGTAGGAGGGAGATGGGGATTATCACATGGGCATCAGACTCTCAATGTGGTGATGGAAACATTCTAAAACTGATTTATGATGATATCGAATCACTTGGTAAAGTGGTAAATTTACTTTAAAAATCATACACTTGAAATGAGTGAATTATACAATGTGTAAAAATGCTTCAGTAAAGTTATATATAAAAATGAATGCAAGGAATGAGAGAAGCCAGACATCAAAAATCATAAACTACATGAATTCATTTACTTAAATTATAAAATGGGCAAAACTGATTTAAGTAGCAGCAAAACACAGGGATGTGGAGTATGGCTGGTGCAGAGCAGAAAGGGCTACATCGGAGGTGCTGTTAATGTTCTGTGTCTTCAGCTGGTTGTTGTTTAGATGAGCTGGGTTTGTGAAAATTCATTAAGTTGTATATATTTATGATCTGTGCACTTTCCCATATGTATATTATACCTCGATAAATATACACTATGTACACATGTATACCTGTTTGCAAATGCCTTTTCAATTTGAAAAGTGTAAGCAATTCTACATAAAGTAAGACTGTATACCACATACTCAAAATATGTGTCCAAAGAGTTGGGATGAGCATGTCATACAATATTCAAACTTCCCACATTTAGATGGAATTTATGTCCAACTATAAAGAATAACTCCAATAGGACTTTGTATTGACAAGGGGATAGATAGCATAAAGTTAGTTTATCATCATATTATCAAGATTTCCTTTTTGTTTTTAATTTTTTTTCAACGTTTTTTTTTATTTATTTTTGAGACAGAGAGAGACAGAGCATGAACGGGGAGGGGCAGAGAGAGAGGGAGACACAGAATCGGAAACAGGCTCCAGGCTCCGAGCCATCAGCCCAGAGCCCGACGCGGGGCTCGAACTCACGGACCGCGAGATCGTGACCTGGCTGAAGTCGGACGCTTAACCGACTGCGCCACCCAGGCGCCCCATCCTTTTTGTTTTTAAAGATTATTTATTTATTTCTGAGAGAGAGAGACACAGCATGAGCGGGGGAGGGGCAGAGAGAGAGGGAGACACAGAATCCGAAGCAGGCTCCAGGCTCCGAGCTGTCAGCACAGAGCCTGATATAGAGCTCAAACTCAGGAGCCTCAAGATCATGACCTGAGCCCAAGTCGGACCCTTAACCAACTGAGCCACCCACACGCCCCTGAATGATCAAGATTTCTTAAAAGCATGTGCACCACATCTATGGGGAGGTTGGTGGGGAGCTGGCCTCAAGTACTGGGACATTTGGGGAAGCTTTAGAGAGATTAATAGGGCCCAACAAACACCAATAAGCTTTTGAAGCCAAGGCAGAACAGGATGGATGAAGTGTTATTGAAGGGAATCTGTTTCCTCATGTTCTTTTTTGGTGCCCAGGCACTCATATTTTATATATCTACTATCACTTTGGTCTCTTCTGGTTCCACCAATGCTGCCATCCTTCAAGGATCAGCTTAACATTCTCTCTTCAATGAACATTCCTTAATATTATCTAACTGAAAGAGCTTTCCTTTTTTTGAACTCCTCAATAAATGTAAATGAGATAAAAATAAAATATTGAGCAAACAATCTAGCTGTTTACTTTTATCTGCCAAAGAGCTATAGTTTTGTGGGCAGGGACCATGCCCAGCTTATTTATCCACCAAACTCCAAAGCTGTCATGGTGAACTTCATGTTGTGTATTTTCAAGTGTTAGTGGAGTTAAAAATGGAAATACATCTATTAATAACTGAAGATAGCATGAAACATCAGCTGAATTCAAAATGTAAAATTTCTGCAGTTATCAGTTGCCAACAATCA
Organism: Acinonyx jubatus; assembly: GCF_027475565.1. Taxonomy (NCBI): domain Eukaryota; kingdom Metazoa; phylum Chordata; class Mammalia; order Carnivora; family Felidae; genus Acinonyx; species Acinonyx jubatus. The sequence goes on from NC_069382.1 coordinate 152,207,499, forward strand.
TTTTCACATTTAGATCCTAAAGCTGTATATACCATTTTTTAAAACTCACTGAAGTGTGTAAATGTAACACAAAAAGAAACAAAATCATTCAGAAATAAGAAAGCTTCCAAGTGGCATCACACAATTGGAGAGCAGATTTACTTATTCATTTACATAGCATTAAACATAAAAAGTTAGTTTTAGGTAAAACCAACAGAAAGTCTGCCCTCTAGAAGCCTACAATTTACTTTAGACAAGGCAATTGTCTAGGATGTGATAATATGGGTTTATTAATGTTTAGATACAATAAAGAAGGATGTAGATAATAGCAAGTGAGATTAGAAGTTCCAAGAAGGATAAAGAAATGTGCTCTGACAGTTTAAGAGGTCTTCTAAGTAGGATAATGAAAGAAGAGGTAAAAGCACAGAACTTTCAGAGAGGATGAAGGCAAAATGGTATAAGAACACACTTGGATTTACACAAGGTGTAATCTGAAAAGCAGTGAGGAATCTGGCTCTCCTGGAGCAGATAGCAGACTGCATAGTTTTCCTGGGGAAAAACATGGAAATCAAAATAACTAACAGTTATTGTTATAAATACATACATAAAAGTAACAATTTTATGTATGTATTTGTTCAATGTGTATTCAAACATCTACATGGATAATATTTCATGCCTGTCCTTGCCTGTGACATCCAGCTAATTCATGAGGCTGAAGTAAGTTACAAAACCTTTTTAACAAGGTTATGCAAGGATACACAAAAACCTTTCACATTTTGTAATAATAATCCTCCAATCTAGAGACATGCTTAAAAATGTTTAGACACCAATATAATGCCTTTCTAGAAATTTAAATGAGAGAAAACATAATTATCTAAGATATTTTTTAGAAAAAGTTTCCTCATAATTTTAGTTTCAAATGCATTATTTAAACTGTACATATCATTATGAATATGATACATCCATATCATAATTAGAAATTATTAGCATTATTTAACATGCTGTCACTGGCATGACAGTGAAAGCTCATTAATTATAAAGCAGCTTAAACAGACATGGCCATCTCATCTCTTGGGCACTTGCAAGATGGAACCTAATTTCATCTATCCAAGAGTCAAAAGCATTTATTTTGGCCAAGTGTAAATGTAGTACATTTAATAGTCAAGATACAACCAAGGAACTTGCCTCCACACAAAATCAACCACAGTTATTTCAGCTGACAATTCTCACTTTGAGAAACCACCAGGGGGGCTTCCACAAATGACTCACTCAGGGTGCTTAAAGCCATTTCACTCTGCAGATTTGTCACTTTCCAGACACATCCCATCTAATTCAGCCACTTGAGAGGATCCATTGTAACTATTTTTTGCAATAATTATAAGATTAAGGGCTTATTTTGGGAGCCATTAATAATATCAATAAAAGGATTAAAACATTTTCAATGAAAATCATAAAGAGATCAAAGAGCTAGTGAAGTTAATGCTTCTGCTACATTGAAATCAAAAGCTAATAACCACTGAAAAGCAGAATCTCCTCCTCAACCCACACTTCAAATGGATTCAAAGAATCCATTTTTGTATGTTGTTCTGACAGAAACAAATAAAATAACAATTTAGTCACAGTGCCCATTCATTCTACTCATGGAAAACCAGGCAGGACAGACCTGTTACCACCTTGCGCACAATGATAATTCAACTTTTTTAAGCAGATCATCAGAAAATTTAATTATAGTTGGAGGCAAGTCAAATGTATAACAAGAAGAGATCCACAATGAGAGAGAAACACATGAAGAACCAAATGAAACCAAATGAACTTATATCAAGAGGAATCCCTAATTTAAAATTGTATTTCTCACTAATACTCACCTTATCATGACTTAGGTTTTAGAAACAAACAAAAGCCCTCAGATTTGCTCAGAGAGACCATTATCCTTCAAGTGTAATACAGATGCTTTGGTCAAAAACCTGGCATATTGTAATTTCAATTAATAACCTATATAACAGTAATTTATAGAAAATAAGATAGATATTCTACCAATTTATTAATCACACACATAGACATCAGAATTTGAAGCATCGAGAAGACAAAAGGTTAAAGTTGTTGATTTTGTTTTTATGTACTTAAATTTGTTTATTTTTACATATGTTATGATTTCCCCTATATTTTAAGAACACTTGAAATAATGGAAGAAGTGTCTAAATAGAAAAATTATGAAAAAAATTCACTAGATAGGTCATTTGATTATTTAAAAATTACTCTGTGAACATATAGTCAGAAGGTATGAATGCTTATAGTAAATTAATGACTTCACTAATTTCTGAGAAATCATAGTAATAGCAAACAACTATTTGTAAGATATGTAATATTTAGCCAATTTATCAAATAATTTTAGTAGAATTTAAACCTTTTACAGTATGGATTCCTATTGACCAGTCTCTGCAGAATTGAAGACCTTCTTTTCCTTTTCCAGTGATATCGTATGATACCTTAACTTACCTTATTTGAATATGGTAATATTTTGATTCGTTTAAATGAATTACGTAAACTAAATAATAAAGAAATAATTTTTCATTGTTTTCAAGGCCAAAAAAGTCATGAATCAATAGCCTTTTACTACATTTTGATTAATGGCTATAAAAGTTGCTTATTAATTTTTATTCTTTTTCCTACACTGAAAGGAAATATTTATTAGCATTAAAATAATTTTTCTGTAGCTTCTAGAGAAAATTACATAAAAGTCTGTTTTTGAAAACTGTGAAAAATAAATTTAGTTTCTCATCTAATCATCCCAGTTCCAAAGCACTCAGAGTAGACCAGGCAACTTAATAACTAATCTAATAAATTTTAATAACGTCCAAATGCCATTTGCAATTTCTAATACTAGCATTTTAGTAATATGGGGAACTAATTTGATATGGAAAAAGTAGTTCAAATGATTCTAAAACACACATACTATTTGTGTTCTTACTTAAGGTCAATAGGTCACACAGATGCAGGCTGAGAGCTTACATTAAATGCATCCAAGAAAAAGATTATTAGAAGTATCATACCTTTGGGACATAATCTTATAGGCATCTGGCAGATAGCATCGTATATTCTCCATCTGAGCAGGGTCAGAGTCACAAATTTTGTCATCAGTCCTCCCATAGTTGGCACTTTCTATCATGATGACATCTGTTCCTGGACAGCGGAGCTCAATGGGGTAGCTCTCACAGGAGAGCTCTCTGCGGACCACAGCCATCGGAATTGGGGCACGGCTGAAAGCTACAGGAAGGAGGAAGAAGAAATGTAAGTCGTCTTTATTATGCACAAAGGAGAAGTACACGTGTTTGCCTATCCAGTGTTTGAGATAAACTAACACCAAAAACACAAACTGGGCGCAATTAACAATTTTAACAAAAATAGAATATTTCTCACTTCAATAACTTTATTTTTAAAAATCTAAGAATAACAGATATTTCTTAAAAATACTATCTAATACAGTTTTCGTATACATGGGGGAAAAAAACCCTCTGGATTTTCTAAAATTTTGGCTGTTATATGAAATAAAGACTATAAAGAAATATTACCCCCCTCTCCCCCACTCAAAAATATTATCCAGTTTGTAGAGAAAGATTCTCAGGTAAATCTCAGGGGTAACATGCATGTGTTTTGTTTTATTTTATAGAAAGTATTACCCCAAAATTGCATTTTTGTTGAGTCATATCGTCTTAAGTATTCTATTTCAACTTTAAAACAGTTTTCATTTTTCAGTAATAATTAACATAATCAGTGCACTTTATGATTTAATTGTAGGGATAATAAGTGTTCTACAAGAAAATAGAGATTTGTATGGAGAAAAAATAAATTTTCCTTCAGCTCCCTCCACACACTTTCCCCAGCCCCCACCACCACTGTCAAGAGATAGAACTGTGATGACTCTCCTACTAGAATTTTCTACAGAAAAAACAAATAGACATTGTAAGGTTCCTCCTACTCCTTTTTACATTTTATTCAGGTATAACACACTACACATGTTGTCTGATACCTTTATCTATTTATTAATTTAATGGATATCTCTTTTCATCTGTGTATTGTAGCCCTCAGTTTTAATGGCTGCATTATATATACCTATAAACATTATACAATTGATCTTATGTTGATGGGCATTTGGGAATGTTCGACTGTTTTAGTCATAATACTGCAAAAAAGCATAAACATATCTGTATACCTTAGCTATAGTATTTTAGAAAAATATATAGTTATCCCAATATATTTTATAGTATATTTTTATACCATAAATGAAATTGGTGGATCAAGAGGGAAATAAATTTCAAGTTTGGCAAATGTCAACAACTAGATATCCAAAAAACTTAATAAATATGCACAGCTCTACCAGGATCACTTTTCATTTCAAAATTACATATTACCAATTCCCTTAAATTTTGCCGATGCCGTAGACAAAGAATGATACAGTGTCCTTTTTAAATTTTTTCAGTATTCTATTTGTACAATGAAACATATTTTCATGTTTGTCAATCCTTCATATTCCTTTTATTTATGAATTGTTTGCTTATATTTATACACGGTTTGCTATTGTAAAAGTTCTTTTTATAGCAAGAAAATTTTAAAAATATCCTTTATATTGGTGGCAAATATGTTCTTTTAGTTTGTTGTTTGATTTTAGATGTTTGCTGAACATATATATTTCATCTTTATACAGGGAGTTACCCATCTTTTCATGTCAAGTTTAAGTTTCCCACTCCCAGATTGTGAACATAATCAGTATATTATTGGAAGAAAGTCAAATGTTTAATTGTAATAACTCAGGTTTTCTTTTAAAAGCATAGAAATGAAATTCTCAATTAAGTGTTTACCAACTATCTAATAAGTTGATTTCTACATAAGAGATTTAATTATGGAAATAAATTGGAAGTATAAATATGCATTAATATTTTATTAATTCACTAATGTGTACATATATAAAAATATGTATTTAAATAAATATATGCAACTTTTATTGTGGCTCTCTTACTAAGCATGAAATGTGAAAGGAAAGGAAGGGAGGAGAGGAACAAAGAAGTGAAAATAGAGTAGAGGTGGGTAAGAGAGAAATTTTATTCTATAAATATTTTCACTTGAAACTTAGAGGAAATATTCGGTTTGTGAAACCATAACTATTATTTCAAAATTGAGAATGACATTAGTTTTTACCTCATTTCTATAAAGTTTTGGAAAAGCTATAACTGTACCATACACCCCATGTATAACTTGTGAGCAGGTCACTTAAAGTTCTCAAGAAGCACACACAGGTAATTCCATTCTGGTTGTCATTCAACATCTCCTTTGTGTCCTCTCTCTCTCTCTCTCTCTCTCACGCGCGCGCGCGCGCACACACACACACACGCACACACACACAAGAATCTAGCACATCCACAGCATTCATGGGAGAGTTAACATAATTAGAGGTTGGTTGTAACATTATTTTTAACATTTGGTCTTGAGCCAAAATTTTGACAGGATATTCCCACAATAGAGAGACAATGCATTTCTATTGTTTCTAAAATAAAATATCCTTGTTTATCTATCACTCTGAAATTAGATGGCTGTTAAAACATGAAGTCCTTTTTAATAATGAGATTCTATTTTCAAGGATAAAGATATTTTCATTACTGTACTTAGTATTTTAAGTAATGGAATCATTGAATGATAAAAATATTCCAATTTTGGCAATCCAGTTTCCTGATTTGGTCAATTTAAATAGGATCATAGAGGTTGTTTTTGTTTCTTTGGTGTTTTTATTTTTTGTTTTTAATAAAACGTTTTGAAATCAGAATTTCCAGTAAATTTTTTAGCATTTGCTAAAAGGCAATTTGTTTCTTAACTTCAGTATAACTATTTAAAAAATACCATTGAAACTGCTTCCAAACATTGAATTGATCTGGCTATATTTTAACTTAAACAATTAAGTTAAATTAAGTTAAAAAAAAACAAGCTAATTTAACAAGGAAACAAAACAAATAAGCAAATCATACAGTCAAAGCATCTGTTTGACTAAGTGGACAATTTGGTTAATTAAATTCATCAATTTTTGTCAAAACATGTGTATGTAGACATAGCTTTATTCTGGTTCTCAACTGTCAAAAATATGATTTAGAACCAGACACTAGACAGTTGCAAAGTCAACTAAAATGTGGAGGCCAAGATTTTCCATGTATCTCTTTTGACCCTGTAAGAATTATGCAAAAGTGATATATATATATGGCAATTTTTACAGAGAGCCAGAGTTGATTTGTGGATGCTTTCTTCCATTTAACATATAATTGCATTTGTATCAGTAACCTAGTGATAAACTGCACTCCTAAATGATGGATGCTTTGTTTAAAGGAATGTATTACTGGAAACTATAACATTATCTAATTAACTATTTAAATTACTTTTAATTATGTTGCTAAATGCTTTAATCAGCAACGAAAGTCCAATGGGGGAAAAATATGCTTTAAGTTAAAAGTTGTGTTGTTTCTTGTTTTTTAACCATTCAGTTACCGTGCTAACAAGAGACAGATTTTCCCTAAAGATTAAGACATGGAAAATGTCAACAATTCAAATGCAGGAGAGTCCGTGAAATCATCTATTACATACTGTATCGGAGTAATGTTACATTGGGCATTGTGAAGTGGCTGTGGAAAAATAATGTGAGGCAAAGAAGGCATATTCTAGAACTCCTTCTCACTTTTATTCCATTTGTTAATCTGTTATAACAAAAAATAGAGTATTATAATTTGATGTGTAATAGGTATTAGCTGAATAAACTGGAAAAATTTCAGATGTAAAATCTGATAACCGGGTACTATGTAGTATATACTATGGAACTACCCACTGACCACAGAACTAAGGAGTCATGGATGAAATTAATCTTCTCCTCTAAGATGGCCAGAAACTCAGCAACTGCCCGCGTTCCATGGCAAACACACACCTAATGAAAAGTGCTCCTGGCCAGGGATTAAATAACAAGAGAAGAAACCCCCTCTTCTTGCTCACTTGTTTGCAGCACAAACTACTTCATGTTTTGTTTTTCTGAGGCCTCAAGCACTCTGTTGTTGAAACCTCTTCTTTCTCTCTTTGGCCTCTCTCTTCTACTGTTAAGCCCTCTTGGTGACATTTGACTCAAAATGCCCTAAGTCCTTGGTGAACTGTGGATGGTAATAACAAAGACACCGGTCTAGGGACGGGAGGTGGAGGTGAAGGCAGAGAGTAAAAGCTGGTGGCCAAATACTAGTCAAATGATTCTTTATGGATCCCAACCAAGTACGGGGCTCAGAGACCTGCTAGGAGGACCTTAGGGTTTTAGAGGCGAGCTTTCAAAGAAGGGAATGTTACTTGAGACATAGGATTTTAGGGCACAGGATATCTGTCAATAAGAATAAGGCTAAACACAGACACAGAGGCAAGCAGCCAGTTAGTTGAGTGACAGCATAACCCGGTGTAATCAATTATGTTTTAAATGTGGTGAATTTAAGAAGTCAGAATAACATAAAAAATTTTCAACTATTAATTGGGTTCAGAAGTAGAATACAGGCTAAAATTATGGTAAGGACATGAAGTGGTGTACTGGGTAGCTATAGAGAAGAAGGGGATGGCTGCAGAAGTTGGAATATCCATAGCCACTAAGGAGGAGAAGAGTCCCACAGAGAGAGGCTCTGTGGATCTATTCAAGGAAGAATCTGATTAAACAGACTAAGCTGCCTACCACTTACCTACCACTGCTTTGAGGATAAGGAAACTTACTTATAGGACAGATGAATCTGTGTGTGTGTGTGTGTGTGTGTGTGTGTGTGTGTGTTTGCATGCGCATGCGTGCACAAGCACGTGTGCATTTCCCCAGGTCAAGTCTTCAATGCCCTATTTAAATCTGGTTGGATTTTCCATGAATTATTCCACATACTTAAGAACCCATTCAAAAAAATAAAGCCTGTAGCCTAATCTGCATTTAGCAGAGACTGAAATCTTCAGCCTGCTCTATGTTTGTTATGAATATAAAAATATTAGCAAAACAGCTTATGTTTGTGTTTATCTTCCATTCCTTTACCTTTGTGCTTTGTTTAACCCAAATCCTGTGTATTGAAATAGAATTAAATCTACCAAATAATTTTTTTTAAGAATGGATAGGAGAATGCAAAATAGAAGGCTATTTTGTGGCAGTAAGGACAAGATGATTGCTTTCAATGAATAATGACAGAGAACATATTTGATCTATATTTAGGAACAAAAAGAAAACTGCATGATTGGGTGATTGGCTGAACAAGAAGAATAAAAGGGAGGGTAACACAAATAACTACCATGCTTCTGGCATAAGCAAATGGCTAGATTATCGTGTCATGAACAGAATCTGGTAGGAAGTTGAATACAGGTTAATGACTCAGAAAGGAGATCTTTATAAATTTGAAAATTGTAAGGTAGTATCTGAAATCAGAGCAGTAGATAAAATAACCTAGGGAGGGAAATACAGATTTTCTTAAAGAGGTCCATATGGCAGTTTTCAAATATGTTGACAATTCTTGGACAGTTCTCCATTTTTATTCCCTTTTCATTTGAAAAGACACTACTTAGGCACTCACTTCTAATGGACATGATGTGGTAGAAATGAGTGTGTGATTTCCAAAAGTAGTTCATTAACAAGATACTGCAGCCTGAGGCTCTCTCTTGATCACTCATTTTGTGCAAAGCCAGTCACCACATCTTGAGAACACTGGACCAGCCCAATGGAGAGGTCAATGGAGAGGACAGCCAAGCAAGGCAGGTTGGTCCTCCAAATACCAGAAATCCTGTTTTTGAGGAAATACAACTCTATGAGAGACACTGAGCCAGAATCAACTAAGTAAACTACTCCCATATTCCTAACCTAAAAAACCAGAGCAGATGCTAAATGCTTATTGTTTCAAGCCACTGAAGAAATGTTTAAAAGGTGGACCCTGAAACCAGTAGACAGATATTGAAGAATTATCAAATCAATAAAAGAAAAATATGATGAATGACCCACACAGAAAGTCTAATATTACCATCCCTTTGCTCAAATGATCACTTAGACCACCAGATTGAATATATATACATATATAATTTTATTTATAATTTAATTTATATGAAAAAATATACAAATAAATGTGTATACACACACATACAGTTTTCAGCACTTAAAAATGATTATTACTAGGTGCTAAGAACATTTTTTCCCCTGTATGTCAATAATCATGGGGTGGGGGGAGCTCTTTTGAAAACTTTAAAAAAGGAAAGAGATCGGTCTCTTATAAGAAAAAAAGTAAAACTATTTGTAAATCACAGTTAATGATTTTAAAGGTGTTTCTTAATTGTGGAGAGGGAAACAACTATCTGAAAGTGGGTTAGTTTCTACTTATCACCAATGACTTAAAAAAAAACAAAAATAAAACATCATTACTTACATGCTGCCCCAAAGCAAATACGTCCAATTTTAAGTTTCATGAGAACCTATGACATAATTTTCTTAAGTATGTGTATTTTCTCTGTACCATTTTACATGCCAGCACACTTATCCAAGTTTTAACAAATGTGCTCTGAAAGTCAAGTCTGAAATATTTGGCAGCAAAAAATAACATTTGAAACCCAATGAAATATCAACCTATCATGTACTTTCTTTAAAAGTACATCTGCTGTTGGCAAGGATGTGGCGAAAGGGGAACCCTCGTACACTGTTGGTGGGAATGCAAACTGGTACAGTCACTCTGAAAAACAGTATACAGGTGTCTCAAAAAGTTAAAAATAGAACGACCCTATGACCCAATTGTAGTATTAGGTATTTATCCAAAGAATACAAAAATACTGATTCGCAGCAGGGGGCAGAATGTTGATAGCAGCATAATTAACAATAGCCAAATTATGGAAAGAGCCCAAATGTCTATCGACTGATCAATGGATAAAGAAGATATCATATATATATTATATATATAAATATATATATATATATAAAATATATATCTCCACTACAATATATATATTTCGAATACACTGAATTTCAACATATTTATTTCAGCAAAAAACACATATAATTTAAATATTATAGTATTTAATTAAGTGTTTCACAGTGACAATTAAAACTGAAGAAATAACCTGGGGTGCCTAGGTGGCTCAGTCAGTTAAGCATCTGACTTTGGCTCAATGCTGACAGCTCAGAACCCGGAGCCTGCTTCAGATTCTGTGTCTCCCTGTCTCTCTGCCCCTCCCCTGCTCACTCTCTCTCTCTCTCTCTCTCAAAAATAAATAAACAAAACTAATTAAAAACAAACTAAAGAAATAACCAAAGGCAATTATGGTCTGAATGGAAAATACAAAACAAAGCGAAATAAATAAAATAAATAAATCAACAAACCCCCCAAAAAACATGAAATTTAAAATTTCTGAAATTACATGAAAAAAAAGTACTACTGAGTGGAATATTATAAAACAGTTAATGAATGTCAAGCTATTCTTTTGACTTAAGGAGCTTTAGCATGAGGGTAACATTAATTGTGCTTTTTGAGGATACATATACAACATGGTGGTCTTCAAGTGAAATTGTCCACACAGAGAATGTCTAAAAATTTAGCAGCCGTTTGAATAAATGAATTCATATCTACTTGTTATGACTTTTCAACATTCAATAAAATTATATTCCACACTATCTTCCAATTATATTCATGAGGGATAAAATTTCTAAAACTGTGTCAAATTTCACCTATAACAATTATTCCAATCTTTTTCTAAATGTCAAAAACTCAAAACTGGCTGTTCAATACGTTCTTAAGAGTACAATTTATAATTTCAAGATAAATAAAAACTCAGTGAAAAGAATTACACAATTAAAAAAAAAATAAAGAAGATATGCTAATGTAATTCTCAATGCATACTGATCACCTACAATGTGGCCACTGGGAGTTATTAACCATAAGGCATGGGTGTTGTTTAAATTCTTCCTCCACACTGGGGATTATCTCAGACCAAGGAGTGGTTCTGCACAGAATGGGATTCCAAAAATCTGGTAGAAGGAGCTTCAGAGTTACCACATAAAATCAAGAAAATGATGAAAATTCACGTGTGTGATGGTTAATTTTATGTGTCAACTTGACTAGGCTACAAGATGCCCAGGTAACTGGTAACATATCATTTCTGGGTGTGTCTGTAAGGATGTCTCTGGAAAAGAGCATTTGATAAAGTATGTTAATAAAGAAGATCACCCTTACCAATTTAGGTGGATTATCATCTAATCTTCTGAGGGCTCAAATAGAACAAAAAAGCAGAAGTATGAATTTGTTCTCTGCTTGAACTGGTATATCCATGTTCTCCAACCCTCTGACATCGATGCTTCTGGTTCTCAGGCCTTTAGACATAGACCAGGATGCACACTTAGTGGCTCTCCAGATTCAGGCGTCTGAACTCAGACTGAGACTTACACCATTGCTTTCCCTGGTTCTCAAGCCTACAAGTTGGACTGGAATTATGCCACTGGCTTTTCTGTGCCTCTAGCTTGCAAACACTAAGTCATGCGGGGCTTCTCAGCCTCCATAATTACATGAGTCAATCCCTCACAATAAATCTCTTCATACTAATATTATATATTAGAATATAATATAATATAATAAAATATAATATATATGTGTGTGTATATGTGTATCTTTATATCTTTATATACATCTATATCTTTGTATATATATCTTTATATATGTCTATATACATGTCTATACACACATGTCTATACACACACATATATATACATATATATATACATATATATATGTATATATATATAACATATACACACGTATCATACCCCTAAATATGGATCCATATATATGGATAATTGTGATATATAAAATGTTATAATTTCAGAAATTTTATTCATCAATATGGCTGGAAAACAATCTGGAAAACACAGATTAACAATGTGAGTGTAGCAAGTCACAAAAACCAAGAGATGGTATCCATGATTACTAAAAACAAAAGGTTACAGGATAATGACACCAAGACCAGAAGAGTAAAAGTCTGGAGCAAGGAGGACAGATGGGGCAGAGGATTTAGAGCAAAAGTACTGAGAATCTTCCTAAGTGTCTCCAGAGAACTCCAGAAGCTTGTAGTTAGAGAATGCACACACCTATGCAAGGCTTAAAACATCATAAAGCACAATGAATTATGTAGAACCCATTAAAAAATAACGGAATGATAAGTATGTGCTTGGGTGCTTAAAAAAGATTTCTTGAAGGCAGCAAACTTGAGTCGGACATTAAAGATGAAACAATATGTGAATACAGGAGGAGAAATAACAAAATATTCCATACAGATCAAAATTCTGAGTAAAGAAAGAGGTATTCAGAGTTCTGAGAGGATTTCAAACAAAGATCTGCACCTCCTTGTTCACTGCAGCATTATTCTCAATAGCCAATACATGAAAACAATCTAAGTGTCTACTGATGGACAGATGGATAAAGAAGGTGTGGCATATATACATACATAATGAATTATTATTCAGTCATGTAAAAGAAGGAAATCCCTCCATGTGTGATAACATGGATAGATCTTGAGTATATTGTGCTAAGTGAAATAAGTCAGACAGAAAAAAGACAAAGATCACACTTATATGTGAAATCAAAAAAGCCAAACTCATAGAAACAGGGAGGTGAACAGTGGTTGCCAGAGGCTGGGAATGAAGGAAATAGGAGGACGGAGGTCAAAATCCATAAGCGTCCAATCTTAAGATGAGTAACTTCTTAGGATCTAGTGTACAACACAGTGATTATAGTTCACAATTCTGTATTATGACTTAAAGGTTGCTGGGGTAGATTTTAAATGTTCTTACCAGAAAAATAAATGGCAATTATGTGAGGAGATGAAGATATTAACTAATCCTATTGTGGTAATCATTTTACACACGTAAGTACATCAGTCAATGCACTATACACTTTAAACTTACACACTATTATATGTCAATTATATATCAACAAAGCTGGGTTAGAAAGAAGATACATTCACAAGGGAATCAGAAGCAGATGGCAGAACTAAGCAGTGGTCAAATCAGAAAGAGCATTAAAATCAGATTCAGAATACAGTCCAAATTATATAGAGCAGTGTTAGATTACAGTGTAATATGATATCATAACTATATTAATATAATTAATCTTAAAAAGCATTAGCCAATAGATTATTCAAACAGTAAAAGATACGAGATAGTAGAAAGAAAGATAACAGAGTGTGCAATTAATGAGGAAGATGTTGTGATGAGGGTGAGATGATGATGATAATTGCTGACATTTATCAAGTGCTTTCCATGTGCTGGTGCTTTAAAAGTATCATTGCATTTCAAAACCAAACAATAAAGGCTTGGCAATATTATCATCCCTATTTAGTACACGAGGAAACTGCAGCTTAGCCAAAAATGGTAAGGATGGGAGGGATGGGCTAGAAACTTATGTAGGTAACAGATGCAATGACTCTCCTTGTGTGCCACACAGAGAAAACAAAGGAAGGGGGCTTCTCCTAGGAAACACATAAGGCAATAGGAGAATATCACCCTAATAATCAGTAATACAAAGTTCACAGATTCTCACTGTTTTAGTGACATGAAGTCTAATTCCTGAATATAAAATGTAAATATTCTATTTATTGTGCCTAGCAAGGTTTTTTGTTTGTTTTATTTTAAATAGCATAAAACATAATAGCATATTATTACTTTTACTATTCTGACAATTCTAAGAAATTCTTTCCTAACACTTTGATATTATATCACAAAAATTAATATGAAAATTTCTTTGTGTAAAAACTGCAGTAAGATGGAAAATCATTACTTAATTTTAAAATGTGGCATTAATTTTCAAATGTAGTATTTTACTTTCACTGCAGCATATAAATAGGTAATGTTCTTTATTTCAAGTCAACAAACCTAAAGTTTATCTTATTATTTTTTATTTTTTTATGTTTATTTATTTTTGAGAGACAGAGAGAGAGCCGGGGTGAGGCAGAGACAGACGGAGACACAGAATCCGAAGCAGGCTCCAGGCTCTGAGCTGTTAGCACAGAGCCTGACACGGGACTCAAACCCACGAACTGTGAGATCATGACAGGGGCTGAGGTCGGACACTTAACTGACTGAGCCAGTCAGGCACCCCAAAGTTCATGTTATTCTTATATTACAACCAAGGAAATCTGTAGTAATACAGATTCTGACAGAAGAAATGCGTAAGAAATTTAGTGAAGGGTAAACATGAAATTTTGAATGAACAGTGATGTCACAGATTAAAACGGAGCAAAATTTAATTCTGAAGGAAAGAATTCCTAAACAGTGAATAAATGCTCTAGGTCACAGCACACACCATTCAGAAATACATAGGCAGCACTTCCACTGGCTCCCTCCTCCCCATCCCACCACACACAATTCACCCGAAAGGATAGAGATTTCAGTAGCTTATAATTTTTTGTTTTATCCTAAAGAGGAGTAATACTAAGGCATTTCTTTCTAACACAGCAGCATAAATCTTCTGCAGAAGAGCCCTGGTAATAACCTCTTGGGTAATCTTCAACACCGAAAAACATACAACAGTTTTTATGTAAATCATTCACCCACAGCTCTATAACAGCTTTTATTTATTTTTATTTATTTATTTATTTATTTATTTATTTATTTATTTATTTATTTATTTAATTTATTTATTTATTATATCCACTCACCCAGTGTTGAACTGTTAGTACCTATGCAGTCCACCTGGAAGTAGAACATTATACCTAGCCATAAAGAGCCTGACCAAATCTGTTAGCTCAACACTGTTACATTTTCTAACCAAAGATCTGGATCATCTGTTTAGAGCAGCTAAAAGTTACATTCATGCCACTGGAATGTATTTGTTGGGAATAAGTATTTGAAAATTAACTGTGCTGCTTACAGAATGAAATGTTTATCCTTTATTTTATTGCCAGTGAAAATATTTATTAGCAATGTTTTCAAGCAAATAGATTTTCATTAAGAAGTTGACTCACACTGAATAGTAAAAGTAAATCCTGTCTTAAAGACTGGGAATCTCTAAATATTTAATAATATCAGTAAATGAGGAAATGTATTAACCAACCCAATCTCTCAACCTATAAAACGTCCAGATCCTTGCCAAATACTCAAACTGTGGGATAAGAAGGGTAGCCAGCTAATTTTTTTTTCATAAACACCGATGACAATTTTCTATCCAAAACAGAAAGAAAACAGGATGAGAAAAAGCCTAGCCAGAATGAAACTACAGATGCTAGGCAAAACAAACAAAACAAAACAACAAACAAACAAACAAACAAAAACAGCACAAACTGGATAATTCTGGACAATAAGTGAAGATCTTTTAAGTGAAAGTGAAATCTCTTTGGGCTAGTTCAAAAATGAATTCTCACCTGCCACCATTTTGAGGCAAAGCCACCAGAAACACTCTGGATACACACATTTTTATCTTCTTTTTAACAACCATAAAAACAACACAAATATCCTGAAAGGCAGAAAAGCTGCTCACACACTTAAGATTCTAAAGCCTTATAAACTGACTTCCAAACCACATTTGAAAAAAAAAAAAATCACAGGAAATACGTGATAAAAGCTAGACCAAGGATTATTTGTATCCGTAAGAAAACTGTCATGAAATGACATAGGGCATACAGAGCACACTTGTATATTTGTTCATCTCAACCACAAAATATACCATTGAGGTTTGTAAAGCATATTTTCCCACATACAAAAAAAAATTAATAAAAATTCTTTATAGAATACATCTTCAGGGACAAAAGCAAGTTTCTTGAAATAGGTTAAAGTCAAAGTCACAAACATCCTCCCCAATGTTTCCTCAAATCATTAGACAAATAAATTGTGAACTAAACAGGCATTTTCAAAGTGATGGTTGAGAAACACATTCTGTTATGCCTCAATGATCAATATCAATTCTCCACATCAATGATTAACTTCATTTACTCATTCAACAGACATAAATTGGGCACTAGGACAGTGTCAGACACTGTTCCAGATTGTGGGTATTCAATGGTCAATAAAACATTGATTCATGACCTCATGGAATTTGCCATATAGATGGGGGCAAGGGATAAACATTAAATAAATACACAAATAATTAAGTCCCCAAATAACCATGCGAACCATGATGGAGAAATAGAACAAAATGTGATACTCTGAGAGAAAATAGCAGTGTCACCAAATGCTAGCTTGAACAACATGTCTGTCTCTGGTGTACCTAAGAGAGTTCAGAGTGTCCAAAATGATTTTCACAAGAGAATTTTCAAAATTACTAAAGCACAAGTTCAAAATCTCATAATGCTCTGTTATTCAAAATGAATTACATCATTAAGTCTTGCTCAAACTCTTTTTCTTTAATTTTTTAATTCATTAAGTGTACTCTTTAATGGTTTATGTTTATTTTTATTTCTTTTTTTTTATTTTTGAAGGAGAGTGAGACACAGAGCATGAGTAGGAGAGGAGCAGAGAGAGCGGGAAACACAGAATTCTAAGCAGACTCCAGGATCTAAACTGTCAGCACAGAGCCCTATGCGGTGCTTGAACTCATGAACCATGATATCATGACCTGAGCCGAAGTTGGATGTTTAACCGACGGAGCCACCCAGGTGCCCCGATAAGCGTACTCTTTAACTCCCACCCCCTATTTCCCCTATCTCCTCACCCACTTTCCCTCTGGTAACCATCATTTTGTTCTCTATAGTTAAGAGTCTGTTTCTTGGTTTGTGTCCCTCTTTTTTCTTTCTTTGCTCATTAGTTTTGTTTTTTTTTTTTTGATTTCACATATGAATGAGGTCATATGATATTTGTCTTTATCTAACTGACTTATTTTGCTTAGCAGTATACTCTCCACCTCCAGCTACGTTGTTGCAAATGACAAGATGTCATTCATTTTTATGGCTAAATAATATCCCACTCTGTGTGTGTGTGTGTGTGTGTGTGTGTGTGTGTGTGTGTGTGTATCACTTCTTCTTTATCCATTCTTCTATCAATAGACACTTTGCCTGCTTCTATAGTTTAGCTATTTTATATAATGTTACAATAAACACAGGGATGCATGTATCCCTTTGAATTCATGTTTTTTTTATGGTGTTTGTTTGTTTGTTTGGTAAATACCCAGTAGTGTGATTCCTGGATCAAGGGAACTTTATTTTTAATTTTTTGAAGAACCTCTATGCTGTTTTCCACAGTAGCTGTACCAGTTTGCATTCCCATCAAGAGTGCAACAGTTCCTTTTTCTCCCTATCCTTGACACTACTTGTTGCTTCCTGTGATTTTTATCTTAGCCATTCTGATAGGTATGAGGCAATATATCACTGTAGTGTTGATTTGCATTTTCCTGATGATGAGTGATGTTGAGCAACTTTTCATCTGTTGGCCATCTGAATGTCCTCTTAGGAAAAATGTCTGTTCGTGTCTTCTTCCAGTTTTTTAAATTAGATTATTTGTTTTGGGGGCATTGAGTTGTAGCCATTCTTTACGTGTTTTTGGATACTAACCTTTTATCAGATATGTCATTTGAAAATATCTTCTCCCATTCAGTAGGTTGCTTTTTAGTTTTGTTGATTGTTTCAACTGCTGTGCAGAAACTTTTTATTTTGAAAAAGTATTTTGCTTTAAATTTTTTTTTAATGTTTATTTTTGAAAGAGAGACAGTGTTAGCAGGGAAGTGGCAGAGAGAGAGGGAGACATAGAATCTGAAGCAGGCTCCAGGTTCTGAGCTGTCAGCACAGAGCCCAACATGGGGCTTGAACTCATTATCTGAGAGATCACGACCTGAACCAAAGTCGAACACTTAACCAACTGAGCCACCCAGGTGTCCCTGTAGTATTTTTCCTTTTATTCCCCTTGCCTCAGAAGACATTTCTAGAAAAACATTGCTATGGGTAATGTCAGACAGATTACTTCTTGTGTTCTCATCAAGGATTTTTATGGTTTCATGTCTCACATTTAGCTCTTTAATCCATTTTTAGTATATTTTTGTGTATGGTGAAAGAAAATGGTCTAGCTTCATTCTTCTGCATGTGGCTGTCCAGTTTTCCCAATACCATTTATTTAAGAGACAGTCTTTTTCTTATTGTGTATTCAGTCCTCCTTTGTTGAAGAGTTACTGACCATATAATTGTGGATTTCTTTCTGGGTTTTCTGTTCTATTCTATTAATCTATGTGTATTTTTATTACAGTAACAAACTGTTTCAATTACTTCTACTTTGTAATATAACTTAAAATTTGAAATTGTGATACCTACATTTTTTTTTGAGAGAGAAAGAGACAGAGAGACAGAGAGGATATGAATCCCAAGCTAGCTCCATGCTGTCAGCACAGAGCCTGATGTGGAGCTCAATCTCATGAACCATGAGATCATAACCTGAGCCAAAACCAAGAGTTTAACTGACTAAGCCACCCAGGCATCCCACACAGGAGAGTCTTCAAGAAACTTAAATTTATTATGTTGAGATATGTTCCCTCTAGACATAATTTGCAGAGGGTTTTTATCATAAATGGAGGTAGTACTTTATCAAATACTTGTTCTGTGTCTATTGAAATGATCATATGGTTTTTATTATTTCTCTTATTGATGTGACAGATCACATTGATTGTTTTGTGAATATTGAACCGCCCTTTTGCATACCAGGAATAAATCCCACTCGATCATGATGTATGATTTTTTTTAATGTATTGTGGATTCAATTAGGTAATATTTTATTCAGGATTTTCGCATCTCTACTCATGAGAGATGTTGGCCCATAGTTGTCTTTCGTTCTTTCTTTTTTTTTTTTGTGGTTTCATTATCTGGTTTTGGTATCAGAGTGATATTGGCCTCATAGAATGAATTAGGAAGTTTTTGTCCCTTTTATAATTTCTGGAATAGTTTGATATGAATATGTATTAACTCTTAAAATGTTTGGTAGAATTTGCCTGTGAAGCTATCTGTTCCTAGATTTTTGCTTTTGGGGAGTTTTTTGACTACTGAGTCAAACTCTTTGCTGGTATTCCGTCTGTTCAAATTTACTATTTTTTCCCACTTTGGTTTTTGTTAGGTTATAAGTTTCTAGGAATTTATCCATTTCTTTTAAGATGTATAATTTGTTGGCATATAGGTTTTCATAATATTCTGTTATAATTGTTTGTATTTCCATGGTATTGGTTGTTATCATTTTTGTTGAGTCCTCTCTCTCTCACTCTCTTTTTAATGAATTGTGCTAGAGTTTTATCAATTTTGTTGGTCTTTACAAAGAAGCAGGTTCTTGTCTCATTGTTTTCTCTCTCTCTCCAAATATATATATTTCCTTCCTTCTGCTGGATTTGGGTTCTTTTTTCCTACTTCTTTTAGGTGTAAGGTTAGGTTGTTTATTTGAGATTGTTCTTGTTTCTTGAGGTAGGTCTGTGTTGCTATAATCTTCCCTTATAAAACTGCTTTTGCTGCATCCCATTGGTTTTGGATTGTTGTGCTTTCATTTTCATTTGTTTCCATGTAATTTTTAATTTCTTCTTTAATTTCTTGGTTGACCCATTGGTTAGTATCATGTTATTTAACCTTTATGTATTTGTGCTCTTTCCAGATTTTTTCTTATGGTAGATTTCTACTTGCATAGAATTTTGGTCAGGAAAAATGCATGGTATGACTTTGATTTTTTTTTTTATTTGTTGAGACTTGATTTGAGGTTTATTATGTGATGTATTCTGGGAAATGTTCCATGTGCACTTGAAAAAAAATGAGTATTCTGCTGTATTAGGATAGAATGTTCTATCTGTTAAATCCATCTGGTCCAGTGTGTCATTCAAAGCCACTGTTTCCTTGTTGCTCTTCTGTTTGAATGATCTGTCCATAGATGTAAGTAGAGTGTTAAAGTCCACTATTATTTTATTATTATCAGTTATTTCCTTTATGTTTATTATTAATTGTGTTATGTATTTGGGTGCTTCCATGTTGGGTACATAAATATTTACAGTGTTATATCCTTTTGTTAGATTGTACCCTTTATTATTATA
Source organism: Acinonyx jubatus (assembly GCF_027475565.1). Taxonomy (NCBI): domain Eukaryota; kingdom Metazoa; phylum Chordata; class Mammalia; order Carnivora; family Felidae; genus Acinonyx; species Acinonyx jubatus. Next base: position 152,227,502 of record NC_069382.1, read on the forward strand.
CAGTGCACTTGTCTTTTGTTATAGTCTGTATTTTAAAGTCCATTTTGTCTAATGTAAGTATTTCTACCTGATTTCTATTGAGGTCCATCTGCATGGTAAATGTTTCCCCATAACCTCACTTTTTTTTTTAATTTATTTTGAGAGAGAGAACATGTATGCAAGTGGGGAAGAAACAGAGAGAGAGAGGATCCCAGGCACTAATAGTGCAGAGCCTGATGCAGGGCTTGAACTCACCAATGGTCATTTCAGGCCCTGAGCAGAAGTCAGATCCTTAACCAACTGACACACCCAGGTGCCTCCCATACTCTCACTTTCAATATACAGGTGTCTTTAGGTCTGAAATACACCTTTTCTAGGCAGCATACAGATAGAGGAATCTTGTTCTTTTTATCTACTTTATTGCCCTATATTATTTGTTTGGAGCATTTAGTCCATTTACATTTAAAGTAATTATTGATAAATATGTATTTATTGAGATTTTGTTATTTGTTTTGTGGTTGTTCCTACAGATTTTCTGATCTTTTTTCTCTTGCTCTCTTTGATGGTTTATTGGTCTTCTTGAGTGATATATTTGGATTCCTTTCTCCTTTTTTTCTTTGAATATCTATTACTGTTTTTTGATTTGCAGTTACCATTAGGTAGCTTTCCATGTAACATCTTCTGTATATATCAGTCTATATTAAGTTGATGGCTGCTTAAGTTTAAACCTTTTCTTTATTCCTTTCCCTGGCAACATTTTAGGTATGTGCTGTCTTATTTTACATCTTTTTATTTTATAAATCCCTTGACTTATTTTTTGTAGAAGTATTTATTTTTACTGCCTTTATGTTTTTTACTTTCAATACTCTCCCTTATGGTCTTTCCTTTCCACTCAAAGAGTCCCATTTAATACTTCTTTCAGGGATGGTTCAGTGGTTATAAACTCCTTTGGATTTTGTTTGTCTAAGAAACTCTTTCTCTTTCTATTCTGAAATGACAGCCTTGCTGGATAGAGGACTCTAGGCTGCAGATTTTTTTTTTTCCCTTTCAGAACTTTAAACATATTATGCCACTCCCTTCTGGCATGCAAAGTTTCTGCTGATAGTCTCATGGGGTTTCCTTTGTATGTCTTTTTTTTTTAATCACTACTTTTTGCCATTTTGATTATTATGTGTCTGTGGACCTCCTCAGGCAGAATTTTTGGGGGCGGGGTGGATCACTGTGGCTTCCAGATGTGAATATCTGTTTCCTTCCCCAGATTGGGAAAGTTTTCAGCTATTATTTCTTCAAATAAAATTTTGCCTTCTTATTTCTTTTCTGAGATCTCTATGATGTACATATTATTATACTTGCTCAAACCCTTAGTAGAGGAGGCTGAAAATGTATTATTATGAAAAGACATTTACTTGAATCAAGTAGTTGTTGAAGGAGAGAGCAGAAAGGATAATTACAGTCACAAATGGCTTTCTGCACTTCATACCAAAAAAAAGGATAAATGAAGAGATACATTGCATTTATTTTCCTACTTCAATCAAACCATATCACTTTGTAAGAATATTTAAAGAAACATGATAAAAAGAATATGCTCATTTATAAGTAGATTTTCAAACATTTGATCTAATTGGCATAGAATGTCGTAAATATTCTTAAGAAAGTAGCTATGAAAAGATGTAACCTTTAATAAATAATATAGAGGTGCCTTCTAATATTAATAATAAATTATATACTGAGGTAGTCTAAAACAAGTTTGCTACGCTATTTCTAAAAGATTTATGTGAACAAAGATATCTTACAGATTTTAATAAGTCCCCAAATTATTATTTCAGGATTACAAGGTAAAATGAAAGTTATTTTTAATGAATCATTTTAATACCTAGAAATTTGCTCAACTCCAAGACATAAATATATTATCATAAGTACATAAATCTGAAATTATTTCTTAAGTTGACACATTTTCCTGTCAACCATATTGCATTCACTAAACTGAACTTTAATTATATCTTGCCGATCAACTATTTCATATTCATTTTTCATTTGGATATCCTCTAGTATTTCCAACATCCTCATTTAATGTTGACTCTTATTGATATATTTCCTTATTTTTCAAAAGGCTTCTGTTTGAAGATTTTTTTTAACTAACTTGTCCATCAAATTGATAAAGTGAGTCCAGAAGGCATTTTGCCAACTTTAATATTTTAAAACTAAAATTTCAACTTAATTACTAAATTTCTAAATTGATACACTGACAAATATTTATGAATGACAAGTATATACCTCATTGCATTTATCCCACTTATGCTTGTTTTTTATGTAGAAGAATCACAAATCACATACTCACATACATGCATATATTTGCTTTATGAAAATGTGCAGTTTTAACCTATTTTCTTACTACTACTGATGGTTTAAATCTGACAGAGCCATATTCTTTCTCTTATTTTGATTTCAAGTATGCTTTTAAGGTGACCAGCTGCCAGTATATGTCTTAGTCATAAAACAGAGTTAGGCTGAATCACAGAGGTCACTTGCTTTAAGAATGAACATATTTCACTTTAAACAAACAAGTAAAAAATAACCATAAATGTGTTTTTTCAGTGTTCTTAATTTTTTCTTGTTTTTAAACTTACTTGGCCAATGATGTGTTTTTTCTTCTCCCACATAAACTTTTAAGAAAAAGAGATCCTTGGTTATAAAAAAAAATTAACTATCATTCCATAATAAAATGAGGAAAATACCTAGTTTTCTACAGTTAACATGCTTTTGTCTGGTTATGTTTTATATCTGTCCAAGCCCATAGCATAATGAATACAATGTAGCAGTTTTTTTATAGATACATGTTTAATGCAAGCCAGTAGAGGTTTCTTTAAAGTTGTTTTTTTATATTCATCAGTTTTAATTGAACAGCCTCTTCTTTCAAAGTCTCTCCAAAAAAGAGATCCTATTCTAGTTCATAAATTGATGAGAAAGTGAGAACCGTTTGACTTCTATTCACAGACATATAATTAAATACGACATGAATGTCAATTTAGGGAAAAAAAAATCCCTTACATCATATAATGGATATAGAGGTTTTCCTGAAAGAGAATGGGGAGATGGAAAGAAGCAGAAATCATATATATGTTCACTCAGTCACTCTTACTCAATGTGCATTAAATGTCTATCGACTGTGCATGAAATATGTTTAGGCACTTGAAAGTTTGACAATGAAATTAAAATGTTTTCTATTCAGGGAGCCATGACTAAGATTAATGCAAATATATTTAAAGTGTGTACTAAAATAAAAATTAAATCCAATTTAACTAATTAATAGCTCTTATTTGGAGAAAAAAAAACACAAAAACTTAGAGCAAATCTGAATCTTTCCTGAAAATTCAAGAGTATAAAATATTAGGGCCAATACAAGTAATACCATACATCATATTTATTTTATGGAATTATATTTTCAAATATGACAGAACAGATCCTGCTGGATCCTAATACCTAACACTGCTTAGCATGCAGTGGGTGCTCAATTTTTATTGAATAAATAAATGTCTTTACATCTCTAGTTTTCTGCACTAATAAATAACTGTCACATTGGGCCCATGATTTCACTCAGAAGACCCATAAATCTTATTTCAGAAATGCACTAAGAATTTGGCACATAAAAAAAATATGAATTTTTGGCAAAAGATGATCATTTACATAAAGATGCTTGGAGATTCAAAGTACCAAAAGCATTTTGTTCTTTGGGTGGTCTCAAAGATGAGGTCATATCACAGAATGGGACCTTGAAAACACATGGAACTTTCACATCTGCAATAATTATAAATCTCTGCAGTAATTGCACATGACATAAATTAATGCGGTGCTATTTATGGGGAAAATGGATTGCGACATAAGTAAGTAAGGTTTTATTAATCACAAGCTGCTGGTATATTACTTAATTTATAGGTTTTTGAGATACCACATTGCCATAAACACCACCAGTTACATGGTTTAAATTTCCTATGATTGGATAATGTGCTTTTCGAAATATGTATTAAAGAATATGTTCATCTGTAGTCTCTGAGATAATTCATACTGTCTCATAAATTGCTCTATTAAAAAATATATACATATAAAATTGTGCTTCTTTTCTCAAATTACATCTGGGTAAACTAAGAATTTTAACTTCTGAGTTCAAGAGCAGATTGAGCTATAAATTGATTCACAGAGCAAAATAGAAGACCATGGGAAGTTGAATAAATGGTGGTTTTCAGTGAAGCAAAAAGATGACCGAAGGAGGAATAACTACACAAGACAGAGTTAAAGTCTCTTCTGTACTTATGGTCCTATGAACTGGTTCAGTAGAGGAACTGTAGGCCCGCTGGAATAATGTTTGCACTTCTAAAAAAGTGATGAATTGCATGATTATAGTGTTTTGTATAGTTTATGGTCTTGTTTACCATAACATTAAATCTCTTAAAGCAGGTTTTGCCAAGAAAAAGGATTTAAAAGAAGCCAACAGAATTTCCGAAAACTCCCTAACAAATATTATTAAAAATCTTCAAAAACACGCAAACAGTTCATTTTGGGAAAAATCATCTGATGTAAACCTCTTATTATTTGTAAGTTAATACAATTTATTTATCTATCTATTCAACCATTCATTCAACAAACAGCTGTTGAGTCTTATTATATGCCAAGAAATAAGCTTTATTCTCGGGGAGATGAATATGAATGTAATGAATATAAATGTTATGGTTCTTATCCAAAAGCTATTTATTCATGAGCAACTTTCTCAAAGTTTTTAAGTTTTCTTCTGTATTAAATGAAGATAATAATTTGAACCTCCTTCATAGGAATTAAATCAATCGTCTACCATAGTGCCAGGCACATAGTAAGTGCTCAATCAAAGTTGCGTATCTAGTCTGTTTTGATACTGCTAGGGCTTTAAGTGTATTTAAGAAATGCATACAAAATCATTCCTAGTAGATGGAATGGTATAAAAGCATAGAGAGCCATCTGGGGTTTCTAAGAGCATCCAGTAAAATAACTATCTGCCTCCATGCTGTCCTAAACATCCATGTTCCTCTGGCCTGAGCCCACTAATTGCCTTGATATCTGCATATGTAGTTTCTTCTGTCTGCATTCTCCAGTTCAGTGTAAATCTTCTTTGGATTTTATGATTTTCCTCAGACCAAATCTTGTGTCCTTTTCTGTGTCTTCACTACCTAAAGACATCTTTTGAGATACTCTTGATTTCAGAACCTTTTTGATCAACCCTCCTTCTAATCCTCAGCCTCAGTCTCTTCCATGCTCACCCATTTCTCCGTTTGGTTTCACTTAAACAAACAGTAAGAAAATATAGGTTTATTCAGGAAATGGCAAGAAATTTGTCATATTTGCTATAGCTATAGGTAAAAGACAAGAAATGATATATTTTACCAGTGAAAATATATATTAGGTTGTGTTGAACAGAGCACAAGGTTTGGTTTTTACTTCATTCAACAAATAATTATTGAGCCCCTGCTGATAGTTCAAAGAGCTGGAGCACAGGGATAAACAGACAAAAATCTCCACCTTCATGGAGTTTAATTTCTGAGTGGAGGAGAAAAAAAATGAGCCATAAATTCATGTTGTGTCAATTAGTTGTAAGTGTTATGGTGAAAAACATAACAGACCATAGTGTAAGTTCCTGACATTAAGCTTTTTGATTGTAGTACAAGTGCCTGTCATTAAACTTTTGATTGCTGAGACATCCATTTCAAAAAACATCCGTCTTGAATAAACATTGCCAGCTGTATGGCACAGCTACTAGCAAAACAAACAAGCCTAAGCCACCCACAGTCGTGACGTTTTCTTTTTCAGAAAACCCTGGGTAGCCCAGATAAATAAGTACTGGAGAGACCCTCCTTATCCCTTCCAGAGTTCTATTTCCCATTCCTATGCTTTATATTGGCCAATAAAGAGTGAAACAACAAAACCATAGACACCCACCCTTAGACCCAAATAGAGGCAGAGACCCAGGCCAATGCTCTTTCTTTCTACCTGCAGCCTACCTGTATGGCCCTCGGGTATGCTGTGTACCCTCTAGGACCTATGAGTAATCAATCTTGTTCCTCAAAGTTGCCAGATAGTTTTTTTTGTTTTGTTTTCTTGTTTCTGAAGTGTGTCCTGGGATCATAGTAAGAACCACAAGGGCCAGTTCAGCCACAGCACTGACCCCTGTGGCAGAAATGTCTATGGGCACTCACTACAAGTAATGCAGGCCCAAGTGAGCACCTCATGTGTTCCCAGCTAAGGGTACCAATACCAATCAATACACTCAGGATGAAGGGAGCATAGACTATGAGGGCAGGTAGGGAGGTGTTTCAAAGAGGTGGCATTGCTATCTCTGAGGCAAGTCTTGATTTGGTACATAACTGCATATTAGGAAGAATAATCTGCATGAGAAGAGCAAGATGGACTTGAGAGAATTTAGAGATTAAAAAAAATGGTAGAAAGAATAATAAGACAATAAGTGTAATCACCCAGATAAGAAAATGATGATGTTAGTAATGAAAATAGAGGATGGGACTCGAAAAAACTTGTGAAAATTAGTCCAAATTTTGTTCTCTTTTAGGATGTGGGAAGAAAGGATAAGATGCTATCAAAATTGATAGAGATGGCTATATTAGCAGCAGAAAAAGGGAAAGTCATGAGTATTCAAGTCAGTGGGGATAGAGACAAATATGTTTAAAGATAAGACTTTCACATATAAAAAGGTTTAATGAAATATTTAGCACTTAAATCTGAAGCACATATATAAATCAGTCTTGGGGAAATATAAATGATGGTTATCTAAATTACAAATGATATGCAAAGTCCATAAGTTAAGAAAGATTGCCAACAAAAAGTTGTATAGAAATGTTCATAGTAGCAATATTTGTAATAGCCAAAAATGGAAACTACCCAAATGCCCATCAATTGATGGATAAACAAAATATGGTATATTCATACAATGGAATATCTTTCAGCAACAATGTTTTAGAACTTGATATATGTGGTTGCTACACCTCACTGCCAATATGTTAAATGTCACATAAGTGTGTAATTTTAAATAGTTAATTTTATACTATGTGACTTGGACTTTGATAGACAAATTAAAATGAAGGAAAAAAACCTTAAGTACTGACGCATGCCATAACATATATGAAATTTAAAAACATTTCATCAAGTAAAACCAGTCACACAACAGAACATATCATATTATTCTATTTATATGAAATATCCAGATAGGCATATCTATAGAGACAGTGGATTAGTGGTTGCCTAGGGCTTGGGAGTTTCAGGGAAAGGGGTGAGTGATGGCTAATAATTACAGTTTTTCTTTGTGGAATGATGAAAATATTCTAATTTCTAAATTGTGATGAGGCTTGCACAATTCTGTGAACATACCAAAACCACTGAATTGTATACTTACAAGGATAAATTTTATAGTATGTGAACTATATCTAAATAAAGCTATTATTTTTTAATGCCAAATAGAAAATCTAAACAGAGGAGTGTTTCAGAAACTTTTTTTAACGATGATCCTATAGTAATAAATACATTTTTATCTTTAACCCAATACAAACCTCATACACACAAATGAACAATGGAAAGAAAAGTCTCTCCAACCAATACCCACTATATAAGGTTCATTCAATTCTATTGTAGTTCATTAAAATAATTCTAGTCTCAATACATTAATTTTGTAACTCAATCATCAGTCATAACCCATAGATTGAAAAACATCTTCTAGAAGATAATAACATAGATGAGGATTATCTGAAAGATGAAAATGATTTTGGTGAACAAGCTAAAAATAGAAGAAGAAATAGTGAAAGATAAAGAAAGGGAAATTAAAGAAATAAGAGGAGAACGATCATTATGCTTCACGGAATCAAATGGAATAAAAAGGATCATGAAGGAACCAGCAATCAATATCAGTTCATGAAAAATTTTCAGTGATAAAGACTAAAAACGGCCATTAACTTTAATTTATAGACTGAATTTTTGCGTCCCCCCAGAATTATATGTTGATTCTTAATCCCCAATATGATTGCATTTGGTAGTCTTTGGAAGGTGATTGGGTCATGAGGGCAGACCCCTTATGAATAGGATTACTGCCCTAATAAAAAAGACACCAAAAGGGGCGCCTGGGTGGCTCAGTAGGTTAAGCGTCCGACTTCGCCTCAGGTCATGATCTCACGGCTCGTGAGTTTGAGCCCCACGTAGGGATCTGTGCTGACAGCTCAGAGCCTGGAGCCTGTTTCAGATTCTGTGCTCCCTCTCAATCTTTGACCCTCCCCCCTTCATGCTCTGTCTCTCTCTGTCTCAAAAGTAAATAAACGTTAAAAAAAAATTTTTTTTTTAATTTAAAGAAAAAAAGACACCAAAAGCATTCCTTCTCATTTCACCATGTGAGAATACAGCAAAAAGATGGCTATGAACCAGGAAGCAGGCCCTCATCAGACAACAAATCTGTCAGCACCTTAATCTTGGACCTCTAAGCTTCCAGATCTGTAAAATATTAATTTCTGTTGTTTATAAATCGCCCAATCTATGGTATATCTGTTATAGCAGCCCAAGAAGACTAAGACTGCCGGAAGCCAAGCTATCCCAGCCTGAGTGGCAAAGCCCGGGCTGCGGACGGACTGGTGACTGCAAGGCGGCCCACCGACACTGAAGCTTCTTGTACTCTCGCTTTTAGGTAATTCGGCTTTAAGACTACCTGGGGTATTGTCTGTTGGGGAATTGCCTTCAACAGGCCCCCTGGGAAAAGAACCATTAGGAAAGAAAATAAGGTTCCACAAGAAATTGTGCGGCCTTACGTTTAGTCCTTGCCATCCCTATGGAGACTCCTCCACTTACAGAAAGGATAGCCTCATACATTTGCCAGCAAAGGCGGCCAACAAAAGAGAGACATATGGATCTGAAAGCCCCACTCCAGTAACTAAGGAGTGTATCTATGGACGCAGGTCACTCTAACCCCTGGGCCCACTTGGCCCCCAGGAAGCATTCCAGATGATGATTGAACCTAGTCGGTTAAGGTACAGAATGGTTCATTTGTTCCTAGGTTCATTGTGTCTCTGAGAATGTATGAGGCATGGGTTTCTAAGGCCCTCTTGGCCCCCTCCTGGCACCTCAGACCCAGGCAAACACTTTTGTTCTTCAAAACCATGAATGGTTCAGGGAAACAACTAAGAGGTCATGTCCCTGTAACTGTTCCACTTGAGGTGTTGAGAGATAAATGACCTTTCATGAAAACAGCAAAGCAAATACTTTATAGATTATAGATAAACATAGATATATAATAAAAACAATAACAGAAACTAATCAATAAGCAAAGGGCAGGAGGGAACGTTATGAGAAAACACACATGTTATTCCTTATTGGGTGATGACACAAAGGAACAATTTTAGAATTGGGTAATGCCAGAAAACATAGATGATGTATGCTACAAGGAAATCACTAGCATATATAATGCCACGTTTACTACAATAAACTGGCCAGTTCAACACACTGGTGTTGTCTGTGTCCATTTTTATTTTTTGTTTTTATTTTAGTTTTTTATTTTAGTTTTGGTTATTTTCACTTTTTGGCCAACGCCGTTCATCCTTTGGGAACCCTGGACCTGCTGGAGCTGGACTCCGGCATAAGACATTTAGCTAACCCCTTTGCTTTAGTACATTAGAGTGGGGCTAATATACAGAGGGTAGAAATTCTCTGTAATAGAATTTTGACTTCATTACTTCTTAAATATATGATCAATGTATAATTGCTTAATTCCTTATAGCCTCAGATATGAATGTTAGGATTTATTTCACAATGCCTTTCATCTACTGATCAAGAACTGGTTCTATAGAATAGGAGGAAAGAAAGGAAAACATGAATTTGGATCCACTAAAGATAAAGAATATATTCAGTTACAAATTTATCAGTATGAGTTGGAGAAAATGTATAAGAGAATAGGGTATATGGTATACACTTTTGGAAACTATCACCATTATTATTTTACTTTGTCTATTCTCTTGTTTGTTTCAGCATGTCTTGCTAAGAAAGCTTAAAAACGTTTATAGATTTTTGGTGTGAGGCCATGCCAGAAGATTAAAAATGAAAGGAAATAATTATATATTGAAAGAGAAGAAAGATTTCAAATAAAGTTAGATAATACACTAATAATATAACTTGGTAGATTAAAAGACACATGAAAATGTACTGAGGAAATATATAAAGTGCCATGATAACTGGAAAAACCACAACAAAACAAATTAGTAATTAGACTTAATTGACTTCCTGCCCTGATGCGAATGGTATACCAAAGACATCAGTGAATTCGGTAGAAAGCACCAGAAGGGGCTAAGGAGCAGCAATCTAGCTAGATGTTTAGATGATGGAAAGACAGAAGGTCTCATCCTTAAACTTTAATGTAGTTTTTCTTCCTAATAAGCAGCTACTTACTCAAATAGTACTACAAATTAAGCTGTGACTAAACAGTCTGAAGATTGCAAATACTCTGCCTATTTTTCCCATTTATGTATGCATTTGCTTAAATATTTTTAGTAAGTGTGTCTAAACACTTTAGCAAGTGTTATCTGGGGGATGGGATGATGAAGATCAGGCTACCTAAAGGCCCATAAAACATTCCTTGACACTGAACTTGCTTGAATTGAGTTAGAAACTAGTATACCAGTTAAACTTGCATTTTAATATTTACTCTACAACTGAACTAACTGTATGACTTTGACAAATTATTTAACTTCTCTGAGCCTTAGTTCCCTCATCTGGAAAATTACAGAGTTGATAAAATCAAAGGTCATTTAAAGTTGTAAAATTAGTTGAATTTTTATTCTATAATTTCTGGGTTCTTGCCCTCTATTTTCTACTAATTGCATAGCATTTGGCAAGTCCCTTCTCTGCTTCAGGCATCTATTTCCTTATCATTAAACATGGAAAGTAAAGTAAGTGATTAATAATGTTCTTTAAGCTTAGAGTCCAAGTTGAGTAGGTGATTGATGATACAATATGGGCAGGTCCATGTTATCTAAATTAGGATATTGTATTTTTGTTGAGCAAATAGATCAGCTTTCATCAAAGAAAAAAAATTTAATTTTAACAATCAAAGGGAATAAAATGGGTACACATGTATTGCTAGTGACAGTAAAAATGGCACAAATTTTACACTAAATTATTTTTTAAAAACATTGTCTAAGTAAAGTTAAACTTTCCTGTATAAACTATTGCATGTTATATTTAATACTTAATTGTACTTAGGAATCCTACCTATCTTATCTTCACCAGACATATTAAAACTATTGAGTCCTATGCCAAAACATATTTTGTAAATTTCCTCTAATATACCACAGATACCAAGAGAAAACATTTATATTGTAAAAAACACCTTAAAATAGCAGGTATAGCCCTACTGGGAAAAGAGAAAATCAGTTATTTTTTTTTGTTTTGTTTTACTAAAATTCAACTTTCCTATTATGTGTTGAATTGTGTCTCCTGCCAAAATTCCTAAGTTAAAGTCCTAACCTCCAGTATTTCAGAATGTGACCTTATTTGGAGACAAGATCTTTAAAAAGATAAACAAGTTAAAATGAGATTATTAGGATAGGGCTTAATCGAGTACAACTGATGTCCTTCTAAGAGGAAATCTGAACACAGGGACATGCATAGAGGAAAGATTGCATAAGAAACAGGGAGAAGACAGTCATGTGTAAGCCAAGAAGAGAGGCCCAGAACAGACCCTTCCATCACAGACATTAGAGGAAACCAACCCTGTGAACACCTTGATCTGGAACCTGTGGCCTATGAAACTGTGGGAAAATAAATTTCTGTTGTTTGAGCCACCAGTGGGAGGTGCTTTTTACAGGAGCCCTAACAAACTAACAGACTTCCTATAGTTCTTGGGCAAATTCTCTCATCTTTCTTTTCTAAGAATCAATAGACTTTTAGACTTTTCCCCCTCAAAACTATGAATTAGAAATTATAAAACTCAAGAAAACAGTTTGTAATTCCATACAAAGTCAAACAAATTGGGGGGAAAAGAGGGTCATTTTAGCAGTATTACAGCTAATATTAATAGACTCCCAATCAAAGCACATTGAGGAAATAACAAGTTTAGTTCCAATATATTGTCAGTTCAGCAAGAGTTATTATCCTCTATCATCATTAGTAGTCCAAAATAATATGTGAGTAAATATGATTTAAATATAAATTTTAAGTCTACTTAAAACACTAATATAGAGCTAGGGCCATCTTATGAGTAATAAATTCACTCAGGCAAGGCTGTGTTTAGAATTAGCAAACCATAGGATAGATGGCATGATAAGAATAAACATTATGCCATATATATATATATATATATATATATATATATATCACTAAATGGGATCTTCCAGCTAAAAATAGTTTCCAAAGTCAAGAATTAAATTCTCTAAAGTGAGAATTAAAATAATAATTCATATATATAGATAGATTTTTAATGAAATTTATTGGTTATAATTTATAAGTTTCCATGAAATAGAAATAGAACAACAGTTAGTGTGTTTCATAATAGAGAGAAACACATGCAGAGAATATTTGCCTTTCCTACAAGAACTTGACCAGTATTTACTTAGCATAAGGCTGTGGAAATTTCAGGTATTCAAAAATTCTTCTAGAGTTAGGTCAAATACCCTGAAGAGACTTCTGTTTCCTCCTTTCCCAGACTTCTGAATCATCTGTTTTAAAAAAGCAGTAAATCAGTCATTTTTCTTCCTGCAGCAGAGGTGTTAGGAAACCTAATGTACCTAGAGTTAAATGAGATTACAAATGAGATACAGGTTGAAGTAACTGCATCTTGATAATTAGAAGGTCTATCATCTTCCAAAACATGCATTACTTTATCAACAATTTTCCTAAACCAGAGAATTGGAAATGTTCTTTCAAAATTATGTTAAAATGGCATTGTTAAATAATGGAAGATAAGCAGAATTAGTTTCTCTTTTATCTACTACCAAATAAGTGATTCAACATGCATCCTAGTAGAAATGAGTCTTCAATGGCAGAATTAATTTTCCCCGGATGGCAAAAAATTTGTTGTGAGAGTTTATAGTAAGTACTGATCAATATTATTAATAAGGCACACCCATACTTTAAATTAAGGTTAAAAAGAATTTCAATGGGATTTGGAGAACTGAGCCAATTTGGTAGTACTGGGTTTCTCTATCCCTCCCCACTTAGTGACCTCCAAAAGCATGTGGTCACCATAATTATTTTAGGTACTCAGATTATCCCACCATTTCCCAAAAGACAATCACAATCATCACAATTTCAGGATATAATAATTTGACCCTTGGAAATTGAGATTCTCTTGGTAACTTACAGGTCAAGTATAATCAGATTGCCATTAGTTTTTACAACTTCTACTTTGAAATATACAAGAATGATGTTATGTACCAAGTGATTTCTAGATAGATAAGAGACACCCTATTAACTATTACATTATTACATTCATTATCTCATAAAACAAACAAGAATTTATTGCAAATGACAAGCTAGTCACCATACTAAGCACCAGCGATTTAAAATAACAACACAAAGACACATCCAGCATTTCTCCCCAGTTTGTACTTCTAGTTTGTTTCTAGACAAATAATCAATAGCAATATAATAGGGCAAATGCCATAATAGAGCCTGGCAGGGTAGGCCACGGGAGCAGCAAGGTATCTCTAATGTTGTCTGGCCAGGGAAGGAGTCATAGCACAGGAGGGCTTCTTTAGGAAGTATTGAGTCTTGAAGCTGTATCTTCAAAGATAATTAAAAGTTTGTCATGTGAATCAGAGGGGGATAGTTAAGCATCAAAGAGAAAGAAGAAGATTCCATGTCGAGTGAATACACATGAATGAATACGGCATGCTCACAGAGCACTAAGTGAACTGAGTTTCATATTCTATTCCTTCAAAACTAATTTTGTTCCATAAAATATGCATAACGCTAGACTAAAAAAATAACGTGATTGTGATTGTGCATAAATACTTTATTATTTCCTCTTTAGGTCACCAAATTATGCACATGAATATGGACATAAGCAAATTGGGAAAAAGGCACAAATATTTTACTCTTGCTTTTCTTGTTTCCTACATTTTTAGTCACACTTTCATCCCCTTATGGTACTGCCAGAAAAAAAAGTAACACATAACAAATATGTCCACACACTAAGCACAAAATATTATAAAGCATGAACATTTGTGCTGGAAAAACCTACTGCCAATGTGTCAGATGCACTGACTATTAGTGTACAAGTAAGAGCCAAATCCAGTCTAATCATACTAAATGCCATGGTGGGTACAATCCAAGCTTCTATTTTTAAACTTTTTTTCATTTTCTAATTTTTATTTAAATATCCAGCCAGGCCATAAACAAAAGCAGCTTATATTGGCAAAGGGAGGGCAGCTCACAGAAGACATTCAAGTTATCATGCAAAAAATGAAGCGGACTGAAAAAGAGTTCATAGCCATGGATCCATTTATCTACAAATCATTTTATTTATCATTCAAAGAATAACATTTGGAATTTTAGGTAGTGAGAAAGTGACAGTGGTTAGGGATGGCGATGATGGTGATGATGATGATAATCAAGGAGTGCCCACACAGACAGCTTCCTCTGTGCCAAACACAGCACTGAATGTATTGTATCTTTCTCATTTATTCTTCACATAGGACAATATGTGGTGATAATAATAATGCCTAAGTATGACTAAGCCCTCATTCTTCACCAGTACCTGTGCTGAGCACTATTTTTATTTAAACCTCAATGCAATGATCATTTACACACAGTAGGCTTCTTTCATTCTTATATAACCCAAAGGGTATTATAATCTACATTTACCAATGGGAAAAGAAGACTCAGAAAGTTTAAGTCAGTCACTACAAAACCTTAAAAAAGATTTGGATATGTCAAATATGTTCTTCGTGACCTAGAAAAAGGTACCCATTTCTACCAGGACCTTAACAGGATCTTGCTTTATAATAAAATGGTCCCATGGGAGGAATCCTACAAGAGTTCTTGAAAAACAGGGAGTTCTATCTTAGCTCCTTACTTATCATAATCACTACCATCACAATCCCTAAAAGACAGTAGCACCAGGAGCAACATTATGGGTTACAGGTTTACCAAAGGGCTAAATGTACATGTCAGCATGCTATCTTTTCTTACTCAGCCTCTAAAATAGGCATCCAATAATACAAAAATAAAAAATAAAAAATAAATTAGAAAAAAAAAAAAAAAGATGGGGGGGGGCGCCTGGGTGGCTTAGTTGGTTAGGCGTCCGGCTTCGCTCAGGTCATGATCTCACAGTGTGTGAGTTCAAGCCCCACGTTGGGCTCTGTGCTGACAGCTCAGATCCTGGACCCTGCTTCAGATTCTGTGTCTCCCTCTCTCTGCCCCTCCCCCACTTGCACTCTGTCTCTCTCTCTCTCAAAAATAAACAAACGTAAATTAAAAAAAATAAAAAAATAAAATAAAATAGGCATCCAACGCACACTGGAAAAGTCTACAAGGAAGCCAGGAACATGTAAGAAAAATGATTGAAAAGTATTTCAATTCTATCAAAACCTCCATTCAACTGTATTCAGATTTTTGTAGCCAGAAAATCCAAGATATTGTTATAGAACAGAATATAAATCAGTAACTTTGAATTTTGAACTAACTCAATAGAGGCACTAACATGCCAGATATATATTCTGACATTCCCAAAACTCTGGATGCTTTTTAAATCATATTTCACAAGCCACATATCAAAATTGCTGTTTCACCCATAAGTCCTACACAAGGTTTTAAGGTAAAGATCCATATTATAACAACAGTTTTGTAAATATTCTTATCCAAGTAACCTGTTATTCCTTTCTCATGAAAAATTGCTGCACTTAATCATAGTTCCTTAATAAATGTTGTATTTTTTTTAATTAAAAATTGAAAAAAAACCCTGAAAATCTGTTCAATGACTTAAGGTAAAATGACCAACGTATACACTTCTATACTAAATAAACTACACCCTTTGAAAGATTCCTAAGGTTAGATTGGAGTGCTCTTATTAATTCCAACTCTAGACACCTAAAGCACTTTAGCCTTATAGAGTGAAAGACAGGCAGTCAGCCTGCTGGAGAATTTTACAAGTAATGACTTATAAATGACACTGTAAGGCAGCTCTGTCCACGGGAACAGGCAGTGCCGTCATTAAAATGCCCAATTCTGTGGAGGGTACACATTGATAATAAATGGGTTATCGACTTTTACTGCTTTATTTTTACTAAAACCACATAGTGAGTCTACGAGCTCCAGCAATTCCTGGTGCCTGACGTCTGTGAATCAATGACATGTTTGTAATAAAAACAACTGTACCATGCATCCACTAAGGATACATAATGGAAATCTGTTTTAGATTATATATGTGTATGAGTGTTCCTGCTATTTAAGAATGAAGTATTCTAGAATGTATATGTGTGAAGAATCATTTTAATCTGATAGCGTATTAAAAATCATTGAGACAAAATGCTTTAATTTAGGTCATACTATCGGATTATGACTAAATATTTTTGAGAAGAAAATTTTGATGAGGCTTTCACCTGAAAAGATCTAAATTTAGAGACTGATCTCTCTCCCTTTCTTTTCATTTTACTTCTTATTTCAGTGTTGAAACTATCTGCTTTATCCTGCGGTAGATTAGAAAATGCAAACTGGAAGCTTTCTGGTAAATCCTACCGTCAGAACTGCTTTAATCACCCCGACAGTAATGGACCGCAGAGTGCTTTAAATATATTAGTGTCCATACATCTAACAATAAGGAGATTCAACAACCACAAAAAAATTCCCATTTTGGCTTCTCTTAAAAAATATAAAGGCCTAGCAATGCTTGGGCCCAGGTTACTACACTGTAAAACTGAAGGTGACCAATGACTTCCTCTCCAAACTGGCCTCCCTCAAACCGACCTACCTAGCCTTCACAACTCCCTGGAATCTTCATCACTGAGGCTTACCTACCTACTGCTGTTTTTCATCTTAATCCCCAGCTGCTTTCAACACTTAGCTTTACTATTTCACATGATCTCCTGGCCCTGTAGGAATCTTTGTTTGTTGAGTCCAGCTCAAGGAGTTTAGCAAAACCTTTAATTCTTAAACTAAAAACTCTTAAATTCAACCTAAGGACCGTCCTTTCCCACTGCAATAGATGCTCTATACAGAGGGCAGAAGAATCCTTAGAAACGAGAAAATCAAATCATGTGATTGCTCTGCTCAAAGTGCTCTCATTTGCCTCAGATCCAAAGCCTTTACTCTGCCCTATCTAATCTCCCTGACACACAACCACTCCTACCTCCAAAACTCTCCCATTGCTCAGTACCCATCTCATTGCTCAGTATGCGTTAGTCACACCAATCTCCTTGCTGTCCCCCACACTCCAGGCTCACAGCCTTTTTTTACTTCTTATTTCTTCTGCCTAGAATGTTCTTTCCCAAAATGATAGGAGAAAGATAGGATAAAATAGGTAGAGAGGAAAAGGTTAGGACCTGAGGTCCCTAGGTGGGGAAAAACACATATTTTGGAACAATGCTGGGAGTACCTGACCACAGCAAACTTCCTCAGGTGTAAAGTTCTTCTTAAAAATGTAATAGACACTATCTACTCTCGCTCAGGTTTCCCTTAGGAATTTGACAATAGACCGGACTAAAAATAAGTAGACCATAAAACGTATGATCCACTAGGAACGGTATGGCCATAGACTACCCCTCATACAACAGAAACAAGCCAAACAAAAAGGAATGACAGCATTTAGAGTTACTTAGCCAATAAGGGTAGACTACAAAAAGAAACAAGGGAGAAGGAAAGGGGGCCAACAAAAACCCTATAAAACAAGGACCCTTGCCTATAGTCTGTGGGTATTAACTTTGGATTGTTCCCTTTCTATACAGAGAGGTTTCATGCTATTCTTACTTTATGAAATTATCTCTAATAAACTTTTGCCTGCTGCTCATTTTATTGTGTCTACCTCTTCATTCTTTGAAGTGGCTAAACAAAAACTCTGGGTATTAAGGTAAAAAAAAAAAAATCCTGCAACACCAAGATATGCCATTGCTCAGAAGTCACTTTTTCAGTGAGATACTCTGTTTATATACTTTATACTTGCAACCTCCCCATATTTCTGCAATCCCTCTCCCCTAACCTATTCTTCTCCTATTCTTCTCCACAGCACTTATGATGAGGGAGCATAAGGCAGGCGGAGGGCAAAGTACAAGCTAGCACACCATCCCCGCAGGTGAAATATGTGTGATAGTCCTTGGACATTCCCGGCTATGCAAGGACAAAGGGAAGGACAGAAAACAAATGGTTAAACTGATAGAGTCTCCATCAGTTTACAAATATCTTAGTAAATTACAAGAAAGAGGCAATCTTATCAATAACCTAATATCCAGAAACCTATAGACTCAGTGTCCTGGAGTTCCAACATCACATAGTGATGTGGGGAACAATGGCAAGAAAGAAATCACAGGTACAATTAAATTTCTTTATAACCTGCAGCCCATTGACAAACACTTGAGGCAGGCAGAGTAAAATGTTTCTCCAGGAACTCCCTATGGTCTTAATGTTAATGCTTCGCCAGAGGGAAAAACAACCTTACCCTGAAAATAGCTATGTCTCCAGTAACCTGTGAGTCTTTAACATATGGAAAATTCCTTTAAGAAACCTCCTCTTGACTTTATTTGCCCCAGGCCCACAGTATATAAGGAGTCACTCTTCACAACCCCCGTGCAGCTCTTCCTGCCCATGGGTCCTGTCCCAGTGCTTTAATAAAATCACTTTTTTGCACCAAAGACATCTTCAAGAATTCCTTCTTGGCCGTCAGCTCTGAAACCTCACCATCACCCCAAAACCTCATCATTAATGAGGGAACATGGGGCAAGATGAAGGCAAAGTGCAGGCTAAGCACACCCCCCTCCCATGTGGGACAAGTGTCATATTCCTTGAACACTCTTGGCTACCCAAAAAACGGGAGAGGACAAAAAAGAGATGGTTAAACTGATAACACCAGTTTACCAGAAAAAGGCAATCCCATGAATGGCCTAAAGTCCAGAAACTCCCTACTGCCTTAATGTTTTGCTAGAAATAAAAACAACCTTAGCTTGACAATAGCTAGGCTACTAGTAAGTCTTTAGAGTGTGAAAGTCTGTCTGGAAACTACCTCTGGACTTTATCTCCCAGATTCCGTAACACTGTTACCCCCTACACTTACAAAGCAGCTCTTTCTGCCCAAGGGTCCTGTCCCTGTGCTTTAATAAAATCACCTTTTTGTACCAAAGACATCTTCAAGAATTTTTTCTTGGCCATCAGTTCAAGACCTCCTGAACCCCACCAGCATCCCAAAACTTCATCAATATAATTACCATATTTTTAAACCATACTTTCAACTTTTTTATCCCTCTGTCCGCTAGGCATTTCCCTAGAATGCCTTCTCATGGGAGCAGAATATTCTGCCCCTTGCTCACCCCTATCCCACTCTGTGTTCTCTGCCATCTAAAACAACTCCTGCAGCAGCGGTACTCAATGTTTATTGAAAAAAGGCAGAATGTGTAGAATCTTGATTATATTTATTTATTTTTAAACCACTTCATATGTCTTGCATTCACCAAGACAAAGATGCCTGCTACTTTTTACCTGGGAAATAAAGACATACAATTCATTAAAATTAAAACATGGCTACATAAATTGGGAGACCGTTCTCTTAGTGGACATTTAATGAAATTCTAAAGCAAATGAAAGGCATCAGCATGCATCACCCCCAAATATGCCACAGTGGCATAAGAATTATTTTGAGTTGAGGCAATTAAGACATAGCAAACACAGGAGGAGCTCTCTGCCCTCCTACTTTCCACATAAAAAGCAGGGACTAAATTTCCCTTTTGTCAAGGAAATTTACATCTGTAAAGGAAATTTCCATTTGTAAAGGTATCCTCCTCTCCCACTGTAGGAAGAAGAGAACTCTGGAAACAACTGTTATCACCTGGGATTACTGGACTCTGCATAACACGCCTTTTCATAAAGGACCCTCCTTACCTACATTTCTATTCACCTTACCCCAACTACCCCTACCCCAGAAGTCTGAACACCCTTTTCTTTTACCTGGGGTCTTCGCCACACTTTTTCTTGCTTTGTTAAAATGCTATATTAGCCCCAGGTCTAATTCACTCCTTGAGGTTGTCACTTTGTTTCTGTTATACCCCATGTGCATATGAAATAAACCTTTTCTCCTGCTAATCTTGTCTTTTGCCAGCTGAATTCAGAGGTTCCAACTTCTGAATCTAAGAGAGCAAAGTTTTGCCTCCTCTACACTGGCATAAATTTAAGTCAGTGTGCCCAGTAACAGTATTTTATACATTTAGATACAAAATTAATTTTCTTCTCTCTCCCTTTCTCGCTCGCACGCTCTCTCCCTCTCTCTCTCATCCCACCGCTCTTTCACACACACACACACACACACACACACACACACACACACACACAAATGGTGGTTAGGAAACTCCTTGTAGAAAATATCAATATAAATGAGAGAACTAAACAACTAAATTTAGGAGAGAAATTTTTGTAAGTTAAAGTAGAGCAGAATTCGTCACCCCAATATACGTTTCTATGGCATAAGAATTATTTTAGGCTCATTATTTTTAAGAAACTACAGATTCAGAAAAAGCTCTTTACCTCCCCCTCAATTGCCTAAATTTACATTGGAAAGGGGGCCTGTACCAGAGAGCTATTCCCAGAAATACCTTCTACCCTAAGACTCTTATCTGTTTAACAGGGTAACTAACCTCTGTTTTCCAAACATCTTGTTTCCCTTTCCAGTGAATGACCTTATGACCCCTTGTGTCCCTAGACCCGTATCCTTTCCTTAGCTCAGCATATTGTAGAAACTTCAGTTGGTGGCTACACTTTGGGTCTTATATTTGTATGGGGCTCCTGTATGTGTCTAATTTGTTTTTCCCCCCATTAACCTGTGTTATATCAATTTAATTAGAGCAGCAAACAACCCTAGAAGTGAAAAATGGAAAATTTTTCTGTCCCTACAGTAGGTGACCAGGAAGGGACTAACTTCACCGACTAGACACTGCTCACTCTGAGGCTACTGCAGCCCAAAGATCCTGGGACTCCTAACACAAAGCTGGCAGGAGGTAAGTAAGAATTCTTACCACAGCAGTTTCCTGGACCTCTGCCTGCAAGGTCCAGGGGAAGTGAGAGTCCTATACATCCCCCATTTTCCTTTTCTAATGGAGATTAGCAGGAACAAAAAAAAAATTGTGGAACTAGTTTCTTGGGTACAACAACTCTGATAAAGATTTGTTTTGTGTACTCCTGTTTTCACTGATCTTTTTCCTTCTGACGATGGTCACCATTTTGCTTTGTAGGTCTGATGTCTCTCATTAGAAGGAAAACCACAGTGTAGAACACAGGCATGTAAACCTATAAGCCTATTATTGGAGCTGTTGTCACCAGACCAGCACCTGTTTAGATAAACTTTGCTGTGGGTTAATGTGCAAATTAGATAAAGGCTGTTGCTAAGGGACATCTTGGAAGCCAAAGGCAGAAAACTGATAGGCAGAGGCTGAGCACTTAAAAGCTATTATGGCACTCACCACCTAACTCAAAGAATCCCATGTTAAGAAAAATTGGTCATGAAATGAGATTGAGACTAGGTCATCCACCAACCCCAAGAAAATGTCCGTGCAGTAAAGTACTCTTTAAAACATCTCACAATTCCCACCCAGCAGCACATCCCTCTCAGGTATTAGTTTGGCTCCAAGAGACCCAAATCTTGGGTCTCCTTTTTTTTTAAGTGAATAAAAAAAAAAAAGGTAAGAAAAGAAAAGAAAAGAAAAGAAAAGAAAGAGAACGAATGAACAGATGAGGTTTTCCTTTTTATCTTTTTCTAAATCTAGCAAGCTAGGCTTTGTGGTCAGTGAGAATATTCTCTCTGGTCTCCACTAGCCAGAAGGTGCATGTACTGGCATGCATCTCGGTCGCCAATCAACTCTACAGAGGCCCTGAGACACGAAATCTCAAGTACACTCTCTTTCTCAATTGTGCCAGCTCTCAAAGGAATTCATCATAAGGGGTCTTGTCATTTCAACCTTCTTATCTTGTTAGTGCTGGAAAATTCCCATTCCATAGCACCTGCCTGGTATCACAGATTAGCAGGTCTGTGATTAGAGGAATCCTGTATTATCATGGGAGACCAGAGACACCATTTTCACTATACAATTCTTAATGCCTGTGACAATGAAGTTCTTTTCTATCTTAGGCTAATTCTGAAAGTGAAATTTCTGGATTTTGTGACAACTGCATCTTTTTTACTCCCCTTTAGGATACCTCTTACACACATGGACATGGTTGAACCATGAAAAGGTTTAATTGTTTGAGTCACTGACATTAACACAAGACCCTTCTTGTCAATGTCCAGATATGACAGGGAAAGACAAGATAAAATGGGTGGAGAGGGAAAAGTTAGGACCCAGGTCCCTGTGTGGGGAAAACACATATTTTGGAACAATGCCTGAGCCACTGACCACAGAAAACCCCCTCAGGCTTAAGATTCCTCTTAAGAATGGAACAGACACCACCCACTTCCCCTCAGGTTTCCCTTAGGAATTTGACAAAAGACAACTCAAAATAAGTAGTGGACCTTAAAACGTATGACCCACAAGGAAAGGTCTGGAATAGCCACCCCTCATACAAAAGAAGCCCATCAGGAATGGACAACCAGTACCCAGAGTTATCCCGTCAATAAAGGTAGAAACTGAGAAGGAACAAGGGGAAAGGAGGGGGGTTGTTACCAGAACCTTATAAAACAAAGACACTTGCCTATAGTCAGAGCATTCACTTTCATATATCCCTCTCTGCAAAGAAAATTTTCATACTATTCTTACTTTCTAATCTTACACTCTAATAAGCTTTTATCTTCTGCTCATTTTATGTCCACCTCTTCATTCTTCAAATTGGGGAGACAACAAAACCTGGGTATTGAGGTAAAAAAAAATCCTGCAACATAGACAATGGATCCTGTGAAGTGACTACATTTAAAAGAAAACAATTATTTATTGGTACCTATGTTAACACCAAATTAACACACACACACACACACACACGAGTATAATGGCAAGCCTTAGGGACTCCCTTAACAAGGTGAAAGAACAGAAATTAGAATTTAAACAAAAATTAATGTTCACATCCAATGTAAGTCCCCCTTCTCAAAATCCAGTCCCATATGCCTGTTTCAGCTTCCCTTTTCTTAGAAGATTCACAAAGAGCACTTCAACTGACAGGCTAAGAGAAAAATTACCAGGTGTACTCACAACTGCAAAGAAAAGATCTTTCCCTTCCCCCGCCTTTCCCGAAACCAGCCAGGGCGCGCCCGGTCCTAAGTAGTCTGACATAAAGGCGGGAACCAATCAAGTTCTGCTGAATGGTTTGAAATAAAGGCGGGAACCAATCAAGTTCTGCTGAGCATTCAAATTTAAATGTCAGCCTATAACAACTCTGTAACCTCAAAAAAATCCCTAACTTGTTTGTGCCTGTCTATAAAAGAAGCTGTAAGATCCTTGCTCGGGGCCTCTTGCGTTACCGGCAACGAGTGCGCGGAGGACCAGGTTCGAACCTGCAATAAACGACCTTTGCCGCTTGGCTTTGACTCTGGACTCTGGTGGTTTGTTTTCGGGGGGTCTCTCGAATCCGGGCATATCACAACCTGATTTCCAGGCCCAGGGTATGAAGGTTACTCACATACATGCTAAATACCAGAAATACCTGAGATAGGCACTAAGGCTCACATTGCTATTTCTTACAACTACTACTTTCCAGAGCTCTGGGACCTTCAGGCTTTCTTATGCAATGTCTTTTGTAGATATATCCCACAGCCTCACCAAAAGAACTCATGTCCCTTGGACAGCAGCAGATTTTTTTAAATTATAAAGCCCTTTCCCCTTGACATTCAGAAGATCCTACCAAATTTAGAAAGGAATTAGCATCAGATGGAAAGCTGGGTTAAAGAAAATCTTAAATGTCTTCACAAATATTAGCAAAAACCTCAACTATCTAAATAGGTAACCTTAATTTATTCCATCTGCCAGAAACAAAGTTTGGATTAAACTTGTCTTCTCTCACTGTATAAAATAGTGAGTTCTGCATTATTTAATAAAAATGTTTATTTTTGTGAGAGAGAGAAAGAGCGCGCGCGCACAGAGAAGGGTAGAGAGAGAGGGAGACAGAGGATCAAAGCAGGCTCTACTGATACTAGAGACTGATGTGGGCTCAAACTCGTGAACCATGACATCATGATCTGAGATGAAGTCAGTCACTTAACTGACTGAGCCACCCAGGTACCCCAAGTTCTGCATTATTATAACTGTCTCATGGCTAAAATTTTGAAACTGTAAGATGTTTATATCTCTTTCTAAATTTATGAGTGTCTATATATGTATATTATAGATATGTGACATGTTTCTACTTCTGAATGGTATCGCCAAAATTAATTTCTAAATTAAAAAAAATTTTTTAATGTTTATTTATTTTTGCATGAGCGTGGGGAGCTCATGAGCAGGGGAGGAGCAGAGAGAGAGGGAAACACAGAATCCGAAGCAGGCTCCAGGCTCTGAGCTGTCAGCACAGAGCCCAACATGGAGCTCGAACTCACAGACTGTGAGATCACGACCTGAGCCGAAGTTGACACTCAACCGACTGAGCCATCTAGGAGCCTGATTTCTAAATTATTTTTTTGTTTATTTGTTTATTTTGAGAGACAGAGAGAAAGCATGTGCATAAGCGGGGGAGGGGCAGAGAGAAGGAGAGCAGAATCCAAAGCAGGCTCCACACCATCCACGCAGAGCCTATTGTGGGGCTGGAACCCACAATATGCAAGATATGACCTGAGCCAAGATCAAGAGCTGGATGCTTAACCAAGCATCCATACAGGCACCACCATACAGGTGCCCTTTTTTTTTTTAATTATTTTTTTTATTTGTTTTGAAAGAAAGAGTAAAATTAATTTTTAAAGAGCTCTATTTAATTAGCTTAAAATTAAGCACTTACAAATTAATTATTCCTAGAGTTCTCAGAAACTAAAGGAAATGCTTTTCAGGTTCATGTGGTCTGGAAAAAAATATTAGTTACTAAAGTTAAAGTTCATTGTTTTAATTAAAACAAACATATCTCTAGATTTATCAACATTGAACATAATACAGACATACAATTTTTATTCTGCCTGGTTTACTAGCCAAATAAGTTCATGTTTTATCTCCTTCAAATTTTGTTAGCAAGAAAAATAGCTTAGGATGATAGCTGACTTTGTCTAATGTCTCATGTAGGTTTTGTGTGTCATCTAAACATAGTTGTTGGGAGAAAGTGATTTAGGTAGACATAAGTGGGATAAGACTTTTGGTGAACTTTTTAGTATAATTACATTTTATGGGAGGCATACTTAAAAATAGCTTCCAAACTAGTTTTTGGTAACTTGAAATGTTAAGAGTTTTGCTGAGTGAAATGAGAGAAATTCATCAAATATGTAGATTATTAGAAAATGAAATAAAATAGTGAAACATTAATTACTAATTACTGAACATAAATATATCTACTTTGGGCTTGCTTCTTACAGAGAAATGAAAAACATTTGAGCCTATTAGTATATATACCTTGTGCCCCATTAAAAGATGATACTATAAGGAAGTACGTATATCTAAAAATTGTGATATGTATTAAAAACTTTGCCAATCAAAAGGCTGCTGGTATAACAGTTTACAACTGCTTACTTTTTTCTTCAGTTTTGTTAGAAATTAAGGTTTATAAGAGTTAAGATTCTAATACATGTGATTAAAACTATTAGAAATAAAAAGGGAATCTATATACAAGATAACTCGGATGTGTCTTTGGGTGAAAAAAAAAAGGTATGAAATAAGGATATCTTTTTGTTAAGAGAAAAGAAACTAAATTTGTCCTAAAGTAAAAGTGGTTATTTCAAAAATGGGAAAGGGAAGAATAAAGGACAAATTTAAATAGAAAGTATGGAAGAGAGAAGAAGAGAGAATCTTACATGTGTAATCAAGTGGGCTAAAATTGAATGAGTTTATTGGGTTATAAAAAATTAACCTTTAAAATTAGTAGTGTATTTAACATAAAGCTAAAACAATTTTCTTTTAACTGCTAAAAGGACAAAGATTTCCTCTACTGTTGGTCCATTCCTGATACTAAGATGTTGTGAAAGGTTTTCCTTTACTTTTTAAGTAATCTGTCTAAAAAGCAAAGATTTTGTTTCTTACCAAAATAATTTCCTATGGTCTTAAACAGGCCTTTGATTACTTAAGAAAATTGAGCCTTGTCAGTATTAAAAGAGTAAGTTTTGCTTACAACTATGTAACAATTTGAATTTGTCACTGAGATCACTTTGGTTAATTAGATAATCAAATATTGTTTCATAATGGTCTGTGGTCTTCACTTAGTCAAGTGTCCCGATCTTTTGATATTTTTGACAAATTTCTCCAAATTAAATTCTAAATAAAGTCTTTTGAACATGGAACTAACTTTAGGATTTTCAAGAGGGTCCCTGAAACATCTAAAAAGATTTGTTCTGTTTATAAAAAGAGATGTTACACTAATTAGGCTTACTTGATATGTGAAATTATGTGGGAGGCATTATCCAACAAGTGATGCTAAACCTTCTTAGATTATATTTGTGTGAATATAGGTTACTAATGTAAGTATTCTAAGAATTTTACAAAAGTCCTGGAAAACTAATGTGTCCTGGTATAATGTTATCAGTCATAATTCTAGTTACTATCTTAAAATGTTGGATGTCACAGAAATAAGCAAAATTCTTTGTCAAATGTATTAAAATGAACTCAGCAGATCTTTAATCATGGCCACTCTGAATTCTTTTCTCATTTACAGTTTTTTTACTCTGATGCTTTTGTAAAAGTGCTTTATCATTTTTGAGATTCATGGAAAGAACTTTTAGTACAGATTTCTGATAATTTAAGATCATACCATTGAACTGGGTAACAATTTTAAAATTTTCTAATAGAAAAATTGGATTCATGAAACTGCTAACAACAGATCAAGATCAGCAAGAATTAATTACACGGGACTGAATAAATTAATGATGATTGATTATAATTTTTTATGACTTTTTGTTTGAAACATTGCTGGTTCTTTCATGTTTATTTTTCCAGATTTAGGACTTTTTTTTCTCTTAAGCTACATATAACTTTAGAACAAGTATATCTTTGTGAACAAGAATGAAACCAATTTTCTCCTTACCTGATCCTTTCAGAATTTAGAAACTTGTGGTGAGTGAGTACTCTTATTTTTTGTGACAATATATTTATTTGCCTATGTTCAATAAGTATCGGTCTTCTTGCTAACAAGACACAAACAGAAACTGGTTATATTATCAAGGCTTTGACTGGAATGTCATATTTGAAAATATACATAGAATCAGATATGCCAGATAGTTTTAAGGAACTAGATTGACTTTATGAAGCCAATAAAGCCTTTCGGGAGTCAGGGAGGAAAAACCAGCCTGGTAACTTTCTTACACAGTTCCCAACACCCTAACCAGATGAGTAATAAAGATCACTTCCTGGTAGGTGCAGGAATCTCAGAATGTTTTGGGGACCTGGAGAAAAGAGTAATTTACCAAATCTATAGATATTCCAGGGTAAGTCTGATGGCAAGGCCATTGCCTGGCCTCCTGATCTCAAGAGACTTTTTAGAAGCCCTATCTCCTCCTGATTAAAAGTTTCGGTATAGCAGAGTTAAAAGAGCTTGTATGATCAGTCACTATTTTTGCTGCACTTACATAAATGATCAAGTCAAATTTAATGAATTAAAAATTATTTTCCAAAAAAGTAATATTAATTCGGTTATCTTCAGTAGAAATGAGGGTGATTTTAGAGACAAACATTATGTTTCAGTAAAAATTATAATACACACTTGTGGGTATCAGATTCTAGTTGTTAACTGTCCTTGAGGTTTTATTATTTACTTATAAACTGGACTGGATCCTAAATTCATCTAGTTTCCTTATCTGACTGTAAATCTCTAAATTAACATTTCCAATTTTCTCCCTTTGATGTGGAATCATTGAGAACTAAAGCTGCCCCTTTTCTTGAAGCCCTGCAAACTGGAGCTAGCCAATTTGGTAGAAGTTTCAGAAAAATCACCACAATAGCTTATATGTGGACAGTCTTTGTGCCTGTTGCTCTGTGGCCACTCAGAAAGATCACCAGGAGAATTCAAACCGCAAACAAGGAAAATCTAGCAGATTACCACTGTCTGCTCTCATTCCATCTTAAAATGCTTTGAGTCTGACATCTATAAATCTTCTTGACTGGCAACTCTCAGGATTCAAACACTGGACTTATAATTTGTTCCAACTATTCAATCTTTGTTTTTCTTTTGTTTCCATATAAATGCCTTATGTTAACTGCTTGATAATATAAACCTAATTTTGGGAGCCCACCTGCAAGGCCATCTCCCAAAATAAGACACAAAATGTTTCATTGTGCTGACCTATTCTTCAGACCAAAAGTAGTTTATAGGATATGGAGCAATCTACCAATTTAGCTTCTGGATTATGAAACTTCTTATTTCAGGGGCACCTGGGTAGCTCAGTCGGTTAAGCATCTGACTTCAGCTCAGGTCATGATCTCACAGTTTGTGAGTTCAAGCCCTGCATCAGGCTCTGTGCTAACAGAGCCTGGAGCCTGCCTCAGATTCTGTGTCTCCCTCTCTCTCTGCCCTCCCCTCACTCACATTCTGTTTCTCTTTCTCAAAAACAAACAAACAAACAAACAAACAAACAAAAATTTGAAACTTCTTATTTCAAGTTTTAAAGGTGGGACCAAAAGGAACCAACTTTTTTCATCCCAATATATGTCTCCTTGGCAAAATGATTATTTAGACTCATTATTTTTAAGGCACTACAGATTAAGAAAAAGCTCTTTACCTACCCCCTCAACTGTCTAAATTTATATTGGAAAGAGGGACCTTCCCAGGAAGAGGGCTATTACCAGAGATAATAGGTCAAACTTTGTTTCCAATTCATCCCCTCTTGTCTTCCTGCAAATGGCTTTTTCCCCTGTTTGTATCCCTAGACTCCTACCCCTTCCTTTAGCTCAGGATGTTATAGAGGTTTCAATTACCTGAATCTGCATTTTGGGCCTCATATTTTTATAGAGTTCTTGTACATACAAATTTGTTTTACTTCTATTAATCTGTTTTATTTCAATTTAATTTCACCAGCCAAAGGATCTAGAAAGGAAGAAGGAAATTTTTTTCTGCCCCTTCAAATCAAATAGGATCAAATTTTTAAAATGTAAAAAACGTTCCAAGTCTAATTTGCAGTTAAAGTCTATAACTAATAGAACTTTGAGATTCTCATTAAAGACCTTTCATTCCAAATTGGGGAAGGCTAAAACTATATCTTAATAATCTTATGAATTAATGAGGATTACAATGAATTCCTAAAACAAAGATTGACAAAATTGACTTTTTTTTTCTTTGAACAGCTTTCACTCAAAAACATTCTCTTCAGTCCTCCATCAAGTAGAGGCAATGCCCCAGTACTAATTTAAAGAAAATTCCACATAACATTGATATGCAAATTCTGATTGCTTCAGCTCAAATGCTCTTAATTTGCATAAGCTAATTTAAAATGGGCTGTTAACTCTACTTTGAGCTTGAAAATCTGAAAACCCAAAGATGTCAATTGTAGAAGTTAATTGAGAAGTTTAGAAAATTTCCACCAAGTCTAGAAAACATCCTGTTGCCTAGCCACTGATTAACCAAATACTTCCACTGGTGAGATGTTTAGAACAACAGGCTAAGCACTTGAAAGAAAAACACTCAATAAATTAGAATGATTGCAATTTCCTTTTATGCCCACAATTATTCTTTTTAGCTAAATAATCATTCCTTTTATTATATTGTAAGGTCACCAATAATCAATAAGTCCATATGGAGAAAATATTAAATAATGGTTCAAAAATCACAGTACCAACCAGTTGTGTAATCAATTGGAGAGGTCAAATCTATTTTAATGCTAAATAATTTACACTGTTTGGTTTTCTTTATTTAGCATTCTGGGACATACCGTATGTTTATGGGAGCATAATTAATAGTTGTGTTATTTTATCCAGCTAAAAACTCCTTTTCTCTTCTGCATAAAAATATGTTTTCCATTTTGTCTATTGCACTGAAAACTTATTTATGCTTATTTTTATTATTATTTTTGATCTGGGTTATATGTCGTAAGTACAGAAATGCTTATGTGAACAGACATGCTTTCTTTGGCTTTGGAATTTCAAACTAAAGGAGGGTGAGAAAACACAGGAGTAAAAGCTGTTTCATGTCCATCACAGCACATTTATATACACTTTGATTAAGAGAGACCTGTCCAGGGAACATAGTAACATATCCCAATGTGAAATATGCACCCATAACCTACATCCATTTCTTTTTTTTTTTTTTTTTTAATATTTATTTTTGAGAGAGAGAGACAGAGCATGAGCATGGGAGGGGCAGAGAGAGAGGGAGACACAGAATCTGAAACATGCTCCAGGCTCTGAGCTGTCAGCATAGAGCCTGATGTGGAACCATGGCTGAGCCATCCAGGTGCCCCACCTATACCCATTTCCAAAAATGACTGAAGGCAGCTTATACTATAAATGGCACAGGTGCAATAAACCAATGACCTTAAACATGCATTGAAATTGTCACTAAGCAAGACTCCCACTAACCCTGTTTCCTTTTCACAGGAAGGTTAACTTTATCTTTTAGAAGCAAAAAACAGGAAGAACTCCTACTGGTCTAGACCAGTTTGAGCTTGAACACCAACTCACACCTGCACAGATGGACAATGGAGTGTCCCATAGCTGCCTCTGCCTCATTATAATGCTAAAAATCTCTGTCCAATTAGGAGCACAAACCTCATTAACATAACATAGGATGCATGTATTAGACATGTTTCCTGAATACACATAGGCAACTTTATGCCCCCCCCACCTATGACGACAAAAGTCCCTTTTCTGAATATTCATCCTGACCCTAAATATAAGGAACCCACTCGCTCCTGCTCAGAGAATTACAGCTTTGGACATTATTCCCCATGATCTCTTTATTTGCTGCAAATAAATTTTCTTTTTTGTGACAACTGTACCTAGTATAGTCTTTACCTGTGACTTACCAGGGAATTAACTCACCTTAGTGTAGTTACAAAATTGCTTATAACCATCATCAATAAATAAATCAAATTAAAAATACTTATTATTGCTTCCCCCTATTAGGCAAAGATTGAAAGACATAGAGTTATAGAGACAGAGACAGAGAGAGAAATAGAGACAGATTAATCTTTGTTTCCCAGAGCTTGACATGGCATTGGATACACTGTAGACTTGAAGAGGTTCAGGATAAGCTTTCCCAAAATGTGCCAGTTTGGCATGTGGATTATTTTGAGCTGAAAACAATCAAGGCCCAAAAAACTCAGGAAGAGTTTTCTACCTCCCCCTTAAATGCTTCTGAGAATTTAAGTAGAGGGCCTGGTCCAGGAAGGGCACTGTCACCAGCGATAACTACAAATAGTATGGGCTAAGTAGCAATAATACAATGAGTATGGGTTAGGGGGTGGTAAGCTGCAGAAAGCTGAGAAGCTCATATTTGTTCAAATTCCACTCTGTGTCCCATTGTGTCTGCCTGGCATGACAAACATTTGTTAACCAAACATTTACTCTTCCCATCTACCTGTGAATGGTCTCTCTTCCCTTTGAAACCCCAGACTCCTAACCCCTTCTCCTTAGTGCAGGATGGCACATAAGCCTCAATTGTCTGACTGCTTTAAAGCCTCTCATGTCTTTGTGGGACTCCTGTACATAGACAATTAAATTTGTTTTTCTCCTGTTAATCTGTTGTAGGTCAATTTAATTAATAAACCAGCCAAAAGAACCTAGAAGGGTAAGGTAAAATGTTTTCCTCCCCCCACAGACTCTTCATAAATATTTATAGAAATAGATAGGGCTTGAATATAGGATAGAATATGAAGAACAAACAAAACAGAGGAAGAAGCTAGACAGAAAAGGAATTGGGGGGAGGCGCATACAAGGTCTAATA
The DNA here is from genome assembly GCF_027475565.1 of Acinonyx jubatus. Lineage (NCBI taxonomy): Eukaryota > Metazoa > Chordata > Mammalia > Carnivora > Felidae > Acinonyx > Acinonyx jubatus. Next base: position 152,259,650 of record NC_069382.1, read on the forward strand.
ATATATTTATGCCCTTTGTATAACAAAGACAAGTGACACAAGCCTTCCACAGATTAAAAGGAAAATATGATTCAGTTCGGTAGTACTACCCTGTGATGCAAAGTTTAGTAATCTTTTAAGGATTTCCTTTTTTGTTGGTTTGCCTTTGCGTTTTTTTTAATAAAAAATACTTTTAAATTACAAGGTCTGAATCAAATATTTGTAACTAGTTACCTAAACTACAGATTAGAAAGTTAAGAAAGCAATTGGTAATATATTCTGAGAGACAAGATTATAATGAATGATACTGTAGCAGGTGCATTCAAATTGCATTGAGTTTGGTTAAATGAATTAATGAGTAAGGACGTGTACGAACCTTTTAATGTTACTAAGCTGCTGCTCCTATATTTATTGCATCTATTCCCTAGACAATCATTTATTCTGTATTTCTAATCAATATGTATCATAAACATTTAAAATAATTATCCCCAAAATTCATGGTGTTAAATAATTTAATCCATCTAACAAAAATGGTGGTTTCGTTTCTCCCTTAGTGGGTTGGCAATATTCCAGAATATTGCACCCCAAATATGTCTCTTTGGCATAATGGCTATTTTGAGCAGATTATTTTGAGAAATAGAAGATATGGAGGAAGCTCTGAAAGCAGAGAAGTTCCTCTTTTGTAAGGGATATTTACATTAATGAAGAAAATCTTCATTTACCAGGAATAGATGGATGATTAAATAACAAGAGAATCTTATCAAAGCACTAACTTAAATCTGCATAACAAAATTTACCTTTGTTTATCTTGCTTTTGTTGGTAAGCTCCCATAGTTGACCTCCTACATGTTTATTTTGTATTTAGCTGGGAATGGTATTTTAGGTGGTGGCTTAGGCCACAATGAGTTGTTCCTGTTTCCCTGTGTATCTCCCATGTGTAAATGAGATGTATATGTTAATAAACTTCTTTTTGTCATTCTCTTGTTAATCTGCCTTTTATTACAGGAGGCCTCAGCCAATCACTCAGAAGGGTAGAGGGAAAATTATTCTTCCACCTGTGCATCTATATGTATGATTAGATTAATTTTACAGTTACATAATAACATATTATATAATATGTGGGTGTGTAAATATATATACCTGTATAAGTGCATATACAATGTGTATACAGTGTATATACAAAGTGTATAAACAATGCATACACAATATGTAGTTCCATGTAGTATCTCTATAAATTCAGCATTTTCAGAATATTACAAACTATTTTCTTTCTGTGATGGCCAACATAGGTTTTAAAAAATCATGTTCTCATGTTTTAGTTACTCCTCATCATTGTTTCTTTCAGTGATTCCTTGCAGTAATCCAGGCATGAGTATATTTGTTTGACATGAATATATACTATAAATGCACTCACAGACTGCATACATGCTAACCCTACCTCATATGAATACAGTGCTGTGGCCTTCCTCAGTTACCAAGTCCTTCAGTCTCCTCTAGAATTATAACTCTTATTTTTGATATATGATAAAAGCAAAATAAGGAAAAATAACCAAAATACTTAACATTAAGATGTCCATAGTGTCCATATGAACACCAATTTTGAAGAATGACTGCATAGCTACACTTGTGTCAAGGCCTTGTGCTGGAGAAATAGCCTCAGAATCCTTAGTTTAATCTAGAAGGATTATGCACAGTGACCCAGTGACCCTTGGATCAAGTGTTTAGCAACAACCTACTAACAGATGAGATCCTAATAGAAAAGGACAGCATTGCTAGAATGTGATAAATATCTTCAAAGTGAAAATTTACAAGTGCCTAGTCACTCTCACACACAAGCTGACAAGAGAACTGAAAATCTTGTGACTAGTTCAATTTATAATGTAAATAGTGAAATATTTAGGAATTACCTGGATTTATTGCGTCATTATTTAACAGGGCAACTACTTAGTTGGCCAGCTCCCAAGATTAATGGCCCATAAATTAATAAATATATCATGGCTCTAAAACTAAGCATTAGCCAACCTCTCAAAATCAATTAGCCTTACAAGTAGGAATACATCTGGAATCAAATTTATATTCCTTCCTTTGTTATCCCTTGACTACTGCAAGTATCACTGATTTACCACTCACCATAGCAAAGTATCTAAAAAATGTTGTCTGTTGCTCCATAAAATGAATCAACAAAGATTATATGACAGTGAAATAATCTGTATTCCCATAATATTTTATTGTTACATCCAAATAGAACACATACACATGCATGCATACATCTCTGAATTACTACAAGTAATTACAAGCAAGGCATGCCTCTTTCTAAGAAACTACACAAATTTAAAAATTATCTTTTCTAAGAGAGGTGAATTATTTTAATTTATCACGGTGATTCTGTCATTATGAACAGTAGTCTTTTTTAGCACGTGCCAATTAGTCCTCTCATCCTAAAAACCACAAAAGGAAAACAGTCTACTTCCATGAATCTACTTAACTTTCTAGACCTCAACTGAATCCCAAAGTACAATTATTTTGATCAAAAATATTGTCTGCAAAAATGAAGATACTGTATGAAGAAAATGAAGCAAACATATCTCATGTACTTAAAGCCCAGGAAGAGTTTCCTGTGTAGTTGATTTCTTCCACAACAAATATATACAGTTTCTACAGCCCAAAACAGAATAACCCTTCAAATGGTTTATTTCATGGTGTTGCTGTTTTGCCAGAAAGGTAAATACTTTTATTTCTTCCCATACCGTTTTGATATGATGAAATTATACCCTACAATTATTCTCAAGTCAAAACAATATTAGATTTGTCACAGATTGCCATATTTGAGTATTTTACATGTAATTTAAAAACCAAACGGCAATCTTTAAATGTAAACTTCTATGATAAAAAAGAGGGGAAAAAAAACACAGAGAACTGCATTTAAACATAAAAATTTATGGCTAAGTTTAAGTTTGCATCACTATATTGCTGGAAGAAAATATTGGCCAACTTCTTCAATAGCCACATTATTTATTAACAATCAGATTCAGGATCTATCTAGTTTTAATTATTCTGATTAGTTAAAAATATTTCCTAGTGTTTAACAAATGCTAGATATTGTTTAAGATCGTGTGAAAGCAGCAGTTACTAAGTCAGACAACACATGTGGTCTCTTACCTTTCATGGTCTCTTACAAATCCCATGGTCTCTTACACCCAAGAGGAGCAGGGTAAAATTTGGGAGGAAGATAACAAATAGCAACAATAAATACTACTACTACTACTACTACGATCTAGTCTTCTGCAGTGAATTAAAATAGAATGATGCAATAGACTATCTTGCTTTTTTGCCAGAGAAGGTCTCTAGAAAAGTAACAAACTGAGGATTGCAGAGGAAATACCCATGCAAAAATAACCAGGAAGAACAACCTAGGCAGAGGGCATATCTAATGGAAAGGTCCAAAGTGAGAGTAAAGTCTGCTGAAAACAGAAAAAGCAAAAAACCAAGAACAGCATAGCCAGTTTAAAGGGTAAGAGCAGTACAGCAATGTGCTGATAAATGTTTAACAACTGCTTTCTAGTAATATACATGTGTGTATATAAAAACATACCTTAAGTATGTTACTGATACAAAAGATGCCCAGCACATACAATGGAGTTTTACTCAGCATTCAAAAAGAATGAAATCTTGCCATTTGCAACTACGTGGATGGAACTGGAGGGTATTATGCTAAGTGAAATTAGTCAGAGAAAGACAAGTATCATATGACTTCACTCATATGAGGACTTTACGAGACAAAACAGATGAACATAAGGGAAGGGAAACAAAAATAATATAAAAACAGGGAGGGGGACAAAACAGAAGAGACTCATAAATATGGAGAACAAACTGAGGGTTGCTGGAGGAGGGTGTGGGAGGGGGATGGGCTAAATGGGTAAGGGGCATTAAGGAATCTACTCCTGAAATCATTGTTGCACTATATGCTAACTTATTTGGATGTAAATTTTAAAAAATAAAATAAAAATGTAACTGGCTAGGCACAACCCACTGTGAAGTTTACTCTGCATTAATAAAGTTTTCTCCAACGATGTCTTCTGTTTAGACAATCATCAAAACAGTAAGTAAAGCCTGATGTATAATGTTTACCAATATCAATGATATAAATATTCCCTGTAGAGTTAATTCCAAGCTACCAACATGGCTTCACTGTATATGAAGTTGGAAAGAGTTATACAGGAGCAAATAATTATACAGTATTTCCATCATACACATTTAACATAATGAATAAACACACACACATACACACACAAAACAAGAGCACAGATAACAGGAAAAGGTGGTAAAATGATTAGAAAGTAATGAGCTCTGAGAATGTATTTCATTTGCTTGTAATGCAGTTTACTTAATTGTAGGATTATATACTATTTGTAAAAGTTGGTTTTAACAACTGTATGCCAAATATCTGCAAATTTAACAAGTGGTTCTCACAGTTCATTGCTAGCTGACTCCTGCACTTAGTGTGGATATAGTGATATAAACGAGGCTGCAGACATAAACAGGGACATAGCTGCTAAGGGCTTTATAAGCCAATGCAGGGAATTTTTATTTCATTGAAAGAATTAAAAAAAAAAATCATGGGAAAGGTTGAAATCAAGAGAGAGGTATGACTTATTGTCTTTGAAAATGTTCCCTTTCAGTGGTCTGGAGAATTGATTTCAAGCATCTGCGAATAGGAAGGGAGGACCCAGAAAGATAGAAGTCACTGTGAAAGTCTAAGGGAGAGATAATGAGGGCTTCAAAAAGAAGATACTCCTTGCAATGATGTTTTGATGGTAGATTGACAGGACTTATTGATGAGGGATTGAAGTGCAGCACCTCTGATTTTAGACCAGATTAAGAAGACCCACATATCGCATTCATAGAAACTCATTTCTACTCCTTTTTAGGTCATAAGAAAGATTTCTGAAAGCTCGGTATCCAAGGATAATGAAAGAGAGAGACCCAAGCACTGAACTGACCACAGAGCACAAGAAGAGAGTGTGAGACTAGCTGGTGAGGTGGGGGGAAGGGTGGAAGGCAAGCATGGATTAAAAATCCATAGATGGTACAGAAAATCAGAGGATGGTGTGGCTGCTTTTGTTTAAAGTCATCAATCTGCCATCACCTGGAGTCAATGTCTGAGCACAGTTCCCTCTCTCCCCACACTCTGCTTAGAAAAGCCTAGAACTGCCTGGAAATCCTGAGTTGGAAAAATGAGATATGGAGAAGAGGCCATGCCCACCCTTTTCTCCTTAGAGTTTGATTTTGTTAGTCCTGCCTCAGGGTGGATTTTCCTCCCAAGCAGAGCAGAACTACCTTCAGGTTTATCAAGGTGGGCCCCAGGAGGGAAAAACTCCTTTAGCCTCCAGATTGAAGGATGATAACCTGAGAAATCACAGTGACAGCCTGATTTATAACTTTTAACTATGACATATGAGATGCAGGATTCCATTTAAACTGTTCCAGTCCCCACAAATGTTAAAGGCAATGTGGAAAGGAAAAAGGGAAAGGAAATAGAAAAATCTATGATTTCTCAATTTTTAAAATTGAACATTGGTAGGATTCCCTTATGAACTTCACACAATCAATCTCAATTCAACAAATTTCCAGTCAAAATCCAATCATCAATTTTGGGAAGAATCTGACAATCTGTTTTCAAATATTTTAAGCCAATTGTGAAAAAGAACAGTAAAAAGAAGGAACTTGTTCCTGCAGGTGTTAAGCAATATTCCGAAGTCATAGCGATATACTGGATTAGCTACAGGTTAATGAACCAGTGAGACAGAACAAAAAGGCTATTAGTTTATGGGAATTTGTCATATAGGAGGAACATCACAAACCACTAGAGACAGCTTACATTATTTGACAATGTGTACTGCAAAAAAATGACTCACTTCATCTAAAAAGTGCTGTATTTCTAACTCATAAAAAATTCGAGTTAATTCATTTGAATTCTAAGTGCAATTCGAAGAGTGAAAGGTAAACTATGATATTGGGTGAGGAATGGTTTCTGAAACACCTGCAAATCGCAAATTAACAGGGGAAAATGAAATGTTCTGACTATACCTCATTGAAAAATTTCTGTCCAAACATACGTAAAGAGCAAGAGAGAGGAAGAAGATATTTAAACAACTGAAAATGGCAAAGGCTTACTGTGGAGGCAGGGACTATAAAGAGTCATTTTACAGAAGAAACTATCCAAATATTTAATTAGTAGTACTGAAGGAGTATAATCCATCTCAAAAGCAATCCGAAAAAATGCAAACTAAAACAATGAGATACTACTTCATGTCTATCAGGTAGACAAAAATCAGAAAGCTGGCTTCTACCATGAAGCTTCAGAAAGGAAAAGAAAGCTCTCCAGACCTGTTTGTTCAAGTGAAAACTGTTGCCTTGATTCTGAAGAGCAATCTATCAGGGTTTAGTGAAGTTACCTACTTGTGTAAACTTTTATCTCTCCCTTAACTGCCTAAAAGAATTTAGATAGACCTGGCCCAGAAGAAGAGATATTACCAGAGATAACTTTTTTTATCGGAAAGACTTATCTGCCTGTCAGGGAAAACATCTGATTACCAAACATCTGCTTTTCTTTATCTTCTTGTGAATTTCCCTCCTCCCCTTTGAAGCCCCAGGCCAATATTCCATCCCTTACCTCAGGATGGCATATAAACCTCAATTGCCTAAATGTCTTTGGGTCTCATAGTTTTAAGGGCCTCCCATACGTATAACTTAAACTTCTTTTTTTCTCCTGTTAATCTTTGTTATGTCAATTTAATTATTAGACCAACCAAAGAAACTAGATGGGAAAAATGGAAACATTTTCCAACCCTTCAACCAGCGGTATGGACAGAGTTCAAGAATGGCTCTGAGTGAAAGAAGGAATAAACAGATAAGATGAATAGCACAATACTATCTAGAAAACATTTATTTTCTTTCTTTCTTTCTTTCTTTCTTTCTTTCTTTCTTTCTTTCTTTCGGTTACATGTATATATAAGTAAACTTTGAAAGCATGACTGGAGGAATATACATGAGATACACTGGACTACAGTGGGGAAGGAAAAAGATCTTGAGAAAGGGAAGATGAAAAATATGTATTATTTTTCTATTGCTGCAGTAACAAATCACCATGTATTAAGAGGCTCACAACAACACAAATTGTATTATCTTACGGTTGTGTAGGTGAGAACAGATGTGATTCTCACTGTGCTCCTTTCTCAGGTCTTTAGGGGAGAAATCTAGCTTCTAAAGGCCCCTTTCTTCATCCTCAAAGCTAGCAAATGCTGCATCTTTGTGCTTCCTTCTCTATCCCTCTATTTTTGCCTCCTACTTCCACTTTTTTTGTTGTTGTTGAAATATAATTAACATACACTGTTAGTTTCGGCTGTACAACATGATTCAACAGTTGTGTGCATTACTTAGTGCTCATGATGGTAGGTATAGTCACTGTGGGTCACCATACAATGCAATTACAATGTTATAAACTATATTCCCTATGCTGTATTTTTCATCTCTGTGACTTAGTTATTTTATAACTTATTTTATAACTGGAAGTTTGCACCTTTTAATACCCTTCATCTGTTTTAACCCTTCCCCCCACACCTCCTCTCTGGTGGTTTGTTCTCTGTATGTAAGAATCTGTTTATTTGTTTGCATCTTTGCTTATTATTATTATTTTTTTTATATTCCACATAAGGGAAATCATATGGTATTTGTCTTTCTCCCTCTGCTTCTTTCATTTAGCATTATACCCAATAGTATAATCTCATTTTTTAAATGAGTAATAGTCCATTGTGTGTGTGTTTGTGTACACGCATCACTCCTTTATCCATTTGTCAATTGTAAGACACTTGGGTTGCTTCCATATCTTGGCTACTGTAAATAATGCTGTGGTAAACACAGGGATGCATATATCATTTCAAATTTGTATTCTTGGTTTTTGGGGGTAAATATCCAGTAGTGGAATTATTGTTTTAATTCCTGAGGTACCTCCATATTGTTTTCCACAGTGGCTGCACCAATTTACATTCCTACCAACAATGCAGGAGTGTTCTCATATCTCCGTATCCTTGTCAACACTTATTATTTCTTATGTTTTTGATTCTAGTCATTCTGACTGGTTTAAGGTGATATCTCACTGTGGTTTTGATTTGCATTTCCTGGTGATGAGTGATGTCAAGTATAGTTTCATGTGTCAGTTGGCCACTACATGTCTTCTTTGGAAAAATGTCTATTCAGATCCTCTGCACATTTTAATCAGATTATTATTGGGTTTCTGTTTTGTTCAGTTATATAAGTTATTCATAAATTTTGGGTATTAATCCCTTATTAAATATATTATTTGCCAGTATCTTTTCCCATTCAGTAGGCTGCCTTTTTATTGTGTTAATGGCTTCCTTCACTGTGTAAAAGATTTTTATTTTGGGGTAGTCTCAACAGTTTATTTTTGCTTTTGTTTCTCTTGCCTGAGGAGACATACCTATAAAAACGCAAATGTTACATCTTTGTGCCTTTCTTCCATTTCCCTCTGATTCCTTTTACCTCCTAACTTCCACTTTCAAGGATCCTTAAGATTCTGTTAAACTGATTTGTATAATCCAGAATACTCTTTCTACCTCTAGGTTCTTAACTTAATCACACCTGCAAAGTCCTTTTTGCCAAGTAAGGTAAAATATTCACAGGTTCCAAGGGTTAGAATACAGACATCTTTAGGTGACCATTATTCTGCCTACCATAGGGAAAGATAAAAAATAGTAAAAATAAAGACTGAACAAATTAGGAAGAGTGATGATAATAAGTATGACACCCAAAGAAGAATGAACGAAACAAAATTCAGTGTGCTTGAGGTCGTAAAACAGAAGAAGTAGCAAAAAGGGAAGGAGGGAATGGGGAATTGTCAGCTGTCTCAAATGATGCTGAGAAGTGAATTAAGATAAGGATAGAGGAAACCATCAATGGATCTGGCAAAATGAAAACATTTAGTGAACTTAATAAAAGCAGTCTGAGGGTCGTGGGAGCAAACAATGCAGGTTCAAGTGGACTGAGGAGAGAACTTGAGATAAGGAAATGATTAGAAAACACAATGTCACATCTATAATATGTGTTTTTATTACCCAAAAATCTCCTAGTTAAAATGAAATGACACACACACACACAAAATAGCACCAAAGTAAATTATTCTATCTTTTAATGGAATATTATGCAAATGCAATTATTGTAAACACTTTCTAAGAGTATGTTTTCAAAATTTTGGTTGAAAAAAGGAAAGGTAAACATTATAGTATAATCACAATTGAATGAAAATAAGTGGATGCACAGATAAAAGGATAGAAAATATGTAAAAGCCTTCATAGTGGCTGTCTTTAGCAGGCTGATATATGATTTGTTTAAATTTTTCCTGTTTTCCAATATTCTCTCATGAAGATAAATGTTTTCACTTTCCAGAAATAATGGAAATTCTTAGACATACTAAGATTCCTCAAAACTGTTTTTGTTTGAACTAAAAAAGAAAATGTAAATATCTGACTTCAAAATGTATATATGTACACAATAAATAAATTGTAAAACTGGATTAGAAATGCAACTAGGATTCATAACTGGGTCAGCCCATTACCTACAGAGAAGTTAATTAAAACTCCTGGGCTATAATTTCCTCATTTGTAAATAAGTGGATGGGAAATATCTGAAATGTTGTAACTTAAACATTATGAGAGTATTCAGATTCAAATATTATTTTCATGTAGTCATCTTTATTTATATAAAAGTCTGTATAATTTACTTCTATCAAAAATTATCAGAGGTGCCCGGCTCAGTTGGTGGAAAATGCGACTCTTGATCTCAGGGTTGTAAGTTTGAGCTCCTGTTGGGTGTAGATATTGCTTAAAAATAAAATATCGTAAAAAAATAAAAACTATCAGAAAAAAAACCAAAAAACAAAAAGAAAGTGAACTCTCTTGGACCATTTCTAGTTATCAAGGTTTGTCAAAGTTTGGATGAATTTGCTACAACCCCATAGGACCATGTCAACAAATACAGTCACAGGTATGGATAGACCAAAACATTTAACGTGGTTTCAGAAATTCAACCACTTCTGCTACTGAAATACTGGTGTATATATATCTGAGGCTCAACCCATCCATGTGCCTGGTTGGTTGTCTTTCTTTACAGGTTGTCTGTTTTGATAAGAGAGAAAGGAAGGCCACACTTGTAGCCACAAAGGAATTTTGGATAATCATCTAGTTCTTTTTTGCAGACAGTTCTCTCTGGAAATGTACAGAAGCATGGCTCTCCAGGTAATCCAGCTGAATGGCACTCACATTTCATACCGTCTGGCTTTGCAATGACAGTTTTCCCATCATAATGACTTTGGAAGCTTAGCTATGAGATAGGAGCAAATCAACTTTAAGAGTAGAAGAATATCAGTAATTCATTTCCAATCCTTTCTCTGTTTATATTTCCTGAGACACATCAGCCTTGAAGGATATAAAAATGGCAGCCTTGTGGGCATGGGATTATAGAAAGAACCATTACAATGTCTGGCTAAAAGAGTAAACTATATGCGATTTGCCCAGCTGTCAGGGGGAAAAAAAAAGCATCTACCAGAAAATAGCATCTGCTGTACCCCTGCCCTCACTAACAGCCAGCTGTTTTCAGTTATTCTCACCTGCTGGCCAGGTTCTCTCAGGATGAACTTTTGCCAGGGGTGAAACAAATAAAGACAGCCAAAACTGAGCAATCAAGCTACTTCAGTCCTTTTTGTGCTGCTGGGGCATGAACTCCTTCTGCCCATCCTGCCCTGGACCTTTGGTTTCCAATGGCTCTCCAGGCTGCCAGCAATTTCTGTGAACTTTAGAATGCCCCTCTTACCCTGCCTCCAATAACAATGTCTTAGTGCTTTCTGCTTATCAAGCCTCTGGGTCATTATCTCCTTGGCTCAGTCCAACTGATCCTAATTAGGTTGTGACTAAAGGTGTGTGGCAGTTCTTGTTTTTGTTTTTCTTCTTCTTTGTGGGAATATTTCCTACATCAAATTTAACCTTTGATAAAAGTCTAGTGAAATTAATGTTTTATATTTTAACTCCTTTTCTATACCCAAGGATGGCCCTTTCTGTCACTAATTGGTTGTAGTAAGCAATGGTAGATTTCCAATAGGCACACATTTAATCTCTTTTTAAAGTGTTCCTTTGAAACATCAACCCATTAAGATCTAATTAATCCTCAAGCACAATAAATTCAACTTGACAACTGTGCTGTAGTCTCAAATCTTGTCCCTCAAGAATCTGCTATATTTAATCCAGTTTTAGGAATGTGTTTAGTAATTCTAAAGTCTAAAACATATGAAAATCTTAGGTTGCTTGAAGAAAGTCTATTGTATTCGTCCAGTATTAATGTTTGAAAATGTGGTATAGAAATGAAGATTTTAGACTTGGTGGCACATTGCCTGAGTTCAAATCCTAACTCTGCCATTACTTTGAACAAGCCATTTAATTGCTTTATGCTTCAACATATTTGTTAAAGGAACAGTAATGGTGCCTACCTTATAGGTTGGTTATAAAGATTAAATAAGTTAATCCATGTATGTGCTTTTAAAAAATACCTGGTATGCAGTATATTTTTAATAAATAAGCTATTACTATTGGTGTTGTTCCTATTCATCTGTTTTTTTTTCTTTGCTAAAAGTATCAACAATAGTTTCAAACTCATCATTAATAAATTATTTTTTCAGGAACTTATCAGACACTTGAAGGAAGAGCTATGCTTTAGAAATCATAATATTGGAAAATTCATAAATATGGACTTTTCAAAAATAGAAAATAGATAACCTAACCATCTGCCATTAGACACAGCAAGCAAATAACAGTGTTGTGACAGAGAGGCTAATGCTGGAGAACAAAGGAAGAGCCCTCCAAAATCTATTTAGATTTTATTCAATGGTTCTTTTAGTCACTAAAACTAAAAAGTGAAACTAGGGAAGACAGAATGAAGGTGACAGAGGATGCAAATGGTCTCAGAGAGATTACAATCCCAGTAATTGTAGCTTCCCACGAATTTTACTTATTATCTGAGTCTAAGCTAGTCCCATCATTTCGCAGATGAGAACTCAGAAACACACAGGTCAGAGGTGCTGTCTTGGATTACAAGTTCTGGAAGAAAATGAGTCAGAACCAGCGCCCTTGGCTTATCTCGAGATCCCATTTGCTACCTCATAAAAACTTCATATGTTCGAGATCTTAGATTGAAACTACCAAGGCTGCATGTTCAAAAGTTCATCATCGATGTATTTTACCCACAAGACTCCCCAAAGACGACTAAATTTAACTCTGAGCTTTAATTGGCCTGAAAAGTCCTTATCAATAACAAATGCTATCAACCCTCCTGTAGGTTTGCTTATTCTTTGTTTTACAACAGATGGCTTTTCCCTAATTAAGACTCCTTTCAAAATACAGGGATTATGCACTGCACCTCGAGGAAGCAAATCCCTTTCTCCTAAGAGCCCCATGTTCTTAATATCCAAAGGAACTGAGGCAAAGAAGCTGAACATAATCCAGTCCTCCTTCTCCAGCTGGGCTTTCATTTCATACTTCACTACAGTTTCTCTAATCCCCACTTTCTCTTTGGGTTGCAGTGTATGGCAAGCACACAGCACGTTTAAAATCCCTGCTGATCCGTTGAGATGCTACACAGTGCATGACAGAGTTTGGCAAGCATGTGCATTGAGACCTTTTTTTTTTTAAACATCTAAATAAAACAGAGCCTGTGTTACCATCAGTTTTACTCAGTTTTTGAGGCCACTAAATCTTCTCACTACTCCCAGGGGTGCCCCTTCATATAACAGACATCATCCTAATTGGGATGGGACCAAACAGCTGGATTACAATGAAGCATTACCTATTGGCTGAATTACACACATACGCGCGCGCGCGCGCGCGCGCACACACACACACACACACACACACACACACACACACACACACAGCATCCCACAGAAACAAGACTTACAAATGAGTGCTTGAAGACTCATTTCTCACTCTGACCCCCGGGGTCAATGATGTCAGAGAAACTATTTCTGAAGAGAGCTCTAGAGTGGGAGTGAACAATGAGGACCAACAATAATGAGCAGCTCTTGAAGGTCACAGCTGTTGAGCATCTAATTGTAACTTGAAAAGCTGAGTCCCAAGTTATTAATGATCTTGCTGATAAACTTTTTTTTCCCACTCCAAGTCATGTAAGCTTTTATTCTAACTTCAAAGATAAAGCAAAGAGCTGTCATGGCTATAGAGGCAAGACTTTTCCTGTTTCGATGCAGCTGTGAGTATGTCCTGCCTCACACACTGGGTGGAAACTGGTGACCTTCAGATAAATTGAGGCACATCTTCTGATTCCAAGATCTCTCTTAAGGGAAGAGATCATCAACTCTGCCAAATATTTTGTTTTAGCTTGTTAGCTACTTAGTATTAAAAAACAGACTGAATGGAATAAAATAAGTAATTTACTCAGCCAAAATGATCCTTTTCATATTTTATACACATGTAGCAGAAAACACAACACCTTCATTTGAAACACAGATGCTATATTATATGTATTTTAAGTTGGGTTATGGGAGGTGGAAATAATACTACCACAGGCTAACTAACAAAATTATACTGAAGGATAAAAAGAACTGTCTGCTTTTCTCAGAAATCACTAAAGAAAAGGTCATGCTGACATGAGGAAATATAAGGTGTACCATTAAAAAATTAGGAAACAGGGCACCTGGGTGCCTCAGTCAGTTAAGTGTCCAACTCTGGCTCAGGTCACGATTTCACGGTTGGTGAGTTTGAGCCCTGCATTAGGCTCTCTGCTGTCAGCACAGAGCCTGCTTCGGATCCTCTGTCCTCTGTTCACACACTCTCTCCCTCAAAAATAAATTAATATTTAAAAAAATTAGAAAACTCATCACACATGAGACTTCCATTCCAGAAAGCATCCCATATCCTTCAACAAGGATTTAAATTGGGGTTGCTCTCTTTTCTGCTTCATTTAATCTATTGGTTTATAATTTCTTCCCAAGTAGGGGTTAAATCTCCAGATTTCTCTGATTTATCTAAACAGAGTCATTTATTTATACACGGTACATTCACAGTAAATGCTTGCTGAATGAAGGAAATGAAATGGTTTAATTATAATGTCTTTCCAACTGGAGGGTTGTTCATTGCTCTCACCACAGCAAGCCACTAAGGTTTTTGAATGAACCCCTGAGGCTGTCACAGAATGATGCAAGGCACTCACCTGTCCTCCCCACCTCCCCCAACTCCCCAGCAGCCCTAAGGGAATTAGTGAGCAGCTTCACCAAGCCCAGAAGCAAACAACCGAAATCTGGACTGCAGCCTGTTAGTACAATGTTAAGTTAGACTAGGAGCAAAACTTGTCTCCTGTAGGGGAAGGATGAGAGCAAAGCATCTAATTATTTTACTGAGATTCAGGTTTGTGAAAGAACATGTATGCAAATATACATTCTCATTTTCTTTTCTTTTCTTATTCTTTGCTTAAGAGACTCTCAGTGATATGCCATACAAACATGACAATATTTTATCAGCTATTCCTTGCTTTCATAGGTGGTGGTCTACAGATCACAAATATTTTGCTATTTGCATTTAAATTAATATACCATTAAAGAACTATTTATCCAGTGAATATCATGAGCCACAGATGATATTAAGAACCCTAGCAAATACATCATAAATAAAACACAGTTCTGTATCTCAATTATTTTATTTTTAAAATTTATTTTAATGTTTATTTATGAGAAAGAGCATAAGCTGGGGAGGAGGGTCAGAGAGAGGGAGGCACAGAATCCAAAGCAGGCTCCACACTCTGAGCTGATGTGAGGCTCGAACCCACGAACCGTGAGATCACAACCTGAGCCAAAGTTGAACGCTTAACCAACTAAGCCATCCAGGCACCCCTATTTCAAGAATTTTATAATCAAGTAGGAGGAAAAGGTGCATATACACACAACTATAATACGACAGTGTGATGAGTTCCCTAACACATTTAAGTGCCAAGCGTTGCCATCTACACTTATACTAATTCCTAGAAACTGCCAATAATGCACAGATCAATATACTGCCATCATTCTTCCTTCTCCATACACCTACAAAATGAGGAAGTTTCTGCCAAACTCAAGTCATTTAATCATCCATCAAATCTCTTGATATTTTCACATTACCACAGCAGGCTGGTAGTACCATTTTTTTCAGTAGTATCAGATCACCTAAGCAGGGATGCAGGAAAACTTGAATAATGAATGGGGAGACCCCCATTCACTTCAAACTAGAATAACAACGTACGTGCAGAATTCCAAAAGGCAAATCTCCCCCCAGTGTCTGTTCACCAAACTTAGATAAAATTCCATGTTAAGTCATGGAATTTTCTAGCTATGACAAAAACTGAAAAAAAAAAGTGTTGTATTAAAATGAAACAATTCATATATCTATATAATCTGAGATTTTTTTTTTGAAGAGGGAGCAAACCCAGTTACTATACGGTATTTTTAGTGTGAACCTTGAAAGACCCAGGGAACAACAAACCAGCAAAAAGAGTCAGAAATGCTATCCAAATTCTCTTCACCTCCCTTCTACATCTATACTAACCCTTCTGGGACAATTCACACATTTATTTGATTTTTCTCTCTGTAGGTGATATCCAAATCTGTTGCTAAAGATCTGATCTACTTTAATTCCCATTATTCTCAAAATTCCTATAGAACTGGCTCATGAACGCATGGAAATTTTTCAAATTGGAAAGTAAAATCATTACTTTCTTCAGAAACCAGTATTCCTTGCCAACTATTTAATTCAATGTACAGATAAGGAATATATAAGCATATGTTGAACTCACAGCCATAAAATATTTTTAAAACCACATAATGATTTCAAAGCCTTTTATTTAATATACTCCATTTTTAAAGAAATAATGAAAGTGCTTTTAGTTTTTCAACTTCAAAGTCTATGGTCAGAGTGTCTCAAATATTTTGCCCCAAGTATAAATTAAAAGTGTAATTTTGCACATTTCAAAGTAGTTAATGCATGCATTTATATTCAAATTGCATTTAGATCCATTTTTAATTGGAAAAATGGACTTGTCTTCAGGGTTGTAGTCCTACAAATAGACTCAAGAAGTAAAAGCTTTATTTTTCTTTTCCATAAGCATCCAGGAATTTTAGATTTGGCAAGGACTTTACAAATAATAGCCAACCTGCAAATTTTATAGACGGGGTATTATATAATTTACCTCAATTTACATAGTTCTACAAAGTAGCAGATGGTAGATTAATACTAAGGTGACTATATACATTATCACTCAAATAAGGATACTTTGGAAAATGAAAGTGGACACTCCTAGGGATTCCTGCAGGACAACACGTTACTCTGGGAAAACCAGGGCATATGGTCATCCTCACTATAACACACACAATGTGTATTTGCTGTTTTAATTGAAAATAGTCAATCTGCCATAGAGGCAAGAAGCAAACAGTACAGATAAAAGTTATTTCTTACATAAACATAATATATAGGCAAGTAATTTGGGAGACATTGGCAGAATTCACAAAATGTATTGAGAATAGACAGTAATATAGAATTAATGGAATGTGGGTCTATTAAACTTCAATAACAAGAATGGAACAAATAAGTGTTACTAGAATGGGATGTGAAGGCCATAAAACTAAAATATTCATAAACCCCAGATCACATCACCTCTACATTAACAGGATACTCAAGCGGATGTGGAAACAGCCACAGGTGTGGCAAGGGAAGGCCTCCTGTCCCCTCCCCAGCAGCTGGGAAAGGAGAGAGGCCCAGGTGCCCTGGCCCTGGGTTGGTCCAGCCATTGTGGCCCCTGGGGTTGGTGGGCTGAGGGCTGAGGGTAGAGCCCCTGGGAGGGTGGGGCAAGCTCCTAGGTGGGGTTCGAGATCCTTCGTAAAAAACCACGAAGCTTGATACCCATGAAGCCCAGCCCCGCGGGGTGGGAGGGGGTATGGTGGCGCAGAGCCCAGAAGGGGGACCCGGCCTGGCCTGGCCCATGAGGGGAAGTAATGGAGAGATGCTGCCTGTGGGGGAGGAGGTGGGGACGAAGCGTCGGACCAGGAGGGAGGAGGACGTCCAGGTGGGGGCGCAGGGCAGAGAGGCACGGCCCCCAGCCCAGCCCAGGCGCATTTGCATGGGGTCAGGAAGGTAAAACAAAACAAAACAAAATTCTTCCCTTGAGGACATCCATTATGGCCTCTCTCCAACCCTGTGTGTTCTCTGCTTGAGAAACTGATAGAAGCTACAGCAGCATAAAACACTGAATGGTGAGCTACAGGGTGGTCAGGTATGCAAGTACTTGCACCTCTCCAACAAGATAAGCCAGTGTTCCCTCCAGGCACCTGAAACTATTGAGCTTCCTTCTTTATCTGGTCTTTGTAACCACAACATCAGGAGAAATAGCTGATGACATGGATACTGCAACACTGTATAAAACACAATTAATGTGTGATGCTTCAGTCAATCCCATGGAACCCTATACTAACTGTGTACACCAACTCTATAGCTTTGTCCTTGGCTTCCCACTACAGAATGAATGAACCACATGGTTCCAGAATCTTGTCATCTTCTTGGTCTGTGAGCCTTTAAGTTCCATGCCCTCTGTTCCCTGGTAGTTTACGACCAGGTTATCATTTATTGATATAAATTCCCATACAACAGAACATATCTCCAAAATCTCATTAATTTATTTACTCATTCAACAAACATGAGTGCCTTTCACAGATCATGCTCGATTTTGAGTGCTTGGGATATAAAGGTGAAAGTACACAGCCTCTGTTATTAAACAGGGTCCAAGGAGGAAAACAGGAGTCAACAGACAAGGTACGATAGTGTTGTCATACCATGGCCTCCAGGGATCAAGGAAAGCTTCCCAGAGGAAGTGACACCAGACAATACAGAACAGAATGAAAGAGAAGAAGGGAAAAATAGGCTCATGGACATATTACTTACTGACGCCATAACATTTTCTAGGTGATGCAGATTAACTATTTAATACAACACACAATGAGTTATTGTTGTTATTATTCCTAATTGAAAAGTAAGAGAAGCTTGGAGAGGTTAGACATCTAGCAAGTAGAGGAGTCCAGATTGAATGCCAGGAATTCTGGCCCAAGAAACTATCCTCTTTATCACTAAATGACACTCTTATCCCGAATGCTATGAAGTAAAATATGACTAGTTAGAAAGGCAAGAGAGGAAGAGAAAGACATGGCAATGAGACAACCCAAACCAACAAGAGTTAGACGTGCCATGGGTATGAGGAAGAACTGTAAGAGATTAAGCTGTTCAATTAGGCAGGGCCCAGAAAAATGAGATTACTGAAGCTCTTACAAAATCCCTATGTTGTCCCCTGTCACGTCGCCTCCCAACTCAAAGTCTCCATCACAATCTTAAATGGGAAAACAAGTAAATACCTTATACAGCATGAAAAACAAAAACAAAACAAGGCTTGACATTTTCAATTAATAATAACTTTCTTTAGATTTATGGCAATATCTCATAAAAACTCTACATTGTCTAACTACAACACAACACAAATAAAGGTTTTAACAGAATGTATATATAATCTAGAGTTCTATCCATGGGTTACCTAACCATTTCAACTTCGCTTAAATTTCACACATGTAATAATTATATGTAAGCTTATGGAGATGCACTTATGTAATATGTATGTCAACTAATACTGTTGAGAAATGCAAAAACAGATCTCACACAAATAGTTATTCAATACTACTATGTTGTAGTAGGTGTTTAAGATAGTAAACAGATTTGTATAATGGGAAAAATATAATATAGATAAGAAATAAACCAACAAAATACATATCTTCATATGCTGTTCAGGTAATTCTGCTAGAATATCTTCCCCTTATAAATAATCATATTTTTTTCATTTGTTATAAGTAATTACATTACTTAAACTGGGTGAAATCAAATTTATAAATATCAGATGAACAAAATGGTAATTTTTTTTCCAGACGTGAAACTGTGGGAATAAATTACTTTAAGAAGGTCAACAGTTTCAAAGAAAATTGAGAAGTCAATCTTTTTGGATTCCTAAAATTTTAAAAAATAAAATTCTTAAGGTATTTACTTTTTAACATAGAAATGAAGGAGGATATAAATATTTTTGTGTCTCAGAAAATGCACTGGAAATAATGTTAATTTTATTTTCCATATTTCAAGCCTAGTTTTGATAAACATGTCATTAATGACAAATATTTTTGCCATAGTATAATTTAAAAAAAATTTTTTTTAATGTTTATTTACTTTTGAGAGAGACAGAGACAGAATGCGAGTGGGTTAGGGGCAGAGAGAGAGGGAGACACAGAATCAGAAGCAGGCTCCAGGTTCCGAGCTGTCAGCACAGAGCCCAACGCGGGGCTCGAACCCACGAGCTGTGAGATCATGACCTGAGCTGAAGTCGGTCGCTCTACCAACTGAGCCACCCAGGCACCCCGCCATAGTATAATTCTTAAATTCAAAATGATTTAAGTATTTATTTTTTTTTAACGTTTATTTATTTGTGAGAGAGAGAGAGCATGCCAGATAGACAGACTGTGAGCAGGGGAGGGGCAGAGAGACAGGAAGACACAGAATCTGAAGCAGGCTCCAGGCTCGGAGCTGTCAGCCCAGATCCCGATGCGGGGCTCAAACTCACAAACCATGAGATCATGACCTGAGCTGAAGTCAGAGGCTTAACCGACTGAGCTACCCAGGCACCCCAAAATGTTTTAAATATTTAAATAAGTCTTCACCTTTTTTGTTTTGTTTTGTTTTTTTGGCCGTAGGCGACATTTAAAATATTTAGATTCATTCATTTAAAATGTATTACAATATATGATATTTAGTTTAATTATTAATTTATAAGTGTGATCCAAAAATATTTGTGTTCTTGTGTTCATCTCAAGCAGCATTATAACATACCAGGAATAATTTTTTTTTAATTTTTACTACTTTTTTTTTTTTTTGAAAGAGAGCGAGCAGGGGAGGGTCAGAGGGAGAGGGAGAGAGAGAAGCTGAAGCAGGGTCAATGCCCAAGGTGGAGTCCCCTACATGGGACTTCATCTCACAACTGTGAGATCATGACCTGAGCCAAAATCACATCAATGATTAGCTTGACTGTGCCACCCAGGCAGCCCTGGGTGCTTTCACTCCAGCACTACTTTGAACTAAATGAAATATATTAAATTTATTATTAAATGTATTAAAATTAACCAGCAATCAAAAAGGAACAGGGAAATGCAATCCCAAAAAGGGAGAAAATCACTAACCTTGGTCATATTTCCTTAATTCCATCATATATACTTAGAAACCCAATCCTCTATGATTTGCTCTACTTATATATAGGGCATGAAGTTAAGAAATATCACAGAGATATCAATTTATCACTGAGAATCAAAAATACTTTCATTTATTTTTATCCATTTAGCACATGCTCTGTCATCATTATGTACATATGACCTTTCTGTGGATTAACATTAGCAGAGGCTGCCAGAGGGGCAAACCATAAAAAAAAAGTTTGGGACTTCCCTTCAATTTACCAATTGTGTCAACCCGTGATTTGATCCCTTTCAATGGCTTGTAATTCTCTTTCCTAAATGTACATGTATCCCCAGGATCTCTAATTGCCTACTATCATCACTGCTTTGGATAATCTCATAAACCCCCATGGCCTTAATTATCACCTTTATGTTGAAAACTCCTAACTTTATTGCTAGCAATAACTTTTCTCTTGATATATAGATTCATATGCGAGAGTTTGTCTCACCTTTTATACCTCTAGTTTAAAACCTCTAAGATTAGGCTCGCCACTTTTTCCCTGAAAACCAAAGCTTCCTCTTACATCCTAATTCTGTAAATGGTACCACCCAGTCACCTAGGCATCTTTGATTCTTCCCTCATCCTCACTTCCTACATCCAATTAGCCAATAGCCAAGCACTGCAGATTCAGTCTCCATGCATCTCTCACTTTGTTCCTTCTCTTTCCATCCCCATTGCTATCTCCCCAGTTCAGATACTCATTACCTTCTGCCCTACGGCAACAACCTACCTGTTCTTCCACTTTCAAGTCTCTCTCTCTATCCTAAATTTTAGCACATAATTCTGATAGTCTCTACACTGCAACTCTGATCAAGAGCTTCTAAAGAATCTCAACTGCGGACAAAATTATGGACAAAGTCTCACCCTGACATTTAAGACCCCCTACAAGATGGCTACAATCTACCCTTCAAACTTCCTGTCCCAATACTTCTTTCTTCATGTCTGTATTGTTGGTTAAACTATTCACTATTTGCTAAAATTGATATAATTTTCACCAACTAAAATTTTGTTCACATAATTCAATACTTCGGAACACACCCCATCATCCAACACCTCCTACCTATGCTTGCAAATGATGGTAGGGGTTTTCACGAGTCAGTTTAAATACCACATTATCTAACAATGCTTTGCCCATCCTCCCTTCTCTTCCATCCTTATGTCACAGCAGGAATGCCATTTCCTCCTTCTTTAAAATACTATAGCACTTGCAGAACACTACCTTTGACCAAATCCTACTCAAATGCATACTGGATTGCCTATTGGCTCTGTCTCCAGCAATGGACTGGCAATCCTGGAGGAAAGGAACTGCCTGACAGAGGGTTCTATGTACATTACAGGCACAAAGTGTGTGAATTAAGTTGAGTTAGTTTCTCTTCTAAACATTTATACTCAATGTTCAGTTATCCAAGCTATCAACCCATAAGGTGCCCAAAAAACAGAGCCAGTATTTTGAGAATTACTTTGTCTCTTCCTCAATCTAAACAGAAATATTGACAAGGACTAAACAAATTCATTGAAAGTTCTTCATGGATCTTCCATTACATATCTCTGACATAATTATTACAAAACAAAGAGCCAAAGAAATGGTAAATAGTAGTAGGTAACACTTACTAGGTCTCAAGGACTATAGGCTTAATCATATTTAATATATTTATATATGATACTTAGTCATTACAACAACAATGTACGTACTTTTATTATCACACTATACAGAAAAGATAACGAAGATTTTTTTTAAACATAAGTTCTTGAACTTGGTTTTAAGACTGCTAATAAAACATAAAGCTAGGAATGAACCCAAAGTTCATGCATTAATGATAATTCCATACTACTATCTGTCTGTAGCAGTAAAAGCAAAATAGTGAAGAATTAAAGATATTTCTAATAACCAAGAAAAAGAAATTGATTCTTAGGAAGTAACAGTTGGGAGGGAAAAGTCCTCAACTTAAGTAACCATATATATGAAAGAAAGAACAGAGTGCCTGGCTAAGTTTCTATATTTCTGGACTGGAGACAATATGAGACATTCAGTATCTAAAAACCCAGGCATAAGCTGATCTATGAAAGTATGATGTTCTATGCACAGTACCTGTCATGCCCTTCCCTTTCATCTTAATTTAGGGTTAAGACTTCTATAAATACAATGGAAGTTTCCTCTCTGTATCTGAGGTACCCTGATCTCTTTTACCACATACATTGAGTTGGGGGAAAAAAAACAGAAGAAAAAGGAAGGGATTTACTAGTAATTGACTAATTTATTCTGAAAAGTATCTGTCATTAGTAGTGTCAAATTTGCTCCTTGGGACATACATACAATTATTAGCACACGGCAGATACTCAATTAATGAATTAATGAAACAGTGTGCAATACATTCCTAACTAAATCAAAGGAACAAAACCTTGTTTTGCCTAATAGTCAAAGATTAACATCTACTTCCCATTATTCATATTCTTTGTGATAAGAAAAACCTAATGGTGAAAAATATAATTTCTATAAGCATTTTGAAAAGCTATTTACATACTACTGAGACGGAAAGGGAAAATATAGTTTATACCAACAGAAACAAAGAATTTATCCTATTTTCCTTTAAATACTTGAAGGCCTAACTCACTAACACATTTATTTGCAATTGGATTCATCATTCTGGTATTTAGAACATTTGGAAAAGAAACTCCTAAAGAAATGCTTTGAAATCATGTTTAGGGATGTGAGGTTTATTATTTTATTTTTAGCTCTATTTCCCTAGAGGCCTATTACCCTTCTGCCCACATAAAAATATAATATGGCCCTAAATGCATATAAGAATTCTAAAGAGTGATGAGCCAATAATATATTTTGTACATCAATTAGATCTGACATTTTGTCTAAAGTAGCAAACCTCACTGAAAGACAAATACAAGTGAACAGGGTCTTTTATCTGAAATAATATTATATTGTCATATGAAACAAGAAGCTAACACAGCACTTTGAAGGCCACATTATACCGTTCTCTTGCAGTAACAATTACATCCAAAAGGCTGAGCTTGTAAAACAGGGTTTTCTGTCACTGTAGCAATATTACTCTCTGTTCTTCTGTGACAAGTTCCTTCATCCCCTACCTCCCCATGAATTCCTAGACTTTACCTACATGCATCAGACTATAATGTAATAACAAAATTAGAACCAGCTTTGCCAAAAATTTGGGAGTATGGGGAGTCAGATTATGAGAACATGCCAAAAGGATAACTTATCAAAGTCAATATAAGTAACACTAATATAAACATAGCAAGGGTGACAAAGTCTCAGATTTTCCAATGATCATCAGTTATAGTAAATGAAAACATAAAAACCAGTAGAAAGAGAAATGGTTTACCACATGCCCATGAACAACTTTCAGAACATCCTAGCTGAGAATGGGGAGAAGGATAGGAATTGTTATGTCAAGAATAGGGCTAGAGATGGGTGAATATGAAGGAAAATCAATTCAATTCGACCCTACATCGAACTTTTAGCTGAGCTGAAGAGGACTCAGGTGGCAGAGGACATTCCAACCAGCAAAGATAATATCATTTGTAAAGATGGGGGGGGGCATGTTTTGTCTGGTAATTTGACAGAACTTCCATGAGGCTGAAGAAAAGACATGTGTGGAAATGTCTGGTCTGAGATAAGAGGAAATGTGCTGCCTACTAATGTTACTTACTGGGTGTATGTGTTCTGGCCCACGGGTATTAAAGCATCTCACATTTACCTCTCCCCATTCCTCATTTACTCCAATGTCCATTGATTTGCCCTAACATGTTGGTGAGTTCATGGTATATAAAAGAATTGACTCCATTCCCAAATCATTTTGTCACAGGTAACCCAACAAATGAGCTTTTGCTACTCTTTCCCTGCCTCTATCAGTTTGTTATAACACCGTTGCATGTACAATTAGGTGAGCTCTGCAACTTTGTTCTCAGATTTATGACTTTAAAAGTTATCTTTTTTTAATGAAGCTTTGATTTTCTGCACTCTTAACCAGTGAGAATATTAGACATTTCTTTACGAAATATCACCACTTTACAATGTCATCAAAGGATATGCTATTTTAATAATCAGTTTTAATTAGGCAAGAGCATAATTCAAGATTCATTTTTGATATACTCTCAAAAGGCACATGGAGATTATATTGTTATTATTTTATTAAACTGTGTGTCATGTTACACTGTTAGTATAAATAGGAGATTAGTCTCCTGTATTCTTCCAAGTTTTGACATGGAACATTGTACTGAGAACTGAATGAATGTCAAATACATCTAGGCCTGCAGATCACCTCTTCTAACTGTTTAACCTGCTTCCTCACCGTAGCAATAAGGAGTACATATTGCAGACGCACATATATGGTAAGAATTCTGTCAGCTGTTTCATGGGAACACAGGACAGTTTAAAATCAGATCTAATCTTGGCTCCACTAGAGCAGAAGGAAGGATGTATTACTGGAAAGCAGAAGGAAGGATAAATAAAAATCCTAGGAGATGCTCTTTTGTTACAGACTATCTTATCATACCTAAGCCAAAACTGAATGCCTAACAAAGAATGATAATAACTTTTTTTGTTCCTTTTCAATGAGAATCACTTAGGCTCAACAAATAGCATTTTTAATTATCCTTTTTTGTTTGTTTGTTTTCAGATTTGTATATTGTAATGAAGCTATGAGTTCTTAAATTTGGGGCCAAAATTTAGGTTTCTATTCAAAGGAGTATGTTGAAGAAGTTACTTGTAAGTGTTTGGATAACACGATCATTCCTTACCAACATTCTCTGTTTCATCTTATTTTTAAGTGTACTTATTTTTCAGACAGAGAGAGACAGAGTGTGAGCAGGGGAGGGATGGAGAGAGAGAGGGAGACACAGAATCACAGAATCTGAAGCAGGCTCCAGGCTCCAAGCAACACAGAGCCCCATGCAGGGTTCGAACTCACAAGCCATGAGATCATGACCTGAGCCAAAGTCGGACACTTAACCTGACTGAGCCACCAGGCACCCACATCTTGTCTTTCATATCTAAGTGGTACAATCATTTTGTACACAGGTGTAGGTGTGTCTTACTTTGGGCACACTACAGAGGGGACGGAGTGGGTGGCAGCCAGGGGGGTGCCCTTTATAAAATGACCAGAGGCGCAGAGCAGCAATCAACCTCCATAATCGGCTGAGATGATCCAACATGGATACGTGTAGAGATCCTCAGGACTTTCCAGCAACCCTTGCAGTGGGGAGCCCATAAGCTTATTAAGCTTATTTATTTTGAGAGAGTATACATGCACAAGTGGGGAATGGGCAGAGAGAAAGAGAGAGAGAGAGAATCCCAAGAAGGCTTCCCATAGCATAGAGCCTGACATGGGGCTCGAAATCATGAACCACGAGATCATGACCTGAGCTGAAGTTGGACACTTAACCGACTGAGCCACCCAGGGCCCCATCATGCTTTCTGGCTTTTGAGCCAAAAACCTGTTTGTCCTCTGAGTTTTCTCTCTGGCCTAGTCCCAAGTTCCATTAATCTCTAACTCCTGCCAATTGATCCTCATTGCCACTAATGTCACTCACTCCTGGAATCAGGTCCACCATTATTTCTT
This sequence comes from Acinonyx jubatus, assembly GCF_027475565.1. Lineage (NCBI taxonomy): Eukaryota > Metazoa > Chordata > Mammalia > Carnivora > Felidae > Acinonyx > Acinonyx jubatus. The sequence continues at coordinate 152,285,625 of NC_069382.1, forward strand.
ACTTGTAATAGAATAACTTTCCTATCTCCAGTCTTGAAGCCTCTAGTTCATTGTTCAAATGCAGCAGCAGGTCAGTCTTTGCTTAATTTGTCTAAGGTTAATTTAATTGTTCCCTCCCTGCCATCAGAAACATTCTAAACTCTGCATAATGTTATATCAGGCCATTCTGATCAGATCTTTAACCACTTCTCCATAGAATTTCTGCTCCTACATTTAACATTCCCCCTCAAATATGTGCCGGTCAAATCTTGTGTTTATTACCATTTTACACACAAGGGTCTTGCCTCTCTTTTTTTTAATGTTTTTAATTTATTTTTGAGAGAGAGAGAGAGAGAGACAGACAGACAGTGTGCAAGCAGGGGAGGGGCAGAGTGGGAGGGAGACACAGAATCTGAAGCCGGCTCCAGGTTCTGAGCTGTCAGCACAGAGCTCGATGCAGGGCTGGAACTCTCCGAGCTGTGAGATAATGACCTGAGCCGAAGTCAAGCACTCAACTAAGGGAGCCACCCAGACGCCTGGTTCTTGCCTCTTTGATTGCAGGGGAGAAGTACCCTCTAGCAAGCATTTGCCATACTGTACCCTCTTATTGTCTCTCAATACTCACTGCAGGAGCAAAGTTTGTGGGTTTCCCATCTGTGTCTTCCTAGCACTTAGTGCAGTAGCCAGCATCATTTACACTCAATCCAGTGTCATTAAAAAATAATAATAATAAGGGCAAGAATGAATGATGGAACACCCAGCATTTAATAATTCAGGCTAATTTTAAAGGTTGGCTTTTGCTTAAAGTAACAAAACAATAAAATGGACTTTTCTACTTGCTTATAATTATCATAAAAGCATTCCCCTTTATAAACATACAAGCCTAAGAGTGGGGAAAATGAGAAAAGAAAATGATGGTAGAGTTTGATGTGATTCTCCAAAAGAACTGATAGAATACACAAGTCCCTTGTAAAAGCATCTTGGCTCTTGCAAAAGGTAAATTTTAAAATGAGCACAGGGTAGAGTTTTCATCACTTGTCAGGACTGAAACGGTTTAGCTGTGCTCCGAGTGGACCCTTCTGTGAACTCTGCACACTACATGCATGGCTTGGAGGAGGGTTATTTATATATTATCTCAATGAACTTTTTATGCACCTGCATGAAAATCACAATTAAAGCAAGAAAATGTTGATAAAAAACACATTAACATTCCTTTGCCTTCAAGGAAAAGTCTTGATATCTAGTCATTAACTGGGCAATCTGCCCTCGACTTCCTTCTGCCTTAATACTCTGAAGAGAAACATGTCTTCTGAGAACAGTGTTTTTAAACACTTCATGCTTTGCTGCTCTACTGTGAAGTCCTAATTCCTAGGAATCCAAACACTCGTTAACTCTTAAGAACTGTTATTAGCCATTCTGAGTCAAATGAATATAAAATTTTAACAAGGACAAAGTTTAATTTTTAACCAATAAAAAGGTTTTGGGGAGTTTTGTTGCTATTGTTTTGCTTTTGTTTTTACGTTGTCAAGGCTGCTTTTGTTGGGTTTCTACTTGCTTCTGTGGCTACCTATAGAAAAAATACAGAGGTTACGGGGCACCTCGGCACCTCGGTGGCTCAGTCTGTTAAGCGTCTGACTTCAGCTCAGGTCATGATCTCATGGTTCATGAGTTTGAGTCCCCCATCGAGCTCTGTGCTGACAGCTCGGAGCCTGGAGCCTGCTTCAGATTCTGTGTCTCCCTCTCTCTCTGCCCCAACCCCACTCACGCTCTCTCTCTCAAAAATAAATAAACGTTAAAAAAATAAAAAATACAGAGGTTAGCAATTTTTAAAAGGAATATTAGTTTGATTTTTCAATTAAAGTCACATTAATATCAGTCTTTATTATTTATATTTATTTCTGAGTGTTCTGTACCGTAGAGTATCTTGTTTCTGTAACAGACTGTTGCTTGTATTTTGAGAAAGGCAGAGGAGGGGAGCAAGGGAAGGTTGACATTTTCTTGTTTGCCTTCTTCCCTGTCTTTTCAACTTTTCAAGCTCAAAGAAATACGGTATTTCTTATTTCAGTTTCATTTTTAATACCTGCCCTAGCTCTATGTATTATCTTCTATATCAGGAAAGATTATGCCCCTGTAATATTTACTCATTTTTCTTTATTATTTCCATAGGTAGCACTACAAGATGACCTTCAGTTACTCTTTGTTTAGATGATAAAATTACTTTTGCACAAGGCAACTTTCAAAACACACTGTATCATTATAACGGGTTAACATGATTCCGCAGTCTCCTTTTTAAAATCACATGACATTTACCTCAATCTCCATTTAGGAGATCACATGAAGTTTGCCTTATACCCTTACTTTCTTTTCTGTCTAAAGCAAAATATGATGAAATTTTCTTATTCATAAGTTGATAGAAAAGCATGATTTAAAACTCATTACTACACTGTAACCTGCTATATATGTCGCAAAAGGAAAAAGCTAATATCAAAGAAAAATCTTATAAGCTATAAGTGTTGGGGAACATTTAAAGTTGGCCAATTTCTAGGGGCACCTGGGTGACTCAGTTGGTTAAGTATTTAACTCTTAGTTTCAGCTCAGCTCATGATCTCATGGTTTGTAGGATGCAGTCCCGTGTCAGGATCTGCACTGACGGCATGAAGCCTGCCTGGGATTCCTTGCCCCCCAACCCCGCCCTCTCTCTCTTTCTCTGCCTCTCCCCTACTCGTGCTCTCTGTCTCAAAGTAAATAAACTTTAAAAAGTAAAGAAAATTAAAAAAAATAAAAATAAAATCAGCCAACTTCTTAGTAAAAGTTCTCTAGGAAAAACTATTCTGATATTCTGCAATTTTTTTCTTCTCAAAATTGAATTGCCAGCAAGTGTGTGTATATGTTAATGTTAGTTCCTGATTTAAACATTTATAACATTTACTGAAAAATTAAACTTCATTTCTGGATTCCTTCTTCACTACTGCTAGAAATTATGATGAGTGTTATGTGCATTGGAGTAAATTAAAAAATATTAATTTTATATAATCATTTTACAATACAAATCCAGGGCATCATGAGGAAAACTTTGAGATTGTTAAAGAACATTCTGAGAAAAATGTGACTGCATCCAATTGAGACAATTTCAGGTTTGAAATGGTAACACAAAACAGCAGAAAAAAATGTTTTTAAAGAATATTTACTACACTTTCTTTCAATTTTTTGAACATAGTTGAGTCAATTTTACACACTTTTGTAGAAGAAGCATAGACAATCATCCGTCACTAATCATCAACACCAAGGAAGAAATGTTCATCCGAATGGAAAGATTCTAGAACATTGATTGAACGATATAACTGAATGGACAGACCCACCGTGAATGCCAAGTCATTTTTTCTATGTGGCTGTAGTAATTAAAGAGTTAGATTTAATTTTCACAAGTCTATTAAATCTAAGATGAGTTTATGATACAATTCCCTTGGTCCCTGAACCAAAAACAAAGTATTCTAACTCATTTTACTAGAGAATACTGTTAACAGGGTTAAGAAGATAAGCTCAGCTAATACACTGGTATTTTACCTTCCTTTACCAGTAGTTTTGTATGAATATCCACTTGAAGAAATTAAGGGGTAGGAGAGGTGACACTGTTTTAGGAAAAGACTTGATATTCATGGTTCTACCAGTCCAATGCTTCCCAGCCTTTTTCATGTTGTACTACACAAAGAAAATTATAAATATAATATATATTATAAATACAATATGTGAAATATATACATATTGTATTTAATAAATTTATCTATTTGTATAAATATCATAAATGAATAAGTATGAACATATATTACATATGAATATGTACTGTATATATAAAAATATATCACATATATTATATAAATATATATTACATATTCTATTTATGATATTACCTGAAGGACCTAAGAGGGATAAAAGTGACTGTATGGAGTTTAGTGAGCCAAAAGAATTACACTGCCTAAGTATTACATACAGATAAGATAAGTATTGGGGGAAAGAATAGTATTGAATTTTGTGCAAATATTGTATAATATTTCTCACTAGACCTTCAAAGGATGGATGTCATTCACTGCACTTGCCAGCTGCAAAGACAGTGTTATAAAGTACTCTCAACATTTTTAATAAAATCAGGTTGCTTCTATAACTGTCACTTTTCTATCAGATTTTATGCTTCAAATGACTATGTATAATCCCCAACCAAGATATTTTCATCATACTCTCCTCAAAATCTTGCTAGTTTCCATTGATGAGAATTGTTTTCTTCAGACAAGCAGATGATCAGAAATGTTAAAACTTATCTTTTACAACCATCACATTTTACAGTAGTTGAAATTGTCACTAAAAGTAATTTTAAATTTCCTGTGATAATGCAAAGAGAGTTCAAACCCATTCAAAAATTTAAAGTCAAACATTTTGACGTAATGATGAGTCTCTAATGTCAAACAAGCATGCAGTGTTAAAAAACTGCTAGGAGACCACGAAGTCCATTAAATCAGCCACAGTGAGTGGATGCAGATAGTCAATAAATGAAAAGACACATTTGGGGCACCGCCTGGGGCCGAGCCCTCTAGGAGTCCCTGCCCAGCCACCCCCAGCCCCCTTTCCCCACCGCTGGCCGCACCTTGGGCTGCACTCTGGGCTCCTTGGGCACCTGGACCACGAACTCCTCTGGTAGCTCCACGGGGCCCTTGTCCACGATGAGCAGTGGCACGCTCGGCTGCTGGCTGCTGAAGGAGATGTCTGGGTGGCAGAGCGCCTCCTGGGCTGCGCTCAGCATGTCGCAGTGGGGCAGCGAGGGCTGGATGTCGCTCACTGTGCTTGCCACCTGCGGGGACCGCAGGGCGCACCATCAGACTCCGCTCAGCTCAGGCTGGCTGCAAAGAAGCCCGGCTAGAGACTATTCCCAAGGCTGCTCTCTGCTGCGGGCCATAGTCCCTGGACTCCAGCCACCCCAGGACCCGCTCAGATAACCCTGGAGCTGAGGAGAACACATCCCCTGGTCCCTACCGTGATATGGACTGTGCAGTTCTGTCCTAGCTAATCACGATCTTAAATAAGCCAAACACCTCATCCTAATCCCTGACAATGATTGGAAAATTAGACACAATTTTCAAGAGAAAGCTACTTGAGAAAATATACATTTTATATTTTATAGATTCACAGTGTTCTGCTGTAAATCTATAGGTACTAATATCTGCAAGTATAAATAAAAATGTTAGTGAACTGAGTACACGCAAAAAGCTTGATAAGATAATGGGTGTCAAAAGTTACGAGAGGTATTTATTTATTCTTTATTAATTTTGTTTTGTGTGTTGTGTTGTTACATTTACATGGATTGTTTTATATGTTTCAGATCATTTAATAGTTTTTGAAAGACTGTATTAAGATCTGTGATGAACATTAAGGTGAAAAGGAGATACAAACATTTTTGCCATTTAAATACACAGTGATTCTACTGACAGATGGTACATGTTACATAAATGAATCAATATGGAAGACCAAGACAATAATGAAAAAATAAAATTGTAAACATAGGATTTTTTTAATAATTCACAAAACAGTAATACACTGTATGCTATGAAAAACAGAGCTATTTAAGTACAGGATTTTATTTTGCTGGTGAATTGGTACAGGAAATACACATTTTTCTACACTAATTCCAACTAGTGTGATAAACACGAATGATAATGAAAATGCCCCCACTGACAGAGAGGAAAAGAGTTTACAAGGAAAAAGATTTTGCTTGACACAATTATTTTTTACAAACATGCATATTTAAAAACACATTAATAATGCTATATGGCTATCATTCAGCAGTCAGGAGAGAAAGTAGGAAATTCAATAATGCAAGAGAATTTTATAATCATCTTTCTAATCCTATAAATTTATAAAGTAGAACTATAATTTCTTGACATATAAAATTTGCAAATTAAGAATGAAATACATGTTCTCTCCCAAATCACAGGAACTATATGGCCCTTACAGAAAACAAAAATGATACTAAGAAATTTGTCAAACAATCCATCTATGATAAAAAAAAATAGTTCTGAATATAACTAGTCTCGAATATAACTAAGTTTACCATTGCCCTTTTATTTATTCTCATAATGGATAAGTACTAAAATATCTGGGCAAAAGGTAATCTCAATGCTATTTTGATAGATTGTGTAAATGAAAAAGGTGTCAAAGAAGGTAACAAGTTTCAAGACCAAAAAAGTTGTGAAAATCAAAATCTCTATCTCCTTTAATGTTTAATTCCAATGATGTTATTTTCTGATCTTTTGACTTCTAAATATCCTGCCCTCATTGCCCAAAATGTGACTAATTTTAAATTATTTTTTACGTGAATACATACAGGCATGTTTCCCCTAAATCTTTATAAACTGTATTATGGAAGGAAATGAGCAACAGATGATAAAGCTACATTTTCCTAAAAGCTTTGGTTATAATAGAGTTGAAAGATTTCGCCCTCAGGCAATTTAACAGATAAGAACACTTGGAGTGATGGAGCATGCACTTATTTGTTCATTCAACAAATATTTATTAAGTTTGCATTATGTGCCAGGTCTTTTTCTAGGTGCTGGAAGATGCTGGTGAGCAAAACAGACCATGTACCTATTTTAATGAATCATCCATTCTGGTATAGGAGAAAAAGAATATACCAACAGGCAATTTTTAAGTGCTATAAATGTAAGTCATCTACAGAAAGTTTAAATCGGAAAATATGTAAAGGCTACTCTGCTTAGGGTTTTATGGAGGACTTATCTGTGGGAGTAAAGTTTAAACTGAGATCTCAGTGAGACTGTAATTTGCTAGTCACAACAAAATCAGGAGTAAAGAACATTCGAGGCTATCACAATTCCTCGAGTTGGAACCACCACAGTTTATTCAAGGAATAACACAATGGCCAATGAATCTATGTGCAGTGGGCTGGGAGAAGAATGGTTTGGAATGAGATCAGAGAGGTAAGCAACACCTAGATCATGAGCTCATACTGAATGAAGTCCCTGGGAAGGAAGAATAAGGCAGGATAGGGAAAAAGACTTGGCAATAGTGACCTCTACTCAACTAGAGATTATTTCAAAAAAGGTCAATCTCTACAGTAAGCAGAGAATAACACATGTTTAAAATGCATAAAAGGTGAAACCATCATCAGCTGAAAAATATAATATGATCTGTATTAAAGGAAAGAATATACACTTAAACAAGAAAAAAGAACATTCTCAAACTCACTAGAAAGCAAAATCTAGGGACCTAGAAGGAACAGGTTTGTATTAGAGATTTAAATGATTTCATGGAGTGAGACTGAGGAATACAAAATATTGGAAAGTTAACTTGACTTTGTTAAGTTGAAGGAAATTAGACTCTGATTTGCTCTATGAAACTGGAGTATTTTATGTATCTGCAGATCTGACTCTCCTTTAACTTCATCATCTCTATAAAAGGAATCCAGCATCACCTATCAGTGTAGCAAAAGTGAAGTAGCTATTACACTGCCCACATGGTCAAGGTCTAACAGAACACAGCCAAAATCTGAACTTTTGTTTTAAAATATTGTATATGTTACTGTTAAAATATTGTATGACTTCTGGGGAAATATTTATTTGAGTTATAAATATAAATCTAATTTGTCTTTCTGAAGCTATTATAAAAATAAGTCTCTGAGATAAACATCAGAGTTTATAAGTCTGGTATTCCATTAGAAGCACAGGATCTGAAGTCTGGAAAGAATCATGCAAATCAAATGCTAGCTAATAATCCTTGGAGCATGCCTGTTTAAAAAACTCCCAAATTTCATGCGAAGAGGCAGTGATCAGAAGCTCGGTCTGTCCTTGGGGCACCCAATTCTACCTGAAACAATAAGTTCTTCCTCATGTCAAGAAAGGTGATATCTATACCCTGGCATTCTCCAACCACTTGTCTAAATTCTACACCAATGGCTGTGCAAAACACATCAAGTTGTTCCTGGAAGGTACTTGTCTTCAAGCATATTTGAGGAGACCTTTACATTCTAAATGTCTCTTCTCTTGTCAAGATTACTAAGGGGGAAGATAATTTAGAAGCATACATGTACATCCCTCTCACCCTATTCCCCTCCCATCTCCATTTGAGACCACATTTTCAAACTCTGTTTATGTACACAAAGATGTCTCAAAGGTAATTTTGGTTTGGGGACAGGAGGTAATGATAAGGCCAATATATCTTGTTGTTCTTTCTTTCTAACCTTCTTCAGAAAGAGAGAGAAAGAGAGAGAGACAGACTTCATCTTATTCCCTTTAAAACTTGCATATCTGATTAAGACTTCATATTTTTAATTTTTTTAATGTTAATTTATTTTTGAGAGAGGGAGAGACAGAGCACAAGTAGGGGAGGAGCCGAGAGAGAGAGAGAGAGAGAGAGAGAGAGAGAGAGAGAGAGACTCAGAATCTGAAATAGGCTCCAGGCTCTGGGCTGACAGGCCAGAGCCTGACACAGGGCTTGAATCCATGAACCCCAAGATCATGACCCAAGCCAAAGTCAGACGCTTAACCAACTGAGCCACCCAGATATCCCAAGACTTCTTATTTTTAAAACAGAGAGATTCACTCATATTTTACAAATTTGAATTGCTTTAATCATAGATAATATTTAATATTTATAAGTAATATGAGTCATTGCCATATCCAAATTATCTACATAATCAATTCATACTCAGATTTTTTACTATGTAAACACTTTGATTTTGTTTTCCTAGGGGGAAGACATGAAATATGAAAATATTTCAGAATGTACTGAAATGACCAAAATATTTCTCCCATGTTTATGTTAGTCTCCAAATATCAAAAGCCATCACAGCATCAAAGCTCCTGAATAACAGTTCAGGGTGAACCTAAGGCAAGTGGTAAAAAAAGGAAAAATAATAAGCACATCAGATGTTAAGTATATATGATGGCAGTACCAGAATTTTCATATCTGTGGAGCTTTAAATTGAAATAAATATAAAAAATCATATTTTAATGAGATATACTTTGAGATCAATACTGACTTATAAATAATAAAAATACTAAATAAGAATTATTTCTAACCAATTTCAACTGTTTCTGTTTTCTTGTTCTCCTTTTATGAATAATTTTGTAATTTAGTCAATGATTCAGCTTCTACCCCCAAAACATCTATTGATCATAATAATGACCATGGGATGTAGACAAAACCATGAACTGTAATGCTAAGATATTTCTAAGGTGAGAGAAATGGTAACAACAAAACCCCACCAGAGCATATTTATCAGAGTTACTAGTGATTTCACTTTCATATACTAATGATTTTTCTCACAAGTTATTTTGTCTTTGGGAACAATATTTTACCATATTTTTAAAATAATTAGCTAATTATGAGCCTCGTAAGAGTTTAACAGTACTATAATTACAACTATGACCCTAACCCACTGTTCAATTTTACCTTTCACTATTATCTCTAGGTTTACATAAACACAATATTGTTTTCTTCCTTAAATTAAACTTAAAAATTTTACTTGTTTTATAATATTCTAGCTCATTCTTCCATAAGTTGTTTATTTCTCATTTAAATCATAGTTCTACAAAATAAGGCAAATGCTCAGTAGGTTATTAAAATGTCATGGGAAGAAGCCTCCATGAGATGTTTAGGAAATTTTTGAGTTTCTCTTCTAACAACTATTTGAAATGTCACTGCATCATTAGATTGATGGCTCTGAATCTATTTTTTCATCTTATTACTGATACTACTACCTGTGATTCACTGGATGATTGTAAGTATTCATTGAGCTACTGTGTGCATAAGTGTTCAGCTAACTGCAAAGTGCTATGTAAATGCTAGAATTTATACTGAAATACTTACAACAAATGGTTGAGTGATAAGGAATGTCTAATCCAAATTCAGTGCAATATACATAATGAGGAGAGAGGGAGGGGTAGGGAAGTGTGGAAGGGAGGGAGTGGAGAGAAAGAGAGGGAAAGAGAGAGAGAGGGAGAGACAGACACACAGACTATTGCTTTCATTCCTTTTCTTGTCGGTAAAGGCATTTTTCCAATTCTGCTTCCTTATGCATACTGAAAGGCTCTACCTTTCCCTCAGCACCTTCATTTTGGCCATATAAGAAGATTACTTCTTTGTTGATTTCTCCCTAAGGTGTATGTGACAGCTGCATAATTTCTTTATAGGCTGGGTAGTAATCTCTAACAATAGTCAAAAGTTTCAATTCAAGCAACTGACAAGGAAGCCACCAGGTAGAAATTACAACATGGAAGTTCCAACACAGAGAAAAATCTGTTTCAGTTCCGGTTCTCAAAAGAAAATGGTTCTGTAGTGATGAATTACCCACCTGTGTATGATGAAGCAACTTTCATAGTATACCTGGATATTACTCAATTTAACTCAATAGACTTCTCCAGACCGAAATGCTTCATGAAGTGTTGGTACGCCCTATGTGGGTAAGCAATTTCCCTCCAAGTAGGGTTATTTTTCTCTACAACATAGCTTATTACAGTAAAATAAAATATATTCTGGCTAAACTGTCACTAGAAGACTGAACAATCATGATATAAAAGCTGGATGATATTCTGAAAATAGTGGGAGAGTCAAACACTTGATTATGAATAAAGCTAAATACAGTGGGGAAAACTGTGTTTCGTTCATTAGAACGGCCACCTAGATTGTAATACTGTGGTGTAAATACCTCAAGTATTGGCTAAAATGAGTAAGCACAGAGTAAAGTTTCTGGGGATATAAATTTATTTTAAAAACGCAGCTTCTGACATGAAGACATTATTTTCATTCAGATTGAATGTGTATTATATATCTTATTCATCAGAGGAGTAATAACCAATACACTTTCTTCTCTAACTAAAAATGTCTGCTTTTTTGTAAACATAATACAAACGGATTTAAATTCATGGCACAAAAATAAAACTCTGGAATTTATAATTCAGAAAATACTGATTTTCTTTTAATTTCCTTGTGTCTACTTCCCTGTTAAAGTATACTAAAACTTTAATGGTATGGAAGCGATGCTTTCAGAATGTTGTAAAGTCAATAATTTCCTTCCTTACAAATCTTTAAAACACTAGTAATGGGGCACTTTCCCTGAATCAGTGCCAATGATACTTGGTGTGTGGGAAAAACCATTGAAGGCCACATGTATTTTGGGAATGCAAGCTGGTGCAGCCACTCTGGAAAACTGTATGGAGGTTCCTCAAAAAACTAAAAATAGAACTATGCTACGACCCAGCAATTGCACTACTAGGCATTCATCCACAGGATACAGGCGTGCTGTTTCGAAAGGAAACATGCACCCCAATGTTTATAGCAGTGCTATCAACAATAGCCAAAGTACGGAAAGAGCCCAAATATCTATCGATGGATGAATGGATAAAGAAGATGTGGTATATATATACAATGGAGTATTACTCAGCAATCAAAAAAGAATGAAATCTTGCCATTTGCAATTACATGGATGTACCTGGAGGGTATTATGCTAAGTGAAATGAGTCAGTCAGAGAAAGACAAAAATCATATGATTTCACTCGTTTGAGGACTTTAAGAGACAAAAGAGATGAACATAAGGGAAGGGAAACAAAAATAATATAAAAACAGGGAGGGGGACAAAACAGAAGAGACTCATAAATATGGAGAACAAACTGAGGGTTACTGGAGTGGTTGTGGGAGGGGGGATGGGCTAAATGGGTAAGAGGCACTAAGGAATCTACTCCTGAAATCATTGTTGCACTATATGCTAACCAATTTGGATGTAAGTTAAAAAAATTAAATTAAAAATGAAAAAAACATATATTTTGACAGAAATCTATCTTGTTAGTGAGTTCTTCCTATCTTAAGTTAATCATAACTGGTATCTCTGAAGATGGTTGAGAAGAGTGAAAAATTTTTACCTATGTTTTTTTTTTTGGTCCTAAGAGGTTTTTACCCCCACCATCCCTCCTCAACACACACACAGAATGAATGTCTAAATGCTGGTTAACAAGAAAGCAGATACAGTAACAGGCTAGCATGTTAAAATGATCTATTTTAGGGGCGCCTGGGTGGCGCAGTCGGTTAAGCGCCGACTTCAGCCAGGTCACGATCTCACGTTCCGTGAGTGTGAGCCCCTGTCGGGCTCTGTGCTGACAGCTCAGAGCCTGGAGCCTGCTTCTGATTCTGTGTCTCCCTCTCTCTCTGCCCCTCCCCCGTTCATGCTCTGTCTCTCTCTGTCCCAAAAATAAATAAAAACGTTGAAAAAAAAATGATCTATTTTATTATGCTTGGTTGTATTTACATGGAGTATGATTATTATTGGACACCTATGCTTAAAAATTGACACAGTGGTTTTTATCTCAGTGCAGAGGCATGACATCCAACCTGTGTCCTAACAATAGCCTGTAAACTATAAAACATGTAGGCTATCACAGCTATTGCCACTGTCCTGAGCTATTGTGACTAATCTGAAAAGCTCCCTTTTAGCCCAATGTGCAGCATTCCCCAGAGGGATAGCATCATACTAGCCTGCTGCTTTGAATTTTATGTATTATCTGTCTTCATTATTAAATCATGTGCCCTTAAAGTTTGCATGGTTTCACCAACTTCACTATCAAAAGGGAAAAGAAAGGGTCGTTGCAAAATAGTTGCCACCATTGTTGATTTGTCACAAGAGCTACAGAAAAGAATAGTCCTGATCTAATTCAGGTTGAGTCTATGATTACTGCTTTCATGGTACCTCCAACAGATTGGTGAGAAGCGGTAATAGGTAAAAGCCAACTGTTCATTCTTTTTATGAATATATAAGGCTTGTTTTTTTTTTTTTTGAGGGGGGGTTGTCTACATGATCTACATGATCTAATCGTATCTGCATTTTGTTCCTCACGTCATCTGTTATCCTCTAATGCAACAACAACAATAATGTTTCAAAGTCATCTGAGTAGAGGGGAGAAAAAATTCAATCACTGTAAAATGCTATTTTGGTTTTACATATTATTTTTACCTTTGCATTTAATCAAGATAATAATTTCTCTGATTTAGCTCATTGTACTTATCCCCCTTAACATTAAACTAATAATACCAAAGTCAGAGTATATCTGTCACTCACTATTCAATTTCTTTCAACCTTGGATGAATAGTGAAGACAGGACATTTTTTTGGGGGTGTATAGTCTAATTAAAAGCAACAGGCTTGCGCTCGGAATAGCTTTTCAACACTCTTTAACATTTTTTTAAATGCTGATCTAAGCTTAAGATGTTCATTAGTAACTCATTAAAGACTTAGTTACAGTCCAGTGGATGAGTCCTGAATATAAAGATAGAATGTGTGTACAAATGTGTAGGCTCATAATTAGAGAAACTGTCACATTTGGGGATTAAAAATACACAATGCAGTCTTTGAAAAACACTATGGAAAGTAAGTGACCCCAAGATGGTGTTGGACTTTAAATTTTGCTTACTATCCAGGTCATTTGTTTTTTAAATTCTAATTCCAAAAGGTATGTTTTAATGACCACATTCTCCCAGGATTAAATGTGTGAGGCTTTGTGTTAGGGCTTTTCTATACATTATTTTACTTGATCCTCATACTATAACAAAGTAGGCCTAATTATCCCTTTGACAAATAAGGAAACTGTGAATCACATTAGTTAAGATCACATACCTTGGAAGTCACAGAATTGCAATTAGACTCTAAGTTTTGAAATCTTTCTTTTCATTCAATAGGGGCATGCAAATTAGGATTCTAAAAGCAGCTTAGATTGGACAATATTGTAAACTTCAGTTTCTGGCTTCACATAAATATTACTTCTAAATATGTTGACATCTTCCTCCATTCATGGTCCCTTAAAACTGCAGGAGCTATTCCATAGCAACCTTTATAAATCATGCATTATCTTTATTTAGCTTTCTCCTCATCTTTTCTTCTCAAATAGTAACATTTCAGATAAGCCTAGTATGCTGAAATAGTGCAAATTTGTTAGGATTGTTGCCATATAAAATCTCAGGTTTTCTTCTGATTCTCATCTTTGTTTGTTTAACGCTCCAGTGTGAGTGGGTCCAGGAGGTGCCAAGCTGGCTCAGTTGGTAGAGCATCTGACTCTTGATCTCGGGGTCATGAGTTTGAACCCCACAATGGGTGTGGAGATTACTTTAAAAAAAATAAAGCTGTGATGTGAGTGGCTCCAAAAGTCACTATTATACAATATGCAGATTTGATAGAATAATGAATTGCATAACTTTCTTGAGATTAAGAAGCATCCAGTAGTTTGCAGAACATATTAGAGAAAAAGTATCTATGGAAATGAAATGAAAGATTCAATATTTACAGTATTATTTGAGTGAAAATACAAAAATATATAAATAAGAGGATTTCCAAAATATGGAAAGACTAGAATTCAGACTAGACCAAAAACAGAAACACTTTTGGTCACCAGGATTAAAGGTTAATGTTCTTTATCATGTTCTTAGGCAAGAGTAATTGGATACTACCAGAAGAATCCAATTAATTACCTTGATGTTTTGTATAGAAGTCACTGCTATATAATTCACATATTAGAGTGAAATTTCAATCACTGTCAATTACTAGTTTTTGTCATAATAAAAATCTGAATTAGTACACTATTTCTAGAAATTAAATATGTAAGTAAAAGGGAGGAGGCATGAGGCTAGATAAACGGTATATGATTTCCTAGTGAATATAAAATAGATGAGATTTAAGTGGGTAAATCCAGGCAAAAAGCTTCTCTTAGACTATGCAGTCAAAAGAACTCTTAAATCTAAATATATTCTAACAATATTCTCTGTTCTTTTCTAATAAAAGGTATTTCGATAAAGAACACTCAGAACTTCATAATAAAAAGTCATTAAGAAATGATTGAATATTTCTCCAGGTCAGATATACACACAACCAAAGAGCACATGAATAGAAGCTCAACATCATTATGCATTAAAGATACACAAATCAAAACTACAATGAGACACAATTTCATCTTCACTAGGATGACTAAAGTAAAGACAGCCGATAATAGCAAGTGTGGTGACAATGTGGTAAAATGAGACGCTTCATATTGTTTGGATTGTGTAATTGTGAAATCACTCTGGAAAACAGTTTAGCAGTATTCAGAATGCTATTATGTGACTCAGCAATTTCACTCCTACGTGTACCCAAGAGAAGTAAAAACAGGTCCGTGCAAAAACTTGTGCAGGAATTTTCATAACAGCATTATGCAGAATAGCCAAAAAGTAGGAATCATCCACATTTCTATTAACTGATAAATACAATGTAGTATGTTGCCACAAAGGAATATTATTTGGCAATGAAAAAGAATCAATTACTGATACATGCTATGATAAGCATAAATTTTTAAAATGCTATGTTAAGTGAAATAATCAAGTCACAAAAGATCAAAAATGATACAATTCTACCTATACAAAAAGTCCAGAATAGGCAAATCTATAGAAACATAAAGTAGATTAGTGGTTTCCAGGGACTGGGAAAGGGGAAACCAGGTGTGACCACTAATGGGTATGGGGTTTCTTTCTGAAGGACTGATAATGTTTTAAAATTGACCGTGTTGATGGCTGCGCACCTATGCATACAATAAAATCTTCTGAACCACATACTTTACATGGGTGAGTTTTATGATATATTAAATGTATCAATAAAGCTGTAAAAAAATCCCTCCATTTATACATTTAAAAACTATATTAGTGCATTAGATCCACTTTTCTTTGTTAAAGCTACATGGTATCTTTTATACATAGCTTCCTTTATCTCAAGAGGACTATACCTTTCAGACCCCTTTATAGGTGTAGCTATGGAGTTTTATTTAATGGAAATGGATGCAGAAGTAATGTGCACTACTTCCAAGCATATCCATGAAAATTTTCGATTAGAATCTCCACAGTGCTCCTTGCTCCTCCCTGCAGACCGGAAAGGCAATGACCCTCAGAATGACTTTGGAAGCTTCACGATATTAGACCGGTTCTATGTATAACTGTGAGAGCAAAAGAATGACATCTATTACCATTTCCCACCATATACTCATGCCCTGATCAGAAACACTTACCTGCTTTGGAATGTTTGGTGAACAAGGAAACATTCTCTGGAAACCTTTATTAATTTAGGAATCTGCTGTGACTGCAGCCTACTTTGTACTATTTAATATGGTGTTCAAAAAAGGAGATTAAAGTAGATAACTCAAAGAGGACTTTCTCCAGAAATTTCATAATATATACTTTGAAACACACACACACACACAAACACACACACACACACACACACACACACACACACACACACAATTGGTTTGATCCCTATTTTAGTACTAGACAATTGATTTTCTGAGGAGTCCTTCATACCACATTGCCATACAGACATATAAACTGCAGTGCTATTTTATGGATCATTTTTACAGTTGATCACTTTGCCTAATTTTGAGATTTTTATCTTTAATTACTGTATTTGTACAATATATATTTTTATGGTCACTTGGGCAAGTGCCTTATTATTCTTTTTCATTTTTACTAGTTTTCTTATTTAATATTCAATATAGGTTTTAGAATAATTCTGTTGAATTTCTACATAGAAAAGCTCATATTGGTACTTTGAATATAGTAGTGCAAAAATCTATACAAAATAATTTGGCAATATTCGTTACTGTTGTTGTACTCAGTCTTTTCATTCAGGAACATAGTATGTTGCATATTCTCTTTAAATATATTTTTTAAATTTTTAAACATTTATTTATATTTTGAGAGAGAGACAGAGTGTGAGTGGGGGAGGGGCAGAGAGAGAGAGAGGGAGAGACAGAATCTGAAGCAGCCTCCAGGCTCTGAGCTGTCAGCACAGGCCTGACGTGGGGCTCGAACCCACAAACTGTGAGATCATGACCTGAGCTGACGTCGAACGCTGAACCGACTGAGCCAACCAGGTGCCCCTACAATGTTCTCTTTTATAACTCCCAGTAAAGTTTTAGACATTTCTTTTCATAAGTTCTATGTATTTCCTCCTATGATATTTCCTAAGTAAGTCATACATTTCATTGCTGCTTTGACTCAAATCATTTATGAATATGAGAATCATATATCTGAACTGTAAATGTTCTCATTATTCTGAGAAAGTTTTTCTTTTTAGAATTTTCTGAATACATCATCATACCCGGCAAATAATATCTTAACATTTGAATGTTTATTCTCATTTGTATTGTTCATTATTACAGTAGCCAAAACTTGTGGAATTGTTCTAAACAACTGCATTAATAACAAGCAAGGTTGCATTGATAATTTATTAACATTGACTTAAGATAGTTCTTAATGAACCTAAAAAGAAGTCTTTTTTTTTTTTCACTCTCTATTTCTCAAGAGATTTTTTTCTAGGGATACAAAGATATAGTCAAATTTTATGTACAGATGTGTTCCTTTATAGTGCTATTTATAATGGCAATATGTCAATGACCTTCACTTTTGAGCTATCAGTATATGGTTAGGTAACCGATGGCTCCTACATATGATATATGTTTTTAAATTTAAATACAATACAGAAATATCTACATTTTAAGGTTAAATAAAAATGAAAGACAAATTTCATTTCTAACATTCCAATTTTAAAAAATATATACACATACACGACTACACGGAAAATCTAATAAACATTAATATTTATTATATCATTGGGTCATGGAATTATTGGATTTTTGCTTTCTAAGTTAAATTTGTATGAGGAGAGTTACTTTGACAATAAAGTAGATGACACTGGCAATGACAAACAAAGAGATATATGAGACTATGTGCTTGTACTTTACCAGTAAGCTATAACCTTGACTTTAGGGCATTCAAATCACCACAAACTATAGTGTGTATAGATGAAATAAACACCTAAAGCTTAACAAATGTCATTGTGAGAGCCTGTTTTATACAAAGATTCATATCTATTACTTCTGTAAATACAACTATCAAATTTTTCTGGCAAATCCTTAACTACCCTAGCTTATTTGGTCAAATGTTTCATTTCAGATAGATTTTTTTTTTAATAGGAAGACAATTTTCTATATTGAAAGGACCTAATTCCTGCTATGATAACAATATAGGGCAAGTATAGAAATAAAACAAAATGTAATTATTAACAAAATGTAAGTTACTTGTTTTCAATTTATCAGTTAAAAACTCAAAACCAGGGGCGCCTGCCTGGGTGGCTCAGTCGGTTGAGCGTCCGACTTCAGCTCAGGTCATGATCTCACGGTTCGTGGGTTCGAGCCCCGTGTCGGGCTCTGTGCTGACAGCTCAGAGCCTGGAGCCTGTTTCAGATTCTGTGTCTCCCTCTCTCTCTGCCCCTCCCCCACTTGCACTCTGTCTCTCTCTGTCTCAAAAATAAATAAACATTAAAAAAAAAAAACTCAAAAACAAGTAGAGAATGAATGAGCCTATTTTTCAACAAGGTCTTATTCTAAACTGCCAAATTAAAATAGATCATAATACAATATATTGTCTTTTATTTACATAACAAATCAATGAGACTCTTTCAACTACTGCATTTCAATTTTTTGAGTGGTCATTAAAGAACCATTTAGCAATCAGAATGGAGGAAGTAAATGCATGAAATATGTATTATAGCTACTCACATGAAATTATACATGTGAAAACACTTATTCTTACATTGAGAATGAAAGTAATTAGCAATGCAAACAAGAGGAAAATAAGTAGATATTTATAAGTTATGTAATCCAATTGTTTTTTAATTCACTCTACACCAAGAGTACAACTACCCTATTGCAGTCCTGGTCAACCCCAAGGCCAAGAAATATAAAAAATAAGATATGATCCTAACCACCCCCAAACAGTCTGACCTAAAATCTGAAGATAGGAAAATGCTATTTCGCTCTCACAGTAAATACATGTTACTCATAGAGTATCAGTACCATATAATTCACATATAACACATTTTGCAAGTGCAAAGGCAAAAGTTCTTTTCCAATAACTAACCTGCATACCGAGTAGGTAGGGAAGGTTTCTGAACACGTTCTTATAAAAGAAAGCTATCATCTATGTATACTTGTGATTTATATTGTGATATTAGAGGTTGCAGTTAACTTACAAAATATATATTTTGAAATTCAGTACCAAGTGGGTAATGCAGATGGTGTTGGATGTGTTCCACAGTAGCCTCATATATCATGACCATGACAAAGACTTTTTTTCTGTATAACATACTTGACCATAAACATAGTGGCATTACTGGGAGTATTACAAATTATCTAGGCTGGCAAACATTATAAACATTCCAAGGATGATTAATTTCTAAAAATAACAAAGTTAAGCAGAGCTTAGAAGTCAAGCTGACTTTTTCACAATCAATAAAATATGACTTCATAAAGAGAATTATATGGCAAGATGCTATGCAGTGAAATGTATTTTTATATTTTCTCAAGCTTTATATTTTATTAGAAGTTAAGAAATGTGCATATTATTTTAAATCACTGACACATTAAACAGTATTATAACTGTAAAAATCAGATTAATAATAAAATGCAAATTACATAAAAATATAGTACTAAATATATATGGGTATGATCAACAGTTTTGCTCTTAATAGCTGATTATTATAATTAATTCCTTGAACATAATAAAAAACAGCCTATAAAGTCCACAAATATATAAATACACATGCAACTTTAAAAAATAGACTGTCAGAAAAAATATGCATATGGTGGTTAGAGAAGGATTTTTTTAAGCCTCATTTTGCATGCAGAGGTACCATAAATATATTGTTCCCCTCTACCCAGAGGAAGTTCCAATTATCCTGTTTTCTATCTTTTCAATTGTGATGCAGTTTATAAGTACAATTTAATCAAGAGGAGATACGGTTAAAATATCTGAGCACCCCAACCACCTTCTCAATCCATTGTGGCTTGGGTACCAGATCTCTTAGCCCATGTATCACACTGGACATTGGTATTCCTTTACTGCCAATCATAATAAGCCCTAGTGCCCAGGTTATTATCAGATTATTGTTCTCCAACTCCCTTCTTGTCCCTTGCTCCCAACCACATCAATAGAACAACAACAACAACAAAAAATCCTTTATCTTCATGCTACACTACATTAGTTAACAGCAAAAAACTGGCCATCTGCTTTAGTGGTTTCTTTTTACTTCTGCCAGGTCTCACTGCATTATAGATAAGGGTTTATGGCTGTACAGGAAAGGGGCACAGTCATGGAAAACAGAAAAAAAGAGAAATACAGAGGTACACAGAGACAAAAAATATGAACAGATAAACACAGAACCAGAGACATTTCCTACCTTAAAAATTGTGTATATATACATATACAGTGTGGATGTACTGATTAATTTTGTTTTCCTATATCAAAAACTAACGTAAACACTTTTCAGATTTATTCTTTAGCTTACTTTCTAATTTTACCCATGTGGAAATCAGGCACAAAATGCACCACCAACAATTATATATTACCAGTTATGTAGTACCACCACTGCAACTATATACAATCATCTACTATAATACGTTATTATATATAGACAATTATATACTAAACCTTCATGCATACCAGCTTGAGAATTTGTTTAGAAACTAGTACCGAGAATATACTGGAAAAACTTAAATGGAGAGGTTCAAGTACCAAAAAAAAGTGTATTTCAATTCTCACAGTAAGATGAAGATAATTTGGAATTCTTATCTAATTCTCAGAGTGTTAGCTCCATTTCAAGGTAGTTAGGAATAGAAAAATATAAGAAAGATTTACCAAAGCCAAGTACTACATTAGAAGCTATACATAGATATTATTCTATTTTCTAAAATAACTCTGAGGGAATAAATGTTCAAGCTTGCAGATAAAAAGCAGGCTTACAAATTTTTAAGTTGCTGTTAGCTCCTTGAGGGAAGAATTAAAATCTTTTGTTTACTACCATATTTTTAGTAGCTAGCCCAGTTTTCTGGCTCACATTGGGTGATAATGGATATTTGTCAACAAGTTTACCAAGTAACACGGTTACAGAACTAGTAGCTGGCAGAGCTGAAATTTCATCACAGGTCTGTGAGACTTCCAAAGCCCCATCTGCCTGTGCCCAGAACATGGAAGAGGCAGGGGATCTGCATGTCTGCCTCACCTTCTCCCAAATGATCAGAAGAATTGAGATGGTTTGCTCTGCAGGGAAGAAAGGCCTTCATAGTAATTGATTAACTACTGGCAGTAAGGCCAGAGCTCAAGAAGCCAGGTCCTTCATTTCAAATCCCATCTAGGTCTCATAATAGTTGTATAACTTCAGTCAAGTTCCTTTACCATTCAGTATGTCAATGTTTTTACTGTAAAAAAATGATAATGATAATACAGTAAAACCTTGGATTGTGAATGACTTGTTCTGTGAGTGTTCTGCAAGATGAGCAAACATTTCTAATAAATTTTAACTTGAAAAAAGAACGATGTCTTGCAATATGAGTAGCACATGACATCTCACGTCACATGATCACAACTGAGCCAATGGTTCTTGAAATTCGCTTTGATATACGAGTACTTTGGATTACAAGCAAGTTTCCAGAATGAGTTATACTTGCAAACCAAGGTTTTACTGTAATAGTAAATATATTAAACCCATGAGAATGTTGTGAGGATTAATTGTATCAATACATCTAAAGTTCATGGCTATGAAATCAGTAGCCATCATTATTATTTGCTGTGGAGAAAAAAGCAATTCAGGTCATACCCAGATAACTTAATTCTCTATGGTCAGGAGTAGCAAATGAAGCTGGACATCTCAATAGCAGTAGGCAAAGAGATGCTACCAGGGGATGTTTCAGAAACAAGAGTAGGTCCTTCTGTAACTGTGACATCATTTTAACTCATTTTAACTCAGCTGTCTAAATTTCCAAGTTATGTGGTATTCCTTTAAGACAGGATTGGTAGGGATTCTAAAAAGAAAAAAAAAGTCTATCTTCTAATATCAACACTGATCAAAGTGCATTCCCATATTTATAAGCAATCTGGGTTCCAAAAGGCTGTTCATATGAAGAAGCCCTTTATTTACAAGTCAGAAATGGCATCACAAAAGCAGTGGAGAAGGCCTTCTATAGAAGACAGACAAAACTGACTTGCATTTTTTCAGGTGTGAAGGTTTAAAATTCCTATTCAAGGTAATAAGGATAAAGTTTATAAATAGAAAGCTTCTATATTATGTAGCATAATATGGCTCAAAGTCAAGATAATATAAAGTAGTTCACATGCAGCGGAAAGGATTACTTCAGTTTTAGCCCAACATATTTTATATACCAGGTCAATTTTCTATTTGCTCTATTAGGAGTTTTTAAATACTTTTCAGAGTTACTCAGAGAGAGGATGAGTGTGTGAATGGGTGTGTGTGTGTGGTGGTGGGGAGCGGGGTGAGACAGGTCCAAATCCAAGTCCCATGATCTATGGCTCAGCCATGTTTGGGGCCAACTGAAATACATAGTGGGTATCAGTTTCTAGAAATCAGAAATTTCACCTCTGAAAAGAGAGCCTCTTACAATGTCTATTTCTGCTATTTTTAATCTACCTTCCCCTAACCAAGTATAACTTTAGACTGACTTTTTAAATATGAATTTTATGTATACATATAGAGAGAGTGAAAGAGTTTTGTTTTTTGTTTTTTTCTGATTATCAACATCAAATGAAATAGCTCTTATGGTTAGCTAATTTCCAGTTGTTACAATGAGAACAAAAATAAACTAGTGAGGCAGATAGTATGATGAAGAAAATTAACATGTTCAAACACTGAATACTTGTCATGCACTGTGCTAGATTCTCTACACATGCTATTCATTTAATCCTCAAAATGACTTTATGAGTGAGGCATCTTTATAACACCAAAAAACCCAATTAGAATAATCTTTAGATATACAGATAATTAGAAAAACAATTGTTTAAAGGGACAGAATTCTTTTATTGTCCCTTACCACAAAATGATATATGTACTCAATTATGTGAATGTAAGTTCTCCATCAGTATATGGATTAAAGAAACATTTTGAAATTTTTGATGAATTTGCATCATTTAAAACTAGATGGTTGTACAGGTTTACTTTCATGTCTTTAATAAAGCACTACCTTACATTGTAGCGATTACTCTAGAAAACATGTGCTAAACCAGGGAAACTTTAGGGGAAAAAATGTCAAAAGACACAGAAGGTATCTTATCCAGTTTTTATAGTGACGGCAGAATGTAATTCAGGTTGACACAAGAATATGTGCCAAATTCAGAATTGCATCCCTGATAAACTACAACAGATATTTGTAGTCAATTAAAAACCAAAAGTGAGCTAAAGAGGCTAAAAATTGATTTCAGGTGCTTGCTACATTATACTATTCTGAGACCTCCTAAGCAGTGGTAAATACAGCTGTGTCCCTTTCTTTGCTATAATTGCCATTAATGTATGAGAGAGTGACTTATGTTATACCATTTTCATCTTAGTGCAAAACCAGTGATAATTAGTAGAAGACTTTAAATTGTCAATAAGCTACATATGTATGTAGACTCTGCCAGTTTTTAGAAAGATTCAGTGAATATTCTACTAAGCCGTATAGAGTTTCTCTTATTTATTAAATAATTATCTTTCACAAAATTTGCAATGATGGATCATTTAACTATCACATTTGTGTTACAAATACCAAAATGTCTAAATGAACAAAATATACAGTTTTTTATAAGGTGATCAGTTTTCTTCCGTAAAATTATCTTTCATCATATGTTCATATCATTTTGGCATTTTTTTTCTTTCTTTGCATTAAAAGGTATATGAAAGAAACAATTTTTGGTTAAATGAGAGGTTTAGTTTGCATTCTGTATATTAAAGACTGAACACAGTAGTAAACACTCAGAAACAAACGATTACTTGGTGTAAGAAAGCAGATTTTGGGGTGTTTTCTTTCAAATATACATACTTATTAAATTAAAAAGTATTGTAATTACAAAAATAGGAAGGCCAAAAAATTCAGAATAAATGATATAGTTAACAATTCAGCTGATTTTCCACAAGTGTGGTAAAAACAAATAGTAAAACATGCAATAATTCTTTAAAAAATACATTTCAAAAGCTACTTTCAGAAATGAAACTCAAAGTTGTATTTATTGCAGCTCATGGTACATATTATGGCCTTTTTAATTTAATTTACTTCTATTTATGCAGGCAAAAGCTGCTAAATCATGGAGCAAAGATTTATAAGAAAGGATCCAGTGCAAATAGGGACAACATGAAGCTTCGCACAAAAATCTAAGTAAAGGTCTTACCTTGAATGATCGGTGCTATGAGCATCATAAAGACTAGTAGCTGTGATGGCCACATGGCTGTGAACTCGGGCGTGAGTGCCTCAAAACTGAGTGTTCCCAGCGTGAAACAAAATGAGTGTATTTCTGGTTCCTCTTCTGTATTCCAAGACCGATGATTTAAAAAAAAAAAAAAAAAAAAAAAACAACTTTCCCTCAAAAAAAAAAAATCCTCAAAAACAGAAACACCAGTATCCCAAATTTGAATCCTGCAAACAAGAAAACAAAATGGATTATCAAAACACATATTCTCATCTTAATTCCTTGAAAGTTCATTTGCTGACTTGAACATCTGTATACCTCCCTCCCTTCATTCTAATTTATTAAGGCGTCATATATAAAAATGAGGAAGTAACCTGCAGGACACTATTTATGCATATATCACCACAGAGTTTATTTCCCTGGTTCCAAACTGACTGAAAGAAATAATTCAGTCTCGCTGGAAAAATTAATATCAATATGCTATATCAATTTGTACCATAATGAATTAGCAATTGATTTGTGTAATTTGTTAGTATGTATAGAGTTGGGGTTTATTTTACATAAAAATTTTCCACAAACCTATTTTTTTACTAACATTAGAATAATAAAGCAAAAAATTCATTCATTACCATTACCATAAGATTCATTGATCACCATATACTACAAGTTAACAAATAAAAGTTACATGTATGAGTCTTACTTTCATTCTAGTCCCTGATATTCAATTCAGAAATCATTCTAAATATTAACTATATTATTTTCCAAAACATCTTTGTACATTAATCCATGAAGATCTTAGATTTATGTTAAGTACTTATGCTTAAATATAGCTAATTCATTCAAAGGAGGTTTACTGAATATCCACTGAAATACAAAGCACTGGGCTAGGAACACAGGATAGGACACTGAACAAAACATGGAAATGATTCTTCAGGATCTTACAATTTAAGATGTGGAATCTTGCTTAAAAGTTTTAAATATGTATGGAAGACATTAAAAACTTTAAGCATTAAGAAAGTTATTTTACTGAACCAAACTGATAGAGCTGCCTTCTCTTAAAGACTGCACAGATTTATCTGAAGAAGTAAAAATACCGAAAGAGTGTGACCCAAATTTTGAAGACGTTTTTCACAGTCAGCACCTTTAAAACGGATCAATCAGTACAAACTGGGTCGTTCTCCTCTCTCTCTCTCTCTCTTCTAGAAAGCCCTATAGAAATCTCCATATAATGAAATTTATTTCTATCAGGAAAGGAGTTCGCATTTCAAACCCAATATTTAAAACAATTTCATATTTTGGGCTTATAAATTTAAAAGTTTTCCAGAAAGGGTTATATAAAATAGAGATAGTTTACTGAAGCCTGTATTGATAAATCTCATTCCGATGAAATAAATTCCAAACATTTCTGAAATATTTGCCTTAGTTATAAGGCAAAACTACACAGATTTATGTGAATTTCTGGCATTGTTACTTATAGCATGGCACTTAAGAGCACAGATTCTGGAGCAAGACCACCCAATTTCAATTATTAGCTCTACCAGTACTGTGACCTTGCTCGAGCAAGTCATTTAAACCCTCAGTGCCTCACTTCCCTAGTTGATTCATATGCCTATATGAACATTTAATGAGCTAAAATTTGGAATCTTTAATTATATATGTAAAAATATTTACTGCCCAGAACAGTGTCTAGAACATAAGTGTATGTGTTCAGATTATTATACATCTCATTAGTTTTCAACATTATCCTATTCATCCTTTTAACATGTATGTATTAAGAAGCAAGACCATTCAATAATTTGGCTCAAAAATGTTTTGACTCACTATGGTATAGACAGGCTCCAAGAACACTAAATCTGAACACAAAGATTAAAAAAAAAGTTTCATCTCACAGACACATTGTAAGAAAATGAAGCTCACAGGAGACAGTCCAATAATATTTTACTTTGACAAATAGGATTGATGAGAAAAGAAGTGGTTGAGAGAAAAGAGAAGGTATGTGGAAAGGGAAGCATGTGAAATATTTTCGTTCCTTCTCCTATTCACACTCTGACAAAGAAATCATTCAGAACTTATTCTTAATTGCTATGTGTGTAACGCTTTCAAAGAATAACTTTTGAAAAAAATTGCTAACTTAAAACATTATTTAATATACATGTGATAATTAATGGGCACTCACAAATGGATACTAAAACTGACTGATATACCACCAAGTAAACAATACTTCCTTATTCTCAACATTTAGTTACTATGTCTTTTCTTTTCTTTCCTCTAAGTCCATTGAATATACCAGTGTCAAAAATTGGCATTAGATGCATGTATGCACAAAGACACACAAACACATAAATATACACAGAACTACTTTGCCACTGGAAATAACCGTGGGTAGCCACTAGGCAAATTATTTATTCATTACTTGAAAAATATATACTAAATACTAACTCTGGCAGATACTGAGAATGCAGATGAAGGAGAACAATTTTTCTCACAACTTACACTCATGGGAAAAACAGAACACAGGAAAGGAAGTTACAAGATAAAGAAGAGAATAAATTATATTCTTATTTATTTTATTAATTATTTTAATTATTAATTATTTATTTTATTAATTAATTATTTTAGTGCCTATCATATATCAAGAAATGTTCTGGATATTATACAATTATCTGCTTTAATTCTCCATACAAATCTGTAAAGCAGATAATATGATTTCATGTTTACTGAGGAAGAAAATAAAAAATGTTATGCAACAAGAATTCCAAACCAAATGTCTGATTCCAACACCAGTGTTCTTTGCTCTCTCTATAGTAGAAATAAACAAGAAAATGTAAGAGGATAATAGGGGTATTAATTGTGCAAAGGAAGGGGCCAATGTAGCAAGTTTCCCAAAAAGATTTAGGCCTTTCTTAAATATGTTTTTTTTTTAATTTTTTAAATGTTTATTTATTTTTGAGAGAGAGGGAATGAGTGGGGGAGGGGCAGATAGAGAGGGAGACAGAATCTGAAGCAGGCTCCAGGCTCTGAGCTGTTAGCACAGAGCCTGACACGGGCCTCGAACTCACGAACCACAAGATCATGACCTAAGCTGAAGTCAGATGCTTCACCGACTGAGCCACCCAGGCGCCCCTTAAATATGTCATTTGATTGTGAAGAGTGGAGAACCTGGAACAGCATGGATATATTAGGTAGACATAGAGGGGCAAAGAGAAAAGTGAAGACATGTTTAAAAAGGAAACCATACTAATTGTAACATGGTATCCTTCGGAGGAACAGGGAAAATTATTTCCATAGTGAAATATGAGTATTACTATTGTGAATTCTTGTTTTAGTGGAAATCAGAATAGTTTATTTCATGTTATATATTTCCACAATGATAAAACAGTGGGAGAAAGTTACTTTATAGAAAAGATAAGAAAATGCATATTATTTATAATAATGATTTGTTTTAAGATATCATAGCGGGACATGAAACCACATCTACTCAGATATTTTTCATTGTATTTGAGCATAGGAATTTGTTTTCATGATTATCGGGTAAACAGAGGTGAGGAAAGAAATTGAGAATAGAAGCTATTATTTAAAGAGGGTAACGTCCTCACAATCCAGTAACACCTCCCACCTATCATTCACCCAAAATATTACCTCCAAAATAATGTGCTAATATGGGGGCATATATAATAAAATTGCAATAATCAAACCATATAATTTTTTTAAAATTTTTTTTAATGATTATTTATTTTTGAGACAGAGAGAGACAGAGCATGAATGCGGGAGGGTCAGAGAGAGGGGGAGACACAGAATCTGAAGCAGGCTCCAGGCTCTGAGCTGTCAGCACAGAGCCTGACGAGGGGCTCTAACTCACAGATGGTGAGATCATGACCTGAGCTGCAGTCGGAGGCTCAACTGACTGAGCCACCCAGGCGCCCCAAACCATATAAATTTTAATAGATACTTTGAAAGACAAGATTGCTCATAACCTATAGAAAGACAAACCATTACTGCTTGCCTACTAACAGTGAAAAAAAATAGGAAACTTTCTGGGATATTTTGTTTTCTAATTTATGTTATTAACTACCAAAACAATCAGTTTCATACAAAAGGGATTTCCACTTAAGACATCTCTGAAACAAAGCTCTTCAAACACACACAGAGATGAAAAACCAAGAAAAGGCACTGAAGACTCATTAAGTCACATATAACAAGAAAATTACACATAAAAAAGACTCACTATTGATATAAAGCATTTAACCAATTTCAAAATGCAGTTCCACCTACAATAAATTTCTTTTGCCTTCTCTATGTACCACACACTGTGCTAACACTGTGGGTCAAGGGGGAAGAGTGTGGCTACAAGTCTAAGATGTAGTAGCCCTTTTACAACCACTGACAGTAAAATATAAATGCTAAAAGGTATATTTACCAATAATTATAACGCTGTGCAGAATGTGATATGTGTTATGTGAGATGTTCTAGGAACACAAAGTGAAAAGCTGTCAGATGTTCTTTTGTAAATGCAAGGTATTTAAAATTATACTTGACATAAAATTAAGGTTGCCAGAGGGAGGGAGTGGTAATAGGCAGAATGGGCAAAAGGCAGTGAGAGATATAGGCCTCCAGTAATGGAATGAATAAGTCACAGTATATATCGTCAATATCGTCAATATCGTCAATAGTATCGGCATAGTATTGTATGGCGATACATGGTAGATATACTTGGATGAGCAGAGCCTCACATATAGACTTATTCAACCAATATGCTTTGCACCCGGAACTAATGTAACATTGTGTCTCAACTATACTTCAATTAAAAAAAATTATGCTGACCTAATATTCTGGTGTTAAGGCAAGATTGAATACCTCTCTGAATCTCAGTTACTGCAAGTATAAAAGAGAGAACAATATTCACCTTGCAAATTGGTTGTGAGGTTTACAGATAACGCAAAATACCGCGTGACAGAGATTATCACTGATCATGCATGTCTGTTAGTGTGTGTCTGTCATTCACCAACTTCCTTTGTTTCCTTTATTCCTTCAAAATTGAGGGATTAAGGAAACACCTGATCTCCACCCCTCTCACTTCCAAGTTTGATGACTAATAGCACCGGTATCTGGGTATCCACACTCTCCTTGAGAATTCTATAGCTGAACAATGCACACTAAAGTAATGTGAGGTTTCATAAAGGAGAATTTTCAGTGTTTCTCTCATTTAAGATATACTATTTATGACACTAATTTCCAATAATAAACCAACACACTAATGTTTTAAAAATTATTCATAAAAGGTGGCATTTCTAATTTTTATCAAAGATTACCAATTATGACAGTTTTGCCTGCTATCCTATACAAATCATTAATCATTAATATTTAAGATTATAATTATGAAACTGTGTTATGTGACTGATGTTCCATTAAAAGTTAAAAAAAAATCACAAAATGGAAAGATATTATACAAATGTTTTATGTAACCAAAGCCTTCTGTCATAAACTACACAGATCATCCCTTATTTGTTAGATTTAGACTAACCTGCCCTCATATCCAATACACTTACACTCTGAAAGTTATTTGAACTTTTCTTGTTATTGCTGAAACAAAAGTTCTTTTAAATTTAAAACATTGATTTTACTTTGGGCAAATTCTCACCTTAAATTGTAGTGTCATAATTTGTTTTCCCTGTTTAAGTTTTTGATATGTCCTTTTTTTTTTAATTTTTTTTAACGTTTATTTATTTTTGAGACAGAGAGAGACAGAGCATGAATGGGGGAGGGGCAGAGAGAGAGGGAGACACAGAATTGGAAACAGGCTCCAGGCTCTGAGCCATCAGCACAGAGCCCGACGCGGGGCTGGAACTCACGGACCATGAGATCATGACCTGAGCCGAAGTTAGACGCTCAACCGACTGAACCACCCAGGTGCCCCTGATATGTCCTTCTTAAATCATATTTGGAAGCTTTAATTTTTGTTGTATATTCACTTCCTTTCTACACTCCAAATACTATTTATCTTGGAATTATTACCTTCCTTTGAGCTACTCTTTTTTTTTTTTTTTTTTTTTTTAAGAGAGAGAGAGAAAGTATGTGTGAGTGGGGAGAGGGGCAGAGGGAGAGAGAGGATCTTAAGTAGTCTTCTCTCTCAGTGCGGAATTGGACACAGGGCTCGATTCCACGACCCTGGAATCATGACCTGAGCCACAAGCAAGAATCTGACACTTAACCAACTGAGCCACCCTGGCACCCCAACATTTTAGCTACTCTTAATCACATTTCTGTAAGATAATTTACTCTCTCAATCTTTTTCCAAGGAAAATTGCATTTTATTATTAACCTCAAAATAATAATCTATTGAAGATACTATATCCTTTTTGTATTATTTGTACATTTTCCCAAGTAATAAATGTTCATTTATCACAAGTTTTGCTAACTATGAACTTTAGTCCATATGAACTTTATAAATTTCAATTAATCCATATTTTACTTTGCCTATTTGCTTCTTTTTGCCATGTAAATCTTTTTCAGAGGTCAATCTTTTTACATGTTTAGTGCACGCCAGATGTATAAAGTGGGGTAAAAGTGCCCCTATGCATCAGTACTCCTGTATCCCTTGGATAAATTCCTAGCACTGCTATTGCTGGGTCATAGGGTAGGTCTATTTTTAAATTTCTGAGGAACCTCCACACTGCTTTCCAGAGCGGCTGCACCAATTTGCATTCCCACCAACAGCACGTAGCTCTATTTTAATAATTAATTAATTGGTTTATAGACCTATAGCCCCATTGCTAATTATAATACAGGAGTTTCCTATATAACATGGTTTGTTTTTCCTTATTTCATATAGGGAAATCATATCTATTAACTCAAAGGAAAACAAAAAACCCTTACTTTTTTTTTGAGATTTTTTTTTTGCATTTATTTATTTATTTTTGAGAAAGAGACAGAATGAACAGAGAAGGGGCAAAGAGACAGAGAGGGACAGAGGATCCAAAGTGGGCTCTGTGCTGACAGCAGAGAGCCTGATGTGATCCTCAAACTCACAAATCATGAGATCATGACCTGAGCTGAAGTCGGAAGCTTAAGTGACTGAGCCACCTAGGCACCAAAAAACCCTTACTTTAGAAGTGTTTACAAATATCACTTCGGTATTATCTATAATTCTTCCAGGGTTAGTACCTGGATTAGGAAATTTGAATGATTTGAAATTACATTCATTAACAAATCAAATATTTACCACAATCCTTCTCCATAAATTATCTTTTTTGTTATATACAACTGACATATGGTAACCTATGAAAAATAATATAAATATAAATGTGATTAACCTAGGTATTCTATCATTTGTCACTACCTTAACAAGTAAATATCCATTACAAAGCATCTATGTAATCTGATTTATGTGCACATAGCTCACTACATTTATAAATAAGATCTACCAATTGTAGCCCAAAAAAGACAAGTGTTTTTGACAAATATTAATTTAATAAGACTGGAAAATATATTTCACCTAAATTGTTTAGTGTGGCACAGATGCTTATATGAGAGGCTTTATTCAAATCTAAGATTGCAAGATTTCTATGATTTACCAGTGCTGCATAATCATAAGTACATATACAGCAATGTTTCATAGTCCATGTCCTATGAAATGACAGACGACCTTTTCTCCCAAAAGTGTCTTTCCAAAAGTAGTTTTACATGGATGACTCCTGATGTGAATGGACATTCTATGAAATAGTTAACTCTTAAGGTAAAGAAGCAGGTTAGCAAGACAAGCTATTAGATTATAAGATAGCTTCCTCCCACCACAATCCTATAAAATATTAAAACGTTTGGTGCGATCATCACTAGGTAGAAGTAAAAAGAATTTTAAAGGAGTTTAGACTGAGTAAATATGTATTTTTTTTAATTTATTTATTTGAGACAGAGAGAGAAAGAGAGCGCGTGAGCACACAAGCAGGGGAGGGGCAGAGAGAGAGAATCCCAAGCACACTCCATATTGTCAACACAGAGTCTAATGCAGGGCTCAAACTGAAGAACTGTGAGATCATGATCTGAGCAGAAATCAAGAGTCCTACGCGTAACTGACTGAGCCACAAAGGCACCCCTTAATGATCTTATTATTTTAATGTCAGCTGTAATTGGCAGTTTATGAAATCTATACATATTGTGTTTCATTTAAAGTTTTCTTGGTGTTTGCTAAAAGAATTATATCTATTACTTCTTAACTGAGAGAGTGCAGGTGACTATACTATTACTTTGGTCCTCGCATTTGTTTGTTTTTAAAAATTATTTAAAAGTATTTTAAAAATATTTGTGTTTAAAAAATTAAACACTTTAGGGGCGCCTGGGTGGCTGAGTCGGTTAAGCGGCTGACTTCAGCTCAGGTCAGGATCTCGCAGTCCGTGAGTTCGAGCCCCGCGTCGGGCTCTGGGCTGATGGCTCAGAGCCTGGAGCCTGCTTCCGATTCTGTGTCTCCCTCTCTCTCTGCCCCTCCCCCGTTCATGCTCTGTCTCTCTCTGTCTCAAAAATAAATAAAACGTTAAATTTTTTTTTTAATTAAACACTTTAACATTTTGACTCTGAAAACAAAAGCATTGCAATAAGTTTAAGGATCTTTTCTTTCTTTATTGATGGAGAAAAAAACCAACAACGTTGTATTAAGTAACTATTAACAAGTATTTAACTAGGGAGATGGGGGGATGGGTTAAAACGGTGGTGGAATTAAGGAATGCACTGGTGATGAGCACTGGGTGATTTATGGAAGTGTTAAATTAACTGTATTGTACACCTGAAACTAATAGAACGCTGTGAACTCATTGGAATTAAAATAAAAACTTAAAAATTAAAAAAAAAAAGTTTCCATAGATTAAAACAAACAAACAAAAACACACAAGAAGAAAATGGTGATGGTCATGCAGACGAATCATACACATTCTACTGATACTTGGTTAGTCCTACTCAGTTTCATAGATGACCCTGTGCTTTAGCCATACAAGGGCACTTGCAGACTCTTTAATGTGCTGTTTTCTCATCTCCAAGCCTCCATCCTCTTTTTTATAACTTCACTCATCCTTCAAAATGCAATTAAACAACTTTTCTGGCAGAACTTCCCTGTCTTCTTCCTTTATATTCTGTCTAGTATTGGGCCAAGTACTAGGTACCCAATAAATTTTGAAACAATGATAAATGATACAGGGATCAATATTGGTACTGAGAAGATGTTCTTCCTTTCCACTGAAGAAGGCATTGGAAGGAGACAAAGGTTTCAGATAAGGAAGAAGAATGGAGATGTGAAGAATATAAAATTCTTATGTATGAATTCACTTTTGGAATCACATAAAATTGAGCCTCTGATAAAAACAAATGGAACAAGGTAAATATTCAACTACATACCTTAATTGCGTCTGAGTGACCAAATTATTTGCATCAAAATTTATAAAAAAGTATTTAACTATCATGCCTACTTAGTAGCAATAGGGAGCTGAACATTTTAGTAATAAATACTATCTTAACTAGTACTTGATCCCTTTGGAGATTCAGAGGAGAGATAATACAACCATCTTGTTTAATATTTTTTTCTTTCTTTCTTTATTATTTTTTTAATATAGGAAATTTATTGTCAAATTGGTTTCCATACAACACCCAGTGCTCATCCCAAAATTTTTTAATATTTTCAAGAAATATTGAATTCAATCTACCCACACATGTGTTCCTTTAGTAGTATGTACCAAGAGATCTTCAGTGAATACAAAGAATGTAAACTTTTTTTTGGTCATAGGAGATATGTCTCATATATATATATATGTATATATATGTGTGTGTGTGTGTGTATATATATATGTGTATATATATATATATATATATATATACACATATATATATACACACACACATGAGTTTAAGCCCTGCACATACATATACATATATATATATATATATATATATATATATATATATATATTTATGAGATATCCACATACACATGCATTATAGAAAGGAGAGGAAGAAAAGGAAGAGCAGGAAGAGAACACTGCAGGAGGGCTACAGGAAGAGATAACAAAGGAAATACAAATAATGAAATACAAATTCAAATATAATAAAGACAAGAGTTTTAAAAAAATAGAGGAAATAATCCAGCTTGGAAGATCTGGAAGACCTTCTAGAAGAAAATGGTAATTGTGCTAGAATATGAGGAAATGAGTGAGATTTCACTAAACAGTGACTGAAGGATGAACGTTGTGGGTTAAGGGTTGCTGTGAAAAAGGTAAAGATGATAGAAGACAGCATATTACAGAACGGCCAGGTCTCTGTCTGTCAGGTCTACTGAGTAAGGAGGAGCTGCAGAAAATAAATACACAACCTGTTGGAGGAGCAGAAGAAAAGATTTGAAAGCTTCACAAAGGAATTTGAATCCAATTTGGTCAGTTTTCACCTGTGTATTTTTGTAATATTTAAATATCATTTTGCAATGCATTGAAAGGCAAACATAACATAAATACATAAAAATCACTGCAAGTACTATCTTTGGAGAGAGAATGAGAGTAAATATTTATTGTGAATATTTTCCAAAAATGTTTAGAATCCTCTATATTGCTCCTGAATGCTTGAACATTTTGTTCTGAGTTTAATTTGTGTAAATGATCTCTGGTTTGAAATAAAGAGCTTGAGTTAATAGAGGTATTAACCTAAATAGAGATATCATATGAATCATTAAATTAATGAACTAACTAGTATTTATACAGTACCCAACATGACACCATACAAAGATAATGCCATCTTTGCATTTTCATAATACGATGCTTTGTCAGGGTTCCAAACTTCCCTAACACTTCTTAGTGGCTATTACACTATTTGAGATCAAATATTGATTCCAGAGAATCACAACACTTTTAGATACAATGGTACTGCTATCCATTTGGCAATGCATTACCTCCAAATGACAAACTCTAACTGTACTATTTATCTTTATAGATGTTTATTTTATAACACATTCAGATCCAACACAACCTGGAAGAAATTCAAACATATTACGTATGTATATGCCTTGGCCTAGATGTGGATATAGCTATATTTTTCTTAATCCTTCCTTTTTTTTTTTTTTAATTTTTTTAACGTTTATTTATTTTTGAGACAGAGAGAGACAGAGCATGAACGGGGGAGGGGCAGAGAGAGAGGGAGACACAGAATTGGAAGCAGGCTCCAGGCTCTGAGCCATCAGCCCAGAGCCCAACGCAGGGCTCGAACTCACGGACCGCGAGATCGTGACCTGAGCTCAAGTCGGACGCTTAGCCAACTGAGCCACCCAGGCGCCCCTCTCCTTCCTTTTTTTAATGTTTATTTATTTTTGAGAGAGAGAGACAGCATGAGCAGGGGATGGGAAGAGAGACGGAGACAGGGGATCCGAGCCTAACTGAGCCATTCAGGTACCCCTCTTAATCCTTTATTTCTGCTTTTTTTTTAAAAAAAATACTAAGCTCCTGTCTTCAAGTATTAGATATTGCATAAGACAGAACCATCAGAAGCAGCAAGAATGAAAGGTACAACATGAACTTTGGAATGAGAAAAAGTGTTAAATCTTCTCCAAGTTGTAAGCTGTATGACCATAGGCAGATTACCTCAATTTTCTATACCCTAATGTTCACATCTGAAATTAATACATATTCCACCAGGTGGTTATAAGGTTTAAGTAAATATATATAGTACCTATAAAGATTCCTGGCAAGAGTAGGCATTTAATACATAGAAAAATCTTTCTTCTCATTTAACGTAAGTTTTATGCTCAAAAGTAGGGTTAAAAATGGTAAATGAAATTACATCTGGTGGTAAATAGTACAGAAGAACACTTGATAGGAGTTTGTGAGGGGTTAAGTGGGAGAATGGATAGAATCAGAAGATACACTGAAACACTATGCTTTTAGAAGATTAAATTGGTAGTGGTCTATAGAAGAAAATGGAGAGGAAAGAAAAACTACCTTAGGCTAGCCATGTCAATGACAACATTTTTCAGAGTTAGTATGGTAGGAGTCCACAGTGACCTAGAAGCCTAGAACTGTGACTTAAAATAAAGATTATTTGAAGAAAGTCAAGACAACACATTTTCAAGTTGTATAAATATCAGTTATATGTTTCTCGGGGTGGGAAGAAAAAGAAATCAGGATGGGAAACTGAGGGAAAAAATGAAGGATGGGCACAGAAGATACAGAAAAAAAAGTTAAATCAAATTAGAAGTAGGAAGAGTAGTTTAGGAATACAACTGCATTTTCCTAGAATTTTCACTCAAGTCTGCGTTCTTCCTTCATTTCTTCCCTATCCCTCCCTCCACAAGTTTCAGAGAGGTCGGAGCAAAGAAAGACCTCTTTGTATTCAGTTAGTGTTTTTTTAAAGGTCACTTACAACACTTTTCAAGCAAGGAAATGCTAAATCTCAACAAACTGTCTGAAAAACTAGCAAATGACTTTTTTCATTGCTTAAGTACAACACCTATCTGCTTATACAAATACAGTTTGATGCTACGTTAGAAAACAAGTAATCCAGGAAGCTAATTTTAATAGGAAAGTTCTCTAGAGTAAAAGTCCCATGTAATTGTCTTTCAGATAATGTTATAATCTAATAAGTGTCTATTAATGTTTAGGAACAAATTTGGATTTAATGAACATGGCTATTTTTGGCTTTAGGGCAGCATATCATTTAACCATGAAACAGATTGATGTTTTACACAGGATCATTTTCTTGCAAAGTGTCCTTGAGTTAACCTCTTCCCCAAGATCCTACAAAGCATTTGACTGAAGTCTGTTTCCAACAGGCTTTGAATAAGAGAATATTTACTTCTACTGATACATGCAATAGGAAATAAAGTAAGTTTGAAATTAAGGTAAGTAGAAATAATTATGTTAATGCAATTAGTTTGGAAAACAATTCAACTGCTTTAAATGAGATGAAATTAGGAAATGGATCTCATATTCTTTCCATACATCTGATTTGTCAATAGATCCTTTACTTCACTCTTCAAGAATAAAAATACAGTTGATCTTTACACAATGCAGGGGTTGAGGGAACCAACTCCGTGCAGTTAAAAATCCGGGTATAACTTTTGGCTTCCCCAAAACTTAACTAATAAATAGTTACCAATAACATAGTTGATTAGCACACATTTTTGTATGCTATATGTATTATATACTGTATTTTAGAATAAAGCTAGAAAAAAGAAAATATTAAGAAAATCATAAGGGGGGCACTTGTGTGGCTCAGTCTGTTGAGCGTCCAACTCTTGATTTCGGCTCAGGTCACAATCACAGGGTCCTGGGATTGAACTCGCGTTGGGCTCCAGGCTGAGCACGGAGCCTGCTTAAGATTCCCTCTCTTTCTCATTCTCTCTCTCTCTCCCTCCCACTCCCCACCCCCCCCCCCACCGTCCCTCTCCCCCAACTCATGCTCTCTAATAAAAAAAAATTAGGGGTACCTGGGTGGTTCAGTCGGTTAAATGTCCAACTCTGTTTCAGCTCAGGTCATGATTTCACGGTTTTTGATTCTGAATCCCAGATCTGGCTCTGTGTTGTCAGTGCAGAGCCTGCTTGGTATTCTCTCTATCTCCCTCTCTCTGCCCCTCCCCTGCTCTCTCTCTCTCTCTCAAAAATAAATAAACTTAAAAAAAAAAGGAAAACATTTTTTTTTAATTAAAAAAAGAAAATCCTAAGGAGAGAAAATACATTTATAGTATTGTACTGTATTTATTGGGGGGAAAAATCCATGTATAAATGGACCCATGCAGTTCAAACCCACGTTTCTCAAGAGTCATCTATGCTCATAAAATCTCAACTTTTTATTATCAATGTTAGTCTGAATCAATAAGTCTAATTTCATTTCTAATAGGAGCCTGTGAATCTATTTCAAAATCTAAAGTGCAGTAGGCAAGATAATCTTCTTTATAACAACAGTAAACAGCTATTGAGCCCTTACATACCCAGGCACTGTCCTAAGAGCTCTTCACATATTAATATATCAATCATTTAATTGATTTTAAATATAAGCATTATGGTTATTCCTATAGAAACTCTAAAGAAAGGGACTAATATTTTTTTTTCATTTTTTAAATGTTTTATTTGTTTTTGAGACAGGGAGAGAGAGAGATGGGGGGGTCAGAGAGAATGAGCAGGGGAAGGGCAGAGAGGGAAACAGAATCTGAGGCAGACTCCAGGCTCTGAGCTGTCAGCACAGAGCCTGATGTGGGGCTCAGACATGGAGCTCAACTCACAAACTGAGATCATGACAAGAGCTCAAGTCGGAAGCTTAACTGACTGAGCCACCCAGGCACCCCCAGAAAGGGACTATTGTTATTCCTACTTGACAAATGAGGAAACGAGGAAACAGAGGGGCTAAGAGTGTAAAGAGCTTGCTGAGGTCATATAGCTAAAAATAAACAAGCCCAGATTTACACCTGAACAGTCTCGATCCATAGTGTGTGCTTCCATTCACTTGATTCTACCGTCTCATACCACTTCTATTGACCACTGATTCCAAAGCAGTACTAGTACAAACTGAATGTTTATGTCACTACCCCCGTCCAAAGTTCATATGTTGAATACTAATGCCCAATGTGATGGTAATTGTAGGAGGGGCCTTTGGTGAATAATTAGGTCACAAGAGCAGAGCCCTCATGGATGGGATTAGTGCCTTTATAAAACAAAGTCCAGAGAACTTTCTGGCCCTTTCCACCATGTGAAGTTACAGAAAGAACACAGCTGTCTATCACCAGGGAACTGAACTCTCACCAGAACCCAACCATACTGGCACCCTGATCTTGAACTTCCAGTCTCCAGAACCGTGAAAAATAAATTTCTGTTGTTTATTAGACACCCAGTCTATGGTATTTTTGTTATAGATTCCTGTGCTAAGGCAGCACTTTACATAAACGTAAGGTGCTTTTAGCTAGGTTTGGGTAGCATTTAATTTAGGAGTTGTAGGAAATAAGATGAAGATTTAGGATATAGACATACACTGATATATTCAAACAAGCTTCAGATTGAGAGAATCATGCAATCAACAAAAAGCCTTCATTAACTTCACTTTTAAATAACTCCTACCTAGCATGCTGTATGTCTGGTACATTTGAATAGACAGTAATGACCCATTTTATTCATGCTTGGTTTGGGTATGGGGTAAGACCACAGACTTCATTAGGAGAGCAAGCCAGGAATGATGATTTTGGAGGTTCTTAGGTGCCAACAAAGTGCTTCTTAAATGATACAAAAAGATGAAAACAATCAGAAAAATAAAATAAAAAGATATCTCCCAAATAAAATGTTGGATACTTCAAAACCTATCAATCTCATTCCAATCAGCATGACTATTTAATTACTGAAGTATTTTTTTCCAAAAAGGGAACCGAGATTATTCTGATTCTTACCGAAAAAAGCAGATAGATCTTCAAAGTAGAATTGTTGTGACTTTATCATAATTATTCTAATGGCAAGTTTCAAATTGACAAGTGATCAGTCAAACTAATCTCAAATGTTTCTAACATTTGTTGGATTTTTATTATCTACAGAGGCTTTATGATTGGGCTAGATTAGTACTGTCTTCTGTTGTTTTCTTGTTGGCAATTTTATAACTAAAATTACCTGAGTACTTCAAGATTGAAAACCATGATAATATAATACATCTAGTGTAAGTTTGTGTTATAATTAAAGTTCCAGAGTTTGATTTAAAACTGCCATAGTCACATTTTCTCCTGTAAAAATTAAAAAAAAATATCTTCAATGCAAATAGCACTACAGTTGAGATTTGTTAAAAAGCTATTTCCATAGCTGGGAACAATGAATTTTAAACGTCAAATTAGGTGACCAGAATTGTATCAAGCCACATCAATGGCTTCAGGGCTGAGCTAGAAAACATCTTATTCTTAACACTATTTCTTTGAATACAATTCTAGCCACAAAGAAACGGACTTAAAGTCTACAATAACGAAGTTATAAGAAATGAAGTAGTAATGTCAAAATCATTCTATTCCAATTCCTTCAGGCAGATAAGGAAAAATACACATCTACTCACACTTTCTTTGAAGACTTTCCAAAACCGAGAGGAATGCAGGGGGAAGTTAAATTTCATTATGAGCTAGCGGACTACATCACAGTTTCACTGTGGCTTAGTTATCATGACTGGTCAGTTCCATTCATCTCTTTCATACAAATATTTTGACTTTAAACACGATATTTCACATTGAAAAAAAAATTCATTAAGTCTCCTTTTCAAAAGCAGTTTAAAACAAGTATTAATAAGAAAATAATACAAGAGTGGACATTTAAAAAATGTGTATCAGACAAGGTCTAAAAATAATTCTGTTAGAACCATCTTAAATAAAAAGGGTATCTATGTTTTAAATATACTTCTTGAGATTATGAGAGAAATGTATTGTGTTTTGTGATTCACAAAGTATTCCAAAAGAGCTTTTCCATATTTCATTCCTTGTAGTTAGTATATCAGTGGCAACCAGGCAGGACAGAAAATACACATGTTTTGAAATTATCTCATCTCAGTAGGGTACACCTGGATAAGTCTCAAATTAAACATTTTCCTTAATGGCCCATTATGGAGTATCAGTGCCTAAAATACCCAAAGGGAGTCAGGGACCATTACTGCCAAAGGAGAGTTTCTAAGGTTGTAGCATATGATGCAATATTTCTGCTGTAACTTTAGCCTGACTAGAAGTTTATTTAAATACATACGTATGGTCTTAAAAGCAATAGCTACCACAGTAAGGTTTAGCATGACCCTAAGACACAGATTAAAAAAATATGAATGCATCAGTACATTTTTATAGTAATGCTTTGATAATTAGCATTTATAGGTAGCTACCAACTTGTAAAACAGGCCTTTCTACAAAGTTAACTTTTATTAAAATGTTTGTTTATTTTTGAGAGAGAGCGAGCGAGTGCACACATGGGGGAGGGACGGGGTGGGGGGGGGGCGTGGAACACAGGATCTGAACTGGGCTCTGTGCTGACAGCAGAGAGCCTGAAACAGGGCTCAAACTCACAAACTGCGAGATCATGACCTGAGCCCAAGTCAGACGCTTTACCAACAGAGCCACCCAGGAGCGACAATCAAAGTTAACCTTTAAGACAGCTCCTTGGATCTCAAAATATATTCTTCATGGGGAAGGGAAAAACAAACAAACAAACAAACAAAAACTAAAGTAAACAACATTTATACTAAAATGCATATAATTTTGTAGAAATAATCGTCATCATAAAGCTGTTCTTTAGGGGTTCTTAACAGGTGTTAACACAGTGACAGCATTTTACACATATTATTTCATTTTACTCTAATATATAAAACAACTGTAACATGGAGATATTGGCATTCCAGCTTTCAGTATTAAAAAGCCCATCAAAAATACCTCCTTAACTTTAATTAGTAGGCCAACAGCAAATGAGTAAAAAGAAGAAATCAGAATGAAACTCTCCTTTTGCTCCATTCCTCTTACTTCTGTTTGTCCTATCACTGTAGAAACTAACATTAAATAGAATAAGGAAAAAGGAAAAAGCACCAAATTAGGTCTGAGGATAAGTAAGTAAAGGGTTGTATGGAAAGAAAAAAAAAAAATCAAAAGAAAAAAAAAGGAAAAAAAAGAAAAGAGGTAACTTCCAAGTCAGATCCTGTTTAGATTTCCATAATTAAAGAGCTTTATAAGAGAATGTATGATACTTCTTTATTAATGTACATATTTACTCATTCATATGTTGAAATATATATTTATATAAACATACACATAACTATACACAAGGGCATATAATTTTAGTATACCATTCATTCATATTTTTATCCAATAAATGTGGCAACTCAAAATTATTGTGGTTTTAATAAACTACTACAAGAGAATGTTTATGAATCATTAAAAGCTGTCATTAGTCAACTACTACATTTCAGTGTATATCTGGTATACTTAACAGTGAAAATAAGGGGCGCCTGGGTGGCTCAGTCGGTTGAGCTTCCGGTTTCGGTTCAGGTCATGATCTCACAGTCTGTGAGTTCGAGCCCCGCGTCAGGCTCTGTGCTGACAGCTCAGAGCCTGGAGCCTGCTTCAGATTCTGTGTCTCCCTCTCTCTCTGACCCTCCCCCATTCATGCTCTGTCTCTCTCTGTCTCAAAAATAAACAAACATTAAACAAAAAAAACAGTGAAAATAAATGGCACCTCAAATTAAATAATTTCAAACAGTTGTCATTTAAAAATTACACTGGATGATTCCTAAAGGTATCTACACAAATAATATATTTTCTGATGTAACAAGAAATAAACTCGATTAAAAATAGTGACTTAGTTAAGACAACTGGAACAAAAACAAACAAAAAGTCTTGGTTAATGGGAAGAACAACACTTGAAAAAGAGCAGCCTGATTAAGAAATGTGAAAACAAATGAGCTAACCATAAAAGTGACATACATACCGTACCTATAATAATTTACACTGCATCCTCTGTACTTTTCAAAGTGTTCAAAAACTAGAAACTTCAATGAAATCATCTCACTGATTTAAGCAAGGTAGAATTTTAAAGGATGACTTTTTTTTAAATTTCCCATTAGGTAATAAGATATCTTATATAATTATCCCCAAGTTATATTTAAATTAATTTAGGCCAAATAGCAACCCAATCTAAGTAAAGACACTGAAATGCATAAGAAATGAAAACTTGAAAAAGAGAAGCATAAAAGTGACCGTCCAAAATTATTTTAATAAAGATTATGGCTTATAATATATGCCTGTGAGACATCAGTTTTCAAAAATTTTACTTTCTTAATAATTAAGACACCTAAATTAGCTTAATGGCTTCTATTTACTTAAAGATACCACTGCTTGGGTCCCCACAAAAAGGCTTTTTTTCCTCTTCGGTAAAAATACCTTTGAGTTATGCGATTTAAGAGTCACATTGATGTTTCAGTACATGAATCATTTCTTTGTTCAGTCCTTTCTCTGCAGAAGGGTGATTTTACAAGGACAATTCAGAGCACCTAGGTTCTAAAGTAGCAAAATTGGCAAATTGTACAAAAAGATATATAGTGTCATTGTTTAACACTTGGCTCTAGCTAGATATAAAGTAGGGGAACACGGATTGACTATGATGGAAAATCCATCAGAGATAGTCAAGCTGGAAGAATATTATATGTATATGTATGATAATCTGGATCATTTTTAACTAACATTTTGTTTAAATATTCTCACTATTTATTTCACAGTGATAGGATAGCAGGTAAAGAGTCAAAATAGATTATTCTCTATTATGAAAAACGTTGAAATATCTTTATGTTAAAAACATTTCTTAATTTAATAATAATATGTGTATGAATTTTTCAAGAGTTAAAAAATTTTGTTAATTAGAATAATTAAAAACCTGTCTTTTACCTGTTTTAGAATCAGCGTATATCTATGCTTTATGGTTTGCTTTTGCCAGCATGTCTGTGATTATTGAATAAGATACAGTTAAAAGCAACCTAAAGATCATTTTCACTTTGCATTTTAGACATTGATTTTTTAGTGATTTTAAAAAATAAGGTGTTCCCTGAAATATGTCAGGACAATTGTATTCAGGAAGAAAACACAGTATTGCTTTTATGAAGATTTACTATAGATTTTTTTTAATGCTATGCATGAAGGTGACATAATTTAAAAACAGTACAAATCCTTTACTTTTTATATTCTAAAAATGTTTGAAAAAAAGGAAAGATCATTACTTTTCTGTGTGAAAGCATAAGATTATTTAGTCAACTAAAGTGGTGGTCTTCTGATAAGTGACCCTCTTTCTCTTTTCTCTATATTTGTTTGTATTATTATTATTAATTTTTAAAAATTTGTAATGTTTATACTTGAGAAAGAGAGACAGAGTGCAGGTGGGAGAGGGGCAGAGAGAGAGAGAATCGGAAGCAGGCTCCAGGTTCTGATCTGTCAGCACAGAGCCCGACGCGGGCTCGAACTCATGAGTAGTGAGATCATGACCTGAGCTGAAGTCAAGACTTTCAACAACTGAGCCACCCAGGCGCCCCTGTCATCATCATCATCATCATTATTATTATTATTATTATTATTATTATTATTTAATGTTTATTTTTGAGAGAGAGAGAGAGACAAAGAGAGACAGAGAGAGACAGAGCATGAGTGGGGGAGGGGCAGAGAGAGAGACACACACAGAG
This sequence comes from Acinonyx jubatus, assembly GCF_027475565.1. Classification (NCBI taxonomy): domain Eukaryota; kingdom Metazoa; phylum Chordata; class Mammalia; order Carnivora; family Felidae; genus Acinonyx; species Acinonyx jubatus. The sequence goes on from NC_069382.1 coordinate 152,330,060, forward strand.
AATCCAAAGCAGTCTCCAGGCCCTCAGCTGTCAGCACAGAGCCCAACACGGGGCTTGAACTCACAAGCCACGAGATCATGACTTGAGCCAAAGTCGGACACTTAACCGACTGAGCCATCCAGGCGCCCCCATTATTATTTTTTGAGAGAGAAAGAGAGAGAGAGTGAGAGAGAGAGAGAGAGAGAGAGAGAGAGAGAGTGAGTACATGTGCATGAGTGGAGGAAGGAGAGAAAGAATCTTAAGCAGGGTCCATGCCTAGTGCAGAGCTCATGAGGGGCTCAATCCCACGACTGTGAGATCATGACCTGAACTGAAATCAAGAGCTCGACACTTAAGTGACTGAGCCACCTAGACATCCCTAATGTATTTTTATCTTTAATAAAAATGTATATTTTAATGTTGTGTTCAAATAATACACAGATACATACAATTTATCTCAAACCCATGATCTTAATAAAAGTACCTAGTTAATATATAAAGTCCCAATTATTCCTAACATAAACATTTTCATTAATTAATTTTATTTAATGGCCTTTCATTATCTTTTCATGTTTGTATTTTTTTTTATCCTAACAAACTGTATCAGTTTTGTCCACATGAAGAACATGTATGTTTGTGGTGAGTCTTGTTGGTCTTTTAAAGTTTGATTTTTTAAAGTCATTTAAAGTTTCAACCTCCCTCATTACACCCGGGGTGACTGAGGTCACTTCATGGCATCATCAACAGTACACATTATTTTGAGGGCGTTACTGTACCTTTATTTTGCCTCCTTCTTGTTATTTTTTAAATTATTTATTATGCAAATAAAACTTTATTATTACTGGGTCATTTTAGTCAAAATGAAAAAAAAATGCATGAAATCCTTTCATTTGATTTGGTCACACCACCGAGTGTATCATAGCATATTGATTAGGTCATTGACAATTATATAATATGAGACCCTAGGTGTCTGAAATAAATGATTGTTCATTACCACAGCCAGCATATTACTAGAGGTGTGTTAGGGACATTTTAATTTTATAATTATATAAAAATATTAATATTCACCATTATACACTGTTCAGTAATCAACTCTATCTTTTAGAGGAATTGATTATAATTTAATAGTAAGAATTCTGTACACCTCAAGGAACTAAGAAGAACAAATGAATCCCAAAGTTAATAGAAGGAAGAAAATAATTAAGATTAGAGAAGACATAAATGAAATAGAGACTGAAAAGAACGTAGAAAAGATCAATGAAACCAAGAGCTGGTTTTTTGGAAAGATAAACAAATTTCATAAACCTTTAACTAGACTCACCATGAAAAAAAGAAGGCTTGAATAAATAAAATCAGAAATGAAAGAGGAGACATTGCTATCACAGAAATACAAAGGATCATAAGAGACCACTAGGGACAATTATATGCCAACAAATCTGACAACCTAGAAAAATGAATAAATTCCTAGAAATATAATATGTAATCTTCTAAGACTGAATCATGAAGAAAGAGAAAACCAGGACAAATTACTACTAAGAAGATAGAATCAATAATTTAAATACTCCCTAGAAATGAAAGTCCACAAGTAGACAGTTTCAGTGATCAATTATACAACAAAAGAATTGATACCAACACTTTTCAAACTCTTTTAAAAATTAGACAAGGAGGGAATACATGTAAACTCATTTTATGAGGCCAGCATTAATTACCCTGATAACCAAAACCAGACAAAGACACCACAAGAAAGGAAAATTACAGGCCAGAATTCCTGATGAACATAGATGTGAAAATTCTCAACAAAATATTAGGAGACAAAATTCAACAATACATTAAAAGGATCATACACCATGGTCAAGTGGCGTTTATTCCAGGGATGCAAAGATGGCACAACCTATACATATCAATCAGTGTGATACACTGCACTAATAAAATGATCATCATATGCTCATCTCATTAGATGCAGAAAAAGCATTTGATGAAAATGAGCATCCATTTATGATAAAAACTCTCAATAAAGTGGGTATAGAGGGAATGTATGCTACCATAATAAAGCCCAAACACGGCAAGTCCACAGTTAACATCATACTCAATGATGATAAGTTGACAGCTTTTTCCCTAAGATCAGGAACAAGACAAAGATGTCCACTCTCACCACTTTGATGCAACATAGTATTGGAAGTCCTAGCCAGAGCAATTAGGCAGGATAGATAGATAGATGATAGATAGACAGATGCCATCCAAATTGGAAAGGAATAAGTAAAACTGTCACTATTTGCAAATGACATGACACAATATATAGAAAACCCTAAACATTCCACCGAAACACTAGAATAAATGTATTCAGTAAGGTTGCAGGAAACAAAATTGATATACAGACATATATGTCATTACTATACGCTAACAATGAATTACCAAAAAAAGAAATTAAGAAAACAATCCCATTTACAATTTCATGAAAAAAAAATCTAGAAATAAATTTAACCAAGGAGGTGAAAGGCTGGTACACTGAAAACTGTAAGACAGTGAGGAAAGAAATTCGAGAAGACACAAATAAATGGAAAGGTATCTGTGCTCATGGATTGGAAGAATTAATTTTGTTAAAATGTCCATACTACCCAAAACAATCTACAGATTCAATGCAATGTCTATAAATATCCCAATGACATTTTTTACAGAGCTAGAACACGCAATTCTAAAACTTGAATGGAACCACAGAAGATATCAATTAGCCAAAGCAATCTTGAGAAAGAAGAACAAGGCTGAAGGCACCACCCACCCTGATTTCAAACTATATTTCAAAGCTATAATAATCAAAACAGCACAGAATTTGCATAAAAGGAACACAAAGGAACAGAATAAGAAGCTCAGAAATAAACCCATGCACATAAGGTCCATTGGTTTGTGACAAAGGAGCCAAAAATTTACAATGGAAAAAGGACAATTTCTTTAATAAGTGGTGTTGGGAAAATAGATGGCAACACACAAAAGAACGAAACTGACCTCTATCTTACACCATACACAAAAATTAAATCAAAATAGATTAAAGACTTGAATGCAAGACCTCTAACCATAAACATACTAGAAGAAAGAAAAGGTGGTAGTTCCTTGGCATCAGTGTTGGTGATGATTATTAAAATTTCACACCAAAAGCAAAACAAAAGCAAATATAGACAAGCGGGACCACATCAACCTAAAAAGCTTCAATACAGCAAAGAAAACGATCAACAAGTGATAAGGCAACCTACTGAATAGGAGAAAATATTTACAAATCATAAATCTGATAAGGGGTTAGTATCTAAAAATGCAAATCAAAACCACAATGAGATATCCCCTCACTCATGTTAGAATGGCTACTACCAAAAAGGCAAGAAATAAGTGTTGGTGAGGATGTAGAGGAAAGGGAACCTTTGTGCACTACTGGTGAGAATGTAAATAGGTGCAGCCACTATGGAAAACAGTATGGAGGTTCCTCAAAAAATTAAAAATAGAACTATTATATGATCCAGCAATTCCACTTCTGGGCATTTATCCAAAGAAAACTAAACCACTACCTCAAAAAGATATATGCACCCCCATGTTCATTGCAGTATTTACAATATTCAAGTTATGGAAACAACCTAAGTATCCACTGATGGATGAATGGATAAAGAAAATGTGACATATATATACAATGGAATATGATCTATCCATTAAAAAAAAAAAAGAATAAATTTCTTGTTATTTGTGACAACATGGATAAACCCTTGATGGCATTATGCCAAGTGAAATAAGTTAGACAGGGAAAGACAAGTACTGTGTGATCTCACTTACATATGGCGTTAAAAAAAAAAAATCAAACACGGAGTAAATAGATTGGTTGTTGCCAGAGGCAGGGGGAAGGGGAAAAATAAGTAAAGGGAATCAAAAGGTACAAACTTCCAGTTATAGAATAAATAAGTCGTGCGGATGTAATGCACAGCATGGTGACTACAATTAATAATCCCTAATTGCAAATTTCGTCACAAGAAATACATTCTGTAACTATGTATGGTGACAGATACTAATTGGACTTACTGTAGTGATCATTTCACAATATATGCAAATCATTGTTATACATCTAAAACTGACATAATAATGTAGGTCAATTATATTCTCAATTAAAAAATTCATATCCTTGGAATATAACAATGTTAATTTTAAAAAGTAGAAATAATATCATTAAAAGTAATATGAATATGGATTATACATTTTAAAATATCATGTAAACCCTGTATGCTCATTACACCTTTGATGTACATCTTTCCAGTGAATTTACACTATATTTTTATCCTTCAAATTTCTTTTATCACATTAATCTAGACATATGCACCTGGGTGTTTTTCCCAAGGCTGAGCTTAATAAACAGTTTATGACTTACATTTTCTCTAATTTGCTAAACTTCTTTACATTTACTTATAATAAAAAATACTTTTAGAAAGGTTTCCAAAGAATAGCTCCCTTTATGAGCTATTTTATTTCTCCTTTCAGAGAGGTTGATACCCTCCATTTTATATTTTTACCAATCCAAGAAATGTCTTATGGCCCAAATGTATTTTTCCCCAAGGAACTCCATAGGGAGTTAGGTAGATAATATTAACCAAGTATATTTTGAGTATATGTTTTTCTACCTTGGAGTATGTGTACATGTGTTCCACATACATAAAGTTTATAAATGTCCAAGTATCTTATCACAAAGTCCTTTTTTAAATATGTAAAATATCTACCATGGGTAGTTGATTTATACTCAGGGATAATTTGCTTATTAATATTAATTTTCTTGTAACAGAAAGGAAAACTTGGATCTGGCTGGGAGTCTAGTGTAAAAAAAATGGATTGGAAATTAAAATGTCAAAAATGCACCTTATTGATAATTTTGTCTAGAGTTGACCTGCTAACAACCAATATCTAAAATAAAAGGAAGAGAAGAACAGGAAATCCTTATCAGTTTAGATGTCTACAAATCAAACAAAAATATGTTGAATGTCATTCATATATGACCTATGCTACATAAAGAAAAATGTTTTAGCGTATATCAACATTTTTTTTATTCACCATGAAAACATATTATCTGAAATAAAATGTGCTTTTATTTCATATAAACATATTTAAAACAAGCACACATATGCACATTTAAAATTTTGATAGACCCCGGGCACCTGGGTGGCTCAGTGGGTTAGGCATCTGACTCGTGATTTCAGCTCAGGTCATGATCTCATGATTTGTGAGTCTGAGCCCCGCATGGGGCTCTGCACTGACAGCATGGAGCCTGTCTCTCTCCCTCCCTCTCTCTCTCCTCCTCCCACACTTGTGTTCTCTCTCTCTTTCAAAGTAAGTAAACTTTAAAAAATGTTTCTTAGAAGAGAATGTATTATTACAAATCAATAGTTATGCACAAATATGTTGAATACTGCCAGTAAATATCAAACTATAAAATATCTTTCTTATCTAAATCCAAGAAATAAGTATAAAACAATGATGATCTTTATCTCAAACAGAGATAAATTGTTTCATACTGGATTCCCAGTTTTTAAATTCAGACATGAAAACATACAGCAGAGGCCAAAAAGAAAAGTGATTGGCAGTCTGGAGAACATCAGTATTCCCAGTGATTAAAACAGTTAATGTAATGGAAAAGTTTCTTTGAATTCTAAAGAGCATTAAAAAATACATTTCAGACATCATTAAACCAAAAACATCCATTAGCTACTCTCAGACATGACCCCACTATGTTTCTTTTTTTTCTTTCTTTTTGCTATGTTGACTCACAATGTTCAGCCAAGAAAGAAAAGGTTCACTAACACTATTACCAGAATCACCCTGTGATAATGCAGATGCTTTTATACAAACACATACTTCAATGTGAAGTTGAGTATTTTAAAATTAAACAGAAGAAACACAATTGTCTAAAAAGAAATGTAGCATTAATCCTTTTAGCACAGAGTTCATCCTAGATACCCATAAAAATTACTCTGACATAGATCAACTTTTTATTGGCTTTTGGAGATTCTGTTCCAAATGAAGTGATTATTATTTTATGTTCTATTCTTCAAGCAAATTTATAAGGAAATAAAAATGAAACATGTGACTCTTGAGATATTTTATGGAGAAATTAAATAAAATGGTTTAATATATATAAAAAGTATAAAGTCCATATTTGGGTAATTATGGTGTGTTAGAACTTAGGAAAACTGTTAAAATCATCCATTTCAAGCTTTTTTTTTTAAAGACAAATGTAATGCATTAAACATCGAAAACTGATTATTGTTTTCATGAATTCTGTAGTAAAAACCTATTTTATGCCAAAAGAATTAATTTTTAAAATAATAAAGATAAGGAAGTATCATAATATTATGGCAGAATGCACTGACTCCAACCTCAAAATACACTCCAGGACACATTTTGAATTATCCACAGTTTCTCAAATCCTTTAAACCAAGGAAGGAGGAGATAATGTTATATACGACTTCCCTAAGCTCTCTGAGTCCTTTCCCTATACACATTTCTTACTACTGGGATATACTATCAATTGCCCTAAGCTGAAGATGATGTAAAATGTAGTTGGGAAGTAACTTTCTGTTTCCAAGGAACTGAAGAGTTTAGTTCGAATTCTTGATTCCACACATTGTTGTACCAAGCATGTTTGTCTAGAGAATTTATTGGTTCTTGAATCATTAATAGCTTTACAAACAAACAAACAAACGGGAAGAGGAGTCTTTTGGTTAAATCTTCTTTTTTTTAATAATTTTTGATTGGAACTTTTTTTATTTCTTTTTTTATTAAAGAATTTTTTAATGTTTATTTATTTTGGGGAGACAGAGAGGCAGAGTGGGGGAGGGGCAGAGAGAGAGGGAGATGCAGAATCGGAAGCAGGCTCCAGGCTCTGAGCTGTCAGCACAGAGCCCAACGCAGGGCTCCAGCCCACGAAGCACGGGATGGTGACCTGGGCTGAAGTTGGACACTCAACCAACTGAGCCACCCAGGCGCCCCTAATCATTTCTTTTTTTAAATGAAGTATCACTATGTCTTTTAAAGTAAATGTAATCACAGCTTAGTAATAATAAAACAGAAATGATCACCACACCAAAGCTTGACCATATTGCCAGATAAAAAATTTTGGCCATGAGTATTCTAACATAATAACGGGAAATTTCATTAATTTCCTTGGTACCTTTGTGGTTTTATTTTATCTGTATGGATGTCCCAGCTATAGTTCATGTTACTTTACATGTATTGAACAAATAATTACTTAAAAGCTATGAAATACAGATGTTTAACAATTATGTATCAAACATATTTCTGTCTGAAAAATGCTTTGTCAAATCATAAAGAGTAAGATTTGGTGCAATATATTTTCATTTATTTTTGTATATTTTTCTTCAGTGTTGTCACATGAACTAAGTTCAATTTTTTTTTCCAGTGGGAAGCAGGACAGAAGAGCCCTGCCAATAAGAATATGTAATAATGTGCAAGAATATTTGTTGAATAATCAATTATGATAAGAAAATGTAGAAAGAATACTTCATTTAGAAAGGAATTAGCCATAAGATAAAAGAGTATGTCTATTGTGCAACAGAAAACCTTACTTACAGATACAATGATAAATATGAGAACTCTTATGACCCAAACTAAGCACAGCCAGAAAAGGGCACAAGGCCCAACACAAATTGTAATGTTGCTAATTCACCCACACTTCTCCAGATGCTGCTTTATACTTTAAGAGTCAAGTCTAAATTTTCAACTAAAATGTTTGTGTAGTATCATGAAGCTTTTTAAAATTAAATGTCATCCTTATTTTTCATCAGTATATGATCTACAGATTTGCTTCACAATGAATAAGATGATGCCTATAGATTTCAACACTAAATGCACATAGTCTATAAATCTACTGAGGTAATAGAATTTAGAAGTTTCATTTATCCCTGATTTAAAATTCTCGAATTGAAGTTTAAATCTTTGAGGTACTATCAAAGCTCCTCAGGAATCTCTACAGTCGTAGCATTTAATGCAAGATCTTGGCAGGTATTTTGACAAAACAAAGAAAATGTAAGATATATTTTATGAATATTAATCAAGACCTACACTTGGTAGTCATAATTCATCATTGTTTCAAAAAATCAGAGTGGCTTTGCTAACATTTCCCAAATCCACCTTTAAAATACACCTTTAGAGAAAATTTCTTGCCATTAGTACTAACTGTTTCTTATAAACTTCAAGAAAGATATAGTACCATGGGGACTAAGTGCGACTCTCAGGAGAGAAACTGTAAGTCTTTGTCACTTTCAGAAATGAGCTCTGAATTCAACCAGAATGAAGCATTTTCCTTCTCTCTCTGCTGGGCTAACAGTAGTTTTGTCAATGGTATTACAACTTATTCCATCCTCTTCAGGTTCTAACAAAATATGTTTATAAATTGTATGATTGAAACAAATACCATCATATTTTTACACAGAGAATTAAGGACGCTATGGCACACAATAAATGCTACTAAAGAACAAATCAATGATAAGCAAGCACCGTAAGAAAATTCCCTAGCTTATGAAAACTCTGTTCAGAATGTTCAATTGGAACACAGTGAGAAGACATTTATTTTGTATTTTCCCTCCACATTATAAAATAGTTTTAGATTAGTCTAAAATAGTTTAATTCATTGTTATGATGTGTACACATTCCTTGGTGAGAGATTAATCATTTTAAATTAAAAACGTAACTTTTTGCAATTGGGAAACAGTGATTTAATGAGAGTTGGACAGTAATTTATATTAATTTAACAAGCAACCAAATCTTGTGGGAGAAAATGATTTATCTTTGGAAGAGATACACTGCATTTGGACAAACAGGTGAAATATAATAACACTAAAGTGAAATATATTTATGCTTTCTATACTAATGAGGTAATTCCTTAGAGCTAAAGCTTTGAGATATATAGGTCTTTTCCTCTTAATAAAGTCTATCATGATGCTGATGAAATTAACATATTCATTCTAATTTAGGGTGAAAATAAATTATGAAAGGAGTACAACAAAGACATTTCTCATTTTGGAGGATTCATTTTGCTATTTAAAGTGTTCTCACTGTTCCTTCTTGTTAGCCAAATGAATGTTTTAACAGTTCCCTCTTTAAAAAAAAAATCAACATTTTAAGGCAACAATGATGCCACTTTAGATCAATGAATAATCTCAATATCCTAAAAGTACTATTAAAACACCTAGTGAAACTTGTTTGTCTACACGTACTTAACTTTGAGAACCTCATCTAGTAGGGAGGCAAAAGAAAGTGTTATTGAGTATGTTACCTATACTGGAATAAAAATTTTCTAAAACGATTCAAATTGTTATTTTTCACCATCATTCACAAAAGGTGATGGGACCTTTTTCACATTCTTCTATTTTCCTTATTTAGAAGTGATTCACACAAAATATTTGTAACTAAATGCCCAGGCTACATTTTATAGTCTTACAATCTTTGCAAGATTGTCTTACAATCTCTTATTGTACATCAAAACTTCCTCTTGTACAATGTTCTATCTGCTGCCAATATGGTAAAGGTAGAGACTCAGGCGAGTTCCCTAATCATCTATATTGTTAATCCATTAGTTAATCTCTTCCCATCAGAAAATAAGCCCCATTTTAGTAATATTCATGTATTTCTCCACTGCAAAGGTTTCCCTGACAATTCCTTAAAATACCTACTCAAAATTCTATCAGTCTCATTTGTTCATATGTGTATATCTCCTCCTGGACAACAAGGCCCAAAAGGATAAGGTCATGTTTTACTCATTTTTATGATCCCATCAACTAGCACAAGGCCTCACATCTTATAGAAGGTCAATAAATATCTGCTTCACTAAATTGTAACACAACAAGCCCATGATTAATGTTCCAGATAACAGAGAAATTAGAGTTGGTGAAGTCAGAAAGAAAATGCCTGAAAATCGTTTTTATTCCCTAAATAAAACTAGTTAATAATAAGGGCTAATACATATTAAGCTCCTAGCATGTCTTATGCCATATTATAAGCATGATATATGTTTTGGGTTTGTCTTTGTCATTGTTTTCCTTCATTTATTTTCTGTGCAGTCTGGAATTATCCCATGGCAAAGCTGAGCCACAAAAACTTTCAAAAACTTACACAAATACATGTCGCCAAACTGATAAAGGACTGGAGCCAGGATTCAGTCAGGCAGTCACAATCTAGAACCTGCTGTGAACGTATATTGTGTATGTTCTGCCTCCGATGACCGAAGAAGGAAAGCTGCTTCCGTTCATTTACCAGTGACCCTTGCCCCGTGTTGGCTTTGCACCAGGCCCTGTACAAAGTACCTAGGGTACAAAGGTGAATATGACTCATACTTTTTCTTTTTTTAAATCCCTGGTCTCTATCTTTCTCAGAAATGCATGAATGTCTCTCATGCTTTAAAAGAATAAAAAAGACACACACCCTCAAACACACGTGAATAGGTGTCTTTTTCCTTTCACTGCCAAAATTTTCATCCTAGTGACCAATAAATGTTGATTCTGGTACATCTCAGCCACTTGAATCTCTAATTATTTGAATCTTGAATCTCTAATTATTTTCAGTCCTGTTTCTGTCTCCTTCACTCACTGAAAAATTCTCAAAAAAAAAAAAAAACCCAAAAAACAAAAACACACACACAAAAAAAACAAAACAAAAAAACCCTACTGGCCTTATTACAATTGTAAAATCCAATGGTCTCTAAATAGTTTTCAATCAACTTAACTCATTTGTAGCTCTGAAGACCCTTATCTCCAATCAGATTCCCTAGCTCCTAAATTTCAATCAGATGCAAGGAATATAATGAAATAACACCAAATAATAAAGAAACGTAAGTATAGTTGAGCCCAGTACCTCACTTTACAAATTGGAAACCTAAAGAAGTTCTCTCAAGGTTTTACCTTGAGTAAGACATAAAGCCATGGTTAAAATTTAGAGATAACGCTCCTAAATTTATCAATAGTTATCTTAATACAGATCTTTCTGTTTCTACCAAATATGAGCCTCAGGTTTTAATATCTGTAGTAAGCAGCCTTAAGGTGGACCCCAGCGATTCTTGCCTGCGGGTATCCACACCTCTCATTGAGGCTGGAGTGGACTTATTCACTCACTGCTAACAAACAAAAAGTATATGGCAGAAATGATCGGATGTCACTTCCTAGATAATAGATGGCTTCCATGTTAGGCACTATTGCATGACTCACTTTGGGGGAATTCAGCCACCATGTCATAATCCAGTCCTATACAGTGACACACATAAGTGAGCCTGAAGATGGATTCTCTTCCAGTTGAGCGTTCAGGTAAGACTCCAGCCCTGGCCAACAGCTTGACTGCACCCTCATTAGAGACACAGAACCAGGGTCACTCAGCTAAATAGCACTCAGATTCATTATCCATATATATTTTCAGGTGACATTTGCTTCAAGATGGTAGTTTCAGAGTACTTTTTTTTTTTCATGCAGCAAAGATAACCAATACAACATCTTATCCTGAGACTACTGGAATAGTTTAAATACCGCTTTAGCCCAAACCAGTTTGCACAGTTCAACTTCTTCATCCTTCCAAAACTATCACATGGACCGTCTGTTTCTATTAACCAATATCCCATAAGCAATGTCTTAAACATAATAGCAGACAAAGGATATACAAAAAAACACTGAAGTTAATACTCAAAGCCAACCATAATCTTCCACTTTGTGCTAACAGATTTATTGCTTCTCATACAGATCTAGTAGTTTCCTGTTGTTATTTGTGATCTTAACATTTGAGACCTTTAAAACAGGTATTAAAATCTTACAAAAATGTTCAGATTTAGCAAAAACTCTGTCAGCAATACCTATATTGACTACTTCTGCAATTCCAAAAGTCACTATTAGCAAAATGTTTTTGTCAATCAGATAAGAGCTGCCCAGTTTTAGTGGTTCTATTGTTACTTTCAATTATTTATTAAGGGTTTTAATACAAAGTTCTTTAAACTCAGGTGTGCCTACCCTGGGACTATAGAAAGACTCTCTAAAAGGCATGGGATTCCCTAATAATTTTAAGAGCATCAATTTCAGGATCATAAAATTCAACATATTCTGTTTTTAAACATGGATCTGTCTCAGAAATTATCTGGGATCAAGATTTTCCTCCCCAGTCCCTTATAAAAATCACATTTTTTTTCTGATTATATGAACAGCTTTCCTCCGCCTAGAATCTTACTATAATATCTAAATGTGAGGGGCACCTGGGTGGCTCAGTCAGTTAAGTGCCTAACTTAAGCTCAGGTCATGATCTCCTGGTCCGTGAATTTGAGCCCCACATTGGGCTCTGTGCTGACAGCTCAGAGCCTGGAGCCCTGCTTTGGATTCTGTGTCTCCCTTTCTCTCTCTGCCCCTCCCCTGCTCACACTCTGTCTCTCTCTCAAAAATAAACATTAAAAAAAATGTGATCAGAAGGGTAAAGCTGAATTTAAATTAGCCTTATCTAATTAGTATAAATAATCCATAATGAAAAATAAAGCATCCAGCTGGTAGAAAGCATACCCACTGCTTTAGAGTATTTTTTTTAACAGAAAGGAAACAATTAAATTAATTCTTATCATGATAAAAACATACTGTTTCCTTTTCCATCCTAGGCATATACAGTTAGAAGCCTTGGAGTTATATTTGACTTTTCAAACAAATCCTCCAAAACTATACCTTAAATGAATTTCTATAATACACATTCTCTTGGCACTTGAATTTTGCATAATATTCTCACGCTGTAAACTATAAATTGTCTTGAAAATGGACAACACTTAGAACTTGGAAGATTCACATGGCCAAATCTATTTATCCCCTTTTCTATCCAAGTCAATCTCAAAAGAGTCACTAATAAACTGCAACTCTGACCAATGCTTCTAAAGAGAAATCCATGGGGCTGTGAGAGCTTACATATAGAGGTCATTACTTAGCAAAATTTTCCCCATACTGAACACCTACTACGTGCAAAGGTTAATTCATTTAATCCTCATAGTAATTCTTTAAGTTACACACTATTATTATCATTTCTTTTACTGATGAGGAAGCTGAAGTACAGAACAATTAAATAATTATCCAAGAAGGTATCACTGTTCACAAAGTCACATAGTGGTAAAAAAAAAAAAAAAAGGATTCGAACAAGGAAGGGGTGACTCCAGAGCCTGAACTCTAAACCTTTCTAAAAACTGAAGGTTGAACAGGAGTCAATTAAATGTCATGGTGGTCAGACCTCCCATTTAAGTACAGAAAAAAAAAAATCCAATACTCTAATGCTTCCTGGAGTTAGGACAAAGGTATAGGACATAGCCCAGGCAAGTAGAACATACAGTCTAAAACTCTGAGTCTGGCTCAAGATGGACGAATTTAATTAGTACCCTATTTTGCTTTTTATTTCTTTTTTCATTTTACCTATTATTTAAGAAAAAGGAGCAATATAAGTACAAAAGGGTAGTTGTGCTGATAGTCAATGACTCAAGTAGGGAAGCTTTTTTTCTCCAGTTGAATCTGCAGTGGAGGCTCTGCTAAATACCACTCACTCTCTTTATGCCAGCCACTGTAACAAAGCCTTTATTACTAAGTCCATTAAACAAGAAACAATGGCTTCTCACAGTTGTTAATAATTATCCTAGTCCTATTTCCAGCCTCTACTGCAAGAGTCTCAGTGTTGTCTCCACTATTTGCAACATGCAGATTCAAAAGACACTATTATTTTGGACAAAGGGAAGGAATTTTTAACTCAGTTGAGATTAAGGTTTTGATAAAGTAAAATGTTATCTAAAACGCTAATCATCTTGTAGATCACAGAATATTTAGGACATTCTGGAAAAGACTTAGGGAGAAACAGTTCCCTTCAGGTGGACTTGACAAAAGCAGACCTGTTGAAAAGCGATCCCTCACTGGCCGTCCAGCACTGGTTTTCCAGCTGCACTCTTAATGACTCACCAAAGCCAGAAAGTCAGGAAAACAATTGCTAAAAGCAAGCTACCTGGTATTTATATGCCTGGCAATAAAACACAGACATGGTTTCACAAAAAGTTACATGACCCTTGCTTCAGGGATGGTGGCAGCTCTATGGGTAGGGGTTCAGGAAAAGGGATGGAAGAAATTACGCCAATGGTAACAGTGTTTCAACAATGATTTTTACTTTGTTTTATTTCCTTTTACATTTAATTCCTTTGCAGCACCTGTTGCAATACGTGTTGCAATGATTTAGAGAGCTGTTAGCCTAAAATGATTTTTCTAACTATAAAGACTACAGGGGAAAGCCTGTTAGAGCCTGGCTATTTATTGCTTCCCTAGCACACAAGGAAAGGAAAGCAATATGTGCATGAATGTGGCAGAACTTAAATTCATGTATGTGGAATCGCTTAAAATGAAATTATTGTACATTGTACGTAGCATAGAAGTGTTATATGTGGACTTTTACAAAGCATTATTTTATGAGGACAGTAGATGTTTCAAAGAAAAAAAGGCATAATTTGATATATTTGGGACTTATGCATCAATATTCAATGCTGCCATTTTAAAGTTTCCTCAAGACATAAACCAATTATCATTAAAATCTGGAAATATCTTGAAAGACATACAGAATTATAATGAAACTGTCAAAATATTTAGAAGGAAAAATATCAACTATTAATGAAAAACATCATTAATGAGGAGAAAAATCAATGTGATTATCATTTAGTTTGTCAAGAAAGAATCTCAGTTCCATGAAAACTCCTAAATCCATTTGTTCTAATAAGGAATCACAGTTGACTCCTGAAAAACACAGGTTTGAAACACACATGTCCACTTACACACATTATTTTTCAATAAATACTGTATAGTATTATAAATGTATTTTCTCTTATGATTTTCTTAATATTTTCTTTTCTCTAGCTTACTTTATTGTAAGAATATATAACCATTATATATATAAACATTATATATATGTATGTGTGTATACATATATGTGGGTATATATATATATATGTATATATATATATCACAAAATATGTGTTAATCAATTTTTATCAGTAAGTCTTTTAGTCAATGGCAGGCTATTATTAAGATTTTGGGGAGTCAAAAGTTATACTTGGATTTTTGACTGTGTGAGGGATCAGCACCTTTAACCCCACGTTGCTAAAGAGTCAACAGTACTTGGCAATGTTTCCAGCACACCCGATATTTATTAGAAACATCAAAACTCAAGGGGTTACTATTCTTCAGCAATAAGGGTTTAACTTTCCTTTTTTTTATTTCACTTGTTTAAATGCTATCTGAAATAGGAAATCAAATGTCTCAGAAATGAATTCTTCCAAAGGATATGTTTGCAAGTTCTCACAACTAGAATAAAGAGATAAGTTTACTGATACCCAGACAATACCACCAAGGCTTATAAACTAGTCAAAAGGACTATAGATCAAGTGTTCACTAACATTTAGTACTACAAAAAGCTGGAAAATAAAAAAGGAAATAGTTTCAGTAATATTGTTTTAGCTCTTTATATCAGGAAACATTCTAAGACAAGTAAAAATTTACATAAGATCATATAATTATATTTTTAAAACCAGAGTATATTTTTTATTCTATAAAAAATGCCTCAGTGATAATTTTTTATATAACTAAATGTGTCATCTTGAAATAAATATCCAATGGAGGCTGATTTTAGATATTTCAAAAATTAAAAGGATAGGCAATTAGATCATTAGAAGCTAATGCCAAAAAACTTTAATAAGGTTATAAACATGTTACTAGGTCGCTAAACATGAGTGATCTCATCAATCCCCTCTCATCAATCTCATCTTCCCCCAACCAGGGGAAGGTCCACCCTGCGGCCCCCACCCCAAACCTCTTGGTTAAGAATTGTACAAAATTTCAAATTCTGGATAAAAGTACCATCTGACACATAAAATAAATCAATCAATGAAAAATAGATTTCTGCAGTTCACAGTTTCACTTAGGAAACTGACACATTCCTATAAAATGTTCAGTATAAGTTTTCCCCAAACTTGATTATACTCAGAGAACTTATGTTTGAGTTAAAACAAGAACATGTAGAGTACCAATACATATTCCAGAATGTGTCATCTCTCTTTAGAGGAATATTTGTAATCCTTATTTTGATTATTAATTGCACAATTTATCAAAGAATTCAGATTGTACCTTCACTTTTTATATTACATTTAGCAAATATATTGAAGTAAATAATTATGGATTGCTAGAGTTTAGAGGACAAAACGACATCAATTGTGTGTGCTTTGGATAGCAATGTAATATTGGTATCCAATAATTTGGATAGCAATGTTTTTTTGTTGCTTTGTTTCTAAAGTTCTAGCTTCCTCCTATGAAAGAGGCATTTTGACCAGTTAAATTATTCCAAAATTCTCTATTCCAAATATTATCATTTGCCTCATACTACATTATTGACTAACACGTGGTAAATCACATGTCCTTTCTCCAATTCATCCCCGCAACACAGAATAACATGCATTCTCTTCTCTGGACATTTGTGTTCTTCACCATGTCCCTTTTAACCTATTATCTGAGATATCATGGTAAATTTGTCTTAACCAGGGTCTAATTTATCCTTTCTTTGACAAAAGACTATTAAGTACCAAGAACAATTTTTTTTTTTTTGCAATGATTACAATATTCCTCCCTGGTGTGCATATCAGCTCAGTGATTAAAAAGAAAAACAGGGCATACAGCCATAGTTATGAATAGAGAAGTGCATATATGTGAATATATATAAATATTTCCAAAGTTTCAAAAATTAAAAATATACATGAGAGAATGAGAATTAAGTAAAAAAAATTAATGTTTATTAATTTTTGAGAGAGAGAGAAAGAGCACGAACGGAGGAGGGACAGAGAGAGGAAGACACAGAATCTGAAGCAGGCTCCAGGCTCCAGCTGTCCACATAGAGCCCAACACAGGACTCAAACCCACGAACCATGAGATCATGACCTGAGGTGAAGTCGTATGCTTAGCTGACTGAGCCACCCAAGTTCCCCATTTTGTTTTTAAATGAAAAGGGGAAATTATTGAGGGAAAGTAGAATCTGCAAAGTTTACAAATGGGATAATGAGGTGCCAAATAATTAGGAGGTGACCCAGCTATACTCACATAAACTGTTCTTTTTTTTTTTTTTAATTTTTTTTAATGTTTATTTATTTTTGAGACAGGGAGAGACAGCATGAACAGGGGAGGGTCAGAGAGAGAGGGAGACACAGAATCTGAAACAGGCTCCAGGCTCTGAGCTGTCAGCACAAAGCCTGATGCGGGCTCGAACTCACGGACCGTGAGATCATGACCTGAGCCGAAGTCAGACGCTTAACGGACTGAGCCACCCAGGCGCCCCTCACATAAACTGTTCTAAGGAAACTAGAGATCACTTCTATTCCAGAGTGTTTCAACTTTATATGAGTGCCTTTCATTGACACATTTTTTAAAAGAAATTATTCTCCAAGTATATCTACTTCAGTCTTCATTTACATATATGTGTCCAATGTGAAATACAATCAAACTCATTAATTTGTTCATTCATTCAGCAGTTATTTATAGATTAGCAGACACTGGATTTCTTTAACTAAATGTATGCTAAGCACTAAATTCCTTAAATGTATTGTCTACCATACCATAAAAATAATTTTAAGAGTAGAGAATGGAAGTCAAATGTAATAGCAATACATTCAGGTCCTTAGGCAGCTATCAAGCTTTGACACTGATAGATGAGAGGTTAAAACAAAACATATCTAAGATAAAATGAATGTCCCCACTAACACTTTAATGTCTGTATCTCTATTATAAGCATTAAAAATTTAGTATTATAATTATTTATTTATATAACTCTTTCTTCTCCTTGACTTTGAACCCCTCCAGGCTGTGTCTTATTCATGTCTGCATCCACAGGACCTAAACCAAAGCTTGGTATGGCAGGTAATTATCATATGGTTGATGAATAAATCAATCCATATGTATAGTGTTAAAAGAGTTACCTTTAAAATGTGTGGTTCCTATTTTTTATGCATCATTTTAAGTCCCTTAAATACACTTTTTGCATTCAGTCATTGTGATAACTTTGCAATTTAAATATTAGCACATTTATTAAAGTGACCATTAGGATCAAAAAGACACAAGGAGCTTGTCTAAAATCACCGAAGCTCACATTCAAGCTGGGATTTGTTTGATTTAAAATTTATTTTCTTCGGGTGATGGGGTGGCTCAGTCGGTTAAGCTCTTGGTTTTGGCTCAGGTCATGATCTCAGAGTTATGAGATCAAACCCTGCCATCAGGCTTCACCCTGAGCATGGAGCCTGCTTGGGATTCTCTATCTTTTCTTTCTCGCTCTCTCTCTCTCTCTCTCTCTCTCTGCTCTTCCCCCACATGCATGCACACACTCTCCATCTCTCAAAAAATGAAGTCTATATAAAATTTATTTTATTAACTTTTAAATTTTTTTTAACACTTATTCATTTTTGAGAGACAGAGCGTGAGCAGGGGAGGAGCAGAGAGGGAGGGAGACATAATCTGAAGCAGGCTCCAGGCTCTGAGTTATCAGCACAGAGCCTGATGCGGGGCTCGAATCCATGAACGATGAGATCATGACCTGAGCTCAAGTCAGACACTTAACCAACTAAGCCACCCAGGAGCGCCTATTAATTTTTAAATGATGCATTTTTCCAATATTGTTGTTTCAGTCAAACCCTTGGTTTAATAAACATGGAAAAGCATCGTTCGTTCAACAAACATCTATTCAATGCCTACTCTATACCAGACATTCTAAGTCTCTGGGACAGAGCAGAGAACAAAACAAATCATATGAAACTTAAAATCTCTCGAGAATATTTAATTCCTAAGTAATACTGAGCCCATTCCTTGGCAACTTAAAAGCATAAATAATATGATGTAAAATGCACTCATGCATGATCGTATTTATGTATCTGCCCCTCGTTGGTCTGGAAGGTTGTACGTCTTTTTTTTTTTTTAACTTATTGTTTCAATCTGATCTTTTTGTTTCTTTTTTTTTTATTTAAATCTTTATTTAATTTTTTTATTCAGTTAAGATATAGTGTAATAACGATTTCAGGAGCAAAATTTAGTGATTCATCACTTACATATAACACCCAGTGCTCATCCCAATGAGTGTCTTTCTTAATACCCATCAAACTAGACCAACTATAACTTCTATAATGGAATTTATCCAGTAGGCCTTTTATTCTTGGTACCCATATGAAATACCAATGATATAAAATGTTTAGGGATTTTTAAAAACTATCTTTCTAATAAAAAATAATATGATGATGAGTTAAAATTCATTCTATAGTAATTTTAGAGATGACTAATTTCCCCAATGCTTTGTTTTCTGTTACTAGTTAATGTATGAGATAACATGGAAATAAGATTAAAATGAATCAGTTAGTAGAAATTATTTTAAATGTTACTATCAACTTCAAAACCCTTCAATTTTTCACATTAAATATTCATAAAAATTTTATTTTGCATAAGATAAAAACGGAGGCAAACCACAAGAGACTCTTAAAAACAGAGAACAAACTGAGGGTTGCTGGGAGGGGTGTAGGGGGATGGGCTAAACGCATGATGGGTACTGAGAAGGACACTAGTTGGGATGAGCATTGGGTGTTATATGTAAGTGATAAATCACTAAATTCTGCTCCTGAACCATTGTTACACTATATGTTAACTAACTTGGATTTAAATAAAAAAAGAAAAAATCAGATTGAAAAAATAAATTAAAAAAGAGATACAAACTCCCAGATATGAATAGTCACAGGGATGAAAAGAACACTGTATGGTAACAGATGGGGGCTACACTGGTATTGTGGGGGCTATTGTGGTATTATATAATATATAGAATTGTTGAATCATATGTGGTACACCTGAAACTAATATAACAATGTATAGCAACTATATTTCAAATATGAAAAGTTTTTAAAAAGAAAAAAAATGACTCTGCAAGTTTCATTGTATTTTGATTATATAACTAAAGTGTTTCCCATGTAAAACTCCTGTATATTATTTTTCCACTCAAGAGCCAGCCCAAGAAACCAAAACAAGGTATGATGTTACTTTCTACAATCATGTTGGACAAACTTACCAATCGATTTTGGGCAAATCATTTGGCAGTTAGAAATGCCTCGTATTCAAATAATTATTAGATATTTTCGAACACTTAATTTTAAAATTATAAGAAATATAAATAGAGGGGCACCTGGCTGGATTATTTGGTAGACCATGTGATTCTTGCTCTCAGAGTCCTGAATTCAAACCCCATACTGGACCTAGAGCTTACTTAAAAAAAAAAAAAATCTTTAAAGAAAAGGACATATAAGTAGAAAGTATAGTATTTGATTTTCTTTTAATAAAACACAATAAAAATTCATCTAGGTTATATATAAAATGAGCAAGCATATGTCTTTGCAATTATATTTGTTATATTTAAACATAATTATATGTATTGTGTTAGAGCTTATAACAAAAATGTGGCTATTTGTACATTGTATTTATACTATTAAAGAACTTCTCAAAATTATTTCATAAAAATCTTCCCATCTTCCTCTGGACATGTTATACTAACTTTAAATCAGATAAATATTACTATTAAATCAAATATATTTGAAGACTTGGCAAATTCCTGTATTTTTATATTTGCATACATATATGCGTACTCGCAGATGCTTTTTAATTGATATTTTTATTGATACATAAAATATTTTATTTAAATGTTTGTTTATTTTTAATTTTTTTAATGTCTATTATTTTTGAGAGAGAGATGGAGATAGTGAGTGAGGGAGAGACAGAGAAAGAGGGAGACACAGAATCCGAAGCAGGCTCCAGGCTCTGAGCTGTCAGCATGGAGCCTGATGCGGGACTCAAACTCACAGATCACAAGATCATGATCTGAGCTGAAGTCAGGTGTTTAACTGACTGAGCCACCCAGGCACCTTGTAATGTTCATCTATTTTTTAGAGAGAGAGCATGAGTGGGGAATGTGCAGAGAGAAAGGGGGATGGAGGATCTGAAGTGGGCTCTACACTGACAGCAGTGAGTCTGATGTGGGGCTTGAACTCAGGAACTGTGAGATCATGACAGGAGCCAAAGTCAGATGCTAAACCAACTGATCCACCCAGGCGCCCCCATATATAAAATATTTTATTTTTATTTTAAGTTTATTTTTATTTATTTTGAGAAAGATGCAGAGAGCTATTGGGCGGGGGGGGGCAGAGAGAGAAGGAGAGAGAATCCCAAGCAGGCTCCACACTGTCAGTGTAGAGCCTGACACAGGGCTCTAACTCACAAACCATGAGATTGTGAGCAGAGCAGAAAGCAAGAGTTGACGTGTAACCCACAAAGCCACCCAGGCACCCCTAAAATACTTTTAAATGTAGCATTAATTAAATTTTTGTAATGTCTACATGTGTCTTCTAAAAAAGGCCCAATATTTTAAAACTTATTTAAAGGTATTTTCCCAAATCAGTTGAGCACAACAACTTATAAAGTACATTTAAGAAGGACACCCCAAAGCCTTTTGGTTCAACCTGAGATTCAGAACATATTAATATCAGAGGAACAGTTATGTTGTTCTGTGGACTACTGTGCCTATTGTACTGCATGAAGCATTCACTAATTACATATACCATAAATACAAATCAGTTGTCTGCATTAGAGTAAGTAGCAAAGCATGTGTGTGTTTGATTCAAATGTGAAGGTTTTCTAGAGGACACATAATGAAGGCTCCATCTAAATTTAAAGCAATTTCAAATCAATCAGTCAAAAAAGAATACCTTCATTATCAGTTACATGCAAAGCATACTCCTTATTCTAATATTAAAATGTGTATTACATAATAATGCAGACTCTTTAGGAATTGTAGTATCAGTTAGATGTTACTTTAAAATAATAGAAATATATTTTATTTTTTTAAGTTTATTCTGAGAGAAAGAGAGAGAGCCCGAGTGGGGGAAGGCAGAAAGAGAGAGAGCCCGAGTGGGGGAAGGCAGAAAGAGAGAGAGAGACAGAGAGACAGAGAGACAGAGAGAGAGAATCCCAAGCAGGCTCCATGCTGTCAGTGGAGAGTGGGACATGGGGCTTGATCTCATGAACCATGAGATCATGATCTAGCTGAAGTCATGAGTCAGGTGCTTAACCGACTGAGCTACCCAGGTGCCCCAGAAATATATTTTAAATGTTTTGATTTTAGAACTTTAGTTAACATGTTTTCCAAAAGTCTAAATTAAATGCAAAAGGTGTTACAAAGATCTCTTAAGTAAATGGATATTTTTAAATATCATATAGATAAAGAGTACAGACGAAAGGTTAAATTTAAAACATAAAAATGTTTTGGCAACAAAAGTGAATCTGATTTAACATGTTCTAGCTAACAGTCTTGCTTACCTATATTTCCAGGACAGGCATTAATGACTCATTTAAGTTTCACTCTCTTCTGTATTTCCACGCATGCTCATCCTAACATGCCAAACTTAGGAATGAAGTATAAAGATGTGTTTTGAAAACATAATTTGTTCTAATACAATTGATGTCTTTGGGAAACTATCTGAGCATAATACAATGTCTGCATTTGCTTCTGTGAGATTTTGTAGGCAAGAAACCCTAAGTCAAGGGTCTGCAAACCTAAGCAAAACAAGCAAGTAGTCTGTTTTTGTAAATAAAGCTTTATTGGAGCCTTGTCTTTGCTTTTATGTATAGTCCATGACTGCTTTTGTGCTTCTAGGTTAGAGGTGAGTATAAAACAGACCATCTCTTGGCCCTTTAGGAAAATGGCTGTACACAACTGACCCGAGCTGCAGGAGAATACACAAAATGCACGAACACATCTTCCAATGTCTACTAGTGACTTTAGTTTATTGTGTATTAGTGATGACCATCTACAACTAGTGACTAAACTTTCCATCAAATTTTAGATAACACTCATACAATAACTCATAAGCTGACACCCGTTACCATAATCAACCAAAAGTCTTTTTCAAAGTAAAGCACCATTTTATCGCATTTATCATGTTCTCATCGTCTTTTCTTTTTAATGAAGTTTTGGAGTGCTGTGCCCCTAAACTAGGCTTTGTCACATTAAGGTAAAACATAAGGGCGCTAGGTGAAATGTGAATTTCAGATTACAACGTGTACTTTTTCAGTATAAGCGTATCCTGAGTATCGCTGGTCATTGTACACACCCTTTCCCCTCCCCTGTCACCATACATAGGATCAACGGGAAATTAAGAGGGGCTATGACTGCTCCTTTATCATGTCCTTCTATGTTCACTTTAAATTTAAACTCTGTCACCTCTGGAACAATATGAGCTCTATAAAAACCAAGGTTTATATATTTTTTCCCACTGAACGCCCTGAAGAAGGGAAAAAAGCAAGCATCAGAGCAATGGGCCATTTAAGCAGCTCTGATAAGGCCCAAATGTGACAAACTTTTCATCTCTTTGGTGTCATCATATCCCTTGCCAATTATGTTTTAGTAAATAATAGTAAAAGGTTAGAGGATCCAAGGGCTTTCTGGCACCCTGAAGATCACAACACCTAGACAATAATTTACTGGTCTATTTTTAAGTTAGGCCCAAATTAGAAACACTTGATGACAGCATATTTCTTCCTATCTCCATGTACGCATGCAATGGTTCCTAAAGGACAATTAAAATAAAAGGTCAAGTATAAATTTTATAATAAGATGCTACTTAATGGCATCTATAAATATTATATTTTTATCATATCCCATACAGTTAATAATAAATGCATAGACATTGATGATGCTTTTGTTAATCTGATTTTGTAATTACTTTTTTTTTTCTTTTGGTTTAAATTAACACAAGGCAGTCTCTCGGGGCAGAGAAAAGATTCAACTGTGAGTTGATTCACAACAGATAAAGGCACAGAACTGGAACTGCCTGTAATTTTGAGGTTTACCATTGTTCCAGCCTGAGTTCCATTTGTTACAGCACAATGTTTATATATATCCATTCAATATGGTAGCTACCAAGATCTGTGTTGGTGACTTAGGGATCAGAAATAAATCAGATTCTCATAATTTTTTAAGTCCTTACTGGTTCTTAAGATAAGTGCATAAAAATTTAGTGTCATGAATGAGAATGGACTTAAAATTTAACAATAAAATGTGTCCTTAATATTTAATATGACAAATTTATTTATTTTTATTTTTTTAAGTTTATTTATTATGTGAGAGAGGGAGGGTGTGGATAGGGGAGGGTCAGAGAGAGGGAGAGAGAATCCTAAGCAGGCTCCATGCTGTCAGCACAGAGCCCTATGAGGGGCTTGGACTCACAAACCATGAGATCATGACCTGAGCCTAAACCAAGAGTCGGACACTTAACTGACTGAGCCACCTGGCACTCCTAGTATGACAAATTTATAAAGATAATTCATAGAACTAGAAAAATGACCTAAATATGATAAAATAAAATTCATTTCTGGCTATAATATAAAGTTCATCCATTCAGTTTAGTAATTGCACATTTATAACTCACAGGCAGGGCTCTGTAACATATTTTCCTCCATATCGTTTTTCAATGAATGCATATTATTTTATTTCTAATGTTTTGCTTATCCTATCCCAGTAGAATATGCATTCCAGTAAAGTATTTTTTCTACTGCCATATATAAACCAAGAACCTAAAAGAGTATTTAATCAGATATCATTAAACATTTGCTGACTAAATAATAAATGGAAATACAAGAATAGCTTAAAATGCAATGTCTGTACAAAAAAATTCTACTATATATTTTGAAAACGTGAGCATATGCTTTTTTTTGTTTTTCCCCTCTACATTATTTAATAGAATATGAAGAAAATATCTACTCTTTAAGTCTTATTGTTGTTTTTAATATTCAACAGAACCCCTAAAATATATTAACACCAATTATGTCATAAAACATTAACATGTTTTTGAACAAATATCTTATTGGTGATATTTTATTTTTTTTTTGAGTTTTTAATTTAATCTAATTGGATTTTTTAAATAAACAGCTTACATGTGCAATCTACATCATGTTACGTACAATGGTATTTTAGTCCTTTTGGAAATTTTCTTTATATCTTCTATTTAGTTTGTTAAATTATCCAATGCAAAATAAATGTGCTTTCATTCTTGATATGTATCACAGAACGTATGTTTTTATTCATAAATAGCATGTTTATTTTTTTTTAATTTTTTTTTTCAACGTTTATTTATTTTTGGGACAGAGGGAGACAGAGCATGAACGGGGGAGGGGCAGAGAGAGAGGGAGACACAGAATCGGAAACAGGCTCCAGGCTCTGAGCCATCAGCCCAGAGCCTGACGCGGGGCTCGAACTCCCGGACCACGAGATCGTGACTGGCTGAAGTCGGACGCTTAACCGACTGCGCCACCCAGGCATCCCTAGCGTGTTTATTTTTTCCAAAAAATATTTACTTTCTTTTTGAATCAGAAAATCAGGTTCTACACAAAAGTTAAATAATATTATCAGAAATCACACAGACAGATCTTCTGAAAACACAAATTACTGTAAGTTTCAAATTAAGACCACCTTCAAATTGATCGTATTTATCCATAATTAAACACTGATGATATTAAATTATATTTCTATCTTCTTAGAAAAAAGACAACATATCAAATGAAGATGGTTTCTCTATCCTGAAGAGAAATTAAAAATTGGGAAATTATATGCATTTAACATTACTTTCAATATTTCTACTTTCAAAGTAGAAAATGCTAGTATTTTATTGAATATTAGTTAAATAATTTTAAGAAAAATGAGAAATACAAACAGAATAAGTTATACCAATTATGAGGAGCTTAATTATTAGTTTGTTAAAACTCATTTGTCATGAAAGAATTTTTGAACTTTTGATGAAATACGAAAAGGAGATAAAAGCTAATATATCTAGCTGAGATATATAT
The DNA here is from genome assembly GCF_027475565.1 of Acinonyx jubatus. Taxonomy (NCBI): domain Eukaryota; kingdom Metazoa; phylum Chordata; class Mammalia; order Carnivora; family Felidae; genus Acinonyx; species Acinonyx jubatus. Next base: position 152,355,997 of record NC_069382.1, read on the forward strand.
CTATATAGATATAGATATAGGTATATATAGATATATCTGCACTGATAGCTAAGAACAAATATTAAACTCATCTTTGAATGGCATCTGATATTTTTTATTTCCACAATCCAAACTAATGATGAAAAAGCACATACTACTAATATATTTATATGTACTTTTGGAGCTTTAATAAACATTAACATCATTTATTTTCTTCCTTTGATTTTTTATCATCTTAATTTCTTTTTTTTTTTATTGATGCAATTTCTTGTGTTTAATTTTAATATGAGAGTATCTAACTACTTTGTTCCAAATTTTTTTTTTAATATATGAAATTTATTGTCAAATTGGTTTCCATACAACACCCAGTGCTCATCCCAAAAGGTGCCCTCCTCAATACCCATCACCCACCCTCTCCTCCCTCCCACCCCCCATCAACCCTCAGTTTGTTCTCAGTTTTTAACAGTCTCTTATGCTTTGGCTCTCTCCCACTCTAACTTCTTTTTTTTTTTTTTTCCTTCCCCTCCCCCATGGGTTCCTGTTAAGTTTCTCAGGATCCACATAAGAGTGAAAACATATGGTATCTGTCTTTCTCTGTATGGCTTATTTCACTTAGCATCACACTCTCCAGTTCCATCCACGTTGCTACAAAAGGCCATATTTCATTCTTTCTCATTGCCACGTAGTACTCCATTGTGTATATAAACCACAATTTCTTTATCCATTCATCAGTTGATGGACATTTAGGCTCTTTCCATAATTTGGCTATTGTTGAGAGTGCTGCTATGAACATTAGGGTGCCCCTATGCATCAGTACTCCTGTATCCCTTGGATAAATTCCTAGCAGTGCTATTGCTGGGTCATAGGGTAGGTCTATTTTTAATTTTCTGAGGAACCTCCACACTGCTTTCCAGTGCAGCTGCACCAATTTGCATTCCCACCAACAGTGCAAGAGGGTTCCCGTTTCTCCACATCCTCTCCAGCATCTATAGTCTCCTGATTTGTTCATTTTGGCCACTCTGACTGGCGTGAGGTGATACCTGAGTGTGGTTTTGATTTGTATTTCCCTGATAAGGAGTGACGCTGAACATCTTTTCATGTGCCTGTTGGCCATCCGGATGTCTTCTTTAGAGAAGTGTCTATTCATGTTTTCTGCCCATTTCTTCACTGGGTTATTTGTTTTTCAGGTGTGGAGTTTGGTGAGCTCTTTATAGATTTTGGATACTAGCCCTTTGTCCGATATGTCATTTGCAAATATCTTTTCCCATTCCGTTGGTTGCCTTTTAGTTTTGTTGGTTGTTTCCTTTGCTGTGCAGAAGCTTTTTATCTTCATAAGGTCCCAGTAATTCACTTTTGCTTTTAATTCCCTTGCCTTTGGGGATGTGTCGAGTAAGAGATTGCTACGGCTGAGGTCAGAGAGGTCTTTTCCTGCTTTCTCCTCTAAGGTTTTGATGGTTTCCTGTCTCACATTCAGGTCCTTCATCCATTTTGAGTTTATTTTTGTGAATGGTGTGAGAAAGTGGTCTAGTTTCAACCTTCTGCATGTTGCTGTCCAGTTCTCCCAGCACCATTTGTTAAAGAGACTGTCTTTTTTCCATTGGATGTTCTTTCCTGCTTTGTCAAAGATGAGTTGGCCATACGTTTGTGGGTCTAGTTCTGGGGTTTCTATTCTATTCCATTGGTCTATGTGTCTGTTTTTGTGCCAGGTGATATTTTAAACGTAGTAAATCCATTAAAATAAAATGTGATACACAGGAATTACAAAACTAAATAGAACTGAAATTCTGAAACCCTAGTGTCATACAAATCACATTGCAATTTCACTATTTCAAAAAACAAAGTATCTAAAAAAATGTTTAGAGATAACAAAATTCTGAAAAGGAAATAAAGCCCTTGCAAATTCAGTTTCTTAGCAAGATGGCATTATATTGTCCTATTTAAGAGATGGAATAAATGGGTATCGAAGATCAAATTTCAGGAATTTACCTATTCTATTACATTCCCTAATTCTTTTCTCCTAACACATATCACCATCTGGAAGTCGACAGCAATATTATTAGATCAGGTTCATGTCTTAAATAAATTTATAAATCATATATCTAGTACATATTTAGTATATAAAGAACTGTCACTGGAGGTGATATTTCTAGTCCCCAAATTATATGAATTCTGAGCAAAAATTACTAATAAAGGTTTTATTTATTACTTTTTCATAAGTCTCTTTGATTATCAAGCAAAAACTTTCTTTTAGTTCAGAAAAATTAAGGAAAAATTGAGTTAATATAAGTGAACTAAGGATATTTAACAATTGTTTCAACATATTTTTATGAATTAAAACACCATATCTATGGACATATCTACTTAATGATATTCACTTCCCAAGAAACATATGCAAGTCAAATAGAAGTGGTCTCAATTTATAGTGTAAAGCACCCTATTATGACAAAAACAAGAAATACTATCATATGCAATCTAGCTTTGGATAATTACAGTCTATAAATATGTAAACTCATTGACAAAGCATGTTGACAAATTTGTGGCAAAAAGCATTTCATTATATTTGAAGACCTCCCAAAAGACTAAATTCTGTATTTGCAAGACCTTAAAACCCAGTGGTTTTTTATTTATTTTTGGAGACTAGGAACTTCAGGACAAAAATCAACAGCACACACACACACACACACACACACACACACACGTATGTGTATGAATGTGTGTGTGTATGTGTGTGTGCATGTGCATGATTTTATACAGAAACTCAAGGCATTCAGAAGTAGCTAAGAAACTCTAACCTTGTCCAATCTAATCATTTTACAAGTCAGTTAAATAAGAAATGTTAAATGACTTTCCTGAAATTCATGCATGTAGTAGCAGACCTTCAAAGGAAACACACATGAATCTTAATTGCCAGTTCAGCACTCATTCTAGAATAATATACTGAATCTGATCAGTCACAAAGAGCAAGAAAAAAGTCAGAAGGGATTAAAAATGTAAATTAAAACCCCATTAATTTGATTAAATTCCCATTATTCAACAGTATGTAATTTGCATTTTAACAGAGGTTTTCAAAGTTAGCTACCGCAGAACATGACTGTTACATGATTTAAGCTGAGAATTCTGTTACCAAAATTGTATTCAGAGAAAAGAAGTTAATGGATAGATTTCTAAATTTTAAAAATCTCTCCCATTTTTCTTAACGTATAGGTAGGTAAGTAATTTAATAAAAATAACTTTAACTTTTATTACTTCATGTTTAATAATCAATTTCCCATAATCTTCCAAGTTAAGCAGAAAGACTACCAAGTGAAAGAATAAATACCAAGCATCCCTAACTTTTTGAACTAGTAAATAACTCTGTATCTAGAAAAATATTAACTTTTTAAACTAGTGAATAACTCTATATCTAGAATTAACTTTTTAAACTAGTAAATAACTCTATATCTAGAAAAATATTATTTTTTAATGTTTATTTTATTTTTGAGAGACAGAGAAAGACAGAGCATGGGGGGGGGGGCAAGAGGCAGAGAGAGAGGGAAACACATAACCGGAAGCAGGCTCCAGGCTCTAAGCTGTCAGCACAGAGCCCTACGTGGGGCTCGAACCCATGGACCGTAAGATCATGACCTGAACCCAAGTAGGACCCTTAACTGACTGAGCCACCCAGGTGCTCCTGGAAAAATATTATTAAAGTGGGAAAATTTATATTTTCAAACTGTGATTTAATAAAAGGACACTGTTTTTGTTTGTTTTCAAACAGTGGAAACAGCCACTGACTCACATTCTAAAAATAGTTAAGAGCAGGAAGAATGCCCCATGACATATTAATTTAAGTAAAAGACATAAACTGTACATGTATTCTGGTCCATAAAGACTATAATCAGAAGGAAAATCATGGGTATACATATTTTTCTCAAGATAATAAATGCTATTCGTTGGGAGGAAAACATCAAAAGGAAATTTATAAGAGAAATTGAATTATATAACTCCCTGAATCTTACCATATAATAAAATTTGTATGACTAAATTTTAATGAATAAATGAAAAGATGGGAAATCCCAACTTTTCCTTCTGATAACTTTTTCTACATATTTTCAGACCCACCTCAATACACCTCATTTCAAAAGTCCTATTTACCTCTTCTAAAACCAAAGGTATCCCTACACAGTTTTATCTGAACCACATATTATTTTGTTTGTCCTTATTTGTTCCCAAAACTCCAGGGGCTGTTTTACTTTACATTTCATCTGCCTAAGTTGCACAGCCACGACAGACAGTAGTTATGGAATAGAGACCAGTTAAGTAGCTCGGTCATTAAGCACCTTTCATGTTTGTTTTATAATATTTTTTTCAAATATCTGGTGTATTATCAGTAATATGAAGAATGAATAGACAACTTGGTAGAGGCCAAGAGAATGAAACAAACGGAATTCCTGGCACTTATGTGAAAAGTTTTTTTGCTGTCGTTGAACAAATAACTAAACACGCATCTCTACATTGTTATAGATCAAAAGTGCTTTATATATAATTGTAAAGTAACAGGTTTATTTAATTTCAAATACTTCACTGATATAAAAGAATGTGGTTTTTTAGTAGAGTATTAACTGAAAATATTTTTCCTTAATTCAGAATCAAGTAAAGAATAGAATGAAGTAGAATGGAATAGAATACAATAAAATGGGATGGCATAAGAAGAGATGAGATGTTTGGGGATGTTTGGGGATGGGATGGAATAAAGTAGGGTGAAGCAGAGTAAAATCGCTGTAGACTATTAATATATAACAATGTGATTTATTATACTTAAAAATATTTGTCTATTTCCCACTAATCAAATATGAATTCAAGCAGAACAATGTTTTCTGGGATTTTTTCACACCTACAATTTCATGGCCTAGTAAAAGGCTGATGCTAAGGAAAATTGGAAAATACATGAATGAATTATTTAGAGTCATGTGCCCTCAACATCCAGCCTCATGATGTTGCTAAGCTCTCACATATTCTAACTTTTTCTAGTTTTAAGTGTCCTATCTGTAACCCTTATCATAGGAAAACATTTCCAACTACAGAAATATTCCAAAATTATGATTTTCTTTTTTCACTTTTTTAGTTGCTTTCCCACTGCCTTGTGCACTCCTCCAACCTTCACGTGATCTTCTTCCTACTTCAAGAGTCATCATTAGGCGCATCTGGATAGCTCAGTGGGTTAAGCGTCAGACTCTTGATTTTGGCTTAGGTCATGATATCACCGTTCATGAGAATGAGCCCCCTGTTGGGCTCTGCACTTCATGCGCAGAACCTGCTTGGGATTCTCTCTCTCTCTCTCTCTCTCTCTCTCTCTCTCTCTCTCTCGCTCTCTGCCCCTCCACTGTTCACAGACTCACGTTCTCTCTCGAAATAAATAAAATAAACTTTTAAAATAAAGAGTCATCATGAATTAGGAAATAACCTCTTTGAAAGGTTTCAAATCTAAAAGTTTTCATGTCCCAAGCCACCACATTTTTTTTTCATTATTTTATTTAGGTACACAAAAAGGAGACACACAAAAACTTAGTTCTAAGATTGTAAACTGGGGGGGGGCACCTGACTGGCTCAGACTCAGGGTTGTGAGTTCGAAACCCACATTGGGTGTAGAAGATTACTTAAAATCTTTAAAAAAAAAAGATTATAATGTGTTTTTTTGAGAGTTTTTTTGTTTGGGGTTTTTCTTTGTTCTTTGCTTTTGCTATAACAAACGTAAAATATATTACTAGCCACATAATGAAATTTCTCCTGTCTAATCTGTAGTGAGAAAGGATTTTTCATTTTTTAATGTTTATTTACTTTTGAGAGAGAGAGAGAGAGACAGGACGTGAGCAGGGGAGGGGCAGAGAGGGAGACAAAGAATCTGAAGCAGTCCAGGCTCTGAGCTGTCAGCACAGAGCCTGATGTGGGGCTCGAACTCACAGACTGTGAGATCATGACCTGAGCCGAAGTCAGACACGAACAGACTGAGCCACCCAGGTGTCCCGAGAAAGGATTTCTAATGTGAATGGCATTCATGCCTTCCAAGTAATGTGAGCTCTAAACAAAAGGAAATCCAAAGATAGATACTCCTCTCATTTCTTCTCCTCTCAGAAGAAAAAAATATCTTCCATTCTGTCCTATCAAATATTTGTATGATTGTCTAGTTTGTGATTTAAAGAAAGTATCTGTATATGAGTCTACACAGACAAAAGTCTAAAGACCATATATGTGTATGTATATTCATATATGTACACACACACACACACACACACACACACACAGAGACTTGAACACAAACAGAAACCTACCACTTGTTCCTTCAAATTCTGACTATAAGCAAAATAAGGTGTTCTAAATCTCTAAATAAGCTCACTATTGTAATGTTTGATTTATTCATATTAACTATCTAGGGTTATAAATCATGCTCTTCACACTCCAGCACACTGTATTAATATATCATATTTTCACCAAAAAAATACTCATCCTATTTGCATACATTCTCATTGTTTTGTTTGAAAAATAAATCTTTCTTCTGAAGTAAATTTAAGAATGCAAAGCACTTGTGTCATGTTATAAGTTATCTGAATATTATCCTAAAAGAAAGGTAGGACTGAAAACAACTTAAGAAAATAAATAAAGGAAGAAAGGAAGAAAGGAAGGAAGGAAGGAAAGAAGGAAGGAAGGAAGGAAGGAAGGAAGGAAGGAAGGAAGGAAGGAAGGAAGGAAGGAAGGAAGGAAGGGAGGGAGGAAGGAAAAGGAAGAAAAGCCAAAAGCACTTATTTTTACTAAAGATACCTTTTTTCTTTCTCTCTTTCTCAGTGAAACCAGTATTCAGAAAGCAGAGGCACAAATTTTCTTCACTTCTTGTCCAAGGCTAAGTTAAGGTGAACCTTAGTCATGGCGGTTGTTTAATTAAAACTTCATGCTATTCAGAGCTGCGGAAAGAACTGTAGTTCAAAGACAGGCCACCATGATAGCTGAAGCTTTCCTTCCTGGCATGCCCTTTCTTAAGCAGGTTACATATACATTAGCTCATTTAACATTCACAACACCATTACGAAGTATCCTTAATGTAAGTAAGCTGAGGAACAAAGAATATAAGTGACTGGCCCAAGGCCACTCATCAAATAGCTAGGAGAGCCAGGATTTGAAACCAGACTCAACCACATACATTCTCTTTTAACAACACTACATTTACTTCTCCTTTATAAATGTTTCTTACAAACTGTATATGAATTTAAACTGTATTATCTTGCATATTCATCCCCTTTTCAGGAATATCTTATTTTAATTGTTCTTCACGATAAATTGCTATTTAAAATTGATATGTCTAGACATGGGTTTTGAGGTCTTTTCATGCCAAAGTACTTTCTTCACCAGAAAAAATGTAAAAATAATGAATTTTTCACTACCACAAACTTCAAAATATTTTTAATGTCTACGTATCAGCTGCTATTCTAAAATGATCTATAAATTGCAAGGAGAAAGCTGTTACTCTCCTTAAGAGCAATTTTAAATCCCAGAAGTAACTTTCTCAAGAATTTTTTATTAGTGCCAAATCACAGAATTGTCGATTAAAATATTGTACTAAAAACTGTAAGCATTAACAACTTTGTATTCCCAATCAAAATATTAGCTACCATGGTGTTGTATATACAAAATTAAAGATAATGGACAGCTCAGAAAAAAAACAGAGTGTAAAATGTATTCCTTTGTGGGGTGCCTGGGTGGCTTAGTCGCTTAAGTGTCTGACTTGGACTTGGGTCGTGATCTCACAGTTCATGGGTTCGAGCCCCGCATTGGGCTCTCTGCTGTCAGCTCAGAGCCTGGAGCCTGCTTCGGATTCTGTGTCTGCCCCTCCCCCCCAATACTCTGTCTCTCAAAAATAAACAAACATAAAAAAAAAATTTAAATGTATTCCTTTGATTTTAGGTAAAGCTAGGAAAAATAGCAAACCATTATAAAGGAATAATGCGCCTGACCATTGCCCCTCTGCCCACAGCATTACCTCAAGAGTCAGCCATTCACAACTACCATTGGGTGAACATGGAGGTCTTAAGTGAAATGAAGTCACCTATATGTGATCCTCAAAGCAGGTCAGTTTATTTATGTTCTGGTTACGAATTTTAAAATACACTTTTTATTTTTGCCATTTTATTAGAATTATGGTCATTCTAGAAATCAGAATTTATGATAAATCAGAGAAAGTAGCCTTTGTCTTTATCTAGCCTTAAATGCCAAAAAATATCCAATAATAATACTCCAATCATGAATATTTTCTTTATGTCTAGCAACATTTCTGCCCTCCAGGGAGAGGACAGAGGAATAAAGGATTGAAAATAAAAATTTACAGGGGGCCTGGGTGGCTTAGTTGGTTGAGCATCCGACTTCGACTCAGGTCATGATCTCACCATCTGTGAGTTCAAGTCCTGCATCGGGCTCTGTGCTGATAGCTCAGAGCCTGGAGCCCACCTCAGATTCTGTGTCTCCCTCTCTCTCTGCCCCTCTCCCACTCACACTCTGTCTCTGTTTCTCAAAAATGAGTAAATGTTAAAAAAATTAATTATATATACAGATATAGATTATATAGACATAGATTGTTCATAGTTTTGCTACTTCTTTGTAAAACTCTTGACTAGTATTCAATATAACATAAGCTTTTTTTCTTTAACAAATCTAAAAATAAAGTGATATGATCAGTTTGAGTTAATTTTTAGTTCTGTTAACTTTATACTTCAGGCTTTTTACTTTTTCAGTTACCTCTTAAACCTCTGTAACATAAAATGATCTGTGCTTACATAAATTACATACTTTTAATAATATTTTTATTTACAATTAAGTGAAGTAGCTAGGAATGAGGAAGATACAAGCCTGGTTTGGAATCACACTTCTGTTAGTTTGAAAAGCGATACTATTTACTTCTATCAACTCTATGGGAAATAGGTAATGTTCTCAGCAAATGTGAAGTTTATAGAGTCTATAACAAGAAAATATAAATGCAGATAATAAATAATTTGTTCAATTTTGAAATACTGGCTATGTGGAAACGCATACTAATTCAATTAAAATTAACAAATGAACAATGACAGCAATTTGAAAGCAATTCAAGTAAACAGAGATATACAGATATTTTGAGATATATATGTATATATATGTATACATCTTTACTTGTATATATATCTACGTGTATATATAAAATGTTCCATATATCTATATCTATATCTATATCTATATATATATATATCTTTACTTATGCATACTTTATCCACATATATATAGTGCATGTGTGTGTGCAGGTACTTATGCAACTTTTAGATACTATCCCTAGTGCTTCTACCTATTATAATGTTTTTAAAAAAAATTTTTTTTAATGTTTATTTATTATTGAGAGACAGAGAGACACAGAGCGTGAGCAAGGGAGGGGTGGAGAGAGGGGTGACACAGAATCTGAAGTAGGCTCCAGGCTCTGAGCTGTCAGCACAGAGCCCAATGCAGTGCTCGAACTCACAAACTGTGAGATCATGACCTGAACCCAAGTCGGTTGCCCAACCAACTGAGCCACCCAGGTGTCCTATTATGTTTTTTTAAATAAGATGAAGGGGTTAATGAAGGCTAACAGAAGTCCCTCAATCAGTGTGGCAGAGGTAAAACTATGTCTTTATATAAGAAATGGACAATAATTATAAATTAAAGATTGATGTGTACCTGTGAATTCAAATCAAATTTCAATTATCTGCCCAAGCATGAAGTACCAGGTAGAACCAACATGGCTTTGTAAAGTATAAATACTTCCAAATCAATTTATTTTCTCCTGCGATAAACTTAGAGGCAATGTAGATAAGAAGAAAGCAATATATTTAATCTGTGGATTTCAGTGATTTTTCTGATTTTCGTCAATATGGTATCCATTACAAACTAAAATGATTATTTTGTGACTCAACAGGCCAATATCTAACTGTCTAAAAGTTATCTGATAATATAAACTAATCCAAGTCAATAGTTACCCCCAGGAATCAATCCAATGGATATAAAACATAAACATATGTGTAAATTTTTTGAATAACGTGATTAAGAATATGATAATCAAGTAGACCCCTGTCCTACTTTGACATTGCTTCCCAAATGGTCTTTCCACTGTTCTCTTCCTGTACAAATTCATCTTATATATCACTTTTTAACCTGTAATATATTTTCATGCTATTTATCTCTTAAATCCTTTAAAACTTCATACTACCTACAAAATAAATTGCAATGTCCTCAGACTAATATTCTAAAGCTTTCGTAACCTACTTCCATTTTATCAGACCTTACTCAGAACGTTCTTGCATTGCTGTTACCAAATCTTTCACCGCAGAGCTAGTCTCTTCTCTTCTATGAATTTTTCCCAATTACACTATGAGTCTTCTGAACTACAAAAGTAGTTATGGCCTTTATTATTTAATTATAACGTAGTATATAATTTCTAATAATATGATTTATGCATGTCTTTCTGAGCTACTGGAAAATGAGACTTATGACGAATATTTCCTAAGTAATCTATATAATAGATTTTAAAAACTCAGGAAAACAATAATAAATCCTTTATAAATTGCCAATCTAGGGCGCATGGGTGGCTCATTCAGTTAAGCATCCCACTCCTGATTTTTGTTCAGGTCATGATCTCATGGTCCTGGGATCGAGCCCCACATCTGACTCTGGAGTGAAGCCAGCTTGAGATTCTCTATCAAAAAAAATTAAATTGTCAATCTATTTTATATGCTGGCATACTGCAGGTATTTTGTGAAATAAGAGTTGTCTCATTTGCTTATTCTGTTTCTAAAGACAGCACATCATGAGATCTTGCATGCCAAAAATGCTCCAAATCTCAAAATGGATTGTGAACATATCACATTCACTAGACTTGCCTGCAATGTTAGAGATAATGAGAAAAATACAGGATTAGACTTACATATTTTGTGCCTTAAAACCCTGTTAATGGTTTATGAGGTGTCAAGGATGCTTTCAAACACCAAGCAAGGTACAGTTAAAAGAGTCCCAAACATTACCATCACGAGTTCAACAAAAGAAAAACTGTCTCCCTCTTCCAGGAATCAACAAAAACTGAGATAATATCTGCAAACTCTGGAATATTATCCTGAATGTGACTATTGATCTAGGTCAGATTCCCTGGAAAGCAGACTCTGAGATGGAGATATTTTTGTAGGGAGGTTACTGGGAACAACAGGCAAGAGTGAGGAAGTAGATCTGGGAAGACAAGGCAGAACTGTGATAAGGGGAAAGGATTCAGCCTATTCCCCAGGAGACTGCAAGGCAAGATGGCCCTTGAGGGCTGTCATGGAATGAGGCACTGGAGAGGGTCTGGGTACCACAGCATTGACCACTCATTGGAGGAAGACTTTCGTAGGACAGAGATATAACCTTGAACAGGGCAACAGCCTGCCTGAGAGAAATTCCTGCAGAGAGATTCAGCTGTTAGCCTAATGCAGCCACACTCCAGGCAACTGGGGAAACTACTACTAAAGAGGGGGAAGCTGGACAATCTATACAACATCATTACTACTAGTGATTTCTTTTGTGTAGGTAGAAGACAAGGGCTTTGGAAATAAAGTAATATAAAATCAGAGTTCAGTATATATTAACCTTAGTCTATTGTAGCCAGTCTGCTTGCTACCATACCTTCCTGGTGACTTCTGGGAAACTGAGCCCTATTCTTGTTTCATTGAGATCAGAAAAGATTAAGGGAGGTTGCTAACCAGTTGATGTAATATCCAGAATCTGTCCTGAATAGGCTATGTGTTGGGCTAATTCAAACATATAAACTACGTATACATACAGAGAAAGAGCGCCTGAAGTTTACATTTAGGCTTTCGGAAGACATAATGTAAGCATCATGCAATCAGATAATATTTTCTGCACCTCTGACCTTTGGTCAGGAACTGGAGCTCAAAGTTTGAATGTCCATTTATAATAGAAAATATTTCTCATCTCTACGCCATATTTGCAGAATGCTCTAAGTTTTTCATTTGTTTTTAATTTCTTAGATAAGTAAACTCTTTTATTTACCTTGATAGTATCTGAGCTACTCTATCCATCAATCTAGAAACTGTTGAAATGACATTCAGCACCGTGTTTGTACATCTTTGTGACATTTTTCATTTCATGTGAACTTTCATAAGCTTATAAAATCCTTCACCATTCAGAGGCAAGTAGTATTTGGCCCATTTTGTTAATTAAAATATTATATCTTTTATATTTATATCTTTAAACCATCTATATAATTCATTAGCCATACGGTATGAAAGGGGGTCAATACATTTTTACAGAAATGTCTAACAAATTATTAGAGGAGTAGTTCTTAAATACTTATTACACACACACACACACACACACACACACACGAGTGTCAATTTTATCATATATTCAGGTCATGTAAAAATCTACAAGGGTCTGTTTGTGACCTGCTTGTGACCGACCTGAGCCGAAGTCACACCACTTAATTCTAATAATTGTCTGACTATTCTTGTACTAAATTTATCCCTTTAAAAAGATTTAAACTATTAAAGTAGATAATAAATGCAATAGTTAGTAAACAGTAAGAGCTTACAAAGTGGTCACTAAATTTCTTTTCAACTATTTATACCTTGAGATTAAATTTTAAATAATTTCATCAAACTTTAATCTTATAATTGTGCAACTCCATAGGTACTTATATAATCAACACTTTTATTGTCCATCAGGTCACTTTATTTAGCCTCGATTTCAATAACAAATAATTGCATTTAAAAGAAGCTGAGAGAAGAAAAAAAACAGAAAGGGAAAATAGAAATAATTAACATAATAGTCTTAAACCAAAATATATAAATAATTATATTTCATGTAAATGGGCTCTGTGTCGATTAGAAAACTCTATGTATTCAAAGAATAACTAGACCAAATAAAGTCCTATGATTTGCCCCAAATCACACTACTGAGACACCCAGTTTGGACAATGAACATAACATTCTATCTATGTAACATTCTCTAATTTGGCCTTAGTTACTCACATCACAAATTATCATCATCTAGAGAACAGGGTAATGTAATTTCTTTAGTTGATTTTTTTTTGGGGGGGGGGAGTATCTAATTTTTACCTGACTAAATAAGGACTCCAGAAACCAACAAAAATAAAATGTTTATATTAAACACCTTCAGTAAATATAATTAATACTAATCCATGGCAACCTGTGTTTCTCCAATATACTTAATAATTATATTAGAAAATGTAAAATCTTACAAGAAAAAGGATATAATAGTGTTTTTCTAGGCAGGTCTGTTAGAAAAAGCAGTGTGACATTCTAATCCAAAATAATAATAACTGCCTTATTTAGATTTTTGGTTTTATGGCTTGTCAATAACAAGTCTGTTGGGTCTAGGAAGAATAGTAAAGGCTTAAAACTGAAAGAAACTTGTGTCTGCAGTCTCGCCCATGAAATATGTGGTATATGTATAATCAAAGGTTGCACTGAATAGAATATTTATGTTTTTTTCTAAAGTTTATTTATTTGTTCTGAGAGAGAGACAGAGACAGCACAAGTGGGATAGGAGTGGAAAGGGAGAGGGACAGAGAGAAACAGAATCCCAAGTAGGCTCTGCACTATCAGCATAGAGCCTGATGTGGGGCTTGAACTCACAAACCATGAGATCATGACCTGAGCCCAAGCTGGATACTTAACTGACTGAGCCAGCCAGGTACTCCAGGATATTTATGTTTTTTAATATTTATGTAATTTTAGGCAATATTAATTGATTAATTGAAATTAAATAATTAACCACTAGATCTCTAAAAAATATTCATTTTGATATAGCTTTACAAAATCTCTAAAAATATAAGACCAAAAAATAATCCTGCACTAGTAGAATATACGTCATTATAAATAACTAACTGATGATTGTGAAAGTAGCGATAATGTAATAATTTCCTTTGAAAGAATGAATTCTTGGAGCAGTTAATTGTCACACATTAATCCATTTGTTATTTATTTAAAAAAATTTTTTTAATGTTTGTTTATTTTTGAGAGAGAGAGACACACAGAGTGTGAGTGGGGGAGAGGCAGAGAGAGAGAGGGAGACACAGAATCCGAAGCAGGCTCCAGGCTCTGAGCCATCAGCACAGAGGCCGACGCGAGGCTCGAACCCCGAACTGTGAGATCATGACCTGAGCCGAAGTCAGATGCCTAACAGACTGAACCATCCAGACGCCCCTAATCCATTTATTTTTTAAAACTCTTAAAACTTTCAAATTAAAATTTAATTGAATGTAAACACTAAGATGGAAAAATATACATATTACTCTCATATTATTATAGGAAATAGAAATAATATTAAAATAAGCATTGATTTGAATTTAGAGATGAAAGACTAAATAGCTTATGATAAAAGTAGTTAAAAAATAATTACAAAAATAAAAATAACAGTTCATATTTTGACCAGCATTGTTCTTTTTTTGTTAACTTTTTTTTAATGTTTATTTTTGATATAGAGAGACAAAGTGCAAACAGGGGAGGGGCAGAGAGAGAGGGAGACACTGAATCTGAAGCAGGCTCCAGGCTTTGAGATGTCAGCACAGAGCCCGACACGGGCCTGGAACCCACGGACCATGAGGTCATGACCTGATCCGAAGTCAGACACTTAACTGAATGACCCATCGAGGTGCCTGTGTTCTTATTTATGTGTTTTATGATATTTAAACCTCACAAAAGTGTATACGGCCCCTACAATTATCACTCTTGTTTTGTATTTTGGAAAACCAAGGCACAAAGTAAACACACACCCACCAAGTAGTGAGCCAGAATAAGAACTCCAGTGAGGGTATATAAAAAGGCTGGAATCAATATATCCACAACTAGGGTAAGGGATGCTATAGGATTGCTACTCCCTCTAGAAAGTTTGAACTTAAAAATTGATTACTTTGTATTTTTCATATTTGACTAAATTCCTTTTTCTACCCTTGTATATAAAGAAACCACATATGAATAATTTCCATTTTCTCACAATCACATCACTCGTTAACCCCATATAATCTGACTTTTTCTCTTAACAATCTACAAGGGCCTTTATCATTATTTGTGTGAATATCTTATTAATCTAGAGCAATATAGAGAGATAAAGTGATCTCAACCTTCAACTCCAGGTTTAAGTTACAATAATGAATTCAAGTCATGACTAAAATTGCACAGTCAATCTTCATTTGTTTAAGTTAATAAAAAGAATAATGAAATGTCCAGAAAGAGTTTGTTCTGAATAATTAAAAGATGAGTGTAGGGTGGGTCATATTCTTTTGTAAAAGTATCTCTGTAGAATAATTATAACTACCGTTGAATAACTCTAGGACATAATACATCTATGATAGAGAATGTAATTATATTATCTAATGCTTACTGTCATTGTACATTAGATGAACATTAGACCCAGATATTCAGGGCTGCTATTAGCCTATAGGATTAGTTTGTGCAAATTCATTCAATAAAGACTCCCATCCATGCATACTTACCCCCTACTAGAGTATACGCCTTCATAAATATAAGCAGAGTGTGGGTTTCAGGCTTCATTGGCCTCTTTGACTTGGACAGTAAACAACCTGTACATCTGTACATGACAACCTTGTAAATATTAGAAAGCAGTACACATGAAAAATGTTGTCCAAAAATGTCATGTGATTATTTTGTTTATAGCCTTTGAAACTGTACTGTTATGAGAAAAATCAAATGGAACACCAGCAGAGAGAAAGAAAAACTCAAAAATAATATTATCCTTTAAGCTTTTAAATGCCTTCTTTCTGTTCCATTTTAGGCAAAGTACAGGCAGCATATCCATCCATACCCCATTATTCTTAGCAAACTATATATTCTACAGATTATATGGTCAGATTATATGGTACCTGTGGTCAAGAACTCAAAAAGACCGGAAAAACAGTGGATTATTTTTTCCCCCACATGTACATTATCTTCTCATCTGAAATATTCAAACCATATCACTCCAAAGTCTAAAAGTGATTAATCAAGGTTTCTTACTTATCAAACTTCCTTACTTATCTTGCTTATTGATCAAAGTGAGCTGAAAAATCTAGCTTTAATAAAAAATAAAAAAAAACCTAAGTGATTAAGTGAACACTTCAGTTTATTATGTTGACCTACAAAACCCCAACTACCCTCAGTAATTAGCAAAAGAAAGGCACTGCCCAATTTCAACTTCCCTGAACACAACTTCTACTGCCACTTTTGTCTTTTAAGGCTATTAATGATATATATGTGAATCAAATTTCAACCTAATAATTTAAAGTCCACAGGATGTAATGTGTACCACTGACCAAATGATTCATATGCTAATTGTCCCAAGCACTTTGTATACATTTTGTCATTTAAACCTCACAAGAATCTATGAAGTACTTTTACTGTCTTCACTCCACAAATAAGGACAGAAACTGAGGCGCAGAGAGGTAAAATAACTTGCCCCAATTCCCCAAACAGGCTCACTGTTAACCAGTAGCCTGCTTAGAATTATTTCCCAAGTATTTATCTCTCATTATTGTCCCTTTGTCCACTTCTTCTTAATAGTTGTTTTTTTTTTTTCAGTTTTGCAATTGCTAATAATTTGCTAGCAAATACATTTTTTGTTCTATCCTACACCTATAAGAACTTAAATAAATACACACCTGGCTGTTTACAACAGAGAAAGAAGCAGGGGAAGATTTTATCAACATACCTTTAGTGATTTCAAACAATACATATTACAATTCTATGTATGCCACTAAGCAAAATTGTGGGGATTGAACAAAAACAAGATTACCCTTGCCTTTATAGGTGATAAATCTTCTGTGACTTTCAGTATGCTCATCTATATTTCCTCCAACTATCCTAGACAGGACATGCAGAATATATCTTTTCCTATAGGCAGCCCTGCCAGGATCAAGAATGTACTAGGGCCTAGGTTTTCTTTCAAGATCCAGAATCTAAAACATGAAAAGATATCCCATATGGAATATCATCATTTGATGATGATCAAAACATCATGTTTTAATAGTTTGTCAGTTATCAACCCCACCTCTCAGGTTCAAGAAATCTGATCAAAATGTTTATTCTAAGGATCCATGGATTATGGAGGGAAAGAAAACTATAAAATCTGGTTCATGATTAGCTTATGACCATGGTATGATCTATGACAATACAGGTCACACTGGGGGTGGGTGAGAGCCAATACTGTATTATAAGAAACAAAGTGAAGGTTGAATGAATGGAGAAATAGTGACACAAAGGGATATCTGTAATAAAAGATCAAATGACAAAAGTAAATGATGAAAAGAATGCAAGATTCACCAAATAGAAAGATGTAGTGCCCAAAACAAGATCTCTGGAATTTATTAGATTAGGAAAGAGATAAACATCAGAGAGCAGGCATACACAAACTGGAGTAAGGAAACAAAATGCAGGTTGAGGTAAAGTGAGCTCAAGTCAGAGGTGGGGTCCAAATATCAAGACAAATAGCATTCATCAAATATGGTTTGTGTTGGGAGTGGGGAGGTCCACTGGCCAATCCAAGAGTCTGGACAGGAGACAAAGCTGGAGATTCAAGAAGTGACAGATTTGGGAGGATGGTATTAAGGGCCTATGACCATAGACAGAGCTCCAATATTCTTAGAAGTTGCTCATCCAAGGAATTAATTACATTAAGCTAATATACCAAGTGAGGAATAGTACAAATATACCTTCAAAAATAGAATGGCATCACATGCCGAAATGTTTTGATTTTAAATGTATAGAACTGATTTGATATTGTGAACAAGAAGTGCCTTTTTATTCCAGCAAATATAGTCCCTTTGCTGACATTAGATAATATAAATTCCTATCATTATTTTTCACCTAATAGCACACCCTGACTCAGGAATGAGAATCAAATATACGTGCAATGTTTTTAAAGTGATACCCACTGAAAATGAAACCATCTAATCTTCTGTTAGTGAATTAATGAGCTTTTCATATAAATTTCACATAATTTATAGAATTTGTCCTTGTACTCACCATCACACTCAGTGAATAACAATAAAAAGTTTTGATATTTGAAGTTAGTTATGGCTTATCTCTATCTTATTCTTCCTTTGAAAAACTGATATGCGATTCTTCAGTGAGGTACAGAAAGCCAAAATATGTTATGAATTTGTGTATTACTCCCAAACCACCGGACTGGAGTAAAGGAAAACCATCACAGCAAGTACACATAACATATGGTTAGTGATGTCTTCAAATTTCAAGAAAGATAAAAAAAATTAAATGTTGGCTATCTTGTATGCTAACTTTATTCGGACATTTTTAAGGGCTTCCTTTGATAATAAAAATTTACAAATGAGCAGAAATAATAAATAGCGTCTTTGTTAATGATAAAACAATATGGCTTCAATTAGTTTGAAAGAAAGAAACCCATTATATTTTAAGTAAGATTAAATAACAAGTACTGAAATATTGTTTAGAGTATATGTTCCTGTAAATCTTCATTTAACATTTAAAAATAGAATATTTATAAAGAACATAGCTGTGTATGCTGCAATGGGATTTGGAAATTACTTCATTTGCTGGTAAACAGACTGTGTTGCAAAAAAACAAAGAGTAAGTGGCCTTTAGTTGAGGAAGCTGGGTGACTTCATTGATACAAAGCTGGCTGAATTTGGCAAGAGAAAGGTCAGAATCAGTACACTAGATTTAGAATAAAATGGTTTTGTATCTGACCGTTTCAACTTCTTTTTAAAAATGCTATAGACAGCCAGTCCATTTTATGTTTACAAGACACATTAAATATAATTTATGACAAAAATGAATTTCAGTCAAAAAATATCCTAAGCAGTCTTGAACAAGAATGTTTTACATTTCTTCTGTCTAGTCATTAAAAAAATAAACAAACAAATAGACCTTCCATGCTTGGGAATGGAGATCTGAAGTAGATGGTTATGTTGTGTGTGTGTGTGTGTGTGTGTGTTTCAAGTATATATTATTAAAATAATTGTGTTTTGACTTCAAGGAATGTAGATAAAAGCCTAAGAATTTAATAAGCTTAAGACAAATCCATTATGCTTGTTCCCTCTCCCAAATTCTCCTGCTTTATTAAATTAGTAGCATTATCACCTACCTAATGTTTGAGATGATCATCTAAGTGACCCTCTCCTTTAAACCCACAATCAGTTAAATACGATTTTCTCTTCCCTTTCACACTTGCCTCCTTCCATCATTATTCCCTATCCCACTCCAAGTGTGATATTCTCTCCTAGATTACTGGATACAGTTGCTCAATGATCTCCCTCTCAGTTCTGCCTCTCTAATCTAAGATTGGCAATGTCATAAATATGATTGTGTCATCTCTCTGCTTACAAGGACCCAATGGCTCTTTTAGTTATACTAGCCTATTTTTAAGCCTAACCTCTCATCGTTTTTCCCAAGTATCTGACACTCACCCACTCCACTCACTCTTCCCTAGCAGAACACACATTCACACCTCCTAAAATCATCTAATACTCCTCCCTTTACTTGTAGTATCTTTCCTATACTCAGACTTATGCTTCGATATTTAATTCAGGTATAACCGTCCCATGCAAAATAACCAACTCTCCTATTTCCCGAATATTTTATTTGAACTAACATTATAGTTAACATCAAGGTATTTTTGTTTGTTAATGCCTGGTATTCTATTTTAAGTACTGCCAAGGGGTCTTATTTGTTTCTAAGGCATGCAGTGTAACATACAGACTAAGTGTTCCAAATGTTTTCTCAAACTCAAAATAATCGAATTAATATGTTTTAATGAACTGAGTATTATTCGATAAGGAATAAAAGTATTTGTAGCTTTGGTGAAGATAGCTATTTGCTCCCTGGAATTCAAATTATTCCAGTAATTGAATCCATTGCTCAAAATATTCATTGGGTAGCATAAAAATCTTCTCAAGATTTAAATAAGAATAATATGAACATCTTGAACCGTACCATCTAGTCAAATGTGGTAATACTATAGAAAAAGCATATCCAACCAATTGCTCATAATCAGAATCAATATGATTCCAGCAAATATAGTACTTCATATGAACTAAGAGCTATGAAATTATATCTTGGTAGCCAAGATTAGAATTTAGATGAAGCTTGTTCAAATCAATAAAAGTTTATTGAACATCTACAATGGAAAACGGAAAGCTGAATCAAGTATGGCCTGTTCATTCATGGAAAAGATTATTTCCCATTGGAAAAAGTTATCTAAACAGAACCAGGGATTGATGGAATTCAGGAAGGCAGTTAATAAGAGGATGGTATGGAGGATAGGACATTTCAGGGAGGTAAAAGAGCCATGAGCAAGGACTTGAACATATTAAAAAGTAATGAAAAGTTGTCTAGCTTGATTTAAGTTTATGATTTGTGAAGGAGATTTCTGGATGTAACCAATACTTGTTGACATGCAATTATGGTGATGGCGAATACCAAGATGGCAAGCGTGCCCTCTAATTCTTTTTGTAAAATGTGTAGGCAATGAAGATTGTTACAGGATAAAAAGAGTCTTTACAATAATTTCAGAAAGATTATTCAGCAGTAACATGTAAGGATAATTTGTAGGGCTATTTGCAGGCTTTAGAACACGCTGAATAGTAATGATGTATAAAAGAATTTTATGCATCTGAGGGATGCTGCAGATATAGAAAAATAAAGCAAACTAGCAAACAGGATAAAAATCAACATTATGTGCCTCCTAGGTGTAGATAGCAATCGAAAGAGAGAATAGAGACAAAAAGAATGTTAAGTCTGGATATTTTAAAAGGATAACAAGAATAGTAATCAAGAAGAATACGGGGTAAATATTGGTAGGGAGGCAATGAAATTTCGAGGGCATTTTCAGGTAGAGGCATTGGTCAGGCATTTGGAGATACAGGTTGGAAGTCAGAAGACAGGGATTGAATAACAGATATCAATTTTAAGACCTATCTGCAAAGAAATGAAAATTGATACAGCAAGAATAGAGCAGAGAGGAAATACAAAAAGAAGAGGAACAACAGGAAAAAATAAATTTGAGGGAGTCACTTGAAGAGACCTAAATCAGCCATTGGTCCTACTATTTATTTACACAATGTTGAACGACTAATATAACCTCTCTAAGTCTTAGAATGTTGTGAAGATGAAATGCAAAATGTTTAACTTACACAGCACATGACTGATTATATATTAGGACCTCAGTAGGTTAACTGTAATTCTATTATTGTTCTGCTGCCATTGTCATCCTCATGATCATCTCCACTAATATTAGGAAAAGAAAAAGGTGAGGAACGATGACAATAGGGATAATGTAGCACAATACAAATCATGACAGGAGAAACGAGTAGAACATCGCTGGTCAACAACATACTGTGTTACATTATATGTATTTCCATCTCGACCTTTCAAATAGTAATTCCACTTCTACCATCTGCAGGTGTTAGGTTCTTATAAAATCACCCTCATTGTGCTCTCTTAAGAAAACCTACTCACAAACTATAAGGAATCTACTGAACATGGCTGATAAATCTGAGAAGTCCTATGAGACAACAGATGGTGTTTTATAAATAGGCTTGTATCACCTGTTACATGACTTGAGCAGCCCAATTACGAAGTCCTCTTTTCTAACCTTTGTCAGTCTCCAAATGAACTGTGAAAAAAAATCTAAATGCAAGGACCATAAACTTTATATTAAAAGAAGTATAGGACTGATACATCATTGAAGGGAATAGCTAAAATTGCAATAATTTTACTGCATATTACAAGTAGACATATTAAACATTGTATACCCATGTGTGTTGTGCAAGGGGAAAAAAAAGGATGAAATAGAAAGAAGGGGTCAAAGGTACAAGATAAGTGTAGGAGAAACAGTAAAGGTAGAATATTTTTTCTCAAATTTATACGTTTTTAAATGTTTATTTCTGAGAGAGAGAGAGAGAGAGAGAGAGAGCGAGCACAAGTGGGGGAGGGGCAGAGAGAGAGGGAGACAGAGAATCCATAGCAGGCTCCAGGCTCTGAGCTGTCAGCACAGAGCCCTACTCAAGGCTCAAACTCACGAACAGCGAGATCATGACCTGAGTCTAAGTCAGGTGCTTAACTGACGGAGTCAGACACTTAACCGACAGAGCCACCAAGGCGCCCTTAAATTTATACTTCTGTCATCTTCGTAAGAAAAATACGAAAGCTGTTTAAAGAAAAAAAAATTCATCCAATATATTTATATCTCTTTCCTTAGCAAGAAAAATGTCGCCTCTGATTTATAAGGGTCACTCTCAATCATTACTTAAGACTAGATCTCCACAGAAGGGCAAACTAAGAATATATCGTTGCTCTTATCAAACACTGTCTTTAAACCTCCTACGGTCTATTTTACTCTTCCAATATTTTCTAAGTATAGTGATCTCAGAGTTAATAGATGTCAGAGATTTACAGAGAAGCTTCCTTATGAGATGTAGTCCAAATCAGCAAGTTTTAATTGAACAGAATATTATAAATTGCTGATATTTTCACAAGCATTTTGATTTTGCTATATAATTTTTAGCTCAATATCATTCCTTTAATTTAAAATCCAGTAAATGAGAGTAACATAACCTGTAGGGTCGACCTTAGGGTATTAACATTGCATATTTTTGCTTAGCTAATCAATTAATTCAACTAATATTTATTAAGTTCCAGATACTATGCTGATGCTGAGGACACAATAAAGACAAAAGAGTCTCGTATGGAACCTAGCCTATATATCAAATAGAGAAAAATTCAACATAATAGAGAGGTAGATAGACAGACAATAGATCCTCTTCTGATAATACTTAGTACCATGAAGGGAATTAAATAGATTAATGTGAAAGTGACAGAGTGATTTCAATACTTACGGACAGTTTTATATTTTTGTATGCATTTTAGCATGCAAATTTCTAAGAAGGGTATTAAAATATTCATAACTTTTTCCACTCTGTCATATTCATATTCATCACCTCACTGGGAGCACATTTGACTTATCATTCCATCAGAAAAATGCTTGCAAAAGACAATGGGTACCACAATGTTGGGTATAAGGAATTCCAGGCAGTACAAGGTATGTTGTCAGCCCCTATGGAGTTTTCCAGGTAGCTGGGGAAAACACGGTACAGAGGCCTAAGAAGTCGATCACGGAAATCTGTTAACAACATTAAAGATTAAGTTCCATATATAAACATGTGTCACAAGAATTCTGAGAAAAGGGCCACTAATATCCAGTGGAGAAGAACAGTATTGACAATGAGGGCATGTTTTGGCAAGGGATGGAGAAGGATGACAAGAGTTCCAAGCAGGGAAAACAGCATGAACGGATTCTGGACTAAGCTTGTCTGAGCTGGTCCCTTATAGGAAGGGAAACTTCTACTGAAAGGAGGTTTGCTTGCGAAGAAGCTTGTTCATGGACTTTCATCTGCATCCGTTAGTAATTCAATATTTCTGAGGAGAATGATATGATGAAAGTGATATTTTACGAGAAGATTCTGAGACCAGTATGTGGTTTAAAAGCAAAAGAGAAAATTCACAACAATTAGAAGGTGACAGCTTTAACAGAAGCTCAAATAGCAGGGGCAATAGGAAAACACACATATAAAACTATTACCGAGCAAATGGAGAAGAAAACATGATGGATGAGATGAGTAGGTTAAGAATACAGAAAAAAAAAAAAAAAAAAAAGAGTTGTCAAGTTTATTGCCATTGACAGGAAAACAATGCAAAGCATCTTGTTGCCTTATTGCCAGTAATATTATGCTACATTAAAGACCACTACTTAACAAACTTAGCAGTCATAAAGAGGACATGGATGGTTTTTAGGATGTCTTCATACTTTTAGCATATGTTCCAAAGATTTTTAAAGCATTCAGTATGTTGCATATGTTCCATATAGTAGTATACTCACCTTATCAAATCCTTGAAAAGAATTTAATTGTAACATACCAAAATTTGAGTTTGGGAATCAGTGGTCTACTGCCCATTAGTTTCTTTACCTCTAATATGATTTTTCTATATTCATATGTAATAATATTTTTATAAATCCATCTTCTATTTTCTGACTTTTAGGTTCCTATCAAAATTATTTAGTTCAGCATTATGTGCTATCTTCAGATATTTACAGATTAAAAAAAACAGGAGGGAGCTTAAGGGGATGGTGAAATAGGTAGAGATGATTAAGAGGTACAGACTTCAGTTATAAAAGAAATAAGTCTCAGGGTACTAAGTATAAAAAAAAACAGAGAAACAAACAAAGTTGGTAAGTGCTAAAGATCTGTTAAGTTCAAGGCTCCTGGAAATTTCAAGTAATCACACATTTTTTTTCTATTATCTATATATGCTGATCGATCCCTGTATCCAGCCTAGACCTTTCTCTTCTATGCCAAGTATTACATATTTAGATACATTTTTCTAACAGTCTCTGTAGATGGACAATGGCTTTGGATCCCATCGTTCATTTTATATGAGGTATTAATTTTCTCATCTATAAATCTTACCACTAGAGTTTTCAGACACCTGATCTTGACAATTATAGGAAGACTATCTATTGCTATACTTTAACTTTGGGGAACATCATACTGTTTTACCCCACTGTGCCTTTTAATATATTTTCTCTACCTGCAATGAACAGCCACCAAAGCTACATCTCATATTTTCCTACAACTTGCTTCCTTGTGAATACTGGCAGATTTAATTGTTCTCCTATATATTTCAGCAATGTCCCTTGTACATACATCTTATATTTATAAGTCACTCTTCCCAAATCAGCTATAATCTACTAAAGGATGCACTCTTTGAGAGAAGAAACTGTCCAGCTAGATATGCATCACAAGCAGGAATACATAAAAATAGAGTGACATCAGTAACTTGCTCATGGACTGCATAAGTCAATGAACACATAAGAATAAGAACGACCTTATGCATATAAGAAGTGATCTGGGCACTGATCATGTTCTTTTAGGGTGGGGTACTGATCAAATTGCATGTCCATAAATGTTTATTCCAAAAATGAGTCAAAATTTGGAAATACTTTAAATTTTAAAGAGAAGCAAAAAATGAATTAGAGTTGTTGCCTCTAATTCTTCCAAACAACAAATTCTAAAGCTGATAAGACCTAGAAGATAAAGAGGATGTACTAACCAGTACTGACAAGAGTACTGCATTATACATGAGCAACTCACATTTGAAATCATAAACTTTATTCAGTACCCATCATCTCTTACTCTTGATTATATGTAAAATGAAATTAACTCTTTTTGTCCTTTCATACTAATGAAGTTATTCAGAGTACCCCAGGTCTGTAAACACTTACATACTAATTTAATTATTAAAATAAATCCCAAAATTATAAAAAGTATTTATTATGAAAGGTTCAGAATTTACATATATTTTGTATTAGGAAGTATGTGTACTTTAACTTTTTGTACATATTTTTAAATATGCTAGATTCTATAAGATTAAGAGGTTCCTTTTCAGTTTTTGTATTTTAAGAAAATAAGATTAAAAATCACGAGAGACAGAAGGTGATGAGTAGGGGAAAGAAAACACACTAGAACTCAAAAGGATGAAAATGTTCATAAAATGGACACATTCTCTCATTTTGTCTCAACTTGACAGACTGTACTATTATCTGTTCCTAAAAAAATAACTGTAACTCTGTCCCTTAAGTGACCTACCACCAACATCCAATAATTACAACAGTATGTGTATTCATCAATATACATGAAAAACCTTGGAATATGAGTTTACACATATATGATCAAAAGAGCAGATGCACAAGAATTCATACACAACACATATATGTACACAAACACTCAATTTCCTTGTCCTTATTAAAATGGAGGCACTCATGGGGCATCTGGGTAGCTCAGTCAGTAAGGCATCTGACTTCGGCTCAGGTCATGATCTCATGGTTCATGGGTTCGAGCCCCACATCAGACTCTGTGCTGACAGCTCAGAGCCTGGAGCCTGCTTCAGATTCTCTGTCTCCCTCCTTCTCTCTCTCTCTCTCCCCTTCCCCCACTTCTCTCTCTCTCAGAGATAAACATTAATTTTTTTTTTAAATGGAGGCACTCGTAAATAACAAATACTATGAAGCTGGTATAGATCCATATTCATGTGTAAGCAGATGCAAAGCGCATTTTTTTCATATAAGAATGTCACAAATGTAAATAAGAGTATTTTCAAATACTTATTGAGCTTCTCTCCCATCTAATTTTCCCTATTGAATTTTTCTGATCTAGTAAAGACATCTTCTATATTCTATGTAAACAACAAAGTTTTACAACCTCTTTAAAAATAAATGGTTCTTGGGGCGCCTGGGTGGCTCAGTCAGTGAAGCAGTTGACTTTGGCTCAGGTCATGATCTCATGGTTTGTGAGTTTGGGCCCTGCATAAGGCTCTGTGCTGACAGCCCAGAGTCTGGAGCCTACTTCGGATTCTGTGTCTCCCTCTCTCTCTGTTCCTCCCCCGCTCATACACACTCTCTCTCTCTCTCTTAAAACTAAATAAAGTTTAAAATAAATAAATAAATAAATAAATAAATAGCCCAAGAATAGATCAACATTTTACAATACACAAACTGCAACACATACATATAGAGTACAGTTTAGATATAAGAATAGCCTGCAAAGGGAAATCTGTAATACATAGGACATGCTTGGCTAGGCCAACATGGAAAGGAGTATTAACTGGTCCAGTGTTCCAAAGTTTTTTAATATGAATCCTGAAATATTCTTAAAAATATCTGACTTAGTCTGGTATTAAAAATGATTATCTTGAGATCTTTAAAATTTTGTAATGGTGACTATTACAAAAATGACTTCTAACAAATAAATAAAACCGACACAAGGAAGATTAATATCTCAATGATAACTTTAATTTGGAATTCTCAAAATAACGAATTAGCTAATTGTTGTTGTTTTCTTTTGTTTTAATTCTTTTAAATGTTTATTTATTTTTTAGAGAGAGAGAAAAAGAGTATGAGTGGGAGAGAAACAGAGAAAGAGGGAGACACAGAATCCAAAGCAGGCTCCAGGCTCCAAGCTGTCAGCACAGAGTCGGATGTGGGGCTCCAACTCACGAACAGTGAGATCAAGACCTGAGTTGAAGTCGGATGCTTAACAAACTGAGCCACCCAGGTGCCCCTATTGTTGTTGTTTTCTAATTAGCTATTTCTAATTTGAAAGTTCTAAGCAGGAAAGTGATGAGATTTGATTTACCCTTTGGGATGATTTCACTGGCTATTTTATGGAGAATGGACTGTCTGGGGACAACAGAGGAAGTGAAAGACTGGACAGGAGGCTAAAACATTTGTCCAGGTAAGAGATAAACATTTGGATTATGTGTTGATCAGAGGAGATGGTAAGAATTAATGAACTTTAATACATATTTCAGAATGAGACAGTATATAGACAATAGAATACAGACAAAATAACTTTCCAGGTCTAAACCTAAACCAACCTTTCTAATTTCACATTGAAAATGAGCATATATACATTCATCAAGAAACATAGTAATGTGTACAACTTAAGAACTTATGAAGAATCCATAAATGTCTGGCAGAAGTTGAAATTTAAGCATAGGATTATAAAGAGACCCCCTACTTTGACTCTTTATATATGCTGTTATTTTTCCTTCTTATTAGGGGGTATGAACTCCTTTTCAAACAATGAACAACACTTCAATCATG
The DNA here is from genome assembly GCF_027475565.1 of Acinonyx jubatus. Taxonomy (NCBI): domain Eukaryota; kingdom Metazoa; phylum Chordata; class Mammalia; order Carnivora; family Felidae; genus Acinonyx; species Acinonyx jubatus. The sequence goes on from NC_069382.1 coordinate 152,383,702, forward strand.
AAAGAAAATTATATAATTGGCAAAGTCAATGATGCAACGTTAATTTTAGGGACTACAACCTCCATAAAAAACCAATAGTTCTAAAAAAAAATAGTTCTATCTGCAAAAAGGATATAAAATTTAAACGGTCAACTCATAAAAATTCACCAAAATATTGTAATCATATATAACCATATGTATTACTGATAAAATATTTTCAACATATACAGCAAAGCAAAATTGTTCTGCCATTTAAAAATGTGGGTTACTTTGCTTTTAATTCATCATCTATAATAAATGGAATTATGAATTCTGTTTTCTACAATTTTATGTTTGAAAACTGTCTCATAGAAACTGATATCTTTAAATCTGTGTCCATACTACCATATGAATCAGTTTTATAAAAGTGAATTATAATAATTAATATTTGAAAATATTTGCAAAGTCCATTTGGTTTCAAAAATTAGAATAGACCTCTTCAGTTTTACAAATCTCAATTTTTACAATTTATATCAGTTAAACCAAGCTGTATGTTTTAAAATCAACTCTAATCAAAACCTCTAAAACTGGCATAGCTGAAGAACTTTAGTTAATTTTGAAATTACTCAATGAATAAGAAGTTAAATATTCATTAAATGCAGTAGCATTAAGTACACTTCTTGATTCAAAACTACTACATCTCAAATTTGAGAAGTTTTAAAAAGCAGGATTCAAGATAATCATTAAGCTTTCATTGATGTTAAAGAAAAAAAAAACTTCTCTGTGTTCATTATCTATTCTGACTTTAGAAACAAAGGATTAAAATCAGAATATCATTTTATTACTATTTGGATACATGGAATTTTATAGTTAGATAACATATATTTGGAATTAAAGACATGCACAAACATTGTATTTGCAACACTGCTTTCATCTTAATCACGACTCCTTCTATCAAAACTTATCTCAGTGTCAAAGTTCCAGAAAGACTTCATTAATAAGGTCGTCTGAATTTACCCCAAATAATATCAGGGTCCATTAACACAGGATTTGTCAGCAAATCTTGCTACCTTGGCTATGGTAGACGTCATCATCAAGGTATCATTTATCAGTGATTGTATTAGATGTTCCTCCAGGAAACCCCAAAGAGCCCATTCATTCCACAAATATCTTGTGATACCTCTGGACCAGGTGCTGATCTAATTGCTTAAAAAAAATGACAAAAACCCAAACATATCTAATCCCTGCCCATAAGAAGCTAATATTTTAATAAGGAGACTGAATCAGAAAAGTATAAGTGGCTTGTACTAAGTTAGTGGTATATAGGAATAAAATGAACATTGAATCTATAGAAGACATATTTTGGGAGGTCTACTTAATAGGACCCGATGGAGGAGTAGCTTCTGGGATAAGACAGAAGCATCAAGAAAAATTCCCAAGTTTTTCGCATGATGAAAGTCTTATTTAACAAAATGGGGAAGATTGGTAGGTGCAACAGCTTTTGGAAGGCAGAGAGAAATTTTAAAAAATCTTTTTTCAAATGTTAACTTTGAGAAGATGATGAGACATCCGAGTTGAAATGTCAAGTAGGCAGCGGGAATATATGAGTCTGTAGCTCAGAAGAAAAGTCCATAAATTTTGTGAGTCAGTGGCATAGAGTCGGTACTCACAAAACATACGTAAGAGTTCAAGTAGGAAGAAAAGCAAAAGGGTAAACTCGGTATTTACTAACAGGTAAAGGAGGATAATCAGATGGCATTACTTACAACTGAAAAGGAAATACAAGAGACATAACTTGGCTCATCACATTAAAAAAAGAAAAAAAGGAACAAGTGAGACATTTAATATTGAGACTTAAGTAAGATGAGACGGAATTATCCAGCATACTTTGCAACACAGAAGTTATCACACAGGCCACTGAGGTGACCTGATAATTTGAAAAATATTCACAACCATGAAATTATCAAATTATCAAAAGTCATGCTTTTGTAAACATTTCACCATCTAATGCAATATCTAAACATCTTATCCAATGTGTACATATTGACTAATTTAACAAACTTTTATTAGATTCCTACTAAGTGACAAGCTATCTGTGGGCTGACAATTGAAAGGGGAATAACACACCAGATGCAGTCTTTATATATAATGAGCCCAGAATGCAGTGATACAAATACACATAAGAGACGCTGAAAATACAAGGTATAAGTGGTATAGATGAAACACAGGAGTCCTTAGAATGTAGGAAAATAATCATGTCATTTCTCTATTCCACACATTTTGCATCTACATCTAAATGCTAAAATAGCACTTACAAGGACTACTGCTTTTATAGGGTGCTTATCTTGTGCTTTAAGAAATTAGTAACTATACGCCAAAATGAAGCACCAGAAACACCAAAGACACCAAGCATAAGAAAAATATTACAATATAAATAATGAGACACTTGCAACACTAATTTAGGATTGGTAGAGAGTCCAATATACTCGTTACTGATCAGATTTCTGTTGCCTTTTAAAAGTTAAAGGCTGACTTATACTCTTATTTGCATGATGGGAAATACATAGATATGAAATGCATTAAAAATGGACAAGCACAGAAGAAATATATCATGGCAAAACTGTCACAACCAGGTTAATGTGACATAACTTGACTTAAAAGAGCCCACTTTTTTAGCTTTAGAATTATCACAAATAAAAATGTATGATAATCACAGAATCATAAATGTAGCAGTACGATTTCAATTATATCTCAAAATAATCCAATATCAAGAATCTGGTCTTGAACTAATTCTTTAGGGGAGAAATTCATTGGTTTACATATGCCAAGCAAAGAAAGTGATTCTGCAAAAGGCTACAAGAAGGCCCAGTAGGTTCACCGTGCTATTATTAATGATTTAAAAGTAATAGCAAATATTTAACTTACATCCTGCTACAACACTTTTGAACACTCATGTTGATTCAATGACCATACCAAAACTCTGAAGTAACTACTTTTATCCCCATTTTACTATAAGGAAACTAAAGCTGAAAAGCAATTATTAACTTATCCATAGTTACTTAGACAGTTTACTGATAATATATTTTACTAAGGGCTTAAATTATTTTTAAAATATTATAAGATTCTATTAGACAAGTACATGATAAGGTAGAATTGATATCAACAATAACTTATAATGCCTTTGTTCTAGATTTTCTGGTTTTCGTTTTATTCCAAACACTTCTGATACGATGTACAACAGAAATCTGTCCTTTTCCAGTTCATTTTGCTGATATTTAGGTCTGCTCTCTGTGCACCACACAAAAAAAATTACAACAGTTTAATGTCCATGAAACTTGTTAGAAGTGGTAGCAAGCAGGTCCAGTTGCCTAAGACTGAGCACTCAGGAAAAACAGTTGTCCTCTACCTCAGTAGGCCATCTTCCCTTGAGTGGCCTCTGAAGAGATAACCACTTCCCCTGACAAAGGAAGCAGCTTCTACTCTCCAATGAGAGCAACCAATGTGGGGAAGGGGGACAGATGCTGATGCCAGATGGTCCTCATATCTATTGGTCCTGTTTTATAGAGGGACTGTTTAAAGCACCTTAAAGATCCTGTTTCATGGTCCATGCAATTTACCTCAGATTCCTCACAAAGACAGACTGTTTAAAATTAAAACGGCAGAAACCATACAGAGGCTGCATCCCAATCCACCTCTTTTCTTTGGTCGCAACCAATGATAATAGTGATTACAATGGCAAGTAATTTAAATTTAGAGAGTCAGTTCATCGCACACTGGCATGGCTTAAACTTTTGGGAAAAGGCCAAGACTTATGGAAGGAGAATGGATATGAGCAATCAATGATTATTTGAACATCAAAGACACTGAGTATGAAACAACTGTTTAAGGCTCATTATTATTTTAATAAGCATCTGGAGGCTTTCCTGAGCTCCTGGTTTTAATGTTTTAATGTTGTCACCAAACCTCCGCTATCCTCAATGACAAAATACTGAGTGAAATACATTCTGATATCAACATATCAGATATGGGGTGTGTTCGCAAGAAAAGCTTAATATGCATAGGGAGTTAGTGTTAGATCCAATTTCTTAATTCTGTATTATCTAAGGGACACTGAGAAATACCACCTTTATAAGGAATGAGAAAAGAATGAAATTCAGCATATAAATTTTTCAAGTTGTATTTTCATATCTCAGTTTTATTGATTGTGGGTTTTAAGTACAAGCAATGTTAAAATGTACATTTCAGTAGGAATAAAATAACTTGGCTAAAAGAATGAGAAATAGGAATAAATTTTCATTTGAATTCAATATTGTTAATGCATGTTGCATGTACACAGTCTTATTCTCCTTACAGAGGTTGTACTCTAAATTGAAATGTCATTGGTATACTTTTTATAAATCAGAAGTGCTAGTTCATGTATATTTTATTCTCTATACCAATCCTTTTAAGACATAATTAAATGCAAACAAACAGAAAAGAACTAACCCGAATCAATGTGTCCTTCTGAATGACATATCCTTCATACCTGCAAAGCCATCTCATCAACTAGACTACTGCACTCATGCTCATAAATTTGAAAAGGTTGGTTGATTCCCTTCCAATCCCATTTACATTTAGAAATATGTAGCCATATAACTTATTTTTCTATTAATTTATACAGTGCTTCAGTTATGATGAAAGGCAAAATTACCTATTTGTTTCTAAAGATAGGTTAATATTTTGATTATCTTTATATCGCACTGTTGATGTCGAGCTTTTGAATATCAACTGAAATGTTAGACAGTTTTTGTTGTGTTTCAGAAGACAAAGCGTTCAGTTAGGATACTCCAAAGCTATCGATGGGATCATCTTTCACCACAGCCACTTCAGCCAATATATGGATAAAATGATTCATCACTTCAACTCTACAAGCCATTATTTCTAATTAAAAACTACCCCATAAATACCTATTTTATTGTGACGTCTGTGTGGTAAATAAATTCAAGTGATCAGTAAAACACTCACCAAGGAAATTACCTTAAAAAAATTACTTCATTTCCAAGTGTATCTTCCTAATTAAAATGACTATTTCCAATTCATATTTCTGAACTGTAATTTATGATAACTTGAGTCTCTGAACATCCAATACATAGGCAAAGCTATTGCCCTAATTTCTTAAATCATACTGCCTACAAAACAGTAACTGTCTTTAACCATTTATTGGCCTTTGACTTTTAATGGGTACAAGAGAATTTACAGAGCAACCTCTTATTTTCAAAGATAAAAGGGAAAAGCTGATCAAACTCCAAAGTCATTTTTCCCAGCTTTCAACAACAGCAAGGATAAAATCCATTTCTATTATATCTATTATGAAGTTACCTTGGAATATACTGAAAGATATATGATCTATTAACCCACATAATCATTAAGATTACAGCCGAAGTGCCTTCTCTCTCTCCCAATTTATTTAATGTATGCTTGATTCATCTTCACCTTTAACTTTTCAGCTCGCTTTCTACCCATATTTCCTTCTTTAGAAAGGCAACATAACACAACGGAAAAAAAATTAGGATTATGTTTCCTTGGATACGGATGTGAGTCTTTACACTGCCATTTACTAGGAGTACTTCTTTGGGCAACACAATTTCCTTTGCTCAGTCTCAGTTTAAAATTGTCAAGGTTCAATTCCCTTTATTTCCTATGCTCCCAAGTAAGTAAATAGGAACTGTGTGTTCATGAAGCAGCTCCTTTCCAGACCTAACTTTTGTAACAATTGGCACCAGTGTTTTTCTGAAAACTGTCTTCAGTAGTATCTCCTGTAACATTGTCCATCCCTTCTGTGTTTCCTTCTAATCTCTACTTAATATTAATCCTTCTCAACTTCCTTCACTGACACCTCATCTTCTATTACTTTTTTAAATGGAAGTGTTCATCGAAGTCGCATTTTTAAACATGCTCTTAGTCTACAATCCTTCTTTGGTTTACTGCTACTATATATACATTGTGCCCAACTCTTATCTTTTTTTAATGTTTATTTATTTTTGAGAGAGAGAGAGAGAGAGAGAGAGAGGGTACAAGCAAGGTCTGGGGGTGGTGCAGAGAGAAAGGGAGACACAGAATCCGAAGCAGTCTCCAGGTTCTGAGCTGTCAGCACAGAGCCTGACATAGGGCACAAACTCATGAACTGCGAGATTATGACCTGAGCCAAAGTTGGACACTCAACCAAGTCACCCAGGCGCCCTGCCCAACTCTTAAGTTAACACTGGTCTTGCTTCTAAGTTCCAAAACAATGCATTTCCAACTGCATCATGAACAACAGACACAACCAAGATTTTCAGCAAGTCTTACAAAACTTAAATATCCTACAACCATTACCCTCTCCTAGTAACCCCAACTCTTAGAGTCCCCGTGGTTTCAGTCTATTACAATTGCATCACTGGCCTTCCATTCTTCCCTGCTACAAATCCTGTTACAATGTCGGAGACTTTCCTCTTCCACATTCTTCACCCTCACCTAATCATAGGAATTCTTTTAAACCAACTACAAAATACCCCCTTTCACCATCTCCTTCCTTTTATTTCTATAATTCTAGAAGTTGAAAGTTCTTGTGAAGCTTGGCTCCTAACTTATCTTCCACACTACTGCCAGGCAGGTCTATTTGAAATGGACTCTGCCTATGTTTTCATCAAGTGTGAGTAGGCTTCATATGACTATAGCATTCAATCACTCTCAAAATTCACCTACAATATATCTTCCAGCTTATGTCTTGTTAACCTCTCCACACTAGATTCACATTCCCTGAAATGCCATGGAGGTTCATGGCCTCTTACTTTGCTCATGCTATTCCCTGAGTCTCATCCCCTCCTCTTCTCCCTCTGCCTATCAGAATCTTAACAATTCTGTTTCTTAACTGAAATGATCATTGCCTTTCTAATAGTTTTACTGGAATAGTTGCCTCTCAACTCTAACACCTGACTCCTTAGAATCTTCCACTCCTACCATACAAAATACTATGTGAGCCAGATAAGTCAAATTGTAAAATTTATGGAGTAACTGATTCAGACAAGCTATAGATTGTTTTACCTCAAAACTCCCATTAGTTCTCAATTTCAAAAAAATTTTAACCCCTCACACCAAAATTAATGTCAAAACTCATAAAATGTAGTCCTCTTAGAGTTCTCAGCAATAGTAGGGCTAAAATTAATATTATTAAGACTAATATTAAGACTAAAAAATAAATATTAAGACTAAATATTAATATTAAGACTAAATTTAATACTATATTAATATTAATATTAAGACTATATTAAGACTAAAAATTAATTTGTCTTATCTACATTTCTCTTAAAATTTCACTGTGAAAATTGTTAGTTTTTCTGTTATCTGCTTAACTTACTTTTTTTGGCCAAATCAAGATAGCAACTCATAATTTCTACCTGATCTTTAAAAAAATTTTTTAATGTTTTGTCTTATTTTATTTATTTCTTTTAATCTTTATTTATTTTTGAGAGAGAGAGAGAGAGAGAGACCTAGTGTGAGGGGGGGGTGGCAGAGAGAGAGAGGGAGACACAGAATCTGAAGCAGGAAGCAGGCTCCAGGCTCTGAGCTGTCAGCACAGAGCGTGATGCCGGGCTCAAACTCAACAAACCGTGAGATCATGATGTGAGCAGAAGTTGGATGCTTAACCGATTGAGCCACCCAGGTGTCCCATGTTTTATTTTATTTTATTTTTTGAGAGACAGAAGAGATAGCACGAGCAGGGGAGGGGCAGTGAGGGAGACACAGAATCCAAAGCAGGCTCCAGGATCTTAACTGTCAGCACAAAGCCTGACGCGGGGCACAAACCCCCAAATGTGAGATCATAACTTGAGCTGAAGATGGATTCTCAACCGACTGAGCCACCCAGGCACCCCATCTACCTATCTATTCTTAAGTCTATATACTTAATGTGCATATAATGTTCCTTTATGCATCATTCTGATATTAAGAAAATATGAAATCCTAAACTATTCATAAAAAATAAAATCACATAATGAAAAATTTTATGCAAGTGAAAACTGTGTTGGCAGATTACTATTAACCAGTAAGACAGTGTGATACCCCTTCTACACTTTATTAAACTTTACAGTATCAATGACTTAGATATTCTAAAGCATTTAAATTAGCATGAAATATTCATTTGCATATGCCACATAAAAATAACAGAGACTAATTTTGTTTTCTCTTGTTTCATGTTTATAGAAAGTATCTTGGAAACCATAGTATATAATATAACCAAGTATAAATAAGATGCTCCGTAATACTTCCATTTTATCTTATCTGTGTTTATGCATAAACATGATATGTTTGTGAATATGTTAGTACATATTGATAAGTATAGTAATAACATATATTTGTCACAATCTTAGTTGAAAATACATGATGAGAAATCAAATAAACTAGAAATCAAAAAACCTCATTTCTTACTTAGAATAAGCCAAATACCTAAGAATGTTTTAAGGCAGACATTTTAAAGGTATTCTGGTTGGTTATTTTTCTAGAGATACTGAAATAAATATTTGCATAGAAGGGTTATAGATCCATTTTAATTCTAATAGTTAATTTAAATGAAAGATTATGAAGACTCCCAAGACACACACACACACACACACACACACACACACACACACACACCTGATGATTGTTCTCCTTCAAATATGGAAAGACATGAATATACAAAACAATAGCACACTACATTTGCCTTTGTTGGGACAAATTTTCTAGTATCTCCTTGTACAAGTTATCAAAGTTATGTAAATTAAGGGGTGAGGAGTACATTTAGGTGAAGGACATTAAGATTATATTCATCTTGATGAGCACTGAGTAATATATGGTATTGGTGGATTACTATATAACATGCCCGAAACTAACATAACATTGTATGTTAACTACACTAGAATTCTTTTTTTTTAAGTTATACAAATTAAAAGATCAGGCAGGAAAAGATTCTCAAAGGTGGTGGTTTCTCACTGGGACGTTGAAGGATAAACAGGTATTTTCAAGACCAAGAAAGATGATGGAACAAGTTAATGATGACTAAAAAAAAAAAAAATCCCTATCTAATTATAAAATTGTGAGTGGTATTTGGCTACAAATATACATACCAGCAAGTTATGTTTTTGCTTTCTTTTTTTTTTAATTTTTTAACATTTATTTATTTTTGAAAGACAGAGAGAGATGGAGCATGAGCAGGGGAGGGGCAGACAGAGAGGGAGGAAGACACAGAATCCGAAGCAGGCTCTAGGCTCCAGGTATCAGCACAGAGCCTGATGTGGGGCTCGAACTCACAAACCGTGAGATCATGACCTGAGCTGAAGTTGGACACTTAACCAACTGAGCCACCCAGGTGCCCCTATGTTTTTGTTTTCTTGAGAATAGATACTAAAATCAGTACCATCAAGGTATTTTGACTCATGATTATCAATCATACCTGTGGAACTATGTAGAATCAGATGACTTTACTAATGTTCCTAATACTGAGTTATTTGATACTATAAATCATATTTACTATAAACTAATTTTAATTAATTTGTAAAATAAATACAAAATAAAATTGTTTTGAAATCATAGGGTAAATTTTCCTACTTGTACTCAGCATCACAGCATATAGAAATATTTTTCATTCTTCCTCTGCATACAATGTAGGAAAAATAAGCAGGTCAAATGAATAAGGCACTAGAGCAATAATATACTGCCATAGAATTATAAATGATTCTTCTTGTTGACACTATTATTAGACATCTAGTGTTTTTCACATGCATCTCATTTGATCTTCACAGCAATTGTGTTAATTTGTTAATAAGATGGCATTTGCCAGTTTTATAGAAAACTGATAACAGACAAGTATTTTACCCTAGGTTATGCAGTTCTTAAGAGACGAAGCTAAAATTTGAATATAGGTCTTCCAATAGCGTTCTAAAATAAGTAGTGTGGGATTTTTTTACCTGGTACACAAATTTCTTTTTTTTTTTGACACAGGTGATAGAAAAAGAAATATTTGAAAAATGAAGTTCAAATTCACCTTACTAAATAAGTGCCTGTTTTGACCTTGGGTATGACCCTTGATTCCTCTATGCTTTTGTTTCTTGATCCACAAAATGAGATTCTGAACTAATGTTTACACTTTTGTCCAGTGAAATATTTATTATTATTCTAGAGTTTGCCATGATAAAAATACCTGTGAAGAAACACCAAACAATGTGTATTTAAAGAAGCCAAAAATGTTTTAAAATTACTGATTAGTAAATCTATTGCACATTCACATAGCAAAGTCCCCTAATGTAAAAGAGATCATAACAGAAAAAAAAAAAAAGAGAAGAGAATAGAAATGTGGACCTTAACATTTTTAACTGTGTAGTCATACCCATTTGGATCTAAAGTTGTAAAAAAAAAAAAAAGAAAAAAAATATTATTTAAAATATTTAATTATATTTTAGTTCTCTGAAAATACAAAAATCAATATAGTCATAATCATTCTAAAAACTCTACCAGCTTGACTTATACCTACATTCTAAACACAATAATTATTATCTAAGCTATGAATTTTGAGAACTATAAAGCCAACAAACACCATAAGACCACACCTTAAATAAGGAAACTATTCATATGTATGATACAGGATTTCTATTTATAGTCAATAATGTAATAATATAGGAATTAAATTAATATACTTTTTGCTTCCTATGTATTAGAGCCTTTAAATTTTACTTTATGCTACCTACACTCCCCTCAGAAGTATGAATATTCACCACAGCTAATAAAATTAAGTACTGAACCATATTACTTTAATTAACACATATTAACTGAATGAATAGAACGTTTTACTGGAAAGTGAACCAAACAAAGATTGGGCCATATTAATTTTCTGAACAGAATACTGTTTCACTATTCAAATGATCTGTTTTAAACCAAAGTGTTTTCTTTTGCAGAATTTATCAATCTATCATTTTATCAAAGAATAAAACACTTAGCAAGACCAAAAAAAGAAAAAAAAAGTGTCTTATCTGAAGTCTTGAAGTCTTATTTGAAGACAAAAGCAGGTCAGATGTTCAGAATTTGAAGCATGCTCAAATCCATAATATCAAACAATTGCTATGGCAGAGACTGCTGGGTGATTACCCAATACCCATTCTCTAGTTCCTCCTTACTAACAGAACTCTCATTTCTTTCAGCAGAAGCCCTGCGCTCATCTTAAAGAGAAATTACACTTCCACTCTTTCAGATAAGCAAGAATACAAAGCATCATTTTTTTCTAATGAAATGGGAGTAAGTTGTTGAGTGCAATGCCTAGATAATCTCCAAAATGAATGGCAGTCTTAGATGAAAGGTGCCTTTTGCCTCTTCTCCTTCTCCTTTTGCAGCCAAACCATGGTGACTGGCACTCCAATGACCATTTGCAAGCATGAGAAGGAAGGTCACATGTAAGAACAAAAGAAAAGCTTATTTCTATGAAACCATATCAGCCTCCATACCCTGTGTCTGAATGACTCATCTTAGGAGAAATAAAAAATCCTATCTTCAAGCAATTTGGACCAAACTCAACAGCTAATTGATATATTTGCCTAAAATCTGTCTCTTTTTTAAAAAAGTTTCAATAAATGCTCTTGAAAGCATTCACTGCACTACCACCAACATACAATCAACATGATCCCCCTTGACTTACTACTCAGCAGTCAAAATTTCCCCCCAAAACTATCTCCCTCACCAAAGTTCATAATCCATACGCCTCATTTATGGAGTATGGACCCGATTTAAGCACAAAATTGGATGCTCCGTTATATTTATACACACGTCCTCTAAAGTGAAAACAAAAAAAAAGGAATTTGGCTTAACTATTTTTATTTTATTTTATTTTTAATGTTTGTTTATTTTTGACAGAGAGAGAGGCAGAGCATGAGCGGGGGAGGGGCAGAGAGAGAGGGAGACACAGAATCCAAGCAGACTCCAGGACCGGAGCTGTCAGCACAGAGCCCCAGTTGGGAGTTGGCTCCAACTCCCAAACCGCGAGATCATAACCTGAGCTGAAGTTGGAGGCTCAACCGACTGAGCCACCCAGGCGCCCTTGGCTTAACTATTTTTAAACATCTATTATCATTTTAATTAACATTAAGGGAGACTTTTCTAAATTATCCCAGAAATAACCATACAGAAAACAATTAAACCAAACAATAGGATTATTTTCTAAAGTAGCGCCTTATAGACTATCTGTGCTGAAGGATACCCTTTTTTTAATGCAATCTATCATAAACCAATTCTTTCATAAAATATACCACCTCTCAGAAGCAAAACAAGTCCACTGCTCATGATTTTGGATAGTAAGACAAATAACAAATTGCTATAAAAGTTTCCCAAAAACGTTTCCCTTGCCTTGTCACACACTGGAAGCCAGCAGTGAGCACACCATATAAATCCACAGCCCATACTTTGTTACCACTTTTCTAAGTCATTTACATTAAGATTCAAACATGTAGGCAAAAATATTTTTCTAAATATTATTACTACACATTCTGATCTAATTTAGTGTTCAACCATCTTCTTTTCTTTATGACAAATTGGAACTGAATTAAATGAAATCATTTGAGGAAACTAAGTTTCTGATGTCATTATTCCTTAATTTGGGGGGGAGGAGTAAGTTCAATGGCTTTTTGAAAGAAATTTAAAGGTTAATTGGTTTATTCTAATAGATGTAGAAATATTAAAAACACTCAAAGTTTTAGCTTTTACTAAAAATGTACTTGTTTTAAAAAATTTCTATGATAGGTCTTCAGCCAAAATTGATACAGACATGTCACTATTATGGTTTTGAAAATATACTAACAATAATTTCAAATCAACACGTTATAAATACAGTATCATATTTCACATATTTAGCTTATTATAAAAATGAACACATACAGAAAAGGACGCAAAAATCAGTCCTTGTTATAATCTCAAAATTCCATTCTGTAATAACTTAAACTTCTTAACAATGAATATGAAGGAGTTTTGATGGATGTTTAAACCACAGAAGAGACCAATGAAGGGAAGAAATAGTCTTCAAAAGGCAAGACTACTACTAAATTCTACAATGCCTTATTGGAATAATAGCAAAAAGAAAGAATGATAAGTTGATGTCAGAACATGGCAGAAATGTCCTCATCTAGATTTTCTACTTCGGGAAATGTCATGCCATATTATTCAAATGTATGTCCCTGGTTCTATCAAGTAGATTATCTGAAAAGCCAAAGATATATGCTACATAAAAAAAAAAAGAGGGGAAAAAGCACTTTAGTTAAATAAATAGTTTATTTTGTTTTGTTTTTCATGAGAAGGATGAAGAAGAGAAAAAGGAGAGGAATAAGAAGTTATTGGTGAAAGGAAGTAGTAGTTACAAAAAATAGAGGAAAATGAGATCAACTAACAACCAAATTTATGTTTGGTTTATTACTGCTACTCATTAGAAGGTTATCTTTATAAAAACAGCATTTCTTGGGGCACCCAAGTGGCTCAATTGGTTGAGTATCCAACCTTGACTCAAATTATGATCTCATGGTTCATGAGTTTGAGCCCAGCATTGGGCTCTAAGCTGACAGTGTGGAGCCTGCTTGGGATTCTCTCTCTCTCTCTCTCTCTCTCTCTGTGTGTTCCTCCCCTGCTCATGCTCTCTCTCTCACTCTTTCTCTCTCAAAAATAAACAAACATTAAAGAACAGGATCTCAACCTCAGGTAAACGATGTGCTAGGTGATAAAACTTTTAACATTGTTGTGGCCTTTATGTAATAAATTTCTAAATTTGGAGCTTCCATGATTATTAAGTGTTCTGCAAAAATTGTTTGGGATACACTACAATGGAAACACATTTTGTCTTTCCTCAATAACTCTTTAGTTCTGTATGAAAACAAAACAAAATCCACTAGAAATAATAAAGAAACAAGTAAGGCAATTATTTATAAATAAATAACATTCTTCAAGAATGAATTAATTATCAATACATGAAAGGCAAGCTAATATAACTGTCAATTGCTTGGTATAGGACTTTTAATAAAATTTTTTCCACTTTTTTGGACATATAATTGACATAATTTTGTATTAGAGTATACAACATAATGTTTTGATATATGAATAAATTTGAAAATGATGATCACAATAAGTTTAGTTAGCATCCACTAATATGCTTCAAAAAACCTAGTTTTGAAGTTTCTAGTCTTTTTATTCAAGACTATTCTTACTAAAAATATTAAAAATATTTATTTATTTATTAAAATTTATTTATTTCTTTATTAAAAATAAATATTTTCTAAAGTCAATGAAAAAAACTAGGAAATAGGTATAAAAATATAGCATCTCTTTCCATTCAGATACAATTTAGAAGCCAACTTAGAATACTGGTTGCACATTATTGTCAAATATTTTTAGAACAACCAGAAAGCTATGATATAGATTAAGTAAGTATTGTATTTACTTAGGATTGCCATAAAAGGTTGGAGAGTTTAGGCTGAAATGATAATATAAATCTAAAAACTTTATTAATATTAATTTGATGAGTACAACTGAAAATTTTTATATTTTTAAACTTTACCAAATTTTGCCTTTTATAAACAACTAAGTAAAAAAACACATTTTTATATGACAAATACCAACTCCTATAACCAGAAGAAAAAAAAACAGAAAAAAAACAGAACTATAACTCTTTCATTTAATATATTATTGCAAAAAACAAACCACGCTCGTATTTTGTCTATCTCCGCTCTTCTCTTTCCCTTAATACAACTGCAAAAACACTGGTTAACCAATAATGAGACAGTTAAGCAAAAAAAAAAAAAAAAAAACCCCAAGCATAACAATACAATTGTTGGAAATACTCATTTTTATTATGTTACTTTAAATAACTCATCTCTTTACCAGAAGAGGTGAATAAAAGATTCAAGTAAATAAAAGTCTTCTCTGGGAATAAGAGCAGTATGTACTTACCATATAAAAGAATAAGCAAAATTATCAGCTCCAATGCTCAAAATAATTAACATACACTGAGTGGTAGAAAGAATATTCTTAGCAGTTCCTGTTTAAATAACATGCAAGGGACGTTTTCTTATATTTGTGAAGCATTTTTCACTGAAGAGTTTATGAAACTTTATTATAGATTTTAACTAGGCCCAACCAGAGGCAGGTGGAAGCTTTTGTTTTACTATTATTACCCTTCTATCAGGTAAGTTAGCTCCCAGGGGCCTGCCATTTCTATGCAATGCTTTCTGCTTTCTGTGAAAGAGTGACTTCCGAAATAATTTCCTGACCTGTTTCCCAGTGACATTAGGAATTCAAGTCTCAACAATATGGTTTAACCTAAAATTGAAAACAGAACCTCTAGACATAAACGTTCACAATAACTGTAGGAAAATCATACATAGCTATCAATTATGCAGAAGTTATTTGAAAATGCATAATTTTAATAAGTTGATCTGAAATCAGTAAGACACAAGATACACCAGGTCAATAAGTTTGGTTCTTGTTTGGCTTGTTATTCCAAGGGTCCAGAACCCAATATAAAGGAAAGAATAAAGTAAAAGAAGGAAATAAGACTTAAATATAGTTTCCTATTAACAAAAGCAAAACTACAGTAATTTCTCATACTTAGGCCAACCCATTATTAACTGTGAATAAACAAAGGGTGAATATGATTTTTTTTTATTTGTCATACAGAAAATGTCTAAAGAATTAATTTGTCAAATGAATGAATTAGTCTGGATCACTAAAGAAGAAAAAATACTGCCAATTCAAGAGAAGGAATAAGATAATTAAATAAAATTAAAACAACGTAAAGTTTATGTAAAAATGTGAAAGTTAATGAAAAAATAATGGCAAAGGTGTGGATTGGTATAACGAACATTAGGTTAATAACTGTTAAGTTATTACTTGGTATCTTAATAGATGGAACCATCTATTCAGACAAAATTTAGTAATAATCTGTCTTTCATGCACAAAGATACTTATCAGTAAAACATGTCATCTTAATAATTTTCATTAATAGTAAAAATTAGCAATAACCCATTCACTCTCCTTAACCCTGAATCTACAGATATTAGTAAATATATTCAAATTGATATTTTCTGAAATCAGAATGGTATCTGGAATTGTTCTTACTAAAAACAAGTTAGGGGTGCTGGGTGGCTCAGTCCATTAAGCGTCTGACTCTTGATTTTGGCTCAGGTCATAATCTCAAGGTTCATGAGATGGAGCCCCATATTGGGCATTCTCTCCCTCTCTGACCCTCCCCTACTCACACAGGCTCACACACTCTCTCTCTCTCTCTCTCAAAATAAATAAATAAACTTTAAAAATAAGGTAAAGAGAATACTGATCCAAGAAAGAAGGTATACATGTATTTTACTTTTTTTCTATTTCTCTAGCTAAGTAAAACTAAAAACATTACACATAAAACAAACACCAGAAGACTATGAGGAGTGGCAAGAATAAGGCAAATGATTTAGAGACCTACAGATTCAAAAACAATGTGGCGGTGACCTCCCTGTTGTTTGTTTGAACTTCTATAACCCAGACTTGGAACACAAGAAGCTGATAACCTGAAAACGCCAACAGGTATGGGCAAAAAAAGTCCAACTAAAACTTGCTGTAGGAAAAGAGGCAGCATAATAATTCAGAAAACTTTTAACAAAAACCACTTTACCCCAGGCAAACAATGCAGAAAAAAAAACAAAAAACAAAAACAAAACACTGTAGCCCCACCACTATCCATGCCACCAAAGGTCAAGAAAAGCTGATAGCCCTACCTCCACCAGGTTATAACAAAGCACCTCAATGCCGCCCACCCAACAGTGGTGGTATCAGACAAGGCCCAGTGAGAAGTTTGGACTTTGATCCCTCTTGGCAATAGCAATGATTACCCAACTCCATACTACCAGTAAAGATTACAGGGAGAACCCGGATATTCACTGCCAACCAACAGTAATGAGGCCCCACTTACAGGGTAGGTTGAGCAGAGGTGAAGTACAGACAGGCCTTCACCACTGCTCACAGGTACAGAGGCTCCACTGCTCTTTGGTGTCATGGGAGGCCACACAGGGAATAGTAACAAAACACTATTAATCCTCCCAAGTAGGGGCCCATCCATAGAGGACTAGTGAGAACTGGGAATCCCAGCTCCACCCAACAGTAGTAAGAAGCTCCCTTTCTGGTTTAATGGTGGCTAATTGGGGAATTTGGACTTCTAACTCTATGGTATCTTACCGAGCAAGGCAACACTCAACCTCACCAGTTGGGGCAGTGACCAAACCAATCAGCTAAAATAGAAGACTTAAATAAAATTCACAGCTTCATAACATAATACATAAAATGTCTAATTTTCAACTGAAAATCATTCCTCACTTGAATAACCAGTAAGATCTCAAACCGAATTTAAAAAATTGAATAATGTCAATGCTGAGATGACAGAGATGTTGGAATTATCTGATTTTAAGACAACGATCACAAAAAAGTTCCAATGAGCAATTATAAAAATACCTGAAACAAATGATAAAAGGCAATTCTAGCAAAGAAATACAAAGTCTCATAAACAACATAAGATGAAAAGATCTAAATGGAATTTAAAAAAAAATTAATGTTTTATTTTTTTGAGAGTGGGAGACAGAGTGTGAGCAGTGAAGGGGCACAGAGAGGGGGAGACACAGAATCTGAAGCAGGCTCCAGGCTCCAAGCTGTCAGCACAGAGCCTGACATGGGGGCTCAAAATCACTAACCATGAGATCATGACCTGAGCCAAAGTTGGATGCTTACTGGGCTGAGCCACCTCGGTGTCCCTAAATAGAAAATTTTGAGCAGAAAAATACAATAACCAAAGTTAAAAACTCAATCCATAAGCTCAAGTGCCAAATGGATAGGAAGGAGAAAATAATCAGTTAACTTTAGGAAACAACCACAGAATTGCCCAATTTGAACCATAGAGAGAAAAATTAAAAAAAAAAACACCTCAGATGCTACAGTGTTTCCTGTTTTGTCAAACATCAATTGACCATATATTGGGTCCATTTCTGGGTTTTCTATCCTCTTCCATTGATCTATGTGTCTATTTTGTGCTAGTACCATACTGTGTTGATGATTACAGTTCTGTAATATAACTTGAAGTCTAAAATTGTGATGCCTCCAGCTTTGCCTTTCTTTTTCAAGTTTGGTATTTGGTATTTTGGGTTTTCTATGGATCCACACAAATTTTAGGATTGTTTGTTCTAGCTCTGTGAAAATACCTATTTGTATTTTGATAGGGATTGCTTTAAATGGGTAGATTCCCTTGGGGAGTGTATGTACACATTTTAACAATATTTTTTTCTTCCAATCCATAAGCATGGAATTTTTTTCATTTCTTTGTGTCATCTTTAATTTGTTTCATCAATGTTCTATTGTTTTCAGGGTACAGCTCTTTTACCTTTTTGATTAGGTTTATTCTTACTGTTTTTGGTGCAACTGTAAATGGGATCAATTCTTGATTTCTCTTTCTGCTGCTTCATTATCGGTATACAGAAATGCAACAGATTTCTGTACATTGATTTTTTATCCTGCAACTTTGCTGAATCTATCATCGGGAAATACAAATCCAAACTATAATAAAGTATCACTTCACACCTGTCAGAATGGCTAAAATCAACAACAGAAGAAACAACAGGTGTTGGCAAGGATGCAGAGAAAGGGGAACCCTCTTGCATCGTTGATGGGAATACAAATTGGTGCAGCCACTCTGGAGAACAGTATGCAGATTCCTCAGAAAGTTAAAAATAAAACTACCTTACAATCCAGCAATTGCACTATTAGGTATTTACCCAACGGATAGAAAAATACTGATTTGAAGGGATATATGCACCCCGATGTTTACAGCAGCATTATCTACAATAGTGAAGTTATGGAAAGAGCCCAAATGTCCATCAACTGATGAATGGATAAAGAAGATGTGGTACATATATATACAATGAAATAGTACTCAGCCATCAAAAAGAATGAAATCTTGCCATTTGCAATGACATGGATGGAGCTAGAGTGTATTATGTGAAACAAAATAAGTCAATCAGAGAAGGACCAATACCATACGACTTCGCTCATATGTAGAATTTAAGAAACAAAACAGATAAACATTAGGAGAAGGGGAAAAAAGAGAGAAAGGCATATTATAAGAGACTCTTAACTATAGAGAACTGAGGGGTGAAGGAGGGAAAATGGGTGGGGCATGGGCTAAATGTGGGATAGGTATTAAGGAGGGCACTTGTGATAAGCACTGGGTATTATATGTAAGTGATAAATCACTAAATTCTACTCCTGAAACCAATATTACACTATATGATAACTAACTAGAATTTAAAGAAAAAAACAAAAATTGAAACAATTGAAACAAAACAAAAATTCAAACAAAAATTGAAACAAACAAACAAAGATAAGAGGAAAAGCAGTTCATGAACCAGGCAGACCCAGTCTATAAATAGAAAATGCCACTGTCAGAATTTTACAGCTGAAATCACTGTTCTTATGACCTATTAAGGGTCAAAAAGACAAATACAGGAAATTTTATTACTTAGACTTTAAGTCAATATATTTAAGCTGAAGGATCAACAGCTTTTTTTTTTATGGCTGACTTTTAAATTAATCTATAATAATATCTTTAAACAACTCATAAATAAGGGGCGCCTGGCTGGCTCAGTGGGTTGATAGCCCAACTCTTGGTTTCAGGTCAGGTCATGATCTCGTGGGTTCGAGCCCAATGTGGGCCTCCTACATTGTCTGTGCAGAGCCTGCTTGGGATTTTCTCTCTCCCTCTCTCTGCCCCTCCCACACACATGCTCCCCCCCACCCCCCAAAATAAATAAACTAAAAAAGTCTCATAAATAAGCTTAATAGCATGTTAGATATAGCAAGAGGCAATACAAACACTTTGGCATCATAAAAACTCCCGTGTTTTCTTACAGAATTAAAACAAAATCGGGCTATCACAATATTTAGATTTGAACCTCACTCGAAAACCATACATACTAGTTTTAAGAATTTTAAAATGCATCATTATTGATGTTTTTATACTTTATATAAAGTAATCTAAGTTAAAAATCAATTTCCAAGTTAAATACTGGTAAGTAGAGGACTTTTCACAAGGCTTAAGACAGAAAACCATGCTTCAGTCCAAAGTCAGTCCTCCATATCATTAAGAGCTGGAAAATAAATGTGAGGCTTCTGGTAACCTATTCTCATAAGCAAGGAATGATCAAATTAATCTCTGTACAGACTGCAACCAGGCAAATCTTTATAAGCAGCAGAGCAGGGAAAAAATGGACAGCAGCTAATACCCCCATGGGCTGCAAATACCCAGGTGCAGGGTCAGTAGTTTAAAATAGCCTTTTCATTGGCCAACTGGGGCCCAGTAGGAGAAATAAGGGACAAGCTAATAAGTTTGGCACATTTGGAATTCATTGTAGGCAAAAGGAAGGGAAAATCTCCACAAAAAGAAAGCGTACAGGAGAGTATAATAGTCAATTTAATGTGATCTTAAAAAAAAAAAAAAAAAGAACAGAAAAACCCTTACTAGATGTTAAATTTTGTAAAACATCTCAGAGAATCCTACATCCATTTTGCAAACAGTACTGGGGCTCTTGATTTTAACCTTTTTGTATCTTATTTTCCTTTCCTTCTCCCTCCTTCCCCCATCCCTACTACCTATTCCAAAATACAATGCAGACTCACTATCCTGCATATTTGGTGGTTATTTTTCCAGATACATTCCTCATAGATATTGTCTACATAGTGTTATGGAAAATTATTGTATAATTTTGAGTCTGTGATTAACAAAAGAATCCCTTTATTTATTTATTCACTCATTCTCAAGTGAATTCATTCATTCAGTTATAGAATACATTTATACTGAGAATGCAAGCCAGAAGCCAAAGAATTCTTATAGATTTAAATAGACATTTGTGAAATTAATGGTATAGTATGTCCATTACATATGAGCTAATCCAGCCTCCTTCCTCTCTTGGGATATGAATCTCTATTGCCTTTTACCAATCCTTCAAGATGTTCTATAAGATGACAGAGAAGCTGTTGTAATAGAGCTTCATTTGGAAGGTAAAACAAGATACAATGTAAACTAAAAATTGATTTACACAGCTGCCGGTTTCCTTTTTCTTGTGGACAACTCTTAAGACACCATCAACAAGTCAGGAATAAAGAAAGGTTGTGGGAGCCTTAAAGGAAGTTTGAGGGCTTCATGAGATATAAAGAAAGGAAATAAAAGGATTAACTATTATATTTATTGTATTACACTTTCAGACTTTGTCCAAATCTTAAAGGGCTAGAACTATTCTTTCATAATTGATTTGAGCAAAGAGAAAATTAATATGTGAAAAACTAATGACATACCTACTTCTGCAATATGAAAGCAGGTTATTATTTAAGGATATTATTTGGTTTAATTCTTTAATGTAAGTTTTTCCATGTGGCTCTAATCATGGCTTCTGGTTGTAAAAAAAATACTTCAAATTATTTTTGCAAATATTGCAATATTCTGCAAAATTGTAACAATTATAAGGTTTCATTGTATCAGATTTAGCCAATGAACATAAATTTTATCACTGAAACCAAAGTACACAAATCCTGCTGAATTACTTATATAATTACTTACCTAGCTTACAATGCCATAGGAATAAAATAAAACCAATACAAATCAGACTAAATAACATCCATAACATTCTATTTTGTTATTTAAAAATCTGAGTTGTAATATGAAACCGCATGGTCTACTTTATGATACTTCATTCCATGAAATGATTTGTTGCATACAGCATACTGTTATTAGCTAAAGGAAATATCAATGACATCATTTAGCTATTATAGGAGATAAGCTCACCTATTAAAGAACAATACTGTGTTTTATATTTTCACTAACGTGGAATATCAAATGAGTTGCAAGAATATTTTCTTCTACAAACACATTATGTATAGTTAAAAGTGTTTGAACTCCCCTTGCCTCTCCAAATATGAATGTGAATGTAATATTGCAAAGGGTTGATAATTCCACTGATTTAACAGCCACATTACCTATCCTGTTGAATTTTAATAAACAAGAAACTTGAAATAAGAAAAAAGACCTTAAAGCAATACAAACATGAAAATAACTTTTTTTAGGGGCACCTGGGTGGCTCAGTTCGTTAAGCATCTAACTTCAGCTCAGGTCCTGATCTTGTGGTTCATGGGTTCGAGCTCCACATCAGCCTCTGTGCTGGCAGTTCAGAGCCTGGAGCCTGGTTCAGACTCTGTGTCTCCCTGTCTCTCTGCCTCTCCCCCACTTGTGCTCTGTCTCTCTCTCTGAAAAAAATATTATTTTTTTTAAAAAGAAAATAACTTTTAAAAAATAATGTGATTTATCAATACAGATTTATTAGAATATATAGAATACATACATAGAATATATTATGATTTAAAACACAGTAAAAAATTCTGTGTGTTCACCAGAGAAAGAATCTTAATAAAATATTGCCTTATTTATCTCCCTTAATAATATATAGAATGTTTAAAATGCACTAGTAATTCATAGGGATTACTATTACTATAGTAATACAGTAATACATATTACTGTTGTCCTTTCTTAAATATCACAAGAATTAAGTTATTTGACCTGTGAAATTCAGCCATTCAAGTTATTCTTTTAGGCAGGGTCAAAAATTACACCACAAACCAGAGCAACATAGATGGAGACTGCATTGTGCAGCATTTCGTTCTCAGTTTCAATTCAAAGCTTGGCTTTCCCGCATGGTAACTGGACGACCATTCACAAATTATTTCTGCTCAGTTTTCTCATCTATACCATGAAAAACAAATAGAATTTGTTCTCAGAGAGTTGGTGTTAAAACTAAACAAGTAAATATATATAAGTAAATAACAGTTGTCCAGGGCTTTCACAATAAATGTTAACTATTCTCATTAGGAATGTTTTTACTATTTCAGTGAATAAATGGGCTTCATGAGATATAAAGAAAGGAAATAAAAGGATTAACTATTATATTTAACCTGTTTGAGGTTTGTTTATTCCTGGTAAGATTTCTGACTTCAAATACATTTTGCTGAACTAAATAAAATATAATGCAACCATAAGTCACATCTGGCAAGAGTATTTCTGGTAGGCTTAGCATTACAGTGACAACCAGATGTTGAATTATACAGATCAAAATGCTTTCTTCTTCTGCTGTGGTTGACCACGACACTGAGCAATGTTAATTATTTAGAAAGCTTAGCATTTGGCAATGTGAAAAACATGTTTTGCATTTAATACAAAGAAGCCTCTCAACACAACAATTTAGTAAAGTTAGGGTCTAAATTTAAATTCCATTTTGGATCCGTAAATAAAAAAATCTATGTCTTATAGTATTAATTTTTGCCCATAAATTTAAATATAAATATGTTTACATATGTTTATATATATACATATATATGTTTTATGTATGTATGTATATATACATATATACGATTTATGTATGTATATATATACACATACATATATACATAAACATATACATATATATGTTTTTAGTTCAAGATTATGGGGGATTTGAATCAACTGAAATAAATAATATGTACCAGAATACAGTGTATTATTCTATTCAACTTAATAGACTGTCTTCATGCCAGAGGAATGCTGCAATCAGTCTTAACAAAAGTTTTTATTGTCACTGCAAATCTCAAAGAATCCCTTTGGATATTACTACAGATACGTATCTGGACTACATAGATTCTACTAGTACAATTAGGAATCAGTGCTAGGAATATACAAATAGTATGTCTTCTAGAACTGTGCCCTTCACATAAGAAATGTAAATAGTTACTATAATATCAAGCATAATTAAGACTGAGTTCCTAATATACATGGAAAAAATTGTCAAACCCATAATTTTATGTCTCTTTTCTGAATGCAAGCATTATTCTCTGTAAAATCATGATTGTTTCTTAATCTGCCACTATTTTTGTATTCTCCATAATAAGCCAAGGGGCAGTGGTTCCAAAGACTCTTGACATCTACATTCCTTCTTCAATTATTTCCATTTCTTTTCAAAGACAGAAGTAGCTACCATGAAAACTTCCCAAGATCAGACCTGGGAAAGGGCTAGTAAAAACTTCTGGTCAATGGAGTGCAATGTAAGCACAGTCACCACAACTTTATTTGCATCTCAGTTGTCTAGATACATTCCATCATTCTCTCTGTTACTCTCATGAATATTACAAATGGTTTTAAACATTCTTTTCAATATTAGGATGATACTAACCTACTAGAGTTCTAAAAAGGAAAAAAAGGTTTTTATTTAATACATTTTTATCATGATTCTGATACTTTTGACTTGATAATTCAAAACATGAATAGATTTTCCCCTTTGATATTAACCAGACATTTTTTACAAAGGACAAAGTAAACATAAGTAGTACCTTTTTACAGTATGAAAATTTTTATTTTTCATTCTGGGTGGTGATAAAAAATTGATGGATTGAAAAATGTTTCCACTGCTTAGCAGTAACACTCAGTTGAGGCATCCTCAATATTAACAAATATTAAAGCCATTTCAATTTTTTGAGGAACCTCCATATTGCTTTCCACAATACCTGTACCAATTGACATTCCCATCAACAGTGTGTGAGAGTTCCTTTTTCTCTACATCCTCACCTACACTTGTTATTTCTTATCATTTTTTTTTTATTTTTTAAGGTAATATCTATGCCCAACATGGGACTTGAACTCAAAACCCCAAAATCAAGAGTTGCATGCTGTATGGACTGAGCTAGCCAGGCGCTCCTATTTCTTACCTTTTTGATTCTAGCCATTCTCACAGGTGGTCAGGTGATAGCTTACTGTGGTTTTGGTTTGCATTTCCCTGATGATGAGTGATGTTGAGCATCTTTTCATATGGTTTTTGGCCATCTGTATTTCTTCTTTGGAAAAAATATTTATTTAGGTCATTTGCCCCATTTTCAATCAGATTTTTTTTTTTTGGTGCTGGTTATCAATTCCTTGTATTTTTTTGGATATTAACTCCTGATTGGATATATCATTTGCAAATATCTTCTCCCATTCAGTAGGATGACTTTTTGCTTTGTTAATGGTTTATTTCACTATAGACAAACTTTTTATTTTGATGTAGTCCCAAAAGAATATTTCTGCTTTTGTTTCCTTTGGTTTATGAGACATACATAGAAAAATGTTGCTACAGCCAATGTCAAAGAAATTACTAGGTTCTTTCCCAGGAGTTCTATTTTTCAGGTCTCATATTTAGATCCTTAATCCATTTTGAGTTTATTTTTCTGAATGTTTAGTTTCATTCTTTTGCATGTAGTGGTCAGTTTCCCACAATCTCTGTAGTATATCTTGAAATCTGGAATTGTGATACCTTGAACTTTGTTCTTCTTTCTCAAGATTGCTTGAGGTATTTGGGGTCTTTTGTTCCATATAAATTTTAGTATTATTTGTTCTAGTTCTATCAAAAATGTTGTTGGTATGTTCATAGGGATTGCTTTGAATCTATAGGTTGCTGTCAGTAGTATGGACCTTTTAACATTATTAGTTCTTTCAATCCATGAGCATGGAATATCTTTCCTTTTGTTTGTGTCATCTTCAATCTCTTTCATCAGTGCTTTATAGTTTTCAGAGCACAGGTCTTCACTATATCTTGTAGCAATTCCACTACTGGGTATATACCCAAAGAAAATGAAAACACTAATTTGAAAACATATATGCGCCCTTGTGTTTACTACAGCATGATTTGCCATAGCCAAGGTATGGAAGCAGTCCAAGTTACCATCAACAGATAAATAAAGATGATGTAGGGAAGGGGTGTGTGTGTACATGTGTGTGTATGTGTATGTGTGTGTGTGTGCGAATGGAATATTACTCAGCCATAAAAATGATGAGTCTTTTTGCCATTTATGGCAACCTGGATAGACCTACAGGTCCACTTATTACACTAAGAAATAAGACACAGAAGGACAACTATCATATGATTTCACTCATATGTGGAATCTAAAAAACAAAAAGAAGAAGCACAATCAAACCTATAAATATAGAGAACTGATTATTTTGGTGGGGTGGGGGGGTGGTGGATGGGCAAAATGGGTGAAGAGTGGGAGATACAGGCTTCTAGTTATGGAATGAGTAAGTCACAGGGATAATAGGTACCACACATTAAATACAGTCGATGATATTTTGATAGTGTTGTATGGTGAAGGATGATAGCTATACTTGTGGTGAACATAGCATAACATATAGTACTGCTGAATCACTATGTTGCATAACTGAAATTAACGTAATATCGTATGCCAATTTTACTCAAATTTTTAAAAAAATAAAAAACATTCTTCCAATCCACAGAAACAAAAGATCAGTGGTTTCAAGGGGTGGGTTGGGGGAGAAATGAATAGGTGGAGCACAGAAACTTCTTTAGGATAGCAATATTATTTGTATGATTTTGTAACAATGAAAACCCACAACACCAAGAGTGAATCTTAAGATAAACTATGCATATTGGGTAGTTATAATGTGTCAATGTAGGTCCATCCTTGTGTTACACAGAAGCTAGACATGAGCAATGGAAAGAACACTTCCAGTCAGAGTCCCAAGTCCTGGAAGGGAAATGATAGAGACATGAGCCTGAGGCAAGGATGGTGATAAATAAGCTACACATCAGAAGCCTGGGGGAACAACATCCTGACTTTAAGGCTTGCAAAACCTTGTGATTGACAGATCATAAGACAGGAGTAACATGCACTCTTCTCTTCCACCTCTGCCCCAGCGTAACCTCTAGACTCTTTATAATACATTTGCATTGCAGGTATACCCTTGTCCCCATGGAGAAAGGCTGTTGTGACAGTTTTGGTATAAACCTTGGAGGGCCACTCCCAACCCATGGGAGGAGTCTCCCAAGTAATTGGAAACCGTGTCCATTGGAGATCACCCCACTATAAGTCACAGCACATCCCAGACCAAAGAGACCCAATAATATGCAATCCCAAAACAATTGAGAGGCCGATTGTACCTGGAGGAACATGTCCCCAGCTCTCCCACCTTGAGAGATAATAAACTGTTTAGTGCTTGCTACTTTCTTTCTGGCTGCCTTTATTCCAGTGGCAAATCCCCACAGAAATCTTCTCTTGAGAAATCCAAGCGCCGAGACCTTCATTCACATAAAGCAGACTCTGACTGGATAACACTTGGTTTAAAAAAATGTACCACTCTGGCAGCTTTATATTTATATCAGGGAGGCCTCTATGTATGTGTGGAGGAATGGGGTATATGGGAAATCTCTATCACCCTCTCAATTTTGTTGTAAATTTAAAACTACTCAGAAAAAATGAAGTCTTAAATTAAAAGTTAAGGAAAAATATACTTATAAATGTGAGAATAAAGAAGTGTCAAATATGGTTCTAAACTTTTTCAGGTAAGTCGTTTCAAATTCAACTAAATAATTTTTATAGACTGTGGACTCAATCCTGTATTTCTGCAGACCACAAAGTAAGTTGCAGTTGGAAAAGTTCAAGGTACTATTCCTCTCACAGTATCTGAACTGTAGGAAAGACTACAGAAACATGCTCCCTGTAGTTAAGGGGGATTTTTTTTCACAAGCTGCTTTTTTCTGGAACATTCCCAGGCCCCATGAGGCCTTCTATGAACTTATCAGGCTAAGTTAGCTTTTTTTATTATGCATTACATATGTATTCTTTATTACTATAATGTTCTCAAAAATACTGTTCCTTTCCTCAAAGAACTTATTTCAGTTTGCAATTACACATCAGTTCATGAAATTATTTGTGTAGCGTCTGTCTCTGCCAATATGATGTAAATAACATAGTACCAGGAACTTAGTGATCAACTGATTGATCTATCTCTACTAGAACAAAAGCTGGTAAAGAGTCGGTATTACGGACGGAAATGTGTCCTTCTGAAATTCATACATTGAAGCCCTAAACCCCAAGGTGATTATATTTGGAGATGGGACATTTACAGAAGTAAATAACTTCAAATAAGGTCATAAGGATGAAGCCCCGATCCAACAGGATTAGTGTCCCTATAAAAAGAGAAACCAGAGAGCTCACTGCCTCTATTTCTCTCTCCATGCACACGTACGGAGGAAAGGCCATGTGAGGATAGAGTAAGAAGGCAGTTATCTGCAAGCCAGGAAGAGAGGTGTCTCCAGTAACCAAACAGACAGGCACTTTGAGATGGGACTTCTAGCCTTCAGAACTGTGAGAAAATAAATTTTTGTTGTTTAAGCCACCTCAGACTATGGTATTTTGATAGGGCAACCTGACCAAATACAGTAGGTAAATAATAAGATGCGAATGAACGATGAAAGATAGGAGAAAACAAACAAACAAACCTCTTTCCCCTAAATTCATTTTTTCGAGACAAATAACAGCATTCAATATAACTCTCAGGCATTTGCCAGACTTGATTCATTCTGCTAGAAGGAAAGAATGACTTCTCTAACCGATGAGTTTAGGAAAGGAACATGGCATACCCGGGTCTTTTCTTTCCCTCTCTCCTCTGTGGGCAGTTAGGCACACACAAGCAAAGCACAGATTCAGGTGTGTTTGGCATCACCCTACACGGAGAGAATTATATGTATCCCGATGAGCATGAAAGTGCTTAATTCTGGGATGGAGTATTAGGGAGCCCACGGCAGCCATCTGTGTAAGCTATGTTCTCCAACCCCTTATTAACATTTTGACCTCAATCTACCCAAATTCTTGTCTAGCTCTCAATTTGATTAAAACTCACACTCACGTGTGAAAAGTGTGCTATTAATTAAGCCTATGAAACCCACTTAGATGATGTTAAACAATTGTTTCAAAATAGAAGGGATCATCAAATATTCAAATGATCGATGTGAACTATATAGAATTTTAAAATATAATTTTGAATGCATAGTATTTAGTGTTTACTAATTTTTATCATTCAGGTAAACAACACACTTTGAATGTCAATAAACAAATAGCCTCTACCCAAAACAACACAAAACAAAAATCAAAAGAGAAAAACAGGGTTTTAAAAAAACAAGAGATTAATCTGCCACACTGCTTTTGTATGTCCCACAGCTAAGAATGTTTTTGTTTTTGTTTTCACATTTTATAATAGTTGGAAAAAATTAAAAAAAATATTTCAGGACATGTGTAAGTTATATGAACCTCAAATGCCAATGTCTATTGAACTCTTATTAGAACATAGCTCTGCTCATTTTTTAATGCACTGACTATAGCTGCCTTTGCTCTGCAATAGCAGAGTTCAGCAGTAAGCACAGAAACCACATCTCCTGCAAAGCCTAAAATGTTTACTACCTGGCCCTTTCTAGAAAGTTTGCTGACCTCTGCAACAGACAAATGGTCTATAAAATGGTGTTTGATTTTAAAGTATGACCCATTGGCATTCATCCATGACTAAGTATTAATAGAGAAACAATCTATGTAATCTTATTTGAATATATGTTACAAGTTTCTGAGCTATCGATCAGCACTTTCTATACTTAGAAATGAAAACAGAAAAAAATTTTGTCTTTACCTTTACTTATTCTCAGCAAAAATGTCGCTAGCTCATATGCTCCTTGAAACGTATCTTATATAATGACAAACTTATAACAAGCCCATTATAGATGCTCAATAGAGCATTGCTACAGTACATGAAAAATTCCTTATCTGAGCAGGTCTCAGTTGTTCCTACAGCACAAACATTTCTCACTCATGTTTATGTATATATATTTTTGAATTGTATGAAACATATATACTAAATACTACATTTCTACCCCAAATGAGATAGGAATTTAACAGAACAGCTTAATTATTCCCATTCTTCTTCTTCTTTTTTTAAAATATATTATCAAGTTAGCTAACATACAGTGCACATGGTGTACTCTCGGCTTCAGGAGTAGATTCCCATGATTCGTCGCTTACATAAAACACCCAGTGCTCATCCCAACAAGTGCCCTCCTCAATGCCTATCACCCATTTTCACCAATCCCCTACTCCCCATTCTTGAGTAAAATATATTCTTCAAAAAAATCTTCTCCAAACACATTTTACCCTTAGTGACCAGTGTCTTCAATTACTTTTTACTCTTACAATCATTTTATGATCCAATGCTCTACATGTACTGAATTAGTCTCATTTCTTGCTTGGGATTCTTTTCATGTTGATGATGAAATTAACTTCATAAAAATGGAACTTTAAATAGCGTCTTAATCTAAATATTCAAAATGAAAGATTATAAGCAAAAACCCAGTACTACAACTCTATGCATTTTAAAAGTTTTCCAGTGAAAAAAATTCTTTTCCATATGAATTATCATGAGGGCCCTAAAGTCAGATTCTGCAGATATTTTAAAAATGAAAATAAATTGAATACATTAAAAAATGCAAAAGGTGCTATAAAAATAATCATTTGAAACCTAATGAAAATACAGAAGCCCCATGAGAATCACAACAGACCTTTCAGTGTACTGCACAAACACGTGACATACTATTAAGCAAATATAATTAAGGACAAGGGAGCTGGACCTTTTTTTCCCTTTTTTTTTTCTTTCTTCTTTTTTTTTGGTAACTTTAGCTGCACATATGGAGCATTTTGTTTCACTTCTGGTTTACTTTCTTTTAATCAAAGACCCCCACTGTAATGCCTTCACACAGGGCTCAGTGTTGTAGTCACCATGGAAACCATAATTCTGAATGTCCTAACTTGTGTGATTAAAATTTAACACAAAGTAACATTGATAGTCTCCCTCATTTCCACTACTACCAATATCCAATTCTAATTAGCAGCACAATAACTGGTTTGGAGGGAATAAAGAGCTCTGAAGCTCTGAAGCTCTGACTACTCTAGCCTCACATCGCCAGTTATTCACAGAGCATCTCGTGGACAATATATAGTGATGGTTCTCTTTGACAAAATGTCGGGTTGAAACAGAGGAATTATTTCTAGTTGACTTTCCACTCTCCTCTAGAAAATAAAGTGTATCATTTTCTTCTTACATAGTGTAAGAACTTTTTAAATTCTCTATTTCGCTTGCCTGTTCAACTGGAACAAAAGCTTTTTATAATGGTCTAATATACGAAGGCAATAAAACACTACATGACATTTTAATCCCTCAAATCCACATGGAATAATTATATTCATTTCTGTAATTATTACAATGCTCTCCTCAACATGGAATTAACCCTTCTAGATATATTAATCATTAAGATACTACATACGCAAAACCTTTTTATTTATTGGACATTTAAAAATCCAACTGGATCTTTTCTTTTTTTTTTTTTTTTTTTTTTTTTTTTAGGAATACGCTAATAGAAACTGATAAATTCTCAGGACTCCAGTAAGGACATATATGCTCTCTTGCTGATTATTTTGATTTGCAGAAAATTATATTGTCTCAGGGGCACACTTGCGCTAATCATATGCTCTGGTTCTCATCGCCTGTGCTTAAAACTAAGCATAAATTTATTGCAGTAGTCAACACAACATTTTAAATTTGGAAATTATACTCTGTCATTCTGACTGAGCTTCTTGTCTACCTTATCATATATAAGAGCAAACATGAATGACATTCCTCCCCACTCCTAAAATACCAAAGGAAAGAGTTTGAGTTTACACAGCAGGAGGGAAGATTTTAAATATTAAACATTTAGTGTCAGGAGGATACCTTGCTCATTAAGTGCAATGTTCTTAAATTTTAAAGTAGAAATTGAGGCCCTTAGAAGTTAAATGATATCCTTAATATATCCAGTAATGGAACCAGTACTAGCTGGCTGAAGTATTCATTTAGCATTTTTATTCATTTACTACAAAAGCGTGACGTTTCCATTATTAGCTGACATTTTTCTACTTTTTATTTCAAATCTAAATACCTTAAAAATATAAAGTACATGTAGTCTTTGTAAAATAGATCTTGAAAATTAATGGAATTGATCCAAAAGATGAAACAGGGATAAATTAATAATTTTGTTATTATATTATTGTCTAATATATGATTTATGATATTTAAAATTTTGATTTTATACTGGAAATAATCTGCTTTTAATATTACATCTTAGCCATAAAATGCACAAAGTCAGTGCTAAACTAGTCGGCAGTGCCCTTTACCAATGAAAAATATTTTAAAAAATCATCTCTATTCACTAGTTACACACAGTCCATTTAATGTTATTTATTAGCAAAGATCTATTTAGTAAGCAATGTTTTATTTCAAATACCATTTTGACATTTGAATAAATAATAATTTTATTAATGTCTGACTGTAGACAATTTCTATTTCCGGATACTCTCTACTTACAAGTAAGGGATTGTCCTGTCCTATAAATGGTCCATTCAGAACTTTTATTTCTCATTAGAATATGTGAATAAATTCAAGTTACCCTAGTATAAGTTATTCTTTCCTTTTCTGTAAAAAAGAATCAAAGAGAGAAAAGGACCGGTGGGGAAATGTGCAGAGGGAGACAGAGGTTAGGGAGACAGTTATGGAAGGAAAAAAAAAAAAAAACATATGCAAAAGAGAAGAGGAGAAGAAAGGGCATATTCCTTTATTTACATGTTCTCTACATCAAATCTGATTCAGTTATTGAAATCAATATTAGATTTTGAAAGATTCTTTGAAATATGTCATTTCATATTTCAAGAGTTTACCAAGCAAGTCAAACACATAAATGAAAAAAAAAAAAAAGTGTTCTATATCAGGGTGAAGTTGGAGGATAAAAGTACAGAGGAAGCCCAAAAGGTAGAGTGGTCAGCCAGAAAGGTATAAAAAGAGACATTATTTTACTACATAATAGTGAATCAGTTAATGTTTATAGATAGGATTATCACAAATTAAACTTGCTAAACAAGTCTGGATGAAGACTTTAAATATAAAATTCTTTGCCATGTATTTAAGTGCTAAAAGATGAGAAAAAAAGATAAAGTAACTTATCTCGATGAAAAATTACATTATTCAAATTGAACTCTGGTGCCATTTGTTGTTAATATATTTATAGGCTAATAATTATCGCCCCCATGATATCTAATAAAAGGTCTACTTTTATTAGACCTAATAAGATGGGTATTTTCAATCAATCAAAATCCAAAATTCAAAGCTAAAACCATCATATTTTCTATCTTTAGAGTTTCAAAGGCTGTTTCTTCTTTAATAAATTACTTTGTTTATCACACTTCAACTGTTCCTTAATATTAATTAATACCTAGACATATCACAAAGGACACTGACAAATTTTCAGGATTTTATTTTCTGTAAAACATTGTTCAGTGATTTCTTTTTCTCAAGGTAAAATACATCAAAACTAACATCCCTGTTATTTCATCATTCAGAGGGTAGGCTGGTGGATGTGACAAAGACTTCTAAAATATTGTGAAGAATGATTTACTCCAGAAATTTCATCACAGCATCGACTTACAAAGTCCAGATTTACTTCCGTTTTCAAAATATGTGTGTGGTATGGTACTCCACTGACCAATTTCTTAATCATACATTCCATTTCTACAACCATCTTTGGAGTAAAATGCAGAGGAGAAGTAGAATCTTTAATATATACTTTAAAATAACTTCTTTGAAAAAAAAAAGAATTCTTGAAGAGATCCAATATACCACTTAGGAGCCTGAAAAGACCAATTACTATCTTCGAATTTTCTGTGGGAGATTAGGAGCTCTTGTGGTTATTCACATTTTCCCAAGACAGGTACTTATATGTAGCAGTTAGAAAATACAGGGATCAAAACAGGCGTAGTCTCAACGAGCATTAGAAACACTGCCATTCTAACTCTGCGGTGCAAAAGAGCAAGGAAAAGCTGGTCAAGACATAGGTATGAGCTATCTAGAAATCGAGGGGTAGAAGAAAGATGCTGTAAAAAAAAACACAATTCTCTGGGGAACTAAGGTAGTCTCTGAAGGGGTTTTAAAAATCAGGACCTGTGGAAATCATGTGCTCTCATATTTTCATATCCTCACATTTGCCCTATTTCCCTTCTGGATATCTTTTTGACTATGAGTATCTAATGCTAACCAGACCGCAGCAACGGAAGGCAAATCTGCATCACTTACATTTGTCCTGTTACTTAATTTCTTTTGTAAAATTTTTTTGAAATTCAAAGATGTTTGTGAGAAGAAAGCAAAGTGTTATAGAGGGGAAAAAATAAAATAAAACAGAGGCTGTATTAACATGCAAGAAAGAAAAAGCTTGTGCTGGGGCGTCTGGGGGGCTCAGTCAGTTGGGCAGCCAAACCTTGGTCTTGGCTGAGGTCATGATCTCATGGTTGGTGGTTCAAGCCCTGGGTCCCAGCACTGTGTCCGGCTCTGTGCTGACAGTGCGAAGCCTGCCTGACATTTCTCTCTCTCTCTCTCTCTCTCTCTCTCTCCCAAAATAAAGTTAAAAAAAAAAAGCCTGTGCTTAATAGTCATAACTTTATCTAATTTTGCAATAATTACTATGTGATGATGTAATGATTTGATGACTTTTTTTATAAAAATGAACTAGAAATTGTATTATTGATATATATTGTTTTATGATTTTAACAATTATATTGAAAACTACTAATGAAATATAAATCTTTATTTTACTAAATCAAATCTCCATTCCTCTTAGTAATAGTAACGATATCTTCCTTACAAAAGTTTAATAAATGATTAAATAAGTTACATGAACTTATGTTTCCTAGTGCGTAAGACACAACAGATAACCAGTGATAAGAATTTGAATATGAGAAGTTAAAAAAAAAAAGTCAAAGCACTATCTGAATGTATGTTATTGGGTCAACTTGTACATGAATTTATTCATGGGAAGTACATGGATTTATAGTAAGTACATTTTATGTTAATATAACAACAATAAAGGCTTTCCTCTTGGATGAGTTATTTGGTTGTGACAGAGAAGGCAGTGACTGGGAAAGTCAAAAGTGTGCTGGTTACTCTTGATTTTTACCCATACTACATGTTCTCAGAGATCAAAGCCCTTTGAATGATAAAATACTCAAAAACTCAGTTCAAATCCATCAAATTGGCAATAGTTTTCCAATCTAAGTCAAAACAAGAATCTCTCCTTCTAGATCGACATGACAAATGTGTTTATTATAACTTGATATAAGTATATTCACAGAAAAGTTTTAAAATACCAAAGTTTGGTTGATCCAGGGCATTATCAAGGAGGGTAAATTAAAATCTTTAACAACATTAATGGCAGAAATGGGCCAACATTAATAATTGAATTTGTATTTTAAATATATTAAACATGACTATACATAATGTGAAAAATGTAATATTATTGTATTAATTTTAAACTTTGTTAAAGTTCATTTTCTGCTACAGCTAAAGTTTAAAGAATTTTGTTACCGGATACCTTGTATGTACAGAGAATGTGTCAATTACTTGGGTGAAATGCACAATCGAGGGATAACTTCACAAATAAAGCTTTTTCCTTTTTACCTAAAACAAGCTATAGTAAACGCAATTTGAAAAATGGATCTCCATTCACATGTGGTCTTCAATTTATGGTGAATACAGTTTGGTGAAGACTCCATTAGTTCATTATTCCCTGTTTGTGTATTAGCATTAGCACAATGTGCGCTCTCAGAAAATGGAATAAAAATACCTATTAGTGTTACTTTTTCTAAACGAATAGTTGAGCTATTCTCCTCCATATCAATGTTTTCCAAAGTGTTTTACAGTATTAAATTTATTGCCTGGCATTCTACTGAAGTCTGTGCCAGTCAAAACATCTGCTATCTTACCATTTTCTTATCTATTTCAAATGGGTTGCAATTGGCTATTTTTTCAATGAAAGCTTTTATTTGTTGTGGTATTTTGCTGAGTGGATTTAATAGCCTATTATAATCTTCATATTTTTATTATATTTATTGTCTACTAGTATGCTTTACCCATGGTTAAGAAATAGTCCAGTAAAGCTAGAAAGCACCTGAAATAACACAGTACAGAAGCAGAGTTATTAGAATGATCTGTATAGCCGTTTGCCCAAGGATAATTTTTCAGAAGCTATATACTCAGCAAAGGTTTTATAATACACTTCCTCTGCTCTTTTCCTATTAGCAATGCTTTTCAAAGGTGGTATCAGAGGGAATTGCAGCTAAAATATTTACCGACAAATGTATAGTAATCAAAAGCATCTATTTTCTTTGGATATTTATATATGCCCAGAATAAATGTCAAACTTCCATTTTCAACAACTTATCACTAGATTATCCATAAACTGACAATCCAAAACCATTGTTAATTCAGTGCATTTAATCAGGGATGAAATTAAATTGAAATGAAAAAGAAACCTATTAAAAACTTAATGTGTAGAATAGTTAATAACACTGAGGATTTCTTCACTCATGGCTGGGAACTCTGAGACACAATGTAACAAAAGTGTTTGTCTACAAAATTCAGTTTCTTCAAATTTACAATGGAGACTTTATATGATTACACATGCATCACCACCAAGTTTTATAAAAATCTAGCCATTCACAATTTTTGGCAACAAAGCCAGAAAACAACTGCTTGCTTCCATTACACTTGTAAGAGGCAATTTGAGAAGTTACTCCCCAGGAATTAAATTCTGTGGATAAACATTTTAGCTAATTGCATTATTGTTCTCAGAACATTGAAGGCAGCACTAAGCCAAACTAAGAAATCCAATTTATTTGTTTCTTTCTTTTTGCAAAAGCAATTAAATTCTCTTCCACTAACACATTTTAGGACTCAGGAAAAAAAAAAAAAATACATAGACTGTATATTAGATGGATTGAAAAGATATAAAAGAAAGGTTTATTTAAGTATAAAATTTATGTTTTAAAGAAGGAAAAATGTGGCCCCCTTGGGTTAAATAAGTTCTAAAGGTATATATATTTCAAAGGCTTATGTTAAAGTGCAGTGAAGGGAGTTCATCATTTGAACTTTCATCAATGCTGAGAGCTCTGCTATTTGCCAACAGTTTGCAGAATACCGTAGCTGGCACTTGTACTCCCATGCAATGTTTTTTATCTGATTGTTTTATCCTACCTTTAATGCATCGCTCATACTTCCAAGACACGTGTTCTTTCAAACAACAGTATTACAATAATACTTTAAAATTAGATCTCTAGTAAATACATAATATAAAAAGGGCCTCTTCCTACGTCCTTAAATTTCCTCTTAAGTATCTCTACCTAACACTATCACTCTGAAAAATTATATTCCTCCAGAACACAGTATTTCCTATTCCCTAATGAATACTCTGGTTTTGTGATGACCATCACTTAGAGTGGCCATTATCTGTTCTCCAGTAATAAAATCCTTCTCATATGCAACCAGCACTTCCTTCCTTTTTCTCATGCTTCTACTATAGTACTTGGGATATTGTAAAGTAGCTAGTTGTACATGTTTCTGTATCCCCAACTGGACTTCCTATTTCCTTTAAGTTAGGAGAGCATTATCACTCCAGAACACAGCAGAGGTCTTACACACACCAGATACTAATATAATATATATGAAATAAGTGACTTTAAAAAGAAATTAAAAGTAATGTGCTTTAATCTTCATTCCTCTTAAGGATTTATGACATTCCTTAGCCTTTGAAATATGTCACTTCAGGAGCAACTGGGTGGTTCGGTTGGTTAAGCAGCCAACTTTAGCTTAGGTAATGACCTACAGTTCAGGGATTTGAGCCCCGCATCAGGCTGTCTGCTGTCAGCACAGAGCCCACTTTAGATCCTCTGTCCCCCTCTTTCTCTGCCCCTCCCCTGGTCATTCTCTCCATCTCTCTTTATTTAAATAAATAAACAAGCAAACAAACAAACGGAAATATATTACTTTGTGAAGTAGTAGTTATTCTGCATTAAGCATATGCAGCCAAAGTTGATGTTTTTAATCAATCTCCCCTGTTTGTGAGTATCTAAGCTTTAAATTGTTTCAGAAAATGCATATTTACTCTGAAAAACTGAGAATTTATTATGAAACCTAAGTTTCATAATTAAGGGGAGTTCTAATTAAATCTGGAAAAATTTCAAATACGGTTCCAATAAAATAGTCATGTAATACTAAAAACTAGGAACATGAACTTACATTAACTCATATTTACTCAATATAAAACAAAATCCAGAGTTTTTCATATTATTAAACTTGTGAAAACTCAGTAGGGAAATTAATAATTGTATAATATTCAAGCTTTCTGGAATAGTCAGTTGATTTTTTCAAAACACCAAAACTGT
This sequence comes from Acinonyx jubatus, assembly GCF_027475565.1. Lineage (NCBI taxonomy): Eukaryota > Metazoa > Chordata > Mammalia > Carnivora > Felidae > Acinonyx > Acinonyx jubatus. Next base: position 152,421,883 of record NC_069382.1, read on the forward strand.
TTTTCAAAATCGTACATATTTTTTAAAGTTTTTAAAAATGTATTGTACATATCCTTGCCAAATGACAAAGTACATTAACACACACACAAAATGACTTTTTCTACTCAATGATCCAAGACCATCACAGAATTGCAGCATCCTATTTTTTGTAAAGCAAGAAGGTCCTTTATGGATAATCCAGTGCTGCCCTCACTAATTGGACAAATGAGAATACTACAATCCAGAGAGATTATGTGATGTTCCCTGGGTCTCATAGCAAGTTAATGGCAAGACCAGACCTACAGTAAAGGTAACCTGATCCAGAGTTCTTCCTAATAGGAACCATATTTGTAAAATGTGTGTAACTCAAGGGGTCTGGATACATATAGAAACTGTGTTCTGACATATTGATCCAGTCTGCTATAATTACTAAAAATTTTTATGATGACTTTTAGTGGCTACTTGGTTCCTATCCTTAATATACAATGTGAAAATTCATATTTAGTTTCTAGTATTTCTAAATACTTACTATAAACCATTTTCTTGTGAGGGTCTTTTCTATGTAAAAAGCACATAAGCTTTACTTAGAATAAAAGAACTGAATATTGCATCCAGTGCAGAAATATTTAAGATTTTTAAAAACAATTTTTTAATGTTTATTTATTTTGAGACAGAGAAAGGCAGAGCGTGAACGGGGAGGGTCAGATAGAGGGAGACACAGAATCTGAGGCAAGCTCCAGGCTCTGAGCTGTCAGCACAGGGCCCAATACGGGACTCGAACTCGTGGAGTGTGATATCATGACCTGAGCCGAAGTTGGATGCTTAACCGACTGAGCCACCCAGGCGCCCAAGCTTTATTTTTTTGTGGTTAGTTGTTTAGGGATAATTTACTAAAGAAAACAAGACACACTCCTAAAGAAAAGTAAAAATTATCATGGAAGGAAAAATCATAAAAGTAGCATTTTCTATTTGGAGCACATCATTTTTCCTACTTAAATTCAGAGACCAATAAAAACAGGTCTTGACGTAATCGGACTAGTGTTACAAAATTAATAACTTAGCACTTGAAGAAGACAAGTTTCTGTACAACACTGATTTAAGTAATAACAATTGCACTTAAAATAGAAACAAGATAGAAACAGGAACAAAATCCAATAAGACAAAATAAAACACAGAAATAATTTAAAAAGCATATACATGCACTTACCAGGTGACCGAACAATCCAACTCGTAGGTATTTACCTTAGAGAAATGAAAATTTGTGTACACACATACACACACAACATATGAATGTTTATACTAGCATTATTTTCACTAAAAACTGAAACAACCCAAGTGTTCTTCAACAGGTGGACAGATAAATGAACTGTGAGACAACCATTCAGTAGAATACTGCCCAGCCGGAAAGAAGAAATGAATTCTTGATATATTCAAAAAACAAGAATGAATCTCAAAGACATTATGATAAGTGAAAGAAGTCGGTCTCAAAAGACTACTCACTGTATGATTCATTTATATGACATTCTGAAAAAGCTAAAAATATGGATTGAAGTACTATGGAATAAAGAACAGATTAGTGGTTGCTATGGGTAACGGACAGAGGCAGCGAATGACTAAGAAGGGGCAGCACAAGAAATTTTTAGGTGATAAAACTATTTGTACCATACTTGTAGTGATGAAGGCACAATTCTACACAAGTCTTAAATCTCAAAGAACAGCATACAAAAAAATAAATAAAAACAAAAACCTATAAGCAGAGATAGATACAGAGATAAATAATAGTCACAGCTGCATGTGTGTATACATTTTTTAAAATTCCTCAAATATTTACAATGGGTAATTTTAAACATATATACTCAATCAAAAATATAAAGGTATATACCTAATTTTAAAAATTATCAACAAATCATTCTTCTGCAAAAAAAATTCAATAGCCCATAATGAAGTGTTTTTCGCTTTTAGCTGTGGCATAAAATTCCAACCTATAAATATTAGTAGCACAGAGCAGATCTCTCTCTATTCAATATAGCACCCCTGGGGCACCTGGGTGTCTTAGTCAGTTAAACGTCCGACTTTGGCTCAGGTCATAAGCTAGTGGTGAGTTTGAGCCACGCATCAGGCTCTGTGCTGACAGCTCAGAGCCTGGGGCCTGCTTCCTGCTTCGGATTCTGTGTCTCCCTCTCTGCCCCATCCCTGCTTACACTCTCTCTCCCTCTCTCAAAAATAAATAGACGTTAAATATATATACATATTTATATTATTATATATATTATATAATAAATATATAAAATAAAATAATATAATAAAAATACAATATAATATATATATTTATAGCACCCCTGATTCAGGCAGAAATGAGCAATCTCTTTTGAATCATCTTAATACCTTTTTTATTGTATCTTATTTAATACACCATGTATTAAAGTCAGTAGTGAACAGTCTAAAATGAAGATCTGTTCAAGTACAAGATTCAGGACACAGGATTCTGTCTAGGCCACTGCTAATTCAGGATTTACTCATTAAAATAAGAAATAATGGAACGTGAACATCATAATCCTCTTAGAGTTTTGACTGGACTAGTACTTTCCATATATCACCCATATTCAAGGTTAACTATATAAGGAAACAGCTGTATACCCATCAATACTGTTTACTGTCAACTAGTCTTTTAGTTTTATCTTTAAAGTATTGAGTTAAAGGACATGTCCAGGTATTTTCAAAAATTATGGTGTTCATTGCCTTGTTTGCCACAGCAGGAAAAGGCACGGTGTTTAAAACAGGTAAAGACATACTACAAAAAAATTACAGGAGATGAAGAATGAACTGTGTTTGCTCTGATCATCAGTCCCTCTTATCAGAAAATTTATGTATAATTTTCTTGAATGCTCAAAGTTTTAAAATTCTGTTTTTATTATTTTTTTCTACTAGTTTTAGGAATTGAACACCGTTCTAAAATTTAAGTGTTTTCTGTGTAGGTTGTTGGGGAGGTAAGTGAGGACATGTTATTTTATACAGAAATTGACATTTGTAACAATAATCAAAGAAAAAATGAATTTTTAAGTCATAATTATTTTTCTGCTTCATATACGTTTTAATTTCCTAAATGGCAAGCTCTTACCAGACGTTTAAAATATAACACTTAAAAATGATTAAAGGAAGGTGAGGAAACTGGCAAACTAACAACAACAAGCAAACTAAGATCTTATGAAAGTAAAAGTTGAAAAGCAATTTTAACAATACCTATCAAAAGTTTTAAAAAAAGAGTCATACATTAGGACCTAGAATTCTACTACTGAAAATCTATTTGAGGGAACAATCACTTATATACAAAAAGACTTATATAAACATGCATGTATCTCTGTAGTACTTATAAGTAAAATGTAGTATGATGACAGCAAAGATTACTTAAACATTTTTGTATCCTCATATATGTGCATGTATATTTGTTTATTTAAAAGGCAACTAAGAATTTACACTAAAATGTAAACCATGGCTTCCTCTGGCTGTGAGGTTTTGGATCGTATTAATATTCTCTCTTTGTCATATTTACTAAATTTTCTGTAATTAGTATACATCTACTTTACTACATAAAATCTAACATTTTAAATGATTAAAATTTAAGTTTAGTCATTTCAAAATATAAAAAGTTAAAAAAATGTTTAGTGAATAAAGCTACGGCTACCGAAACTACTCATCCAAAGACACTAAATTTTTGGTTATAATTTATTTAGTCTTTGTAAAACTCTATTAAAAAGGCTTTATTTTCATTTTTGATGAAAAATGTACTACCATTGTTTTATATATAATCCATTTGCTGTCTACTGCTTCATGGCCCATTCTGTGGTTTAAGCAGTGGCTAACAACTTTTGCTTTGCTCAACTGACTGGCAGCTATCATTTGAATGCTAGACTTATCTTTATGCAAATTTCCAAAGGTCACCATTTATGCATGTAAATTCTGAAGGGCACTAACTCTACAGCTGACAGATTCTGACAGCCACTATATCTCCAAGAATGGAATAAGCAGGGAAGACTATCTGAATAATTAATGTGTTTTTACTCTGCCCATGGCCAGTTCTTACATCCTGCACTTTCTGACTGGTTTTCAAATTAATTAGAAAATGTAATCTCATGGCAAACCAAAACTTTTTTTTTTAATTTCTATAAACAAATGGTAAAGAAATGAGACAATAATTAATGACCCTCAGTTCAAGTGTTATATGAGTAGAGATCACTCCTATCTGGAGATAAAAATAAACATCTAGTTCTGGATATTATTTCTGTAAAAGAACATTATTTTTGTAAAACAAAACAAAACACAAAGAACTCTGCTCCCTAAAGTTTAGTATATGGCACCATTAAGCCATGGGGTTGCCATTTCAAACTTGAGAAACATTCCGAGACTTCAACTCTCACGACTGAAATGCAGTCATTAAGACCTGCCAACTTACCTTCTAAATAGTCTCAAACATATTACTACTACTCAGTCCCCAGGGTTGTTGCCTTAAACCAGGTCTTCATTATGCCTCACCTGGTATTTCCCAGATAATCCTCCTGCCTATGGCCACAGTCACCCACATTGCCTCCTGAGTTACCTTTCTAATGTCCAAATCCACAAATAAGGCCAGTTACCCAATATAAAAGACACTTAAAAACAGACATTAAGAATGGGGCGCCTGGGTGGCTCGGTCGGTTAAGCGACCAACTTCAGCTCTGGTCACTGTCTTGTGGTTTGTGAGTTCGAGCCCAGAGCCGCGTGTCAGCTCAGACCCTGGAGCCTGCTTCAGATTCTGTCTCCCTCTCTCTCTGTCCCTCCCCCATGCTCTCTCACTCTCTCTCTCAAAAATAAATGAACATTAAAAAAATTTTTTAAATAGAAATTAAAAGGATGCTCTCAGGAGAAAATATTTAGAATATATTAACTAATGGGAAGAGATAACAAACAAATTTTTCTGTCATGTGGTAATATGTGATCTGGAGAAAAGTAAAGCAGGATATTCAGGGAAGGCTGCCCTAATAGAGGATAGTTACAGCCTAGGAAATAAGCATGGGGAGAATGACGATTGGCAGAGGAAGCAATATGCGAAGTCTCCCAAGTAGAACAGCCTGTGTGTTCAACAAATGGTAATGAAGCCAGGGTAGCTGGAATGCAGAGGAGACTGAAGGTAGACCAGGGCTCTGAGTTCTGAACACTGAAAATGATGTAGCAAGGAAAAGTGAAGGATGTTGTAATTCTTTAGGCAAGAGGGGACTGTGATCTGAACCAAAGTAATATCCAAGGAGAGGTTCAGAAGTAGTCAGACAGTATCTGCTGATAGATGTGCAATGCATGCAAAAGAAAACCTGAGATTCACTCCAAGGATTTATGCCTAAGGAACAGGAAGAATGGAGCTATTAAGCAAAATTTCCCGAGAGTGATGGAGTGCCTGGTTGGCTCAGTCGGTTGAGCATCTGACCCTGGATTTCAGCTCAGGTCATGATCTCATAGTTTGTGGGTTCCAGCCTTATGTCCGGCTCTGCACGGACAGTGTGAAGGCTGCTTGGGATTTTCTCTCTGCCTCTTCCCGGCTTGTGCATTCTCTCTCTCTCTCTCTCTCTCTGACAATAAATAAACTTAAAAAAGTTTCCTGAGGGTGAGGTTTCTGAACGGTCCTTATTTTTAATTAGTTTATTATTTTGAAAACTTCAATTTGACACTTTGGTGTTAAATCCATTCCGAGAGGTGCCGTACTGTTGACCTTTCCAGTATGTCCTTCAAGGCTCAAAAAACTGTAGTTTATTTTACAAGTGCTTAGTGTTTGTAAGTGCTTAGATATACCTAGCTCTATTTTAAATGACATGTAGTACATAATTTTATTAACCCCATATTACCAATGAGGAAACTGAAGTACAGAGAGAGTAAGTAATACCTCCAAAGTCATCCATAGTGTCTCTCTTCAAATTTTGACCTCTTTGCTCCGCTTCATCTCACAAGTGGTTTTTTATTTCATTACTAAAAAAGAATAAATCTAAAGGTTCCCAGGGCTGATAGTGGTAGGAGGTGGGACCTACAGAGGGGCACAAGAGGACTTCCAGGGATGACAGAAACGTACTTGATCTTGATTTTGGTGTCAAGATAAACACAGCTTTACGTGTTTATCAAAACAGAAAAATTGTACATTGAAAAGAGCAATTTTACTACACATGAATTATACATAAATAATCCTGATTTTTTAAAATTATTTAGCAAATATCCTAAAGTGGCATAAACTGATCATAAATTGATATGGAAATATATATACTTTAAGGTGAATCTTTCATACAACATAATTTGTTTGAATATTTTGTTTGACAAAAGCAGTATGCATAATGCTGTCTTGCAACAGTATTTACTGAGAATGTAATACATTTTTATTCTTCCCATATAATTTTTCATGTGTGATTTCAGCCATTTTGACCACAGCAGGAAGTTCTAGGCTTTTTGCAATGATTTGATTCATCCTCTACAGGAATTTCAAATAAAGCATCTAAACATTTATCAATGTTCAGTGAAACTTTGCAAATGACTAAACAGAACATGACTTTAAACATTGCTGAAAAACCTGGTTATCTGTGCTTCAGATGTCATTAAGTCTCGTATTAACGTTGCTGTGCTCTGCCAATAACTTATACTCAAAACAAAATTTGTCCTTAAGACAAGTTTAATCACTTAGGATCTAAGAGACAAATCCCTATTTCATGGTTTTGATTATTTTTAGTTATCTTATAATAATGATGATGATGATCTGATTTTGATTATCTTGATTATTTTAAGTTTTAAACTATCCTTAATAAATCTAAGTAGATTACTAATGTTTATATTAAATAATGAATCTGAAAAATATCCTATAAGAGGAGGAGGGAAAACATCAGCTGTGCAGTTTTTTGTTATTGTTGCTGTTGTTTACTCAGGCATGTATTAATCAAATAGTCTTCAATTTGTAATTTGTATTTTGTAATTTGTAATTTGTATTTAACACTGTAAAATCAACTGTTTAAATATGAGTTGTGTAGTTAAAAATTAACATTAATTTGAGGCGCCTGCGTGGCTCAGTCATTTAAGCGTCTGACTCCGGTGTTTAGGCTCAAGTCATGATCTCACCGGTTGTGGAATCAAGCCCCACTATTTGTGCAGAGCCTGCTTGGGATTCTTTCTCCCTCTCTCTCTGTCCCTCTCCCACATGTAGGTGTGCACACACACTCTCTATCAAAAAACAGTAAACTTTAAAGATTGACATTAATTCAATTAACACACTTATCCAAACACATATAATATCAAATCAGTACACTAACATATTCTTAGAAACAATCACTGCCATCAAAATCCCATGAGATAACATCTGCTTTCCGTAAGGATGGCTGTAATCAAAATAACAATAACTTTTGGCAAGGATATGGTAAAACTGGCACACATGACTGGTGGGAAATGTAAAATGGTGCAGCCCCTTTGGAAAGCAGTTTGGAAGTTCCTCAAAAGTTAAAACACTCAGTTACCACGTTACCCAGCAATTCCATCCCCAGTATATACCCAAGAGAAATGAACACATATGTCTACATAAAACCTTGTGTATATTCATAGCAGCCATTGTTCATAATAGCCAAAAAATAGGAAAAACAAAACAAAGTCTAACAACTAATAAATGGATGAACAAAATCTGGTATACCCAAATAATGGAATATTATTCAGATATGAAATTGTGTTCTGATTTATATAACAACGGTAAAAGTTGACATTACGTTAAATGAAGAGGGCACATACAAAAAGCCACATATTTTACGATTCCATTTTTTATGGTAAATCTGTGGCCATGACACAGCAAGCAGGCAACAGTGAGTAACTGCTCATGGGTTATAAAGTGTTTTTCAGGAAAGATAAAAACATTCTGGATTAGATGCTGGTGATAGTTACACATCTTCATGAATTTCCCAAAAAATGCCGAATTGTACACCTTTTAAAAGAATGAATTTATGGGATGCAAATTATATCACAATTAAAAAACAATGAAGCAAACCCTGTCAATCAGTTAACACTGTAAAAAATCCCTATGAATCTTCTAGAAACTTCATATATGGGTGCCTGTAGCAGTCATTATGTTAAATATTATAATGTCTCAATTATTTCTTATACCTTTTTTTAAAGTTTATTTATTTTTGAGCTTAAGAGAGAGTAGGAATGGGGGAGGGGCAGAGAGAGAGGAAGATAGAGAGAATCCCCAACAGGCTCCATTCTGTCAGTGCAGAGCCTGACATGGGGCTCAAACTTCCAAAACTTTGAGATCATGACCTGAGCTGAAATCAAGAGTTGGTTGCTTAACCAACTGAACCATCCAGGAGCCCCTTTCCTACATTTCTTAATGAAAATAAGTATCAAGAAGAGGTTATGAAACGTTCTCCTCACAACCCTACGAATACCCTTAAGCACTCTAGAGACACCTCAGCTGGAAAATTAAGCTCTAGTCCTGCAAACCTGCTCATCTCCTAACATTGTCCCACTGCGTGAGTAATCCTTCAGCAACATTAGAAATATCAGTCTTTCACTGGCCATGCCTTGCTCCTTTATGTACACTTTCATAAGCTATTCTGTTGGCTTGGAATGCATGACCTCACTTTCCCTGCTCCAACAACCCCTCAGTGACTTCATAACTTCCATGAAGATTTCAAGGGCCTCCAGCAAAAGTGACTTGCTCCCAACTCTGTTTCCTTAACAGTTTGTCAGGGACTTTTGTGAAATGAATACAGTAATCTCATAGTTTCTTATCTTTCCCACCAGAATTTAGTATATCCAGAACAAGCACAACTAAGTCTTGCATGGCTGAATTTTTAAAAAGATGACTGAATCAGCCTGTTTTTGGCTAATTTCACTAAGTAGCAAAACCACATTTCCTATTCAAGATAGTAAAAGAATGCCTGCAAAATTTATATGTTAATGTATAGATAAGCTAGTAAATACAAATAAAGTAGATTCAATCATATCTACTGTGGGAAACAGAAAATGATGTTTGCCTATGTGAATATATATGCTGAAGAAATCTGTGGCAAAGAAATTGAGGCAAGAATATCTAAAGGAAGGAATACTAATTGGAAAAATTAAGGTCTACAATGGTGAGTACAATATCATATCTTAAAACACTCAGTACTCTTAAAGTAAAAAGTACAGAATCTCTGAAAATAATTTTTAATAATTTATAATCAATCCAATTATATCAACAACTTAAAATGAACATGATTTAATGTGAGTAAGAAAATTGGTATTTCTACTTTTAAGTTGTGTTTTTATAATAATTTATGTTCTAGGTATTACAAAGTCACCTTACAGAAATGTACTTTGGTAACTTCAAGAAGAAAGGAAATTCCAATTTTACTCTTGGTTGATTAATATCAAGGCCTACAGAAAACACGAATAGACACTTCTCTAAAGAAGACATCCGGATGGCCAACAGGCACATGAAAAGATGCTCAATGTCACTCCTCATCAGGGAAATACAAATCAAAACCACACTCAGATATCACCTCACGCCAGTCAGAGTGGCCAAAATGAACAAATCAGGAGACTATAGATGCTGGAGAGGATGTGGAGAAACGGGAACCCTCTTGCACTGTTGGTGGGAATGCAAATTGGTGCAGCCACTCTGGAAAACAGTGTGGAGGTTCCTCAAAAAATTAAAAATAGACCTACCCTATGACCCAGCAGTAGCACTGCAAGGAATTTACCCAAGGGATACAGGAGTACTGATGCATAGGAGCACTTGTACCCCAATGTTTATAGCAGCACTCTCAACAATAGCCAAATTATGGAAAGAACCTAAATGTACATCAACTGATGAATGGATAAAGAAATTGTGGTTTATACACAATGGAGTACTACGTGGCAATGAGAAAGAATGAAATATGGCCCTTTGTAGCAACGTGGATGGAACTGGAGAGTGTGATGCTTAGTGAAATAAGCCATACAGAGAAAGACAGATACCATATGTTTTCATTCTTATGTGGATCCTGAGAAACTCAACAGAAACCCATGGGGGAGGGGAAGGAAAAAGAAAAAAGAGGTTAGAGTGGGAGAGAGCCAAAGCATAAGAGACTCTTGAAAACTGAGAACAAACTGAGGGCTGATGGGGGGTGGGAGGGCGGGGAGGGTGGGTGATGGGTATTGAGGAGGGCACCTTTTGGGATGAGCACTGGGTGTTGTACGGAAACCCATTTGACAATAAATTTCATATATTGAAAAAAAATATAAAGGCCTATTTGTCTTCAAATGATTTGCTAAATAAGATGCAGATCATTTATGTTATTAATATATGTAACAAATTATTTTTAATAGCACATTTATTTTTCATAGAGCTAGAGTATACTTCCTCACAATGGCAAATATTTTGAACTACATTACTTACATATTTGTCCACAAGAAATGTCAATCTATTTTGCAAAAAATATATAAAGTTCCATTTAAGCAGCTCATTAAACAGTTTTTAATATGAACCTCATAAAAACATACATTAACTTGAATGTAAACATTCACTGAAATACACTGAAATGACTAACAATTATGATTGGCAAAAAATAATCCAATAGTTACCTTAATTTTCTCTTCAGTAGCTAAAAGTCCATGTTCTTTTCCTCCAATTTACTGAACATTTAAACATTCCTGTAAAAAAAAATACAGTACATGATTAGACAAAAATGTACTACTTTATGGTTATTTTTGTAGGACTATTTGAGTATACTTATGTATTTCTTATTGTTGGTCAAGTGTATTTTCCCCCCACAATGTTTGGGGTATAGCAGCAGAGCCAAGGTATAAAAACGAAATTCAATTCACCTGTGACAGATCTTCCTCAACCATCTAATCTCCTGTAATGTACATTGGGAATAATTAATGAATTTGGTAGGTATTGGAATTTAAACATTTTCCTAATTAAAAGAAGATGTAAGATTTTATAATAAGTTCTCTGATTTCTTCTTGCCATTTGCAAAAACGTGCATGGAGCTATAATCGATTAAGATAAGCAAAATAAGTCAATCAGAGAAAGACAAATATCATATGATTTCACTCATGTGGAATTTAAGAAACAAAACAGATGAACATATGGGAAAAAGAGTGGGAGAAAAGAGCAGAGAGGGAAATAAACAACAAGAGACTCTTAAGGACAGAGAAGAAACTGAGGTTTGATGGAGGGAGTCAGTTAGGGGATGTACTAGATGGGTGATGGGCACTTGTAATGGGCACTGGGTGTTGTATGTAAGTGATTCATTAAATTCTACTCCTGAAATCAATATTGCACTGTATGTTACCTAAGTAAAATTTAAATAAAATTTAAAAAAATGATCATAAAAAGGGCACCTGGGTGGCTCAGTTGGTTGAGCATCCAACTTAAGCTCACGCCATGATATCACGGTTTGTGATTTGAGTCCTGTGTTGGGCTCTGTGCTGACAGCACAGAGCCTGGAGCCTGCTTCAGATTCTGTTTCTCCCTCTCTCTCTCTGCCCCTCCCCCACCCACACTCTGTCTCTCTCCCTCAAAAATACATACACATTTAAAAAAAAATTTTAAAAGACCATAAAAAATAAAATAAATTCTATGATTTCTAAGAATTTTCTGGGTTTTTGTTTTTGTTTTTGTTTTTTTGCAACAGACACTTTTAATAAGATCCTGGGATATATTTAATCACTTTTATCATTAGAACTGCTGTGGAAAAAAAAACGAGAGACAAGTATCTTGCCACTTAATCAGTATATACAAATACATGCTCTGTGAATTTATGTATATACACAGAGACTGTGATTATAATAATTTAAACAAATTCAGATTTTAAAAATAGAAAGGAATAAACAAAAAAATAAGTCTTAAGTGGTAGGTTTAAAGGGATTTTTTTAGTCTTTATTTTTCTTTAAATCATCATAATGTTTCTATTCCTTTTATTATTAAACTAATATCAATATGGCAAACATTTTATTTTAAAAAAAGGAGCAGTGTCTTTCATAGTATTTTCTTTGGGATTTCAATATTTTCTAATGGTTCTGCACTGGTCATATCAAAGTCTGAACCTTCTAGTGAGTCCATTTAAGTGCTTTATATGAGCATCAGCTGCATTAGTTAATTACTATGATACTTAGCATTTATTATGCTATTAGTAGTAATATGCTATTAGCAAAAGCCTACGTAATCATATATGTGCCAAAACAATGACAAAATCTAACATGTATTCTATAATCTTGTCCCCAAATGGAGAAGAAATTAGATATGTGGAGAAACTCATTAGCATAAAATTAAAATTAAGCTCTTCATAGAATCACTATTGATTACCATCAGATATGTAAGAAAACAAATTAGTGGTAAATATATTCACTAACAAAAGCATTATATTTTGTTTGAGGATTTCAGATTATATTTTCCTAGTGAATACCCACCCATATTTGTCCAATTAGTGAGGTTTTATACCATAAGAGTAATTCATTCCATATTTGAATGGCACACTTGACTACTTGAACAGGCAAATGCAAGCAATTGTTTTAGTCAATTCTTGGCTGTACACGTAAGGTATTTTTTTCCTGGTTTTTTTTTTTCCATCCAATCTTAACTAATGTTCTACATCTGATCATGGGTAATGGCAGCACAGGCTCTCCTAGAAATATCCTCAAGCTTTACATTTTGTTTCCCCCAATAATGAAATACATTCTGAAATCCAAACATGACTTATTCCATGAAGTTCTTTCTCCCCAACAGCACCAAACCCACTCAACCACAGACAGAACCAGTCCTATGTTCCCTGATGATCCTATACCACTTTTTACATTCTTCTATTTGGCTGAACCCCTACAACTGCTTGAGAACAGAGGCTGTGACTACCTCTTCAGTTGATATTACCCCTTCCTAAAGAACTAAGCATTTAACAGGGCCTCAAAAATGCTGACTGGGTAAACAAAGTATTTTCATTTTAGTTAAAACAAACAAAAAAAAAATTCTAAGTATTTATTGGAAACTGTCTGTATTGGCCTCATATAAATTGAGACCAAGAACAAAAATGCACCATTATATGTGTCTTTGAGTTTGTCTGCATAACTATCTTTATAGGTCCATTTTCTTTTTGTTCATAAGATCAGAGATTCTTTAATTTACAGTTTGGCTCTAACTGTCTCAGTGCTTCATTCAGTTATATCGCTTTAGGCATTTAAGAATTAGTAGACAACTCGGACAGAAGAACAAAGTTACGCAGGGTCACAGCTTCCTATTATGAAGGAGACCAGGACTGAGGTAAATCGCAGAAAAGGAAAAGGGGAGTGCATGTCTGAAGGGAAGTGAAAACCAAAAGGAAGGGAGGAAGAGGTCATATCAAATCATATCAAATGATACTGTTCCATCAGCATGAAGTGTTAGGATAAATTTCTTTTTCAATAAGTAAACGTGATCTAAAAGATTTTTATTTTTATTTCTTAATGTCTATTCACTTTGAGGGATGGAGCAAGGGAGAGAGATAGAGAATGCAAGCAGGGGAGGGGCAGAGAAAGAGGGAGAGAGAGAATTCCAAGGAGGCTCTGTGTTGTCAGCACAGACCCCAATGTGGGCTGAGTGTCACAAATCATGAGATCATGACTTGAGCCAAAATCAAGAGTCAGAAACTCAACTAAACTAAACCACCAAGCACCCCTAAAAGGGATTTTAAAAGGAACTACTAGAATCATTTTTGAGCAATGTGACTACTTCGAAGGAAAGCACTCAGGAAGGATAGAAAATTTGGTGTGTTTATATTTTTATATTTTCATCACCATTCAAAAGTGACATAAAAAGAAATTCACCAGCAGTTATTGAAATTCACTCTATGCTTTGCAAATTATCTGAAATATCTGAAATATCTGAATATTAGATAGCTTTAATTAAAAATTAAAAATTAAATTAATGCATACTTTAGATAAAACTTTGTTATGAAGCACATATGTAAGACAGCAAAAATGGAAAATAAAATGGTAAGGATTTGATTACTAACTAAAAAAGGGGAATACATAATAAAGATAAATGTTCAAGGCAAATTTTCTAATTCTGAGATAGCAAGTTTAAAAAGTAGAACAACATTCATTCATTCACCCATTCATCCACTACTTCATCAAATATTATACCCAGTACCCAGGCACAGTTCTAGGTGCTGTAGATTCAGGAGTGAACTGAACAGACAAAACTAGCCCTCAAAGAGTTTATATTTACATTGTGGCTGAGGAATGGGAACAGAATGAGAAAGAAACAAACTTTATACTCTCCAAACACTTTTAGTAACATTTTAAAATTTTAAACACTTGATGTTTTTGAAGATTCTATGTTCCTATTTAACCTTAATTTTTTTAAGGTTTCAAACACTTTATGTCTTCACCTTTATAAAATTCCTGAGGTTAGTATGAACACTTCCTTGTTTATTTCACAAATAAATATTCTGAGACACTGAGTGTCAAAGCCAGAATTTGAATACAACTAATCCAAATTCAGTCTATACCCTCCAGCTTCTCAAATAGCATTGTGCTGATTATTATTGTCCATATTTGATAAGAGGATGCTTGCAATGAAAAACAACAGGCTTTCTTAAATGCATTCTTTACGAAATAATCATCTCAGAATTTCAGAACACTGATTATGGTTTGAAGGCACCTTCACATTCTAATATTTAAATAAGATTCCAGGAAATCCAAGTAAAAATTAGTCTGGAATTGAGATGAAAATATATTTTATTATCTTGGTCTGTGTGGCATTAATTATATTTATGTGACATCTCCCACTGAACTGTCCAATAAAGGTTCAGGAAGCAATGAATAACTCATGGGTACAAACACACTTTAAAAAGATCATTCTAATGTCAGGTAAAAGATGGTTTGCAGCCTAAGATGACACTAAAATGTTTTAAAAGATCAGTGAGAACTGAGAATAAAAAAAAATAAAGTGAATTAGTAAACTACTTATAAGGTAATATATATTTTTTTTTGTCTATGAGAGTCCTTAAATCATTTTTAGGACAGTTAAATACTAGATGTCACAATTTTATTATCTGTAAAAAGAGGTATATAGCCTTATATCTATCATTTCAAATTACTTGGAAGTTAAATAAGAAAATAGGAGTCAAACTGTATATAGACACATTAACTACACTTATGACATTCCACCTCCATTACTAGATTTTCCAGTGCTGTCTCTCTAGCTGTGATGTTATTTTCCAACTACCCAGTTTCCATCTCCCAACCTATTAGTCTGAGTCATCTTCAAATATCTTCTACTTTCAGTCCATATCAATAACTATTAGCATGTACCACCACATTATGTTCTCAGGAGACTGTTCAAATTTGGCTTTCATCTCTATTTCCAAATGTGCCACTGATAAAGATTATCATGGTTATAAGGTAATGGTGCTAAGGCAAGATCCCAAAGCATTTTACACTTAGTTTGACCTCCTGCCAACATGTGGTCACCACTGGCCCTCATACTTGGAATACTAAAACAGCAACTTATTTCTTTTTTTTTTTTATTTTTTTTAACATTTATTTATTTTTGAGACAGAAAGAGACAGAGCATGAACAGGGGAGGGTCAGAGAGAGAGGGAGACACAAAATCCGAAACAGGCTCCAGGCTCTGAGCGGTCAGCACAGAGCCTGATGCAGGGCTTGAACTCACGGACCGGACCATGAGATCATGACCTGAGCTGAAGTCGGACGCTCAACCTACTGAGCCACCCAGGCGCCCCACAACTTGTTATTTCTTATAGTGCCATTTTATCCCTGTTTTATCTACCTTGCAAACAGCTGCCAGAATAATCTGAGACCTCATTTTCCCCATGATGATTTCTGCACATTGATCCACAAAACATCCTATTGTTTTTCACAGGGTCTGGTTTTCAAGACCCTCTACAAGATGAGTACATTCTTTTCTATTACGAACACCTTTTTGACACTACTCTACTTTACCAGACAGAATTTCTGCATCAGCCAGCTGAGGTTGCTGACTGGTTCCTCAGACAGATTATTCCAAATAGAGTGGTTTGTTCATGCACCAAGGATGCTGTGTAGTTCTCTACACTTATAATTTTTTTAAATGTTTATTTATTTTTGAGAGAGAGAGAGAGCATGAGTGAGGGAGGGGGAGAGGAGGGGAGGGGAGGGGAGAGGAGAGAGAATCAGAAGCAGGTTCCAGGTTCTCAGCTGTCAGCACAGAGCCTGACGCGGGGCTCAAAATCAGAAACTGTGAGATCATGAACTGAGCCAAAGTCGGAAGCTTAGCCGACTATACTTATACTTTGAATACTATGCTAATAGTGTGTGAAGGTCTCATCCTCTAAAGAAATTAGCCTCAAGACTTAGAGCACAAACACATCTGTAAACTTCTGGTGCATTTTAAATCAAGAGTACAAAGCCTAGTCCTCAATGGGTCAAATTTTCATATAAAATCATTTTCTGCCCCCATGAATGCAAGCCATTGTAATAAGGAAGGTATCTTGGTTGTAATTTTAAATCGATAATAAAACTGGACAACATTGACAAAAACAGTTTGTTTCGGGATTATGGAACTGGCCAGTCATCCAATAAATTAAGCGTTTTTGCCAGAAAAATTACTCTTCTTTTGGTAAGAACTGTGGGGATCCTGTAGTATTTTTGCCTGGAAATTCTGTTATTTCTCACCCCAACCTCCAGCTAGACACTTAGGTCATAAAACAAACCTTAATGAATTTAAAAGAACAGAAATTATACAAAGTAAACTGTATGACCAAACCAGAGTAAATTTTAATTTTTTTTAGAAATCCCCAAATATTTGGAAATTAAAAAAAAACATTTATAAGTACCTTATGCAAAAAAATCACAAGAGAAATTAGAAAATAGTTTTCAACTGAGGAAAACTAAAGCAGAGTATACCATAATTTAATGGGATGCAGCTAAAGCAGTGCTTAAAAGTAAATTCATAGCTTGAAACATCTGAGAAGAAAGAGAAGAAGAGCAAACTAAATGCAAACTAAGCAAAAAGAAGGGAAGAATGAAAGGAAAGAATGTGTGACAGTGATCAGAATATCAACTGTAATATGAAAACATTCCTACTGCTTATTGTTATTAAAATCCCTTACCTTTTCTAGCCCTTAGTATCTTCATCTTTAACATGATAATTAGAATAAATTACTCACAACCCTCCTTCTCACTGAAAAATACAATTAATATTTTCTGGAACAGCAAACAAAAGTATAAATGATATTAAAAATGTGCACTACATCGACAACTAATAGTTTATTAACTGAGGGAAAGGACCACAGATAATCCAAAACAAGAAATAATCTTGAAAGCTTAATCATACATTACACACATTTTCACTTATAAAAGGCTAACCTTTTTACCTTTTATTTTGATGACTATCAAAAGAAGTTATAATTAATGCAAGATAAGGGAAAACATTTATTATAGTGACAGTCTGCCATCATACATACATAGAGAGGAGAACAGAAGATAGCCTAGAATAAGACAACATAGGATAAAGTAGGGTAAGACAGGATAGGGAAGGGAAAAGAAGTATGCTTAATTAATGTCTACCATATACCCTGCCACTGGGTAATATCAAGCATTAGAGCAGTATATACAAAGACCTTGCCTTCATAGAAGAGAGTTTTTTATTTATTAAGATCAAATTCAGAGATTAGTCCTTTTACTTATTTCCTTTAGTTTCAATTCACCTAGATGGAGATTGTTTCTTCCCTCACAGAAATGGCAATGTCCTGATTAACCAATCAATTTATCAGAAGTCCATGGCATCCATAACCAAAACTCTCATCCCAACAGGTTTTGACTAAGGTAGTACCCTTGAATAGTAATTCTTCCAGGAATGTGGTTTTTTTCTGTACTCCTTCAGCTTATAAAGATACAAAAAGGCAGGGACATTATTCATTACCAGCTATCCAAAACTAATGCAAAGCTTTCATACCTACAAACACCTCTTTCTCAGAGTTTAGCCTAGGAATGAAACAACTGATGCTTTAGCTTATATTATGTAAGGACTATGCAGCCACTGCTCTAAGAAGACTTGGTGGGTTTCCAGGAACATTATTTCCTCAGCAACATATTGTCTTCTTTCTCTGCTTGAGAAACAGCTTCCATGTTATCAATATACAAAGCAATCATTCAATGTAATCTGAGTTTTTACCCCTCAAAAGTGCCTATGTTATAACTATAATTGCACATAACACATTCGCATCCTAATGAAAGTTTCCAAATTCTATAATAAGAAGCTATGATGCTATTTTCATTTACAATAAAATGTGCCTACATTCCATCCTTTTAAATAATCATTTATTGGTAGAACACACTGAAATCTGCCTTTTTACTTATATCTTGTTGTGTTTTATCGCATGTTCAAAATTTAAACAGGGAACTTCAAAAATGCCTAGAAACAACAATTCTGATACATGAAAACATCTTTTACTTTAAACATTATCCTATCCTTAATTATCAGGTTCTTAGTTCACAAAAATGTACTTCCCCTTCGTGGCAAACCTAGACAAATAAAACAGCTTAATCTCAAACTATTATATGTAGTGAAAATAGCCTAAAAACAAGTTATTGTGCCTATGTGCTACTGAATATTTTCTACAGACTCATGATTGAATTTTTATAGATTTATACAGTTTCTTTCATTTCTAGAAAAATGATTGTTATCTCCCATTTCTCAATCCCTGTCACCTGATCTCAATTCCAAGGAAAATCCAGTATGCCAGAATCCTAAGTATTACTAACGATGAGAACCTAGTGTCTAATGAAGTGTTCTCAAAGGTTTAAGAAAGTTTGGATTGCCAAGCCAGACACTGAATCTCAGATAAGCTTCTTCCAAAAATTCTCATTCCTCTGGTCATTAAAAAAAAAAAAAAAAAAAAAAAATCAATAGATGTAAATCAAAGTTTAAAAAGCTTCTGAGAAATGACCTCTGCTAAAGTCTCTTGGGGGCTTTCCAACTGTGCAGGGGGCAGGGTGTGGGATCAAAAAGCAGAAAGAAGAAGTAAAGAAATGTTTCGGAGCAAGTGAAAAAAAAATCTAGCTGGAGAACTAAAAGGGATTAGTTTACATATCAAATATCAGATTTCCATTGCATTGCTACGCTGCTTTCTCCTCTTTTTTCTGTCCCATTCTTGCATTGCCCATAGTTCATTACATGAAACTTTATTTCCCCACTTCGTGTAAGATTTCAAGCAGAAAATCTTCAGTACTGAAATCTTTAAAATGGTATGCTCTACATTACACAGTAATAAGCACCTTATCTGAGACTCCACCATCTGGAAATCAGACCAATTTAACACACAGCCCTAAATCTGGAAATATATTTAAAAGAAAAAAGAAAAAAAAATCTCACAATGCACGAAAATCCAGTGAACTTGACTCACAGAGAGGCCTTCAGTCAAAACTTATTCTTTATGTTCTCCAGTATTCTAACAAAGAGAAATCAGAAGCAGAAGCAGCAAACAGACTTAACAACCACCACAAATACCTTAAGATCTGAGGAAAACTGAAAAGTACCTAGAAAGAACTGTGGAAACAGTCTTATTCAAACTGTCAAACATCTGGAGTTCTGTCACGTTAATTGAGTGGATGTTTGCCTCGATTTTTCAGGAATTTTTCTGTACCGAAAGAGGCCACCACCCGAAGCAAGACTCTATTTAACTGAAGTTTTACTCATGTACAACTCAAACTAAACATCAATCAATAAGGTCCAATTATGCTGGCATAATAAGACAAAAGTTAACAGCTTTGATAAAGTATAAAGGATATGTGTATGTTTTTGTGAATTTATCCACCTCTCTTGAGGACATTACTTTTTAAGCATATTTGTTTTATTTATATCTATATATACATAGATATAAAGAAGAGTATATTAACCCACATATAAATTTGATATCACATATCCATGATGGGGTAAATCCATATCAATCGTTCCAGTGTATACTATATATTTTTTTAATTAGTTGCCTTTTTTTGGGGGGGGGGAGGCGGTAGGTTGAACATATTTCTTCATAGGACTTTTAAAAATAAAAAATGTTGCCTGCAAGCATTCAACAATTTTTTTAAAGTAAGGCCTATCCAATTAGAACAGTATTTTTCAGAATAACAAGAATTTAACACAAGGGAAATTTCTTAGGTGAATTAAAATAGTAAGTTTTTTTTTTAAATTTAGTACTAAATTATAGTTTACATGGCTACTGAGTAGGACCAATTTACTTTGAAGTATACATGCAGAAGATATAAAGGAAACATTAATAGTTAAAATAAGAAAAATGGTTTTTTTTTAACTTTATTTTGAGAGAAAGAAAGATAGAGTGTAAGCAGGGGAGGGGCAGAGAGAGAGGCACAGGATCTGAAGCAGGCTCCAGTCTCTGAGCTGTCAGCACAGAGCCCAATGCAGGGCACGAACTCACAAACTGTGAGATCATGAAGTGAAGTGAGACGCTTAACCGACTGAGCCACACAGGGGCCCTAAGAAAAATGTTTCTATTCGTGCCACTTTCCCTCTTAACAAATAAAGTTAATTTCTCAGATTCATACAGGATAAAATACACAAATATGACTTGACCTATAACTATAAATGAAAATAAATGTGTTTCTTATTCCTTCAAATACTATTTAAAGCTAAATGACCATGTTTTATAGAAAACACAGTCATATCTCCATCTTCTCTTACATGATTATACACCTATTATGACTATCAGAATAGCATGCTATGGTTATTACTGCCAAAAATCATGACCAAAGAAGAATAAGATATTTCCAGGAGAGTGGCAGAAAAGAGGTTTCAAAACTTGGCTGAAATAATTTTTCACCTGTAAAATCAATTTCTTTCTTCTATTGCTTCACAAAATCCCTAATAATAGGCAACTGCTTTTACATTCTGTATTTCAATTTAAATTATATTTGTTTAAAATGGATGAAAGTTTAAAATGCATAAAAAACTATATATATATATACTTAGATTTCAAGTAAAGAAAACTATTTATAGCCATTTTCATTCAATAATCAATCCGGCAAAGAAAGCCACAGTAAACCTGGAGTTGGGTTAGCTAATAGTCACAAAACTGAATTAAACATTATTCCTGCTGCCAGAACACTTACAGCCAATTGTGCAAATTCTTAATAACGTACAGCACTCTTGGTTTGAAAATATTTAATTATCAACATTAAGGATAAGAATAATAATAGCAACAGTCACAAAACAACAGCAATAAGCTTAAGAGGTCAACTAACTTAATCAAAGCACGATTTAGATTACAATCTGGACAAACTGTGTTAATAGCACAATGGAGTACACAAGCAAATATACTGAAAATATTACCTAAATATTAAATAGCAAATAAAACGAAAACCTTTCTCTACTTCACTGCAGGCAAAGAAAGTCAAATGCAACTTGATCCAATTAAGCCAATTTAGGGTACACAACTACTTAAAAGCTTGGGCCATACTAAGTGATGAAGGCAAAATGGATTGAGTCCAAATCTGCTTTATTTGTTTAGATGCTATTTATTATGGCTATATTTTATTATACAGTAGTAAAAAAAATTACAAGGCGACATCCTGTTATTTTCCACTGGGAAAAATCTTACAGATGCACTATTAAAACTCAGCACAGACAGCAGCGTGCCAGGCTGCATTCCACTTGTGCCTTTACAGTGGGTCAACAGACACTGATGTTTATGCAGCTGATGGTAAAACTAGCCTAATTATTGCCACTTAAATCCATAAAAGTGTGGCTTTCTACACAACTAGAACCTTTGACTCTATACATATTGTAAGGAAAAGGGTTGTTTTATCTTTTTAAATGTTTATTTTTAAGAGAGAGAGACAGAATGTGAGCAGGGGAGGGGCAGAGAGAGAGGGAGACACAGAATTGGGAACAGGCTCCAGGCTCTGAATGTCAGCACAGAGCCTGACGTGGGGCTTGAACCCACGAACTGCGAGATCATGACCTGAGCCGAAGTCGGACGTTGAACCGACTGAGCCACCCAGGAGCCCCAGGAAAAGGGTTGTTTTAAAATAAAGCAACAAAAACACCATTATGTCTTCTTAAAAAACAAAATGTCTTCGGGCTGTCTAGGTGGCTCAGTTGGTTAAGCATCCGATTTCAGCTCAGGTCATGATCTCACGGTTTGTTGGTTCCAGCCCTGTGTCGGGCTCTGTGCTGACAGCTCAGAGCCTGGAGCCTGCTTCAGATTCTCTCTTTCTCTTTCTCTGTCTCTCTCTCTCTCCACCTGCGCCCCGCTCACACTCTGTCTCTCTCTCTCTAAAAAATAAACAGTACAAAATTTTAATATAAATAAATAATTAAATTAAATTAAATGTCTTAATTTCCTCCCTAATACTACTACCCTATTTTTCAGGGTAGCTAGCATATCATGAAATTGCTATCATCAAATTGTAAGCTGTGAGCCCTAGTTCAAATCAGTTATCTAATAAATAGTCTTATTTGTTGAGAAAGTGAATGAGCTTCACAATCACAAAAGAATAAAAAGCAAAAGAGAAAAGGAGGGAGGGAGGAGGGGAGAGAGAGACGGGGTGGGTGGAGAGGCAGAGGGTGAGAGAGAGGGAGAGAGTGAGAGAGAGAGACAGAGAAAGGGAAAGAAACCAAGAAATAGACTCTCAACTATAGAGAACAAACATGGTTACCAGAGGGGAGGAGGGTAGGGGTTGGGGGAAATTGGTGATGGGGATTAAGGAGTGCACTTGTCCTGATAAGCACCAGATGATGTATGGAAGTGTTGAATCACTACATTGTATGCCTAAAACTAATATAACACTGGATGTTAACTATACTGGAACTTAAAATTAAAAAAAAAAAGATTATAATCAATTTCAAAAGAAGAGTTAAGATAATTACTTTTCTAAGTCCTATAAATATCATCTTTCTTCCTGTCATCATTACTCACATCAATCCACATTCATTGTGTACTGAACATGTTGCAAGCATTATACAGAGTTCTAACCATACAAAACAGAAAGACAATTTTTTCCCGATATTTTAGGAAGAGACTCAGAAGATAAGGCAAATTAATTTTTTTGGTTAGTATTTGCCACTTCCAAGGACACCAATTGGTGTCCTACAGTTCTATCCATTTTAGGCTAGAAATGGAAATACTGGGCTGCAGAGCTTGAGTTCTTGGAATTGCTTTCAGTTTTGAAGCAGAATCAACTTTAGATTTATGGCCCTAAAGCACTCCCTCAAAACTCTGCTGATTCAAAAGCTAAGAGTTCCTGACACACAACAGCATCCCTGCAAAGGACACCTGGACCACCTGAAAATGTAGGGCAGGGATGGCACCAGAGACGACACACTTTCCTTGCCTCCAATATGTGGATAGGATTCTTTTTGAGGTATTTTAGCTTAGATGATCTTGAACATCAAATAGCCTGTGTTTGCTGAGAGTCTCCTCTATGCCTTTCCATTTCCCAAAGTATGGGTCCCTTCAGCAGCTCCGCAGAGCTAAAGCAAATTAGATTTTCCAACTTAGAAAAGCCAGTTATGCTTCTGAGTAGTTGATAGCATTAAAGATTTTTTTTTTGCATTGTGATCTCCAAAGTAGTCAAGTAAACTCAACATTACAATCTCCCTTTTTTGTTTTCTGCTTTTTTTTCTTTGTTTTGTTTCGTTTCTGTTCAGAACAACTTTAGTTAGGAAGATGCCTAGGCTGTAGCATTTGCATGGTAGTCATAATGTCATAGCCATTGTTTTATGACTTGAGCATAATGGTGTTAGCCAACAATACCCATCTCATCTCATCTTCCATTTTCTTTACCAGATAAACATGGGGGCGGGGGTGGGTAGGGGGTCATTTAGAAAATATCCTACTGCTTAATGTTCCCTCTAGAAATTCAACCTAAGGCTAAAGTAAGGTTCGTCATAATTGCTAAAAGAGTTTGAAGAACATAGTTGCAGGATTATTCTTTATTACATCTATTATAATATCAATCACAACACAGCTATTCAAAACTTGATAATGACATTGAGACACTATTAAAGAGAAAAGGCCATGGCACATCACACTACAGTAACTTTACCATTATTTCTGAATTTTGGTGATCTCTCAAATGTCCTGTCCTCACCTGTAACACCAACTGTTTGTACACATGGTAACCCACACTTAGAGTGTCCTCAGATTCTCCATCTGTGTTAATGGCTTCACTTACTTGTTCATTCATTCATTCTACAACATTTATTTGAAATCTACTCTACTCTAGACATTGCAATATTATGTGTGGCATAAAAATAAAGAACATGAAAGTCTTGCTTTCTAACAAACTTAATGCCCTGTGGAAACACGTTGTGTAATTAAATATTTAAAAACATGAGGTAAGTACTATTAAAAAAAAGAACTGATAGCAACATAGATGCACAACAGGCTTTTATGAAAAATGAACATAACAAAATCTTGCCTTGTATATTCAATACTTCATATTTTGTGTATGATTACCACACAATAACAGGATATTCCATTACTAAGCAGTTTGACCACTCCCCCAATTATTTATCACAAATAATCCATAAAACATATAAAATACATATGTAATAATAAACAGCCCATAAAGCCTGGCTGTGCTGATTACAAATTCTACCTCGGATATTAGCAGCAATGAACTTAAAGTGTTTGAGCCTCAGTTTGTTCATCTGTAAAATCAACACTGCAAGTTATCTTAAAGTGTTATTAAGAAGATTAAAAGAGGGGTGCCTGGGTGGCTCAGTCAGGTAAGCATCAGATTCGGCTCAGGTCATGATCTTGCAGTTCATGAGTTCAAGCCCCCTGTCAGGTTCTGTGCTGACAGCTCAGAGCCTGGAGCCTGCTTCAGATTCTGTGTCTCCCTGTCTCTCTGCCCTCCCCTGCTTACACTCTGTCTCTCTCTCAAAAATAAACATTAAGGGGCACCTGGGTGGCTCAGTAGGTTAAGCGCCCGACTTCAGCTCAGGTCATGATCTCACAGTCTGTGAGTTCGAGCCCCACGTCGGGCTCTGACAGCTCAGAGCCTGGAGCCTGCTTCAGATTCTGTGTCTCCCTCTCTCTCTGCCCTCCCCTGCTCACACTCTGTCTCTCTCTCTCTCTCTCTCTCTCTCAAAAGTACATAAACATTAAAAAAAAGTTTGTTAAAAAGATTAAAAGAAGTCATCCATCTGAAAACACAGAACTGTCTTTAGCAAATAGACAAGTGTTTTAACCTATTAAATGTTATAGTTGATATTTTACATACATATTTTTAAAATCATAATTTATAAATCATATAACACAAGTATCATTCAATAGGTGATAAATCTGCAGCACAAAGAATGTAAAATATTCTCAACACAACAGAGTTACTAAGTGGCAGATTCATAAGAAAAAATACATCCACAATATTCACAAAAGACAGAAATAAGTGACACACATATTGAGCATCATAACCAATATGCTCACAACTGTAGCCACTTCAAGAGATGAGTAACACTACCAGAAAAATTCTTGGCAACAAACAGCAAAACTTCTTCAAATATCAAAAAAAATCTCATTGTGGTTTTGATGTGTATCTAACTAGCTAAATATTACCAGCTTTCAATTCAATCGATCTTTTTTTTAAAATCGAGGCCTTTGTCTCAGGAAACCTGATAAAATGAAGTATAGATATCTTGGATTTTTTATTAATAAGCAAAAGAAGAATATTATATAATCACTTCCGATATTTTGTATTACATCATTCATGAAATTACTTCAATGAAGTTTAATCTTCAAGTCTTGGAGTAAATATGCAATTTAGATATAAAATTTAGAAAGATCATACAAGATTTAGATATAAAAATTCACAGTGTTTCAGATGAAATTATATACTTGTTTTTGCTTCTTAGCAAGTTTATAATCATTTAGTTAATTTAGTTCATTAATTATGTTTAGGCTAATAACTTTGCCTATAGTCTTAGAAAGAATGACTATAACCATTTTCAAGAATACAATTTCAAAAACACGGTAATTGTTTCAACAATTGAAACCGAAAATTCCCTTGGGGCGCCCGGGTGGCTCAGTAGGTTAAGCATCTGACTTCAGCTCAGGTCATGATCTCACAACTTGTGGGTTTGAGCCCCACGTCAGGCTCTGCACTGACAGTGTGGTGCCTACATGGGATCTTCTCTCCTTCTCTCTCTCTCTCTCTCTGTCTCTCTCTCTCTCTCTCTCTCTCTCTCTGTCCCTCTCCCACTCATGCTCTTTCTGTCAAAAGAAAAAAAGAAAAAAAACAACCTAAAATTCCCCTCACCAGAGTGGGAAGCTAGGACATCTCTAAGGGAATCACCAGTCTTACATTATGATTATCACAGTCATCTCCTCTAAAACTGTTACGACAAACGCCACTCATGCCAATAAACTGTGAGAGAAGCCACTGTTATAGTAACACATTCAATATTAAGTTCTAATAAGATATATCAATTCCTCAAGCTAGACAGTTTGTCAATAATACAGAGTTTAAACTCAGGGAAAAGGTAAGAGCTACTCAGGAGGCATTGGTGACAAATGTTATGCTCTGAATTAAAATATAAAAAGGATCAGGTTTTCATTGGTCAATAGCTGTACAAAGTGAGAAATAGGCATTAATAATAGACACTGAGATATAGCAGAAGTGTCCAGGAAGTAATCATTTTCCTTACATAGATTTATATACATAAAATAAAAAGAGATTTTTAAACATACACTTGTATCATAAAAGAAAACACATCCTTCCTCCGAGAACTTCTCTACTTCAGCTCGCACACAGTTAATTTTCTAAGTCCTTTAACTGTTTCTGGATCTCTTTCTTCAATTTTATGACCAATTATGCAGGTTTCATAATGTATGCTTTTTTTCCTTATTTATTTTCAGAGAAAGAGAGGGAGATAGTGGGGGGGTAGGAGCAGAGAGAGAAGAAGAAAGAGGAAATCTCAAGCAGGATCCACACTTAACGCAGAGCCAACAGAGAGCCCATCATGGGGCTCAATCTCACGACCCTGGGATTATGAGCTGAGCTGAAATCAAGAGTCAAATGTTCAAGCGACTGAGTCACCCAGGCGCCCCTATGCTTATTTCTAACAACAGCAGCAACAACAACATCACACTGCAGTATTCTTAATTACATTTTTTTCTAATTTTTAATTTATAGAAATCTGTCAGTTTCCTATATACCCACTACTCTCTGCCAATTCATACCGTTCACGGCTCTCAGAGTATCTGTCCTAAAGTACAGGCAAATTCACAATAAAGTAGCTGGTTTTACTATGCGCTAGGCCTGGTTGTAAGCCCTTTACATACAGTGACTCATCTAATCCTCACAACATCATGAAAGTAGCTATCATTACTGCCCTGATTTTAAGATGTAGCAATAGAAGGCGAGAAATTTATTCATAATTGGCAGGGCCTGGACTACAAATCAAGCCTGTTTAACCCCAAAGCACATGCTCTTAACCACTTCATTTTGCTCTCTACTTTCTTCGACTGGCTTAATGCTATTTGTATTTCAAGACTCAAACCAAAAGCAAATATTTCAATAAAGCTTTTTAAAATCATGCAATCAGTCAAAACAAAGCTCCTTCTCTCTTCTCAGAATATGTAGCTATTCTTCTCTGACCCCTTCCACTTACTAAGTACTTGCTATATACCAGGCACTGCTTTATACACACATCACCACACAAATGACATAGATAATAGAGTTTCCTCCATTCCACAAACATAAGAAATGAAGGCCAATGACATTTAAAAAGTCACAGGAAGTCAAAGGGCCACTGAGTACTCAACCCAAGCAGCTGCGCTCAACATACCATGCGGAGCACACAACCTTCTACTGCCTCTTGGAAAGAAGAGACGAGGGCTCATATCCAGGGTCTCCTTTTCAGAATATTCGATTCATGGCCTTTGGTGGGTTACAGTACCTCTTAGCCTCAGTTTCTTCACTGGTAATATGAATATAAAAACAGCGTTTACCTCACAGTATTGTTTAGAGAATGAAATAACACAATTGCATGCTGCTAATCCTCTAGAGGAAGAGCTTTGAAAGTAACCATATCCTCAAAACTGTTGCATTAAATGTCTGAAGGGTTGTAGCCTTCACTATTCGTAACTCTAAGAGAGAAAAGTCCATTGAAATATATTGTATCCAGCAGCTATGTTTACCCATCTAATGTCCAAAACCCTCGTAGGGTTTAGTTCCTGGAGGCTTCTCAACAAAGAGGTTTTCTTTTAAAAAAACTACCATGTGAAGATAATTTTATTAATATCACATCCTCCTACTTAGCAGCTCTTAACTCGTAAGAAGTTTGGGCTAAAGACCATTTCTTAATTTCTTTTGTTCTTTTCTTTTTGGTAGCTATAAAAATTATTTGGTCCATGCCCTCTGTCATATACTTGAAGGCTGCCATCGCCCTTTTTTCTTCAGGCTGAATAATCTCAATTTCTTTGGGAATTTCACATGTATCGTCCTTTCTAATAATTTTGGTCACTTTTAAGATGCCTACCCATAATAAATAGCACTTATGTTGGATTAAATACTGTAAACTATATTCAAAGTTGCCTTAGAAATATTTATAATCTTTAACATCACAACATGGCACTATCTAGCTCCCAAGGCCACCTGGGGCATAGACTATTTCCTTCTGGCATCGCCCTCAGGCATCTCCCGTTATGTCCTACCTCTCATACATTTTGTTGAAAAGACTGAAAGAAATACCCTCCATCCTATGATACAAGAGTACAAGTAGGTCATTTTTTAAGATATTTCTCCCATAGAAATCCGATCAAGATAGAAAATCAATACTGCAGAAAATGATTAATCAGTATTATCTATAATACTATGTACATTAATGAAAATAACAACAGGATAAGAGTGAATACTAAGAACTGATTATGTACTAAGGGATTTAAAATTCATTCGTCCAGTAAATACTTAACTAATTCAACAAATGTATTGAGTCTCTCCTATGTGCTAAGCATTTTTTCTAGGTGCTGGGAACAAAGCAATGAACAAAACAAATATTCCTGACTTTGAGGGAATTAGATAACAAAACATGCTAAATAAAATATAGCGTATGTTTCATAGTGTGCAGTGATAATAAAACTGTGTAAGAATTTAAAAGTTTTAGGTAGTATGACAAAAGAAACTTTCAATAAGAAGTGACATTTCAATAAAAAAACCTAAAGGAATGAAGGTAGCAAGGTATGTGGATTATCTCTAGCAAGAACATTCTCAGCAGAGGGGACAAGTGCAAAGGCCCTCAGGCAAGAGGTGAAAGGATTTTATATACCAGCAAGGAGACTAACAGGTTGGAGTAGAGAAAGGAAAAAAAATGGTGGAAGGGATCAGATAGCTACCAGGGAGCTAAATCTCTATTTTGGTACAACTTTGTAGGCTATCATTCATACTGTCTTTTATTACATGGGTTAGAAAGCCACGGGAAAATCTTGGGCACACTACAATTCATGACACATTCTAAAACGATTGATTGTGGTTACAGTGTTGGGAACAGATTACAGGGGCCAGGTGGACTAGTTAGAAAGACAAGGCAATAATCCAGGTGAGTGAGGATGCATTTTAGTTACAAGGTAGTGACAGGGTAAGCAGTGAGAAGAGGTGGAATTTTCAATGTCTGTAAGGGAGAACCCACAGGATTTGTTTGTGAATTGAATAGGAGGTGGGAGAGGAAAAGAAGTCAATGTTTTCTACATTTGCAGCTGAAGGGACTGCAATTTTCTGAGGCTATAAAAGCTTCAGAAAACCTTTCAGAAGTTTAGCATTAGACATAGTAAGTTGGAGGTATTTATTACAAGTCATAGCATAGATGTCTCACAAAGTGTCTACGTAGGTGAGCCCAGAGTTGTTGTAAATGTTTGGGCAGAGATGAAAATTGGGGAGGAATCACCACTTAGATAAGATTTAATGTCAAATTAGAAGAGATCACCAAAGAAGAGAATATAGGCAGAAAACAGAAAAGTAGCAAAAATACAGCTCTGGGCATCTCTGAGATTGGGGACAATAGAGAGAAACTATTGAAGAAAATTAAGAGAGATGCCAGAAAAATACAAGGAAAGTGGTGCCCTAAAAGCAGAAAAAATGTTTCAAGGAAGAGATGACCGGTATTGAAGGCTGCTGAAAGACCAAGACGAGAAAACTAAGACTTGATCTCTTGATCCACAGCATGAACATGGTCAGGATTAAAGCTGGATGGTTAAAAGAGGATGGAAGGAGGAAATTTCCGTCAGCAACTCTCACCTGCATACCTGTGCATAACTAGGAGAATACTAAAGCTAAGTAAACTGCCCGTACTTAATCACCCTAGTTATAAGGTCAGTACCTGAACCACTGGCAATATTATAACTTCCTTCACATGTCATGTGTAAGGGACTATTTCCAATTTCTGTTAGAGTAACTTTTTTCATAGAAATGCTCCAATGTGTATATATTGAATATTTTCTCCATGAATTCTGGATTCTTGCCTTTCTTCCCAAAGAGATCAAGGTGTTTAATTGGTTTTTGACAATTTTCATGTGTCTGAAAACTGCGATATTTGTATATTTTTAAAAGGCTCGCCAGTCATGAATGCCAAATACCCCCCCCCCACACACACACAGGTGGCTTTTGATGCCTAAATGAAACGATCCCTGATATAAAAAGTGTAAAAGTCTAGGGACGCCTGGGTGGCGCAGTTGGTTAAGCGTCCGACTTCAGCCAGGTCACGACCTCGTGGTCCGTGAGTTCGAGCCCTGCGTCAGGCTCTGAGCTGATGGCTCAGAGCCTGGAGCCTGTTTCCGATTCTGTGTCTCCCTCTCTCTCTGCCCCTCCCCCGTTCATGCTCTGTCTCTCTCTGTCCCAAAAATAAATAAACGTTGAAAAAAAAAATTTAAGAAAAAAAGTGTAAAAGTCTTAAAAATACTTACAACATAAAAGAAGAAACCAAGGTAGATAGATATAGATACACATGATATAGATATATAGATATAGATATATAGATAGATTTAGGTTTAGATATAGATAGATATAACAGTATAGTTGTTTTAAAACACATATAAAAATGGTAAAATAGTATTAAATATTTTTCAAATTTGGTGACCTTATAAGTGGAAAGCTCTTATTTTCATTTTTTGTATCCCTTCACAGATACACATTAATGATAATGGAAAAATATCAACATGTGATGTTATTCAATTTAACAAAAAATTCTACTGCACTATTTAGTTCTAATTGTACTGCAATTCTTGCCCTTAAAATTTTTTCTTGGGGCACTTGGGTGGCTCAAATCAGTTGAGCATCGAACTTCGGCTTAGGTCATGATCTCACAGTTCGTAGGTTCGAGCCCCACGTCAGGCTCTCTGCTGACCGCTTGCTCAGAGCCTGGAGCCTGCTTCAGATTCTGTGTCTCCTTCTCTCTCTGCCCCTCCCCTGCTCACTCTTTGTCTCATTCTGTTTCTCAAAAATAAATACATGTAAAAAAATTTTTTTTAGTATTTTTCTTAGTCCAAACTATTTTAATGATAATATACAAACTGAAATACATATTGATCTTTAAAAAAATCAATTTAATTTAGGACATTTATACTGTAATATCAGAAAATGTAATCACTTGATAAAGAAGGCTATGAACCATTACTTGTCCCACATTAACATGATAAAATAAGCTTGAAAATTTGCTAATGCCAGTGGATAATGGACTGAATTTGTAATGACAGGATTTAAAATTAATGTCACTTAATTGACTAATTCAATCATCTTTGCACATATAATATGACCAACATTTTACTGAAAAAAAAAAAAAATACAAAGCAGTGTATTGTGTCACCAAGCTGTCAAATACCAAGGAGTAAGTTGAAATAAAGCCTCAAAATGTTCACTGAGGTAAAAATACCTGATGTTTCAACTGGTTGTGTGAAACAGAAAACAAACAAACAAACAAACAAACAAACAAAAAAATCTTTTTCAGGACAGGATTTCACAGACATGATATTTTAATTGATTATTTTTTTACACGAGTCTTTTTCCTGCTGATGGTAAATAATAAAACAGATTTGCAAGAAGTTTTCTTTATGGAGAGAAACTGCAAGGAAAATTTTAATGTTTGTTTTTCATTTAAAATGAGACCAAGCAAAGAAAATTAAGAAGCAAAAACTGAAGAAGCTATTTAATATAATGACCTTGTTGAATATCCCATGGAATGAATTGTGTTTGCTTCACTAGAGTATTACAAAATGCTTACAAAAATGAAATAAAAACTATGATTAGTATTATGGAAATGAAAAAAGCTATTGTAGATGGCCATTAGTTACATAACTATTTTTTCCTCTTTAAGGAAAAAATAATATTGGATTCTTCCTCTTAATATGTGGAATCATTTTTACTGCATTAACAGAAACAATGTTCCATTTCACTAATGAACTACCAGAAGACAGTGCATTTGAAGTAGCCTAAGTGTTCTGAAAGAATTTTATGTAACATATTTCTTAAGGCTTAAATGCACTCTCTTCCAATATCATTGTTTTGGAATGCAGAAATCTATAATCACACAACTAGACAACAATAAAAATACATACTAGAGGCAAGTAATTTGATCAGGGGCAAAAGCTTTTATGTTCTTAAAATTTTAGAAAAAAGAAAAGGAATTTACCATGAATAAAAGAAAGAAAATTATGGTCAGATTCATATAATCTCCTCTCTCCACTGGTCATAAGTATCACATTCTATAAATAATGTTCTAGTGTTATGTTTTCCTACAGAAATAGCACCCACATATATACTTGTGTGGATAGAATAATTAATAAATTATTATTGTTATTATTACTGAATCTTTAATAAAAGAAACCAAATTGACAAAAATGTAATTATTATTACTAAATCTTAAATTAATAAAAGGAACCAAATTAACTAATAGATTCAGGATTTTACTTCAAAACTTGAATATTACCATGAACATTATATCTGCACCCAAAAGACTATACTCAAAATAATGTATTCTCCCTACATTTAATCATCATTTATTGAAAACCTGCCACTTCTTGTCTTCTCTGCCAGATACACAACTCCCATAAGAAGGCTCACATAGCCCACCTATACATAAATATCTTGAGGAGATAGTGGGGTCAATGGTCTGCTGGGACAGCCAAGGCAGGCTTTGTCTAAACAGACATGGCCACAAAGGGCTCTGTTACACACCCTCTACAAATTAAAAATACCCAATTTTCACATCACCAATTTTAGAAAGATGGGTAAAATGGACGTTTTCATATTTTGATACATACCTTCA
This sequence comes from Acinonyx jubatus, assembly GCF_027475565.1. Classification (NCBI taxonomy): domain Eukaryota; kingdom Metazoa; phylum Chordata; class Mammalia; order Carnivora; family Felidae; genus Acinonyx; species Acinonyx jubatus. Next base: position 152,455,124 of record NC_069382.1, read on the forward strand.
CCTGAGAACTACAAAATGCTCTTAAACCAAATACAGTATCTGCTTATACATAACAGGAACCAGCTCAATTTCTGTGGCATGGATCTTGCATTATCATCATTTAAGAACTGAGAAACTATTTAAAAAGATAGTCTATGGGTACAAATACATATTTGGAGAGTGAAATACATGTCTCAGAGGAAGACTTCTTAGAAGAGGCTTAAAGTAAAATTAACACAATACTAACAATCTAATAATATAATGCACACAGTTGTGGCATCTGTTTACAGCTGATGAAAGTATTTTATTTTACTTGACACATTTTTGAGCAATAAACAGATTTCATTTTGCCAAATTTTAAGATCAGAATGTCAAACCTTAGTTGCATCTCAGCTAATATCACCCATCAGGCAATAAAAGAATTCGCTTTAGAAAAGAAGTCACTATTTTCACTATGAAAAAGATTCCTATTTTCATAAAATAAATCTAGGCTTTATATTTCTACTTTTAAGTAAAAGGGCCAAGGACAAATTATTCTGGTCCACTGACCTTAAATATTCCGATCAATTCAGACTGAGACTGAAGGAAAAGTTGAAACCAGAGACTGACCTACTCCAGCAAATATAAACTGAAAGGAGAAAAAAGGCCATAAAACTATACCACTCTTCAAACCAAGGCAGAACAGAGAACTCAAGGTGAACACTAGAAGCTTTTTAAAGAGTCTTAGCAAGGTCATGCTGATAAATTGAAATGAATAAGACTTGGAAGTACCAATAAATCATGCTAATTTCTTCAGAACCCACTGTCCTGGCCTCTCTGAACCCAGAGGTAATGGGCAGATTATTCACATTCCTGATTAATAATTTTAAAAATTTTATATATGTTACAATAGCTTATTGAGTCAGAGTTCAAAGTCTGTATTCTATTTGGGTCACTACAACATCAAAAAAAAAAAAGTCTTATCTCCGCGTAATAGAGGGCTCCATACGAAGTATATAATATATGCCATTGTGCCCCATTTCCCGAATAAACAACCTCAACCATTAAAAATTCTTCTCAAATAAACCCTTCCTTTATTCCTATAATTATTTGTAGTGCTCTTAACATAATTTTTCCTTAAACAATTGTGTTCCTGTAAGTCCATTTTATATTGTAATGTAATTAACTTAGAACTTCCAGGTATTTAGAACAAACTATTTGATAGGAGCAGCATAGTTTAGTGGTTAAAAACATCAGCAGTGCAGCTAGACTGCCAAGGATTCCATCCCTGATCCTCCACTGGTTTTGAGACCTAAGGCAAGCCACTTAACTTCTCTGCACCTCAGCTTGCTCCCCCATGTAAAGGGAATGAATCATTACCTGCATCATAGGGTGGCTGTGAAGATTAAGAGGTAACAAAGTCAATCACTTACAGTACACAAGGCACACAGTAAAAACAAATATTTGTTATTACAATTAGTTATATACTACACATTTCTGAGAGAAAAGAAGAGAAACACAAATGCAAAGTATGGCTGGGTAAGTGTTCTACCATGAAAATGAAAATGAGACTATTAAATCCACTTGTGGTATTAGAAAGTGGGAAACAATACTGGTTACCTTTATTGCTTTAAAAGAATTAATTCCAACAAGAAAAGTAAATAGAAAAATGCAAAGCATGGGTTTATAGCCATCAGCTACACATAAAAACTGCTAAAAACCTTCACTCTGTCATCTCTTTTGGAGGGTGAGTGGAAGCTAAAGTATTTTGAAATCATTACACTTAGAATGACCTTTAACTCATATATACTTTGGTACTTATATCTAAAAATATTTTCTATTTAGCCATTATTCTATTTTTACACCTGATTTAATAACTAGTTAATATCACCCACTATCCAGTTTGTTGTTTTATTGTTCATTTTTTTCAAAAAGGATCCAGTAAAAGTTTAGATCCAGTATTTAAATGTTTTTTTTAAAGCTTATTTTTATTTATTTTGAGAGAGAGCGAGAGAGAGAGAGAGAGCGCGCACGCGAGCGCCAGTGGGGGAGGTGCAGAGAGACAGAATCCAAAGCAGGCTCCAACATATCAGCGCAGAGCCTGGGTAGAGCCCAATGTGGGGCTGGAACTCACAAACCATGACATCATGACCTGAATGTAAATCAAGAGTCAGATATTTAACCAACTGAACCACCCAAGTGCCCCTTACGTATGGTTACTAATGGTCTCTTAATCTAGAAAGACTCCCTCCAATAGTGGAATTTTCTTTTTTTGAGTATAGTTGACACAAAAGTTATATTAATTTCAGGTATGCAATATAGTGATTCAACATCTCTATATATTATGCTATGCTAACAATGTGGAATATTTCTCAGTTGCACCTTTCCAATGTTAATCTCAGCTTATTTTTTGTTCAGGTATAATTGACATAAAATATTATATTAGTTTCAGGTATAGAACATGGTGATTGGATATTTGTATATATTGCAAAATAATTACAATAAATCTAGTTAACAATCATCACTATATAGTTCAAATTTTTTCTTTTCTGATGAGAACATTTAAGATTGACTCTTAACAATGTTTAATATGTAATACAGTATTATTAACTATAGTCACTATGCTGTACATTCCCTCCTTGACTTACTTATAACTGGAAATTTATACCCTTTGTCTCGCTTCACCAATTTCTCCTTCCCACCCTGTGCTGTTGACAACCACAAATCTATTCTCTGTATCTATGAACTTGCTTTTTCTTTACTCTTTTATATATCCATTGATGGACGCTTTAGATTGTTTCCTTTCTTAGCTATTATAAATAATGCTTTATATCCCTATGTGATAAACATAGGGATGCATATATCTTTTTGAGTTACTGTTTTCATTTTTTTTGGATAAATACTCAGAACTGGAATTGCTGGATCATATACTAGTTCTATTTTTAATTTTTTGAGGATTCTCCATACTGTTTTCCATACTGGCTGCACCAATATACATATCTAACAACACCACACAAGGGCTCCCTTTTCTGCACATCCTCACCAACATTTGTTATTTCTTGTCTTTTTTTTATAATAGCCGATCTAAAAAGTGTGAGGTGATATCTCACTGTGGTTTATGTTTCCAGAAATGGATTGTTTAGTACAGAGTGAAGAAAAGATGATAAAGTTGCTTTCTCCAAGGTTAGGGTGACTTATCTATTACTTTTATATGATACAACCACAAGACATTCAGGAACCTTAGCCTTTTAGTCAACCCCATCAACAAATATTCATTGAGTACATACTTTCATCACAAACAGTAGGCTATACCAGAAGCATCTGCCCTTTCCTTTCTTATAAAGGAATTCTCAAACATTGTTAATCAATTAATTAATCTTCTCTCCAGTTTATTTTAGTATTCTTCTCAACTTTGAAAGGTCTTTATGTTGGGAAATATAGCAGGAGCAGAAGGGACATGTGAGAGGAGAGGAGCCTTTGTAATCTACTTTCTCAAATCATCACTGTGTTGGCCATATCATCACCACCTCCTATCTTTTACTCTCTTGGCTTTCTATTCCTCAACTAGTTTATCAATATACCACCGCCATGGCAACTGATGATCATTTTTGATTTACACATTTTGTTCAGACCTCTTTGTTGATGTAATTATAAATACTTTTCCATTTTTTCCCCAAAGTTTTTCATTTCTTTCAATACAACTACAACATCTCAAATCAGTATCGCAAAACAAAATTTGACATTTCTATCTCTAACTTAAATTTTGTAACTCTCACTAATTATATCCAGTAATGATGCCTATCAAATTCCTCCTTTGCCCATTATCTTCCTACAAATTTAACATCACAATCTACATATAAACATTAAGATGACGTGTGGGAACACAAAACACGCTGCTTTCCTTTTGCCTCAAAGTTATGACTAATTGAGAAAATTATATAGAATTTATTAGAAAATGCATAGGTAAATAATGTACACATTTATATGAAAATGGTTTGAAAGATAAGGCTACCTATTAAGATAAAAGCTACCTCCTTGGGATAAAACCAAGAATATACATATTTTATCCATATGCACACAAATATCTAAATAACTAAATAGGCTAAATAGGCTTTTCACCAGGTTTTCCGTGGGAACAATCCATAAAATAAACTTAAAATGCATTTTAAAGAAACTATGTAAAATGGCAGAGTTTGATAAGTTTATATATGTGTGTATATAACTATAAACATATATAGGTATATATGCACACACATAAAATATATATACACACAGACTTACTTACTTCCTTATTCAAAACAGCACACATCTTAATGATAAGTTACACCACCTGGACCACTTTGTCTGCCCAGAACAGCAGCAACTTCTCCTTCTGGGAAATGTGAGGGGCCTGTCTCCCTAAGCCAGAGCAGCTAAACCTAGAAGATTCCTCTCTTGGGATTTTTCACCTGTCGAGTCAAATGAATGAAGAGACTCAGTTTCTTTCCTTTCATGTTCAGCTGTAAGTCTGAGAACTAGCAAGCACAGAAATTTTCAATTCATAACATATCACTCAAATCATTAGGTGCCCCAATGTATGAAAGTAGTAATTAGGAATAACCGAAAGACCACTGCATCACTACCCTTAATTTTACACTTTTGACAGGACAGTTATTATAAAGATCCAGATTTGCCTACAAAGAAAGAAAATCCTCCATCACAGTATTTTGGAAGAAGCATATCTTTTCATAAAAATTATACTCTCTACTACATAATTACTTTTCAGTATTGAATTCAAAATCCTAAAAGCACTATGACAGGTATATTTTCTTAACTGAAACTATTACACATATGTTTTCATGCTTCATGGATGTCAGGACCTCAAATAATTTTCTCTAATTGATTATCAGCATTGTATTTCAACTTGTTTCCCTGCTTCCAACCTGAACCCGTTCTGAAACCGTCTCTACAATACCCGGTCCATACGCATTAAGCACTCAACATGTATCTGTCAAACTAATAAATTTCTAAAATAACTAAATATATCTTAACCTATTGACAACTTTAGAAAGTGATCTGGTCCTGAGTGATTACTAAATACATATTTGTAGAATAAATGTTAAGAAGTAGTGAATGTTTATGCTTTTGATGGCTAACTCAAAAATAAGCAGGAGCAAGGTACAGTGTGAAAATACCATCTATGAAACATTGATTCATTCATTTACTGATTCATTTAACATGGACTATAAATAAGGCACAATTTTATGAGCCATGGATAAATATCACAAAGAAAAAAGCCTCACAGACCCCACAGTTTAATGGAAAATAATGATATCTAACATTTTTTTGAGTGCTTACTTTACATAATAAAGGCACTAGTACTTGGCAAGCATCATTTCCTTCAATCTTCATTGCAACCTATAAATCAAGTACTAATATTATTTAACAGACGTCAAAAGAGGTAAGCAGTTATAGCCTTTTGTGTGATCCAGCAAGGAGTCTGGACTTGATTAAAGTTGATAATGGGACACTGTGTTTTATAATATGGTGAACCTTATAAAGAGAAAAAAATAGAGAACTGTGGTTTGTCATTTTAGGAAGAAGAGATTTGTGGTTAAAATAACCTGGATTATTGCTGTGTTATAATTTCTATAATTACTGAAAGAAAAACAGTAACACTTAATTACCTTTAAAAGTAAAATTATATCATAAATCGTTCTCAGTAGAATGGAGACATTTTAAAATTGCTATTGTTTTCTCTTATTCAGAGAACATTTATTAAATGTCAAAAATTGTGGGGGTGCCTCAGTGGCTCAGTTGGTTGAGCGACCGACTTCAGCTCAGGTCATGATCTCCCGGTCCCCAGCTTTGAGCCCCAAGTTGGGCTCTGTGCTGACAGCTCAGAGCCTGGAGCCTGCTTCAGATGCTGTGTCTCTCTCTCTCTCTCTGCCCCTCCCCCACTCGTGCTCTGTCTCTCTCAAAACTAAATAAACATTAAAAAAAATTTTAATATTAAAAATTGTGAAGGAGGGGCACCTGGGTGGCTCATTCAGTTAAACGGTCAACTCATGATTTCAGTTCAGATCGTGATCTCACAGTCCTGAGATAGAGTCCACATTGGGCTCACGCTGAGTATGGAGCCTGCTTGGGATTCTCTCTTGCTCTCTCTGCCCCTTCTGTGTGTGCTCTCTCTCCCTCTCTCTCAAAAAACAACAACAACAACAAAAAAAAATGTGGAGGAAAAGAATCCTCATATGGATGGAACATATTTTTAAATAGCAAAATAAAAGCCTGTTTATTATCAAGTTTTACTATTTCAGAAGATTCAAAATGTTTGGTTACATTTAAAAATTGCATTGCTTTTTTATACATGATAACTAGGAATATCATAAAAATCGTATTTACTTATCATTCAACCATAATCAATTCTAATAGAAATAAGATAAATATGTTAAGGCAGCTAAATCTACATATCTTAAATAACCATATTCCCAACCTCTTCAACTTCAGTTCAAAATTCCCTTTTGAAATTATATTAAAAACGTTTAAAATAATAGTTTTTTACTTTTTAAGTCTAGATTTTTTTTACTTTCAGTTGTATTATTACTTTGCCATTACGCCAGATTTCGACATTCCTTAAGACAAATTTAGCTAACTGGTGCAGTGGGAGACAAAGGAATAATTGATTTAAAAAATTAACCACTGAATATTAAAAGGCAGATTTATCAGGTTGCCAGGTCTTCCAGTTTATGAAACAATGTCTAATAAAATGGCAGTCATGATTTACTAAGGTTTTAAAATTCATTATTATATCTACCATATTTTACACTTTTGACTAGTCCTTTTCTCACATTTAAGCTTTCTGTATCATAGAAATTTATTTTTGCTCATTAAATAACCTTAATTCTGTCTTGTAAAAGTTTAATTGGAGAATTATGTGTCCACGTTTCAGAGAATATAAGTTTTGTTAATGTATTTTAAGAATATACATTTATTCTGGTAGTACTACCAGGATACTCGTTTGAATATGCCATGTTTTTTCTCCCCACAGCTCTGCTTTATAATAATAAAGAATATTTATTACACGATCTCACTGAAGTACCCAGGGAAGAATAATTACAGAATGTTAAAAAGAGAAAGCTGTGGCTTTTTTGAATAAAAAAGAAAAAGATTAGTATCCTGATACACGTTCAAAAATTACCCTCCTGGCAATTTCAAACAATATAACAAATAAATGCAAAATGAAGAGCCAAATGCATTGGAAAATAACCATATTATGATCATTTTGATTAAAAACATTCCTATGTGAATATGAAAATAAAGAGTGTCTTATCTCTGAATTTTCAAGTTTGACTTGCTTTGCCTTCTTTTTGGTAATCATTATTTTCTATTTTTTCAATAATATTTGCTTTTTTTACATATTGAGAAAAAGTACAAAAATATCTAAGAGTATTCTCTGCTGGTTTTAGATGATGGGGAAACATTAAAAAGTCAGCTTGTCTGTCTTTAAGAAATGATGGACAAGAAATAATCCATTGAGGTAGAAATAAAAATTACAATCTGAATACAGCTTCTTTTGATCACTACAGAATAAAGATATAAATTTTCTAATAGTACTTTTAAAAGTACCTCAAGCTGACTTTTTTCACCATGGTAAGATAAATGCAATTTCTCCATATAGAAGATACACAAAGTCAAGATTCATTTTAAAAGATAGCATTGATCAACAGGCCAATTCCTTGTCTTATGATTCTGGTTTTGAGCACAGTACAAAACTTCAACAGTTTTTTCTCACAGAATATGCAACATCTTTGAGTATCTAACTTAATAAATTGCCAATGTCTGTCATAGGTCCTTTCATTTGACTGGAGTCATTACTTTCACTAGGATTTTAAATAGGAATCACAGGGGGCCCGTGGGTGGCTCAGTCGGTTAAGCGTCCGACTTCAGCTCAGGTCACGATCTCACAGTCCATGAGTTCGAGCCCTGCATCGGGCTCTGTGCTGACAGCTCGGAGCCTGGAGCCTGTTTCAGATGCTGTGTCTCCCTCTCTCTCTGACCCTCCCCCGTTCATGCTCTGTCTCTCTCTGTCTCAAAAATAAATAAACGTTAAAAAAAATTAAAAATAAATAAATAAATAAATAAATAAATATGAATCACGGGGTTTAAACACAGGCATAATTTGCACTAGCTTTATTTCTAGTGAAGTCAGGCATCATACCGAAGGACTTATAGTTCAAAACACCATTCTGAGTAGTTGTGAGTTATATACTGAAAACCAAAACAGTGTATTAATAACACACTGGGCTCTACTGTTTGGTAATGCATTAAGCAATATCTGTTGGACTGAAAGAGCTAATGCACCTTCCTCTAGCTGTAGGAAGTGACTTAGTCACGGGGCAGGGGGCGGGGAGGGGGGAATATAATTTAATATACCTTCCCACCTGGTAGCAGGAAATGAAAAAAAAAAAAAAGAGCTATCTCTCCTTTTTTTTTTTTCCCTTACAAAGCTGGAAGTTTTCACTTTGATGTAATGAAAGGCATATAAAAAATTTAAAAACAATTCTCATTACTAATCTAGGGAGGTCTCACCTATCAATGAAAAAGCTTAAAGTTTCTTGTACATTCACATATGTAATTTTGGGTGCTCTGAAAGTTGCATTAACTCTCACAAGTTACAGGACACAGAATAGTAAAGCACGGATCATGGCATCTAAGGACATCTATACAAAGTTGTCATGCCCCCAAATATTTATACTCTTTCTCAGGCTAAACAGTTTTTCTACATTTCTTTATATAATATGATCTGGAACTTCTTCACCATCATAATTTTTCATAATTAGGACCTCTAAGAATGGCTGTCATTCTGAAGTTTCTTTCTGTTCAATACCAAGCATAACTGCTTTATTCTGGATAAGATTAATTTTCATTAATGACACCACCACAATGTCAAACCGTGGTAAGGTAACTGAAACCTAAAACTTCCAAAGTGATGCCCACGGTTAAAATAACTTTGGTTCTTTTCTTACGCAAACCTGCCACTTTTGACGGATCAAATGCATAGGAAATGCAATATACTATTGAACTTCACTCATTTGTATATATCTGTTTCAGCTGGTACTATAAATCCCTGGCAGGTACAGGAGCACCCGAGCAACACATACAGTAAGCCCTCGATCAGAACTGTCAAATGAATTAAACCCCCTCAGTCTTATCTACATGAGTAGCTCCAAACCCACTTCATGTCAATATAGTAATTTCTCAGATGATTTCTTGACTCATAGAAATCAGATGCCATGAACCTCTTCAACTCATGCAAATTTTATGGCCTGAAGAGAACAATGTTGGAATTTATTCTGAAATGTATGATTTTGCTACCAAGTAAGTGTCCTCTGCAAATAAGGAGAAATTACATTTGATGTCATTCTTCAACTCATTAATAAAATGTTGAGCATTTTATAGGAGGACAAAAGACACACAAAAGTGTAGTATGCCACAGAAAACTTCCTGTCAGAAAGTATCAATAATGACGATCCTCTAGGTAGATTTCTTGAATCTGTTAATAATAACTGCCCTTGTACTTAGACCAGAGTTTTTATTCCTGGCCATGCAATAAACAGATTTCCCAATGCTATCACATGGGCTTTTTGTTTGACTTAGAAATGTTTCCTATAAAACAAAAATCAATAAATTAAATGAGAACTCAATCAACATCACAGCCGATAAAACAATTAATTTTTAGAAATAACAAAATATGTAATTATTTAATCATAACAGTTATCAAAATTAAACATAATTTAATTGCTTATTCAGAGTCATTAATTATGTAGAGTTGAAAAATTACACTATTGAAGCAATCATTTAATCATTAGAGCTAGAAAAATGTCTAAGTACTAATTCATTATTTCTGCTATGCTCTTGGGAAATTATATCCCATATTTATAATAAAACGAACATAATTATTTAAAAATGCATAACTAATAACATTGGTGTAAATCTTTAATATGCTAAATCAATATGAAAAAAGGTCAAATTTAGAAATATTTTCTCAAAAGATAAATTTAAGACAATGAAATGAGCAAACAAAAAAGGGATGTATACAATTTATATAGTTCTCACTCACATGTACTACTACACTTAGTTAACTTAATTAAAAGCTAAATCTCTTTATTACTTAATGACTAAATAAGGTTCAACAATTATTCTCACGAATTTCATGTTGCTTTAACTTGTAAAAGAAACTTTTAAAAAAATGCTTTATAGCTCTGACTTTTATGATGCCAGGAAATACCTAAATTTGAAAACTCTCTTCAAGGGAACAGTAGACAGAAGCAGGACTTTTGGCTGACCTTTTAGGGGACATTATTCAAGGATTCATATGCTGCAGAATTACAATTAGTCTCTGACAGTGACTTTTGTTAATCAAGTTTGCATTTCCTTTGAACTTTACAATCCTGTACATCCGTGCATCTGTTTAACTTGTACTTACTCAAGTAACCTATCAGAATCACTAGATTATGCAAAGCAACTATTGGCAATTCTTATATATACATGCATTTCAAAAAAAATGCATCTTTTTCATTTAAGTGACTTTGAAGGAAGGTCTTAAAGAAACCTTCATTTTCCCTGAGTGATGACTGTGGAATAAGGGATTACTTGCCATGCTGTAGTTAATAAATCATAGGAATTGTCTCTCTCTCTCTCTCTCTCTCTCTCTCTCTCTCTCTGATATACCATATAAAATACTGCTGATCTCTAAAAAAGTCTTCTTAAAGAAGGACCACTGTCAATGCACTATTTTATTTGTGGGTGATACATAGCATAAATCCATCTCACTGAATTATGGAGATACTGAAGTGCATCTATCCTAGACATTCTTGGTGACTGAACAAGCATATAAAGTAAATTAAAGAATCATGAAATTAAAGATCAAAAATAAATAATGCCAAAGATAATCTGGACCAGCATCTTCCAAAGTGTGTTTAACTGAAGTCAAGTTCTGCAGATATGAATTAAGTGTATGAGGCTCCATAGTCAAATAGGTTGAGAAATGCTAGGATAAACAATGTTAAATTGTTTTTTCTCCCTATAGGAATTCTCAGACTTTAAGATGTTATTATGCACTGTAAATTTGTAAGAGGAAATAATATGCTGTGTTTGCCAAATTCATTTGACTGTGAGATTCCTTTTTTATGTAACATCTGGGTCTAGCATCTATTATATTTTAGAAAATGATGATCTAGTCCAAACATCACAATTTATATAGCCTAGATTAGTGAAGTAACTTGCCAAGGTTATAATACTAGTCAGCAAGAGAGCAAAGACCTGGCCAGGGTCCTCCCAACATATCACTTATGACACATAGTAGGACATCTTGCCAGGCTGGTATGATAGAGGGAGAAGGAGCAAGGCTTTTGAGTGTAGTTGCAAGGCTATTAGCAAAATGACGATATGGGATCTAACATAGATAAGGAAAAAAATATCAATGCATGAAACATATTGATGTATTAGGGGAGGGGAGGGGAGTAGAGAGGAGGGGTGAAGGGGAGGAGAGGAAAGGAGACTAGTCAGAAAGGTTAGGTCTAATTTTTGGGGTTATGAAAGTTGAAATAAATACATGGTGATGATAAGATATAGGATAATCACAGCAGAGGGGTAAAGTAACAAGAAATGGTTAAGCCTCAAAACTGAGAGGTATTAAGGGGCACCTGGGTAGCTCAGTCGGTTAAGCACTGGACTCTTGATTTCGGCTCAGGTCGTGATCTAATGGTTCCTTGGATTGATCAGGCTCTGCACTGACAGCATGGAGCCTGCTTGGGATTCTCTTTGTCCCTCTCTCTCTGCCCCTTCCCTGCTCGCACACGATCTCTCTCACTCTCTCTCTCAAAATAAACAAACATTTAAAGAAAAAATTGAGACGTGTTAAAATCACAGCTGTTTGAAGTTACTGAAAACAAGGTTAAGGACTTGATGAGACTGACCCTTGAAGATTTCCTGAGTGAAAAAAATGACTAGATTCATCATTTCAGCAATTAGGAAGAAGGTGGTAAAGCCCAGAGACAAGAATCTCAAAAGAATATGGCTTATCACAAAAAGAAGAGAAATATGAAGGAGAAAATGGCCACTAATCAGCATATTGGTGTTTCAATGTTTCTAATGATGCAGGTATAAATGCCTACATTATAATGCCAAATAGGAAATTAAAAGATAAAATTGTGAGCTATCAACAGAGTAAAAATTATGCATAGGGAAATACAGATTGGAAGTAAACATATCACAATGAAAACAATGCTTGCCTCTAGATGGTAGGAATATAAACCCTTTTTTTTATTCTTTAACATTTCATAATTCTAAAACTTCTACAATGAATACTCATTATTTTATAATCAGAAATAAAAGTATTTGCCCTAAAATACCAAGATCCTAGTTTTAAAATAAGCATGTATAAGAAAAACCTCCATTTTAGAGTGGTTTGCAATGTTTAGCAAAACACTATTTATTTCATAATTCCCCCTATAATTCCACTTTTACAATTATACTCTCCCAAAATAATCGCACCAAGACACCAATAGGTATGACCATGATGTCTGCCGTATTTATATTCAAAGTAGGAAAAAACTTAAACCAACCCAGAACTCCAACTATAAGTGACTGAATAACTAAATTGTGGATCTTGTTTATAAAAGACTACTATAAAACTGATAAAAGAAACCTACATACACTAACAGGAATATTTCTAAGATAAGTTTTGAAATGACAAAAACATCTGAGGGAACATTCTGTATAACAACTGTGTTTTAATTCTTAAATGAATATTTTATGTGCTTTATATGTAGATGCCATATTTATGCACAGAAATATCTCATTTATAAATACACAATCCCATATAGGACACAGTATATACAGAGAAAAGTCTAGAAAAATACATAGTAAATCATTTACCTTATTTACTTATGGGCAACAGGAGGGGCTGGAGTTTTATACTTTAACTTGATACACCTGTATGCTGTTTTCTAAGAATTCATAAATTCTTATAGTAATAATTATTCAAATAAAATTTACCCAAATAAAAATATGAATATTCCCATGTTAACAAATATCTCCATGGATTAATAGTTTTGAAAATATGAAATATAGCTATTCCTCAAAATTACATTGATTTCCATAGGTTATATACTTAATAAAATAGTTTTACATAAAACAAGAACAAAAGACCCACACCCCACTCATTATACCAAACAAGACAAAATATACATACATCTTAAAAATATCAATGTTATTTTGACAAAGTTACATCCCAGCAAACTATTTTAAAAGCAAACTATTTTAAAAGAATTGTTATTAAATCCATTTCTGGCCTCAAAGTTACTATGGTTCCTCAAACTAATATAACTCCCAGCATCATACACCCCACCCTACCCCCATGCACACAGACACAATTCAAAGGAGGAAAAAAAACCCTATAAAAAACAACAAACAAAGTCCTTTGGCTCCTGATGTATCATTATTATTACCGCTTCTGTTGCTAAATACTAGTGAAAAACAACTTCATAAAAAAGTCTTTAAAGGAGAAAGTTCAGCATAATTCTCCAGACGAATAGTAATATTCCAGACAGAGCAAGATAAATAAGGTAAGACAGATGAACTGGTATATACTGCATTTTGTCAAACTGGACAAAAGCAATATTGTTCAGTCACCACCAGTGACACCATATTAAAGTCTACAATACAAAGAGGTAGCCAAATGACACATTAACTCATTCTGCTTTTATTAAGCACTTAGTATGTGCCTGACCTTAAACTGGGGATTTGAAAAAAATAAAGCTATACAGAAAGAGACAGTATGGAAATAAATGCCGATCCCACTCTCCTTGCCCCCCAAAAGTGAGACAAAAACAATTAGAAGTTGTTAATTGCTATAACAAAGACAAGCATGGAAGATATGGTGGGAATGAGGAAGGTGAGAAAGGATTTACCGAGAAGGTGATTTTTTGGACTGGACTTTCAAATGAGGATTAATAGAGCTAGTCGGGCTACCCTCTGGTGAACAGCAAGCAGTCAGATGTGAGTAGAGCAGAATTATTCCCTAGAGCAGAATGTCCAATTTAGTTTGAATCTGAGTGATGATGGCTCTGATGCATGTTCTGTCTAAAATACAAGCCTAATCACCACATCACAGTGTGAAAGTAAAGCACTTCATCTTCAGATGGAGAACTTAAGGAAGTGCAGAACAGGCCGAGTTAGATACCCCACCCCATGTCACGCTCCTCTTTACATGGCAGCCACGGCCAGTTGAAAAAAATAAATCCCGAACAAGTATTCCAATAATGTTGTTTTTCAGTTATTTGAGCGAACTGACGGCTTCTATCTGCCTGAAGAGTTCCTGCCAGAGTACCTCCTCTGAGAATAAGCCAGCTGGCAGCAGACGGGTTCCAAAAAAACCTGAGCTTCACAAACCCAAGGACCTAGAAATCCGAGATTGTCCCCCTGGGCTCCATCATCATACAGAACCAATTCCAAACTATGGAACCATCTCTGCCAATTCATACTAATATACAGAGGGCAAGACAATTTTAGTCATAAGACTATTTAAATATCTGTGTAGCTATATGTTCTCACTAAAACAAATTCAAAAGAAAAAAATATTTTTTAAAGGTAGTATAAAAGAAAGTTCACATTCCCAGTAATATTTAAAATATATGAAAAACCTCTTACGTGGTGTAAATGATAATCAAATGGATGCTATTCAATAACAATGAATTCAACCTCTGTGAGTTGGGGCACCATAACTTAATCATCAAAAGTACAGTGAGGCTAGAAGGTATGTATTTTATATCTGAATCAAATAAAACAATCCAATACCAGCTCATTCATTATTCTGTATACATTTTCTCAGTTACTGAAATGAAAGATGGTGGCATGGGTGTTTACTTAAAAATCTCTCAGATCTCCTTTAGTATAAAAGAAACAGATCTAACTGCATTGTTGAGCTTAACAAACATCTAAGTTAAACAAAACTGTGCTGAGACCCACAATCAACAAGTCTGTAGAGTGTCTAGGTTTCCTTGACACTCCTGATCACCTAAAGACTGATGGAAGGTTGGGGCGCCTGGGTGGCTCAGTTGGTTGAGCGTCCGACTTCGCTCAGGTCACGATCTCACGGTCCGTGAGTTCGAGCCCCGCATCAGGCTCTGTGCTGACAGCTCAGAGCCTGGAGCCTGCTTCAGATTCTGTGTCTCCCTCTCTCTCTGGCCCTCCCCCCATTCATGCTCTGTCTCTCTCTGTCTCAAAAATAAATAAATGTTAAAAAAAATAAAATAAAAAAAAAAAAGACTGATGGAAGGCTGAGTATTTATGACTCGCTGTACTAAGGGCTTGTGCACATGTTTTCACCAAGTCTCAAAATAAATATCTATGAGTTACAACTATTCTTATAATTGTTTAATAGGAAGTACTGAGAAATGAAGTGTCCTGAGCAAAGGCTAGAATGAAGCGTAAGTTTGGATCAATCACTGTTGGGAGTCAGTCTGACAGAAAAGCATTTAAATACTATATTGGTGGGCCTACGAAGAGAATGTTTAAATCTCCCTAATACTACCATCAGTGCTCAGTCATGAGAACAGTGCCAGAGATTAGGAATCTAATCACATCACAGTAGTGCCTGTGTGACCCATGGAATGATCATGGGTCAAGTTTGCTGGCATGGGGAAACAGTATTACTTGGTAAGATTTCATGTAAAATACACTTTCATAATACTGTTACATTCTTTTAGCTTACCTAAAATTCCTAAGACTAGAGTAAGGCATTTACATTCATGTAAAATACCCATTATAGTTTATTACACTGACTTTCACTTAGTAGTTATTCAATTGTTTTTATGATGAATAGAAAATATATTGTGCTACCTGTACAATATTTAAAAATATATACAAAAGTTGTGTGTGTGTGTGTGTGTGTGTGTGTGTGTGTGTATACATACAGTGTTCTTCCGGTGATCAAATTTAGAAATACATAGTTAAGTCAGCCAAGTTGATGAACAGAGCTGCATAGAGAATGATTTAGAACATTAGATACCACACATGACAATCTTCCTCAGTGTCCTTCCGCTATGGTTTCTGAACTTCTTGTATGAAAACCAAACAAATTCTCTGAAAATCTCAGCTTACACAGATTTTTTTGTACAGAACAAATGAATGCACCATTTCCATCTAAGTCAAAATTTCGACAAAACAGAAAAGAGGAAAAAAGGAAGAAAGCACCTGGAATTTCACAAAGCCTCTGCAAATTCCCTAGGAGGGGCCGGGAATGATAAAAGTCAGAGGCATAGTATTTCATTAGCTTGCTGTAACATCCCGATTGTCTTACTTTCCTTCGTAACTCAGGGTTTTAATTCTGTCTCTAAAGTAATGGGTGAGGGTGTGGAGGGAAGGAAAACAAGCCCGTTTAATTTGTAATTGTCACTTATCTGCTGAAGATTCTGTCATTTTTTTTTATTCTCCAAAGCACCTCAGTCATCCACAGAGGAGACAATCAACCAAGGAGACTCAAAGGAGGTAACCATATAACCATAAAGAGGTCAAAGGCACCTCTTCCTTTGAGAATGCAGTTCAGGGGTAAGAATTCTAAAGGACTGCGGTGGACAAAGCAGGAGATTACAAGGATCAGAGAGGCACTTCTAAAGCAGAAGCCAAGAATAATCAATGTGGCCACCTGCCAAGGAAGGTAACTGCAGGAAAACAAAGGCCAATTCACCCACACCTCCGCAGGTAGGAAATTGGCCTCAAATGTAGCCCACTTTAGCCTAACAAATGAATCAGGTTTTAAAACTAGGAACTTCCCTCCTCCCTCAACACATCACATTATGAAAGTATGGAACAGAGTGGGTAACTTGCGTGTATTTGCCTCCCCATTTCCAGAAAATCCTGTCTTCAAAGCTATTTTTTTAGGGATTATAAGAAGACTAAGAAATACAAAGAATGCCTTTGTGGCTCAGCACACTGTTTATATCCAGATATCATGAAGCTTTGCATTCAAACCCCAGTTGTAATGGAGTTCCACAGTAGAATGGGTACAGTGAATGCAACCACCATGAATGTTGGCAGATTATTATACAAAGGGCAGTTATCCCACAGAGAGGGCTGGCAGGTTGACAGGGGACCAACAAACGAATAAACTGAAAGGCATAATGAGCCCGATTTCCACCCTAATACACACACACACACACACACACACACACACACACACACAGGCACTCACCCACTCACTCCAAGGAAAACAAGCTACCAAAATAACCTGCTACCTTCCATGCTCCTTACACTGCTTTTAGAGGGGAAACTCTAAAACTGGCAGACCTTCTCAGTCAGCAGAGTCTAACGAGAGAATTAAAATAAAAGAAAGGAACAGAGGCTCAGCTTCCCAGACCTTACAGGACTGCATAGACTTGATTGGATTCTACAACATGGGCATGTTGGAAGGTATTTTCAATCCATGTGGAGTAGGGATAACAAACAAATCATTTCTCAGGTCCAACTCATTTTTGAAATGGAAAAGAAAAACAGCTATCCCAAACCCTTTCCTCACAAAAGGAGAATTTTCAGAGATTTGAGGGGGAGCGTTTTGTTTAGATTTGACTGCCAATATGAAAATGTAGCTTGTGTAGTCCAGCACTGATCTAAATACTACTCACCAAATTTTTATTTTTAAGGTGTACAATCTGATATGTACATTGTGAAACGATTACCACAATTAAGTTAATTAACACATTCGTTTGAACTGTTTTAAAGGGAAGATCGATGTTGTATACATTATGCATTTTATATATTACAATTAAGTTCTTATAGAATATATCATATATTTTCTATTATTACTAGTATCTATAATATTTGTTTTCTATCCAACCTATTTTCCATATACATAATATCCTTGGTTTCCTTATTGCTAATCTGACAATAAATAAAATTCTAATTATCAGGGAAAAACATTTAATCACAGTTTACATTAGATATTTAGATGTAAACAATAGTTAATTGAAAACTTCTCTACCTTCATGCAATATCAATGATACATCAGGTCAGAACACAAAAGTCCCTTCAGAGTTTGAAATAAAGTGTTTACAGGAATGAAGAAATATTTCTCAAAACTGAAATTTGGGAATCAGATGTTTTATACACATACATGGATATTTTTTATCTGTACTTCCATTTTACCTCATGCATTGTCCTAGAAATACACAAACTGTGGGAACTCTGATACTTATTTGAACATTTACTCCTTTCAGCCAGTCTTTGCCCCAATGGCTGCAACTGTCAAATCTCTTTTTTCCTGGGTAAATTGCTCTAAGTAAAAAAAAAAAAGAAACTGACATTCCACTCTTAAAAAAAAATGAAGATTTTGACATTTCAGGATGTTAATAGATGGATAAACTGCATAACAGGAACATCAGTCCTGAAAGAGAATTTGACCTGAATAGCCATACATTGCACTCATGCATTTATAATTTGCACTAGGAGATGAATGAGAAAAGATGAAGTAGAACCATTTTTCAAGATGCATGCTGTGATTTCTCATTACAGGGATAATCTTAAACAGTCATGATATGTCTTTAAAAGCTGAATAATTTTAAGAATGAAAC
This sequence comes from Acinonyx jubatus, assembly GCF_027475565.1. NCBI lineage: Eukaryota > Metazoa > Chordata > Mammalia > Carnivora > Felidae > Acinonyx > Acinonyx jubatus. Next base: position 152,473,693 of record NC_069382.1, read on the forward strand.
AGAATGAAAAGGAATCTATGCATTGAGCAGTGCTTTTCTAGGTATCCCCTATTTACATGAGACAAGCCCATCCTCACAACCTGGATATAAATTCTCCATGAAGTGTTTTTAAAAGAAGTTTTCTTCAAATAAAAAATAAATAACTGTTATTAACCCAACACTTCATTAATTTTTAATAAGCTGGTCCTATTATTTTTAAGCAAGTTTTCCAAGGAAAAGTAAATAATTCTATTTTTCATAAATAGTTTATAAATGTATTTTTAAAAGGAAGTTATTAATTAAATTTACATTGATTATAGTCACTCTTTTGTGTTTAATGAGGAAGCAAATAGCATGCCTCCTATATGAATTTAGGATATTTTATTCAATGTCATAATAGAATACCACTTAAGACCAGATTTTGCCCTCATTTAACCTATTAGGATGACAAATCTCTTTCTAAATCCAATTTGGTGAATAGAAAAATCCTAACAAAGCTGTCTCACCAATCTAACTTGACAGAATTCAAAAAGACATTATTTTATGGTCTTGTCAAAGAGTTTTTTAAAAACTATGTAGTGTATAAAATCATATTTACGTTTATTGTTCCTAATCAAAATTAAACAGATTAACATGGTCAAACCCAACTAGCAACAGAGGCAGAAGGTTTTCCAGAGTCTCAAAATATGGCTCAGGAAATCCTGCTTCTGAGGCACATTTTCTAGACCTATGGAAACTGGTCACAGTTTAAGGAAAAGAAGGTTGCCCCAAAGGACATTTAGCGATAGTGACCACAGTGTTCTCCTTTGAAAGCTTTAGGTATTTAATTTTAGAATGCTTCCTTTTACTTTCATTTTATGCCAACGTTCACCCTTCTAAACTCTACTACACATAATTAGTATCTCTTCAACACAGAGTATTTTTCTCAGTTTCTTTCCTGATTATACCAGAAAGAGGAAAGCAATTTACAAAATGTTCCAAGGGTAGAACTTCTTTCCTTCCTTCCTAATATTTCAGAAAAACTACTCTAATCCTCAGATAAAGGAATACATTTAAAGTATCTGCAAACAATGGAAACTATTTCTTATGTAATTTTTGCAAATAAAATTTTGTATTGAATGATGTTTTGGCAATACTAAGATCAGAAAGTTCAATAAAATTCAATGTTTAAATAAGAACATATCCAGAATAAACACCATAGAAGTGACAGTCTCAAATAAAATTGAGGAACTTCTAATTTAGTACATTCCCAGGATATTATACTATATATTTTGTGATGTTTTACCTGTACCCTGAACAATAGAACACTGAATAAAGTAGAATCCCATTAGTTTTTAATTATAAGGATTCAAAAGTTCCAGAGTTCAAATCATGTCCCCTGAGTCATTACAGTGCTGTGGTAAAGCCTTATAGAGCATAGCTAATTATCACAAAGATATAGTTCTGTCAGCAATATTAGAATGCTTACACCAAAGTTAAAATTTCCCTATATACGCTCTTTCATTTACAAAAAAAAAAAAAAAAAAAGCTTCAGTAAGTATTCTCATGTGCTTAGGACTTAGACTCAAACCAGCCATTTTTATCTGTGGTTTATTGGTAAGGAGACAGCTTTTTAACTCTTGCACCTTGCCTCATTTCCCCAAAGCAGAAGAAATAAATCTCATCATTTTACTTCTTTGTGAGAAGTATCACATAGGTGAGAAGTTCACCCATTAATGCATTATGGATTTTCACCATGCCAGCAATCCAATGGTCAGGGCCATCAAAGACAATAAATTCTTTAACCTTGACCTAACATAGAATAGTGGGTTTTCTCAAGACAAAAATCCACAAAATGTGAGATGGCAGCTTTATTTTCATTGAAATGTATCCACTTTTCAATTAATTATATAAAAAGTAGAATATTTTAAGAGAATTGTGGAATACTTCAATTTTCCTTACTACCATATATAAGTATATATATTTATTTATAAGCTAAAAGCAAACTCAGATATATATCATAACAGGAAAGAGCACTTCACTAATTTAAGTGACATTTTCAGTTATTCTGTCAACCTCTAACCATTTACTTATTTGAACTAATGTTCCGTAGTTCATTTTGGTCATTAGCGTTGATCAGCAAAAGAGCTTATATTTCACAGACACATTAAAACCATAATTACCAACAAACCCCAGCTAAGTTAAACTCTATTTTTATTGTAACCAATTTTTAAGAGAAAGAGATAAATCACCAGAAAGTACATTATAAACCATTATTCTTAAAACGCTGGTAGCCAGAGTAGGTCCTGGACTCAGGAGATATGTCACATAATTTCATTCATAACCCACAATTATAATTAGAAACTTCATATTTCAAAAAATGATCCTTAGGCACTATAAGATCTCATATCAAAGAGGATATATAATCTCTATAATGCCCTACTTAAAAATTAATGTGCTAAAGCATTTTAGAAATATTTGTAATACAAGTGAAAAATTTAGGTAACTAGTTCACACTTCATAAATTTGAAGCTCCTTTAAATCAGCATACTTAATTATCCAAAAATTCCATTTCTCAGTGATTTCTTATACTTTTGAATTTTAACTGTTTGCATTCCTAATAGTGGCATGGGCCCATTAAAACTTTTCTTTTTTAAGGTTTAGTCCACATTATTTTTTTTCTTTTTTTTTCTTTCCAAGTTTTTATTTAAATACCAGTTAACATACTGTGTAATATTAGTTTCAGGTGTAGAATTTAGTGATTCACCACTTACATACAACATCCAGTGCTAAGTTTGTTTGTAAGTCAATTTATGATAATAGCTCAAAATAGAAATAGAAGTCACTAATAAAACTGAGCTTCTCTCCCATTCATGGGTGTAATTCCTATTCCTACTTTACTTGCAAAGTATACGTTATTATCTTCTACTTTGATTAAATTGCTTATTCAAAGCAAATGATTTGATTTTTTTTTTTTTTGGAATAAAGCCTTTGCAGAGAGTAAATTTTAATAAAAATTTAGCCTTATTAAGCCAAAAAAATGTGTCTACTGCCAAACTTGATGATAGATTTAGAAAACCATGATGGATTTAAAGCCATATAAATATCTCTTTTGTGAAAAGGACACGTACTAAGATTTTACAAGGTTCATTCCAATGAAAAGAAGCCCAAGACATAAGCCAATGTTTGAATAGTCAGAATTGGTGCAAGGACAGCTTACTCCAAAATCACTCTCAAGGTTCTTACCTTGCTGGTATATTCATTAAGAATAGTCCAAACATTCATTAAACTCCAATTTAGGGAAAATACAATCTTATTACTGCAATAAACATAGTTCCTTATCTTTAGGAAGCTTACAGGCTAGAGGGGAACCAAGAACGGGAAACTGAAAGTTGGTAAATGCCTTAAAAGCATAATGAACAGGGTGTTCTGGAATTGTAGAGGACAAACGTTTACCCCTACACCTCCAGCTTCAGGGGAGGCTTCCAGGAGGAGAATATACCTGAACTGAAAAATAAAAAATGGGTTAGATCTACAGAGGTTTTAAAAAAATGGGAGAAAGGAACAAGCCCCGAGAGCATAGCAGAAAAGAGCATGAAAGCAGAGTTGTCTTGGTAGCTCGTTGTTAACAGAAGATAAGTGTGAGCAAGAAAGTAATCAGTGAAATATTCTGACAGACAAAAATCAGATCACAGGAGCAGATGATGATGTACAATCTATTACACCACGAAGGCTCTGGATGGTCTCTTAGCAAACAAATACGCCCAGTATCGAAACTCTGGGTTAGACAGTAAATGGTGGTAAAGGCTACTGTCCCAATCAGTATGTCTGCTCCTATTTGTGGTTATGATTCTAGAAAGGTTTCGGGACAGGAAATGAAAGACTAAAACTTAAAGGCAATGCACATTTACTAGGCAGTTACATAACACAACAAGAAGAAATGTCCCCTACCGTCATGTATATCACAGGGAAAAACAGGGTCTCTCAATGGGGGCACAAAAGCAAATGTGGGGAAAAATTATTTGTTCTAGGAGCCTGAAGTAAGGCATTGCAAAATGTTTTAACATTCCTGTGTCCCAATCACTAAATGCCAGTGGCAACTCCCAGTCAATGTGACAAATGAAAATGTTCTTGCGAGTTTTCAAATGCTACAAGGGTGGTACTATTCTAGTTAAGAATCATTGGCCTGGATGGCAAATATCCATTAAATACATCCTCTTCCCCAATTAGAAACCAAGTTTATAGAGCACAGGTCTGTATCACTTTTATATATCATATAGTATAATATATATGATATAATCACAGAAAGGACAGTTGTACATTTTGACAGAACTAAATTCACATTTCAGTTCTATCATATACGAACAGCATGATAAGAAAATTTAGTTCATTTCTCTGAACCTCAGATTCTCCATACATATAAAGCAGGCAACAATGCCTACCTTATGCAGTTGAAACGCTGAATAAATAAAAAGCACATATAAATAGCCTGATAAATTATAGATACTCAATACACAGTTATAGAAATTACAGTTCCAAATGTCTTCTTTTACAGTAGATGAAATGAAACCACATTGTCTAAGAGACTTGGCCCACTCCCATAGAACAATGAATGTGCCCACCTTTGGCTTAAAGTCCATGTTCCTAGTTCCCCAAACCAGGAAAGAAAGATCAATTTGAAATTATATGCATTCAAGTTAGAAAAATGACTACTAAATTCTGTGAGCAATTATATACATTTTTGTATACCTACCTGCAATTTAGAGCTAGCAATGTTAAGTACTTAAGGCTAAAGTTAGCCTTATGTAGTATATATATTCCTCAAACCCAAAATTCCATTATGCTTAATAATGGGCTAAGTAAAACATTTTAATGCCTGTATAGCAGAACCATCATAAATGAGATAGAAAGTCTAGGTGGTAAAATAATTTATAATCAATGATAGACAAATTATTAATAATCCAAATACTGAGAAAAAATTCCTACAAATTGAGCCAAAAGTGACACAGAAAAATTAACTTATGGAAATTTAAATAGGGTGCCTATCTGTCTCAGTGAAGCATACAAACTTTTTTAATGTTTATTTATTTTGAGAGAGAGAGCGTGTGCATATGTGCACATAGTGGGGGGAAGAGCAGAGAGAAAGGAGAGAAAGAGGGTGTGCATGAGCAGGGGAGGAGCAGAGGGAAGGGGAGAGAAAAATTCCCAAGCAGGCTCCATGATGTCAGTGCAGAGCCTGATGTGAGACTCGAACCCAAGAACTGTGAGATCATGATCTGAGCTGAAATCAAGAGTCAGATGCTTAACTGACTGAACCACCATGTGCCCCTTAAATAAATGTTATAGAAACATAATTGGTAGTATTTTTTTGGCTATGATATAGGTTCAAAGTTAAAAGACTGGCAACCAAGGGCTGTTGGTGTAAGCACCAAGGAAAAGAGCATTTATTGCAGGTACTATTGGAAAGAGTGCCTCCTGGAAAAACTTTTCTGATAATCAAATTGGCTGGACATGCTAAAATTTGCAATACGCATCTTTTATCCTGAAATTTTACATATAGGTATTTATCCCAGAGTTATAATAAGACAAACATAAAAATACATGCAGAAGCATTCTCTCCATCATTACTCCCTCTCTTCGGAAAGCCTGCACACCTACTATCTCCACGGCTCCTACTATGTGCTCCATCTATCTGCGGTATTCCTCCCCTCCTTGAACCTAACTGATTAGAAAGCAAGAGCCCCTTGACCAATGCCAACCAGATACTGTTTCTCTCCTTGGAATTTGGAAATAAAAGTGAAAACGTTAATCAATCTCAAGTTGTGAGGACATATAGTTATGCAACAATCATCTTCCACTAAATAACCCCAACACAAAGACTACCAACAGATGCCAAAGAGAAGCGAAGATGACGAAATGTGCCCAAAAGTGACCCCAATTCATTTATTCTTGATTTCAGGCCCTAAAGGAGGTCAAACTTGAACATCCCTAGGTTCTCTGAGGTACATCTATACCCTTCTAAGCCATCTCTATGTGCTCAGACAGCTTAAATAGCTATATCCTGACACAAAACAATGAATTAGACATAGTTATTCCTCTGCCTTGTTTATGGTATTAGAAAGCTGGAAATACCCCCATATGTCCACCATTAGAAAATCAGCTAAATATCTGAATCTTGTACAGCCATAAAGATAGAACACAGACCTACATATATTATCTTAAAAAAGAGTCATGACATATTGTTGAGTAAAGAAAAACAGTTTACGGAATACCACCAATTTAATAAACATGCAGAGAGAGATATCTGGAAGAACAGTGCTCTAAACTGAACAAAATTTGCAGCACCGGGGTGGCTCAATTGGTTAAGTGTCTGACTTTGGCTCAGGTCATGATCTCACAGTTTGTGAGTTTGAGCCCTGTGTCGGGCTCTGTGCTGACAGTTCAGAGCCTGGAGCCTGCTTCTCATTCTGTGTCCCTCTCTCTCTGCACTCGCGTGCTCTCTCTCTCTCTCTCTCTCTCAAAAAGTAAACATTAAGAAAATAATAATAAATGTAACAAAATCCATTTGTGTATCAATATCAGGTGATTTTATTAATTTCTAGAATTTTCTATATTGTTGGCTTTTCATTGAACATCCCTCTCTTTTTATATAAATCAGGAGAAAAAATCAAATTTCTACACTAAAATCAGAATCCAAACAAAAAAAAAGAAAAGAAAGAACAGGAAGAAAAGTCTAAGTGACCAAAGGACTGATTTTTCATTTCAAACAAAGGGTGGTTTGATCCCTATAGGAAGGAAACTCTGACATTACTATCATAAGCTTTCAAGACCAGGGACAAGCTATGACACCATACTGTTGAAGATCTGAGTTTCTATTAACCAGCTCTTTTTTTTTTTCCAAGTACATCACTTATTTAATTTTATAAAGTTATTTGCAACCACAACAGGAAGACACGCAAGAATAGAGGAGTTATTGTACTTAAATGCTAAGGGTATAGCTTTTAAATTTGTATCCTGTCCTCTAGTTGTTCAGAAGCAAGGGGGAAAAGAAATCTATACACACCAGTCCTTCATCTCTGCTCAATTTAGCTCTTTGGTGGGCAAAGAATTCTTTATGGCAAACATCCAAAGCATCCAAATTTCAGGCAGCTTGACAGCCCTTTCAACGAGTTCAGTCCGAACAGAGACAGTAATCAAGTCTCCCTCTATGAATTTCATTCACATCGTCAGAGCAGGACTGATCACGGAGCAGGTCAAATCACTGACACTACTGACTGGAGATCAATTTTCAGTTTGAGGGACTATGAAGAACAGTACACAATAAGGCAGGAAGAGGACCAGGAGATTTCAATAGTGTAACAAACCAAACCCATGAGACCCTCTTTGTATAGAAGCCGATAACACTAGTAATCACAGCAAAATTTAGGAAGTTTCTTACGTGGAATAATCTGCTAACCAGAAAGTAGAAACAAGAAAAGTTCTCTTATCATTCTTAAATGATCAAAAAAAGTTGTTTTTGATTGACTATTGACAGAGTTACAAGGATCTATAACTAAATAATACTATCCCAAACCAAAATATAATATAGTCAGTATCTGACCAATTAGCTTTCCAATAAGTTTGAGTTTCTCTAAATCCAGCATTCAAAAAAAAATGCAATGAAAAAGCACTTGAATGAGAAAACATGTATGAAAATAGAAAAGAAAACAAACTAGGAGCACATTTATAAGGATGTTTATGTTCTTTGCCTCAACCAGCAAAATGAAGAAACGAAGATGATAAAGCTCAAGGTATGGCTTATGCTAGATATGTTTTGAAGACTTGGATGTACTTAGGTTAAAAACAAGGACAATGGAGGGGCACCTGGGTGGCTCAGTCAGTTAAGCATCCAACTTAGGCTCAGGTCACGCTCTCGCGGTCTGTGAGTTTGAGCCCTGCATCGGGCTCTGTACTGACAGCTCAGAGCCTGGCGCCTGCTTCGGATTCTGTGTCCCCCTCTCTCTCTGTCCCTCCCCCACCAACACTCTGTCTGTCTGTCTCTATCTCTCTCAAAAAAATAAACATTAAAAAAAAAATTTTTTTAAAAGGACAATGGAGAAAAAGAAGGAAGATCTAAGAATATTCCTAACATATGGCATTACATTAACGAATCCATTGGGTGCTTTCACTTTGTCCCATAGTGACTTCTTTTCAGAATCATAGCATGGAATAAAATGAAGTCAAAATAAACCACAGCATCTCTGTCTTGTTTGAAGTAAAATATATAGTTTAGTTCATTAAACACCACTATTTTCAATATTAGGAGGCAGTGTATCAGATTTGAGCTCTTATATAACAATTCACATAACACTGTATCAAATAAATATGCTTAAAACTATCTAAATATATATTTATACTGTGGACCATAATAACTTTATTTTAGTATCTATGATAGCCCAAAACTACTCAAACGTTAGGGGGTACATTTTCAGCACAGCATGAGCAGATTTAGCCCAGAGATTCCCATTAACATCAATGAGAGTTACATGGTTCAATCTTAACACACACTGCGTTGAAAATTTACCCCAAAGCATCAGTGCAAAAGCTCCCCCAAAGAAAGGAAATTTAAAATTTTCCAACACAACTCTGGCTTTTTCAGTATAATTACCCATTTACCATTCTTTGAGAGAGAGAGAGACAGAGAGAGAGAGAGGTAGCATACAAGCTGGGGAGATGGCCAGGAGAAAGAGAAAATCTGAAGCAGGCTCCATTCTCAGCATGGAGCTCCATGTGGGACTCAATCCCAAGATCCTGGGATCACAACCTGAGCCAAAATCAAGAGTTGGATGCTCAACTACCTGAGCCACCCAGGTGCCTTCCCACTAACCATTCTTAAATTTATAATACAAATTGGTATTCTTTCCCTTAACAGGAGTTGTTTTATCTTCAAAGCAACAATGAAATAGTTTAGTAGCAAATTTTGATAATGACGGTTCTGTTCCCCATTAACCTCAAAGAGAAAGAGAAACTCCTCAAAGTATTTTTTAAAGATTTCACTCAAAAACTTTGTTGCTGGATGGCTAAATAGTCTTGTGCTTAGCAAAATATACTATGTTAACTATATAGCTTTCTGTGGATAACCTTCAGTGCAAAGAGAGCATTAAATGTTTTTGTATCTTATTTCTCCAACTTTCTGTTTTACATATTTTCCAAAGTTTGGGCTCATAAATTTAAATGTGTGTTTAAATTTAGAGCTTATTGTATAAAATATAAAAGTAGTTTGGCAAAAAATACCACTCTCGGACAATACCAACACTCACACAATTCTCAGGCTAAATATATTCCGATATCAAACTCTGAATTCTTTTTTTTTAATTACATTCCTAACTGGAATAATTGGCTAGCTGGATATACAACAACGTTGCAAAAAACAATTCTTAATTAGAATTAAGTTCTTCTAAATAAAATCTATTTAATAATGGTTTGTAGATTTTGCCACATAAGTAATTTTAGCTACTGCTAGAAATAATACTAGTTTGCTAACTAAATTCTTCTCGATTTCTAACTTTTATAATAGTTTTAAAATAGTCATGATTATGGTTTATGGAAAATATCTAATAAAACATACCAAATGACCATACTTCCTCATGTGTCTCAGACAACATTTAAACAAAGTGAATGTATTGCCACATATTTAGCTCCTTGCTAAAAAGATTAGCAAATTCATCCTCTTACACCCAGCTCATAGCAAATGGCTGCTACTCAAAAACGCTTCCTGTAAGATTTTGTTATATATGCAGCATTTTTTTAGATTAACAAAATGTACTTTTTTTTACAATGACAAAAATTTTCCAGGTATATGAAAATAAAGGAGAAAAGATTACAAGTAAATTTTAACTACAGAAAATTATTTCATGCTTATGGAGATTCAAAATTAAATTACATGATTAAAAACAGTTTATACAGGATCTATTTTTTTTTCTACAACAATGAAACAAATTATACATGTTTACCTACGGTAGTCTCAAATAAGTGCTCATTTGAAACCTATATGCAAATCCCAGATTTCCTAGAATTCCCACTGAGATGCAGACAAATGAGTCTGTTTTATTACCTTCATGTGGATTCCAATAGGTTATAATGGTTGTGATGTCAGAGGACTCCTTCTGTGTGATAATACATGCAATGTGGCCAGAGACTTCAAATTCCTCTTAAAACAGTACATATTAACAGCACACAAACACCAGAAATATCTCACTCAAGAGAGTTGGTAACCTGCAAACCAAGATGTCAGGTTTCATTTGGGTTAAGAGTATTTATGTTGGAATGAAATACACTTGGTTTCCAGTCCCAGCTGAGGGTCCTGCTTCCTCCTCGCTTGTACAACCACAGGCAAACAATTTAACTCTCTAGGTCCTGGTTTCTTAATTTCCTATATGCAAGTTATACTTTTTCTTAATTGCCTATATGGAAGTTATACTTTTCAATGTAACAGGTCCTAGTATTCCTAAAAGGACAAAATTCTCTGCAATATGTCAGTAATCAATATTTATTTTCACTCACTGACCCCCTTCTCCTCCTAGATCACAGTAGTTGAAAATTAACTTTTTATAATAATTTATTATAGTTTTACTCCTATAATTTATTTCATATATCTAGTAACAAAAGACTACCATTAAATTACCAAGAAATATAAAGAATTTTGTTAGCAAAAAAAAAAAAAGAAAAGGAAACAAAGAAAAAGCTAGAATATAAGATGCATAGGGGCAGAATCTTTTCTACTTTAACTTGTCCTTAACACCCAGAATTAGTATTGGAACATGCTAAATAAATATCTGTTAAAAGAAAAAAAAAAAAAAGGAAAAGCTAGTTAAGCAAATGAGAATTTATATACAACTTTCAAAGTGATGGTTTTTTTATTGAGCTACTAAAAAAGTTATTTCTACTCACACTTCAGTAGTACTTCTGCCTTAGTATATAAGCATATGTTAATATACAAATATTGCACTGTAACATAAATAAAAATAACAGTACAAAATCTGTTATAAATTTTGTATACACTATTTTTAAGGAATGCATTTCAGTGAACTCATCTGTAAAGTCAGTTTCCCACAATAAAAATTCTAGTAGAACTATGAGAATAAGGTTATTATTTGAAACTTTCAGAATTTAACATTCTATTTCATGTATGGTTTAATGGATTATATTACCCAGGTGCTTGGTTAAAATTTAGCTTCTCCCTAACTATGCCAATGTAAGTACGAAATTCACAGCATTTATCACAGACAGGAATTGTGAGAGCTAAAACAGAAAAACGCAAACACGTTTAATATGCAGCCATTGCTATCAAAATCTTAAATCTAAAAAATGCACACCAGAGTGTTCTGTAAATATTTTCAGATTCAGTATAAAGATGATATATCATCTGTGCTATTTCCATACTTGTGTGTTAGGCTGCCAGGTCCTAACAGGTGAAATATTTGGCAGATTACTTCTCATTTCCAACAATAAAAACTACCAATACACACAAACCTATGTCTGAAGTTGAGTTTGTAATCAAATCTGGTTTTGCTTTTGATTTTCTGAGGTGATTTAATGTTTCATTATAGGGCTATATATTCTTTAAAATAATAAGCCTACCTTACTATCTGTTTCTAAAACTCCCACATCCTCCTTCAAATCAGAAGAACATCAGAACACAATCAATCCCTCCTTCAAGCACTTATTTTAATATATATTCATTAACCTTTCTGGTGATGCTTCGTTTCCAGGCATGAAATATCTTTTATTTAGTAGGTACATGTGTATATATAGAATATGTCACAGTGTCTCCGGATTGCAAGATAATGTAAAATAGGCAAAGAGATTTATCCTGGGTTGCACAAAACCTAAAGAAAAGCTGTGGAACTGATCATTATTAGATCTACCTACTTCCCCCTAATCAATTTATGTTATTTATTTATTTATTTATTTTAGACATTTACTTATTTTGAGAGAGAGTGGGTGTGTGCGAGCAGGGGAGAAGCAGCAAGAGAGGGAGAGAGAGAATCCCAAGCAGGCTCCACACTCAGTGCAGAGCCTGAAGCGGGGTCCGACCCACCCTGAGATCATGACCTGAACTGAAATCAAGAGCTGGATGTTTAACCGACCAACTCACCTAGGCACCCCTACATTACTTTTAATTCTCTTAAACAACTAAAATTGAAATCTATAACCAAAAAGTAACAGACAAATGAGTAGATTTCTTGATACATGCTAACCACACGTCTAGGTATTTTACAAGTATCAACGCAATCTTCTCAAAAACTATGAGTTCAATTTACAGATGAGCAAACTGGGGCAAAATGAAATCACCTGCCAGGAGCTCAGTTAAAAGGAAGAAGAGCTGGGCTGCCAATTCAGGTGGTTTCACTTAAAGTTCTAGTCACAACAATTAGCATATGCTTCTTTGACCACAAAGATAGGTTAATGAGGTCGACAGAAGAATGGGTTCCCCACCCAAGATGTCCCTGCCCTGAAACCCAGAACTGGTGAATATCTTATGTTACATAGCAAAAGGAAAATAAAGTTGCAAATGGATTTAAGGATGCTAAACTTCAGATATTTACACAAGGAGACTATCAGGATTATCTAAGTGGACCAATGTAGTTACAAGAGCCCTTAGAAAGGGAGCAAGGGAGTGAAAGAGAGGAAACCAGGGAAAAGGCAACAAAACTTAGCTTTGAAGACAGAGAGGTGAAACCATGAGCCAAATGTGGACAGACTCTAGAAACTGGAAAGGAGAGGAAAAGAATTTTCTTCTAGATCTTCCAAAAGGAACTCAGTCCTGCCAATATCTTGGCTTTATGCCAGTGAGAACCATTCCAAACTTCTGACCTCCAGACTATAATGTAATAAGTCTGTGTTATTTTAAGCCACTAAATTTGTAGTAATTTGTTACAGCAGTGTAATGGTTAATTTTATGTCATCTTGGAGGACTATAATGACCAACTGCTTGGCCTAACACCAGTGTAAATGTTACTCTAAAGGTGTTTCTTTAGATGTGATTAACATTTACAATCTGTTGACTTTATGTTTGTTTTTTTTTTTATTTTTGAGAGAAAAGGAGAGAGAGTGTGAGTGGGGAGGGGCAGAGAGAGAGGGAGACAGAGGAGCCAAAGCAGGCACTGTCAGCGCACAGCCTGATGCAGGGGTCCAACTAACAAACCACGAGATCTTGACCTGAGCTGAAGTCGAACGCTTAATCAACTGAACCACCCAAGAGCCCCTACAATCTGCTGACTTTAAATAAAGCAGATTACCCTTCATAATATGGGGGAAGGGCCCCTTCCAATAAATTGAAGGCCTAAGAGCAAAGACCAAGGTTTCACAAGGAATAAAGAATTCTACCTCCAGGCTGCAACAAAGAAATTCTACCTGAGTAAGCAGCCTTCAGACTCAAGACTGCAATATCAACTCTTAACCTGACTCTCCAGCCTGTGTAAATTCCTTAACATAAATTTCCGTGGAATGCCTGGGTAGCTCAGTCAGCTGGGTATCTCTTGATTTCAGCTCAGGTCATGATCTCATGGTCCTGGTTCTGGGATGGAGCCCCATGTCAGGCTCCATGCTATGTATGGAGCCTGCTTGGGATTCTCTCTCTCCCTCTCTCTCTGCCCTTGCTCTGCTCATGCATACACTCCCTCTCTGTCAAAAAAAAAAAAAAAATCAATCTCCCTTTCTGTGTGTGTGTGTGTGTGTGTGTGTGTGTATAACTTATTACTAGTGACTTTCTACTAGTTCTATTTGTTACTACTATCCTTAGGTATATCAGTATATCAAAAAATGTGCCTTGGGCTGCCATAAATAAAATACTGCAGACTGGGTGGCTCAACCAGAAATATATTTCTCACAGTTCCAGAGGCTGGGAAATCAATTAAGATGCTAGCCAATTTGGCTCCTGGTGAGACTCTCTTCCTGACTTTTCACTGTATCCTCACATGGAGAAGAGAGCTCTAATGTCCCTCTCACTTCTTATGGGGGCGGTTGTCCTATAGGATTAGGGTCCCACACTTACAGCCTCATTAACCTTTATTACTTCTTCACAAATCCTATCTCCAAATGCAGTCACATCAAGATTAGGGCTTCAACACATGAGTTGAAGCAGGGGACCAAATTCAGTGTATAGCAGAGGAGAAACAATTCTGCAAAGCACATGCACATATTTTGGTACATTCATATTTAAAATTTAAAAGAATTATACAGACAGGAACCCCTTACCCTATGCAATTGCTGGGGATCTGCAGTTTATCACTTAATGATGTAACTAAATTATTTGTATAGCATTTGATAGTTTAAAAAGCACTTTCAAACACATTACAAAAAAAATTTAATAGTTACTCCCATTTTATGTATGGCCAAATTTGAACTCAGTGGGATATACTAATTCTCAATATATGAGTCTCACAAATGGTGAACTGGGATTGAATCTACACCCTTTGATTCTAAATTTTACACACTTTGCATGCTCAGAACTGCTCATCAAATGCAACCTATGGGAGAGGGGGGAAATTTTCTAAACCAGTAAAATGCAATAAAGTCAATTTTCAAGAATTAGCCAGATATTCCCATCCTTTTCTTACCTAAGTATAAACATGGGAGAATACCCAAGATTCTTAACAGAATAAATGGTAAAGAAAAATTTTAAATATTTTGGACATATACAACAGAAAGAAATATTTGTACATATTTTTATCAAATTACTTAGCAATTTAGTCCAAGTGATTGCAGAGGACCGAAATTTTCTTTCCCCATAATGAAACAAAACTAAAAGATTACATTTTCTTTGATTGGTGTTTTTTCAGTTTCCAAAAATGCCACATTTCTATCTAAAATTTTGTTTAGATTGTTCACCAAAAAATTACCCTGGAAAGGAAGTGCAAGGTAGTTTCGTGCTTGTTTTAAAACCAGGCAGCCTGGTTCTTAATTACACCATTTAACCAGTTGTCATCTAGACAGGTTACTTAATATCTCTAAAGTTTCCATTTTCTTTTAACTAAAAGGAACATAATAATGTAAGACGGCTATCATAATTAAATTAGAGAAGTAATTTATAGAATCTGCCAAATATCTGATAACTAGTAATTGCTAAGTAAAGAGGAGATTTCACTAGCATTGTGACTGTCAACATAATAATCCTATTTAGAATATTTTCAATTCTCTGGAATAATAAATTTGCCAAGCAAAACAACCAGGAAAATTTAACCGAAGGAGTTTTCATCTTTGGACAATCTTCGAGGTGTCATAACGGGGTCAGAGCATGGTGTGCCCTACGGGTGTAGTGTATCGGGTGGTGCAAAGCTGCTATCCTGACAAAGCTCCCTGATGACACTTAACCTGAAGACTGTTCGGAGCATCTTTGCCATTCTGCGAACTAGCAGGAGACAACTCCACAGAAGAGAGTGACAACATTGCAGCACACAGTGTGTGTGTTGTGAGTTCTTCAGGAAAGGAGTGATAGCTCAAATCACAAGCACTGTGGTGATATGACAGTACTTCATGAGTCACAAATCTTCTCGAGCATTATCTCCATTGATCCTCTAAACAATCTTGACATGACAGCAAGGCAAATACAATGGCCCTCTGGCTGCTGGATAACTGGAATTCTGAAATGGTAAAAATTTGGCCCATTAGCAAAACCAGGGTCTCCTTGTCCAGTGTTGCTTGTAACAATCTTTTTCCAAAGTAGAGTGAATTTGAAGAAATCATTTATTTTCACTAATATCCTATTTGTCTTCTTTTTAGAATGCCCCCAAATAATAGCTCTCTTTTTAAAGTTTTACGTCAGGGTGGAGAAGAGGAAAAACGATTTTCAGAAGATATTTTGCTATTAACGCTGTTAGCGTGACAGGTTAGTGGCTGATCTAGCCCCTGCATACTCTATAAGGAGAGAAGCTACAATCTTCACTCTGCCTTTCTTTCTGCAACCAAAAAATATGACCAGGAAACAAGCTACTTCGCTTTCCACTAATCTGCATTCACATTTCACAATTCATACTTACTGTGCCCTTCAAAAAAGTACCAAACCCAATGCATAAAGAAAAGCCTACTAATGTCTCCCTTATGCAAGAAGAAAAAAACAAGTTAATAGCTTTTGATGTAGAGAGATCCATTTCCAGCCCTCCTATAAACCCCTTAAGGATCCTGGCAGTACATAATGAATGTACTCTAACCACTCTTTGAATAATGACACGGCAAAAGCCTTTGCGAGGTTCCTATTAATCTTTGGGTCAAAGTGCCTTCAATCCACTAGCGTACTTGCAAATGGTTTCACCACAAATCTGCTATATATTTTAAAAAGTTAAAATAATTGCTACTTCTTTAGTGGGACCAGCAGCTTAGAGTAGTCTGCCAGATCCCCTCTCGAATTTAGCTCTAAGAAATACACTAATGTGGTTAAAAACCATACATTCCAGCTCAAGCCACACGGTTGATAACAAAACAATCATACAACCAGAAAGTGACCACAGTTTTCAGAGCTGTAAGGGAATTAATTTTTTTTTTATTTTTTAAATGTTTAGTTATTTTTGAGAGAAAGAGAGAGAGAGAGAGAGAGAGAGAGAGAGAGAGAGTGCAAGTGGGGAAGGGGGAAGGGAGGCACAGAATCTGAAGAAGGCTCCAGGCTCCGAGCTGTCAGCACAGAGCCCCACACAGGGCTCAAACTCAGGAACCATGAGGTTATGACCTGAGCCAAAGTCAGACATTTAATTGACTGAGCACTCAGGCGCCACTTCAGAGTTGTAAGGGAATTTAGAAGTCAACAGTGTTTTCATTTCTACAAGTTTCAGGGTTTAATACTTTTCCAGGTAATAAAATACTCCCAAAAGTTAAGTCTCAAAACCTTAATAAAAACACTTAAAAACAAATCCATTTACACTTTAAAATTTTTGTATTGTCAGGAATTTAATTACTAATTATCTTTAACAAAATTTATCTTGGGTAAGAGACATTAGAGAAATGGCCTAAAACTGTCTACCTCCCTTTTCATAGTTCAAAAGAGGGGGGAAGGGGGCAGTGGGAGAGGGAGGGAGAAAGAAAGGGATGTACAACATTATACATCAGACACTTGATACGTTCACAAAAAATGTACTCAAATATTTAAAATGATCCCAAGATGAACAGTCCTATAAACATGAAAATGACACAGAACTAAATGGAATAATTCCAAATCATATCCTGAATCAAACTAACTTTTTTTTATAGTTCACTACAACAGTTCCAGAAACTTACCATTATCTTTCACCTGGAAAATTGCAAAAGCATTGTAATTGAATTCCTGCCTTTTACTCTTACCCCCAACTCATTATCCCAGTTCATTATCCATGTAGTAACCAGAATGATTTTTTACAATATAAACGTAAGACCTACCATTCCTCCTTCTTCTAACTATCTAAACTTATTTTAAAGTACAAGAAAATCCAAATTTCTAACTGTGGCATTTTAGGACCCTACGTAATTCAGACCTAGTCTTTCTAACTTTATATTTTATCCCACTTGGCCTGCCATACTAAATGCCAACCAGTTTGGCCTTTTCCCCTTTGAAGTAAACCAAATTTGTTTCAAGGCTCTTGCATTTGCAATCCCTCCAGCTCCTCAAGAGGCTTCTTCCTTCTTATCATTTGGGTCTCGTTCTAAATCTTAGTCCTTAATGGAACCTAGGTGAGCATTCCCAGATCACTCTACATTTCTTTACCTTGTACTATTTTAATTGAACTTAGCACTATCTGAAATCATTCTATTCAATAAGTTATTTATAATTTTTTTTCACAGTCCATCCCTCCCACCCCTCAGCCCCTGCCAAATAGAATTAAATTTCCTGAGAGCAGGGATAAATTTTCACTTACTGTTATGTCTCAGTGCCTTAGTTCAGACACAAAATAGATACTCTCAATAAATAGCTACAAATGAAACAGTAAAGTATGATACTTCAGAACTGTATTTTTACACATGATATGTATCTGGAAAATAGGGAGAAACAAGACACTTATTCTATAAGTTCACTGGACAGTGTGCTTGCTAAAAAGTAGTGTCATCTTCAGGACATTACTAAGACTGAGAGCAATCTAAAAATGGTTTTATGGCATTTTAGGAAACAGCAGTCAAAAGGCCCATAAAGCCAATCAAGTCTGGCTCCTATTATGTTGTTTGGTCCTTACTCTTCTTCCAGGATTTCCAGAAGCTGCTGGTAAGAAGAGGAAGTGTCCTGTTAAATCTATATAGCCAAGACTTCAACCAAGCCCATCCTGGTTTCTTGCCTTCGCAGTCCCTCCTTCAGGATTAACTGAACTACACTTTTTTTTAGGCTTATATTGAATTACTTTTTAATTTATTTATCTTTAAAAATTTTTAATCCCAGTATAGTTAACATACAGTATGATATATTTCAGGTTTACAATATAGTGATTCAACTATTCTATGCATTAGTCAGTACTCATCATGATTGAACAACACTTTTTAACACTGTCTTTGGAGGTTCAGTCCCTAACGTCATGGAAAATGGCTTTATACAGAGCCCTTGCCTAATATCCTGAGGCTCACCACAAGGGTATTTGTGGCTAGTTTAGAACTTTTACTCGATTCCTTGAGTGGTTTGGAGTGACCTATAAAGCACAGTTATTAATTCTGTGTCTTGGAATTGGGGTAGAGAATCAAATACTGTCCACAGTCAACCATGGACCGGATATCAAATCAGAAGTAAGGGTGTGAATCCAGGGACAAGGCACCTGTAAGCTACCTGTGAGGTAAAAACTGATCAGTTCCTCCTCTTGAGAAGGCAGACCTGATTCTTATCAGTCTCAGAAAGTGTTAGCTCTGTTTTGAACACTCCTCCCTGTGCACACCTTCCCCAGGCCTCTCTTACAACTTTGACCATCCCATACCCTTCAAATCTCAACTTATTAGGTAGACTCCCCTAATACCCTAGGTTGCATCAAGCCCCCAGGTATGTATTTGCACTTAAAAACATTAATTACAAGTTCTTATTATAGTAGCTACCTAATAAGTATCCAATGACTGAATTAATGAGTGATGAAGATGATTAGGTAATAGATTTCATTTCCAACAAAGCGTGAAAAATGCTAAGGCTAAGCAGAATTTCTTAACCATTGTACTACTGACATTTGGGAGTGAATGCTTTTGTTTGCTTTGTTTTTGTTTTTGTTTTTTGTTTGTTTTGCCATGGGAGGCTGCCCTGTGCTTTACAGAATGTTTAGCATCATCCCTGACCTCTTCTTTCTGGATCCCAACAGTACACATTGCCTCCCCACCTCAACCATAACAACCAAGAAATGTTTCCAGACATTGACAAATATCTTCTGGAAAGCAAAACTGTCCCCAGTTGAGAACCACTGGATTTGAATAAACTAGAATCTGCTGCAAAATTAACACTTTGCAACGAACTAACAGTATATGAAAGTCCTCACCTCCAGCAAGTGGAAAAGTTAAAGTGTCCAAGAGGTTACTACAAGGCAAAAGGTGGATATGCTCAGAAAACACAAAGTCAGTATGTGCTAGGGGTGGGTTCATGCTCAATAAAGAAAAAGACACATTCACCTGTTAGATTAAGGAGAAATGACTGTCGTATTTAAATTATTTTTAACCAGTTGACTTTATTTTAGAGAAGTTGACAAAAAAAAAATTGAGCAGAAACTATACCGTTCCCTTATAACTACTTCACCCCATCCCTCAAAACACATGCAGTTTCCCCTACTAGTACATCCTGTATTAGTGTGATATACTTGTTACAGTTAATGAGCAAATATCAATTATTAAATACAGGCCATAGTTCACGTTACGGTTCGTTCTGTGTACTGTGCATTCTATGCATTATAACAAGTTATGGGGACATATATCAACATTACACTGTACTACAGAAGAGCTTCACTGCCATACAATCCATCTGTGTTCCACCTTTCCCTCCTTCTCCCATTCTCATGAGTCCTTGGCAACCATTGATCTTCTTACTATCTCTCAAATTTTCCCTTTTCAAAAATATCACATAGTTGGGCTCTTTCCGTCTCCAGCCATGGTAGTGAGAGGAACTGCCACCATGTCTGACCCCCTGCAATGGATGGTGTTTTGCAACAGCTCCAGCTTCCTGATCAAGAGGTACACGCAGACATACAACACCGAGTCCAATAGCCTGGAAGGCTCACATCCCCTTCTCCTGCAATGGGCAGATAGCAAAGGTGTAGTGGTGGTCATGAAGTAGAGATGAGGCCGGCGAAAACCCACCACCTCCCACAAGTAGATCATTAAAAAGAATGCCTGGCTTATGATCCACAAGGCTTATGATCCGCAAGAAGTATTGCCCAGATCTATGCATGGCTGCCATTCGCAGACTCAGCGCCATCCTGAGCAGCCAGAAGCCTGTGATGGCAGAGGCAGCTGCCCACACAAGAGCTTCTGGGCACCTGCCCCTACTTCCAAGGCAATAAAGCTGTCAACCACCACCACCACCACCACCACCAAAAAAGAAAAAAAAAATCATAGTTGGAAATCTAGAGTATGGAATCAGACTAGCTTCTTCACTGAGAAATATGCATGTAAGACCCTCCCCCATGTTTTCTAATGCCCTGATAGCTCATTTCTTTTTATCTATGAATAACAGAATAATATACCATTGTCTGGATATACCACAGTTTGTGCATCCATGCACCTAACGAAGGATATCTTCCAAGTTTTGGCAGTTATAAACGAAGTTCCTATAAATCTTCATTTACCGATTTTTATGTAGACCTATGCTTTCAACTCATTTGGATAAATACCAACGAGCATCATTGCTAAGTCATATGTAAGAGTATTGTTTTCATATTTATATTTTTAATATTTGTTTATTTTTGAGAGAGAGAGAGAGAGACAGAGTGCAAGTGGGGGAGTGGCAGAGAATCCAAAACAGAATCCGAAACAGGGTCCAGGTTCTGAGCTGTCAGCACAGAGCCTGACACAGGGCTCCAACTCACGAACCATGAGATCATGACCTGAGTTAAAGTTGGATGCATAACTGACTGAGACACCCAGGCACCCCAAGAGTATTATTTTTAAAAAACTGCCATACTGGGGTGCCTGGCTGGCTCAGTTGGAAGAGCATGAGACTCTTGATCGTAGGGTCCTGAATTTGAGCCCCAGGTTGGGTGTAGAGATTATTAAATGTAAATAAATAAAACTTTAAAAAAAATAAACCCCTTAAAACCAGAAACAAAGCCTGCCCTACTGTCTTCCAAAGTGGCTATATCATTATGCATTCTCACTAGCAATGAATGGGGGTTCCGGTTGCTCCATACCCTTGCCAACATTGTCTGGTGGCAGTGCTTTGGATTTTAATCATGCTAGGAACTATGTGGTGGTATCTCATTGCTTTCATTTACCATTTTCTAATGACCAATGATGCTGTGCCTATTTTCACATGCTTCTTTGCCATCTGCATATCTTCCTTTGTAAGTTATCTGTTCAGATCCTTTGCCCGCTTTTTAAGTGCATTGTTTTTTCTTCCTATGTCCTTTAAGAATTGTTTGTATACACTGGATACCAATCTTTCATCAGATCGGTGTTTTGTAGATTTTCTCCAAGATAATGACTTCTCTTTTCATTCCTCTTAACAGTCTCTTTCACAGAGCAGAAGTTTTTAATTTTAATGAAGTCCTATTTACCAGTGCTTTCTTTCACAGATGGTGTCTTAGTTGTTGTGTAAAAAGTCTTCACCAAACTCAAGTTTACTTAGACTTTATCCTACATCGTCTTCTAGGAGTTTTACAGTTTTGAGTTTTGCATTAGGTCTTTGATCCATTTACTGAGTTAATTTTGTGTGAAAGATGAACGTGTTTCTTGCTTCGTACGTTTTGCATGTGGATAGCCGGTTGTTGCGATACCATTTGTTGAAAAGACTCTTTCTTCACTAAGTTGCCTTTGCTCCTTTGTCGACCATGAGTTGATCTTATTTGTGAAGGTATACGTGTGGACTCTTTTCTGTGCCATTATCTTAAACAAAAAAATTATCTATTCTTTCACCATTACCCTACTGTCTCAATTACTGCAGTTTTTATAGTAAATCTTGAAGTCTCATAGTGTCATTCTTTTAGCTTTGTTCTCTTTCTAGATCTCTGCTAATGTTTTATGAACACTAAGAAACCTAAAGTATCTAGGTGTGCATAATATGGTTTGAAAGTAGCTCTCAGGGCAAAAGCATAGGTTTTGTTAAATGAGTTGATGGGAGCGTTAACTATGGGCAGACAATGGAGCTCATTCACCACATTATAAACTGTGGGCAGAGATGGCCCTTAAAATACAGCTTCTCGTCTTCTAGCTCTTTTTGTACTACCACAGTGAGATTAGGAGTCATATATTCCAGAAGGAATAACAACAAAATGGAAGCAAAGTGGGTCTACAAATCTTGATTTAGGGAAGAAGTAATCCAAGAAAATCTCCTGATACGTATCAGTTAGAAGCAAGAAACAAATCTTTATTGCATCAAAACTTTTATTTTTAACGGCAATATATCCTACATTATCCTGAATAATACCCTAGAAATAGTAGTTGTTTTCTCGTTTTGTTTTTTATTGTTTTTGTGTTTTGTTTTGTTTTTGTCAGCATCATTCAACAGGGTAAGAAGCTCAGAAAACAGAAAATGTACCTAAAGTTGAAATTTGGCACAAAGTAGAATGTCCTTACTTAAGATCTGGATATCCTTTATCCTTTCTCTATCAAAATAATACAAGACAGCTAAGATATTAACTATTCATCTGAAGTCACAACCTGGACTAGAATATACCCATTCCACTCTTTCTAACTCCTGTGGAACATGCATAATTTATTTAGAGGCATTAAATTTGTAGGGTCCACAAGCACTCAGCCTGAGGTGATTCAATTATCTTCCCCTGAAGTGGGACAAGTAAAAAGCAGCAGATGAAAGAAAAGGGAACAAAGGAAGTCTTAAAAAAATAAGCTGATCTTAGAGGGCATGGAAAAAGCATTTCTTAGAAAGTAGTAATTGTAATGAGGATGCTCATCATTTTCACATGCTATCTTTATTCCAAAAAAGCTCAAAGGATTTTGGATTTGATCTTGCAATTTCAATACATGTGTGACTGCTTGAGAAAACTAATAATTCTCACAAGATATTCTCTTTGAAGGCACCAAAGTGAAGGATATAATTATATGTCCTGATGGATTGATCACTTGACTACACCCTGGAATAACCCATGCCCTTGGCAAAGAATGGAAAATCGGTATTCTTCACAAAGAGAAAGCAGATTCTTCATCTAAGCAGCCGTCGTATAGTCAGGAGAGATGGAAAAACTATCTGTACAGAAGCCAACACTGTTGGTATAGTTTACAAAGAGCCTCAGCACTCTATTCTTCCATAAGCCTGGTCATTTAATAAATTATCTTCGAATGGTTAATTGGAATAAGAGTTGGCCCATTTTTAAAAACTTTCTTCTATTTATTAGGTTTTATCCAAGAGAAAGGAGGTCTCTACTTTTCTAAGAGCTCTCATAATCTGCACATGATCTTAGAAACTGGGCAGTGAGACTACCTAGAATGTTTTCTAGACCTTAACCTTCCCATGACTTTTTGAAATTCAATAAGCAGAAGACCCTTTAACAGTATATTGCATTCATATCTAACGTTTAAAGGTTAAACAGTATATATACATTCAGCACACAATTTGTGCCAAATGCCAAAAAATAATAATTCAGATCCCAAAATGAGTTCCTGATATATGTAAAGTTGCTTGCAAAGGAGAAAAACAGATAAATTAGCATAATTCTTTCTTTCCTCAATATCCTTGGCAGCAAAGAACAAAACCCCCCACTGGTAAAAAGCTGCTCCATCTGCCATCATATTGCAAGAACAGCTTGCTTTCTTGAAAAGATGATTTATGGGACAACCAAATCAGATCTTTCATTTTGGGATGTGGAAGACTGTGGTAGTGAGGTTTCTGTGGAGAATGTCCATCTATTGTAGGTCCAATGGCATAAATGCCTAAAAAAGCAATACTCTGAACTAAGGGAATTACCAGCAACCTGTCTTCCCTTTCCTTCAAACCTCTTTAAGGCATGAGATTATCATTCTTATCTAAAGACATTGCTATGTGTACATGATTTATTAAGAAAACTGTGCATAGAATGACGAAATTTTTTAGCACGATAAATGATCACTGCTACATCGCAATATGGAACTGTTATGGTGGAAGCAAATCTCTTGCTAATCTACACATATAGACAATGAGTAGATAAGATGCTAGTAACACATCCCAGCAGTGACTCTTTCATATTTTAATCTGTAGATGCAAAAGGGGAGGGGGGGTAAATGATTTGACTTAAGTCCCCACTGTAAAACTGTGGCAGGACCAAATTAGAGTACCAGATGTGCTGACCTGAGATACTGAACCACATAGTAGACCAAACTGTCTTACTTTACTGAATTCAAAAAGGTTTCCGCAAAAATAATCGACAGAAATGAGTTCCTTTCTTCCTCCATATTTTCCCCCCTCTAGAAAATCAATTAGAAATGAACAACACTTAAAGCTTTGCATTTTCATGACTCAAAATAAATTCTGATCTCTTGAAATTTTCTGAAGGAGTATTCTTGTGTCTACATATGCAGCAAAAGTATAACAGAAGAATATTTTACTTTTTATTATAAAGAAAGGAAACATAAAATGGAAAGGGAAAATGGTATTGCTTTCCACTATAAGACAGTAAACTATAACACTCTTATCAATTAAATAATGTTGATTGTGCGAATTTCTCCTTCCTTGGCTTCATGACCTTCAGAACTGTAATTTAATGATGAGAGTAAGATTTCAGACACCCTTTTAAGACAAGGCAAATGTTCAGAACTATTATTCCATTGAGTTTTACATATGCATTTTCATTTTTCTACTTTATGACTCCATTAATCTCTCATTTTCAACAGCCTCCATTTTTAATTAAAGTACAAGTTTTGCAGACCTTATTTTTATTACTGACTGATGCCTTCACTAATGGTTTTTATTTTATTGTGAATCTCAAATGCAGTTATGGTGCCAGGTTGAATTCACACACTAGCAGCAGCAGTCTTAAGTGAGTGAATGGGTTAAAGCAGAGTTAAGTGTCCCCTGTCGAAGTCTTAAAAATTCTAGAGCATAAATATGCAAACACACTAAGGTCACTTACATTGAAACCTCAAGGTATATGAAAGCCATAAGCAGCAATGAACACAGATGAGCCCCTTTCTCTCTCCTTCTCATGACACCATCTTGGGCAGTGCTGGTGCTCTGCCATAATCTTTCCATACTTAGGAGCAGGTCAGAGAGGAGATCCTGCTCTCTCTATCCCATAGTTGTTCCCCGCAAAGGAATGGAAAAACTGGTACAAAGCTAGTTTTCAGTGAATCGTACTCAACTAGAGCAGAGTTCATACGCCAGGGTCCTCTCCGTTTTTCTGGGCCCTTTCCCTTTTGCACAGACCTGCACGCCCAGGAGTATCTTTTCCTTCCCACTCCAAATTCATTAGAACAAGCCTTGTTATGCTAGCTTTCAGGGAGATCTAGATTCTCCAGCTTCTGACTCTACAAATAGGTAGGTAAGACCAGCTTGGGGGGGATGTAGCTGGAAAACTTGCTTTTTCATTGAATCCACATTATTTAAATTAGCTTTGATGATTCTAAAAGTAACAGTTTGATCTTAATTTCTAATTAATTCAGGAATGAAACAGAAGGGTACAATTAATTTGTACTAAACACTCCACCAATGGGATAAAAAATTAAATTGCTAATTATCCAGTGTCTGGACTATAGAACTCACTTTTCAGTACAGTATGTTATATATCTTAATTGTACTCTGATTCTTTAAAAAAAATATTATGTTTATATAAAAATATATATCCTTTCATCCACATTGTTCCCATAGTTTATGAACATCTATATTATTTGCATTGTCATATTCCTTATTCGATATCTGTAATTCATAAACTTATTTGTTATAAAATGAGTAACTCATCAAAAATAGTTTTGTCAAAATAAAAATTAGTAGCATTAAAACATAAAAATAAAACAAGTAAAATAGTTTTACAAAGAGCTCAGTCTTTAAAGACCACTGTTTAAATTCCACCTCCAAGATTCACTGGATATGTGAATTTGGGCAAGTCACTTACTATCTCTAATCCCGAGTTTCCTGATCTGTGAAATAGGGATGACAATATTACCTCATAAATTTGAATGTAATGTTGAAAATAATATCTCAGAATGGTGTTAGGCAATTAATAAATGGTTTACACCTTTTAGATATTGTCAGCCTCATATGGTAATCTTATATATAACCATTTTATTATCATATTAATTTTCAAAAACTACATTTCCAGGCTTATGAAAAAATAGAAAAATAGAAAAATAATCTTTAAAACCATGATTCTGGTTTTTCATTCTCGTCTTGCCCACTAATTGTTAGACATTGGGTAAAGTCATTGTTTTATTATGAGCCTCAGTTCCTGCATGTAAAAAATGATGCTTTAGAAACTGCAGATTTTTTGTATATGGCAATTTAATAATGGATATGAAGTGGTTAGCACAGAATTAGTGTTAAATAAATATTATTTCCCTTTCCTCCTTCACTTGACCAAAAGAATGAGTTTTTTTGTTTTGTTTTGTTTTGCTTTATAGCAAGAGACTAACAATAGAAATTGTAGCCTTTGGGCTTTATCTGTTATAAAGGCAGATACCCTTTAAAATAAAGTTCTAGGGGCACCTGGGTGGCTCAGTCAGTTGAGCGTCCGACTTTGGCTCAGGTCATGATCTCACAGCTTGTGAGTTCGAGCCCCGCGTCGGGCTGTGCTGACAGCTCGGAGCCTGCAGCCTGCTTCAGATTCTGTGCCTCCCTGTCTCTCTGCCCCAACCCACTCACATTCTGTCTCTGTCTCTCTCAAAAGTAAATAAACATCAAAAAACATTTAAAAATAAAATAAAATAAAATAAAATAAAATAAAATAAAATAAAATAAAATAAAATAAAATAAAGTTCTAGGGGCACCTGGGTGGCTCAGTCAGTTCAGTGTCCAACTCTTGATTTCAGTTCAGGTCATGATCTGTCTCTGTCACTCTCAAAAATAAATAAACATTAAAAAAAAAAAAAAGAACATTCTCAACTCCCCTGAATGTTTCCTAAGTTCCCTTTTCCAGTCAATTTTCCGTACTTTTCTTTTTCCCCCATTTTCTAGAATTTTATCTTTTAAGTTTATTTTGAGAGAGAGAGAGGGGGCAGAGAAAGGGAGAGTGAGAACCCCAAGCAGGCTCCATGCTGTCGGCACAGAGATTGATGCAGGGCTTGAACTTCCAAACTGTGAAATCATGAGCCCCCAGGCATCCTGAGAATGTTATAAATTGTGTTTTAGGTGCTACCTACACAGTTGTAGGTATGTCAAGGTTGTCAAGAATGACTGAAAAGAACATTTAAGAGGTATACATATTATTTTATTTTAATCAAGTCTCAATGTTTTTAAACTCAAGCTAATCTGAGAATTAGAAAAACAAAAGACTTTATGAAAAGATACTGTCCATCTTCTTTCCAGGAACCATTACTAAATAATCACAGAAAAAAAGTTTGAAACAGTAGGCAATATTTAAAAACTAGTAAAGATCACAGAGAAACCTAGATATCCTACTTCTCTTCAAAAATCAGAAGACCTGGTAAGAGTGAATCTACATTTCCTCAAGGTAACAGTCACTAAAATTGAATAAAAACTAACCATTTAGAAAAAGTTTGCCCTGGCCCCTCCCAAATCTAGTGTTTTCCTCCATCAACTATCCATACTCATGAAAACAGAAATCTCACTGATACTGTAACCCATTTTAAAATACCATATGTAACATTGTTCTTGGTACTTCAAATTGAAACTCTCCTTAGAAGAGATACAAGTTGCTACTTAAGTCCTCTTAGGATATAATAATGTAGAAATTCTAATATATATGTCCTACGACTGAAAGCCCAAATGTAGCCTAAAACTCATTTTTCAAAGGAAGATACTCAAAACTGAAGTATTCTAACAAAAGTATATCTTGTTTATTATAGACAAAGTAAAATGGTTGAAAAAAATCATTTACAGCATCTGTTGTTTCAACGAATTAAGAGCCTTAAATTATTCTTACAAATGGTTTATGCAAGGCGCAAGGTTTAAGATTGCTAAGATACACTAGCTTTTTAAAATTTTGAACAATACAATCTTATCTTCATAATTGAATAATTCAATCCTGTCTCATAATTTAGTGACTTATAAATATAACCCAGAACTCTTTCTTTGCTAAATTTGAGCAGTAGTATGCAAAGACTCAGGAGTTACCACCAGTGTGCTACATTATCAAACGTGATTCCTTTCTAGGACTGGCAGATCATGATTCTTCTCTTAAGATGGGAAGGACCTTCCTTGTCAAAGGTTCGTAACGTTCTGGGATTTCCGTAAGCAGTCGCTGTATTAGCAATACTCATTAATGAGATTTAAATCAATGAGAAGGCACCCAGGAGAAGTTACACCAAGGCCCTTTGGAGCTGATTAAAACCGACACAATGAAAACCACAGACACACGTTATTATAAGAAAGCCACACATACACACACGACATACACATAATACACACAATTAACTTCTCCTAAAGGAAAATCTGAAAATTATAACAAACAAAATAATAAAGGGATAATAAGCATACAGAAGCTAAAAAATATTCATATGCTATAAAACTGAGTGGGAATACACTAAGTAAAACACTTCAGGTATAAAGCTTAACAGAACTTTTTTTTGTTTTTTTAAAGGGCCTCCTCACTGTTTTGTTGCCATTTAACAGTTGGTTTTTCAATGGCATAATCCAAAGGCAGAGTGGGGTACTCAATCGCTTTATCCGATAATACGAACAAAGAAGCTGGAACCGTCATGACCTGGAGTGCGCGGAGAGGATTCCATCTCAATAGTACACTGCGTGTTCCCTTGAGAGTTGCACAACTGTTGGATTAAAATCAAATGTATTTCCCTACAAAATGAGAAACAAGGATGGAGTCGATTACCTGAAGGCAAACCCAGTCACACAACGGAGTCTTTACTACTGCAAATGCAGCAGAAGAGCGAAGTAGGAGGGCTACATTCTACAATTACCAGCAGCACTCCACAAACAACATTGTAGCTCTCAATTACCTGGAGAGACTGTCACATCTGTGCACAGCAGCCACAGCTGCGACCCCAGGCACAGAACCAACGTGTTCACACCCTTGAAAAAACATCCTATCGATTATCATCTACTAATGCTGAACATAATGACGGGAAGAGTGCAAAGAGTCTGCGTTGTGTTTAAATACATGTCTTTATGTTGTGATTTCCGCAGGGTTTAGTATGTCTTTTTTGTTGTTGTTGTTGGATGCATAGGTTATGTAACCATGCAAAACTAGTGTGCATTCTTTAGTATTTATTGAATTAAATGAGGAAAACAAACGATAGATACAAAGTAGTCTGTGGAACCATTCATAAAATTCACCATGATGTTTAAGAATCACTTATTTCTGGGGCGTCTGGGTGGCTCAGTCAGTTAAGCATCCGACTCTTGATTTCAGCTCAGGTCATGATCTCACAGTTCATGAGTTCGAGCTCTGCATCAGGCTCTGTGCTGACAGCGAGGAGCCCACTTGGGATTCTCTCTCTCTCCTTCCCTCTCTCTCTCTCTCTCTCTCTCTGTCGCTCCCCCACTCACTTTCTCTCTCTTAATAAACATTTTTGTAAAACAATCATTTATTTCAAAACCCTAAGAAAGAAAGCTGTCCTAACTTTAAAAATCCCACGTTTGAGACACTTACTACTGCTACCTGAACTGTAAAAGGAGTATACATCTAATTAATTGGTCTTTAGTATAAAAGTATAAAACTCCAAGCAATCAATCAAAGAAAATGATAGATTCAGTCCTGTAACAGTACTTTCCCATAATCAGTTTATGTCACACCTACTTTCAGGTGAAAATCACAGGACCATTTAATATTAAATTCGCTAGAGAGGAAGAAAGAAAGATTGGATATATTCAAATCTATCAGTATCTCCTTACTAACTGTCGACACTTAGGTAACATCTTCCATGTGCAAGGTACTGTTCTAAGTACTTCACATGTACTAAATTATTAATTTCTAAAACAACCTATAAGAAAGACACTATTATTTTTTTAATTTATTTATTTTGTGAGAGACAGAAAGAGGGAAAGGGAGGAGCAGAGAAAGAGGGAGAGAAGAGAATCCCAAGCAGACTCCGCACTGTCAGCACAGAACCCACCATGGGTCATGACATGATGACCTGAGCAGAAATCAAGAGTTGGTTGTTTGACTGACTGAGCCACCTATGCACCTCAAGACTGATTTATAGATGAGGAAACTGAGTTACAGGAAAATGAGGTGCCTTGTTTTCCCCTTAAGACCACAGAGCTAGGAAAAGCTAAAGCTGGGCTTTTGAAGAAGGCATTCGGTCTCCCAGGCTCTGACAGTCTATTACGCAGTTAGTATCTAAGCTATTCTCCCAAGAAGCAAATGTTTGGTGTGTTATCTCCATACTGAAAAGTTACAAATCTGGAAAATAACATGAGTTTATATTATAAACTAATCTAACTTATTTTAAAAAGTTTATTAGCATGTATACTTACGAAGGAATATGATTCCTTTTATACATTGCCTTTAAAAAATGTATACAGTGCAGCAATTTTTGTAATTAATTTAAAAAGAGATACATTGGGACTCCTCTTTGAATTCAGCATTTCTGTTAGAACTCATTTTCATATTCATTAATCACTAATGTTTTGGGATACCAATGAGATCTATACCATATTTAATAGTATACTGCTGTCTCTTGGGAGTGGATTTTATTTTTTTGAAAAGTCAAAATGCATTTTGAGCCAAGCCAGGTGTGTGAAGTGATAGGAAGAAATAGTTCATACAGTTTTTGGCAAAACAGTAGTACTTACTTTCTTATCCATTACTGATTATAAAGATAATTCCAGTGAGACGTTTCAAAAATGATTCAGCAATATCCTCACCACTAGTATGTGTAGTTTTCCAAAATGACTACTTTAAAAGATGGTCTTATATGCATTAATTGCACTGATTCTGAAAGTTTGGTTTTAAAAATCACATTACCTTGTAGGTCTATGTCATAATCTAACATAAATAACGAATTAGGATTTTTAATGGTATTTTAAAAATTTGAATATGCATTATGATATATATTAAGTTGTGGAACCTGAATAATAAAAAAAATCCATCATACTTTAGAGGTGAAATTAAACCTCTGGTGCCCTCTGAGGGCACCTGGGTGGCGCAGTCGGTTATCTGACGTGGGCTCAGGTCACGATCTCACAGTTGATGGGTTCGAGCCCCACCTGGGTCTCTGCTGGCAGCTCAGAGCCTGGAGCCTGCTTCGGATTCTGTGTCTCCCTCTCTCCCTTCCCTTCCCCTCCCCTCCCCTGCTTGCACTCTGTCTCTCTCCCTCTCTCAAAAATAAATAAACATTAAAAAAAATTTTTTTTAAATATCCATGACTGGAGGAATTTGTTTCCAGCACTCAACAAAAATTTTTTAAAAAGAAGAAAAAGAGAGACAGTGACTGTTCAAAACAGAAGTAAATGATGCACAGTTCCACATATTGTTCAAATTTTACTAAAAATTCCCAATACCTATTTGTTAGATAAAAACACACAACTACCAGACAGATTTTGAAACACCTGCTTCCACTAGCAAGTAGCCTCCACTGTACTATCTTTAGCTCGGGGCAAATTCTCACTCTCTCAACAAATGAGTGGCTCTTACGCATCGCCCTCATCTTACTATACCTTCAGCGCTTCCCCTCATCGTTCTTTCCCCACGATTACCTATTATCAGCTTTGAAATAAAATCCCCCTACGGCAGGAAAGCCAGACTCCTCCAATGTGGTCTCGGGCACAACCTTCCGCCAATTGTTTCCTCTCAATTTACGTCTGCAGTAATACTATGCACTGGTGAGTCTCAAGTACCTCAAAGAAAATTTCTTTAGAGCACGGATCATGATATAATCTTTATAATGTAATCTAAGACTCAAGCAGATAATTATTCTCCAGCGTTTAATAATAACTACCTTCAAACTCATTTCCAGGCATTTATTTCGTGCCGTTGCCAATCTTGATCTGCATGTTTCTGAAGGTCAAAGTCTGGACTTTCCTTCTTTCAAACAAAACACACACACATGCACACACACACTCTAGTGATAACCACTAAATAAATAAATTCATTACCTGGGTATCTGCTGAACTGGTCATAGATAACATGTTGTTACATTTCTCCCATCGTTATTATTGGTTTTATTATTGCAGATTTGTCCTCACCAACAGACAGAATGAGATTTGTTCTTACTCCTAATACTCAAAGAAATCTCTCTTTCTCTACCAAAATTGCTGCTTTGGTTATTTCACCACTAGGGGAGTAAAACCAGGAAGAGCAACAAACAGTTATCTGTTGGCCCTTTGGGGGGAAAGAGAAATTTTTACACCAGCTCGGATGGTTGTAAGTGAATTTAAAATATTGACACAAGATTGGCAGCTGCCCACAGTCGGCCTGAAAGGTTTACTACTGGCAGGAACTCCCAGCAGCTGCTTGTTTGAAACGTGAGAAAACATTTGGACAGTTAGGATAGCCTGATTTCCCCCTTAAAATCTGTTTGGCAAAACTTCCTGGCAGTTCATATGATCCTGTGAAAGGCTTTTTAAAAAGTGTTCACTTCTCGACACAAAACTTGTTCTGCCGGTGTAGACGGTATTTTCAAAAGCGTTGTTTTAAATTCACGATCTTTTTATTGCTAGCTAATATTTTTC
Source organism: Acinonyx jubatus (assembly GCF_027475565.1). Lineage (NCBI taxonomy): Eukaryota > Metazoa > Chordata > Mammalia > Carnivora > Felidae > Acinonyx > Acinonyx jubatus. The sequence continues at coordinate 152,506,496 of NC_069382.1, forward strand.
CTTTAGCCAATACACACGTAAAATGGACGGCAAGACCTGTTTTTATAATAAAACAATGAAATGATCCATAGTGCAATAGTTAAGAGATTACCAGTGCCCTCCTTGAAAGTTAACTTTCTTATACCAAGTAGAGATTAGAACAGAGACCATGATGCACATCTTCATCAGTGAGTTCAAACTCTCTTTTAAGAAACGACTCTAACAATGCTAGGATTTACAGAACTCGTTCTTAAGCACTAAGGTCAATTTGCAGGAACAGTTCAAACATCTTAACTTAGTTCTGCAACAGTCAATGTTAAAAACCAGCATGAACCTTCTCATTCATCCATGTACTCTGCATAAAATAACCACTGCCCAGGGATGTGTAATTTGTGTACTCAACTTTTATAATAATTTTCTGAGCATTTCCTTTCCTTAATGGGTGTTCCTCTCTCACTTTAACTGCTTTCCTCTCATCCACTTTCAAGGATGTCATGGCCTCAGCACTGCTACCCCTTATCTAAGGCAGAGCAATCTAAAGGATATTGATTTATGATGGCTATGTAATTTACACACTCTGCAATTTTCCTGTATGATTTATTCAAAGAATAGATTGTACATTAAGCTTGGCATTCATTAAGCTGGCCCATTCCAGTTTCATATTAATCCTGTATCAGATATGTTTGGAAGTTTTATGCATTTAGAGCATGTACAGTTGTTTGGCAGATTTTAAAGTATATGCAAAATCTTAGTAACCCTTTAGAAACATTTGCACTGAAACACCGAATGAAGGCCATGACACCAGTAAGATGGGATCACATCGAGATAGAACACAGCCATTGTATGTGAGAATGAGTTACTCAGTGAATATGACTTTTAAGAAGTTGATAAATTTCAACACATTTTTTCCTTTCATTAACATAAACATAAGAAAATTGTATGACCTATCCATTATTAATAAATGTAAGCTAAATATATTCTTAAATCTATGAAAAAATCTACTTTTCAGCATTCTGCTATGCTTGTCTGAAAAAAGAAACCTGGATCACAATATTTGATGTTAAATAACACAATTGAAAACTCTAAAGTTAATAATAATAATAATAATAATAATAATAATAAAGGATACCATATACATTTTCTACTATCAACTTAATATTCTTGGTAAACTTTTAAGAAATTATCTCTATTATTTTGGATTTGCTAATGAACAGGGAATTGTTAATTATTAAGCTTTTGTCAACAACTGAGAAAATATAAAACATAAACCTATAAGAGGATTATCCAGATTCTTAACAATAGCCCTCACGTACATCAAAGAAAAAGAAAAGGAGCCTTCAGGTCAGTTCATGTATGCATCTTTTTTCATCTAGTCAAAGCTGAATTCAAATTCATATAAAGCTCCTCATTTGTTCAAGTCCATACTCCAAAAGTAAAGCAAATCTTTTCAAAGATGTCAAGTGTTCAGCAGAAGGTGGCATCATTGTGCATAGATTGATGCCTCTAATTCCATATGTGACTTAAAAGAAAATTGCCAGCAAACTGACAACCTGAGTCAGCATTTCATCTCATTTCCTTTATTTTTGGAATGAGAGGAAATTAAGTGAAGATGCAGATAAAAACATGGGCTTTCATTTAAGACATCAGTAGAAAAGAACATGATCAAGGGCATTTAAGATAATGAGAACCTGACACTACACAAATGAGTTCTATGAAAGTGTCCCTGACACAGGCTCATGATGATGCTGTACAAACTAGTATTTATATTTATGCTTTGATTGCAATATGTAGAGTGTCATTTCAATGTTCTGAACAGTGATGTGCCATGGAACGCCATAGAAAAAAGGGGGGGGAACGAAAGGCAAGGTGTGGGAGCAGGGTGGAGGGGAACACTCAACTTGTAACTTAAAATATTATTTTCTAATTTAATCACAAATATACTGTATCACATATTTGAGAGCTGGCTAAAGGTTCAATCTGGCAATGTGCTTATTGTTTCCAATGTAGAAAAGACTCATGCTAATTCTGTGCATTAAAATTATTTAAAAATTAATAATTCTTCAAATAGTCACAGAGTTTTGACTGCTCACTCACTGAACTACAAAAACAAAAGCTGACATCTGATTAAGTTATGGTAGCCTGCAATAAATCATTTGAAGTCATTTATTTGGAAATGGAACCTTTTATAACCTTTTCTATTTTTAAAACATATCAATCTAATCAATTTAATTTTCAGCACAGATATTGCTCCCTGTCAAAATGTACAATGGGATTTCTGCTAAATAGAAGTAATTAATTTTTAACTACAGAGGTAAAGAACTCTGCTATTTAAGGATTTAATTTTATTATTATTTTTAATGTAGCAATGTCCTGATGGTTATTATTTGGCTGAGTGAATTGAAGTGAGGCTCCCTGGGCAGCTGCTGACATAATGACTGATTGTGTGCAGAGCTGAGAATGTGAATGATAAATTTTGAAAGGCTATGGAATTTGTGAATAACAAAAGTAGCTACAGTTCCTAAAATCTAACCATTTGTTCTTGGCAACAAAAGAAGACTCAAAGGCTTTTGTTTAATGAAATGATTCACAAACAGGAGACACAGGAATTAAGGGTTATCTCTACCAGCACAATCCAACAAGCAGCTTGTGTGCCAAGGTAGATGGATCACAAATGCAGGCTGGTTAACATGATATAAATGGAATTAGTCTGATTCTATTCCCCTTAATATTATTATGATAGTCTCATGACAGCTTTCTTAATGTCTTCATGCTTTTGTGCAAGGAAAAAAAAAAGCACATAGAAATAGGAATCATTAAATAACTTTTGCATGGACAGGTTAATGATTAATTCAAGAATATTCAATCATTAAAATACACTCGGGGGGTGGGGGGGGGCGCCTGGGTGGCTCAGTCGGTTGAGCGGCCGACCGACTTTAGCTCAGGTCATGATCTCATAGCTCATGAGTTCGAGCCCCGGGTCGGGCTCTGTGCTGACAGCTCAGAGCCTGGAGCCTGCTTCTGCTTCTGTGTCTCCCTCTCTCTCTGCCCCTAACCCACTCACATTCTGTCTCTGTCTCTGTCAAAAATAAATAAACATTAAAAAAAAAATACACTCAGGGGTACCTGGGTGGCTCTGTCGGTTAAGTGTCTTACTCTTGGTTTCAGCTCTGGTCATGATTTCACGGTTCATGAGATTGAGCCCTGCATTGGGCTCTGCGCTGACAGCACAGAGCCTGCTTCCAATTCTCTCTCTCCCTCTCTCTCTCTGCCTCTGCCCCGCTTGTATGCTCTTTCTCTCTCAAAATAAATTTAAAAACATAAAAAAAAAGTACACTCAAATTAGTTTGTAATGAAAGTGTCATAAATTGTAAAAAAAAGATGTTTAAAAAAGAACTGAAATCCTTAGGTATAATATGTACTAGCTATGTGATCTTGAGGTGCCGATTCTTCTTAAAGCTCCGTTTCCATACATGTAAAACGAGTATCTACAGAATTAACAAGCCTCTCCAAGTAAAACACAAAACAGAAAGCCTGACAAACGGTAAGTATATTAATGTTGGTTTCTGGTGGTGGAGGAAACAGTGGTAAAGGTGCCATTCCAGAGGGTATCTTATTTAAGCCTCATAAGAATCTCCTGAGATAATTAAAACAAACCCTTGAAGGGTAGCAGAATATGCCACCCTAAAATACGACTGTAGGAGTTTAGGACATCTCACTCCAAAATATGCTGCTTTGGAATACTAATTATTTTGAGCTGTAGGCCCATGAAAAACAGCAAATGCAGGGAGAGGCTTTCTCTGAACTCCAGTTATCTACCTAAAGACAGATTCTCCAGAAGAAACTCATTGTGCCTCCTGGGGAATTCTGTGAACCAGGGAAGACTGACCATTATCACAAGAGAAGAAGTGAAAAACAGACACCACACCCTAACAAACTTTGTCACAAACTATCACACCTCCCAACTATTTTTCTATCGGCCCATTCATCTGTCCTAAAAGTCATTCACTCTTCCGTTGCCCTGTGGTCCTTCTAGCTGGATTTAGAATGAAACTGACATGAGACAGACTAACAGAAAAAAATCAAATGTAATAGGTCTATGTACCAGGAATTCACACAGACATGAAATTCCAAAGGTAATGAGGCAACATGAGCTTATATGAGCTAAGGAGAGAGGCAGGGTCTGAAGACACATAGAGGAGAAAGCTTATTAGCAAGAAGGTGAAAAGAGATGTTTGGAAAAACAAGGTTGTCCTGTTATGCAGATAACGTTCCCAGGCAAAGGGGAGTCTCCATTAATAGCTCTCTTTCTGGTACAGGCTCTCCTTTCCAATGTAAATTTAGGCAGTTGAGGGGGAGGCAGAGAGCTTTTCCTGCATCTGCTGGGTTTTGATTACTTTTAACTCAAAATAATCTTTATGTCAAAGTGGCCCATCTTGGATAGCCTTCCCTAGACTCTTACACCTCTATGAGGCCTACATCCCTCTAACTTCTCTAATCAGATGGTACGGAATACTGAATTAGCCCCCTCAGGGAGTTACTCATTTTTCCCTGGGTATTGCCCAGGTATAATTATGTATATGTCTTAATAAACTTCTGCTTTTCCCTTATTGACCCGTCTTCTATCACGTGGGTTTCATCCATGAACTCAGAAGAGTAGAGGAAAAATTAGTTGTCCTCTCATACCCTACATCAGAAATGAGACAATGGGGTAATCTAAGGTAAAAAATAAATAAATAAATAAGATGGCAATTCAGTGAGTTCTAGGACACTCAAAAGCCCACCTTTTCCCCAGGATACCCTTGTGTCAATTAAAGGGATATGACACAAATTAAAAAAAGAAGGGAGAAAAGTCCTTTGTTAGGAATAAAAACTAAAAGCTTAAAAAAGCTTTATAAAAATAAATTAAAGCTTTATAAAAATTCAAGGCAGAAACGAAAAATGTGGCAAATTTTTATCATCACTGTTAATAAATTAGAAATTAACTTAAATATTTTTGTTTTTTCCACAGCTTTTCAAAGTACATATAAACATTCCCATTCTACTGACAAAGGCTTAAAATAAGCAATTTCGCATATATTATATAAGGCATAGAGCCAAAGTTAAAAATTGATTAGGTTGGCAGTATATTCAATTCAATTAAAGGAACACCAAGAAGAGAGAGAGAGAGAGAGAGAGAGAGAGAGAGGGACTCTCCTTTCCAAAAACACCTCTGGGATCTCTTGAGTAATGATTTTCAACACAGCCACTCAGATCAAAATTATCCAACTTATCTAAGAAGCAAAACAATAGCTTTAAAAAATAAACTGTTAGCTATGCAATCAAAAAGTATGACAGATAACATCAGATTCAAAAAGTGGCTCAATAATTATGAGTAAGAAATCAATAATAATTTGGATAGTGGTGCAATTCTCAATTACAGTGCTATACACTGTTCTCTTGTTTTGATGTTGTTTATAGTTTCTTAAGGAGGTATAGAGAGAATACCAACTACTATAAAAGTGATATTACCTTTTGAAATACCTTGGTGATAGTTTTCAAATAGTATGAGTATCCTAAATGTACTATAATAATGTGTTCGTAATTGCATAGATTTAATTAAAGTAACTCTGAAGTAATGAGTTGAAGAATTGACATATAAATTATATATTTGAGCTCCGCTACTTTCACAAAGTAATATTTTATAAACATAATTCAACAAGTTTTGCTTTGTGGAAAGCAAGCTGCTTACGTCCAAAAATAAAGGGACACAAAATCTTACCTTATAATGATAATATATTTTGGAAATATGAGAGTCTTAATTTCCAAATGAAGTTTCAAATAAAGACTTTTGCTATTTACACTTTCTCTGTTTTGATGTGAAGTAATCTCAGTTTTCTGGAAAAAGAAGACCAAATAAATCCCTTCATTCTAATACAGTATGTATCATCCTCACTGTGGATGGATCTTAAATCCTTAAGCAATTTATCTATCAAAATATAAAGCAACGCACTAACTTCCAACTGCTAATTTTTATTTCATGTATCTGCTGAATTTACAAACCTGCTGAAAGGCAAACCGGGGCATCAAAAGCTCCCTCAGGGCTAGGTTTGCAGGCATTTGCCAGGAAAGAGCAGTTGAGTTCGTCTTTGTTCCCAGCCCCAGACTTTCAGTTAACCTGAGATATTTGTGTAAAAAAAAAAAAGGTAAAGAATCACTTTACCTTCTTTATCTTTTCCTGTGACTCTCAACCTGCCATGTTCTGGGTCTGATTTTCATTGCTGCACTCTGACACAAGTCTACCTCATCACATAATTTGTCAAAGCAACAACAAAAAAACCCAAAAAGATATTAAACTAGTTTTTGAAACCTCTTATGCATTATATGGTGATCAAACCTTTAGCAGGAAACTTGGTGAGGTATGAAAATAGATTTGGGGGGGTGGGCATCCGAGTGGCTCAGTAGGTTTAGCATCCTACTCTTGATTTCAGCTCAGGTCATGATCTCATGTTCCCCACACTGGGCTCCGTGCTGACAGTGCAGAGCCTGCTTGGGATTCTCTCTCCCTCTCACTCTCTGCCTCTCCCCAGCTGATGCACTCATTCTCTCTCCCTCTCAAAGTAAGCAAACAAATAAATAAATAAATAAATATCATCTCTTTAGAAAAAAGAAAATAGATTCAGCAGAATCATAGCAATTATTAACTTGATGTTCAGTCACAAAAATTTCAGTACGTTTATTATTTGCTTTATGTTTATGAGGTCTATATTTTATTAATAAAAAAGCATGTATATTCACATATATACATGTACATTTACAAATATGTTTATTGTTTATCTATTTTTTAATTTGAAAAACACAAAAAGAGCCTAGATTGAGACATACGTAGCCATTAACATTAGACATTGTCTGATAACTCCAAATACTAGCTGTACAGAAAAGGAAAGGGGACGAACAGAGTTATGGTGCACATTTTCCCATATTCAAAGAGATTAAGACACCTCTCATTAAAGGGCAGAATATATTTTATATGCCACTTTATGAACCATGTTTCAACAAATATAAGCTGCTTCTGATTATAAGACAGAACATAATTTTATGTATCGTTAAGGGAAAAAATATGTTGCCAATTAAACTCATGGACTATTATGATGCATCCAATTTCAGATATGCTGAAATATAAATACAATGTAGGTCTTGAAATTGATAAATTACAGTATGTTCTAGTCATTATCTGTTTTATTCTTCAACACCACAAGAGAGCTTTTCATATCCACAAGTGGAGACACTGGTGGAAAGAAACTTAGTTACTTGCTCTAGTAACACAACTAGGAGTTAAAATTAATCCCACATTGGCTGATCCCTCCTCAATGCTTACTGCTTCTTAGATCTGAATTATTAACAGACTTGAAATCAGATTCACTTATTTAAAAGTTAGTAAACAAATATTTGGGACCAAACAGAATGTTTCTCTATCCAGTGACTTTCTTCAAGGATTATCAATGGATAGAGCATTAATCAGAATATTCTTATTGGAATCTAATAATTTCTGATTAACAAATACCGTCGTGATGTAGAAAACACAGGTAAGGTGTTTGCTAATATTATACACAGCACAACTGTGTATATCATAACAAGTAAAATAAGTTCGTAAGTCTGAATTCTGAGTACCTCAGGTCTGTATTTACTTCCATTTACAGGAAAAGGAAGAGTTTTAACATCACTATGAAGAAATGGAAATAAATCAATTTTGGAAATGTCTGAGCAACTGCTTTAAATCATATGGCTTACAGGTGAAATCAAGAAGGCTTTATTCAACATACTGAATACAAACCTAGCAGAAATTATGTTTTATGCAGACCCCTTCCAAAGTGCTATGGTAATAGTGGTTTAAAGGACAAAAAAGAAAAGGGAACACAACTATTCTCTCCACTCCAATTATCTGCACTCTTCCTTCTGATGAGTCAGCTCCATGGCTCTTTTCCCCTCGATACTACAGCACTTGAGTTTGACTTTGGTGTCTTCTACTTCACAAAACCTCCAGCTGCTACATAATGTGTGTCAGCAGTTAACCAACTCTGTTTCTTGTTCATGGCTGCTCTGCTGAGGCGGGTGTTCAGTGTGTGATAACTAGCTATAGATGGGATGGAAACAAAGCCACAAAAATGGTTCACCTGAGTAGCCTGTGATGTCCCCCAGTACTGTTCCACTGGAGCCTCAAATTGGACAGGCGATCTTAGGAAATTAGGGGTCAGATGACATAGTCAAGCCATTCAGGTACACATTTTGTTAAAATTATCCTTGGTTTTATTGGTCAAGAAGGTTCTATTTGCCTTCCCAGCAGTGCAATCTGAAGACGGGGAGTACTTTGAGAATGGGCATGAAAGAGACCATAAAAAAGCATCTAAAACTCTCCACCTTTGTAAACCAGATTATTCCCTGCCTCCCAGCTACCTTCCAGTGTTCAGGACTTTCTCTCTGACTCTGGTCTCTAACTTTGGTATTTAGCAAAGAAAAGCCCCCAAGCAGACCCTCTGTTATGTTATTCACTCTAACACCACCATGCACGGGATGTATAGCATGGTCATGAATGACTATGTTGCAGGCTATCTTGAAATTCATGGGGTTTTTTTTTTACATGTTCAAATTATGGATACACAGTTATACATATACACACAGGCATGTTTTTACATAAACAAAAGATAATTACAAACATGTGCACGCTTGCCATCTAGTTAAACCATAATCTGATTCCCAAATCTTAGCGGTGCTTTCCAGATAAGCCATAGTAAATGTTACTAGTATCATAACTGTAGCCTCAAAACCCCCAGACACTATTCTATGTTATTATGTTTTTTGTCATCACATTTAGAAGACTTTCTCACTGAAATAAACAAACTAGATTAAATTTACTTTCTTTCCCAGAATGATATTTTATACTTCAACCGTAATGAAAAATGAGTATATTTCAGTAAACCTTAGGGTCATTTTAATTATGATTTTGGCCTCCCTATAAGTTATACCTGTTTATTTACTGAGGTTCGTGCTGACTTTGGTATTAATTGTGGCTCTATACTTTTGACCCCACAAACTTTATACCAGTCCACAGACACTGAAGAAACACCATTCCCATCTCATTTATTCAACTCTGAAGGGTATAATATTTGCTCTTCCTCTTTCAGTTGCATGATTTAAAAATTAATGGTAATTAAAACTACCTTTTTTTTTACATCAGAGCTTAAAACTGATGCTTTCAACAAAGCAGTGTATTTCCAACTACCAAAAATTATCATACTATAAAACATAAAGACCTACCCTAAAAAATGCAGATTAGATGTAAAAGAAACAAAATCTTCTCGTAAATATTTTGAAAATGGTCATTATATTATTCTTATTATGTCTCTGTTTTAAATTCCTGTCTCAACAGTAGCCATTTTTTTAATATACTGAAAATGGTATAAGGACATAAACATCTTCCATGAGAAGTTATTGTGTGGCTTCTGTAGTTAACCATTCATTCATTTATTCAAATATGTGCATGCACACACACACATTTATTAACTCAGATGAAATACTATGCCTTTGAAATTCAAAATATATAGCACAATTCCTATTTACAAGGAAATATAATGGTATGGTAATGATCTTTTTTTTTTAATATTTTTTTTGAAGTTTATTTTTCTTTGAGAGAGAGCATCAGCAGGGGAGGGGCAGAGAGAGAGAGAGAGAGAGAGAGACAGAGAGAGAGAGAGAGAGGGAATCCCAAGCAGGCTCCACACTATCAGCACTGAGACTGATGCGGAGCTCAAAACCACTAACTGTGAGATCATTACCTGACCTTAAACCAAGAGTCAGACACTTAACCAACTGAGCCACCCAGATGCCCTGGACAATGAGCTTTATTTCACCAATTTCTAACTTCTTTCAGTCAAGATCAGTACTTTTACTAGGACTCTAAGTGACTTAAAGGAAAAGAGGCAGTGCATTCTTAAATCATTTTTTAGAGCTCATTCATTTCTTAAACATTTCATTTATAATATGTGGTGCTTATAATATGTTCTATTATTTATATGTAGAAATATAACTTCTGGAGCTAAAACAATAATAATATGCTACAGGTTTACAACTGAGGAACATGAAATTAATCAAAGGTCGACTTGGTCAAGGCCCAATTCATTGTAAATAAAATTACATACCAGGATAAAAATAAGTTAAATATAGTCTTATATTCCTTAACATTGTATGTGTGTGTGTGCATAGACAGATAATGGGATGAATAATGAGAGAGATAAAATATGTCAATAAGCTTTTAATTATATGACAATGCCATATAATTAGAATACTGAATTTCATAATTAACTATTTAAATTTTTGTTAGCCAAATTGGGTGTTCTGATAATACAAAGGACAACTCCAAGAGGTCATTTATGCTAAATTAATCTCAGATAAACTTTGTAAACGTTACAAACGTTCTGGCTGATCAGAATGGGCACATTCAAAAACGTGGTAATAATCAATATAATTTGGTGACCATATACAATTATGGAGCCTAAGAGTGTTAAAATCCTTTTATAAGTAGATCAAATATTTAATGGACACGTGAAGAACCACAACACTTTGGGAATTCAAAGGGAGGTAAGTTTTGTTTGTTTTCCATTTTTCAAAATATAACTCTAAGTACCAATTCTACAAGTCTTACAAATCAAATGATAGTGACAGGAGGTAAGTTACTTACTGCTTACCATATTTTAAGCACTATGCTAAGTGCTTGTGTGGATAATTTCATTTAATCTCCATAACAACCATTTAACAGTAAAGTAACCCAAGGAACAAAGAGCTAAAGTAAGTGGCCCAAGGTCACTGAGCTCGTAAGTGGTAAGCTGAGTTATTAGCCCTGACATTTTGTCTTCAGTACCCTATTACTATCTCCTAACATTATATTGGAATTGTGAAATTTGCCTTTATTCTTTTTTTATTGATCTAATCTGAAAAAAAAAAAAAAACAACAGTCATGGAGACAATCTTTGGTATATCAACATCCAAGTATTTGCCTTGTTCAAAAGTTTGAAAAAACTGATTTAGAAGTTCTGATTCTAATAGCATGAGGAAAAAAAACTATTATGCTAGAACTTATCTCTAAATGGATATCTTAGTATAAGTTATGACCATGTCATAAAGATAATTATTGCCATAATATATATCCCTATAATTTATTATTCAGCATGTTAACAGTCTCCTAATGTTGGAAGTGACCAATGAAACAAAATTATCTATGTCATAATTACTTACGTCTGGTATATAATGATAAGTATTTTAATAGCCACACGCTGAGAGAAACAGAAACATGGCATGAAATGTAAACATTTCTCTGAGAAGATGCTAATATTTTCCATAGGTGAAAATATACATATAGTGTTTCTTCCTAATAGATTACACTGATCATGTAATTGGAATAGAAAGATATAGAAAGTGGTGCCCACTTAAGCCCATGAAAGGAGAAAAGTTTGACAAGTAGGAAATGAAAGGAAAATATGATGAGGTTATTTTAAATTACAAGAATTCCTCAGTTGGGCTACATTGTAAAAATGTATCTTTCTATAATACATAGAAGCATGTACACATCTCTAGGTGTATACAATATTCTATGGGTGCATTGTGCATATACGTGTATAATTTCATTTTGCTTTTTTGAAAAGTGAACCAACGTGTTTGACCCAATGTATTTTCACTATTAGTGCCCTGAGTGAAGAAAATTACAAATATAATAACTTTAGCATGATGAGTTTTTATTATATAAAGTATTTTATTAAAATGGCACTCTCCTAAAAATTCAGAACCACTGAAAAAGCACAAGAATTAAATGAGAAAAGGTGGATCTCAATACTAAGTCTTCAGTGGGGACCTGGCCTCTTACTTCCATGTGTCTACACAAAGCAGAAGGAGCTGTCTCTTCCTAACTTTCGGCAGTAGTTGGAGACACTGGTCACCCAACTATTCTCAGTCACGTTCTACCTGGCACAATCCCCATTATAGGTATTGGAAACCTACTTACTTAATCATCTTCCTACAGATAGGAATTATTACATATCCTAGCTCTGGCGAATGATATGGAAAGGCAGTTTGCTGGGCGAATTCAGAAAAATATTTGTTAAATCCACCATTTCCATCTTTGAATGCTGTTATGTCAGGACCTGATGCCAAGATAATCCGAAAACCATCCTATTACCTAGAGTTAACAAAACTACATAGCAAGGATGTTGAAAAGAGACTGGTCCTTGATGATTCAGTTGCAAGGCCAAACCACCACAGGTACCCCTTTATTTTGGAATTCGTATTTAGTAAGCAAATGTCCTTTTTAAAAACATATTTACATATTTTGAGAGAGAGAGAGAGAGAGTGTGTGTGAGCAGGGAAGGGGCAGAGAGAGAGAGAGAGAGAGAGAGAGAGAGAATCCCAAGCAGACTCTGCACTGTCAGCATAAAGCCTGCTGCAGGGCTTGATCGCACAAACCAAGAGATCATGACCTGAGCCAAAATCAAGGGTCGGACACCTAACCAACCAGGGGCCCCACAAGTGTTCTTTTATTTACGGCCACTGCCAGCTTGGTCTTCTGGTGTGTAGAGCAAAAAGCCCCTAAATGATTCAATCAAAGAGAATGATTTACTTGCTGAAATAAATATATCTTAGGGACCAGGTAAAAACATCCTTTGGTGAGGGGAGGGACATGGCAGCTGGAAAAAACAGAGCAAGGTTTTCTCCCGGCAAAACCCACTCACACGATTAACTACATAACACTGAGAAAATGATCCTCTCCAAAGCAGCCCTGTGTTAAGGGGAGGCCTAAAAGAATTATATTATATTCTGCTCTAGTTATAGTGTTCTACTAACTTTTCCCAATACACTGGATGGGTGAAATCATATTAACAACAACAACAAAAAATCGTAAAAATCAGTGGAAGAGTGTGAATGTCACTGTCCAAAAGTATAAAAACGTATGCTAAGCCCTCTCAACCTATCAATATTCTCAATGTCCATGAGCTCCAAAAAAATGAAATACACTTAGTATCACAATGAACATCTATTAGTTGCCACCCCCTCATCCATTATCTTTTTAAATAGTACCCCAAATTTCCTAACAATGGGAAATTGGTCTGACATCCATCTAGACATCAGCCAATTACTACGTGCCATCCTCATTGCCATACAGATGGATTGGGATAGGGATACTCTCCAAATCAAGCCAGTCTGAGCAAATGGCATTAATCCTAAGACACTTATAAAACAGTATGGGAAGACAACTCTCCTCTTTCTTATCAGAATTTTAAAGAAAAAGCATGTAGTCCTTTGTGGGCACCATCTTTGAATCACTAAATTAGAGAGCGAACACTGAGGAAGCAGGACCAAGAAATGGAGAAAGACGAATCTGGTCCTGATCATACCTCTTGATTCATGTTTAAAGTTGTCGCTTGAAGCCAGACATAAAATTGCAACTTATTAGTTGCATCAATACATTCACAGATTTTATTAAGTCATCTAGGTCAGATTTTCATCATCACTGCTTAACTACAGTATTTCAAATCTTACCTCAACCATTTAACAAATATTAAATAATTTGTTATAGCTTACTAAAGTTATATATCAAAAGATACATATTCCTCAAGGAGAACAAGTTTTTCTCAAGTTACCAAGAATTTTAATCCGTAATCCTATACTATCAATTTCTTCTAAAGAGGTAAAGCTATAAACAATACCTTTAAAAAATGTTAGATCAGGGGCATCAGGGTAGCTCAGTGGGTTGAGTATCTGACTCTTGTTTTCAGCTTGGGTCATGATCCCAGGGTTGTGGGATCCAACGCCGCTTTAAGATTCTGTCTCTCTCTGTCTCTCTGTCTACCTCCCTTAAAGTTGGTTTTTTGTGGTTTCTTTTTTGTCTTTTCAGGTAATTTTTTTTAATATTTCAAGAGCACATTAAAGTAATCCTCAATAGACAGGTATAATGCATTAAAATGGAAATGTCAATATACTGGAACAGGATGTGTCACCTTAATGTCATCATCAAACATATTCGTACTCTTGGTGCAAGACCACAGCACCGAAGATTATGTTAGTAGACGACTGTTACTAAAATCCTAAGATGTTCAAGGGGACAAATGGTCATCAAAGTGCAACTTCTGTACTAGTCAACTTCTACATTATGACTACAATAACTAAATATTTTGTATATGGACTGCTTTTATTTTGGTGTGTGCAAATGTATTTTCTACTGACATACAGAGAATATAGTCTCCTCTACATACTGAAAATTTCTACTATAGCTGTCCCCAGGTTTGTCAGGTCTGTTGAATCATTAAACATGAGTTAAGTGAAAGTAAAACTGGATGCTGCTTTTCGTCTTAATAATTTGAGAGTGGCTGTTGACCTTTATAATTGTCAAAGAACACAAATGTCCTATTTATGAAAAAGTAAGAGGATAATATTTGAAATAAAGAAAATGTACATAAAACTAGTGACCTCTACTTAAAAAAAGATTTATTTTATACTTTTAAAAGAAATATTATTGGGGCGCCTGGGTGGCTCAGTCGGTTAAGCGGCCGACTTCGGCTCAGGTCATGATCTCGCGGTCCGTGAGTTCGAGCCCCATGTCGGGCTCTGTGCTGACAGCTCAGAGCCGGGAGCCTGTTTCAGATTCTGTGTCTCCCTCTCTCTGACCCTCCCCTGTTCATGCTCTGTCTATCTCTGTCTCAAAAGTAAGTAAAACGTTAAAAAAATTTTTTTTTAAAAATAAAAGAAATATTATTACCAACATTATACATCTAGAAAGTGTGTGTGTGGGTGGGGTATAGTTATGGGGCATGTTGTTTTCTTTTCTTTTACCCTTTTTCTTATCTTATTCAAATTAGAACCTCTAGAAAGAACATACTGCTAAAAAAAAAATCAATGAATATGATGAATTTACATTAAGAATTTACAACCATCCACTAAGTTTATCTGGAAATACAATAGAGGGAAAAATTCATGTCAGACTGAATTATTATATTTAACTGTTTGCATAGTTCCCAATTCACCAGGTGATCATATGTAATTCACCAATTTGCCTTAGTTACATGGATACCATCTTGAAGTGTCAGACTGAATTTATCTTCTCTCATTTAATGACTTCTGTCACTATCTCAAATGCTCTAAACTATTCTAGAAAACAAAACTTTTCAATGTTACTTCCAAAAGAAACAAAGGCTGTCAAAATCAAACCTTCTTTAAAACTCTCATTGCCAATGCCAACCAGCTTTCATGACAAAGTGAAAATCTTAATTGTTGAAAAAAGAAAAAAAACACTAAACAAGTGACTCTATATTCTAAGCAAAAAACAAACTCCATTGTTTTCTGAGGACGACATGAATTTGGCATTACGATGCGTGTGAACTATTCTGTGGGTTCAAATATCTATGCCAAAAAGATAAATCAAGTTTCAAATAATGGTATTTTAAAAAATACACTATATATCCCCATGCCAAGAAACTGTGAAATAGTTGACCACAAAGAGGATTAACTTTACAGCAGAATAAATCAAAGTATTTTAATACATTTAAGATCTAGTTTCATTTTTTAAAGGATTCTGAGGGAATTAAACACCCTTCTGCAGTTCTCTGCATGAGTTGGAGAAAAAAAGAAATGGGAAAAGGCAAAAGGAAAGCAGAAGTCAAAATTGCCAAGAAAAAGCAACTGAATTTTAAGAAATTTCCTAAAGGGGACTAATCTCCTCTCTATTCTTCTCTGGTCCTATGTAAAATGAATTTAAGTTCACTGGAATGCAGGAAGAGCAACGCACTTCACAAAATCTGCAACAATTTCTAGCATGATGCCATGTTCCCAGTTGGGTTCCTTTAAACCCCTATCTAAAACGAGGACAGGCTAAAAGTGAGGTTAGAAAACACATGTTTTTTTGTTTACAACAATGAATGTCTGTCCTGCTTTCCTACCTCTGGAGCACAGAGTTTACCAAGGGGCACAGAACAGCGCTGAGCAAGACACTAACACTGGAATTTGCAAAGTGTGACTGTGGAACAGTGCTGCCCAGGGAAAATTTAAATACATGAGGGTCAAGTCAATGGATTCATCAGCAACCTCGGTGCATCGCCGAGAAAACAGGAGAAAAGTACAGATAAACATCTTACGTTTGAGAAAACATATTTGTTAAGATCAGAAAAATAACTATTTCTAGCCAGCAATAAGCAAATTACAAGAAACAGACACATCCACCCTTTAGTCTGTCATATATATATATATACACACACACACATATACACATATATATGCAATGCAGCATCCTGTAAATGAGAACTAAAAACATTTATATCTCTCCCCCATTTGTTGACAAACATTCTGTATTTTTACTTCAGAAGATAAATCTGCAATCTTTTTTTTTTAAGGTTGATGTAATCAACACAGGCGGGAAAACCTTCTGTTACAATTAACATCTAGAGATACGGTCTTTTATGTGCATTATACCGGCTGGTTAAAGCATTATACCAAATAAAGCCAAGGTCATATTTCTTTCTTTTTCTACAAGATTAAGTTATTCTTCTTTCATTGCCAGAAACCATACACAACTACCTATAGCCAAACACCTCAAAAATACATACTTTGTATACTAAGATCATCAAGTTATTGTAGAAAGATTAAACAAAGCCATGTGTAAAATGTACCAAAAAATGAAGAGAAGTAAGAGAGGAAGGACAGTTCAAGTGACATGAAGAAAGGAGGAAGAGAGGAGAGAAGGGAGGAAAGGAAGCATGAACAATCTCTTTATTAATTCACAACATATGCTGATACCTTTTCCAATTTGATATCCCACCCTGCTCCACCCCAGTATGATGCAATTTCATCATCTGTTTCTGTGTTTTAAGGAAAATACACAATTCTTTTAAGGAGAAGACTTCCATTGCACAATACAATAAATGAATGTACCAATGTAAAATTTGGGATACATCCCCCCCCCCAGTTATTTTGACAGCTAGACAAACTTTAGTTAAGAGGAATTAGAGGTGGGTTTCTAAAATTTCCATAGTAATTAAACCAAAATATTCTTTTTAAATATAAACTTCCAATTTCCTTAGTAGTCAAAAATACTGATTAATAAACTTTAAAACTCTGCATAGTTTTAGACAGAAAGAAGATGTATCTCTGGATCCATCATTCCCATGTAGCTCAAAAATGATATGCGGTGAGATGTCTTGGCAAAGAGTAGGCACTAAGCTTTCAGTTAAATTTGCCATAAAATTTTCTGTACCTATCTGTGCAGACTTCAGACTATTAGGTTAGGTTAATATGAAGAAAACAACTGCCCATTTTTCCTTGTAGAAGACTTAAAAGCAGTGGAGTAAACTGATACAGATATATCAGAAGGAAAGCGAGTAGTCTCAGTGATTAAGGAAGTTGGTTATACCTCTTAAATCAGTTAATATTCTTTATATGTGTTATGAAGTTATGGTGAGTTGTTACTTCTGGACAATGGGTGAGTTGTTACTTCTGGGGAATGCTATCACAGAAAAAATATTGCTTGTTCAAGCAGATGCTTGCAGGAAATGTGGAGTTTCAGACTATAAGCATCATCTCACACTAATTTAAAGGCCACTGAAAGACTGAGATGGCAGGTTATTTTATCAATGATAAACAATCCAGAATGTATTGAGTTCAACTATATACTGGGGACAAGACCACAGCCTTGTGACTGTGGATGCAAACAGGTATGGTTATAGAGCTGATGAGTCTAAAGGGAGAGAGCTCTCTAGAGTATGGACCTGAACCCTATGAATCATCTCAACGTCAGAAGACATTCCGGACTCTGGACATGTCCCTCTCAAAAGTGGGCCAGAATTTAGAGGCAGTGAGGTGCCAGAACTACTCCACCTGGTGGAGAGTAAGCTGTCCGAGGTATTTGGAAACAGGTAGGTACTAGAAGACCCTGAGGACAAATGCAAGCCTTTGAGATCTGAGATTCTGTAACATTTGTAAATTACCAAGTGTTGTTTTGGGGTTTTTTTCCCTTGTTATCCTTGAACTTTACCAGTAAAGTCTGAACCACTAGAGTCTAATCTCTACTGTACTTTGGAGAACTGTACCATTTCTGAAAGTTAGTTGCAAACAGGGAGAGCAATATCTCTCGTTTTCTAGGCCACAGGGGTGACAGTATTTGTGATCAGCACAGTTGAGGGTACAGGCAAGGGCAAACCTCATGAAAACTGTCAGTGCCTGAGGCAACTGATGCAAACAGAAACAAAGAAAGGAAGAAAAGAAAAAGAAAAGGTAAAGAAATAAAAAGCAGGAATTGAAGAACATGAAGGGCCTATTCATGAGTACGAATGAAGACAGTTCCCCTAAAAACTTTGAGGTTTTAGGGCTATTTCTGTGGAAGCTAAGTTTTAACCATCAAGCCAATGGTAGGTATAGTTATCCTAAGTGCAAAAGCTAATAATCCCAATACATTCAAGCGATACGTTTGTCACAACTTGCAAAGAAAACATAAATGCAAACAAAACAGAGGATACCTTTATTTTTGCAATTCTATTAGACATTGTGTGATGCAGTTACTGATAGTCTTACTGAAGACCCCTAACAAAGTGTGATTAGCTACTTTGCTAAATAATCTTTTGCTGTGATTCCTTAATATTTGTTCTCTTTGGCATAATAACACATCACTAAGGAACTGTGCAGATTAAAAAAAAAGTAGGTGGACCATGATTACACAAAAGAGACTTGGGGCGCCTGGGTGGCTGAGTCAGTTAAGCATCCAACTCTTGGTTTCAGTCAGGGCATGATCTTGTGGCTTTGTGGGTTCAAGCCCCTCACTGGGCTCTGTGCTGGCAGTGTGGAGCCTTCTCGGGATTCTCTCTCTCTCCCTCTCTCTCTGCCCCTCCCCTACTCGTGCTGTGTCTGTCTCCCTCGAAATAAATAAATAAACTTAAAAAAAAAAAGATTTGATCTAATATGAAAATGTGTGCTTTTCAGTAGGAGGCAGTTCTGCATATTTGAAATCTTTCAATGGATAACAGAAACTCCGAGTCTGCCAAGTAAAAATAAATGAAATAACTACTAGTTGTAACCTCTGGGCAACAGGTTTCAACTATTTGTTAAATTTAAATCGTGAGTATAACAACCAATATCAAATCTGAATTACTGTAGAATTTCATACTTTCATTTGTATCAATGCTATTTATTTTAAATCTGCTACCAATATTCACCCACAATAAACAATTCTAGGCAATGCGTTAGGCAAAAAAGATTATAAGTATAGGAACTAAAAAATAATTTACCATGCTAAATAAGACAAGTGTTAGGATCTCTGTAATGCAGCCACAAATCATCTAAAAAATTACTCAAAGAACTCATATAATGTTAGGAATTCAAAAGGATTATGAATCTAACTTCCCATATCCCAAAGCCAACTTTCCACCGATCTATAGTATCACACATGCAAAAGACACTTGCACTCTCTTACTATCTTACACAAATATTAAAACGATTACCAATCAATTTAAAAAACCAAATGTGGATTTTAAATGTGATATGAAACCTCATTATCCAGTACAGATTTTGATCTTGCAAAAGTAGCCATTAAACACAGTGTTTAAATTTACGAGACTTACCTTTTTTTTAAATCCTCTTTAAATGAAAAATTCTATTATCAGCTACCAGTAGTTCAGAGAAAGAATGAAGGCATATAAATGGCATTCTTTAAGACCACTCATGAAGCCTGCTACTTATAACTTTAAGATATGCAAATAATTCCCAAGCTTCCTCTCAATGAATGATTAGGAGAGACTTTATTTTATTGTATTATATATTTTTTACAATGTTCCACATTCGGAAGGCAAGCAGCTGCCCACCCTAAAGTCTAGAGAGCAAAAAGAAAAATTTGTATTTTCCACTGGATGTGGTTCCCAAAGTTAGAAGAACCAGAAACTAAAAGCCAAGTGCCTTTCCAGCACAGAGAAACAAAACAAGTAGTCCAGAAGACACAGTCACAGTGGTTACTCTAGAAAGATGATACTGACAATAACTGAACAAATTTTCTAAGCCTTGGGGAAAAAATGTACTCTTCTAAACTAATACTTCCTTTAAACTTTCCCCCCAAATCAATGTTATGGTGTTGTCATTTAAAAGAAAGGGCATGTTGTACACAAAACTGTAACCGGACAACTAACCAATGTTCAGTCAAGGTCAGCCAATGTGCCCAGATCTAAAAATGAAATTACTTTGCCCCACTCTCTCTTTCCTTTGCTTCTTTGGCCTTATGACATACAGAAGGAATCAAAGGGAGGGGATCCTTCAGCCTAAAGACTCTGATGTCTAGATTCTGCCTTCCTTCATACCTGTTTGTAACTTAATGCTTTATCCAGGAATCGACTCCCCATAGATAGTCTTAATGATTAATAAGTTTTACTACATGTACCTTCTCTTAACATGTTTAGCTCTTCATTAGAATAATAATTTTATGTGTAAGAAATAGTATTCTTGAGGCGAAAAAAGGTTAGTTCAGAGAAATATTGTCAGACTCATTTTAAAAAAGGAACTTTATAGGTAAAAAGTTTAAAAATAGCAGCAATAGGGGCGCCTGGGTGGCTCAGTCGGTTAAGGGGCCGACTTCAGCTCAGGTCATGATCTCGCGGTCCATGAGTTCGAGCCCTGCGTCGGGCTCTGTGCTGACAGCTTGGAGCCTGTTTCAGATTCTGTGTCTCCCTCTCTCTGACCCTCCCCTGTTCATGCTCTGTCTCTCCCTGTCTCAAAAATAAATAAAAAACGTTAAAAAAAAAATGAAAAAATAAATAAATAAATAAATAAATAAATAAATAAATAAATAAAAATAAAAATAGCAGCAATGGATATACCTAAAAATTCAGTTTTGAATATCATAATCTTACTGGTCTTTGGAATAGTACCCCGTTTAGGCAAATAATCCTATCTGATTTTTTTAAAAAAACTTAAAATAGCTTTATTGCTTTGTCAGATAATAAAGTGGTATTTGCTAATTTTCAAAATTCTAGACAGATATAAAGGCACATAAAAATTTAAGGATATCAGAAACTACTAGAAGACTTATCAAAATATAATATCTTTATAGACAATATTCCAGACCTTTTTCTACATTATACCTATCAGTATGTTTTACTATAAAAATAGGTCATATAATGTGACTCATCTTTCTTATTCAGTAAAATATTACAGCTATTTTCCAGGTCAATAAGTGTACATTTTGCATCAATGTTTCAAATGTTCCAAAGCATTCCACCAAGTGGATACATCACAATATATTTAATTAATCCTTTTGTAAGACATATAAATTGATTCTGATATCTTGCTATTAAAATATACATCTTTACATGGACTTTTCTAGCTAACTACCTCCTTTTAAAGAGGTATAGGATGCCATCTTAATCATTAAACGGTGACAGTTTTTTTTTTAATTTAGAAAGCCAATCTACTCTGAAATAATTTTCTCAGAAAAATAATCTCAGATAATAAAAAAATTTAAGTTGGACAGGGGATTTTAATTTAACATTATCCAACATTTAATCCCCACTAATGTTTCCCAAAGTAAGTGCTGTATTTCAGAGCAACACAGTATATTAGGTGTATTAGGGACAGGAAACAACACCTTATACAAAAACCTCTTTTACTTCCATTAATTTATCTTTTCCCTTAAAAAAATACTTTAAACTATTTTAGAGAGCAATAAATCAACTGGGTTTATATCTCCTCTAATAGTATCAGCCCCTCCTGGGGTGAATGTATCACAACATATATTTCCAACATATTTTATACTTCTCAGATGCCTTTTACATGTATTACTACATTTAATGCTGAAATATTAATCACCTTCTAGTGGTTACAACACATAACTATCCTTATTTTCCAGTTGAGGAAACTTTGGCCAAAAGAGGTTAAGTAACTGGGCCATAATCACATATTTATTAAGAACCAATGTAAGAACAACGCATTTGACATCAATCTCCTAAATCCAACTGTTTTTGTCATAAAGCAAGGATGGAGAGGAGGCGTAGGGGGTAATAAAACAAAAAACAGATGGAAAAGGAGGAAAAGAAAAACAGCAGCAGAAACCAGTAAAGTCCTCAAACTGAGGAAAAACATGGGAAAGCCAAACATAGGAGATTATTGTATTACTCATGTACATATAGAGTCATAGATGGGACCTTACCTATCAAAAATCCAGCCTTATAGAGATGAAGGGCTAGCTCTAATGTTTTAGTCCTGAGCTTAAATATCATCTATTCAAAAATTATTTCCTTGATCTCACACTCAAAATTCTCTCATGTTAATTTTTTTTTTTTTTTTTTTTTTTTGTATCGGATGCTCAGTAAATGTATTCTGAATGGATGAATGGGAAGATAGTCAGCTGGCTGCTATGAGAAAATGACTCTTGTTCAAGGAAACAAACATTTTTAGCTAATGAACACAAAACAAAATAACATTCCGAAATGTCAACAAAGACTCAGTTTTTGATAGAGCAGTTTAGTTACATACAAGTAAGGTAAGTTTCAGAAGTGATACCTTTTTGGCTTCAACACCCAGTCCACATAGATCGATCTATATCTCTATCTATCTATCTATCTATCTATCTATCTATCTATCTATATCTATATCTATCTATATCTATCTATATAGATATATAGATATTTAAAGCTTATATATATATTTTTTGAGAGACAGAGAGAATGTGAGCAGGGGAGGAACAGAGAGGGCGAGAGAGAATCCCAGGCTGACAGTGCAGAGCCTGACATGGGGCTCAACGCAGGGCTGGATCTCACAACTGTGAGCCAAAATCCAGAGTCGGATGCTTAACCGATTGAGCCACCCAGGCTCCCCTCAGGAGATCTATATTTTAAAAGGAGCTGCCTCTAAGCTGAAATTTTACAATTTCCATTATCAAATAATGCAATATCCTTTTTGAAACCAGTCTAGACAGACACAACCTGCTGGAGTCTGAAATATTCTTCTTTTATGATCATGAACAGATTTGGAACAATCACATGTTTAAGGCACTAAACTGTACTCACATAAGAACCTTATTATTAAAGGAGTTTTGTTCAGTATGAATTAAGCATTGGCATGTCTGTATGCAGGAGATACAAAACCTGTGGAGTAAACTAGGCATTGATGCTGCACTGTGCTCTTATTTACCCCTTTTTGTATACGTGCTCAAAACTATCTCCTACTAATAAATCGTTTCTTTTCCCCTTTGAAATATCACTGCAATGCACCCTAAGATATTTTGCAACTGACATCATTTCTTATTTTCAACCCTTAAGGCTACCAGAAATCCCATATGTGTTAATAGCTTTAGAAAAGCCAAAATTCCATTTGTGACTCGCTAATGAATTGTCTTTGCTAAGAACTCCAGACTTCTGATCCGAGGAAAAAAACAACTTTAAAATTTAGCTCCATGTTGGAGGGCAAGAGAAAGGGCAGATGAAAAAGACCATCTTTTCAGAATATAAACATGATCCATGCCATCACCGTTAAGTAGACAAACCTGTCTAAAAAAAGTTAAAACAAAACAAAACAAAGAAGTGAAAGGATCGGCTATGTCTCAGTGGCACAACTTCAAATCTAAAGATCCTGGGGAATCATTATGCAATTTTACTTTAATCTGTTCTCTTAATTTCCTGACCAGTCCTTTGGAAATTGTTGACTGCTCACAGTCACAAAGCCTTTCGACTGAGAATTTACCCAGCAGGTATAAATACTTGGCTGGCTTCCCTCAGGGGTTTGGCCCTTACTGCTTCTTATATAGGTATGAAGGTCTGGCTTTCTTCTGCTGAAGTGTCCCCTCCTGATATTTGCATTGCTTGGCCTAATATGAACAATAGCATCGCTTATTTTTATAGCTCAATAGAACCTGTAATACATTTTGACATGTCTAAATTTATCTGATCCCCAAAACAGACTTTGCTGGTATATAGGATAGATCATATTATCCCATTTTTATAAATGAGAGAGGCGGAATCCACAAAGGTTAAGTAAGTTGTTCTCAACAACACAGCTGTCTAGGTGTGGCTCTGGGACTGGGTTCAAGATCTTGAGACTTCTATTTAAACATTCTTTCGACTATATCCTTGTGATTCTAGATTCTGGATTCTAGTCAATTCTATGCTAAGGGTGACTCTAGATGTTGACTCTATCTAAGTAACTGAAACTTTGATCAAAAAATAGTGTTTCAAGTAAATAAATATGCCATAATTTAATGAGAAGAGGAAAATAAAACCAACACTGGTGTTAGGATCATGCCCTATGCTGGGTACTTCATATGTCACCTGCGTTCATCAAAATAAAGCAATATCAACCATTTACTATAGTACTTTAATTCATGTGCTATTCTGAGATTCACATACGTAACTCTAGTCCGTATAAGTGGGTCAGGCCTATATTATCATCCACAAAATGTGGAACTTGAGGCTCAAGAGGTCAAATGACGTATTTTCAAAAGTGTCAGAGAATGAAATCAAGTCTCTGGCCCTCATAATATTTAAAAGGGAATATAATGTATATAGTATAAATCCCACCCATAGGTAGCCATAAACCATCAAAACACACTTGCTGGAAGTTCAGACATTATTTCTGAAAGTAAATACATAAAACCTGAAGGATTTATTTTCTAATAACTAGAAAATAAGAAAGAAATAAAAATTTAAACTTGTTTAGTACTTCAAAGTTTCCACTTTCTTTCACAATCATTAATTATCTGATTTTCACAAAAATATCCATTATGTATATTGGGCATTACCTCAATATTATAGATGAAGTTCACAAGAATTTAAGAAAGTCAAATAACAGGCCTAAGATTTAAAAATCTTTTAGAAAAAAAAACATTAAAATACATTTCCCCTCTAAATTTTAGCTGTGTTCTTACTAATTTACCAGCTTGCAAAAAAGTGGGGGGTGGGAAGGTGGGGGGCGGCTGTCTAAGGAACACAGGCAACCCAACATAAAATGAAGCTCGGTTACACATTACCAACTCAGATGACTAAAATGAATTAGAAATGAACAGCAGGGATTCCAAAATCTGTAATACAAAATGATTCTTTAACAAATCTGTGTAAACCCCACTAGAGAACAAAATACTTTACAGCCCAGAAAGCTAGAAACGAAGAAAAAGTATAGTCAAGATCTGGAATAAAATCATGATTACTGGGAATAGACATTCACTAAATGCACATATAGCAGAACTGAGCGCTATTCTTTTAAGTCAGAAAGAGGTTAATGCATAGCAGATGAAAACAATACATTCTGTGCGCTGCAACCATTACATGTGTGAACCCAAGAGTTGTATGGACGAAAATCGTTAAGTGGCGTAAAAACATCTAGGCTTGTGGATGACATGCCTTTAATGGGGTAGGTCAGGGTTAAGCTCTAGAGTTATCTTGGGGAGCGGGGGGGGGGGGTCTTCTGTTGTGGACAGCAACATTCTGAAGATGTTGAAAAAACATATAATATATTCCTCTCGGCCCAGCAGCAAGACCTTTATTTAAATGGATCGCTTTGCTGAATAGGATAATCAACTTCCTTTGTCTAAAAGTCTTTGCCCCCAGGTAACTATTCCTCATTTTGCCAGAATAATTCTCCCATCTTTCTGCTTTTGGCCCACACTTTTAT